>NC_134206.1:170283281-171533281 GCF_965140235.1 Caretta caretta
GTTCCCACTTCTGCAGTTTAAGTAAGAAGATTGATAACATCATTTTATCTGTTCTCTCTCTCGATACTGTATGAATAGCTGTTGAAGGGTGCAGGTGTTGCGGAGTTTCATTGTGGTTGGGGGTAAGGGTTGTGGTGGGCTTGCCTTGTGAGGGGGAGTGCCTGGTTTTTTGCATTTCAAAGGTGGTAACTCTACCCAGAACAGTCAGTGAAAAACCATCAGAGACAATTGTAAATAATCAAAACCACATGCAGGTAAAAAGGAACACCATAACAGACAGAGATCACCTTGTTTGTGAATAAAGGCAAAAGACTGATTCAGTATATGACAGGGCAGACAAAGACACTCTGCATCCATTCACTGAGGAGCAATCTTGTTGAGCAGGAGTGTTTTCCATGAAAGTTTGGATCCTGGTTCCTGTGAAGCCTGCAACAGACTGACCTGTGCTGGGGGGAAAACTACTTTATTAGATAGGAAAGGTAACTATTAATAAAGTGTAGGCCTTAGTTAATGTTTTGTAATTTTGTTTTAAATTGTAACCATTTGCTTCCATCATGCTCTCTTGTTTGAAAATAAGATTTATTTAAGTTTTATTATAAGTGCTCACAAGTGCTGTGCATTACACAGGAGCAGTATTTTAAGATAAAACTGTTAAAATGGGGTACATGGCACTGGGAGCAGATAGAGTTGCCAGGTGTTCGGTTTTCAACTGGAATGCCCTGTCAAAAAGGGACCCTGGCGGCTCTGGTCAGCAGCACTGACGGGGCCATTATAAGTCCAGTCGGCGGGGCTAAGGCAGGTTCCCTGCCTGCCCGGCTCTGCGCAGTTCCCAGAAGAGGGACATGCTGGCTGCTTCCAGGAGCCACCTGAGGTAAGCGCCTCCTGGAGCCCACACCCCTGCCCCATCCTTGAACCCCCTCCCAGAACCCACACCCCAACCCCCTACCCCAGCCCTGAGCCCCCTCCCGGAGCCCACACCCTGCACCCCAACCCCCTGCCCCAGCCCGGTGAAAATGAGTGATTGAGGGTGGGGGAGAATTAACAACGGAGGGAAGAGGGATAGAGGAGGCTGGGCCTGGGGAAGGGATGGTGTGGGTGGGTGAGGCCTCGGGGAAAGGTGGGGCAAGTGCATTCAGTTTTGTGCAATTAGAAAATTGGCAACCTTGGGAGCAGAGGATCTGTAATTTCTGTAAGTAGCCTTGTCAGGGACTGGATATCACAGGGGAATACTTCAAGGGGACTTGGGAACTGGGGTACATTTTTTTTTAACCTGCAAGGCAAAGACAGGGCTGGCATAACCCACAAGAGGGCTTGTGGCTGAAAAGCTGTAGCTATTAGGGACCTAACACCCAGTCACCACATGCAAGACCCCCTCTTGTTAAAAGCAGGGGGTAACAAAGTGACTTTCAATCCAGAGTACCCCATAAACCATCACAGGACCCCATTGTACTGAGACAGTATTGCTCAGCATGAACCAGAAGGAGTCGGGTGGCACCTGTCTTTAAGGTGCCACTAGACTCCTTGTTGTTTTTGTGGATACAGACTAACACGGCTACGCCCTGATACTTGTTCAGCAGCCTAAATGTTGTCAAGGTTATTTTATGCATCATGTCAAAGGAGAGTTTTTTGAGGAGGGATTTGAAAGTGGATAATGAGGTAGCTTTGCAGATGTTCATAGGGAGCTCCTCCCAAACATGAGGGGCAACTTGGGAGAAAGCACGAAGGGGCTTCTTTGAAAATGTAACACATGGGTGATGGAGGCTGGTATCATAAGGTGGGAGACAACATTTCAGTAATGTCTGAGAGGTAGTAGGTAGGATGGACATAGCCGATGAACAGCCTTGAAAGTGAGGACAAGCAGCTTATGTTTGATGTGATAGAGAATGGGGAGTGAGTGAAGGGATGGAAAGAGAGGAGTGACGTGGTCAAAGCAACTGTTTAAGAAAGTGATCTTTGCAACAGCATTCTGAATGGATAGGAGTAAGATAAAATTGCATTTGTCAAAGCCCTAGAAAAGAATATTGCAGTAATCAAGGTGCAAGATGATGAGAGCCCGAATGACGATTTTAGCTGTGTTGTGTGGATGAATAGGAAAGGTTGCATCTTAGAGATATTACATGGAAAGTTAGCTTTGTGCTAACTAGAAGAGAGTATCAATGCCAGTACAGGCACTGGGTGGTGAACAGTGTAAGAAAGGTAAACTTCCTTCCCCAAAAATGGCTTTTCTCAGAATTATAGTAAACTTTCTCTCAAATGTATTTTCTTTGGATGTTCTACCTTGCTGTGATGTACAGCAGTAGTATGTAACTGTTACATTTCAAAGGCTGATAGGCTGAGAATTATGTAACAGTAAGTTTGAAAGCTTTACACAGTAAGTTTGAAAGCAAATATAATTTCCAAAATATTAAATATGAAGTAATTTTCCATCCCTGTACCGTTAATGTTTTTGTCCGAATCTATAGAAATTCGTAGATTAAGATGTGTAATTAAGCTGTAGATTACTTAATTGAATAAATATGAGAGAATCAGTATACAGACTTTTGTGACAAGACATCTGAGCCAGGACAGGAGGTAAGGAAATAAAAACAGGAGAAGAAAAACGACGGTTAATAGAAAGGACTTCCAGGGAGCAATGGATGTGTAACTCCATTAAACTGTACTTGTAAGTCATTGTAGTTAAACTCATGAATGTCCTAAAACAAAACCCATGAAAAGCATATATTTGAAAAAGGGAGAGATGTGGGATATTCCAGTCACAAAGGCCTCACTTCTTTTTTGTAATGTGGAAATTATGACAGTTGTGTGCCATTCTAACATTTTTTCGGATGCGTTTGCCTAATTCAGTGACATTTTGTTGTTTCCTTAGAAGTACAGCAACATTTTGAAGTTGAAGAGGAACTAAAAGTTTGGTCTCATAATGGGACCTAGCCATGACTCCTTTTAATGTGTAATTTATGAATCCCCATGCATATGATCAGTTCTAATGCAAGTGACACTTTTTCTGAAAATCTGGCCTCGAGACACAATGGCTATTTTTCCGATAGAAAATACATTAGCCTGGGTGTCCTAGCCTAGTTTTAATTTGGGTGATTCCTGTGTCCCTTAAATTCCATCTCAATATGGCAGCCCACTGGATTGAGTATTGGAAATTTGTTGTGATCTTTTGTGATAATGCCAAACGCGGATATTGATCATGAGATCTGCTATTACAGGAATAGTACATAGCCCTGAACTCAGGTTTCAACAGATGTTGTTTGAGTTCTTCAATAAACACACTTTAAAAGGAGATGTTCTCTAGCTCCAGAAGTCGGATCTGTAATTCTCCAAAGTTTGGCATGGCTTTGGAGCAGTGCCGCAGTTCAGGCCCAACCAGTGTTTAAGTCTGCCGATGGTTATGGAGCTTTGAACTTATGGCCTGAAGCTCCCAGAGTGAGACAGTGGGTTCCAGGGCCCAACCAGAATCCAGGGCAGTTGGGAGGGATGTGATTTTTTTGATTTTTTTTTTTTTTTTTTTTTTTTTTAGTATTTTGAAAAAGCATTTGCAGATTAAAAATAAAATGTTACTTATGCTTAAATCCAAATACAGAATACTTAAAATACATAAGTACAAAAAATACTTAGGTATGCACTTAAGTACATGGGAACACTGTCTCTCACACACATGTATAGCAACTCTCCCATCCACAAGATGACTGTATTTCATTGGAGCGGTATATAATTTGTGAATAGTAGTGTATATATACATAATATAATATTCAGTGAATGAATAGATTACTTCTGAAATGCAATATATTTAACTATATCATCAGTGTAAGATTTAGGTCAAAGCTTTTTAGTCACTGACTAAACAAATTCAGATACTTGCAGCATTTAACATAAGCTTTCATTAATTCATCCTTTCCCACATCCTCCACTAAGTTTATTTATGGAATGTCTTGGGAAGATGAGTTGTCAATATTCTCACTGCTAATTTAGGAGAGACACTGTTTTACGTGACAGTAATACAGTTCTTATGTGGACAAATTACTCAGTCTAAAGCTAGGTAGTTCAGCTTGAGTATTACTGTCCTATAAAAAAAAGTCCAGAAAGCAAGCAAACAAACTATGACTGTAAAACTGTAGTGCTTTTTTTTTTTAAAGAAATTTACTAGTTGAGAGATGGAACAAGATTAAAGGAAGAGAAAGAGAGGCATATTGATCCATGGTAAGAAGCCATAACTTTATATTTAGGAGAAAGCAGGGATGTACAGAAATGTGCTGGGATATCACTACAGGACGATCACCAGGTAATAAGAGGTTTACAAAGTTTTACAGTTAATCTGGTTTAATTAGCCAGCCATGAACCAGCACATACTGGATAGTTTCACGACAGTGTGAGCCTCAAAAGAGAGTGCCAGCAATACAATTATAAATTGACTAGTCCTGAAAATGCTAAGGAAGACTACACTTAGGTTTCTAAGATGAAGGACAAAAGCAGCGAAAACTCCCCTACTCTCCCAACCCAGACTCCCTTCTCCAGCACCACTTCACATCCTCACACATCGCGAGAAATAAAGCCTAGTTCTCTAGACCTGATCTAAAACCCAAAGGGGCGGCAACAGTGTCTTCCCTTCCATAGAGAGGAACACTTAAGGATGATATGGCCATGAAAACCAGGAACATTACAATGTTCAGGACCTTTTCCTTGTTTCCAGTTAGTTTTTACAGGCAAACAGTGTTTTGTCCTGGTTTTTGGCACTCCCTGCAAACTAGCTTCAAGAAAGAGCAGCCCGCAAGTAGAGCTGGTGAAATTGACAGCAGGCTGTCTTTGTGCAGTGACACTGAGGGATCACCACCCACCCAGAGGCCTTTCATGTGTTGCCACCCTCTTCTTTTCTATTCCACTCACTTCCCAGGGAGCCTTCAATTCCTGCTCAAAATCTTGAGCTAACCTTCCTCCCCACTGAGTCAAATCTACAGGATGACAGGGGAGGAGACTGACGTGGGTAGCTTACCTGAGGAGAGCGACAGGGCAGCTGTTCTGGAACAGTTTTTATAGTGGAGGTGCTGAGTGTCGTTCGACCAAATTGTAAACCTTGTATACAATGGAAACCACTTCAAGCCAGGGTGTGCAGCAGCACCCCTAGTTCCAGCACCTATGCGACAGGGAGCAGTATGATTTATTATTTATATTACTGTAATGCCAGAGGCACTGTCATGGACCAGAACCCCACTGGGCGAACTACTACACAAACACAAAACGAAGAGACTATCTGCCCCAAGGAGTTTGCAATCTAAGTATAAGAAAACTGATGGATACAGACAGACAAATGGGGGTGTGCCAGGAAACAAAGACTCTATACTGGTCAGCAGGATCAGCAGTGGTCGTTGCCCACCAGTGGCCTAACTGGTGTCAAGTTTTTCTGATAAGCATCCCGGAAAAGGAGAGCTGTAAGGAAGGATTTGGAAGAGGATGATGTGTTAGTTTTGCAAATGTATCCAAGGAGTTCCTCCCAAGTGTGAGGGGTGGCATGGAAGCACTAAAACCATAACCTTAAGCCCATTTCCCCTGAAAACAGAGGCCTTTCTGTCAACTTTGAAAATCTTGTTACTCTACACTACCCACATTCTTTCCCCCTCTGGGCAGCCTCAGGCTCCAAGCCCATTCTGTCCTCCCCCAGCACACATCGCAGCATGAGTCGAGAGCAGCATCAGCTGTAGGGTAGAGGAAGAACAAGGCTGTAAGCTTTATTACTTTATTACTCCTCTGTGACTTTATTATTTTTATTTTTACTCTATGACTTAATTATTTTTATTTTTAGTAATAAAGCTTTATTACTTTATTACTCCTTTATTACTCCTCTATGACATATGAAGGCCATCTGAATGAGGGTTGTCTTTGTATATGTGTGCGCACACATGATTTTAGAGGTAACTTGCTTTTTTCCCTGACTACTCTAAGGTATGTCAAGTCTGGTCTTCCCTGTTTTGCTGGAGGAATTTTATGGGTCTCAGGGATGTTTACTGTGAGCTTTTGCACCATAATTAAAAAGGGATCTTTAACAAAGACATTCCTTCTTCAGAGTGTTCAGTCAGAGTTAAATATATGTTCAAAATGCTCTTTTAACATGTGTGACTCAAAACCCTTCTCACTCCCCCTCTTCCATCTGCTCGGCTTTCAGCATCTTGACTCTTCTGATTTCATCATTTAATTAGTTCTCCACTTACCACAGAGTCTTCCAGACTAGACAAGCCCTGAATTTCTAACAAAAACCAGGGGAAAATTCCCCAAGAAACCTACTCCTTATTTTAGTCTTTTCCATATATTTTCAAAGTCTCTCTCTCTCTCTTTCCCCCCTCCCTCCATTTGAGGTCATCTTCAAGGAAGTAGCTCTCTAGGGGTATGTCTACACTACAAAATTAGGTCAATTTTATAGAAGTCAATTTTTGGAAACCGATTTTATACAGTCAATTGTGTATGACCACACTAAGCGCATTAAGTCGACAGAGTGCGTCCTCACTACTGTGGCTAGCATCGACTTACAGAGCGGTGCACTGTGGGTAGCTATCCCACAGTTCCTGCAGTCTCCACTGCCCATTGGAATTCTGGGTTAAACTCCCAATGCCTGATGGGGCAAAAACAATTGTTGCGGGTGGTTTTGGGTACATGTCGTTAGTCCTCCCTCCCTCTGTGAAAGCAACGGCAGACAATCATTTCATGCCTTTTTTCCTGGGTTACCAGTGCAGACGCCATACCATGGCAAGCATGGAGCCCGCTCAGCTCACTGTCACCGTACATCTCCTGGGTGCTGCTGGCAGACGTGGTATTGCATTGCTACACAGAGCAGCTCCTTGCCTTTGCGGCAGATGGTGCAGTAGGACTGATAGCCATCGTACGTCTCCTGGGTGCTCCTGACAGACATCGTTGAGGTCAATCAGGGGCACCTGGACAGATGTGGCTATCCTCTTCTTAGAGCACTGAATGGGAGCCAGATACTCCAGGTCATTCTCTTCTTTTTCTTCTTGTGGAGATTCAGTCCTGCCTGGAATATCATGCGAACTGGAGGCTTCTGCTCTCAGGCTTCTGCCTCAGGCTGCCTGCCAGCAGCACCATGCGGTCGCACCTACCCCAGCCTACCCCTTGCTCCCATGGTTCATGAAGCCTGGACAATAGTAAGGAGCAGTTCAGCTATAGGCTAAGCAAGTGCAGAATGGTGGTAGAATGTGCCTTTGGACGTTTAAAAGCTCGCTGGCATTATTTGCTGACTAGGTCAGACCTCAGTGCAGCCAACATTCCCATTGTTATTGCTGCTTGCTGTGTGCTCCATAATATCTGTGAGAGTAAGGGGGAGACATTTATGGCGGGGTGGGAGGTTGAGTCAAATCACCTGGCGTCCGATTTTGAGAAGCCAGACACCAAGGCAATTAGAAGAGCACAGCAAGGCACGCTGCGCATCAGAGAGGCTTTGAAAACCAGTTTCATGACTGGCCAGGCTTCGGTGTGACAATTGTGTGTGTTTCTCCTTGATACAAACCCGCCCCCTTTGTTGATTTTAATTCCCTGTAAGCCAGCCACCCTCCCCACTTCGAAATAAAGTAATTATTGTTTTGAAACCATGCATTCTTTCTTTATTAATTAAAAAAAAAAATGAGATGACAAGGTAGCCCAGGTGGGGTGTGTTGCGGGAGGAGGGAAGGACAAGGCCACATTGCTTATTTAGCCACACTAAAAATCAAACTGTTTCAATGACAGCTTTCTGTTGCTTGGGCCATCCTCTGGAGTGGAGTGGCTGGGTGCACGGAGCCTTCCCCCCCCCCCCCCGCATTCTTAGGCATCTGGGTGAGGAGGCTATGGAACATGGAGAGGAGGGTAGGCGGTTATACAGTGGATGCAGCAGGGGTCTGTGCTCTTGTTCGCTTTCCTGCAGCTCCAACAGATGCTTCATCATGTCCGTTTGCTCCCCCATTAGCCTCAGCATCGCATCCTGCCTCTGCTCTTCGTGCTCACTTAATTCTTTCCTAGTCTCTGTCACTGAATGCCTCCATGCATTAAGCTGTGCCCTATCAATGCGGGAGGACTGCATGAGCTCCGAAACATGTCATTGCGAGTGCGTTTTTTTCGCCTTCTAATCTGCGGTAACCTCAGGGTCAGAGATGATAGGGGAAGCATAGAAACATTCTATGCTCTACGATTCTGGGGGGACTGCATGGTCACCTGTGCTGCTGAGCTCACCACGCTGACCAAACATGAAATGAAATTCAAAAGTTCCTGGGGCTTTTCCTGTGTACCTGGCTAGTGCATCGGAGTTCAAAGTGCTGTCCAGAGCAGTCACAATGGAGCACTCTGGGATAGCTCCCGGAGGCCAATACTGTCGATTTGTGTCCTCAATACCCCAAATTCAACCCAGCAAGGTCGATTTTAGTGCTATTCCCCTCATCGGGGAGGAGTACAGAAGTCGATTTTAAGAGCTCTTTAGGCCAACGGAATGGGGTTGGTTGTGTGGACGCACTTATTTTTTAAATTGACGTAGCGCGGCTAAATTCGACCTAACCCAATATTGTAGACCAGGCCTAGGGGGGAAAACCCAGACCAAACCAAATCCTTTTCTTTGGTTATGAGAAAATCTCCTGTCTTCAGCTCCAGACATGTCCGCAATCTCATTTATACCAAGATGTGTCAACACCCTTCCTTACAAGGAGAGTTGCAGGGGAGGGAAAGATAACCAGAGGGCTATTAGATTTTCACTCAGAGGGAGCATTAAAAGGCTTGGATAAGAGCCTCTGGATACTTATGGGAACTTATTGAGTCTAGCCCATCAGTAGTCTCATTAGTTATCCAGTGCAGATACTGATATTTTTTAAAATTAAGTTCTGAGGTTCAGAAGATCTGAGATGTGACTAATCTGCACATTTCCCTACATAGAAGTTAAGTTCAGAGCACTAAATTGTGCTGATTATACACAGTTTGAAATTCCTGTCCTCGTTAGAACCTTTTACTCCAGCTGCCCATTTTATAATGTATAATATCCTGAACTCCCATTAAGACATTTGTGGATGTTAATGCCCAATTCTTCATCCATTTCACCTACATTTTTATCAACTAGGGTGAATATGAAATGAGGTTGTTTTATATATTTTGTCCTTTACGTACCTTTTTACAGTTGGGAATTTTTAAAGAAGAGGAGTGGATGTTTTTACAGCAAACTTTTGTTCACAGAACGCAAAGCATCGGCCTTAATCTTATGTGGATGATATAGTTAAATATATTGCATTTCAGAAGTAATCTATTCATTCACTGAATATTATATTATGTTCAAATCACTTCACAAATTATATACAGCTCCAATGAAATCTAGTTATCTTGTGGATGGGAGAGTTGCTGTACATGTGTGTGAGAGACAGTGTTCCCATGGGCTTAAGTGCATACCTAAGTATTTTGAAGTACTCTACATACTTGTACTTACGTATTTTACATATTCTGTGTTTGTATTTAAATACATTTTAAAGATACCTAAAGCATAAGTAACTTTTTTTTAATCTGTGCTTTTTCAAAATATTTTATATATTTAAAAAAAAAATAAAATCACATCCCTCCCAATTGCCCTGGATTCTGGTTGGGCCCTGGCAGACACATACCTCTCCATGCCTGCATTGAAAGAATGAGCTCAATATGCACATCTTTTACTTTCTCTTCCACTATGTGCTTATATTATTTAAGTAGTCATCCATATATTGACCAGACAGTTGCAGGAAATGCAGGAGTTGAAAGTACATGCTCTTATACTTGTGTTTATAAATACCTAAGTGCTGTTTCCATGGCATACTGTACTTATAAGCAGTGCTTAATTTGTAATGAGACACGTGCCGGGGCTCAAGCAATTTTCTTTACTTTCATAACTGATGCTGTAAGCCCAGAGGTGCCAGGACTATGAACTGCCAAGCCTAAAGGTACCAGGGCTTAGCCCTGGCACAAATTAAGCACTGCTTATAAGTCCTTCTGTAATGGTGTGGTTGGCACTGATACGCAAGTCCTTTTTATCAGCACTTTCAGAAACACTTTTGGGAGATGGGAAATTTTCATAGAGTTAGAAGGGACCACAAGGGTCATCTAGTCTAACTCCCAAGGGCACTCTTACTTTATTTAAAGGGAGTGGGGGCATCTTTTATTATCCTATTTGAAAGAGTCTGTAAACTGCAAAAGGCAAGGGGCACAGCTGGCCCTGTTGAGATTTAAATCTATGTTTCCAGGAAGCTTAGATTATTATTTTATTTATTATGTTAAACCTGATGCTTATATCCTCTATGCCACCTGTCCAGGAATCTATAAAGAATCCCACAGGAATTTTTTATGAAGAAAAGAGCCTTATGAATAGGGAAAAAGCCCTTGTCTCCCCTCCCTTCCAGCAAGTTTGCACTTTTTTTTTCTGTCAGGTTTCACATAGTAGCTATTGCATACTCAATATACCTAATTTAACTGATGGAACACAAAGTATAGAAAATTGAGGCTTCCATTTATTTACTAGTATCTTCATAAAGTGAGAACAGATTGCAAAAAAACGAATCTTTAGGGTATTCTTACACGTTGTTGTCTATGCCTACCCAAGAACATTTGCTGTTGGTACTGGGGGGGTAGGGTGGGGGGGCAGTCTGTGATACACCTCTGTCATTTAATGTCCCCAAATTATTCAAATGAAAATTAAAACTTGCATGAAAGGGAGCAATGAAGGATTTTTAACAAATACTTCTGCTTATGTAAGAGTAGAGCGGTCCTGTTGTAATTGTTTCTTCTTCGTCGTGTTCTTTTTTTGTCAATTGTTTTAAGTCAGGAATCTTTAAACTGCTATTAGTCCAACTCTGGGGGTTTTGATATTCTTTGAGAGATATTCTGGGACTTTGTGAATACACAAAATAAATAAATTGCGTGGTGACCTTGATTTTTAAGCAGACCTCTGTTTTTTAAAGAAAGTTTTTACTAGTCTCTTATGCCAGATTGACTGGTGTTCTGCCTGTTATTTTTAAATTATCTTATTCATCCACTGACAGTGCCAGATTGTTCCCTACAGGCAAGTGAGTGCTAATTTTAAATGACACAAGCAAGAAAACTTTTCCCTTTTCAACTGGGAGACTATTCCACATTCTAATAAACCTCACTGTTAATATTCTGTTCTAATAGGCACTCTAAACTTTTCCTTTGATCTATTTAATTCCTTCACTCTTAATTAAACTTTCTGTACAATCTTAAATAATTCCTCTGTCCTTGTTGTTTGCTTCAGATATTTGTACATGGTCATGTTAAGCTCAGCAGACTCCTAGTGCACCTGTAGCATACCACCCATCCACACAATATTTCTATCAGTGGTGCCAAGCATTCATGCCACCACTGGGATTCTATTTGGACTGGTGCTGGACTAGTGTCGACAGCAAGCACTGATGTCCCAGCTTTATCATTTCATTTGATATTCCCATTTGACTCCCACAGTGCTCCTGCCCACTCTTCAGTGATGCCTTTGACAGCTCCGGGCACTGGATGGGTCACTGGTCTAATGGCTATATGCAGGCTTCCAGTGTTCTCATTTCTCTCCGGTCCCTATTTGTCACTGTCCATGTATGCCACGGGTTCCACTGTATTAGGTAGGTGAGGAGGAATGTGCTGGGCCCTGTGGAAGCATCTGGAGGTGCAACCTCGCTCCAGTCCCTGACCTAGATCACTTCTGCTTCTGTCTCCCAGGAAGAGAGCTCAAGAAAGAGGAGGAATCTGTTATTTCATCTGGAAAATAAAATAGGAGGGACCAGAGCTAAAACTTAAAAATTGAAGACAAAAAAGATAAAATCAGGCTCCTTAACTCCTCAGGCAGAGGGACCCAAAGGTGGCAGTGCTTGTCTTAATAGATACCAGGCCACATGTTGTCTGCCATTGGGTCTAGAGCAGGGGTGGCCAGCCTGAGCCTGAGAAGGAGCCAGAATTTACCAATGTACATTGCCAAAGACCCTCAGTAATACATCAGGAGCCCCCCATCAGCGCTCTCCCAGCGCCTCCTGCCCACCGGCAGCCCCTGCCGATCAGCACATCCCCCTCCCTCCCTGCATCTCCTGATCAACTGTTTTGTGGCATACAGGAGGCTCTGGTGGGAGGAAGAGGAGCGAGGGCATGGCAGGCTCAGGGGAGGGGGCGGGAAGGGATGGGATGGGATGGGATGGAGGCAGGACCGGTGGCAGAGCCAGGGGTTGAGCAGTGAGCACCCCCTGGCCCATCGGAAAGTTGGCACCTGTAGCTCCATCCCCAGAGTTGGTGCCTATACAAGGAGCCACATACTAACTTCTGAAGAGCTGCACGTGGCTCCGAAGCCACAGGTTGGCCACTCCTGGTCTAAAAGTTGCTGGTGATTCTTTTATCCTGGTTGCAAGTGTGGGTGCAAAGCACGGCATAGGCTCTGCCCTTTGAAATGCGCACATAGCTTCTCGAGCAGGACAGAACGGTTCAAAGCAAGCAATGGAACAAACCAAAAACGAAAACAGGTGCAAATGGACGTATATTACAGACATCATGCCAGCTGCTTACGAGAGTACTCTGGGATAACTGCAATATTCCTGATGTTTCAATGGTTGCAGGGATGCTTATGCCCTGTGTGTGTGGCGCATTGTGTGTGACAGCGGTAAGGTGGTTGGTGCTGGATGTTCTGCACTGCTGCAGTTCCACCAGTTCTGTTAGCAACCGCAGATAAGATTAATAGAGTAAGGCCAGAAGGACTCCTGCATAAAGCAAGCCATTGAACCTCACCCCTCCCTTGTGACTGAGCTATAGCTTATCTTTTAGAAAGACATCCAGTCTTGGTTTAAAGATTCAAGTAAAGGAGAATCCACCATGTCCCTGCTTACATTCCTTCCCCCCCCCCCCCCCAAAAAAAAGCTTAATTACACTCACTGTTAAAAATATGCATCTTATTTCTAGCCTGAATTTGTCAAGCTTGGGCTTCCATCCATTAGGCCTTATTATGCCTTTTTCTGCTAAATTAAAGAACAGTGTGCTATCAGAAATCTCTTCCCTATATAGGTTCTTGTGATTGTTATGGTTTAACCTTTCCTTGGATAAACTAAACAGACTGAGCTTCTTAAGTCCCTTGCTATAAGACATTGTTTTCTGGACCTCAAATCATTTTTGTGGCTCTCTTCTAAACCCTTGTTCATTTTTCAACATCCGTTGGACTCCAGAACTGGATAAAGTATACTAGTAATGGTCTCACTAATGCCATATACAGAGGTAATACCACCCCCTTAGTTCTTCTTGGTATTCTTGTGCTTATACATCCAAGGATAGCTTTATCCCTCTTAGCTCACTGGGAGCAGTTGTTCAACTGTGTATCCTGGTGACACCTATGTCCTTTTCAGTGTAACTCTATTTCAGCATACAGTCCCCCAATCTTGTAAGTTTGATCTACATTGTTTGTTAGATGCAGTGACATTGGCTGTGTCTCTACTAGCAAACTTCGTAGCCGTTAGTTTCCACCAGTGGTACCTGCTCTGAGCAGGGTTAGGTGATATGTTGGTAAAAAGTCTGAGCTGTCTCTTAGCTACAGCTTCCACAGTTACTACATGGGTGGAGTAGGATCAGGGAAGAATCACAGATGTGAATTTTGTAAGGGTACACCATTAGTGGCCAGATTTTTTTTTAAGTGCTCAGCACACACAATTGGGTCCAGATTTTCAAAACAGCTCAGCACCCAATATGCTGAGCTCTTTAGAAAATCTGACCATAGGTATCCCACTGAAAACTGGGTATTGAACACTTCTGAAAATCTGCCCCTTATTTAGATAACTACATGGGAGAAGAGCTCTTGAAAATCTGTCCCTAAATGTATACATGGCTTGATTGATCTTCTATTATTCCAAATGACTGTGATCTTTTTTGTGTGCAATAAATTAAACGTTAAATTTGCATACTTATTTATTGCACAATTATTTCATTCAATCACTTTTTTCCACTTAAAACTTCTCTTAGTGTTACATATTTTAATTTTACTTTTTTCATTTTTAATAAGTTTTATTAACTGTAGTTTCAGCAAAGAGAATACATGGAGGAAATCAAATAGATTCGGCATGTGACAAATATTAACCACAAAGGTAGAAAATTGCATTTTTGAAATGCTTTAAGAACAACACAAAACGTTTTCTCTTCACTCAGTTCAAGTTCCAGATGATCACAGTTGGAATTCATCCGTGTTAATAAATTTTCCCAACAGACAACACTGTACCATAACAGGAGCATCTTAATCTGAAACAAATTATTTGCCTTATCTTTCATTTGTAGCATCTTGTAAGTTTAAGACACTCTATACAAGTTTTGTGATAAAAACAGCATGGGCGTCCGGCACAAACCATGTAAGTTGTATGTTTGTGGGTGAAATTTATGTTTAGTGGTGTGACAAATGGAGGCAGATTGGTGTGATGAGCATAGCAAAGAATCAAGACTTTCCTGAGTTCTAATCTTGACTTTGAAACTGTCTGATTACATGTTGTTAGGCAAGTAAGTGAACCTTTGTGTCTCAGTTGCCCTATCTGTAAAATGGGAATAACTCCATACTTTTCTCACAGGATTGTTGTAAGAACTATTGTACACTACATATGTACAAAATATTATGATTAATAAATATATGTTGGCTACTAGCCATGTGGGCTAATATTTGTAGGTGACTGAATTATAGGGCTATATTTACATTACATCATAATTACATAATGACTCCAAGAGTAGAAAATATTACAGCTTTTGCATTTCGTGACCCTTTGGCATTGTAATTGTATAATTTAACATTCCATTCACATTGGGGTTTTTGGCAAGGAACAGGAGAGTTTAAAATAAAAATAGTAAAAAGAAATTGTCAGTACTTAGTAAGAAAAATATTAGCCCAGTCAGGCTTTAAAGACTACATATAAACGTAGTAGAGAAGCGTCCAACTTTTTGCAGCTTGTGTTTGCCTGGAGGGTTGTATTTGTTTCTCTCATTTTCATGGCTATATCTTTTCAGTAGGTATTTTTTGTTTAAATGAAATCTTCAAATGTTCAAAATATGGTAGAGTGCAATAAAAAATTATGGAATAACCCGAAAAATTACAGTATAGGAGATGGTTGTGGAGTCCATGATTTTCAGTAAATCTCTACTAGAAAATGTTTTCCCTTGTTACTTAGCAATTGATGGTTGCTACTGAATCATAAAAGAATAGGCTGATTATCTCATAGGAGTTTCTTTTTTTAAAAAAAAAAAAGTATTCTTGTTAACCCTCCTATGCACTGATCCATTTTAGCATAGGGTTTTTTAATCTGTTATTGTGAACAAAGCACATCTTTATGAGGACAGAATGCCAGTGAGAGGGATTTCGAATAGAATGTCTTTGGACTGCAATATGGTTGTGGTTTATATCGTCTCTGTAGACGCTTTAAAGTGTGTTTGTTTTGTTGTATGTTTGTTTTTAATCTTTATAAATAAAGCATGTGGTTTTGAAAAAACGTGTCTGCTGTCAGTTTATGTACCTTAGGTAGTGCCAAGTGTGTTTGCTCTTTGCATGTTTCCTTTGCCAATAGCTCATAATCTGTTAAGTAACATTGTACTGAGTGGAAGAGTTTTTCCTGAGTTATAAAAAAAAAAAAAAAAAAAAAAAGGGTGAAATCTTTCTCCTATACCACCATTTTTTATATATATATATTTGATACAGAAGTTTTATAAAGCTAGTCTCCTGACAGAAGTTACTTGAATGGCTTCATTCTACTGGAAAAAGAACAATGTTCGTTCCTGTGATCAAATGAACTTTATTTATACTAAACTTAAATTGTGCTTTTTTCCCTTTCTCCTATAAAAACTCCAACTCTAGTCCCCACCACAGCTGCCAGCACTCCAGATGCTGTTGACAAATACTTGGAGACACCTGGTGATGAGAATGAGCATGCCCATTTCCAGAAAGCCAAGGAGAGACTCGAAGCCAAGCACCGTGAAAGAATGTCTCAGGTAAGTCATACTGTTGTTCATAATTAAGGCTGGTGTCTTGTCAGATGGGTCACAGGATTAATGAATTCCTTGACTTTCTGTATTTTGGGGAAACTCACGTGGCTTTTACCTGCTGCTCTTCCAATCTGCAGCGGAGTAAAGAGACCAACTGTTCCCTATCTTCAAGTATATGTTCCTGTGCGTGCTCGATCATAGGATTTGCACATGCCTGTGAACTCTCGACTGGAGAATTCAAAGTAGTGTCCACAGGCCTGCACCTGTTCAGAGCAGTGCCTTATGCCTCCAAACAAGGGCACATGGGGAGGCGCGGGCCTGCTGCCACTTAGTTCCTTTTCTGTTAATGGAACTCAATGGAACAATTGCATGTCCGTTTATTCTCAGCTTCCTTCCTTTCTTAGTTTATCATTCTAGAATTTTTTCCCTTATTTTTGTAGTTATTTTTATTTCTTCAGTCTTATACAGTTGTGTTTAGAAGAGGGTTCCCCTTCCTTTTTTTCCTGTTTTCTCTCATTCTTTCTTTGGTCCACTACCTCTTGGGTTATGACAAAGATCCGGGTGTTTAAGCCCTGTGTGATGGGGTGGGTTGCACACCACTAGGATGGTGCCACCTCCTGGTCACTCTAGGGCAGTGGTTCTTAACCCGAGGTGCCCTTTCTGGGGGGGGGGGGTGAGACGTGCCAGATTTTTTTAGAAGGTAAATCATCGAAAACACAAATTAAGCACAGGCACGTAAGTACAACTACTTTGTTTCATCAAACCTATGTATGTATTAACATTGTACATTTTTTAACAATTACTGCAATATACAAACAAAAAATATATCTAGGTTTAAAGAACTGGCCTACTTCAATGATTTTTGATAAGGGGTGCGAGAACATATTTTGAGAACCAAAGGGGTGCAGGCTGCAGTAAAGGTTAAGAACCACTGCTCTTGGGAATAGCTCTCAAGGTCGATGCCCCTTCCCACAGTTGCACGCCATCCTCTACCTCTCTTTCTGTGTCTGCAGCCCCTCTCTCACTCCACGAGTTGCTGCAGCCTCTTTGTGACTTCGCCCTCCAGCCAGGTTACCTAATGGTTTCCCCTTCTGGGGTTGGAAAGTTCCCGCAAACAGGCTCAGGCAGTCTTCCTACTCACTGCTCCCCAGTGCCACTTCCGCATTGGCTGGTTGGGGAACTCAGACCCACCTTCTACTTCAGATTTTGGCTCAGGGATCCTCTAGTCAGCAGTCAAGGTCTGTTCCGCCCTGGACCTTGCCATGTTTCTCTGAGTCCTTTCCTAACCTTTTGGCTCTCCTTTTCTTCTCTGGGTCTGCCAGCTTCACCAGTCCCTCCTCCCAGGGAGCAACTGCAGGCTACGTCTCTGCAGCCTCCAGACACTCTTCCCAGAGGGTGACTACAGGCTTTCCCAGCAGCCCCCTCAGCTGCCAATTTCCTGCCTCTATAAATCTAGCCCAGCTCATTCCTTCCCATCTAGGCTCCCTCACTTGGTCTGGGGAATACTTAGCCATGTAATTCCTCTCCTCTCAGCTGTGGCTGGCTGGGTTAATTAGCCCCCTTCTTAGTCTTCATTAACCCTTTCAGGGCAAGTGTGGTGTGAAAACTTCATCACACCCTGCCAGACCTGCCACAGGTCTTTTCCCCATAGTGACAGACATTCAAGCTGTCTCTGCTGCCTCAGAGACACCAACTTCTGATTTAAGTTGAAGGTCTGTACAAGTCTTTAAAGCTGTTACAGCTGCCCGCCCAGTCTCCATGAGTGGTACTGAGGTGGCTTGTGGGTTTTTTCTTTTGTTCGCTAAACGTCTCTAGATTGCCCAAAGAGCTACGGACTTCCAATCTGAAGGGCCAAACTCTTTGCGGAGAAGACAGATTTTTTTCTCCACATCCTGAAGGATTCTCGGACCGCGCTACACGCCTTAGGAATCTACACTGTGGAACAGAAGAGAAGATATAACTCTCAGTCACATCACAGATCACAATCTTCTCAATACTCACCATCTCTGTGCTGTTATGAGCCACAGTGCAAGAGGCTCAGGTCTCAAAAGTGAGAACAGTCTGCACCCCAGTCCATGACCTCTCAAACTGCCTCTTATAAGCACTTTGATGAGCTGGTCGGGGGCCTGAACAATGATACCTTACAGCGTCAGCTGCCATCTATACACCTGTCACGCCACTCAAACGTCAACTTACCTTACTTCACAGCAGTTAGGGCCAGCTCTAGAGCAAAGAGATTGATTTCTAGCCCTGAACTTACAGGTTGCCCCCTTCCATATCTCAATACAACCATCGTACAGGAGATTTCCTACTGCTTACCTTTGGGACAGAATCATTATAGATACAGACTGCTCTACACAGGGTAGTCTCCAAGGTTCACTTCATTGTAGTGACATACTAACCCCGGTACAGTGACTGGACTTTATCAGCACCAACCTGATGCAGTAGAAGCGAGAGCGCTCCTCTCACTATCCACATTCACCACCCTGGGACACATGTCTCCCTAATACGCTGGGGAGCTCACCTACGCAACAACAAGGTCAGGACAAATGGCCTTCCACAGAAATGACCTTCCATATCACTCTTTTGGCTGTCAGGAGTGCCTGTGCCCAAATTCTGCCTTTCATCAAAAACAACACACAAAGGTTATGATGGACTTAATGTGACCTGTATGTTTTGTATAAACTGCCAAGGAGCTGCCAGATCTCCCTCCTTCTACAAGACAGCATTCAAACTTTGGAATTGATGCACCCATCATAGTGTGCTCATCTCAGCTGTCTGTCTACAAGGGATACAGAACGGGATAACCAACAGTCTCAGTTGGAATTTTCTCATGACAGTGAGTGTATACTGAATTCATAGGAGCTTCAAGATATAGCCACCTTTTGGGGAAACATTCACTGGCAGTTGCCCTAATCTTCCCAGCGGACAGGGCCCACTTGTATGTCTTTTCCCAGTTTCCTACCCTATCCAAGATTCTGTTGAAAATTCAACGAAACAAAGCGAGAGTTATTGTGATTGCCCCTCTTGACTATGACAAGTCTGGCTCCCTTATCTGACGCAGATGGCCCTCCTGTTCCTCTGACGTCAGCCCATTCCTCACCCGCTCTCTCAAAACAGTGGGCTGACCCTTCACCCCAACCCATGGGTCCTCTGCCTCCAGGCTTAGATCTTTCTTTGTTCCAAGGCTTAGAAGCAGAATGCTCTAACAAGCTGAAATACATGTTGCAACACAACCACAAGTTGACCACTCCACATACCTATCTAGAAAATGGAAACAACTCCAAGTTTGTACCATTCCAAAGGGACAGACCCAACCTCATCTTTCCTCCCTCTGATTTTGTACCACATTTTAAACTCTCACTCAGCTCCCTTAAGGTACATCTCATGGTGAAAATGGCTTCCCACTTCAAGTTTGCTCAACCACTAATGCATAGACTCTTTAAGGCCATTAGGACTCTCTTCCCCCATGTGACACCACCCGCTCCAGCCTGGGACTTTAATCTAGTTTTCAGGGCTTGGACTAGACCTCCCTCTAAGTCCAGGGCAACTTGTTCTCTCTTACACCTGTCCATGACGACAGCATTTCTAATTGCCATCACCTCAGTTAGGCACATAGGAGAAATAGCGGCCCTGATGCCACACCCATCATTCACGGCCTTTGTCTTTATAAAAAAAAAATAACAACTCTAAGGCCATATCCCAAGTTTCTCCCTACTTTTTCTGCACTTTCCATATGAATCAACAGATCCATCTCCCTGTTTTTTCCCCAAAACCACATTGACAACTGGGAGACAATTGTGCATATGCTAGATATTAGCAGGACATTAGCATTCTACTTGGACAGGACTAAGGACTTCAGGAAATCCCCTAAACCCTTCCTTTCATCCACAGAAAGATCCAAAAGCTCTGTGATATCTCCTCAAAGACTATCCAAATGGGTCTCTAGTTGCGTTAATCACTTAGCAAGGGCCCAACTTGCTTCTGTCCATACGCACTCCATGAGATCAGTTCGTATCTCAATCACATTCCATAGGGATACCCCTATCTCCCAATCTATAGAGCAGTGATTGGGGCCTCTGTCCATACTTTCGCAGAACATTATGCGATCCCTGAAGATTTGGCCGCTGATACCATATTCGACTCCACAGTACTCTCTGTAGTAAAAGACTCCACTCCGAAGTCCCAGGCTCCAGTGGTGGGTACTGCTCCGGAGTCACCTAAAGTGGAGCACCCATAGGGAGGCTACTTGAAGAAGAAGAGGAAGTTCCTCACCTAGTGCAGTAACAATGGTTCTTCGAGATGTGTGTCCCTGTGGGTGCTCCACAACCCACCCTCCTCCCCTCTACTTTGGAGTTCTCTATAGGAAGGGAGGGGGGGTTCCTCCGTGCAGTGCTAAATAGCCTCGAGGCAGACCACGAGGGAGGGAGAGCATATGCACGGGCTCTACGGGACACTGCTACCAAAAGTCTCCGATTAGAGGTGCAGGGGCACACAGACTCCTAAAGTGGAGCACCCTTAGGGACACACATGTCCAAGAACCATCGTTAGTGCACAAGGTCCTCTACTGCAGGCACAACTTCTAGATTCCGAGCCATGACCGTGGTTAAGCAGAGAGTATCCTGGTTCCAGTCTTCCAGCCTTCTGAGGGAGGTGCGGAGTACAGCTGAGGACCTTCCCTTTGAAGGACCCAAGTTCTTTAGCTCTGATATGAACTTCTCCCTCCACACTGACAGACTCGAGAGCTGCCTTATGGTCTCTGGGGAATTTACATTCCTGCAACAAAGACACAGTTTATTAGGTCTCACATCGCAGCAATCTAGGCCATTCCATTACAACCCTCAACAAGTGTTTCCCAGACCGTAGGACTTTCAGAGGAGGAGATCTAGAGCTCTGAAAAAGGACCCTCTCCCTTCTTCAGCAAGATTATCTGCACCTCTGTATAAGAAAAAGTTTTGCCATCTCGGTAGAGGGCCTTGAGCAATCTACGTTCCCAGATCTTGTGCTGAATGATTCCATCCAGTTTCCCTTTGGAGATCAGCTATCCCACTTCCTTCCTGCTTTGGAACTAATTAGCTCAGACAGATAGATTTTGGAAATGATCGATTTGGGATACTTCATCTGCTTCCACGCTATTCCCCGTTCTTCATCACGCTTCAGGGACCCCCTCACAAAGATCTCTTAAAACAAAAGGTCCAGTCTCGCCTCCTCTTGGGGGTGATCGAGCAACTTCCCCCAAAGTTCATCAGCAGAGGGTTTTATTCCAACTATTTTGTAGTTCCCAAGAGGGGCAGAGCTTAGAGACTGATCCTCGACCTCAGAAATCTGAACACTTATCCTTTCCCAGCACTTCAGGATGGTTACGTTAGCCACTATCATTCCATCCTTAGATCCAGGAGACTGATTTTTCACCTTCAGGATGCCTACTTTCATGTAGCTATACACCCATCCCACAAACACTTCCTGTGCTTCAAACTAGACTGAGGATACTACCAGTATCAAATCCTTCCTTTCAGGCTCTCCACAGTCCTGAAGGTCTTTAGAAAGCTTCATTCAGTGGTGGCAGCCCATTTACATCAGTGGAGCAGAGTAGTATTCCCTTACATGGATGGTTGGTTCCTCAGGGGTCGATCAACTTTATAGGTCCAGTCAGCAACTTCCAGGGCTCTAGCCCTATTTCAGTCTCTGGGCATTTGCATCAATTGAAAGAAACCTACGTTGACCCTAGTCTAAAGAAGAGCCACTTCACTGGAGCCACTCTAGTCTCCCTAACCACCAGAGCCTATCTCCCCAAGAAAAGATGCTCCACTGTCCAGTCTAATCTTGACAACCACCACAGAGCCCACAAACAACTGCAAGGACCTGCCTACAACTCGTGGGCCACATATTGGCCTGCACATTCATCGTGCCTCCTAGACTGTACCTCATATGTCTTCAGATATGGCTAAGGTTTGTGTACACACCAAAGAGTCTCTCCAAATGAGTCCCAGTACCTCAGAAGGTTCTGGACTCTCTCCGATGGTAGAAGGACCCACTGAAGATCTGCGTGGGAACCCCATTCTTACATTCCCCAACCCTCAAAAGATCCTCACAACTGGTGCTTCTCTTCTGGGATGGGGGCCATCTCCTAATGTGCCATGACCCAGGGCAGGTGGTCCACACAAGAGGTCACACTCCACATCAACATTCTGGAGCTGAGAGTAGTTTCTTATACTTGCCATCACTTCCTTCACAACATACAAAGCCACTCCATCAGATAATGCTAGACAATAGGGCTGCAATGTCTTACTTCAGCTGACAGGGATGGAGCAAAATCCCAATCCTTATGTGCAGAGTCTCTAAGGCTGTGTAACTGGTGCCTTTCATGTCAGATACAAGTTGCAGCTATCTGTCTTCCAGGCCTCCAGAATACAACTGCAGGCTCCCAGAGCAGTCGCTTTCTTCAGGATCACAAGTGGGAGCTCAACGGTTCTGTCTTCCTCAGCATCTACCAGATCTGGGGTTCCCCAGAAGCAGACCTCTTTGCCATCCTGAACAATGCAAAATGCCATCTTTTCTGCTCCATAGGAAGATGTGGCAGATGGCTTGTTAACACTGTGGCCCTATATCATGCTGTATGCTTACCCGCCTCTACCTCTAATCCTTTACTCAAGCTGTGTCAGGAAAGCACAATAGTTATTCTCATAGTGCTCTCCTGGTCAAGATGAGTTTGGTACTCTAACCTCTTTTACATATCTGTGATCATGCCTGTTCTACTTCCTTTCAGGAAAGATCTCCTGTCACAGAACTCAGGAATCCTGATCCATCCCAGCCTCTCCTCCTTGAACTTGAAATCATGGTTGCTAGATGGTTCTTGAGCATGGAGCTAACCTGTTCAGAGACGGTCCAGTCAGTTCTCCTACCTAATACTCGCAAGACTTACATTCAGAAGTGGAAATGCTACCATTTCTAATTTGTTCTTCACTCTTCCCAAGCCTCAGTGATTCTGCATTCCAAAATCCTGGACTACCTTTTGGATTTAAGAATGCAAGGTCTATCTATGAGATCAGTCAGAGTATATCTGGCCACCATCACCGCCTTCCATTCACCCACCAAAGGCTTCACAGTCTTAGCAACTCTACTGCAGCTAGGTTCCTCAGGGGCTTATGCAATCTGTTTCTGCCTGTACAGAACCCAGTCTCCCAATAGGACTTAAATTTGGGTCATAATGCCCAGAGGAAGTCTCCCTTTGAACTGTTGGTTACCTGTTCTCTCCACCTCTCCCTCAAGACTTCGTTCCTCATAGCCATCATTTCAGCTAGTCCAATGAAAGAGCTTGGAGTTCTCATGGCTGATTATCCGTATACTCCATTCTGTAATGACAAGGTTGCACTGCGTCCCCATCCTCACTTCCTCCCAAAGGTCTCTTTGGAATACCACATTAATCAAGAGATTCGCCTACCAGTGTTCTACCCAAAAGCTCACGTCTCCAGAGAGGAGACCAGCTAGACATCAGACGGGCCCTTGCCTTCTACTTTGACAACAGGACTAAGTCCTTCTGGGCCTCTCCTAGGCTATTTGTATCACTTGCGGAGAAAATGAAGGGCCAGCCTACTTCCACACAAAAAGACTAAGGGGGTTCAGGTTACATCATAATCTGCTATGCATTGGCTCGTATATAGCCTCTTCACAGTGACAACACATCCCACATCCTTGGCTCTATTGAAGGACTTTCCCAAAACAGATATTTGTAGGTCTGCCACTTGGTCCTCTATCCATAGAGGAACTCTATCCTTTGCCAAGCATTACACCATCTTACCTGCTTCCAGAGATTCTATCTTCGTTGACACAGTCCTCCGAACTGTCCTAAACTTGCCTTCTCAGCACCCACCTCCTTGCTGAGTTACTGCTTCGGAGTCTTCTACAGTGGAGCAGCTGTACAGACATAAGCTCAAAGAAGAAGGAGCAGTTACTTATCTTACAATAACTTGAGTTCTTCAAGATGTTTTGTCCTTATCAGTAGTCTGCCTCCCGCACTCCTTCCTCTGAGCTGTAGGGGCTCCGCTTCACAATTGAGAAGGAACTGAGTGGTGTCAGGCCTGTGCCTCCCTATATGCCTTAATTTGGAGGCACAAGGCAGCCAAGAGCACATAGACTCATAGATTTTAAGGTCAGAAGGGACCATTGTGATCTTCTAGTCTGATCTCTTGCACATTGCAGGCTACCTCACCCACCCACTCCTGAAATAAAGCCCCTAACCTCTGGCTGAGTTACTAAAATCCTCAAATCATGGTTTAAAGACTTCAAGTTACAGAGAATTCACCATTTACGCTAGTTTAAACTTGCAAATGATCCATGCCCCATGCTGCAAAGGAAAGTGAAAAACCTCCAGAGTTACAGCCAATCCGACCTGGGGAGAAATTCTTTCCCAACCCCAAATATGGTGATCAGTTAGACCCTAAGCATGTAGGTAAGACCCACCAGACAGCTATCCGGGAAAGAATGCTCTGTAGTAACTCAGAGCACTCCCCCATCCAATGTCCTGTCCCCACATGTTGGTGATTTTTGCTACAGGCAGTCGCTGATGGGCCACATGCCATTGTAACTAGTGCCATTGTACCATCCCCTCCATAAACTTATCTAGATCAGTCTTGAAGCTACTTAGGATTTTTGCCCCCATCCCTTCCCTTGGAAGGCTATTCCAGAACTTCACTCTGATAGTTAGAAACCTTTGTCTAATTTTGAGCCTAAACTTGTTGATGGCCAATTTATAGCCATTTGTTCTTGTGTCCACATTGGCAGTTTACTTAAATAACTCCTCCCCCTCCATAGTATTTATCCCTCTGATGTATTTATAGAGAACAATCATATCTGCCCTCAGCCCTCTTTTGATTAGGCTAAGCCAAGCTCTTTGTCTCCTCTCATAAGGTAGGGTTTCCATTCCTTGGATCATCCTAGAAGCCCTTCTCTGCACTTGTTCCAGTTTGAATTCATCTTTCTTAAACATGGGAGACCAGAATTGCACACAGTATTCCAGATGAGGTCTCCCCAGTGCTTTGTATAATGGTACTAACACCTCCCTATCTCTGCTGGAAATACCTCGTCTGATGCATCCTAGGATTGCATTAGCCTTTTTAATGGCTGCATCACATTGATGGCTCATAGTCATCCTGTGATCAACAAACATACCCATGTCTTTCTCCTCCTCTGTCGCTTCCAACTGATAAATCCCCAGTTTTTAGCAAAAATTTTTGTTAATCCCTAAATGCATGACTTTGCACTAATAAATTTCATTCTATTTCTAATACTCCAGTTTACAGGGTCATCCAGATCTTCTTGTATGATATTCCGGTTCTCCTCCATATTGGCAATACCTTCCAACATTGTGTCATCTGCAAATTTTATTAGCAAACACTCACTTTTTGTGCCAAAGTCAGTAATAAAAATGTTAAATACGATTGGTCTGAAGACTGATCCCGGAGGAACTCAACTAGTAACCTTCCTCCAGCCTGAGAGTTCACCTGTCAGTAAGACCTACTGTAGTCACCCCTTCAACCATTTCCATTAATTCGCCTATTAATCCCCATCTTCTCCAATTTAATTTATAATTTCCCATGTGGAACTGTATCAGTTGTCTTACTGACATCCAGATAGATTAGATCTACTGCATTTCCTTTGTCTAAAAAAATCGGTTACCGTCTCAAAGAAGGAGATCAGATTGGTCTGATTGGCATCCATGCATCCTACAGTGGAGCACATCTAGGGACCAAATGTCTTGAAGAACTCAAGTTACTGTCAGGTAAGTAACCTCTCCTTTCTGACTCTGCAGAAGGTGAAAGGGTGCTGCTGCCTAGGACATGAGTCAGGACAGAAAGTTTTGCTACTTACAAATGGATCACATATCTGTGATTTGATCATAATTTGATATAGCTTATCTGCGGTGATGTGCAAAACTTCTTCTATGAAAAAACAGTGCTGCTCATTAGAGAGCGAAATTGTTTGTAGTCTTTAAATTGGGAGCTGCCCCAGTGCGTACAAGATCATACATTAGCAACTAAGGAAATCTCTGAAGGCTTGTTTAGTCCTGTAGATATACACACATTTTGCCATGTACTTGTTAAAATCAAGAGTGGGGTTGCGCGTGTGTGTGCCCCAAGGTGACATGAAATGCATCTAAAACCAAAGGAGGAAGATACAGGCTTTGAACTAAATATGAAGCCACATTTTTTTTTCTTTAACCAAAAAGACTCACATAGTCTGAGACTCTAAGTATCATATTTCATCCTGCTGAACATTAGGAGCTGAGCTTATATCTCTTTCAGAAACAGGATTTGTAATGGAAATGCCAATAGAAACTTTTCCAGTGGTATTTCCATAAGCAGCACAGAGGAAAAAAATATTTTTAAAAAAGAAGTGCAAAGGAAGTTTGCAATACATACTAGGGACAAAACAGCAACCCCTGAAAGCTAACCTGGTACAAGTTGGATACGCTGTATATAGTGTTCAGGTATTGTACTGTAATTTTTCTGTAACTTGCATTCTCTGCTCCTTTACCCTATTGGATTTTACTTCTTTTTCCCATTCTCCTGTATACCGCCTAGTCTTCTGCATAATGGAAACCCACTAACCGACAAGCATGAATGAAATTTTCAGACCTATGGAGACTTTGTGGCATTAGTAACAAGCTCTTGGTTAGGCTGCAATAATAGAATATATCCTTTTTTAATACATCCTTATTAAAGCCTATCACACAAAGAGAATCTATCAATAATAGCATTCTTTAAGTGGCCAGCTGCAAGCAGTATCTTAAAGTTACTGCATAGCCAAGGAGAGTTGCTTTGCAAATAAAAGGCAGTGTATAAAGAGATGAGATTTTTCTTAATTATTCCTTACAGTTCGGCTCACGCTTTCAAGCTGATCCCAAAAACTTGGTCTGAGTTTTAATTGTGTTTGACTTAACCTTTAAGAATGATGTTTTCATAAACTATGTTTATATTTTCTTCAGAGCTGAAAGGTTTGTATAGGAGAACTAATCAAATGTGTAATCTCCCAGAAAGAATTATGGAGAGAGTATGCAATTAAAAAATAACTATAGTACTTGGAATTACATCGATTAACAGGAAAAGCAGAGAAATTGTAGCTCCAGAAAACTTTAAAATAAAATTCTGTTAAAATACATGTTAGCAAGCATTTTTGCTAACTTTATAAATGAAATAAAATGTCATACTGCTGGGAAACTATTTAAAGGGAGACTGAAATATTAAAACACTTCTTAAAAATTAGTTTTTACCTATGCTTCAAGTATCCCATTGTCTTGTCCACTCTTCTCATCATCTGACTTTTTTCCCCACGAAGAGTGAGAACTGAGGGGCTAAGATTTGCAATGTTAAAAAAAAATGACAGGATAAATACATTCTATTTGCCATCCCTCATCCCATTTCCAAGTACATGCAGAGTCTTGCATCTGTGTCTCAACTGCTCCTGCTCATAATTTATCCCTAGCAGGTCAGATAGAATGATAGTGACAGTCTTTGATTGGTTTGGATGCCTTTATTACCCCACATTTGCCTAAAGTGGGACTGATAGCAATAGGTCAGGTATTCTTGCACAAAATCCATCTATGGTTTCCCTTCGCTTACTGTGAAACTCTCAAACATAAATTCTTTTCCTGCCAGGTGAAAACCTTCAAATTTGTTTTGACTCAAATTGTTTCCTTCTGTGACTGAGTTGGTTCATTTTTGGAACTCCCACAGGAGTACTGTATAGCCAGATCAGGAGCCTGTGTTGTGATTGTTTAATATCTTGACACAGCTCTGTGCCTCAGATCTTCGCCTATGAAAAAGCATGATAACATGGTTAAGACTTGGGAATTCTTGGTCAAATCCTGTGTCTGCCACTGGTGTTATGTTTGATCTCAGACAAGTCACTTAGAGCCATATTTTTAAAAGTATTTAGGCACCTAACTCCTGTTGGTTTTAGTGTGAATTAGGAACCTACATATCTTTTAAAATATGGTTTTTAATCTCTTGAATTCCACATGTGTAAATGGAAGATGCTACCTCCTTTCTCCCATCATTTGTCTCTGTCATTTAGATTATAAACTCTTCTGGATACGAACTGTCCCTTACTACAGTATGTAAGGCACTTAGTGCAGTAGGGCCAACTGGGGGTATTTAGGCACTACTGTAATACAAATAATTATTAGTACGGTGGCATATTTTAGTTTTTACCAACAGAAGAACCAAAAAAGAACCCCAAAAAACACCATCAAGAAAACCATGATTCTATGCTGACAAGAAAGTTTAGTCCATCCAAATGTGACATTTAAACATTTTTGCTATTTTGTCTATACAACTTCATCAATTTCAAGCTGCCCCAGTTCTTATTTCTTGTCCTGATGGGATTCTCCCTTTCCATTTCTCTCTCTTCTCTGTGCCCCCTGGTTACAGATGCACATGTGCACCGGCACCTCCCTGTTTCCTCGTATTTTAAACATCTATTTAGGTCTAGTTGGTAAATAGCCCTGATGGCACCAGCTGTTGTACTTTAGTCAAAGGAGAGCAGTATGTTTGTTTGTTTTCCCCCAAGCATATTGAGGCTTTACAAATTATTCTTCTTGAATTTTTAGGTATCATAGTTTGTTGGGATTCGGAACAGTTTAAAAATAATGTTTCATCTCCATGCATAGTCCTATTTACCATGCAAGTCAGATTTTTGGGAAGGCACAACAAACACTCTACTGTCTTCAAGATAATATTAATGCTTTCTTAGGGTTTTGAGTTATTTCTGTAGCAATAGTGTAATTTAACAAAGAAAATATAATGTAGTTCCAAACCAAAGTGCTGAATTCTGTTTTTCATCCTACAGTGTAACTTTGAACAATTGGGTTGCATATGTGAGAGGTGAGACTTAAACTTCTAGAATACCAACAGAGGATGGTTCTGCCTCTAGGCTGTTCAGAAGCTAATTCCCTCATATTGCTGGGGGGGGGGGGGGGGTTTGTGTCATGGGAAGATGTTGGTATGGTCTTTTATGGGTTTTTTAGATCTATATTATATAGCATAGGACAGCTTTCCTTCCTGAGATGGTGGCTCAGAGGGCATCAACTCTCCAGTGTCTCATGTGGTGACACCCATAAAGCACACAATTCAGACACACAATTCTGCTACTCCCTGTACCAGACATTAATGGTCCATGTCCCCCTCATCAGCCAGGCTCAGAGCAGCCTCTTGGTAGGCCCATCCCTGCTGCCCACCACCAGTGTGCAAACCCAGCTTCTGCTGCAGTTCAGCACCACACTGGAGCACCCATCAGTGCCAGCTATGGGGTAGGTAGGTCAGCAAATATGGTTCCCAGCCTGACTTTTTTTGTCTTCCCCACACGCGGTGGGTCGACTCTGGTGCCGCTGTCAGAATATGATGCACTATGGGGACCCCCACACATTCACAGTGGCATTTGTGGCTTTCTAATGCCAATCGATAAAAAGAGAAGTAAGGACAACGTGGGGAAATACAGACAAGTCAATACCCAGAAAGACAATGGAGCAAATCATTAAGCAATCACCTAGAAGATAATAAGGTGATAAGTAACTGCATGGGTTTGTTAAGAACAAATCATGTCAGACCAACCTAATGGTGCCTAACGGTAATAAGTCTTACCGTTTGGATGGGGGGAAGCGGTAGACATGGTATATCTTGACTTTAGTAAGGCTTTAATACTGTCTCGCATGACCTTCTCATAAACGAACTAGGGAAATACAACCTAGATAGAGCTACTATAAGGTAGATGCATAACTGGTCAGAAAGCTGTTACCAGAAAGTAGTTACCAGTGTTTCACAGTCAAGCTGGAAAAGCAAATTAAGAGGGGTCCCCCGGTCCAGTTCTGCTCAATAGCTTCATAAATTATTTTAGATAACAGCATAGAGAGTACACTTATAAAGTTTGCAGACAATACCAAACTGGGAGGGATTTGCAAGTGGTTTGTAGGATAGGATTAAAATTCAAAATGATCTGGACAAACTGGAGAAATGATCTGAACTGAACAGGATGAAATTCCATAAGGACAAATGCAACGTACTCCATGTAGGAAGGAACAAACAGTTGCACACATACAAAATAGGAAGTGACTGCCTAGGAAGGAGTACTGCGGAAAGGGATCTGGGGGTCATAGTGGACCACAAGCTAAATATGAATCAACAATGTAACGCTGTTGCAAAAAAAGCAAACATCATTCTGGGATGTATTAGCAGGATTGCTGTAAGCAAGACTCGAGAAGTAATTCTTCCACTCTACTCCACGCTGATTAGGCCTCAGCTAGAGTATTGTGGCCAGTTCTGGGCACCACATTTCAGGAAAGATGTGGACAAATTGGAGAAAGTCCAGAGAAGAGCAACAATAACAAGTAAAGGGTCTAGAAAACATGACCTCTGGGGAAAGATTGAAAAAATTGGGTTTTAATATGGAGAAGAGGAGACTGAGAGGGGACGTATCAGTTTTCAAGTACATAAAAGGTTGTTACAAGGAAGAGGGAGAAAAAAATTTCTCATTAACCTGTGAGGATAGGACAAGAAGCAATGGGCTTAAATTGTAGCAAGGGAGGTTTAGGTTGGTCATTAGGAAAAAACTTCCTAACTGTCAGGGTGGCTAAGCTCTCAAATAAATTCCCTAGGGAGGTTGTGGAATCTCCATCATTAGATGAACAGATTAGATGAACACCTGTAAGGATGGTCTAGATCAGTAGTTCTCAAAGCCAGTCCGCTGCTTGTTCAGGGAAAGCCCCTGGCGGGCCGGACCGGTGTGTTTACCTGCCGCGTCCGCAGGTTCGGCCGATTGCGGCTCCCACTGGCTGCGGTTCGCCACTCCAGACGAATGGGGGCTGCGGGAAGTGGCGCGGGCCAAGGGACGTGCTGGCTGCCCTTCCCGCAGCCCCCATTGGCCTGGAGCTGCGAACCGTGGCCGGTGGGAGCCGCAATCGGCCGAACCTGCAGGCGTGGCAGGTAAACAAACTGGTCCAGCCTGCCAGGGGCTTTCCCTGAACAAGCAGCGGACCGGCTTTGAGACCCACTGGTCTAGATAATATTTAGTCCTGCCATGAGTGCAGGGGACTGGACTAATGACCTCTCGAGGTCCTTTCCAGTCCTAAGATTCTATGATTCTCCCCACCATAGCCCATAGGACGCACTGTCTCCTCTCACCCAGAGTCTGTGTGATCCTGCTCCATGTGAGGAATCATTTTCAACTCCAAGCCTGGTTAATGTTTTTTCAGTAGTAGCAGTGCTTCCTTACCTACTGAGCCACAGTTCTTTGGGGATTGTTGAGGTTACCCCCGTAGTTGTACCAGGGAAAGCCAGAACCTCAGAGTTTAGGAAGAAAGCCCTCGACAGATACTTACGTTGGTGTCATGATTTTGGCATTCTGAATAAAACCTTTTCCCGAGATAGGTACCTGTACTAGCATGATTGATTTTACACAAATTAGCATATATATACTCTCTGTATAGGTAGAACTACCATGCACTAGAAAATATAGCCCGAATAAATTCCTCTGGTCAAAGTATAATGGGATTTGGGTGATTAGCATTTGTCTTAATAATAAATAACATTTTTGTTACTCCCTCTTCCCTTTTCCCCTTGTATCGCTCTTGCCCTCCTATCCCCCCAAAAAGTATAGCATGTAGTGTGTCCTGAACTCTGACTGTTTGACTTTGAAATGCCTTGCATCTTAAATCTCAACCTAGATGATGTCATTTTCCCGGCATGAAACAGCCAAGTCTTTGAAGTGCCATAAATCTGTATGGCCTTGTTAGCTTTGTTCTTACCATGAAGGAGAATATCTTTATAAGCACATACGAGACAACTTCATGGTCCTGAGGCAGCCTTCTTCTGCAAATGTATGTCTTCAGAATGATTTGTCTTGTTGCAGTTGTTTGTTCTCACACAGATGATAACAATTTTTTGTTGGAGTCTCATAATTTCTCTAAACCTATGACCTAAAAAAAATAGAAGTTTTCTTTGGGTTGTGGAGTTGATGCATATGGATGGCTGCTGGCAAAAAAAAGATGAGTTTTTCTGATCAACTAGTATAAATAGAGGCTTTGAGCACTTTAAATTTGACTGATTGCAAAAATCCAACCCTTAAAATACTGCTTGTGCAAATACTACAGTGAATGTTGTTTCTAAAGATAATCATGCTATTCTACTTTTTCACAAGCCATTCATTCTCACTGCACCAGAGTTGAACTCCGGATCCCAGAATTATCATCTCCTCAACCCGGCTGTGTGAGCTGTCACTTTATAATCCCACTTCCTGTACCCTGAAGGGTTTAGGGAAATGATAACAGGCTGTGAAACCTGGTCTAGCCAAATATGTCCTTATCACATTGCCTACAATGCTTGTTTTCATCATATGGATTAGCAAAATGGCTTTGACATTAAATTTCAACGTTAGTTTTGAGGACAAAGATCAATTGTTTGGCAAAGAAATGTTGTTTTCAAAAACTTCTAACTGCAAATTCAGAGTGAAAAGGAGTATTAAAGAGAGGTTAAAGGTCTGATTTAAAGCCACAAAAGGGAAAAAATAGATCATACAGAGTTGCTAATGTAGGCTGATGCTCAAGACTTAACATGTACCATGGTGTTTTAGAAAGGCACAGTGACTTGAATTAATGCTGTAGTTTCCATGTTCTCTCATAACTTGCAACATTCATGATAATTCAGTCTTCTAAACAGAAACTGCCTGTATGGTCTGGGCAAGTTTTTAAGGCCACCAAAATCATGACCTAAAGAGACGAGTGCTTAATGTGCACTTAATGCATTGTACCACCCTGTACACTAATAGGTGCATTTCTAAATACACCACGCTGTTCGATTCACAGACCAATGGTTTGATGGTCTCTATGCCTCTCCTTGTTCCACCATTATGGTTAGGTTTGGAAGGATTAACTTTTTAACAGTAAATCTCAGTTAACGTCAATTTCACCACAATACAAACCCACGAAAAAATATTTTTATTGATAATAATCTAAATTTACAGATAGACAAAGTAAGAAAAATGCTGCCTGAGAACTTATTAGTTTGTTATGAGCATATTTACTTTGTATATTTTGACATGCAATGTTAACTGTTTGTATTTTAACAGTTCTAGAACTTTAACTTTTACACTTGAATATCAATGCTCTTGCAACAAAAAGAAAATACAGCAGGTCACAGATGGCTCAACAATCTCACCCACAACACTAGCTGAACTGTCCAGGAAGAAGCCCAGATACCCTAAGAAATGGTCGTCCTCCTCAGCAACCTCCCAGCCAGCGTCATCTTCAAAATGCCTGTTTTGACCAGTGGTTGAGGGTCACGAACTATTTGCCATTCCTGATCCTACATAGCACCTATGCCCTCCCACCATTAGGGCGATTATCTGTCCCATTTCCTACCTTCCTGGGATCCTATCAGCTCGGGTGGATGGATCCTGGAGGTGATTTCTCCAGTTCAGCTCCTTACCACCCTCCTGCCCTGTTCCTCCTCAGGGACACCTCTCTCAAAGACTTCTTAAGGCAGGAAATACAGTCCCTCCCTCTCCCAAATGCTCTGGGGGCAATCAAACTTGTCCCACCGGACTTCATCACGGAAGGGGTTCTATTCTTGGTACTTCCTCATCCTGAAGAAAAGCGGGGGATGGAGATCCATCCTGGACCTCAGGACTTTAAATACCTTTGTCCACTCCCAATGGTTCAGAATGGTGACTCTAACAACAGTAATTCTCTCTCTGGATCCAGGAAATTGGTTTGTTTGGGAGGTTATTTATGTATGTATTTATTTATTTATTTACAGTAGTGCAGACAGAGGTCACTGTTGTTTGCACATGCAGTGTTCAGTGGAAGAAGTTCTACTAATGCACAGAAAGTGCTGTCTTCCAAGATTGCTGCCTAGGAATGAAAATGGGGACATTCATGAGCAAGATCAAGTTTTTGATAACAATTTACAGTGATTTTAAATGGCACGTATAGAACACACAGAGAAGGAAACAGCAGTTACCCCCCTTTGCAAGAGAGTATTACTTTTAATTCCCCATGGCAGGTGACCTTTCAGATTGTTCAAAATAGGCCTACTGCAAGTTTTCCTATATTGTTCTTCTGCCAGTATTGTACTTGGGACATAAGTAAGCTCAGTTCTTTGTGTTCAGCATGCATACAGAACAGACTAGCAGAAATTGCACATAATCTTGACCTGTTCTGATCAAAAGCCAGCTGATGTACTCCATCAAAAACTAGAAAAGTTTGTGATGTGAATGAATGCCTTTTAGAATCAGTTGAAATTGGTTCATTTTAACTGAGGACATAAAATCGATTTAAACGTCTTATTTTTCTCTGAGATGAGAAGGTCAGTATGTTAACCCATCTAGTAACTCTACTTCCTCTGCTGATGCTGGAGGGTCTGTTAAACATCTACAGTTAATGCACTGCTTCACTTCTAGCAACCTCAAGTTAAGAGAACTTGGATGATGTTCAGACAGGGTGATCCATGTCTTGTTTTTAAATTGGCAACAAGACTCTGTTAAATGTTGCAACTATTCTTTATAAGGGGAGCAGAAGAGATGATTATCTGCACTATGTTATTTGACTGTTGCTAAATCCCAAACCATGAGAGGAAAACTCAAAAGTTATGCTCCATGTTTTGTTGCTGTGTAGGTCATGAGGGAATGGGAAGAAGCGGAACGCCAAGCAAAGAACTTGCCAAAGGCTGATAAGAAGGCTGTTATCCAGGTAAAGAAAAACACAATTACAAGCAGACCAATTGGGGTTGCAAATAAAATATGAACCACACTAATTGTGGTATAATTTGGAAGCATATTTGTGTTGGGGAATTATTATTTTCTGCTTTTACTGTTGCACTTTTAGCTGTCAGATATCAGTCTGTGCTTTTATAGTTAGCAATTGAATTGCAGTGGAGAGACTCACAATGTACAGTGTTACCAGTGTAGGGGAAGGTTTTCAATGAGAGTAGGATAGATCTTCAAAAGGAGTTAGGAACCCCATTCCCTTAGGCCACTTTGACCATCCCAGATGTAGTGAGTAGTTACACCAGAATTGTAACAGTATAAACTTTTGATACTGTGTATCTTGGTTCCATGTAGAAATGGGCAAATAGGTTTTGGGAGGTTGGAATAGGAACCAACCTCACTCAAAACAAACCTTCAACCAAACTGGAAATTATCTATTTTTCTTTCTGAAATATTGGAAATGTTTGGAGGGCCTGCATCAGGGCAGAGGGTTCACCAAATTTATCTGAATATGCTAATAGAATGAAAGGAAAGCATTCCCCCTCCACACCTCTCCAGATAGCACACCAACCACACACAAAAACCTAGCCCAAGTAGAGCTGCCTATAATCCAAAGAGCCAGAGACTCCTTTGGGTCCACTGGGGCCATTTGAATTAATGTGGTAGGCATTCATATACTTCCAGGTTGGTTTCAGTGCAGCATCACAAGACAGATACAAATCAAGAACCAGAGTATTACTTATTAAATCCTGCAGTCTTGCTCAGTGTCTTTTGTCCATTCAGACTTTTTCCAGCTCGTGGTCATTTTTTGTTTTCTAAGTGACCAATGTTAAGTAAATTTCTGATGTCTCATTCTGTTGAAGGGGGAATTATTTTTCCCCCATATATATGTTCAGGATAGTCAGAAGAGCCTGAGAATCTCCGAGGGCAAGGTGCCTACTAAAATCAAATGCTTCCTGCACTGAATCTTACCACCTTGAACAGGATCCTAAGACTCACATGAAGGATTCATGTGTTGTCATGCTGAAATAGGCAAAAATATTTGATTGGTTAATATGGCCAGATGATCAGACATGGTGAGCACCTAAGCTCCCATTTTAAGCCAGTGTGGGGAGGGTTCAGAAATTGTACGGATCAACACACTTGGCTGTAGTAAAAGGCAGGTCACTTCCATCATTTGTGGAGAAGGATTTTAATGCTCTGTGCAAAAGGTACTTATCCTTGCTCTGCCGAGCTCTTTAACCATTATTCTACTATTGTTCTTTAAACATGCAGCATTTCCAGGAGAAAGTGGAATCACTGGAACAAGAAGCAGCGAATGAGAGACAGCAGCTAGTGGAGACTCACATGGCCAGAGTGGAAGCCATGCTGAATGACCGTCGCCGCATTGCTCTGGAGAACTATATCACAGCTCTGCAAGCCATCCCTCCCAGAGTAAGCAGTATGCCACAGACTTCACCTGCTATGTAGAAATCACATTAGATATCCTAGAGAGAGGAACGCACCAAAGTACAATTCCCCTCTGTAAAGGCACAGAATAACATTTTCTTTTCCTTCATGAGAGATTCACTAAGGATGTTGCCCAGAATTTGCAAACCTGGATCCCTAAAGTTATGCTCCTTAATCTGCATTTAGGCACCTGATACTAAAAGTGACCTGAGCTTCAGAAGTTGAAAGCACCCACAAATCCCAACAAAGTAATAGTTAAGTGCTACAGTGTGGTGTGCAAACAGTAAGACGTAAGATGTCTTTTCCATCTCAAAGTTTTGTGATTTTTGTGTGCTTAAATATTGGGATGCTGGGGGACAGAGCTAGTTTGTGAGAGGATTGTTGGGCATTGACTTCAGCTCCAGAACAGAATCTTAAATATAGTAGATGTGCTAAATATTGTTGTTGTTAATTGTGATATAAACACCAGTTTCAAGATGTGGATTGGATGGAATTTTTAATTAATCCATATTTGTAATGACTAAATGTAGTCCAAAAATTGTAGGTCTTGTGACCGGGTCAGGCCAGATGGGTACAAAAGAGGGCTCGAAGGTAGATACATTCGTTCCAGGTTAAGCAGGTCCCTTTTCCCTGGGTAAAATAACAGGGATTATTCCAGAACACTCAAGAACTTTCTAGAACTAATTAAGGCAGGCAGGCTAATTAGGACACCTGTAGCCAATTGGGAAGCTACTAGAATTAATTAAGGCTAATCAGGACACCTAGTTTAAAAAGGCTCTCACTCCAGTTAGTGAGGTGTGTGCAAGGAGCTGAGAGTGAGAGGGCATGCTGCTGGAGGACTGAGGAGTACAAATGCTATCTGGCATCAGGAGGAAGGTCCTGTGGTGAGGATACAGAAGGTGTTGGGAGGAGGCCATGGGGAAGTAGCGCAGGGAGTTGTAGCTGTCACACAGGTGTTACACAAAACACTATAGACAGCTGTGATCCACAGGGCCCTGGGCTGGAACCCGGAGTAGAGGGCGGGCCCGGGTTCCCCCCATCCCCCCAACTCCCTGTTGGATACAGGAGGAGTTGACTTGGACTGTCCCACCAGAGGGGAAGGTCCCTGGCCTGTCCCCTCCGACCCACTAGGTGGACCAGCAGAGACTGTGGGGATTGTTCTTCTTCCTTTTCCCCATGCTGGCCAGGGATAAGGTTATCTGAGGGAATGGCAGATTTGAGCCACGAAAGTGGCCAAACTGAGGGCTACTGTGAATCTCTGAGGCGAGCAAAATCCGCCAATAAGCGCAGGACCCACCAAGGTAGAGGAGGAACTTTGTCACAGTCTGTATTTCCCAGAGAAAAATGAGCCCACTCAGAGTTTGTGGAAAACAGTCAGTCATTTTATATTTTACTGACACTAGATGGAAAAACCCTTAGGGCACTGACAAGATTTTAAGTCAATTGTACAAGTTATGTAGAGTTAGAAGAGACAGATTCAGCAACTTTCCACTTTTTGGAAAGTGATGCAAGTGATAAATTTGGAAATGCATCCAAAGCATTCATTAATCTGCCAGAGCAGAAAAAAAAGACAGTCGGAAATATATGGCTACTGAGATTTTGAAACAAACATTCCTCCGCCACCACACATTCTTATGGTTAAAAGTCGTCTAAACAATTCTCTGATGTGCTAGAATGTTGGTGGTGATGACCAGGAGTTGGGCTTAAGTAAGAGGTTTAACCTCTCTTATTTGTCAGAATAGACTATGTCAGAGAACCTCTCCCTGATGTCACTTGAGTAGGATGGTTTCCTTTATGGAAAAAAATCCACTTTGCGGGGGAAAATTCCCCTTTGGACAGAAAACTGCTTGTCAGCTGGATTGTGTGAGAGACTGTCACTACTTAACCACAGTGGTAGGAAAGACTTAAAAGCTGGGCTTCCACGTTCCAAGATTGTGCATTGTACAACACAAGGCAGAAAACAAAAATTGCTGCAAACAAGTCTTTCAGATAGATGATTAATGTGCAACAGCATTGTAGTTATAACAATAAATATTTTTAAAATGAGGAATACTGGGTTACAGGTGAAAACACAAATCTCAAAATCACAGAATTTGAAGATGCTAGGGTTTGGGTTTTTTTGGTTGGTTGGTTTTGTTTTTAATTAACCAGTTAATATTTCATCATCAGCTTTAACTCAGCCCCTCTATTCCAAAATCCTGGTACGCTTGTTTATCCCACAGATACAGTTGTAGAACCCTGTTACCTGGCACTTAAAGGAAACTGAAATCTTCCCAGTTACATATATAAATGATGATGGTGAAGTCTTTTGTAGGCTCCTACAACTTGAGCACACCTTTTTACCCTGTATCAATTAAAAGAGGAATCTCAGGCCTTTCTTATAAAGGCTTGTAATGTATATCCTGTATATTTGGGGTGAATGTGGAAAAGTGTGATTCCTGGTATATGTTTTGGAGCATGGGATCTCTGATTAATTTTGACAGGATGAAAAGACATGCAGTCTGTGGTGTGGTAGTGGATGGTGCAGGGTGTTGTGCAACCATATATTAAGAGTAAGATGCGACATGTTGTGGCCTCTGACTCGTATCATAAGGATAGTGAAAAGCCTGGTCTCCAGCCCTTAATTAGTGGGTAGGTTAGCAATTTATAGATCAACACACAGTTTCCTTTGGGACAGTGTGGTCAGTAGCTCACAGCTAAAAGTTACGTGGGGGTAGTGCTTGAGATAAATCTAATCATAGCTTTTCTGTTGATTTACTGCATGGCCTTGGGCAGATCACTTAACATCACTGAGTTTAAGTTTTCCTCTCAGTAAAACGTGGATAGCATATCTGCCTTACAAGAGGATTGTGAGGAATAAATAAACTTCTAAAGTATTGGAGAGCTCCAGTGAAAGGAGTACAAAGGAGTAAATATTTTAGTCTAGGTTTTTGGAGCAAAGTAACTAATGTGCAGATATGGGGTCAGCTCCATGTCAAAAAGAGCTAAATCTTTTCCTACTTAAAAAAAAAAAAACAACTATTGGGACTGACAACCTGTGTCATCCTTTGGACTGTTGTGCTGAGTAATGTGGATTTACACATCACGTAAATGGGGATTTAATGGTATCTTAAAGTTGTCCCTGAACTAGTTACAGCAAAAATCCCACAGTACAAAAATGGATGTGTTTAAAGAGAGTCAGCCCTGCAACACAAAGCTGTTGCCTCCTGGAGATGTTACCATACAGAGCCTCATCATGATCAAATGGAGGCTGTGAGGGATGAACAGCAGCTCTGAGGTTTTTAATAGTTCACCTGCCAGTTTTGTTAATGGTGCTATACTTGCCTCCACCATTTTTTCCCCCTCATTTTCGTTACAGTCAGTTGCCAATATCAGCTGAGATGTATGGTTCACAAAGTGCAGCAAACAAATGATGACTGCAGTAGCAGGGTCTGTTTTGTTTTGTTTTGTTTTGTTGGACAGTGGCTGAGAGCTGAAGGATAGTTAGTTATGTGTGAACAATCTGTCAGATGAATTTGGCCATGTGAGTGTTCGGATGATCTTCTGATTCATGAACAGCAATACCATCAGAATCCAAATATCAGTCCTCTTGCACTCCCTGAGGCCTTTGTCACTAGCAAACTGAAAGGAGTTTGGGCCTGAGGAAATCAAACCTTCTTTGTTTACTGCTAAACAATCTTTGCCGAGAGGGAATTCCCCTCCAATAACGCTTTCCAATGATAAGTCAAGCACTGTGCTATTTTGTTAATATACTCACTACAGAAATAGAGTAAACATTTCCAGCAGCTTAATAACTTAGTTTGCCAAGTGAGGTAGCCAGATTCTCTGAGGGAAGGTATGAGAGAGCATTTGTGTTTAAATTGGAAAACAAATGGCTGTGTTTCATTGCAGTTCCTCCACAGAAGAATGTGAATCCCTGGTGCACTGGCTAAGGTGTGAACTTTTTGTGAATGCTTACTGTTAAGATACTGGCAGCAGAGAGAGAGAGAAGCAAGTTCCGGTTTGTGATAAAGCTGTTTTGAGCTTTTTGTTTGCAGGGTAATTTTCTTTAGGCCTGTGCAACGTCTTTCTCAGATAGATGAGGGTCACAAGCAATACACGTTGTCGATATTGCTTTTATATAATATAAATACATTTGCTGCTGCAAAAAGACTTTCAAAGAGAAGATAATGTAGTGAGGAGGGGCAGTGAACTGGGACTCAGCAGATCTGGGTTCAGCTCCTGGCTCTCCCCAGTCTTCTTAGTGAACCTGGGAAAGTCAATCTTGCTGTGTCTCAGTCCCCCTTATGAAAAATTAGGATAATGCTACTCTCATACCTCACAGCAATGCCATTAATAAATGGTGGGGTGCTGTGATACTACAGATAAACACCTAGCAAGGCATTAGACCGGAGGTGGGCAAACTACAGATGTGGCCCGCGAGGCCCTCCTGCCCGGCCCCTGAGCCCTCAGCCCCTCCTCTGCTGTCCCCCCTCTGCGGGGGTGTGGATAGTGGTCGGGGGAGTGAGGGGACAGGGAGCAGAGGGTCGTTGCATGGGGCAGAGGTTCTGGGGTTCGGTCGGGGGACGGGAACGGGGGGGTTGGATAGGCGTGGGAATCCCAGGGGGCCTGTCGGAGGGCGGGGCAGTCAGGAGACAGGGGGCGTTGGAGAGGAGGTGGGGATCCCGGAAGGGGGCTGTCAGGGGACAAGGAGCGGGGGAGGTTGGATGAGTCGCAGGTTCTGAGGGGGGAAGGAAGTGGGAGGGGGCAGGAGCCAGGCTATTTGGGGAGGCACAGCCTTCCCTACCTGGCCCTCCATACCGTTTCTCAATGTCGATGTGGCCCTCAAGCCAAAAAATTTGCCCACCCCTGCATTAGACATTCCCAGCACAAGGCTGAATAGGGAAAAGAGTGACAACACCCGGACCGGGGTGTGGGGGCAGAAGGTTAAAATTAAAACAAAAAATGGGAAGAAGGAAGTAAAGAGATTATAAAACAGGAGAGAACAGTTTGGATGCTGTCAGACAAGCACAGTACAGTTTTATGTGCACACGTGTATACATCCAGACACTCACGTTCTATGCTATCGTCTTCCTTGGCCAAGGGCACCCTAGCTGGTTTTGGCATCTTGCACATCAGTGCTGAGGAACTGGAATTCAGTAATGGTTTTATTTTGTGCAGGACAGATTGGTATAACTGCAATATTTTTGAAGTAATTGTATACCACAGTACAATCCCAGCTACATAGATGTTCTGCATGGTGACCCAGCATTCAGGAAAACAGAGAAAGTACAAAATGGAGTCACGTAGCTCAAGGCTTATTTAAGAACAAAACTAAGCAGAAAATTGAGCAAGATAGTGCAATTGAAAGCAACATCATGCAAGCTGTCCAAAACCTCAGAGCTGATCCTTGTCTCAGATTCTTTGTGCAGCCGAGCTGTTCTGTACTTTGTTGCCTTTGGAAATGGAATGCAGCTGTTCAGTCTCCAACCTCAAAATGTTGCACTGGTTTGCACTGCTCAGTGGTATTACTACAGAAAGGAGGATTGATGTCAGGTGGTGTTAATATGTAACTACAGCTTAGATAATCAGTCATTTTGTTCTTCATTTTGCAAATAAAAAAAACCAGGGGAATACATAGTCATAATTCTCTCTGAGTAGGTTAGCTCAAATATTTGTTCGTTTTATTTTTCACACGTACATCGAGTTTAATAGGCTTCCCCTCCTTCCCCCCCCCACCCTCTCCCTCACTTTTCCATTTGATCTTAATGGTTACCTTTGGCTTCCTATGTAAAAACTTGTTTTTCCCCTCAAGTTCACAGGGTAAAAGAGAGAAAATGTAAGGAAAAAGTTCTGAGGCTCATTTTCCCACTGGCTTGTACACTTTGCACAGAGGGTGTAAAATGCTACCGCTCTGATTTGGAAACTCTTGGCACAAGTGTAAATCATGGGCCATGGGATAAGGCCCTGAATGTCTATCTGAGTTTCAGCTGCCATGTTGTTTTTGTTCAGTTGCTTTAAGAAGACTATAGTTTGTGCTTTTAGGGCAACACAGCTCACTTGAAGAAGGTGGTAGTGCTCTCTGCACGATGGGATAGAGTTTTGGCCATCTCAGTGGGAGAGAAGGGCATGTGAAGAGGCCTCTCCCTGAGCACTGCAGGTCTTTGCTGAACCCAATTAGACTGCTGTGGGAGTAGACCAAAGGGGGAGGGTCTTTTGTATCTGCAGTTGCACTGATCCAGTGATCAAAATGCCTGGAGTCAGGAAAGAGGGGCAGCAGCCATTGTTCCAGCCCATAGACCCACCCACCTAACCCCACAGATGTGGAGTTTTTTGCACAAAGCCCCATTATGGGATTTGTGCCAGGAGGAGTAGGTTTCAGCTTTTCTTTTAAACTGGGTCAAACTTTGAAAATGCTTTTGTGTGAATAAAAACAGACTCCCTTGCGTCCTAGATGGTTTGCTTGGTCACATAGTGTAGTCATAATCCTCGGTTTGCCAGCAGGAGAAGATGGGTTTTCTAGGAGCAAACTACTGATGAAACAAAATGGAGCCATGTGGTAGGTTTTAAATAACTTTGCCAGGTCCCATTTTATCTAAAACCCAGATTTCAGAGGGAAAGTTCTTTCTAATAAATGTTTCTGGCTTTGCTCCATCTCAATTTCAAGTAAGAGCAAAATTTGCAGGTGTTTTTAATTTTGTAAAACATAGTGAGTTAAGATTCCGAAAAGCAAAACCACAGTTGGTCCAAATCTTGGTCCCATTTTATCCTTCTCTCCGAAAGTCAAGGGAGGTGTAAAGCTGAGAAGATTGGATATAAATTGTGGCATTTTGCCCATGTGTAGCTTAAATAACAATTTTTTTTTTGTAAACAAAAGTTGCAGATGGAGACCTCATTAAAACCATGTGAAAGGAAACTGCATCCAGGTTTAATTATGTTTGAAACGTTATTTCAGTATGAAAGTCTCTTTAAATATTTGTAGCTCACCCTTCAGTAGAGTCTTTCTTGAACACTCCCATGATAATCTGCTTTTTCTGCACCAGACCAGTCCCATTAACTTTATAGTCACCTGATAAAATCCAGCAAGTTAATCATCCTTATAGGCTAATAAAAAGAAGTAATTGTTGGTCATGCCTCTTGGTTTTTAAGTGTGAGAAAAGTTTTTGATCAAAATGGTGAGGCTGCTCAGAGTTTTGCATGGAAGTTTCCCTAGAAGCTGTTTTTCAAATACACAAAATTGCTTTAGTTGGGTTTTTGTTGGTGCTGTTTTTCAGTGGTCAGTATTCTGGGCTAGCGAAATGGGAGTCAGCTTGTTTGTATCAATCTAGACTAAATGTGATAAACTTCCATTTTCGATAAACACAGTGGAATTGTTGTTTCAAAACATGTTGCACACGAGTCACTGAGATTGAAATGCTGGTTCAATAGCATAGGAAGACAATGTGTTTAAGGGTTGTATAATATTTCTCACCTGCTTGCAACTGTTGTATCAGAGCTCAAATTTCTGATAATGTCTGGTTTCTGGGTCAGGAAAGAGACCAGTGGGACACTTTTCATTGTAATTGCCTCTTGAAAAGAAAATATAAGGGTTTTCATGTGCTAACTTGGTGGGTATAAATAAAACCAGACTTCGACCAGTTCAATCATTTCCACAGGTCTCCAGTATAGAGGAATCCTTTGGGTACTAAAGCTGAAAGCTGGAATAAATGAGGAAAAAAAAAGGGGGGGACTAAACCTCAGGATATAAATTAATAAAATTCCCTTTATGGACAAATGGCAAGGAGCTGTCAACACTGACGAGAGTAAAATCAAACTAAGGCCTGCTTGGTATGGTGAAGATTAGTTTAAAATGGAGATAAAGAACTTTTTCTATTTAGGATGTTATAGGAACAGCTTCTGTTACGCTACACTTTGTAGCCTTCTGTTTGCTTCATGAAAGTATTTCATAAATGAATGCCTATAACCGTGAATTCACTTTTATGGGGGTGAGTGTTCTCTCAGAGTACCTTTCATTTATAAAGCTGTTTCATCAAGAAGGGTCTCAAAATGCTTTTTTGGCCTTAGATGTAAGGATCACTTCTCCCACCGTTGACGTGCAGCCATTTCTGGGATGAAAATTCAGCTGCTATTGTGCATCAGGAAGATATCAAGAAAAACTTGAATAAGTAAAATTACAGGAGGGATTTAGACAGACGGATTCTAATTACCTGAGTTTGGAATTTGTCCAAGACATTAGAGTTAACAATTCACTCTTGGAAGTGGAAGTGGAAAAAGTTGTCTGAATATTCATGGATTGTTTATGGTCATGAAACCTTTATTTTGCCTCTCATCCAAATGATGGCACTGGCAGTAGCACATCTCCCACAACTCCAACTTAAGGCATAGAATCAATACTACTATAACTGAAAGGAACAGATGCCGTCTGCCAACTTGTCATCAGAGTTTCCTGCTTCATCTGGACTTTCATTGTGTCTCTCAATTTCCAAACTGTTTTGGAAATTTTAAGACTGCATGATTAAGCACACTTCAGTCAGGAAATTACACAGTCACAGTCACATTTGCAACTTTAACTCTGTCCTTTGTACACATTTTCACAGTATGTAAAAAGACTGTTTCCCAAATAACAGAATATAGACACTTTTTCCTACAACCTTAGGCACAAATGCACTATCTTGTAATAATGTGTATGTAGGATGAACTGAATGGAAGACCTTTACAAACCAGCTATGAAAACTACAGATAACCATCATTACACAGCTAAGTCTGCAATAATAAGGCTAACAGTTAAAATTGACTGGCCTGTGGTAAATTTTGTAGCTGAATTACATTGTAGTTAACTGTCTCATCATCTGAATTGGACCAAGAAAGACAGTGCTGCTGAGTTGGTGGAAAAATATATAGTATTTGGGTGCTAACAGAATGAGTTAAAAAAAGAACTTATCTTAGACTTAGAACTTATCAGAGAGAAAACTTGTCCATAAAAGTACAGACTAGGCCACTCTGGCAATTAATTTAAGTATAAAAGATTATAAATATGATTGTAGAAAATAATGCAGTATATATTCTATAATATTGGAGAAATAATATGTGATCATGTAATTAGACTGTACCATACGGAATACACAGAAGGGGACTAAGTTTTGTTTGTTTCTAAAAGGGCAGGTGTTTGAATCTGCTGAAAAGTTCAAGGTAGAAGATGGGCTACTGAGTAGGATGTAGGTGAAATAGTCAAGAGTGCTTGATGAGCACAAGTTATCGTACCACTCTACAATTTATTACATAGATAACCTCAGTTTGTTTGAGTCTGCACACACGCACACTTTTCTTCTTAACATATAGAAAATGTGAGCATGTCCTTGCTTGTAAGAAAGTCTCTGTGCCAACCAATCAGGATTGTCCAGTGTTCTGAAATCAGAATTATACAATATTCTTAATGAAATAAGATGTGTTCAAAATGTTGAGGAATTCGGGATGCTGCTTCTTAGGAGGTAATTTAACATTCTTGTTACTGGATTAAGAAGAGTAGCTGAAAGGGCCAGTCAAGATAAATATAAGCATGCGGATGAGGAAAGTCAATTTGCAAAATCCAGTTCGCTTTCTGATAAAAGTTAAATGAGATAATTAAAAAAATAAGGTTTTGTCAATTATTCTCGCTGGACTGTAATGAAAATTATTCTATAGGGCTCAGACAACCCCTGCTAGCTGCCTTAAGCAGTTTATTAGCTGTTTGGCATATAGTCCCCAGCAGGTTTTTTTTAGTAATAGTAGTATAGCTACAAATGTATAAAAAGAAAAAAGAATCCTTAAAAATAGGGAGCAGAATTTTCAATTGATAAATACTGTACCCAGTGTTTTTTTCAATAATTATCAACCCTGCAGATTAAATATAAGACATGCGGGGCTGACTCAGTGGTCTGGCAGCAGAGCAGTCTTAGGCAGAGGAGATCAGAGTTCAGATCTTGAGATTTAAATGATCAGATAATATCAACATTTTCATTTATGCTTTAATTTGAAGGTCTCTTCCCCCTCCCGACGTAGTAATCCATGCCCCAACATAACAATAATCCGTCCAGCTGTAGGAACTGGTCCTGCATCCCTTCAAAATGGGTAATTCTCAGTGAAGAGAATGGGAGTTCTGCATGTGATAGGATTGCAAGGATTTGGCCCGTGCTGCAGACTTAGTTTTTGTGGGGTGGATTCAAGATCACTTTAATCCCTCCTTAAAACTCAACTCTGCCAAGACGCCTACAAGATGCTATCTGCTGAGAACAGCTATGCAGAAAGTGAGCCATAACTAATGTTCATTTTGCTAAGACATGCTCCTTTCCCTGTCACCTCATTCTCTGCCTCCTCACCTTCCCCTTGTTTGCTGCATCTACCTAGATTATAAACTCTTTGGGGTAGGTGCTGTCTTTTACTGTGTCTTTGCCCAGTTCCTAGCATGATGAGTTCCCGATCTTAGTCGGGGCCTCTAGTTACTATCGAAATACAAATAACATTGAACTGATCTTTAGAGACAAGTACCACCAACCCATTCTTTTATATGCACATCTCCAGCACCAGCAGTTACCAATTTATTATATTCTGTTTCCATTATCATCCTTGAAAAGTAATTTTACTTTTCTGTGACCAAAATTTTGTTTATAAAACATATAGGTTATTTGTGGTCACAGCCACACCCAAACAGGCAAAGCTGCTACTGTGCTTTCATCGCTTCTTACTAAATTTGACAGCTTTGTCTAGAGTTAAGTTTCTTAAATTTCTGGCATCAGACTGGGGAGGGGAGGGAGTACTGACCTCTTCCAGAAAAGGCATGAGTATGATTATTCTTTCTTAGACAACTGAAGACTCTGGAAAAGCAGAACCATCTGCTGTACATTGGATGTTCAATAGACAATATCTCATTTGTTTTGTTGAGCCCAAAGTAGAAATGACCTCACATACCTCCTTTTAGCCAGGGAAGCTTGTAGATTATTTGCTCACAGTTATGCACAGGGAGTTGGTGGCAGTGACAGGAATATAACCCAGATCTCCTGACTCAGTCTCTGGTAATAACTACTGGACATCAGGCAAGCCTGAATAGTTTATTACATATTGTAAATAAAATGGCCACCTGCCATGTGCCCGGGGTGCTTCTGCGTTGCCCTGCCCTTTGTTCTCTCTCTCTTCCAGTCCCTTTTACAGAGATTCCACACACTTGCTCATCCAGACACCACCCTGGGGCCTGGGGTTATTCAGACGACAACTCCAAAAGTAAAACTCAAAGTTCCAAAAATATGTCTCCAAAGCATGGCTCTGACCTCAGAGCCATGGGGAGCGAAAGGGTTCCTTCATAAAGTTCTTTCTTTTGAGTTATTAGGGGTGACCTGCCATGTGGTTCAGCTTGCAACTGTCCTGCTCAGAGCTGACTCCCATGTAGACTTCCTAGAGTCAGCTCCCCCAAACAGCTGCTTCTCTTTCTCTTATATGGAACCATCTGCTGAGGCTCCCTCCCCACACCAGGTTTCTCTTGTTAGCTCATGTAACAAGGCTGATCCAGGCTTCAAATCTCCTGTAGGCAGCTCCCTCTCACCCCCTTTGCTCTCTCACACGTACTTATGGAGATGAACGTTGTGGCAGCATTCAAAAAATTCTGTTTTATAGATAGATGCAATCCAACTCTTCCAGTGATGGCTTTGTTCACAAGCTCCTAGCTATTGGCAAATGAACTTTATGAATCAGTGTGAGACAACAGAATGTTTCACAGCATCAAAAACTCTCCTTAGCTTTAAATCACACTTCTTCAGAGTCCTGATTTCCTAACCTTCATTGTGCTGTTTGATAAATAAGTAGACCATTTGTTACTGTCCAGGTCTTACCTTGGGTCAGCATAGTTAAAAACAAACCTGCAGGCTTGTTTGAGCACATGCAGACTGTCTAGTGCTTTTTTTTTCCTCCATTGGAAAGAAACTAAGATGTCACGACTGTACGAAAACCCGTACATTTAATAGTTCATTTGAGGTCTTGTGCTTTTAATTAAGTTTCATGTGCAAACATCCAGGAGTCATTTCTTGGCAAATGATGCTCTAGGCTCTCATGATTTATCTGTTGTATCCTCCCCCTGTTAGTAGTAAGTTTTGGGCTTTCCTCAGTTCTTTAAATAATTACACTTAAAGTATGCTGCCATGTTATGCAGATGGGGCTAAGTCAGAATAAGTGGTCCTTAAGAGGTATTTATTATTGCTATAGCAGTAAGACCTCTCTTAGTATAGTTGTCCCAGATAATGTAAATCTTCCTGGATCTTACCATCACAGTAGACAAAATTATGTTGAGGGAAAACAAGAAATATGTCCCATGGCATTAAACATGAAACTTAAATGGAGAGTCTCTTCAAGAAATAGAAATTAAACTGTTTGTCTTCTCTACCCTAGCCTATTTTATTTTTTATATATATTTCTTGAGGCAAAGAGGACTGAAATGTCAACAAAGATAATCTCACTTCCTTTCTTCGAAGTTCCACCATTGTTTTAAGTCCCCGGTGCTTCCTTCTTCTCTAGCTCTGTTTCTGTAATCCTTTGACAGTTGTTGTTTCAGTTCACGTTGTCCTTACTGCAGCACTCATAAGGTTATTTACTTTTAGGGACTTTATCCATAGCAGGAGTCTGCTGGCAGTTTGTTTCCAAGACTCTGTACCACTAATGAATTTCAGTCCTAAAGCCAATAAAGCTTCCTTTGACTTTGGAAACAATTTTGCATTTTTTTTTTATCTCTAGGCTAGAAATGTCCTTAGAAGAGATTTTCATTTTCTTTTTTCTTTTCTAAAGATTTTTGAAAACTAAAGAGATCCTTAACTCTTTGAACACTGTATATCAGTGTACACATCCAGAGTAAATTTCAGCAGGCTTTATCCCTATAAATGAGCACCTGTCCCAGTCTTCTTCACACCTTCTGAACCCATTCTTGATTCACTCCCACCCTACTTCTCCAGGGTGGAGGTGGGAAAATGGGGGTCTGGGGGTGGGGAAGGAAAAATGGGAACCTAGGAGGGCAGGGATCTGGGTTATGAGGAGGGAGAGGATAGAGATGAGGGAACATAGAGACCCTGGCTTGGGAGGGCATTGGGGGAAAGGGGAATGGGAGTGAATACAGAAATCCTGGCAGGGGGGAAAGGGGAAAATGGGGAGCATCGGGGGGGAGTAGGGAATGGGAGGGCACACAGAGCCTCTCTCATGGGGAAGGTCAGTGGTATGGGTACAAATCCCCTTGACATGAGGGACGGGGTGAGAAGAGTTGCATGGAGTCCATGAAATCTAGGGAGATGGGAGGGTAGCACACAGGGAGCTACTGAGAGGGAAGTGAAGGAATGCAGAGAGTCCCTGGTGGATGCAGTGTGTTTGGCCTAGACAAGCTGTGGAAATGTGTGAACTCCTAGTTTCAGGTAGGCCTAGATTAGCATGTTAACTAGGCACTTCAGAGTGATTAAGTATTGCTGACACCAACAGTAAAACAGTTACTGGGTACATCTACACTGCAGTTAAACACCTACAGCTGGCCTGTGCCAGCTGGCTCGGGTTGTGGGACTGTTTAATTGCAGTGTAGACTTACAGACTGGAGGCTGGGCTCTTTGACCCTGTGAGGTGAGAGGGTCCCAGAGCTCAGGCGGAAGCCTATACTGCAGTTAAATAGCCCTGCAGCCCGAGCCCCGTGAGCCCAAGTCAGCTGGCACTGGCCCGCTGCTGTTTTTAATTGCAGTGTAGACATACCCATGGAGAGAAATGTAACAGATGGAATTTAAACCAGGCCGAGCTGGACACTCCCAACACTCTCTAGTTGTCATATCGATCTGTGGCCATTGCCCTGCTGCATAACCTGCGATATACTGATCAAGTGACTGGATGTTCTTCCCAGTAGTTGCAGGCTTTATCCCTATAAATGAGCACCTGTCCCAGTCTTCTTCACACCTTCTGAACCCATTCTTGATTCACTCCCACCCTACTTCTCCAGGGTGGAGGTGGGAAAATGGGGGTCCTTCTTCAGTGGACAGGTGTTGCAAGCAATGACTGTTTTAGAGCTTTGTCTTAGGAGCAGCCTCTGATCTAAGGTATCACAATGGTCAGATATGCAGAAAAGTGTGTTGAATTCAGAATTTTCTCCTGCTTTTCCTCCATAGCCTCGCCATGTGTTCAATATGCTGAAGAAGTATGTGCGTGCAGAGCAGAAAGACAGACAGCATACCCTCAAACACTTTGAACACGTCCGCATGGTGGATCCAAAGAAAGCTGCCCAAATCAGATCTCAGGTAATAACCAATAAATAAGGCAAGCAGCGTTTTGAACTATTGCAAATCTAGTATCAGCAAATTTAAATTAACTTCTGTCTCCTGAATATACACTGTAAACTGTGATACTATCTGCTAAATATTTGACTCCCTCTTTTACAATTTTCAATACAATAGGGTCTCAAACATTCTGACCAGGATTTCTGTAGCCATTTGTAAGGGTACTTTGTGGTGCCCATAAATATAAATTGTGCATTTTGCTTGTGTCTAACACACTTTTCAGCTGAGATCACTGTATTTCATGGAACATCGACTGCTGAATGTTTGTGCAACCCTTGATACATTTGTTTTGGAACAGCTTTCATATTTTCCTTGCAAATTACATAGAACAAAAAAGAAGCCAACAGAGATGTAGCTGACTTTCAAGATGCCAATTAAACTTGTAGACACAGTGGCTGAGTTTGAAAATCTGTGCGGTAATCTGTAGAATCTGCTTTTTCTTTACCGATACCATTAATTGGAAACTCTGCCCCAGCTGTGATTCTTGAACTGATCAAGCATTGCTAGCAGCCAAATTACACCCCTTTGTTTGACACCCCTTAGTTTGAACTTCTGTGCCAGATTTGGAAGTTGAGATCATATTGTTTTAAAATCACTGGAATCTGAAATGTTCATCTCTAACTAGCCCCTGAAAAAACCTTACAAAAAATCACCCTTTTTTTTTACCTTTAATATGACCATTTATTTTAAAATTTGGATTACTTTAACACTGAGCCTGTGTGCAGCTGAAATTCGCAGCATACAGGCTTCCTGGTCAGATTACATCATCCATGATGCACCATGGTCTAGCTTCTTAGTGATGGGAGATGGTGCTTCATGGGAGTCCAGTGACATGGTGCATCATGGGAGAGGAAGATCAGCTGGGAAGCCCAGCTCATAGAGAATGAGGACGTGAGGTAACAGAACAGCTACCCCAGCTGCATTTCTGAATTGAATAATTTTGACTTTTGGATGAAATCATTTTGGTTTTGGAACATTCTGTTTTTCAACAAAAAAAAATCAAAATTTTACTCAGAAAGCAAACACTTCCTGTGAAAATGTTTGTTTAGTCAAAAACCCAATTTTCCATCAAAAAGCAGGTTCAAATTTGACCATCTTCATTAACACCCTCGTCTCATTCAGTCCTTATTCACATGTTAGGTATGGACAAGGATGCTAGGAGAAGATGTGAGCTCAGATGCAGGGACACAAGAAGGGGCCAGACAGCAGAACCATTGCCAGAAAGACTGTTCCTTTGTCAGCTTCTGGAGAGAGCTGAAATGTGCAATAGATTTCATGACTGGAGACTTGCAGAATCCACAAGGCATGCTTCAGTGTGTTTATTATACCTACTTCCTCTGAAAACTGTCGTGCTCTGTAATATATAAATCTGCAATGATGACTGTAGGTAAAATGCTGATGATTTCCCCCCAAAATGGATCTTCTATTTCTGTAGGTTATGACACACCTACGTGTGATATATGAGCGCATGAACCAGTCTCTTTCCCTTCTCTACAATGTACCAGCGGTTGCTGAGGAGATTCAAGATGAAGTGGGTAAGTTAACTGTTTGTTTTTTGTATAAGAATCATAACAATCTAGAAAGGAATTGGGTCTTAATCTTCAAATAGAAAAAGAGTTAAGATACAGTGCTTCCTTTTGTCTATAGTGAAGATAGCTAGCAAATAAGAGGACAAACCTGTCAATGTTTTAAAACTATAAATGGGGACATTTCGGGAGGTGTAAAATATGGACGTATCTTTTAACTTGATTGATGTACTCTGGACTACGATGAGCTTTCTAGAGGGACTGAATGGAAAAAGATGATTCATATTTTGCTTTCATAATGGCCTCTCCCGCCTACATTATGTTTCTTTGAAGTGGCTATCTTTTTATATAGGACTTTAAATCTCACAGAACATATGCAACAATGTCTTCACAATTTTTGTCTGAGTGTAGTAATTTACACTTGGCACCCACACACTGTAAAGAAATCAGGGACAGCTGTTGACTCTTGTCACCACTAGATTTGGGAGGATAACTGATGGAGATCAAATCATGTTTCTTCCTTTTGGATATTTAATTCAATGTGATAAATCTAATTCGGGTGTCTTGGGAAGACCCCAAGCAAAATATTAACTTGCCAGGACTTAAGCATCTTTTCTTTGACTGATCAATAAAATGCTTCCAAGCTGGCATATTTCCAGTTAAATTTCAGCAATTCCATGTCACTCATTTATATGACATGGGAAATTTGAGAATGGCAATGAGTCACACCACTGTAGAGTAGATGAAAGTTAAATGGCCTAGAGGAGCCATGTATCTAAGTCCTCCATGAGGGTTTTCATTGTGCTAGGTTAAAACTGCTGATTCTTCTTAGAGTGATGGTACCTATTATATTTCACTCTGGGTTACACATGTGCACCATGTGCCTGGAGTCAGAGAATTTGAAAGTGTCTGTTGGTCCACGCATGCATCCTGGCTCCCCATGTGCTTCCATCTGAGGCAATAAAGGGCTGGGTAGACCAACCGCATCTTCAGTTCCTTCTCACCACCACATTGTCCAGGTCAGAACCTTCAGTGTCCTAGTCTCTGATACAGTTCTAATAATTATAATTATATAGTTTTATCAGATTTAGTCATAGTTTTGATAGTTTAGAATAGGGTAGAGCTCAGGGGTCTTGACCCACCCCAGTACCCCATTCGGGTACCGGACTATGCCCAGAATTCCAGGATTCAAACCGTGTCTCCTCGTTGGTCAGCGACAACCACCAACGCTGCCTCTACTGCCTGAGAGAAGTTCACATCATGACTAGGCGCAGTATTTGTCAGTCTTTCCCCGGCCACACCCAAGAAGAATGAGCACTTGGTTTCCAGAAGTATCTCATGGAGATGGTCATGAGACCACAATTGCACCCAGGCCATGGAACCCCCCTATACATCATCCTGAATGAAAGAGGAGCATGCCTCCTACTGCTCTTAGGTCTGACTCTGATATCAGAGGAGCCACTCCCACAGACCCCACAGCAAGGCCTATTCAGGAAGTTAGGAAGCACACCCATAAGCATGGGACTAAGTCTTCCTCCAAGTCCACCTCAAAAAAATTGGACATTCCTTCCACCAACTGGGCTCAAGGGGACATAATATGTACTAAGTCTCACAGAAGAAGATTCTTAAACAGTGGGATCCACTGGTTCCATGCCAGCAGTCCATCAGTACCACTGTTTCCAGTGCCTCATAAAACCCGAGACCCCCAGGCACTAGCAAAGATTTCATTGAGATCCAGATCCCTGGCTGCTCCTCAAGATATCTTTGCCTTTCTTTCCTCATCTCTGGGCAAAACTATCATCACCAGCATGTTCCTGTGAGGCTGGGGAGCCCATATGGACAACCGCATGACACAAGGGACACAGAAACCTGGAGAATCCAGAATGCAGATCAGTATTCTGGAACTTCTTGCGTGCCTTCCTTACTGCTCATTCTTTCTTCCACTCATTCGCTTCCATCATGTCCTGATAATGTCAGACAACACCACCACTATTTTCTGCATCAACAGACAGGGGCGGAGGTTTGAAATCCACAACTATTTGCAGAAGTGGTCAATCTCTGGAACTGATACATCAGCAATCAGATCACCCTATCCCCAGCCTACCTTCCAGAGCAGAATGTGCTCATGGACTCACTCAGCAGACACTTTGCAATTGACCACGAGTGGGAGTTGCATGATGGAGTATTACACAACATCTTCATGCAGTGGGGAACTCCAACCAGACAGACATTCGCTTCTCAGGCCAACCAACAAGTGTGCCACATATTGCTCCAGGGGAGCCCTCAGTTACTCTCAGGGTGATGCTCTCCTTCTTTCCTGGTCAGACCAGCACAACTGTGTCTTCCCCCCACTATTGCTCAGACCTCAAGTGCTACACAAAATCTGACAAGACAAGGCGACAGTCATCACGATTGCCCCCTTCTGGCCCAGACAGTTCTGGTTCCCCAGCCTGCTGTACATGTCATCCCGTCCGCCAGTTATCATTCCTAATTTCCCCAACCTTCTGACCCAGTGCAGCATCAGGATCAAGCATCCCAATTTATGACCGCTCCACCTCAGAGCATGGTATCTGGACAGGCATCAACCCTAGAATGGGCGTGTTCCTCGGCAGGACATTCTCTCTAACAACAGGAAAGAATCCACTAGGCAATGTTACTGGGCTAAGTAGAAATGCTTTTCCTCTTGGGCACAACAAAAAAACTGTTAGACCAGAAGCTGTGGAGATTTCCCTTATCCTGGATTACATTCTATCTTTGAAGACTTTGGGTCTTGCCCTCAGCTCCTTGTGGGTCCACCTTGCGGCAATTAGCACGTCCTATCCTCCTACGGAGGGTTTCTCCATTTTTTTACACCCGCTAACTGCTAGATGTTTGGAAAGGTCTCCTAAGAGCCCTCCCACCTCTCCAAAATATTACGCCCTAATGGGATCTGAATCTGATACTCACAAAACATCCCTTTGAGCCACTGGCAACCTGCTCCATGTCCCTCCTTTCCAGGAAGGCTGCCTTCCTTTTAGCCATCACTTCAGCTAAAAGGGTAGATGAACTCAGAGCTATCATGGCAGATCCACCATTTATGGTATTTCACAAGGATAAGGTTTCCTTACGCATATAACCAACATTTTTACCAAAGGTGGTCTCACGATTTCATCTTAACCAATCCATTCACTTACCTGTTTTCTTCCCAAAACCGGACTCATCAGCAGAAGAATGTAGACACCATTTCTTTGATGTTTGATGAGCCTTGGCCTTTTATCTGCAGAGAACAAAGACAGTTGGGAAGTCCCCAAGACCTGTTTGTTGCAGTAGCAACCATGAGATTCTCTCAGGGAACATGCCATCTCCACCCAGAGATCACCCACAGTGGAATACTGTAGTGACCATCACTCAAAGAAGAAGAGGTTACTCACCTGTAACTGAAGGTTCTTTGAGATGGCGTGGTCCCTAACTGTATTCCACTGCCCGCCCTCCTTCCCCTCTGCTTCGGATCTGTCAGATTCACAGAGAGAAGGAACTGGAGACATAATTGGTCCGTCAACCTCCCTTTATTACTTTGGAAGGAAGCACGAGGTGAGTCAGGGTACATGCATGGACCAACAGAAACTACTTGCAAATTCTCCAACTCCAGGCTTAATTCATGGTGAAATACAGATAGGGACTGCATATCTTGAAGGTCCTCCAGGTACAGGGAGGTTGAAGTCTATTGAGCTTATTCCTGATACTAAAGAACTCAGAATCCTTCTGATTTTGAGTACAGATCAGCTTGAAACCAGTACTGTGTCAAGTCTGTATTGTGAAATGATTCGTAATTCTTTTCCTAAACCCATGCAAAAAGAATTCTAGGGTATGTAGAGAAGTAAAATATTAATAAAACTTTGTTGTTACAATCTAACAGTTCCAAGGCCAGAAATACTGAAGTTCCCATTAAAAAGACAAAGGTTTCATGAAATATCTTTTGTAAGAAAGAATTGGCTTAGAAAGTCTGAATCAATGAAATAGCTTTATAATGTCCAGATCTGAACTTATTCACACACACAGTCTATTTTAATAATAAATTGCCAGCAATAGTGCATTTGAAAATAATTCTTCTCTGCAGCTGGAAAATTGTCTTGGGTGCAATGTTCCCTCTAATTTTTCCCATCCATGTGTGGAATTAATTTTGTTATGTGCACAATGATTTGCAGCGGAGATGGGGTGAGGGGTTCGGAGTGTGGGAGAGGGCTCAGGGCTGGGGCAAAGGGTTGAGGTGCGGGGTGGTGAGGGCTCTGGGATGGGGATGGGGATGAAGGGTTCAGGGTGCGGGATGGGGCTCAGGCCTGGGGCAAAGGGTTGGAGTGCAGAGGGGTGAGGGCTCTGGCTGTGGATGTGCAGTTCAGAGTGTGGGAAGGGGGGTCAGGGCTGGGGCAGAGAGTTGAGGTGTGAGGGGATGAGGGCTCTGGGGTGGGGCCAGGGATGAGGGATTTGGGGTGCTGGCTGCCCCAGGACCACAACGGGGAAAGAGGACTGCCCCCAGCCCTCTCTCCCTGCCGGGGTTGGGTGCTAGGGAGAGGTGCTTCTCCCCAGCCGCAGCAGCTCTGGGGCCTGGGGAGAGGCCTTTGATAGGCTGCTGCATGCTGTGCAGCCACGCAGCTCAGAGGGAACTTAGCTTGGGTGGTTGATTTTTTTTTATATAATTTTAATTCTCTGCGTGATTATTTGTCTACTGTTTCCAGAGCTACAGTTTACTGCAGAGCTCCTCGTGAGCCATTTGTGCCTTGAGGAATTAACACCCCATCGTTTTTATTAAGAGACCTAGCCCTGTTTAACATAGTTTTTCAATAAATTAACAAAAAAATGCAAGCCTTCCCCAGCCCTTGAGACTCCTGACTGCGTGCCCAGTCGAGAAGGTTTATCAGTGGAAACCAGATGTCCTTTTTTCATGAACACACAAGAATATGTATGTGGCAATAAGGTTCATCAGGGAGTTCTGCCCTTAACCTGGAAATCCCTTAGTATCCTTATACTGAACCAAGAATTCTAGAGTAGTTCTATTGGGAATTTAAATGGCTGAGTTTGAGAGGTGGTGCCTCATCCAAGTCTATAGTCTGCATTAAAACCCAGGAGTTCCCAGTCTTCGGTCCAGTGTTTGAACCACTAGACCATGTCCGTATTGTGCCTGGGATACTGGCAGATGCACAGAGAATCTTCTGTTTAACAGTATGTATAGAGCCCTGCAAATTCGTGGATCAGATGTCGATACAAATTTTTGTATCCGCACTGGGCTCTAAGTATGTGGACCCTTGCAGAGACTCTTGCATTGAGATAGAGAATCCGGCAAGTTCACAGTGTAAGTGAACCAAAATTCACTGAAATGGATTGTGGGAAATCAGGAGATTTTGAAGATGCTCATGTTGAAAAATGTATGGATGGAAGGTGATTTTAGGTCCCTGAGAGAGAAATACAGGAATCTGTCTTGTCCCACCCCTTTGTCGTGTGTGCAGTGCTTTGACTGCATTGGTTGACTTCCCTGGAAGAGAATTATATGGTTGAGGGATCCAAAATAACAAATCCATTTCTCAAGCAAAAGCAACCCAGCGTTCTGCACATGGCAATTTGTCATTAATACATGCAGTGAAGAAGGTGGCAGGAACTTAGTTATGGTACAGTTCATATCAATTGCAGTCACTGCCTGCGGTGGTTTCTGACTAGTTGGTAAGCATAGTTGTTTTTAAAAAAATTAAAATAAAAAAAATCCTTGCACGTATAGATATGTAAAAAGACCTGTGCAACACTGGGGAACAAAGAAAGCGAGCAGCCTTCTGTATCCTTTCGCTTCTTAGTCCTTTTGTTGAATATTTGTATATCAGAGTAATAGGTGCCTTACATGCTTATTTTCGCTAGTTAGCTAGACACGTGCTATAAAAGTCAATTTCAACAATAATAGCAAGAGCAGTGCTGGTATTGATGCTGGCTGAATACTTGCCCTTGGTGTTGGGAAAATCAGTCTGTCTCAGAAACACAATACTAGTGAGGACTAGAATCCAACTGTTTGTGTCTTGTGACAACACTGGGAGACATATAGACGAGTTATTTGCCCAGGAAAATACATCTGCCTCCCTGGATCCCAGTGGTCTCTCAAAGGATAATGAGACAACACATGCTACAGTTCATACCAGGTCACAGTCTGTGACTGACACAGCCCACAACGTTGAGCACTGCTATTCAGAGATGGAAATACATTCCTTGGATGTATGAGTGGCCTTGAGAGTCTGATGAGAACAGTACTATTACACCCACAACACACAGGAGAATAAACTATCTGATTAGCTTAAAATTTGTATTCTCCTGACCTGATACGTTTCGTGTAACATGCAGTTTGTATAAGACATCAGGCAGAGCAGTGGTGGGGTGTAGAGAGGAGACGGCAAAGCCATTTTGACATACCTACTCTAAATCCTCATCTATTTAGAGTATTTACCAGTGTATGGAAGGAAGCAACTTATTCCCAGGAATGGTGCAGCAGGCACAGATTCTGAATCTTATAATGGTGACATTAGAACTTTGTTTATCAGTCAAATATGCCAAGGTCAGGCAGAATGTTGTTACTACTTCTGCTGTGCTCAGTTCTCAAAGCAGCGTCTCTGGTTCCCAACTGGTGCCCTCCAGTGGAGCCAAGAGCATGATCTGCACCCCAGCCTGCTAAGGCAGTGCAAGAGGAAGGGGTAGGTAATTGAGAGGAAGGGGTAGGTAAATCTGATGCAAACTGTAATCCTGTCCCTGTGTCCCTTTTCTGCTGTGAACCCCTGGTCTTGAGCAACATGTGGCAGGTTACAGCAAGCTGATGGCAGGGGCCAGACAAAGTATTTCTGAACGAAAGCACTCCCAGAATTGAACGCACAGCTCAGTGGTTTGAGCTCTGGCCTGCTAAACCCAGGCCAGTTCAATCCTTGAGGGGGCCATTTAGGGATCGGGGGCAAAAATTGGGGATTGGTCTTGCTTGGAGCAGGGGGTTGGACTAGATGACCTCCTGAGGGCCCTTCCAACCCTGAGATTCTAGGATTCTATGACTAAGCGTTTTGCAAGATCTGGGGAACCTGAGCTATTTCATGTGTTTGGCGGCTCAGCTGTCTGCTGCTGAAGTATTTTTTTTGGTTGGGGAAGAAGGAAAAAGATCTTAGGAAAGGTTTCTTCCCTCATACACTGATAGATACTTCCTGTTTCTGAGTTGCTCTTGTCTTCTATCTAGATTACTATTTCGAAATAGGAAAGCTGGTAGAGAATGATAGGTGATCAAAAGAAGTATTGGTACCCTCTGTTCAGATTGGTGCCCTTAAGTATTTATGTTGCTGTACTATATCCTCCCCATCTTTTGTAGCTACATGATGTATTCTGCCTTGCTACTACCACTAATGTTCTTCAGCAAAGATGCTCATCCTGATTTTCCATGCACAAACTCTTTCTTTTAAACTTAATCTCATAAATATTGACATGACTTTAGGTAACAAAAGAAACTCTGGAATATGCAGACACACTGAAAGGTATGAATGGCTTTACGTTTTAAAAGAAAATTTACAAATCTGGAAAATATGAGGCACTCTGCTTTTTAACTTTCAGAGTTGATCAGAATAGAAAGGTCTCTCTCATGAGGTTTATTTTGGAATATTTTTCCCCTGGCTTAAAAGAGAGCATCTGAAAATCTGTTTTATTTTAGTTTTTTTCCTTTGAAGAGACATGGTCTAGTGTTCAAACACTGGACTGGAAACCGGGAACTCCTGGGTTTTAATGCTGACTGTAGACTTGGATGAGGCACCACCTCTCAAACTCAGCCATTTAAATTCTCTGCCTCAGTTTCCTCACTTCGAGAATAGGAGAATATACCTTACTTAGCTCACAGGAGCACTGGGAGAATTAATTGGGTAATATTTGTAAAGGGTTTGCTAAACTAAGTGCTTACTATGATCAAAAGCCACTAATTAGAATACTAGCCAAAAGAATAAAACTAAGGACAGGCAAAGCTGTATGGGTGGACAAAGAGTTTAAGAAAACAAGCTCCAGTTTTAAGCAAGATACTCTGGACCAAATTTCTGAATTAAGCAGATGAAACCATGTGCATATATTTGCACATGGCTATCTTCCATTCTTAAACACAGAGGAGCCCAAGTCTTGACTGGAGTCCCTAGGCTCCCAGTATAAGTAAATAAATAAGGAATTGTCAGTGTGTATTCACAAACCAGACTAGATACAATCACTTAGACCAGGGATCGGCAACCTTTGGCACGCGGCCCGCCAGGGTAAGCCCCCTGGCGGGCCGGGCCAGTTTGTTTACCTGCTGCGTCCACAGGTTTGACCAATCGCAGCTTCCACTGGCCGCAGTTCGCCGTCCCAGGCCAATGGGGGTTGTGGGAAGCGGCACGGGCCAAGGGATGTGCTGGCCACCACTTCCCGCAGCCCCCCGTTGGCCTGGAGCAGCGAACAGTGGCCAGTGGGAGCTGCAATTGGCCAAACCTGCGGACATGGCAGGTAAACAAACCAGCCTGGCCCGCCAAGGGGCATACCCTGGCGGGCCGCGGGCCAAAGGTTGCTGATCCCTGACTTAGACTAACTGATGTGTGTGCACAAACACCTAGAATTTACACTTGTATAGCAGGTATTTGTGTACATAAATTACACATGCAAATATGCACACACTTAAATTTGAAAATGTAGCCTTTTTTGTGTGAATACCATATCCTTCATCCCAAAAGCCGTTCTACCTATGAAATTTCCACTTTGCCAGTTGTCTTCTTAAACCACCTGAATTTCAGAGCTGCTTCAGGATATGCTTAGAAGCTTCTAATCTGGTGAAGGTCTTTCAATGAAATATTTGACACTCACAATGTTGACATCCCATTCTACCCCCAAAAAATCAATTAATTTAAAAAAATAAAATAAAAAACCATACCCAAGCAGAGTTTTACCTCAAAAAGGAAGATGTGCTAGAGACTACATTAATGTTGTTAGGGACTTTGCTATTCCTATTGACTTAACATGGAAGGCACTCAGATACTACGGTGATGGACAGCTGTATCAAACGCCGAGAGAGAGATTGTGCTTGAGATTTCAATAGCCATAGTCCATCAGAGTCTTCTAAAATCAAGTATACCCTAGCCCCGGTGGAATATTATCAAAGATAAGCAGATTGTTAACAGACTACAATGGACTCGTTGAGAAAGGAAATTAAGGGTTTGGTCCTGCCTTATCTAGCAAAGCATTTAAGCATCAGACTGATCACATGCTGAAAGTTGAGGACATGCTTAAGGGCTTTGCTATTTGGAACTAGAGTACTCAGCCTTCGCATGATCAAGCCCTAAATGGAGGCTTATTGAAGTTACGATTAGTTTGTGGACAGGGTGATCTCAAAAGGTTAAGATCAGAATCCAGAGCTTTCGGGACGGGGGTTAACCAGGCTTCCAATTAAAGTTTTGACCTTGCTAAGTAAATCTTCTGTTTTCTAAACTAAACATATTCCAATGTGAAGCTCTCCCACCTAAATACTTCTGTCTATCTCACTGTTTACATGGACTTCACCATCGTAGTTTCTGAATGACCAAAAGTCATTAATAGACTTTATCCTCACAACACCCCTGTAAATTTTACAGATGGAGAACTGAGGCACAGGGAAGATTTAAGTGAGCTGGTCATGGTCACACAGGAAGTCTGTGGCTGAGTCAGGACTTGAACCTGTGTCCACAGCCATCCCAGTGCTATGCGCTATCAACTAGACCATCCTTCGTGCCGGTTAAAGTTATAGATCTGTACAAGAATGTAGCTTTGGATTTTTTTGTTCTACGACATTCTGGGCATATAAGTAATGGTAAGCAAAGATGAGAACTGAAGAGATACAATAGTTGTTGGTTATTAGGATACAATAATAATACAGGATATTAGTCCTTCCCTTACAGAACATTACATTGGTGCTATCTTTGGATGTGAATTTATTGTTCTACTAAGAAAGGTGGCTTTTGTCCTCTTTCAGTTTCACATCTCTTCTTAAAAATTGCTTCTGCCAGTTTACTTAAGGGAATTGGGCAGGTAATACATCTTGCACTGAACTTAAAATGTCCTTCTTTTACTGGAGAACAAAAGTATGAAATTGAATCTTGAAGCTGTCTAGATTGCACATATCAGTTTAGAAAGGTTAACTGTGATGAGACAGACTTTGCAAATATATGGCTTTCAATTAAATAAAGTGGCACTGGTTCAGTGAAGCATGGTCCCTCTTATAGAAATGGCATTACTCCTTATTATAGAAAAATATTTGTACTGAATATATGCATAGAATGTGTTTAAAAAACCACAGCTGTATTAAACATGCTTAAGATACATTTGAAACGGTGTCCATCTGTGGAGTCAATATGGAGGATCCCCTGCTGCGCCAAAGGAGTATTTGTGCTCTATGATCACCTCTTCCCACTTGTGCCAGGTATCACTGATAGCTGGGGTAGACTGAGACACCCAAGCCACACACTTTATTTTTCCCCCAGCCAAGCCTCTTTATGCCAGCATCCACGAGTAGTAGACAACTAAGACAGCTCTGTGCCACCTGAGATCCTCAGTGGCCAAGGTTTAGAGCCACTTTGTGCCAGCAGAGCACCACAGACCTGCCAGAGCCTGGGCTCTGTAACTGCTGTTTCTAGTTCACACCTACTACTGCATGACCTCTAATTGCTCCCTGAAAAAGAAAACATTTGCATCATTCTGCATAAATGTGCCACCTCAATCTCTAAGATGAAAGAATGAATCATCTCCAGAGATTCTGGATAAACTTTCCTTCAATAGCAAATAGTAACTATTTACAGAGCATTAGAGATATAACTGTCCACAACAGTTATCTACATCTACTACAATACTTCTATTTACGCTGCTAATAGTCCAGTCGCTGTTCCAGTCAGTGAGTGTCTAGAATTCTTATCTAAGGGTTTTTAGCACTGCAGCCTGTCATGCATATCCAGTATAAAAGTATCCTGGTTAGGACAGGATATGCCATTCTAACTAATGACATACAAAGTTAGGTTTTTCTCTGACATAATTCTCTGTTCAGATGTGCTCAGTGGGAGAGCACAGATAGACATTGTGTTCGTGAGTAGTTGAACAGGATGATTCTAGCTAAATGTGATCTTACTTAAAAATAAATAGAAAAAGGATGATTGAAGCCATTTAGTGTTACAGAATAGACGTATTGAAGGAAACATTGCAGTAGTCTCCTAATAGTGGGCTCCCATGCAACTAGAACATAAGAACACAAGAACGTAACAAGAAAAGGAGTACTTGTGGCACCTTAGAGACTAACCAATTTATTTGAGCATGAGCTTTCGTGAGCTACAGCTCACTTCATCAGATGATGAAGTGAGCTGTAGCTCACGAAAGCTCATGCTCAAATAAATTGGTTAGTCTCTAAGGTGCCACAAGTACTCCTTTTCTTTTTGCGAATACAGACTAACACGGCTGTTCCTCTGAAACCTGTCAAAGAACGTAACAAAGGCCCTACTGGGTCAGACCAATGGTACATCTAGCCCAGTATCCTGTCTTCTGACAGTAGCCAATGCCAGGTGCTTGAGAGGGAATGAACAGAACAGGCAATCATTGAGTGATCCATCCCCTGTCGTTCACTCACAGCGTCTGGCAAAGAGAGGCTAGGGACACTCAGAGCATGGTGTTGCATCTTTGCCCATCCCAGCTAATAGCCATTGATGGACCTATCTTCCAGGAACTTACACAGTTCTTTTTTGAATCCTGTTATAGTTTTGGCCTTCACAACATCCCCTGGCAAGGAGTTCCATAGGTTGACTGTGCATTGTGTTAAGAAGTACTTCCTTTTGTTTGTTTTAAACAAACCAGTCAAGATTTTACAGACCTTAAAGGGATTGGAAATGGAGTCATTTTTCAGCAAGATAGTGTCTACCAACAAGGGACTCTCAAATGCCCAATTTAATTTCCCAGAATGACATCATCTGAGTAGGACTCCAGTGTACAGCAATGGTTTCTTGTCATTATCCTGGTCTCTGCTAGAGAACCAGCTATATGAAATGTATTGTCAAAACTACTGAAATAAGACTTACTGCATTTATCTGTATTTTGGTACATGTGGCCAGGATACTCATCTCAAGAATATGAGAGTATCCAGAATGCATTTTGCTTATAAATGCAGTATATGCAGAACTATGAATATGTATTTAAGACCTTATGTAACAAGGTAATAGACTAAAGGTGCCCAGTTAAGATGTGTAGAATTCCGACACTTTGGTTTAAATTGGTGCCTTTTAAGTAGATGGAGTGTATCAGGTGTGACAAAGTTCCTCCTCTACCTTCGTGGGTCTTGCGCTTATTGGAGGATTTGCTCACCGTGGAGCTTCATGGCAGCCCTCAGTTTGGCCGTTTTCATGAACCCGCGGTCCAGGTCAACTCCTCCTGTGTCTGACCAGGAGTTGGAAGGTTTGGGGGGGAACCCGGGCCCGCCCTCTACTCCGGGTTCCAGCCCAGGGCCCTGTGGAATGCAGCTGTCTAGACGCCTCCTGGAACAGCTGTACGACAGCTACAACTCCCTGGGCTACTTCCCCATGGCCTCCTCCCAACACCTTCTTTATCCTCACCATAGGACCTTCCTCCTGGTGACTGATAATGCCTGTACACCTCAGTCCTCCAACAGTCCGCGTTCTCACTCTCAGCTCCTAGTGCCTCTTGCTTCCAGCTCCTCACACGCACACCACAAACTGAAGTGAGCTCCTTTTTAAACCCAGATCTCACAGGATTGCTTTGCTATGGTCATAGAATCAGAGGAACCCAGAGTGATCAATTAAAAGTTCTGAACTGTTAAAGTTTATATCTACCTTTAATTTCTGTAAATCCTTCCTTGACCCCCACTGCCACAGAAGTCAATGGGGGTCAATGATTTCTGTGGGATTTGGACTGAGTCCTTAAGTATTGTCATCTCATATAAACCAGCTGATGCCTGGCTTTCTATTTTAAAGGCTGTGAGGATTTGGGGGATGTGTCCATACAATTTATGAATTCTGTATGGTATTATGAACTCTCTATGTATCTTTACCAAGCTGCAGATTCCATTTTGAGGGTGCAGCTTTTTGCCTTCTCTGTTGAACTGAAATTTCAAAGGTAGAAGGCAAAGGGCTAACAAAAGAGGGTTGTTGACTCAAGTGATTGACAGTTGAAAGTAGTTGCTCTAGACAAGAGGCTGGATGCTTCCCAGAGGAACTGATTTAGCAGGGGAGAGGTCACCTAGCAACAAAATCCCCAGTACTGTAGGACTCTGTCAGCCTCAACAGGAAACCAGGGAATAACCTAAGCGAGTGGAACATTATAAAGGACACAGTTACCTGTATTTGCTCTCACTCCGGCCATTTGTCACTAGCTTAAGATGAGGGAAGCTGCTGTAGGAGCCAGATGAGTTGGTGGCCGGGAGTAAGTCTGCCTACCAACCTGAACAGAAATGGGCCCCACAAGGACTCTTAAGGAGGGGTGAGCTAGAGTGAGGGGAAATGTATGTAGGGTCTATTAATTTTGTATGGATCTGCGTATTTCTCATGTGACCAAGTAAAGAGCAATAACATGTTACATGTCTGCATGTGCTATATGACGCACCTACCACATGGCTTTGGAAAGTTAAATGTAACATAAAAGGCTCACACCTATTAGTGGCGTTCAGGAAGAGGTGGTTGTTTAACCTGTAAGGGGAATCTTAGATGTTAGCACTGGTTTCAGGGACGAGGCACCTGGGCCATATGGATGCAGCTCTCAAGAGGGTTGCTAGACCGATGGTCTGCACTCTGTGTGCCTAGGGACCTCAAAGCTCTGAAAGTCTGTACCTGGGGATCCATAGGTTGGATTCCTCTCACAGGAGTCCCATGGGCCACTGGCAGTGGGAGTCTGACCAGATCTATGACATAGAAATAGCTGTTTTCTATTTGAACTTTGCTGTGTAGTTCTGCTTATATCAATGCAGAAACTTTGATAACATTTTATAGAAATGTTTTATTTAAAGGCTTTTTCATAGGGTAATTTTAATTGTAAATCATCATTACATTATAACTCACTTATTTGGGATGTCTAGTTTTTTTAGATTGCTCCCAGATATCCACTTTAGAGTAGTCTGATAGAGAAGAGTAACAACTGCTGATTAATCACGATAGAATTGGCAAAAGTTCTGCCTTTGTTCTGTGTTCAACCAATTCGAAGACATTAAGTGGTTTTAACCAGGAGTTAAATAAGTGTTGAATTTTAAGCTTCAGGATTTTAACACACATAGTGCCAAGTCAAAGTTAATATACTGAAATGTAGTGAATGTTATTGAACCTACTATTGTATTTCAATTAGGTTTTTTCAGACCTTTTCTAATGGCCTCTTTGATTAATTGGGCTAATAGGCTGACCACCGGAGTGTCCCAAGAGAATCTTACTGTATTGAAGAAAATATACTCTTAATTTGTGGATTGTATTAGCCAGACTCTTTTTATATTTTGGAGCCTTTTTCTATATCTTAAATAGAAAGAAAATGACCGAGTCCAGTCTGGTAAGAGACTTTCTTTATTTCACACATCTCAGCAGAAAAAATTATGAGGATTTTTTTGGTAATCTTTCCGGTTAACCTAATAAATAATGTGGATGGCATGACTTTTGCTAGCCTTGTTTTTTGAGCATTTGGGGTACGGATAGATTCTGTATGTTAGGCAAGGAAAAACATTAAGGCCCCTGTCTCTACGCTAAGAGACAAATGGTGCTGGATATGTTTTGAAACATGGTTCTTCCCTGAAAGGCAGTAAGTTCCTTTGGCCACTGAAGGCCATACCATATCATGTGCAAACTAGAAGTTAATGCAGAAGGTCAGAGAAAGTTAGTATGAGCTTCATGGAGGGGAGTGACATGCTTCAAGTTGCAGGTAGGGAAGATGGTCATAACAAAGGTTTTCCGAATGCGTTGGAGATAAAAAGGCAAGGAAAGGAGATTGCAGTGGTCAAGGAGAAAGATGACCCAGGTATTGATAAGAGTTTGAACCACAGGACTGAAACTGAAAAGAACAGAATTTAGTTTTTATATTAATCAAATCAATTTGAGTACTTTTGACTCCTTAAATATTATGAAGGTATCTTAAAATATTTGTTCTAAAATTATGTAAATACTATTTATTTTAATATTTGTCTCCGCAATTTTCAGTGTGCTAAGGAGAAACAAGAAGTGGAGTTTATAGTGTTAAGGACCTTCGATCCATGCCCACCAGCTGTAAGTGGGCAGTAGTGGCACCTCTGACTTCGCTGTCTGTTTTATTTTTCAGCTCCAATTTATATACTTTTGCACTGGTTATATCTTTCTCAGTGACATGTTGTGGTTTGCTGCTTTTTAGGTTTTTACTGTTAACACTTTGAGGGAGGATTTCTTTAAGGATGCTGGAACTCTAGGATTGCCATGTTGAAATATTTGGACTTGCGAAATAAATAACTGCATTCCATTCAGAATTTGTAAGAAGGCGATGGTTAACAGCAGCATGCATTAGGTTTAAGTGACAGTAGCTGCTCTGAGATACTTGACTTATGGGTATAATGGCACATTTTCTGCTTGAGAGGGAAACTGCAATGTAGTAATTTACAAGACAGAAAATTATGTCTGATTACAAAGAAGAGTTAATCACAGATGAGTAAAATATGTCTTAAATATTTATTATTTGTATTTTAATCATCTACTATCTAGAAGATAGTCTCATGTATTTGTAGAGTGGGATTTTGTTGGGATTTGAATGCCTGAGAAATTAAGGGCTTTTGAAGCTGTGTAAGATAAGTTCTGTTTTTTTAAAAAAAAATACTGTTAAATTATCCAAATTTAATAAAATAAATAAACAGTGGAACTTGATGAAGGGGCCTGAGTCATGAAATTGAGCTCTGGAGCCAAACTTGGAAGTATGTTAAGGACAGAGCAGAGTCATTCATTTTAGTTTTTCCATCCACAACCACAAACCTCAGGTTTTAGATTCTTGTCTTATTCTACAAGCCAACTGCAATACTCTTGGCCTTAACTAATGGAAAACTCAGTAATTAATTTTACCCCAGAGAGTTGAATATTAACTAAATGCTATACTTGCATTCATACATCTATGTATATGTATTTTGATGGTCTATATGTATATGTAGATTCATACACCGTGATACAGTAGTTAATAGGTTGCTCACTAAGGGATAATAATTAATAACTGCAGTTTTCCTTCATTTAAGGCAAGAGTAATAAATATATAGAAGACTTCTAGAATTAGACAGGAGTCCAAAACCTGAGGTTTGTGGCAGTCTCTGAAAAAAATGGAAACAAATGACTGGTATTCCCATAACAAAATGTCTCTCTGAAACTGATAAATCTTTGCCTTAGACTTAAAAAAACTTGAGCATGTGTTTAACTTTAACCATGTGAAATCTATCTTTATTCAGAAGGGACATAAGCACAAGCTTAATTTCAAGCACATACTTAAGTTGCATTGAAATCAAAGTTAAATATGCACTTGTGCTTTGTTAATTGTGCCCTTAATATTGCATACTACTAAGTGTGATCGTTATAACTTGATCAAACACTACAAAAAACAGAAATATACAATTATGCTCTGTCCGGGGTTGAAATAATCCTTTTTATACCATGAGTCAAGTTCTAATCTGCAGGGCATGGCCAACCAGAATTTTATTAAATGTGACCCACGTGCTGCAGGGAGCAAGAATGACTTTTTGTCTGTGCAGTTGGATGGTAAGAGGTAACAGAATCTAGTACATAAAGGAGAATAACAAGCCCCAGGAAACGAGTGGTGGTGCTGGTGAGGATAAAGGTGTGATGTTTTGGACAATTACTGTATAGTCTTGGAAATGGGCCCAACCTGCAATGTTCAGAATGTTCATATTGAAACAGAAGCTTTGTTACCTTATTAGAGTAGAATATTTCTTATTCATATAGTTAGCTTTGGCAGTTATCCAGCAGATCTTCTCATCTGAAATCTTCTACTGATGTAGTATGTAAGTCTTCTCAGTGAGGAACTGAGACCCTTAAAAAGCAACTGAGATCTGTGGAAAATAGTCTTTCACAACTCTTGAGTTTGGCTTCTTTCAAGATTATACATCGGCACTGATGCAAATAAGACTATAAGTGGTAGCACAGTAGCTTTGCAGACTCATCTGGAAGATTTCTCTGTTATAACCATCAAAGCTTCTGTTCTAATAAGGCGGCAAAGCTTCTGTTTTCAGGATTCCTGGAATAAAACAAGTGAGTTTACTGAAGGCAAGTCATTTAAGACAATGTAAATAACTCTTTGCCAGCCAAAAAGGATTAAAAACAAAACAAAACACTGTTTTATATGGTAATGGATCTGAGCCAAAACTCAGGAGACCAATACCCCTGAATTTTTGAGAAGTTTTTAAATGGATCTGAACATTACAAGTTGGGCCCATTTCCAATATTACACAGTAATGGTCCAAAACATCACTCCTTTATAGTCATTTTCATTTCTCTCTTATTTCCTGGTGCTTATTCTCCTTCCTCATGTACTGGACTTCAATACCTGTTACCATCAAAGCACTCAGGCAAAACAGCCATTCTTGCTCCCTCCAGTAGGCAGGTCACATGTAATGAAGCTCTGGTCAGCTTTGCGCAGGTTAGAGCTTGACTCTGACTATAAAACAGAATTAGTTCAACCCTGAACAGAGCATAGTTGAGTCTCTGGTTTTTGTAGTGTTTGATAATGATGTAATGATCACACTTAATAGTATGTAATATTAAGGGCACAGTGAATCTTAAAGAACCCAATTAAGCAAATACAAGTGCTTATTTAACTTTGATTTCAATGTAACTCAAGTATGTGGTTGAAATTAAGTTTGTGCTTACGTGCTTTCAGAATAAGGATGGACTTCAACACATGGGTAAAGTTAAGCACTTGCTTAAGTTTTTTTGCTGAACTGGGTTCAGAATGCAGAGTTTGTTACAAATCTCTGGTATAGTTTTTGTGTTACTGATGTAACCATTTTTACTTAGCGCAGTGTGGTTATTCTCTATATGAAAGACATTACATATGAAATCAGAAGTTGAGTTGATTTACTTAACTGGGCCTTGGAAAAGTTGGATGAATCATGCCAGACCTTGGGTTGGTGGGGTTTTGCCTGGCTTCACCTGCCTGGATATGTACTAGGAAACAGACTGAGTTCAATATGAAATGGAGACAGTTCAGGAGCTATTAACAATAGAGAAAATGCTCAATTTCAAATAAAACATGTCTAACTGCAACTTAACTATTTAGGATTCTGTCATGAGATACGCAGAGCACATTTTGGTCCAAAAACCTAAGTCCTCCTAATTTCAAATTTTTCTCCGTACTGATAAAATTCCACAGTTCATAATTTGGAAGTCCGTACTCAAGTGTCTATTTATATCTCAAGTAAATTCTACTGAGAAACATTCATAAGGTGCATATAATGTAACTGTGAAATGCATCTGGGCATGTGCATTGCATTTGTTAATGTGATACACTTTTGTTTACTGAGCAGTTTGAAATTAAGACAAACAGATTTCTATTGAAGGCCAAGTCTACACTGAAAAAATTTGCTAGCATAGCGGTGTATTGTTTTCTTTTAACAACATAGCTATGCCAGCAAAATCCACAATGTACACACAATTAAACTGGCAAAAAATGCTTTTGCTGGACTAACTTATTTCACTCTCCAAACCAAATGTCAGTAAGAAGGCATTGCAATGCTTATATTTGGTTTGCTTTTGGTTTCCCTATAAGGCAAATAAATTGTAGCAGTTTAATTAAATTTGTTTAGAAACTGATGTAATTAAATCAGTTCAGCCTTTTTGCATGGACACTCTTATTTCAGTTTGAGAGTGCCTCATATCAGTGTAGTTTAAGCTAAACCAGTATAAGGCACTCTCAGACTGAAGTAAGAGCGTCCACAATTGCACTAATTTCTTTAAAGCCATTTCTAAACCAATGTTAAATAGTTACAATTGTCTCATACAAACATGGGTTGTGAGGGGAGTGTTTGCTAGTCTGTGGAGTCTATGGAGTTACTTAAAGCGCTGGTGCACAGAAGGGTTTTTTCTCTTATTGAGAGGGTGATGTGTTTTGTTTTTTAAGGTGTTATTGGACCATTTAGCTGGGCAGAAATATACTCTGTTTAACTTGGGGGAAAATCCTTTAAGCTTAGTTAAAATTAAAATGGCTACGTTTATAGTTGCTACCTAAGAAAAGACCAGACAAATATCCCTTACATAGTGATACTACCAGAATGGCCTATACTCTCTTACGCTTTCTTTCCACCGTGCCAGTATCACTAAGTACTAAACCTGGACCCTTCAGAAATTTTAATTAATGAATTCTTACCCACAATAGGTAAAAGTAATGGTTTGGAGTGAGACTAATGGATTCCTGACATTCCTGAGCAGCCTTTCTGTCCCAGAGACTGAAACCTGATGTACACTTAAAAGTTTTGCCAGCGTAGCTGTGTCAGTTAGAAGTGTGGGGAAAATGCACACCTGTAACTGATATGGATATGCCAGTGGCAAACTAGTATACATGCAGTTATACTGGCAAAAAAGTCATCTTGCTGGTATAGCTTATTTTGTTTGGGGAACTGGTATAAGGTGTACCAGCAAAATAACTCTTTTGCTCCCATAAGCTCCATCTCCACTTGGAGGGTTTGCTGGTGTAGCTATACTGGCAACTGTTTTCTAGTGGAGACAAAGCCGCATAAGCATCAGAGCAGTTTATCCACTCGACAGACTCCTGTCTGTTAGAAGCTGCCACAGCAGAGATTTCACTATTCTCCTCTCCCTTCTTTTATTTGCCACTCTTCCTGGCTCATTACAGCTGGGGTGGGGAGACCAAAGGGAGCACTTGAAGAGAGACAGACATTGGTGCTAGCTTCCTGATTACTTCCCCAATCACACCTCTCCTCTTTCTCCCTTCCTGGAGAGGGAATAGGTTCTAGAGAGGGTCAGGGAGAACTCCCACAAACAGCAGGAGAGAGGATGGGAAAGACTGTGATGTCCAGATGCCCTATTAAGATGATAAAGCAGGTGTGAGCCTCCCATTCACTCAAGAAGGAGTCAGTGAGCCCAGGCCTGTGGTAACCTGGGGGAAGAGAAATAGTATAATGGGAGCGTAGCAGAGCAAGACTTGCCAGTGCAGCACCTCCTGCTGATCGTCCTGGGAATTAGCTCTTCCAGCCCAGAGCACCCTCTGCAGGCCGGTGTCTTGCCTGTCGCTGGCCCCTGTGTCCCTCCTGGACCCTGGTGCCCCTCTACATCAGGGTTCTGCCCCCAGTAGTAACCCACAATCTGGGTCTCCCCACCCAGGGGAACCCCCAACCCTCTATCCCCACCATGCCTCAGTGGCTACTGCCAGTCACCATCTAGCCCCCGCTCACTGGGGCAGACTGAAGTCTGTAAACCACTCATCATCAGCAAGGGGGTCTGGATCAGCTGCCTCTGCCTATTCCCAGGCTACACTTCTATAACCCCAGTACCTTTCCTGGCCTTTAGCAAGGCCTGCAGCCTGGGGGTTTTCCAGGCTGGAACTCCCCAGCTCCTCTGGCCTTCCCCCAACCCTGCTCAACTCAAGGTACCCTTTTCTCCCAGGCAGCCAGTCCCCCTCTCTCAAAAGCTAGAGAAAGAGTCTCTTTCTGAGCTCCTGGCTCACAGCCCTTTTATAGGGCCAGCTGTGGCCTGATTGGGGCGTGGCCCCATCTGTGGCTGCTTCCCCAATCAGCCTAGCCTTTTCTTGCAGCCCCAGCCCTCTCCCAGGGGCTTTAACCCTTTCAGGGCCGGAGCAGGGTAACTGCCCTGCTACTGGGGGGTTCTCCATGGATCTAGATAAGAATCCTATTTGTAGAATGCTAATTGGATCTGATCCAAACGCTGAGCTGCTGGGAGTTCTTCTGTCACAGATTTTGGATGTGTGTTATTTTCAGAGTTGTGGTTAGTTCTGAGCACGTTCTCACAATGCAAAACGATATGTGCCAAAATACTATCTTTTGTATGAGTCCTATACCGATACAGTGACATAATGAGCTATATCGAAAGAGAACATCTATTAAAGGATTTTGGTTTGGGTTTTTTGTCTCCTTGGTCTGATATGAGATGAGGTCTTGTGGAACAGCCTGAAAATTATCTTTTTTGCAGCTCTGATAATGAAGATAGTCACTGTATACAGAAACCTGCTGATATGCACTTGAATGCACATTCTGGCCTCCAGCTGTGTCCCCCTGATCACGAGTTTATTTAGAGAATTATCCTTTGCAGGGAAGTGGAAAATTAAGGATTGGAAAAAATGGAGGACACTCTGTTGAAGAATAACAATGTGTGATAGTATCAAAAGCCATGAATAATGTGAGCAAAGTTAGCATTGAAAGAAGACCCTGAAATTTGGCAGTCAGTATAAATAACTGGACATCTTAGGGTAGTCTTTGTAGAAGTTAGTGGTTTGCTATATTGCCAGGATAGATAACTCATTTGAATTCCATTCTCACAAAAATGCTGAAAGATAGCAGTGTTCATGCAATTCTAGGATAACGAATCAACCAAAAAGTTTGCCCCAGTTCTTACAGTTCAATGCAGGCCTCACTATGCTTGCTTTCTAGACTCTGGGAACTGTACTATTTCTTTGTCATTTAAAGTTTGGACAGTTTGAGTTGTTTTATAACTCCAAAACCAGAGATTTAAATCAAGGGACGGAAACTCCATTTTTCTTCTGCAGCTTAAGTAGTCTGATTCTTTTAAGGTGCTGTTGATGGCTTGTTGGGAATTTTTTTCTCATTTTTGTACAGTGTGTTTGTCACTGTTTCACATGCTCCTCCCCCTTTGTAACAGTAAACCTCTCTAGAGAGGCAGACACCATGGTCAAATGGACTGAGCATTGGTTTAGGATCCTGAGCTCTTCTTTGAGTAGATGTCACTATGGCTGTTCCACTTCAGTTGCACTTGCGTACCCTTGCACCTTTGATCACAGATTTTCAGTAACAGTGTCCATTGGTCCACGACTACACCCTAAATGTCCTTATATTCTGATCTGAGATGGGTGGACCCAGCGCCACTCCAGTTCCTTATTGGACACCTGCACCCTGAGATGGACCCTTGCAGTGTCCGTTGGTTAGTTTTGCTAACCCTTTGCCCTTCTCTGTTTTATTTCTTAATATTTTCTTACACTTTCTGTGTGTTCGGCGGGACCTCCCAATATTCTTTTTCCCCAGTGGCTTCCCTGCACACCTTGGTTCCTTTCTTTGAAGCCCCCTTTTTGCTCAGGGTATGCCCCAAACCCCGGGATTTAAACCTTGCTAGACCTGCAAAAGGTCTTCTCCCCTCAGCAACGGACAAATCAGCTGCCTACGCTGCCTTGGGGAGGTGCATATTCTGTTGAAGTGTAAGGTCTGCACTGACTTCAAGAGCAGATCTAGGAAGCCAAGGGAAGACAGGCTCAAGTTATGGTTTGCTTGAGGTTTGCTACTGACTTGGAGCCCAACCTCACCCCTGCATATAGATCTGAATGCCCTGGTGATCTCCACAGCTCAAGCTCCAACAAGCAAGTCTCAAGGGATAGCTTCAGAACCCTGGAAGCATTCCAAAAAAAGAAGATGCAAGTCCCCTAATGGAGAGTCAAAGAGGAAGGGGAAGTTGCCCCAAAGGTCAAGTACTAAGGAGACCTTGCGTCCCAGTGCGGGTACCGCTGAGGCTGCTAACTGCCCCTCCCCACCCCAACTGAGTCTCACAGACCCTTGAAAATGGCTTTGAGTTCTTCCCACACAATGAAGCCTTATTTAGCACCAGCATCTGGACCCAATTCATAGCCCTTTATACACAAAGACTCTTCAAAGAAACTGGCATCAGTTCTGGCTCCCCCAGTATCAATCCTGGTAGCAGCCAGGAGTATAAGGGGTGTGCAGATTAGCCAGCTACACTGTCCCCAGTACCAATAACTACGTCACAGCCGGTCATCCAGCAACCCACCTCACTGGAACCAAATGGATTCCTGCTCTCAAAGGATCTCCAAATCCTTGAGGAACCTGACTGTTTTCTCTCCTGCCAGGTACCAAGAGAGCTCATCCAGCGGCACTAATGGTACAGCTCATGCCTTCGCACCCCCCGACACACACATCCTGTCGCCTGCTCCAGGGCAACCTCCAGGACCATCGTGACTAGCGGCACAAACCAGTACCTGTAACAAAAGGCCCAAGATTTTGTTTTTAGCCTTAACGTCCTAGTGGTGGGAACTGAAGATTTTACAGGCAAAATTCTGTGAATTAGGCTTGTTACAAATAACTAAAGCTTAGCTTTTTGAATCTCAACATCTACTGCCATTAAATAATTCAGTCCCCTACCTAATTTCACACCACTATGAATCTAAGTTGATACAAATTAAAAAAATTCTTAAAAATAAAAATCGATATCTATCAAAATTACACACACAAAAAATGAAAATCAAATTCTTTCCAAGCCTATACTTATATCAGAGGGGTGTGGAACCACCCAGGAAGAGGCCTAGATACCAGAGGAAAAATTCCTCTGTCCTTTTGATATTTTGGCTGAGAGCCATGAATCACTCCTTCTGGTTCCACCTCTTCCACCACTCTGTCCTCCCTCACCTCTGCCCTATATCAGACCATTATGGGAGCAGATCACATTAGACAGATGGGGCTAGAAGTCATTACATCAGGCTGTGCCATTCACTTATTCATCCCCATTCGCCCCATCCCTAATCCTCTTTCAGGGACTGTTCTCACGAGAGTCACCAAGTTCAGTCCCTCCCTTCATCAGGATGTGGCTCTACTCAAGTTACTCCCTGGTACCCAAAGAGAATGGAGGCCAGTCCCAGACCTCAAAACTCTGAACACGTTCATCTGGACACAGAGGTGCGGGATGCTAAAGTTAGCAACAATAATACAATCTCTAGATCCGGAAGATTGGTTCATAGCCCTTGACCTTCAGGATGCCTATTTTCACCTAGTGATGCATCCTGCTCACAGATGCTTTCTACAGTTCACAATTGGCAATGATCACTGTTAATATGTAGTGTTCCCCCTAAGTCTCTTGACTGCACGCAGAATTTTTGCCGAAGTGCTTTTGGTTGTGATGGCCCTGTTATGATAATTGGGGATAATGGTCTTGATGACGGGCTTCTCAAGGGATGGTCCCTTCTCAGAGTGCAGTCTGTAACCTGCAAGTCCCTGGCCCTCTTCCATTCCTTTGGACTGAGCTTCAACACAGAAAAGTCCACTTCGACACCTGTCCAACGCATTGAATTCATGGGGGCCACCCCAGATTCCAGAATTGCCAGAGCCTTCCTGCCTACAGACAGATTCATCACTATGACCGACCTCATCTCTACCCTTCAGAGGAGCTCTCAAACCACAACACGGGCCTTCCTGCAGATGCTAGGTCACGTGGCAGCCTGCATGTTCATTACACCCCATGCCAGACTGCATTTGAGATATCTCCAGGCCTGGCTCAGGACCGCCTACGCAGCTTGAGCAAAAGGGTATCTATTCCACAGAAGATTCTCGACTCCCTGAATTGGTGGAAGGATCCCCACAAGGCCTATGTGAGGACCCCATTCACATGCCACCCACTGCAACACAAAAAGAAGAACCATCACCATAGATGCCTCATTGCTGGCTTGGGGCACTGCTGGATTCATTGCCCAACCCACAGGCTGTAACGGCCCTGTGTGGACCCTGCTGGATTACGTTAACTCATCCTTGGAACCTAGAGCAGGCCAGCACAATCTTCCCAGGAAAGAGGTCCCGCCAAGGTAATTAAGAGCCCTAGGTGTCACAGAAGGGCAGCTCTTCCCTTTCTCCATGTTTGGGTCTGGCCGCCAGGGTCTAAAGGGAATATGCAGATACCCCTCCTCCCTGGCCATAAACAGAGAGGGGAAGAGAAAGGGGAGAGGTCTTCGTTCCTCAGAGCAGAGGTGGGGAGAGAATGGTCCAAGAAAACTCCCTAGGTTCTCTCATTTTTTTTTTCATAAAAATCCCTAAAAGTCTCAGAGCAAGGTTGGCATCTCTGCACTAGCGTAGAATCCCTTATACCAGTGGAGGATTGGCATAATGAAGCAGTCTTCTCTCTTCCCTAATGTCCATTACCGAATCAGGAGGCTGGATGGATCAGGAGCCAACTGTTCCAGCTTTACACTGGCAGGTAGTTCCCTTCCACACGGCGAATTCTCCCCTGGTGAATTATGGACAGACTTGAGCCCCTTTGGCACCCTTAGAGTGACTTAAAGGGGCTGGCAGCATAGCGGAGATTTCTGACTTTCTATAACGTCACAAAATTCAAATGTAAGTGTATAGCTACAAAAATTCAGTAGCTTGTATTGACAAGGGAATGAAGAGGCCATCCTTAATGAGAGTTATTGTATCACCAGTTGTCTTTTTTTTCTCTCTGAGCATAACCTTTACAGTCACTTGTGTCTGAAAAAAGTATGTGTTTTCAAAACAGCATTATTAATTAGCTGCCACTTTATTGGCAATTCTTAACAAGTTTCCTTCTTGGCAGCTGTTTGTTAAAATGCCCAAAAGTATGCCAGGCTCCTCAAAATACAGGTACGTTTCACATGGGCCATACCCAAAGACTTTGCAATCAGATTTGATGCATGATGCAAGAGAGTGAATCCTAAACAGTCAGTGGAATGGGAGATGAGAGAATGGGAGTGTGACAGAGTCATTCAGGCCATCTCAGCCTCTTGCTGGAGGCATTGGTGTCCTGACACTTCCTGCTTAAGAAAAATCTGTTTTGGCCAGCGAGATATAGTCCTTCAGAGGCGCAGAAGGGCCAGAAGGTATACGGGCCAACAGGGAGATAGCAGGACAGTTAAGAAGACTTGCTGTTCCTGCTGAGGGTAGAGCTGGGTGAGACTGGGACAGAAGGGGAGGGCTTCGATGTTAACCCAGAACTCCAAGGCCAGGCCAGTCCCTTGGCTTAAAGTGCTGCAACCAAGCGCCTGTCTTTTGTATATGTGGATATGTTTGTTTGTTTAAAAGCACAGACAGCCAGAATCTGAGTTAGTTGTTATTTAACTGTTGGAGGGCTATATGCTGAGTTTATGGCATGGGCCATCGTCCTCCTCCACATCTTGTAAAGTGAGGCAGGGCACAGTTGCTCACCCAGAGGCAACAGGACACAACAATGTTTACAAGGAATTACTGTGATGAGACATGAAAGGTCATGTGTTGTTATCCAACTAATTTTTAGCATCTTGGGAAGCAAAACAGCTAAAATATGTCCCTAAAATATGGGACTATGAAGTGCTCTGTTCCTCTTTTCCTAAGTTTTTCAAATCCAAAAACAATAGGTACTATATTACAAATGTGTATCTGGCTAATTAATGATGATGATATCTCTGCAGAGGATTGAGTGTACTGTATTATTCATATATTTTCTTCATTTTTGGCCATAAGTTTATATTCAATATGTTTTATAGAACCTTCTATAGGTTCACACTATAGGTTGATAATGTAGATATCTACTACTTTGAGATTGTTGAGATTATAATTCTATTGCAATAGTTTGGATAAAGTATCCACATTGTATTAAAGAAATAGCTGTTCCCTTAAGTTGGTTTAGTGTCCCAGTAGACCCAGGTTTATGCAATAAGTGGTATTGGGGCTGTAGATTAGGGGGCAGAGAGAGATCAAGAGCATTGCAGAGATAATGATGTGCTGCGACTGGAAGAGGAAAGAATGAAGCTGTTCCTTCATAGTTTCCGCCCACCTTAACACATGACAACTGACATGAATTAAATTTTCCCAAATGTGGACAAAACAATCAAGTTCATCAAAAGGAATGAGATGCCCCAGAATGAAGGGATATTGACCCATGCTTTGATACTCTGGGTAGGGAAACTGGGTATCAAATGTTTCTTGTAGGCATTTGGAAAACGTTTCACCGAGCAGCATGAAAAATGTTAACCATGCCAAACTTTTCCTTTAAATTTTTTTTCTTAAAACTTCTTACAAAAAATAAAAGCTGCTATTATAAATTCCTATCAGAGGAAAATTGAAATAGAGTCCTCATATATTGACAACATATTTTCTTTTATTTGTTTGTTTTCAGATGAACTGCTTCAGAAAGAGCAAAACTACTCCGATGATGTCTTGGCCAATATGATCAGTGAGCCCAGGATCAGCTATGGAAATGATGCCCTCATGCCTTCATTGACTGAAACTAAAACCACAGTTGAACTTCTTCCAGTTGATGGAGAATTCAGCCTAGATGACCTTCAGCCATGGCATCCTTTTGGTGTTGATTCTGTCCCAGCCAACACTGAAAATGAAGGTAATGTAGAATCACTGAGAGAAGGCCCCACCCAGAGTGCTTTGAAGTGAGTTGGTGTGTGGTGATTGATTCGTGCCCTGAAAATCTTGGCCTTTCTGACTTAATTAGGAAATTATACATTCTGATTGTGGGAAATGGTCTGCCACACCTGCCTGGCTTCCTTAATGGGACAGAGAATCCTGACTACATCATAAATCTCAGTGTTGAATTTCATCTACTCCCCTTATTATAAAAAAGCAACATTTAAGTGATATTCTGTAAATTAATGGGGTTAATGTGTTAGAAGTATGTGCATTTTAAAATCACTTAAACATCAGCTTTTAATTGCTAGCATCAAAATGAATAAGCACACTACCCTAGAGTCATACTAAAAATAAAACGTTGTGGTATAAGTATACATGTAATTTTACTGATTAGAATATTTTCCAGTATTTATTGCTGGTGCATTCTGCATGCGCTCAGCATTTTGTAACTGGACAGTGAAAGCTTCTAAAGGAGTACTTCGTGTAGCTCATGGAATAACCAGTTGAGACAATCCTATGCTTTTCATGTTTTTAATTTTAAATAATTTCTATCTAATCTATTAAATTTAAAAATAATTGGGCATTTTACTGTCAGGGCGGTAGAAAGGCCACATTTTGTCGAGGTGCCTGAGCCACATTAATCAGAAATCTAGAAAACTCTTTCTTGTTCACTTCCCTTAAATTTCTTCTTATGTAAGTGTTGAGATGAATTAACAAAGGGAAACATAAACTCCACCAATTTAGTGAGAGAAACTCAGTCCAGGTCAATTGAAACAGAAAAATGAGCATTTATGAAAGAATAATAGATGCTACTTGAAGATGACACTCTTGCTTTCCCGCGCAGATAAATTGCATCTAGATGTGTGTTCTTATTTCTTTTAATAAGTTCCTAATAAAGATGCACAAACAACTCTGCTTTGACTAATACACTGTTTAATTTTGGATTATTGGGCATTTTAATACATGCTACATTCGTCTGTTGTGGCACTTTCAGTGTTTACTTTGTAAATCTTTTATAGCTATTCAAGGAGTATTGAAGGGTCTTTATAGACAAGAATATTCGTATTGTTGTTGTTGCTTCACAAATAATTAATCATAGTACATGTGGGATTAAAAAATACCCCCGTAGAGAGATTTAAGATACACTATAATGAATAGTTGAAATAATAGGAGTAGCCATTAGATGTGAGATGCTGAGCACCACCCAAGAATGCTCTGCAGGACTGACCCTTAGAGGAGATTCTCGGTCTCTGGATAATGTGGCATATGGTTTATCTAACAATTTTAACTTGTGTGTTTTGGTAATTTGATCATTGTTTAATGAATAGCCAATCTACAGATGCTAATACTGCTTTGCTTTAGCTGGAAGTAAATCTAATTTTTGAAATACTGGTGATCAGAAATTCTGCGTGTTAGTCATTTGACCTGGGAGTGTTAACTCCCTAAATGGAAACATTAACATGAATGCAGTGCTATTCCTTTGTGGCATTGGTAAACAACATACTTCACTATTATCCAAAGCAGCCCTTACAATGTATTGGGTAAGCCAGTTTAGATTTAACGTGCACATCAGAATACAAATTTTTCAAACAGACACTGATGTCTGTCAGGTAAATTAAATATGTGTTTATGTGGCAGACTGATTCTAAATGAACTGTTACGTTGTGTTTTTCTCAACGTTGTCACAGCTGCTTGAGATGTTTTTAATTAGCCATTGAAAAAGAAATTCATGAAGTTGAGTGATGGTAAGAAAGAACAAGTGAAAGCAAATCCAGCATTAAGGTCATAATTTGGTATTTCAATCTAGCACCTCTCCCTTCTGGAGGTGTGTTTAAGCGATCATCAGGATATAGTATATGCAAAACTGCTGTCTATCAGACATCCTTTTATCCTGCTGGTGTGATGGGGGATGATTTAAGTGTGAGACTTCTTACTTTCATTCTGAATTTCCCTGTGGATTGTATATTTGTGTAAAAGAATAAGTGTTATTTTAGCAGTTTCTCTCCATTTAGAATTGCTTTCCATCTGCAGTTGTTTGCATACCTTGGTTAGAAGTTAAGGAGCCAGTGAAAAATTGATTTCTCGGCAGTCTAAGTTTAAGCCTGCTAAGATCCAGCAAATCCCCTCAAAGACTTCTGAAAGTCCCCCACTCTCCCCGTGTATACACTAAGTTAATTTCCCAATAAATATCCAATGTCAATTATATTCAAGGATGAATATAAACCTACATGAACTCTTAGATCTTTGATCATGTTATCTTCCAGTGACTGTGAAATATTGACAGGTTTACAAAATCTGTTCCTTTCTAGTTTTAAAAAAAGATAATTTAAGTCACGTAATAAGACCAAGAAATGAGGCATATTGTATTTAAAAAACTTGGAAAAGAGAATTTCACAGGTACTGTTATTTTAGCAATGAATTATAATACAAATTAACATATTTCTAGCTTAGTTAGTAATGCATGGCCATCACATTTGCCAGTGTCTAGCTCAGCTCAGCTAGATATACTTCCCCTAACACTTCTGAAGAAACTAAAGGTGAAATCCTGGCCCCGTGGAAGTCAAATAGGAGTTTTTGCCAGTGTTTTCACCCTATGGGTTTTCCCCTGACAGACACAGTTGTTCTCAGTGAGGAATAGACTATTTATTTTTTTCTAAAATTATATTTTTGTTAACATAACTTTACGCTATCGTGATGTGGCCAATCACCACTTTTACCTCTCTTGATTCCATGGAAAATTGTACCACTACCCCTGCCAGTTGGTCTGTCTTGGATTTTGAGTTCTTTAGGGAAGGACTGCCCCTTCTTTTTCTTTTGGAAGGAAAAAAGCACATTGTGGGTGTTTCCAGATTAAATAAAAGTTACATATATAAGTGCTAGAAATGCTCATATTCCCCTCAGATATCTTAATATTAGATGTAAAGTGACGCAAGGGTACACTGAATGAAGCCTGCATAGTCATCCCATCATGAAAAAAAATAGGTACAATAATTAACTGCCTGGGACCAAAGTTTTACAGAAAATAGCATTGGGCTCCGATTTTGTGCACTTGCTGATTTGTGCCTAAAATTACCATATTCGCATGTGAAAATGAGGTCAGTATATATACAAACAGTTTTGGAGCATGCAGAATTAGTGTACTACTTGAAAACTTGGACTGCAGTGTACCATGTGTCGTCTTAGTACTTTGGTTATCATATCTTTGCACATAGTCATCCTGTACATTACAGACTTATACCACTTCACATCTTCCTCCGGCACCCACCCTTTCTTCAAGGAACATATCTATAAGTCAGTGCTCTCCCTTATGCACACCTCATGACCTGAAATATGCCCACCTGCTGTTTCCCATGTGAGGAAACCCTACCTGGGGATTGTTTTGCAGACATGTGCATTGTGGTGGTTCTACTCTGTTTCCAGCTGCCCTGGCTCTTCTTCCCTAAGCATACAAACAATTATCATTGTAGACAATCCCCTCGTGTTGCCAAGTAACTGACAACACTAAAGCCACTAGCACAGAATTACAAGGCCTACTTTGCACAGGAAGCATGTCTACATGCTATAATAGGAAGGCAATGTAGTACAGCAAGGGCAGTGGATTAGGAGTCAGGAGTGCCAGGCCAAAAATTTCAGAAGTGACTAATGATTTTTGAGTGCCTCAATATTGGGTGTCCAGTTAGAAAAACCTTAAAAGGGGCCTGATTTTCAGAAGGCAGATGCTCAGCACTTTCTGAAAATCAGGCTCCATTAAGGTGTCTCATATTGGGCACCTAGAAATGGAAGATTCCAAAATCACTAGTTACTTTTGCAGATCTTGAGGTTCTGTCCCCAGCTTTAGCCTTCCTATGTGACCTTGGGCAAGTCACTTCCCTGTGTGTGTCAATTTAACCATCTGTAAAATGGGGGGAAATGATACTTGCCTTCCTTTCATAAAGCACTTTGAGAACTATGGATGATAAGAACTGTAGAAGAGTTAAGTATTATTATTATTTCCCCCGTCCTCATCCCCAGAAGTATTGGGCCAGCCACATGTAGCCACACCAATTTACAGCAAACAGTTCCCTTCTCCTCTTCCTCTTGAGAAACCTAGCAAAAGACTTAGATGAGAAAACATTTAGTGGCTGTGCTTTTATTTAGCATTGTACAAAAAGCAGTTTCTGGTATATCTTGTGAAGGCAATCACATGGGTTACTGATGGTGCTCTGAATTGCCAGGAAGATGATTTGATAACTGATCCATCTTTACTTCCCCATGTAGGTGAGCATGGAGTGTGCTAAGAAAGCAGTGCAATCCCCTTGAGAAAAGCCCCTTTCAACACTCAGTAGCAGAGCTGGTTGGGAATATTCCCTCTGACTGATTTCCTGTCAGAAAATGCACTTTCCTCAAAACATTATTTTGTCTCAGCTCAACCCAAACCAGCATATTTTGTTTTTAACTGATCCAGTCTGTTTTGTTTCTAATCAGTTCAACAAAACATTAAACTACATTTCCCTATCAGCACATTGCCTTTTGAGAGTTGTAATTTGGGACCCTCCTTTTTTTCCTATGCGCCAGGTTCCCTGGAGGACATCTTTTATAATGTAACGTGGATTTCCCTCTCATTGAGCAGTGTGGTGCATCGTGGCACTTACATGACTTGGAATAAATTAAGGGAAATGTTGTCCAGTCAGGGAGCCTGGCCCATGGGAGAGAATGGAGCCATCAGGCCTCTGAACTACAACTCCCATGAGGCAATTCACCACTTTGGGAAAATGCATTTTAATATTGAACTGACTCAAAACTAAGCGGCTCAGGTCAGTAAACTGAAACAAAACATTTGAATTTTGGGACTGTCACTGTGGTTTATATTCAGAAATTCCATTCCACAAAAAAATTTGAAATTCAACTTTTCGTCCCAATTCAGGATAAAAGCAAATGTTGGAATGGCATAATTTCCTATAAGACAGAAATTCCCATTTTCACCCTGCTGTTCAGTAGCAACTCCTTTGTCTTATTTCGGCTTCACCATCACTAATCAGAAAGTTCAGATAACCATCCCAAAATTCAAATGCATAACAGAACCCTGTCTAAATACCGTGGATCTGGAAAACCAGGCTGTGACTTTCACAAGCCATCTGGTACTTTGCACCCTATTTCCAGAGCAACCAAAAGCAGAAACCAAGTTCTGTGTGCCATTTTGGCACTTCCAACTGGAACAAAGAAGCACAAAGTAGCATAAAAGAAGAAAAATAATGACGATGGAAGGGAGGAATAACACCAAAAAAGATGTGAATGAGGGGCACAGAAATATGGTTGTTCTTCAAATCCCTTTCCACTTTTAAAATGGAAGATAATCTAATTAGATGGACAATTTTACTGCATACAAACCAAAATATACTAGGAACTACATTATTATATATTTCTCTAATGCCTGTAACTGTTGCCTTCAAAAGTTAATAATCTGGAAAAATAAACTAAGATTTAATGGGTGTGTAGAAATTAGCAATGATTAAAACTTGCTGCAAGGATTCATGTCAATTCCTGTTCCCAATTATAATCAAAAGTCAGGAAGATGTTTCTAAGCATATAATGTATAAAGCCTTACCCTACTCACTGTAAAATTCTTTGATCTTGATAGTTTCTAATTTGAGCAGTATCCAGAATATAAAGTGCTGGATGGACATGTCAGCGACAAAATACACTATTGAAGTTTTTCCCATCTCCTTCCTTTTATTTCCAGGATTAATTTAAGGCAAATCTTTTCCAGCTGCTGCTATTATAACTTTGTTTATGGCATATGTCTCTCCTGCACTATCCCAACAACAGAGCAGTTGACTTATCATTTTGGGTTTTTTGTTTGCTTTTATTTTTTTTGCACATGCCCAGTTGAGCCAGTTGATGCCCGCCCAGCTGCAGACAGAGGACTGACCACAAGACCAGGTATATAACTTGCATGGCTTTTACCTAACCTATGTTTTTCCCAGCATGTCTGTGACCTGCTTGAGCTGAAATGATCACCTTTTCTTTATTATTACCCCCTGTTAAACTGTAGTGTCATGTCACGAACCAGTATAGATGGGGAGTTGCAGCCAGAATTTTAAAAGGGGCTCTCACAAATCTTCCTTCCAAGCCTCTGAGTACTCTCTCTATATCAGTATGTGCTTGCAAAAAGGACGGGGGAGAAGACTGGAGGAACCATCCATTTTTTCTTCCCATGTAGCAAAAGTAGGTTTTTTTAATAAACAAGAGGGAAGCAGCACCGCTGTGCATATAGACAACCCTTACTTTGGAGGTATGTGTATACTTTGTTCCCGAAAAATAGATGGTGTTTTGTAAATTGAAAATAATAGGTGCAGGGTTCAGCTTCTACAGTTTGGAAATTGATGGGGCCATTAAAACTTTTTAGGGGGTTCAGGGGACAGGACTTATTTTGTTAAATACCAGCCACCCCTTGATGCAATTTCCAAAGGCAAAGTTGCTTTTTCAGATATCTTTTTACAAGCTTAGTCAGAAGAGAAGAATGAGGGGGGATTTGATAGCTGTTTTCAACTACCTGATATGGGGTTCCAAAGAGAGTGGATCTAGACTGTTCTCAGTGGTAGCGGATGACAGAACAAGGAGTAATGGTCTCAAGTTGCAGTGGGGGAGGTTTAGGTCGGATATTAGGGAAAACTTTTTCACTAGGAGGATGGTGAAGCACTGGAATGGGTTACCTAGGGAGGTGGTGGAATCTCCTTCCTTTGAGGTTTAAGGTCAGGCTTGACAAAGCCCTGGCTGGGATGATTTAGTTGGGGATTGGTCCTGCTTTGAGCAGGGGGTTCCAACCCTGATATTCTATGATTCCATGAAGCTCAGGAAGAAGTCCTTTCTAGTAGTAGTCTCTCTCCAGGTCTGACTCCATTGAAGGCAGAGCAATTGCTCCAACCTTCCCTTCATGGCAGAATTTAGATTTCCCTCCAGCACATCAGTGATATTAGATTAGTCAGTTCTTGGATCGGAATTTCAGCACTGCAACAACACATTTTTTAAAAGCGAGTGTAACATTTACCACCCCATGCCCTCCCCACCCTGCCAAAAATCACTCTCTCTCTCCCCTTCCAAATTTCAAGCATAAGTAACACTTGCGTGTGTAAATCTTTCAGCTAAAATGACTAGTATTTACTACCTTCAGAAAATGTTACAATAATAAAAACCCACATCTTCCAAAGCAAGTTGAAGTACAGTTCACAAGATTCAGCCTGGTAATGTGATTGTACCATCATTCTAACTGACTGGTTTTTAGTTTTGTGCAGAGCCCCAATTTATTCTGTTTAGGATAAGTGGGCCAGGAATTCCATCAGTTACAGATCTAGACGTATGCTATTCTAAACATATTGGGATCAGCGAACATCCTCCTAGCACCTAAGTATTTTTGTCTTCTGGGATATAGATCTCCCTAAAAAAGGGTAGAAATATCATAGTGTATGCAGCATTATTTTATTTTCATTCTCCCTCACCCACAAAATATACTCACGCTTTAATCCTAACCTTGTAACCTGTCTGCTTCACAAGGATTTTTCTTCTCATAGTTCTTTTCCTGCATAATGTCTTCTTCACTCATTTATGCTTGTTATCTTGTTGATATGCATAATCAAAAGCCTGCTGCTAAGAGACCCATGTTCCTTGTTAAATATTTTTCACAAATGAGGAGTGGAAAGTCTGGTGGGTATTGATGTGAGAAGACATTCCCTTGCTCCAGTTTGCCACATTCAGGCTTCATCTTGTTAAGTGATATCATTAAACCCTTGATAATGAGGTTCTTTCTTACTACTTGTACATTCCTTTGGCTGGCAGTGGTATTGTACCAAGAGTACCTGTGCCAGTGTAGTTAACTATCTATTCAAGGTTGTATGTTAGATTTCTGAGAGGGGCTGTGATATTTTGAAAGGTGATTTTTTTTTTTATAGCTTCAAATTTCCAAAAGTGAAAGAGGGCAGTTTTTCTGCTCATAAGTTACACTGAGTGTTTCTTTAACTCTTCACTGCTTGAGTTTTAAGTGACATTCACTCAAGTGCAAATGCGGCATTGTGCAACAGCCTCTCCAACACTTAAGCCTTTAACATGGAGTTTGAGTGCTGGGGAGGTCCTGTTGTAGTCACTTAATTTACCCTTTGCCTCAGTGCCCTGCTTTCCTAGAGTCCCCTTGAGTGAATCTTACCCTTGTGAACATCGCCATCCCATGTAAGTGCAAACTGACCATCTTATCAATAAATGAGCACAATTACTCTGGCAGGCCAACTAAAATCTAATGCTGGAACTAATGTCTGTGCCTGCACCCTGAGTTTGTTGGAATAAACCAACTTCTGTGGTTCAGTTAGAAGAAGATGGGGAAAGTGGCTACCTTGTGTTAATTTTTGCACTAATTGAAAATAGCATATCCCTTTTACATTACCTGGAAAAGCTTCTTAACATCTACACTTCCAGATATTTTTTGTCTTCAGAAAAGCCTAATGGATTTTTAGCCTATTAACTTTTTTTAAAACGTTAGCAGATTCCATTAAATAAAACTGTCAAGTTCCCTTTGCGTTTGTGTGGTAAAGTGCTCACGTCAGGAAACGACCAAGTTAATAGGGTGATCTAGTAGGTAGAGTGTTGACTTGGACTCAGGAGACCTGACATTCATCTACAAGTTTCCTATATGACCTTGGGTGAGTCGCTTAATTTACCCTTTGCCTCACTTCCCTGTCTGTAAAACAGCAATAATGCTTTCCTAACTCAGATGGGTGCTGTAATAAAAAAAAAATCCATTTTAGGCTACAAGGAAAAGCTTTATACAAGTAATTACTGAAAATAGAGGGTTATAATGGAAATATTTATGCATCCTTAGCTAGATTGGATTTACTCTCTGCTTCAAGTTCAGCATTCCAAGATGCCTTGTACAACATATCATAATATATTATATACATAAGAGACAACATAGTATCCTTCACCACCCTGTCTCTGCACAACAAGTAAGAGAAAAGGCTTTCACGAAACTCAGAGGTCTCTGTGTTGACTTACATGAGGAAGTCTTGAGGGCATTGCTAATGCCCATCTGATGTTAGGTTGAGCCAAACAATTATTCATTAGGCTCAAACAACCTTATTTGCCAGGTTTTTAATTAAGTAACATTCACTTAGGCTCTGATCTCAGCAACAAAAGGAGTCATAGTAAATGGAGCTACTGCATATTATCAGTCGACACACTGAATTCTTAAAACCTGATCAAGACAGGGCAAACACCACAGTGAAACTTTCTGCCAGTCTGCCCAAAGTGTGAGTGTCTAGCAACAAATACCCACCTGATTTTCTGTCACACATTGAAGTTATAATTTAGGTAATTTTAAAATACTTCTGAAGCATTCAGAGCTCGTACACTAGTCGCTTTCCAGAATTCCAACTAAAGTAGATAATTAATCAAACTCAAAGTATTAAATGCAAAAGGAATGCTGTAAACTTAAAAACTACCCTTCTGTCTGAATTTTTAACCACTTATTACAAGTAAAACCAATGTATTATAACTGAAAAAAGGAAACAATATTTTTCTTTGTATATAGTTGGTTTCACTGAATTTTTTGTATAGAGGTCAGCTTTCAAGTGTTCTTTCATACATAGTAGAGGAGAGAAAAACATTGTGAAACAGGAGGGTGTGTTTGTAGAACCACAAATATTAGCAGAGGGACTCAAAGGCAGGTGAAATACCTGACCTTGCTTTAAACAATTTTTTAAAAGTGGTAGCGATTCCAAACTGGTTTCCCTTTAAAGGGTCCTCATGTCGCCATTTTGACTCTTCAGTTTCTGCTTCTGCAGGGTGAAAATATCAATGTCTGTCATCCATAATCAGGCTTTCCTTGTGGTCTTGGAAACAAATGAACATCTTGACTCAAATATATTGCCATGAGCTAACTTGTTTGACTTGCCAGTGGGTGCTCAGAACCTTTTAAAAAAAAACCCAAACAGACGTTTAATGCCTCCACATGTACACTAAAAAAAAAAAAAGCTGATATATTGGCAAGTACAGTAACAACTCACTTAAGGTTGTAGTTATGTTCCTGAAAAATGCGACTTTAAGTGAAACTATGTTAAGCGAATCCAATTTCCCCCATAAGAATTAATGTAAATGCGGGGGTTAGGTTTCAGGGAAATTTTTTTTGCCAGACAAAAGGCATTATATACATTTTAAACAAGCAATTTAATAAAGGTATAAGTTTTAAACAATTTTAAAGAAACCATTTAATATTAGTCATCATTGCTGAGTGTGAAGCTTGGTGGGGGGGGGTAGTGTGCAGGTGCTGTGTGTTTACAAACATACTGTACATATAGTACAGTATTATAGTTGTGAGGTGCCCCTCCTTACCCCGCACAGTGAACTGGCAGTGGAGACAATGAGGTAGGCAAGGAGGCTGAAGGTGCCGTAGGCTAGGAGAAGCACCTTGCACAGCGGCAGCTTCCCCTACTCTGCAAGCACCAGGGGTGGGGGGCTCAACTCTTGGCCTGCCCACTCCACCCCTGCCCCCAAGTCCCCACCCTTAACCCACCTCTTCTCCCCCCTCTCCCCTTTGCTCCGCACACTGCGTCCTCGCTCCTCCCCCATGGCAATCAGCTGTCTTGCGGAGTTCAGGAGGGAGGGGGGAGGAGCAAGGACATGGCGTGCAGGCGCCCCCTGCCTCCTGAATGCTGCAAGCCAGCAGATTGCTGTGGGCAGGAGGGAGCAGGGGGAAGGCCCTGCGGGGGTGGGTGTAGGGGAGCTGATAGGGGGCTGTCAGCTGTGGACAAAGCAGGCAGCCAAACAACATTATAGTGGAGCATTGCACAAGTTTAAACGGAGCATGTTCTGTAATGGAGCAGGGATGTAAGATCGAAACAACGTTAAGCGAGGGGACGTTAAGTGGGGAGTTACTGTAGGAAGTTCTCACAACCACCACCTTATTTCTGTGCAAACAATAGGATCTTCTTGAGATCACACCTAGATCAGATCACCACCATGAGAAATAATGCAGCCTCGGTCCATCAGAATGATTCTTAGCCCAGCTGCTTGCAGTCTTATCAGGTGTAGCAACAGTTTCATATGGAGTCTAGTTGCCTAGTAATTATCAATCCCCTGAGCAATCATGTCAGAAAATGTGAAGAGTTGTGAGGTCCATAGAGTGGTGAGGCTTCTGAGGAAAATGGCACCAAGTCTCCAGGGCCTTCACTTGGAAAAATCAATTGCATCATTCACCTATGCAGCTCCACTATTGCTAGCAAGAGCAGAAACAGTCATGTAGAGAGGGCTTGCTCTTGAATACAACAGACTCTGAAAACCCCCAACATAGTTTAAAATTAAAAAAACAAAAATGTGGGGGGGCAGAGAAGGTTTCTCTGAGCAATTGCCTGTAGCCAGTGCTGTTGCATATGACCAACTTTTCCTAATGTAGATGCAGCACCTGCAGGACAGACTTTTGAAATGAAGCCTAATGCTTCAGCTCACTCTGCTTCCTATATGTCATTCACAAAAGATGGAACAGAGGTAGAATTGTGCCTAAATACATTCACTCTCCCCCCCCCCCCCCCCCCAAAAGGAAGTAAGCTAAGAGAATAAAGAGGTCAGTGGGAAGGTAAAAAAGATATGGAGGTATCCAAAACCTCATATGCTGAGCAGTCAGCCATGAGCTGTATTTTCTTTTCAATTCTAATTTTATAAATAATTGTGTATTTATTACCTTACAAAAAACTCTTCCATACAATGAGAACTTTATAGTGTATAGTATAGCCCAGAACAAAATGTATTGTCAAGCTTTGAAAACCCCCTCTTATAGAAAGGATTTGTAATGAAAAGAGTAACACCTCTTAGCTGATAGCTGCACTGTAAGTGCTGATTTAATAATATGTTTTCTTTCCAGAGGTCACTTGTGCATTGTTTAATTTCTTACAGCTGAATTCTTAGTGCCTGTGCCCCAGTAAATTTTTATGGATAATAGCACCATGAAAATACACAAATGAGCCCATTACATCTCAGTAACTCCATATTAACTTGGCAGCCCTGGTCTAGGAAAGTGAAGGCAAAATTAGAAAACTAGCTATTATTCAATACTGACAGAATTTCCAACGCTCCATACAAATAAAAATGCTAGTGTTGCCTTCCTATTAGGTCAGATTCTTCTTTGTCCTCACTCTTGCTAAATCCAGATACCACCGTCTGACAGTGGGTCTTTATGGGCCAGGGTGCACAGATATTATGGCATCACTTCTTCCTACTCTTATTTAAGTAGTATTGAATGTGAAAACACTGGTTTTCAAATTACTTGGCCTTTTAGGATGTTCCCAACATTGCTGTCTGGCTGTTGTTTAAATATTTATCTAATCATTTTATGGGGACTGTGCTCATAAAACCTTTTCTATTTCTTCCTTTCATCCTGTCCCCCTACTGCTGTAGCAAATTCAGTAACCTGTCCTCCTTGCTTCTGTTATATTATAGCAGGCTTAGGAAGTACTAGCCAATATATGTAAAGACTCCCTAAAAGACTGTTTATGTTGCAGTATTATTAAAACATCTGTGACGTTCTATCGGAGGTGTGGGCAGACAGTACACAAGTGAATTACTGATGATTTTAATACCATGAATAATCGCTCTTCTCTTTTAGTGAAATTAATTTAATTCAGTTGTTTTAACCAAAGCAAAAAGAAAAAGGATACCCCAGCAACAACTCACCATGTGGCTCTGTTTTGTATTTTACTATTTCTTCCTTCTTTATAAAGTGTTGGGGTGGGGGGGAGCGGAGTTACTTTTACTTGGCCATAAGACTTTTTCTCTGATGAAACCTGGCAAATAAATTCTTGGGTTGGGAGCAAAGCAGTTTTTTTAAAAAAAAGTTTAGAAATCTATTTCCTGAAGTTGGCTGAAACTGTGATCTTCTGTATATTTTCAGACACTTTTTATACTTCTGAATCCAAAAATCATTTGCAGATTTTTTTCCAAATAGGAAATTTTCAAATCATTAGTTTATAAATAACATCCTAGTTATTTCTATGCATGCACAGGGGTATTTTTAAAAATAATTTCCATGAGGATTTACAATGCATTTGCACAACAGCTGCATCGACTCATGCCAGGGAGAGACCTGCCAAATTTGATTCATTTTGGGTTTTTTACATTAATTTAAAAGCAAGTTTTAAAATGAAGGATTTTATACTGCGTTTCAGGGAGATTTTAAAAAATCTTCTTTGAATTTGCTCACTATGGTTCTCATAGAGAGCCCTGCAGCAATACATGGAGTAAGAAGAGTTAACAAAACATAGATCTTATCAACTCCTAAGGAGTGTCTGCAAAATTATTAATCCCCTGCAGTTACACAGAAGTTTTCACCCAGAGATCTCTCGTACATCTTTACAGACGTACATCGCCCTCATTTTACGGCTGAGGAAAACAAGGCACAGAAAGCTTAAATGCCTTGCCCAAGGTCATGCAGCAAATCAGTTGCAGTGTGTGGAGTCAGAGCTACAGTCACCTGCTTCCCAGTCACGTAATCAGACCACTAGGTCATAGCTCCCTCTCCATGCAGATTTTCCCTTGGAAAAATATATAACACATAATCTGTTAGAGGGAATGTCAGTCAAAGCACACACAAAAAGAAATAGCTATCACATTTCCCAGAGTACTAAAACAGTAACTGGGGAACGCAGGATAGGGGACAATAGAAAAAGAGATCAGGACAAAAAACAAAACTACACAAATTCTATCGGTCCCAAATATAGAGCCAGTAGAAACCGCCTTGTGTTCCCTCCCAGCACCTCCTTAGGCAAATAGCAAGTTCAGATGGGTGGAGTCAGAGGCAAACAAAATAGCAATATAAATGAATACAGGTATTCTTACAAAGTAGCCACCCTAAGGAGGGGAAGATCATCCTTACATTGCTCTGGTTGGGATTTCAGTGTGCAGTTAGGCTGGCTCTTGGTGGTAGGGTTGCCAATTTAGTTGGATGTATTCCTGGAGGTTTCATCACACAACATAATGTTTAATTCCAGGAGACTCTAGGACAATCCTGGAGGGTTGGCAACCCTACATGGTAGCCTGACAGACTCTCTTCAGCCTCCTGGATTTCTGCTGTCTGCTGAGATCACTGTTCAGTTTCCCAGAAATCCTAAAAGGCTCAGTCTTCCCTTGAGTAGGAGTGTGGAGAGTCAGAAGGGTCCTCCCTGCCTTTGATGCTTCCCTTCCTGCTACACTCTAAACACAACCAACCAGAGTAAAACCAAAGCCTTTGGGTATGTCTATATGTACAGAGCTGCAGCGGCACAGCTGTATCAATACAGCATGTCTGGTGAAGACACACTCGTCAGCAGAAAAAAACAACCACCACCACCACCACGCACCTCCCCGAACAGCAGAAGCCTCCTGCCGACATCATGCTGTGCACACAACAGTTTATGCTGGCATAGCCTCGGTTGCTCAGAGGGGTGGTTTATTCACTCCGCTGAGCAACATCAGTGACGCCGGCATAAGCTGCAGCGTAGGTCTCTGGTTCTGGTAGTGTTACTAGCCAGTTCTATCTCTGCCAGAGCAATCTGGGAAACAGGGTCCTGAATCAGTAGATGAAGCAATTACAAACTATGAAGTAAATGATCTACAACTGGGTAGTTACCCAGCGGAATTCATTCTCTCCCTTTTTAAAAGGCCTCAAACACGTATTTACAGAAACATGTATGTTAATTTATTTGAGACAGGAACAATCCCCACAGCAGCTGTTTTACTCTCTCAAGTAATTTAATATGAAATTTTAAAATTTCAATTGGTTTTTCTCTTTTAAGATAATAGGGCAAATTTGTATTTTAAAACAGTCTAAAGAAATACATTTAAAAAAATAAGGCTGCTAAACAGCAAGATAGTTACATATCACCTCATTTAATAAATCTAAATACTTAAAAGCAAGGCAAAACATGTTTAAGCTTCATGTTTTCAGTTGCATATATAAGAAGAAAACGTTATTCTTATCAAGTATAAAGAAAAACATTTAATGAAAACAATCTAAAATTTCACTCATGGAAGTTTTATTTTTATCTATCTTTCCTCTAGTATCAAAATATTTTCTGTTACGGGATAATGTTAGAGAGGAAATGTTATCAGTTAACAGTAAGATTTTTAAATTAAAATACGTAGAATTGCTGCATAAATGTATGTAATTTATAGTAAATAATTTTTCCTTTTGAACTTGCACTGAAGCCATTTGTCACTAATGTTTTAGTGTATTTTTTTCAAACAGGTTTTGTATTGTGTTTTTTAATTTGTACTTGCTAATGAAAGGACAGCATTTATTTTGTATTAGAGTTAAGGTTGTTTTGTAATGTAATTTATATTTCTGTATGCTTGATAAGAAAAGCCAAGTGTGTATTTTGTGGGGCATGCAGGAGAGAGTGTCACTTAACCAGATCCAGGAGTTTCCTTTCACTTGGAAAATTAGTATTAGTCTGGTTTGGAGCTAGAAAGAAAATATTTTGTCATCTTTTTTATTTATTTAACCTCCCTCAGTTTCCTTGACCAAAGCATGAAGTGTAGTTTTCAAATAGCAATTCCCTAAACATTTTACTGTTCTTGCCCTTAGAAATTGCCTCTTGCAATGAGAAAATGTCAAAATTCACTGTTTTAAATTTAATGGTGTAATGTGATCTTGTTAAAAAGCAGACACCTTGCTCTTTTTAAAAAAAATGTTAAGCATTTTAACATCAATAAGTAGTTAACTTAATAAATCAAACATGCCAGAAAACAGTCTAAATGCCTTGAAGAGTGTCCTGAAAGTGAATTTTTTTTTTAATGGTGTGTTATAAGTGGGATCAAAATCACCCTTAAAATGGGATCATTTGTATAGTCTACAGGTAGTTTGGGAGCTTCTGTTCTGCTTGTCTCATAACACAAAGGACAAGAGGACATTCAATGAAACTGAAAGGTGGCAAATTCACAACAGATGAAAATAAATACTTTCACTCAACGTTAGTGCAACTAATCAGACTGTGCAACTAATTGCCACAGGATGTCACCGAGGCTAAGAATTTAGCAAGATTCAAAGAGGGATTACGCAGATAACAAGACTATCCAGAGTGGTTATAAAAGAAGAAATTTGGAAGAGATGTAAAACCTTCTTCAGGTTTAAAACAATCACTTAACTCTCAAGGATTAGGATGGAGACCAAGAGGGGGAGGGGCTCACTGGTTACTGGACTAGGTAACATGAGGCTGATCCGGTACGGCAGTTCCTATGTTCTTACCATAGTAAGCATGGAGAGGGGATAGTTTCTAATGAACAACACATGCCTAGACTAGACATGCCTTGGACTAGAATCCTTGTTTTGTGCCGCTAAATTCAGATCACTTGAGCTTTTTTTTTTTTTAAACTCAGCTATAGAAATACCCAGAGGCTACAACAGTCAAAATTTGAAATCAGGATAATTTGTAATGACTTGCACTACAGAAACAGAGTTCTGTAAACTTCAAAGAAACATCATCATTTACCTTCAGAGTAAGTGTCCCAAATCAATTTTCCGAGCCCAAGTGTAAAGTTGTGCTAAAGTAGTGCTTTATATTGAAAGCTGGTTTCAGCCTCAACTATGGAAAGTCTACTGCCTCGCCATAATTTTTAAAACATACTTAAAATAAGGTACAAACTCACAGAAAGCAAAGTAAGATGCAATTCACAACAGTGGGAGTTAAATAGGAAAAGTTCAGCCTTAATATCAATATTCCTTAATGTCAAAGCATCTCAACTCTTCCATCCTGTGGGCCACTTCATGAGACCACTACCTTACATCCTCACTACTTGATTCTCAGTGTTTCATACTGCAAATCTTTGGTGCATTCACCACCACAGCTGTAGTGGATTGAGAAACACTTACATAGAGGAGGAAGTTTACTGGCTCATTGTCAGTGGGAATGCAAAATTGGATACACTTCATTGCTTCTCCAGCTCAATTTTCACATTACATTACACTTCATTTATGTGAGTGACACCATTGCCTTTTGCTGTCAACTTTTGCTAGCTAATTATTTAAGTGGTGGTTTAATAAATTATTTCATTGTGGTCAATGCAGGTTCTGGATTGACCAATGTTAAAACAGAAGAGATCTCTGAAGTAAAGATGGATGCAGAGTTCAGACATGATTCAGGATACGAAGTGCATCATCAAAAATTGGTGAGTGAACATCTAAAGCTTTAAATTTGTTTTGAATCACTGTGGCTAATAACGTCCTTACCTACAGGGACATTATGGCCCACATTTTTTTAATTGCGTGGTTGGAAAAAAAAATCTACACATAATTTTCACACACACTGTCTGATTCTGCTCCCTCTTAGATGAGTATAAATTGGGAGTAATTCCATCGGAGTCAGTAAACTTACACCAGTGTAAGACTAGTATGAGAGGAAAACACACACCATATTTGTGAATCAGTCACCAACCTGTATGGTCATTTATGCCTGTACCACGTACGCTCAATGCCCGTGATCCAAAAAAGTAAGAAAGAAAACATTGAACTGGGAACATCGTTAGACACGAGTAAAAAAAAAAAAAAAATACAGTGTTGTCCCAAGATATGAGAGATACAAGGTGGGTGAAGTAATAGCATTTACTAGACCAGCTTCTATTGGTGAGAGAGACAAGGTTTCAAGTGACACAGCTCTCCATCAGGGCTGGGAAAGGTGTCTAAGGCAGCGTTTCTCAACCTTTTTGATACCAGGAACTGGCTTGCTGACTTCCTAAACAGTGTCAGGGAGATCTCAAGGACCGGTTGTTGAGAAACACTGCTCTAAGGGATCATTCATGGTGAAGGGGACCATTCACCTTGAATGGTTCCTTAAACTATGTTCTAACTACTTATGCTGAACTATCAGTTCAATCTTGTGTTTAGCTGCCAGACTCTGGGTATGTCTGCACAGCAAGTAAAAACCCATGGCTGGCTCAGGCCAGCTGACTCCGCCTAAGGGGCTATTTAATTGCAGCGCAGACACTTCAGCTGGGAGTCATCTAGGCCAGCTAATAGGAAATGCCAAGGAAAGGGGTGTGGCCTAAGCTCTTCCTCAAAGGGAGTTGGGTGCCTCCCTCCAAAATGGAGTTCAGCAACTGTCTCCACTCCCAGGGTTGGTCAACTAAGCCATTTTTGCAAGAAATTGAGCATCAGAGAGAGGCAGCAGCAGTGGCGTCGGTCCCCTTGTAACCTTTAGCCCCGTGGTTAGGGCACTCAGCCAACATATGGTAGACCTGGGTTCAGTTTTCAGGTCTCTTACCTCTCTGGTGTATGCCCGTACCACTGGGCTGTGAGACAGTGTGGTGTGGGTGTCTCTCAAACTCTTCTATGGGAGCTGTTGCATAGTCTATAAATAATTAAATATTCATTGAGCAAAAGTAAGACTGACTGGCTCTCTAGCCCAGTGGTTAGGACACTATGATGGGGTGCGACTCACCACTGCGGCACCTCCTGCTGGCAGTCTTGGGAATTAGTTCTGCACCCTCTTCTGGTGGTGTCTCGCCCACTGTCACCTCTGTTCCGGGACCTATGTCACTCCCAGGACCACAGCGTCCTCTGCAGTGACATTGCCTTCCAGATGTGCCACATTCTACGTTTCCCCGCTTCCAGAGGAACCTGCAATCTACTGTCCAGCCACTCCCTTCAGTGGCAAACTGCAGCCTCTTTGCCCTTGCATCATGGCCTCAGGCTGCAGATCCCTGCAGTCTGCCAAGAGCTGCCTTTAGCTCCCTAAATCTCTGCCTGCAGCACGGCTCTGCCCAGGGTACTTGCTGCCCTCCACCTACAGCCAGTTCTCCTCCCATCTCAAGCTCCTGGGAGTGACTGATCCTGCTTTGTTCTGCAGCCCTTCTTATATGGGCTGGCCCGGCCCTGATTGCCTGCTCCTATACAGCCACCCTAAGTCTGCTTTTAACCCCTTTTCTGCTAGTGTGGGGCATCTGAGAGGTGGGAGACCCAAGTTCAAATCCCTTCTCCATATCAGGCATAGGAAGTAATTGAATCTGGGTCTCTCACATCACTTGTGAGTACTCTAACCACTGTTAGGTTATAAAGGGTCTGCCAGCTCCTCCCCTTCCCTGTCTCACTCACTTTCAAAGGAGAAGATTCTCCACTAGATTTAATTTGCAACTGTAGTTACTTATATCTTTATTTTGTTTTGATATTTTTGTACAGTAAGCAATAAATTACACTGTGAGGTAGGCGGGAGAAAGACCCTGCCTTAACAGTGCATTGTGACTCTTATGAATACAAGGATATCCAAATGAGAGAACACGTCTTCTAACAGGGACAGATCCAAAGCCTGTTGAGAAAGATTCCCCCTGACTCCAGGAATCAGGACCATTTTGAGCAGGACCATTAGGAGTAATGTAGTGGAAGATTCTCGCAGCAATGTTGCAATTCTACAAGCAAATTGTTAAATCTGTCTTCTTGCTTCCTCTTTTGCAAAGGAATAATACATGGTGGAATTTCAGATCTTAGATTTCTAAAATCCTAATGATAAACTTGGAAGGTTTCTTTTTAAAATATATTCTTAAACCTAAGTAGTTCTGAAAAATTAAAATGGGACTCAAATTTGCATTTGAACTAGGTAATGACTGTGTAAAAAGATACTCAGCTCTTTGATGCTGAGAATTGAGAATTCCCAGGGTGACAAGCTAATCCAAAATGCATTAGCACTAATTTGGGAAATTCTGCCACACCTCACTCAGGAGGGTTAAATATTATGATGAAATAAGTCAGAGAAAGGTTATTTGGAAGAGGAAACCTGGCACTAGTGCATTTCAGTGTTTCATTTTATTGCCTCTGTGTCACACACAGTCAATTATAGTAACTCCAAAAGTGACCGTGCAGGTATCTGTGCAAGCAATTAGGAGCTGCAGCTCCTTCTGCTTGCTAGTGGAAAAGATAATGTATTGTATTTGGTAAAGAGAATATTGTATCTCTTTAAAAACACCTGATTTTAAATTGTGTTATCCTGTGTTATCTACTGATAGCCAGAACCATTACTCAGTATTAATTAGGAAGTCATCCTCTTCATATATCACATCAGTTTAGATTTTAGTGAAGGCACATACTGGGGTAGTATTCCCATATTGTTTCAAATGTACTGTGACTGACTGAAAATACATGACAAATTTCTTATTACCATACACAGTGTTACCATCTTAGTCAGACTTCTTACTGGAAAGACACATTAATGTTGTTGTTCTAAATCAGTAAGTATTCCTAAGTATTATTTTCTCTTTCCCCTGACTGGAGTTATTTCTGAGTTCCGTCTCTGAGATTGTCACCTGATTAGGTGTAATTTGAAAGCAGCAGGTGTAGACATGCTTTTAGATTTCTTTTTTTCTCATCTGGAAGATTTTTAAAGAGAAAATCCCTTTGGAATATTTACTGAGATGCTTAGAACGCATATGTAAAACATAATGCAGGGCTGCAATTAATAATTGACCTGAAGTTGCAGTTATTTTTCTATTGATAGGTATTTGTGTTCTAGTAGGATCATACATGGTTTTTCATAACTGAAAATCCTTCAGGCCTTCATCTTTTGCTAACCTGTATGAAGTAAACAGAAATTATCTAAATTTAAAATAAGTATATTTGCATGTTTTTGTGTACATGCATGTAAAATTGTCAGGAGACATTAACACTGTCAGCACAACAAATTATGCAAACTCTGTACATTTTATGTCTGTTGCATTGCATTTTTAACATTGCTTAAACATCTCTTGTTGACAACAATGGAACAGCATATTTAATTTGCATGTTTTAATGCCTTTACATAGAAGACTGTTTTCTTTAAAAAATGTGATACAGCTCTTTGATTCTTAGACAAGAATTTGAAAAGGAGGAAGAAGCAGGAAATCAGCTAAATATTATGCTCTTAACTTGCCCTGGTGGGTAAATGAAGATATAAGAAAGAGCAAATAATTTCTCCTCTATTTAATCCACATATATATTATATATGTAGCTTGTCTACAAGACCTTACTCTGATGATAAACAAGAATGTTCATCATTGAGAAGCAGACAGGCAGTAGTTATTTTAATTATATAAAAATAAATTAAAAATAACTATTTTCTCCTCACTCTGGAAAGGCTTGATTTGCCTTACTAGGCACCTTAAAATAGAATGTTTATTTTCCCATTTGCTAAACTCTCTCTTTGCTGCTAGACAAATCACCTTGCTTTCTTGAACTTTCTCCCCTTAACCCAGCTGGTTACATTGAGGCTTCATTGTTATCCTGTAGGTCTAAAATAAGCCTTTATATCAGACAAGCACATCATGCTTACCCAAACCAATCTTGACTATATGTAAATTCATGAAACATTTAATCTTTTAGCATCTCAAAGGTAGAGAAAAATGTACATTTTTCCAATATTTTCCTCAGTCCTCACCAATCACCCTGGGGTTTGTATAGCCATCCCCTAAACTAGCCTGAGCAGCAATTACAAGTCATATTTCAAGTGCCTCTAAAACTGATGGGCAGTGCTGGCTTAACAGCCATGGAGAGAAGTCCTCCATGGATCCACAGAACTGATACTGGTACTGGTACAGTAGCCATTAAAACTTGCCACACTGCCCGTGTACCTTTTCTATGACAGAGAGAGCTTAGTGCTTCAGTGACCTGGTTGCTGCACTGCTGAAGAGATTGGAACATTGGAGTCATGAAATAACATTTCTGCAAAGTCCACTTAGACTTTTTGTAAATTGCATAGAAGACTGTACAACTTAGCTAAATAGCAGAGGGGATTTCATTACTTATCTGCTTTATTTTTTTTTTCCCTAGGTATTCTTTGCTGAAGATGTGGGTTCAAACAAAGGTGCCATCATTGGACTAATGGTGGGAGGTGTCGTCATAGCAACAGTCATTGTCATTACCTTGGTGATGCTGAAGAAAAAACAGTACACATCCATCCATCATGGTGTAGTGGAGGTGAGTAAAGGTTACCGAGCAAAGCTGCGCTTATGTGAATGGACATGGCAGCAGTGTGCTGTGAACAACCATGTAAATCCATGTGTTTACAAATGGGCTAAGAAAATGAGCTCCTTGATTAACCAGTGATTGAAAGTAGTGTGGCTGTCTTGTTAAACTAATAGTATTATTCAGCAGGATGGAACTGAATGATCTGAACAAGTAAATATGAGCACAGCAATCCATAGGGTATGCCCCATCTAATTAAATCTCAAACTGCAAAAATCTGTCCAGGAATTATCCATGACCTATGACCTTTAACATGGACATTAATTTCCCTTTAGAATTTAATAGTAGCTGCAAAGAGAATATTGTATGGGTTCAAAAATCTGAGTTATTACTATTGTCATTGGGAATTCACATGTAAGGACTTTTTTAAATTGGTTTCTAAAAGGTTAACTAAACAGCTAGGATTTGTGGATTTTACTGTGTACAGTAGCAAATGCAGATTTGCCCTACACAGATGCTGTATTACTTTTTGTTCTACCAACAGGACTAATTCTTTCCAGCCAACAGCCTGTGATTTACAGCTAATATGAAACTTACAGATTATAAAACTTGCAAGATCTTTTCTCAGAATGAAAACTGCTTCATATCCCAAAGTGCCCAGTAAATCCATCACATACGCACAGTACATTTAAAGTATTACTGCAGCTACCACCTGCTGTGATTTCATGGAACTTCACTATAAATAAAAAGCATAATGAACTTAAAAAAAAAAAAATCTCCTCTTTTGGTATTGATACCCAGAACATTCACTGTAGATATCTATTCATTTTGCATTAGTGCATCATATCAGGCAATCCTCAAGAGATTCAGATCTTTTCTTTCCAGAAACCGCCAGCTAAACAGTTTCAGTTTTAAATTAAACTAAATTTTGCTACTTTCTTTAGGATTTGTCTTGCATTTGTCTTGGCAGCAATTGAATTCGTATGAGTGACACTTCAGGCCCTACAGGATACATAGGAGGGATGATTCTTAAACACACACAGGTCATTATTCAGTGCAGAAGAGATTTAAAATTTTGGGGACTCTGTTTTATTTTTGTGACGTATGTATTTAGTATTCTTATAGCCCAGACAGAATTAAACAGATGACCATTGTGACTGACTGGTCCTGTGCCGTAGGAACTCTTAAGCTTTTAATTAAAAAAAAAAAAAAAAAAGTAGGTTTGGATAAAAATGGAGAGGATAATCTTAGATCTGTGTGAATTTCACAAAAATCAAATCAGACATTTTAGCCTAAGTCTTGTAAATACAGTAGCAGCTTACGTACAACTGAGCAGAGTATTTCAATGGCAGTGTAACTGACTGGTGAGTAAATAATAATAGCTAGCGTATACAGAGGACTTTTGAATCTAGCATGAATACCTAATCAATTAGTAGTACAGAAATTAAGGCAGTACTGTCTAGTGGTTTGTTTGGGAATGGGCTCAAGGATTCTTGATTGTGTCCTTGGTTTGTGGCCTTAGTCAAATCACTTAACCTCTCTGCCTTAGTTTCTCACCTGCAAAATTGGGATAATACTTATCTATTTCCCAGGGATGCTGAGGATTAATTAGTAAATGTTTTTACAGCACTTTGAAAAATGTAAAGCTCTGTAGGCAGTAATCTTTGAAGTAAGGATATTCCAGTCCAAAGAGGATTAATTTATCTGGCAAAGTTGTACACTAAAGGCATAACATTTAAAATATAAATAGCTTTGCATCTGGTCTACATTAGATGTATTTTGACAAACTAATTTTGGATCCCATCTGTTTACCTTGTGTCGGAAACTACTATGACAATTTAAATTTATGTGAATAGGTGTAAGTTTACAAAACAGTTTCCATTACAACATGCTCCTAGCTTTCTGAAAATTCTCTACTGAGGATAAAATTCTTAATATTTGTTCTCGAATGTGATTTGGGGGGTGGGGGGGGGGGAAATACTATGGCCATTTGAAAGGTGTTCCAATATTTTTTTAAACAGATTTTTAAAACTGGCTCAATTTTGATGGTTAAAATTTTCCATGTGAATTGTCCTCGTTGAGAGGAGGACAACCACAAACAATTCTGGGGGGGACAAATTGTTAACTGATACGAATGATTGCAAACATAAACAGTTAAAAATGGGGTACAGACATTGTGCATCATCGCCTTAAAATAAAATCCCAAACCCTAAACATCTTTGCTTACAATATACTTGAGGTCTCTAGGAAATATTGCCTGCTATTCCAGCTCTAAAGTTAGAGTAAACACTCCTTGAGAACCAGCTCGTGAAGTCACATGAGGATTAGCTGCATAGAAAATCTGTACGTGAGAGCAAAAGGGGCTGTACAGACAAAACAAGAGGCTATTTACGTAAAGGAGAAAAATGGTAGTGAAATACTGCCCAGGCTTATACCAAGAAGTATTCTTTCTCAGAAAAGAGAAGTGCTGTCATTGTTATGCTCTCTAGAGCTTTGGCATGTCCATACCTGGAATATTGCGTTCAGCTCTGAGTGACTCAGATTGGACAATATGGAAACTGCTAAGAGAAGAACAAAAAAATGGTTATGGTTGATGGGGTTGACTGATAAGAAAAGCATAAGAGTTAAATGTGTATAGATTGGCAGAGCAGAAACTAAGCTGAGACATAAGTCTACAAATACCTGAAATGTGTAACTATCGAGAAGGGAGGAAAAAATATTTAGCATCATAAAATAGGTAAAGAGAGCAGCAGAGAAGGGAAATGGAGGCTGCAAAGTGGCAGTGAGATCAGAGTCTGGGATATAATCACCCCCAGAGAAGCAGAAGAATTCTTATCACTTGACACTTCTAAAACAAAACTGGGGGGAAAATTACAAGAAAATTTACAGTAGTGAAAACTGACTAGGAGCGAAACTAGATGTCCTAATAAGTCTTTGCTATCTATCGATTCCATGATTTGGTGACTATAGGGAAATGTGTTATAAATTAGCTTATCAGATGTAGGTTTTACCTTAATACGGAATGTTCTATTCAACTTTGCCATGTTTTCATAGACACACATATTGCTGTTGCCCTTACAATACAATTGTTTATAATGCTCCTGCTTATCTCTTCAGTTTCTTATCCGTTCTTTATCATCTGTTTCTGCATCTGATTAAATAAATAAAAAGAAGAACAGAGAGTATTCACCTCATCCTGTCTCACATCTCAGGTAGATTGTACTGTGTGCTCCTCCTCCCCTCTGATTCTGAACAAAGGAATCACACGGGGAGCTCAAAGCTAAAAGAACAGATGGAGTTCAGTACAGTATTGTCTAAAGCTTCAATAAGGAAGAGTACAGCACAGCCATGGCCCAGTCCTGTAGCCCAGATTCTCTTCGCCCAGGGCCAGTCTAGTGGCAAGGCCAATGGGACTAGCCATTTAGCACCAAGTATCGGAGGGGTAGCGGTGTTAGTCTGTATCCACAAAAACAACGAGGAGTCCAGTGGCACCTTAAAGACAAACCGATTTATTTGGGCATAAGCTTTTGTGGGTAAAATACCCACTTCAACTTTGAAATTACAGGTACTGTTATTAATTACTTGTATTACATTACTGTGTAGGGCTCCAGTCATGGCCTAGGACTGCCACTGCACTAAGCACTGTATAAGTGCGGAACAAAAAGATGGCCTCTGCCCCGAAGATCTTACACTTTAGCCTGATTGTCTCTACTGGGCAGTACTAAAATACGCACATTTCATCATTATAATTAAAAATGTTGTTGAACAGAATCCTGATGGTGGAACATAGTCCTGGCCAGGTATTAAATCACTGAATGGTGTTAGATGCAATATAGCCATGTATAGGGCAAGTGGTAACCTGTGAAGAGAGGGTATTTTAACAGCAGGAGCCAGCCAACTAGTCAGGAGATAATTGCTGAGACTCTCTTGTGGGCAGAGCCTGCAGCACTGTCACCATCTCCCACCAAGCCCCGCTAATGCCAGGGCTGCTATCGCTGTGGGAAATAGTAATGAGGACTCTCCAGGAGAGGTAGGATAGAAAGGAAAGAACACTGGCAGGCACGGAGACTCATTAAAATGTAAGGGCAGGATTGTACGCTAGCTGCTGAGCAAGTCATTATACCAGAAGTCTCTTGGGGATTTGAGGGCAGAGGTTGAAGAGGAGACAGGATGTGAAGTTCCCAAGGGCTCCCCTGCCCTTGATAAATTGGAACAATTGTTGACAGCTAAGCTGAGCACTCATCCGCTGCTTGCACCAGCTGAAAGAAACAGTAATATTCTGGCACTATAAAAATGTTTTTTTCTTTGGAAAATGAAAGGTTTGTTCCTACTCCCAAAAGCTAGGGGAATGTAAAAGAGCGAGCCTCCTCTCTAGCCAGCAGTTGGTTTGTACAAAGCCACGTGCTGTGTCAGCTTGACGCAAGACACACACTTTTCAGGTTTGTCCCAGGACAGTTTGTGTATATTTTTACATCTAACAACATTGCTCATTGCAGGCTCAGCTTTAAAAAGCCTAGCACCCTTTAATGACAGTATTTTAATAAGAGAAGGGTCCAGTTACATTCCAGAATAGGGACAACAGGAAGTGCCAAGTCAGACCAGACCAGTGATCCATCCCATTTAATATCCTGTTTCCAATAATGGCCACGAGAGAGGGCAAGAAACCCTGCTATAGCCAATTATGGAACGACCTGCCTGTAGCAGCAGGGTCCGACCCTTAAAGTTAGTGATCTTGCTTGACGGAGAAGGGAAAGGATTATTCTCACGCATACAGATTTTTTTTTAAAGGCGATTTACAGTCAGTTGAAATTGGAACAAAGGTGGGGAGAGAAGATTTTTAGAATGGATGCTAAAATAGGGCTGATTTTGATGCAGCAAGTCACCTGATGTATTTTTACATGTGACACTTTTCTTTTTTAGTCAGTGGGATAACATGAGGTAGGAAATGGTTCTGATGGTAAGATACTGTGAGATGCAAGGGGCTAATCTAAGTCACAACCCATGCAGACAAGGCCATAGAAATAGGTAGATTAGCTTGCATTTTCCCTAAGTGTGGAACAACATATCCCTTATTTTCCTCTGAGGCTTCAGGTAACATAACTTTTAAAGGGGGTCAGACTTGTCCTCCCCACGTTAAAATATTTCCAGTGTTGGAGATCATATTTCAAGAAAATCAGGCATCAGGTTTGTTTAGTCTGGAGAAGAGAAACTGGGGGAGGCATAATTTTTAAGTACATAAAAGATTGTTGCAAGGAGGAGGGAGAAAAATTGTTTTCTTTAACCTCTGAGGATAGGACAAGAAGCAATGGGCTTAAATTGCAGCAAGGGAGGTTTAGGTTGGTCATTAGGAAAAAACTTCCTAACTGTCAGGTTCGCTAAGCACTGGAATAAATTGCCTAGGGAGGTTGTAGAATCTCTATCATTGGGGATTTTAAGAGCAGGTTAGACAAACACCTGTCAGGGATGGTATAATACTTAGTCCTGTCATGAGTGCAAGGGACTGGACCAGATTACCTCTCAAGGTCTCTTCCAGACCTACAATTCTGTAAGCACTTCTCCTTTACTTATTCATCAAAAGGTTAGACTAAACTAGCCTGCTACGTAAGATTTCTTGAGAGAATACATTTTTCATTATCCAAAAGGTTATTTTATGCTAAAAATAAAAGGTTATTTTTGCTAAAGGTCATTACATACAGAAATTCACATTAAAATTTTCATAGCTAATATTTTAGAGTAGTTTAGAATACTCTGTGCCCTTCCTGCTTTTAAGTCTTCGGACAAAGTAGTTTTTTTTTTTTAAAGGAAGATGGCAAACACTAGAGGTAAAGGATAGCAAATAGAATAGCTATGGGGGGGCGGGTCCCCCTAATTACCTATTAAAACAGAGCTAAGGAAGATAGGCAGGCGATGGTAGGTTTTGAATACACAACAGTTATGTGTTCACACATTAACATTTTTTAACATTTAGAGAATGGTCTCACCACCTCTAATGTGGTATAGTTTCACATTACTGTAATGTTCAGTGAAGGAAACTAATATATGGAGCAGCGGTTACTCAGAAATGAAGTTTCAACCACTGAGCTGTCATTGTTCCTATCTGCTAAGAAATTAAGTCACTTTTAGTTAAGTAGAAAATATTTAACTAGGTCAGAAACAAAGCGCTGATATTGGGGACCAAATTCAACCCTGGAATAAGAGGACGTGTTCCCCATTAAATGCTATGGGACTGTTGATGGTGGACCCTCATCAGTATCCTTAATTTTTACTAGCAAATTTGAAAGGTCCCAATTGGCAACTATAGACAGTGTCTAATAGGGTCTAGCACAAGCCACCTCCTACTGTTCTGCCAAGGTGGTTTGTATTATTGAGATTCTAGTTACACGCCCTCTGTGCCAGGCTCTCTGCAAGCACAGGAAGAGTGACCTAAGCATTTGCGACCTGGAAAACAGCCAGCAGATGAAGGAGGTAGGAAAACAGGATGCAAACTGTCTCCCTTTTCCCCATTTTTGTCTGTCAGGTTGCAAATTCTTTGAAGCAGGGTGGTAAGCACACTGCAGAAAGAAGCTGGTCTCTCTCTCAAGCAAACGTAACCACTTCTGATGACTAGTTCTTGTCCTGCAGCTTACAGCAGCAGAGAGGCAAGCCATTGCTGTCTAGGGCAAGAGGGAGGTTCCTTCAGGCCAAGGCAGTAGGAGCAGGGCTGAGCTTACCTGCCTGCAAGTTACTCTTCAGAGAAGCTTCTAGTTAATAATTCCCAGGTGCGACTCCAGGTGTTGAGCCATAACGCCCTTCATGATTTGGGTCCTGGATATCTTTGAGAGGAGAGTCAGCCTCTTTCTTTAAGCTGGTTGTTGAGCGCTAATAGACCTTAGTGTTGTGGTGTCTGTTCACTGGAGAACCATCCCATCTAGAATTTGGTCCATCAGGGCCAGAGTCTGTTGACTAGGGCAAGCTCCAAGACTTACCTCCCTACTTAGGCTTTTCCTGTGAGGGTAGGGTTGAGGAGTGAGCCCTTTGCTTGCTTGTCTTTCTTATGGGGTTGAAGCTTTCATATATGTGTTTAAATGCACTGATAAGAGCTCAGAATATAAAAGGGAGGAATAAGTAAACTTGAGCCATTGTGTGGATCAGAGGAAACCTGACCATGGCCCGTTTTCTCCCCACTCTAGGTGGATGCTGCAGTGACACCAGAGGAACGCCACCTTTCCAAGATGCAACAAAATGGCTATGAAAATCCAACCTACAAGTTCTTTGAACAGATGCAGAACTAGAACACCACAACAGCCTCATGAGTTGGACAGCAAAATGATTGCTTCACTGCCCATCGGTGTTCGATTCTAGAACAAAAACACTCTGTTTTATTATTTACTCATTATCGCCTTTTGACAGCTGTGCTGTAACACAAGTAGATGCCTGAACTTGAAATAATAAAAATCAGTAATGTATTTTCTCTCTTTACATTTCAGTCTTTACACTACATTATTAATGAATGTTTTTTGTGTACTGTAAAGAGTTTAGCTGTATTTAACTAGTGCATGGATAGATTCTCTTTCCCAATTATTTATCATGTGGCCCCTTAGCCAACTGTATATTATTCTTGTGATTTGTGGCAAAAATTAAGTCCTTCTTGAAATATGCTTTAAAGAATTGATGGGGGATGCTTCCTGTGTCTTAGCTGCTTCTCTTTGCTGAGATTTTTTTTTCTGATCAGTAGGCATTTTAAAGTAAAACTACTTTTTTTAAAAGTATTCCAGATGAGTTATTTTCTTCTGCAGTTGCATTTTATTGTACAGATGGTTGCTTCTGCTGTATTAGTGATGTAGGAATCATGGGAATACACATTTGTTTCTTTGTGCCTGTTTTATGTGCACACCTTAGGCATTGGAAGGTAAACTTATTTTCTTTTCCATGTACCTTTTTGATCTTTTAATAAAAATTAAAAATTAAAAAGAATCCCTGTTAATTGTGAGCACTTTGTAGGGGAAAAAGTGCCTGCTGGTTGAAAATTAATGGGGATCCTACAAATGTTTCTGCAGGATGATTGTACAGAATCATTGCTTATGAATTGATAGCTTTCTACACTGTGTTACATAAATAAATTAAGAAAAAAACCTTTGGACAAGAGTTTTCTTTGGAGGCAGAAACAGCTATGTTGAAAGTAAACCGTAATCATCAAACATTCATAGAGCTGGAGGGAAGGGGTGTTTTCCTGCAAGTGGATATGGACCAGAACATCCACAATTTGACTATAGAGGAACAAAATGGCAGTGTGAGGAGGGGGTGTGGCCTTTGGCACCCCTACCCCTCTAACATGTCATTTTTTCACTTTGTATGATAGCATTTTAATGTAAATAAATACATTCCTGGAGGAGTTCCATTGTAGTGGTGTGATTGTGTAATTACCAACCTCCCTCCTCCCCCACCCCCATTAGCTTGTCTAAACATGTGCAGATTGATGTATACAAAGTCAACACCCACGATACAGGAATGATTCACTGGAAGGTGGTTCTCTCATTACTACTGCTCCTCCACTGGTCATGCTGTGCCAGTTGCATTCTCATGGTGTCCCATTTAAATCAATGTAATGTTGAGCTGTATGCAATCCGTTAGCAGTCCTGAAATCTGCAACAAAAGCATAACTGCTACGCAGCTCTTCTTTTTCCACAACACCAATGTGTGGTTTGCAAAGGCTAAAGACAAAATTGCTTTCCCTGGACCTGCCTGAAGAGAATGAATCGCATGATAATGACAAGGTAATACACAGCTGTTGTACCTCTCTCTCTCTTGGTGATCCATGAAGCAGGGTAAGATTGGTGTTCATCTGCCTATCTCACCTACAGTGCCAGAGCTGGTAGGCATGCTCAGAGGCCGGCTACTGGATCAGGTCCCCTTCAGGATCTGTCCAGAGGTGGTGGTGGTGCTGTTGCCCACCTTACGTTTTAGCCCAGTGGTCAGAGTACACCCCGGCACATGGGAGACCTAGGTTCAATCCACCTCTCTCCTGATAGCAGGGAGGTTCTTGTTCAAAGCCTAAGGAGAGTGTTCTTGCCACTGACGTGAGGTCCCTCAGCCTCTCCTGTGAAAGCCGTTCCACTGTGGATAAATACTTAAACAGGAGAGACAGAGGGATCCTATAGCTCAGTGGTTAGAGCACCCTTCTGCAACATGAGACCCAAGTTCACATCCTTTCTCCACATCAGGCAGAGGGGAGTTACACCAGGGGCCCCCATCTCAGGTGAGTGTGCAGACACCTGCCAGGAGAGTTACAAGAGGGGCCCTTTCTCCTCCAGCCAGGTTTTGAATGGGGCCAGGGCCAGAGCCAGCGGACATACTCTGAACTCAGGCACCGCAGGCAGGGGAATGTCTATCTTCCCCTCGTTTGAGGATCACATCAGGGTGTAGGCTGAAGACAGGCATCCAAAAACCCAGAGTGAGGCAGAAACGCACATTCCAGGGGCACTTTTTACAGTGCAAATGTAGGTATTTTAGCCAGTAGTCAAACGCGGGTGTTGTGGTTCACAATCATGCCTAACACTGGGACTTGAATACCTAAACCACAGATTTAGGCACCGATGTTCCTTTGTGGCTCTGGATCCTAAGCCCCACTGCACTTCACTGTTAGCTCACTTTGGTGTCTCTTGTGGTCCCACCCTTAGGCACCTCCCTCTCTCTATGCATTGTAGAGGGAGTCTGGGCACCTAACTGGAGGTTGTGAATTCCACTAGTTGGCAGGGTGTCTAGGAGTCAGGTGTTACAGCATCCAAGACCTGTGAATCAACCCCTTGCTGCCCTGATGTATGACACTTGCTTATTTTAGTAAGGGAGCAAAGTGAAGACAAGTTTCTTACTACTCCATATTATACAAGTTATCACAAATGGATTGTGAACAGTTCCATGCAGCAAATGTGCTTCCTGAAGCACTTATTGCCACCAGTAATTATCTCTCTCCAGCTTTTAGGGAAGCTAGAAAGGCATGGAAAACTATTTAAAGTTTAATGTGGGATACTTGCGTTAGCCACCTGCCTAAACACCATTGCAAGGCACTGAGAATCCATTGATATTGCTCCATTGCAGGCTAAGAGACTGAAGTTCTCAGTAGCATGGAAAAGTTTGGATCTTATTTTCATATGCTACCAAGAAGCTACCTTGACAACTCCTACATGGGGAGTTCAGTCAGTATAATTGCATCACTCAGGTACATGGATTTTCCACACCCCTGAGCAACATAGCCATACCAACATAAGTTTTTAGTGTAGACCAGAGCCAGGACTCTGCTTCCCTCCCCAATCTGTTAGTATCTGAAACCAGCTGGACCATACTGTAGCTTAAGGTAGGAAACCAACTTTCCAAAGCTTGCTTCCTGGTAAGTCCAGCTTCACAAGGGGCTTGGAGTTGTTCGCTTTTATCTTTCTTTTTTCCCTGTGACAATTTACTCTACCACAGACACAACACTCTTCCTATTGCCCTCCTAGCTTCATGACCTGATTTACACCTGGAAAGAAGCACCCTATGCAATTATTAAAGCAAGAGCAAGTGAGCCGTCAGACTTTTAGACCACTTAATCTGCTGTTAACTGAGTAGTTCTATATTTGACTACATATTATACTAACAATAGTATCACTTTAAAAAAATGTGAATAAAGCATCTCTTCTTCCCCTCCCCTGCAGACAGATGGTTTAAGCCATTTGTCTGAAAGTGTGTTGTGTTCTCTGGTTGCAGCCTGGGGTATGTATACATGTGTTATAAAAAAAGTAACTTGAGTAAGAGGGCAAACATGAAGTGTGTCAGTTTGCAGGTACCCCCTTCTGTCCATTGCATCCACCAGATAGGGTCTAGGTGAGCAGTGGCCACCCTATGAGAGCTGGCACCCACTTTCATAGGCCCCTTTTGAAATATCAGCTTTAAACCACTTCCAATGAGACTGCAAAGCCTTTAGGAACACTGCAAATTCTATGCAAAATACTGTTCATGCGTAGGACTAAGACAATGATCACCTAAGAGTCAGGAAACTGTGTCAGTTCCCTCTAACCCCTTGCAGGAGTGGCTTTAAGGCCTGTAGGAGCCCACCCTTTCCGACTAAGAACAGTCAGACAGCTGGCTTATCAGAGCCCTGGCACCACTTTCTAACAGCAGTGATGACGGGTCACGGAAGAAGCTGAATTCATTTAACTGTCCTCCCAACTGCTATAGTTTCATTACTGGCTCCTGACCCATCTGGGAGAGGTCAGAAAAGCCACAGATGCAAATGGGGAAAAAAGTCACAGGCAATGCCAAGGGATGCTAGACACACACTGGAGACATAGTCAGGAAAGGCCGGCAGCTGGATGGGACCTTGCCCCCATTACTTTGTACTGAGTTCCACAAACACCAGGACTGGGCCTGTTCCCTTGCACGCATTACATTAGGTCTAAGCACATCTTTCCATGCCACCTACAGGCATACAAAAAGCTTTCCTGTGTGCATCCACACTAGACTACAGGAAAGGGTATGGCTTCAATATGAACAGGATCTAATTCAATGTATGGCAGGCTCATTAAAGGAGCATTATCAAAATTCCCTTTCAGAGCAGAGTAACCGCAAATGGTATACGCAAAAAGAAAAGGAGTACTTGTGGCACCTTAGAGACTAACAATCAAATAAATTGGTTAGTCTCTAAGGTGCCACAAGTACTCCTTTTCTTTTTGCGAATACAGACTAACACGGCTGTTACTCTGAAACCTGTCACAAATGGTATATGTGCTTCTATAGTTAGAGACAATCCCAGGCATAAAACCCTTATTCAGTACAATCCCAATTACAGAAAATGTAGTTGCTTTGAAAAACCATTCCCAAATCCGATTGCACACTGCACAGTGGGAGGTACTCGTATAATGTGACACTCTCATAATACAGATGCACACAGGAGCAACATTAAGGCGGAAGGGGGCTGTGTAGGAAGGTCTCCATAGTACTATCTTGGTTTAAGTCCATGGTTCTTAACCGGGGGTGCGAGGTGCCCTTTCTGGGGGGTGTGAGACATGCCAGATTTTTTTAGAAGGTAAATCATCGAAAACACAAATTAAGCACAGGCACGTAAGTACAACTACTTTGTTTCATCAAACCTACGTATGTATTAACATTGTACATTTTTTAACGATTACTGTAATATACAAACAAAAAAATATATCTAGGTTTAAAGAACTGGCCTACTTCAATGATTTTTGATAAGGGGTGCGAGAACATATTTTGAGAACCAAAGGGGTGCAGGCTGCCGTAAAGGTTAAGAACCACTGGTTTAAGTTATACAAGACATACCACTTTTAATTAAAAGGTAAGATTTTATAAATAAAAGAATTGTCCAACACATGAAAGTTATCTTAATGCAAACCCTATTGCTATAAGCACAACAGGACCCTAGCCTGTACAGAGTTTAAAGCTTTTATCTTAGTATCCAGCTCTTACTAATAACAGCAGCATTCTGACTATCCCTTACCACCTCCATAAGCTTATTAGTGTGTAAAGACAACATTAAAATGAATAAACCCAGCTGATCAATGAACTGGAACAAGTACACATAAAAAGAGAAAAGATGATGAGACCAGCAGGGGACACAGGAAAGCTTTAAATGCAGGAACCCTCAGTTGGGAGGCATCTGTCCAGCCAGATAAGACGTTGAACAGTTCAAAAGCCGCAGAGCTACCAGAGTTCCAGTTCCAGACTTTGAGCAGACTCTTCATGGCTGGCAGAAGCCCCTTTCTGGCTATTAAGTTAGAGGAGGTAAAGCCAGTGCTATCCCCTTCAGGCATCCACCGCTGCCCCCGAAGTCAAAATGTTATAGTATGTGGCTTACACAGCTCACTATTTGAGTTTGTTAAACTCTATACACATGGAAATAACAGTGTGCAGCACTTCCATACAGTTCTGAAGGGTGCTATAGAACAGTGGCTCTCACCCTTTCCAGATTACGGTACCCCTTTCAGGAGTCTGATTTCTCTTGCATACCATGAGTTTCTCCTCACTAAAAAACTACTTGCTTATGAAATCAGACACGAAAATACAAAAGTGTCACAGCACACTGTTACTGAAACATTGCTTACTTTCTCATTTTTATCATGTAATTATAAAATAAATCAATTGGACTATAAATATTGTACTTCCATTTCAGTGTATAATATATAAAGCAGCCTAAACAAATCATAGTCTGTATGAAATTTTAGTTTGTACTGACTTTGCTAGTGCTTTTTATGTAGCCCGTTGTAAAACTAGGCCAATATCTAGAAGAGTTGATGTACCTCTTGGACGACCTCTGTGTACCCCTGGCTTAGACCCACTGTTATAGAATAACCTACAAATGTCCAGGTGACAAAGAGGAGGGTTCTTATTACAGCAAGGTTACTGAGCAGCGGTCATCCTAGGACAGGTAAATGACTCACAGGCCAAGGACTTTTAAAAATGGGTGCTTACAGTTCAACGTCTAAATCCCCATTCAAACACTTCAATATGTGATTTGGTTTCCAAAGGTGCTTCCCCTCAAAAGCACCCACTGACTTCAGAGAGGGGAGTTGCCTTCATTTAATCCTCATACCTTGCACCACCCTATGAGCCTCCCCAACATGCCCCCATTGCTTTTCCACCTACCTGCAACTGGGAAGGTGCAGGTGTCTTCTCACCAAGCTTTTCCCAAGCCAACCATTTTCCAATGCACGGGCCCTTCCCCAAACACACCCAATGCAATGTCCCGTCTCAGCGCAAGGCAGGAGACGGTGAAATGGCTGCAGCTGCTGTCGCACACAGCTGTAGCTCCGGTCCCACTGTTACTGGTGCGCTGGGAAGATCTTGCCTGGGTCAAAGTGTGTTCACCTGCAGCTTCTGGGTTGCCTAAGGCTAGTTTTTGATTCGGTGAAACAACACAGACGGGGGTGTTATGCTTTTCCTAGAGAACTGATCGTGCTGTGGGATATGAGTAAGGGTAAACATACACTTCTGCTGAAGTTAAGTTTTTATTGTAGAAATATCAAGTTTTAAAAGCAATTTACAAGTCTGGTAAGTTTCACAGCTGCTATTTTGAGCCCTGCCTGCTGCAGGGAAAACAGCAAGGATCCTCTCGGTTTCACACTGTTGTCTGGAGAAAGCGATGAGCAGAGGCAGAAACTGCAGTTACTCATGGAGAAGCAGACTGCTTCCTCCCCCCAAAAGAAGAGAGACTGGAGAAAGGAGGAGTAGAATAGCGAACCCTTCTTTTCCTCCCTTTAAGACAGCCAGGAGTCTTTGGGAGAGGGTAGACTGGTACAGACCTAGGTCTGAATGCACAAAAGGAGTTGGAGTATGGGGACTGGATCCCGAGTTTCCCGCCGCCCAAGTGAGTACTCTAATCACCACCAGGCAAAACAAACACACCCACCCATCCACTTCTGGCTGCTGAGTTTAGCTCTCCAGTTAGCAGGTGATCTGGAAAATGTTCCAAGCCCCCTGTTGGACAGAAGAGGAATAGCTGATGTATATTCCATTCTCTTCAGCCTTGATCCCCATGGCTGCATTTACCGAGGCAATTTCAGAGCTAGAGCCCAACTACTCAGTAAAAAGAAAAGGAGTACTTGTGGCACCTTAGAGACTAACCAATTTATTTGAGCATGAGCTTTCGTGAGCTACAGCTCACTTCATCGGATGCATACCGTGGAAACTACAGTAGACATTATATACACACAGAGAATATGAAACAATACCCCCTCCCACCCCACTGTCCTGCTGGTAATAGTTTATCTAAAGTGATCATCAAGTTGGGCCATTTCCAGCACAAATCCAGGTTTTCTCACCCCCCCCCCCCACCCCCATACACACACAAACTCACTCTCCTGCTGGTAATAGCTTATCTAAAGTGATCATTAAGTTGGGCCATTTCCAGCACAAATCCAGGTTTTCTCACCCTCCATCCCCCCCACACAAATTCACTCTCCTGCTGGTAATAGCCCATCCAAAGTGACCACTCTCTTCACAATGTGTATGATAATCAAGGTGGGTCATTTCCAGCACAAATCCAGGTTCTCTCACTCCCTCACCCCCCTCCAAAAACCACACACACAAACTCACTCTCCTGCTAATAATAGCTTATCCAAAGTGACCACTCTCCCTACAATGTGCATGATAATCAAGGTGGGCCATTTCCAGCATAAATCCAGGTTTTCTCACCCCCCCACCCCCATACACACACAAACTCACTCTCCTGCTGGTAATAGCTTATCTAAAGTGATCATTAAGTTGGGCCATTTCCAGCACAAATCCAGGTTTTCTCACCCTCCGCCCCCCCCACACAAACTCACTCTCCTGCTGGTAATAGCCCATCCAAAGTGACCACTCTCTTCACAATGTGTATGATAATCAAGGTGGGCCATTTCCTGCACAAATCCAGGTTCTCTCACCCCCTCACCCCCCTCCAAAAACCACACACACAAACTCAATCTCCTGCTGGTAATAGCTTATCCAAAGTGACCACTCTCCCTACAATGTGCATGATAATCAAGGTGGGCCATTTCCAGCATAAATCCAGGTTTTCTCACCCCCCCCCCCACCCCCATACACATACAAACTCACTCTCCTGCTGGTAATAGCTCATCCAAAGTGACCACTCTCCCTACAATGTTCATGGTAATCAAGGTGGGTCATTTCCAGCACAGATCCAGGCTTTCTCACCCCCCCCCCCGGGGGAACACACACACACACATAAACTCACTCTCCTGCTGGCAATAGCTCATCCAAACTGACCACTCTCCAAGTTTAAATCCAAGTTTAACCAGAACTCAGACAATCCAGACACACCCCTGGAACCCTGACCTGGGATATTCTATCTACTACCCAAGATCCATAAACCTGGAAATCCTGGGCGCCCCATCATCTCAGGCATTGGCACCCTGACAGCAGGATTGTTTGGCTATGTAGACTCCCTCCTCAGGCCCTAAGCTACCAGCACTCCCAGCTACCTTCGAGACACCACTGACTTCCTGAGGAAACTCCAATCCATCGGCAATCTTCCTGATAACACCATCCTGGCCACTATGGATGTAGAAGCCCTCTACACCAACATTCCACACAAAGATGGACTACAAGCCATCAAGAACACTATCCCCGATAATGTCACGGCTAACCTGGTGGCTGAACTTTGTGACTTTGTCCTTACCCATAACTATTTTACATTTGGGGACAATGTATACCTTCAGATCAGCGGGACTGCTATGGGTACCCGCATGGCCCCACAGTATGCCAACATTTTTATGGCTGATTTAGAACAACGCTTCCTCAGCTCTCATCCCCTAAAGCCCCTACTCTACTTGCGCTATATTGATGACATCTTCATCATCTGGACCCATGGAAAAGAAACCCTTGAGGAATTCCACCATGATTTCAACAATTTCCATCCCACCATCAACCTCAGCCTGGTCCAGTCCACACAAGAGATCCACTTCCTGGACGCTACAGTGCTAATAAACAATGGTCACATAAACACCACCCTATACCGGAAACCTACTGACCGCTATTCCTACCTACATGCCTCCAGCTTTCACCCTGACCACACCACACGATCCATCGTCTACAGCCAAGCTCTGCGATACAATCGCATTTGCTCCAACCCCTCAGACAGAGACAAACACCTAAAAGATCTCTATCAAGCTTTCTTACAACTACAATACCCACCTGCGGAAGTGAAGAAACAGATTGATAGAGCCAGAAGACTTCCCAGAAGTCACCTACTACAGGACAGGCCTAACAAAGAAAATAACAGAACGCCGTCACCTTCAGCCCCCAACTAAAACCCCTCCAACGCATTATTAAGGATCTACAACCTATCCTGAAGGATGACCCAACACTCTCACAAATCTTGGGAGACAGGCCAGTCCTTGCTTACAGACACCCCCGCAACCTGAAGCAAATATTCACCAACAACCACATACCACACAACAGAACCACTAACCCAGGAACCTATCCTTGCAACAAAGCCCGTTGCCAACTGTGCCCACATATCTATTCAGGGGACACCATCACAGGACCTAATAACATCAGCCACACTATCAGAGGCTTGTTCACCTGCACATCCACCAATGTGATAATGCCATCATGTGCCAGCAATGCCCCTCTGCCATGTACATTGGTCAAACTGGACAGTCTCTACGTAAAAGAATAAATGGACACAAATCAAATGTCAAGAATTATAACATTCATAAACCAGTTGGAGAACACTTCAATCTCTCTGGTCACGCAATCACCGATATGAAGGTCACTATCTTACAACAAAAAAACTTCAAATCCAGACTCCAGCGAGAAACTGCTGATTTGGAATTCATAAGCAAATTGGATACTATTAATTTAGGCTTAAATAGAGACTGGGAGTGGCTAAGTCATTATGCAAGGTAGCCTATTTCCCCTTGCTTTTTCCTACCCCCCCCCCCCCAGACGTTCTGGTTAAACTTGGATTTAAACTTGGAGAGTGGTCAGTTTGGATGAGCTATTGCCAGCAGGAGAGTGAGTTTGTGTGTGTGTTCCCCCGGCGGGGGGAGGGGGAGCAGTGAGAAAGCCTGGATCTGTGCTGGAAATGACCCACCTTGATTACCATGCACATTGTAGGGAGAGTGGTCACTTTGGATAAGCTATTACCAGCAGGAGATTGAGTTTGTGTGTGTGGTTTTTGGAGGGGGGTGAGGGGGTGAGAGAACCTGGATTTGTGCAGGAAATGGCCCAACTTGATTATCATACACATTGTGAAGAGAGTGGTCACTTTGGATGGGCTATTACCAGCAGGAGAGTGAGTTTGTGTGGGGGCGGGGCGGAGGGTGAGAAAACCTGGATTTGTGCTGGAAATGGCCCAACTTGATGATCACTTTAGATAAGCTATTACCAGCAGGACAGTGGGGTGGGAGGGGGTATTGTTTCATGGTCTCTGTGTGTATATAATGTCTACTGCAGTTTCCACGGTATGCATCCGATGAAGTGAGCTGTAGCTCACGAAAGCTCATGCTCAAATAAATTGGTTAGTCTCTAAGGTGCCATAAGTACTCCTTTTCTTTTTGCAAAGACAGACTAACACGGCTGTTACTCTGAAACAACTACTCAGTGTTATTTTTTAATGGATTTTGTGGGTGGGTAAGTTGCCGTTCAAATGCTTCTAGGCAGAAAAATTAAACTAGTCTAATGGTAGCTAAGAATGGATTGCAATTAATAGTATGTGCAGCCCCTTGGCGCTGGCAGCTTGAAATCTAGTAAATAATAAAATATTGTTTTCTAATCCTGCGCAATTGTTTTTACCACTGGGAAAGAGAGAGCCCACATTCTGCCAGAAACACGGGTTGGGTTTTTTCTTTTTCTTTTCCATTCTGCACGCTCGCGCACAAACACAACTATATAGCAAATCTTTCCCAGCTACTTTGCACAGCTCTGGGGAACTCTTTTGGTTGGCTACACAAGAAACTCTACTTAATTTCCAGTTGCAGGGCTGGGATTTATTTAAAAGAAATAAAGTATTCTTAGTCTATTGGGATTCTTAATTAAAACATTGGAATTTAGAGACCCAGGAGGAAGATTCTTCCTAGGTATCGTTCTCTTTATTAATCACCCATTTTCTTTTCCATGGCTCAGCTGGAGAAGACTATTATCCTTTTTGATCTGACTGACTCTAACCAGTACACTATATAGAAAATGTTCCACTTTAAAAAAGCAAGCAAGAGAGAATGAAGTTGGCAGAGAGCACTTGCCTCGTTAAGGATTGAATTTGACCCTTTGCTACCAGGCATTGAATCCTCGCAGAAGTGGCTCACATGCTGCAGCTCTTCTAAAAGGTAATGAGGTAATTATGGCAGACCTGAGCCACTGATAGCGAGGTAGCAGTTTTAGATTTCTTCTAACTATGCCAACGAGGGCACAGAGTGCTCCAAGCAGTGACACTGGGGAGGATTTCAGAGAGCTTTTGTCTGTAACTACCCCACCCCCAAAAATTTCCATTTAACCACTGCAACCTTCTCTTTACACCCTCATTAAATAAGGACCCTGGTACTCCTTGCACAGGGCTAGGCCAAACTTCCATCAAATGGGAGTTTACCCCTTAGCCTGAAAAGAGCCAAGAGATGAATAGAGCTACAAATTCTTCTCTTGCTTTCAAGAGCACTTCAGAAAAATTCCAGAACAAGTAGATGCTGAGGAAATTGTTTTTATTTTACCTTTAAGGAGTTCTATACTGAACAAGCTTTCTGGAAGCCCAGAGAAGATGGGCCAGCACTTGAATCTAAAGCAGAGGTCTCCAAACTGTGGAGTGTATCCCCTAACATTTGGGCTGGGGCCTGGGCCAGCCCCAATCTGCAGGGGGAGGGGAAGAGAGCATCACCCAGCTCCTCTACTGGCCCTGGCTGCCAACCCCATGCCCAGGGCTCACTCCTAGCCCTGCCTCCCCCCAGCTGTGGCCTCATCTCCCTTACCTCTGTCCATACTGGAGCCTAGCCCTGCTCCCTGCCAGGTGTGTGGGGGGGCACGGACAGGGATGGGGGGGTGACATAACAAGTTTGGGGACCACTGGTCTAAAGAATCTTACAAGCAGATGGGTAAGAGCAACAACTATCAGCTGAGAACATGCCATGCATCCCCCATGGATTTTATTTGTAATCCACTGTGAAGGAGGCCCCAGGGACATCCAGCCCATTTACTGATTGCCATTGGGATCAAGCCAACTCATTTTTATTATGTGAAGTAATATTAAGACTGCAGTGCCACTAGTTAGTTGCTCAAATGGAAGAGACACCCTTGATGAGGCACCCAACTGTGATAAAATGACTACATTGCTACACTAAGACACCCCAATGAGAGGCTGCCTACTGGGGGAGTTTAAAACTGTATTTCAAACTGTGATATAGTTACACCTGAATGCCTGGTTGCACTGCAAAATATGAGCATCATTCATTTGGTGAAATTTAATGGGCCAGATCTTCAGCTGCTTTAAATCAGCATACCTCTGTTTAATTCAGTGATGCATCACTGTTTTACACCAGCTGAGGATCTAGCCCAAAATCTTCAAAAAAGCTTAGCATTTCAGTCTTCTATAAGCCATAACAGATACTGGTATTGCGTTTGATTTCTACGTGTGTGCTACTCAGGGGATTGCATCAAGCAAGACTACTTACTGGCTGTTTAAGAGACATACCTAATGAAGATTGGTATTTAGGAGATCTTAGCTAGAAACAAATACAGTAAAATGTGTATAGTATTTGTGCAATAATGTAACAGTGCCGGTCAAGATCCAGTGAAAATACTCTTTGTTTGTTACCATGAAACTAGCAAAAGATTAGTTGCCTAGCAGAAAATAATCTTTAGCTGAAGGTCAAATTATACTGGAAACATTCTGGATACTTAATCACCTAAAGTAGGGGGCTGTCCATTGAAGACAGACTTGAAGGCATCATTCAATACATACAAAACCTGAGAGATTTATTCCTGCCTTATTGGGATCCAGGAAGTGGGCGGGCGAAGCTAATGACAACTAATGAACAACAGGGACAGGAGTGCGGTCAAAGGGTCAAACGAAGGGAACCAGATGGAGACACCGAGCAGAGAACCCCGGACAGCGCCCACTGCTCCTTAAAGGCTTCAAGGGAGGCAGTGGATGCCGCCCAGAGGAACTCTGCCCGGAGGCGTGAATGGACAGAGGATCAGAAATAGGCCCCACAGTCACAGGAGACTCCATCGGCCAACCTCCTCACCCTGGTTTTATAGATGGCCACTTTAGCCAGGGCCAGGAGGAGGTTGACCAGGAGGTCCCGTGACTTAGTGGGGCCACGGACAGGGAGTGCATAGATAAGGAGGTGAGAGGAAAAGTGCAGCCAAAATCTTAACAAAATATTCGTGAGGAGCCAGAATAGGGGCTGCAGCCTGGCGCACTCTAGGTAGACATGCACCAGGGTTTCCCTCATGCCGCAAAAGGGGCAGGTGTCCGGGATTGGGGTGAACCGCGCCAAGTACACGACCGTGCTTACGGCTCCATGAAGGAGCCACCAACTGATATCCCCGGCGGGCCTCGGGACCAAGGTGGAATACAGGGTGGCCCACTGGGTCTCCTCACCCTCTAGAGTTGGCAGGAGGTCCCACCACTTTGTGTCAGGGCGGGACGCGAGGGTCAGGACGTGAAGGGTGTGGAGCATGAGCGTGTATAGATGTTTCCTTGGCGTGGTCTGGAACCAGACCAGCTGCAGCTTGCGTAGCCGGATCACGGTGAAGGGGGGGGGGTCGGTTGGGTCCACGGGGTAGAGGCCCAATGAAAAGGTCCGGAGGGCCTGGGGTGGAGGGTGGGCGGGGCACGCCCTCCCTTAGGTCCCGGTCGAGGTAGACCTGAGCAGCAGGCAGCAAAGCGGCCCTCACCTCCTGAAGTACGTGCAGGGCAGTACGAGGTCTGGAGAGCCCCATGCACTGAGCAAGCGTCAGGGGATCCAGCCGGTCTCCCTGGTTGTAGTCCAGGAGGTCTCCAACTCTGGTGACTTCTGCCAGGACCAACCTCTGGCGCACCGAGGGGGACTCCGCCGCCTGCACACGGAGCTGGGGGTTGTGTAGCAGGGGTTCCACAGGGAGATCTTCCCCCACGGAGGCCGCCACGGACCTGGTCGCTGTGAACAGTTTCCAGCTCCAGAGGAGGTCCTGGTAGAAGACCGGCAGCCCGGAGAGGTCTCGTGGAAGACCTCTTGGATGGAGGTAAAGGAGCTGCCGGTCATATCGGAGCCCTCGGAAGCGGCGCAGGAAGGCGTGCATCAGTACGCTTCACGCCGGACTACCTGCACCATACAGGAGCCTCTGCAGGGCCTGGAGGCGGAAGACATGGACCTGAGTGTGGAAACACTTCAGGCCCTGCCCTCCCTCCTCCAGGGGTAGATGGAGAACCCCTGCAGAGACCCAGTGCAGTCCTGACCAGAAGAACTCCAGAATCAACGTCCGGAGGTTGGCCAGGAAATCCGGGGCCAGGACCAGGGTGTTGAGCCAGTACCAGAGCATGGACAGGACTAGTTGATTAAGCACCAGTGCCCTCCCTCGAAGGGAGAGACACCGGAGTAGTCCTGTCTATCTCCGGAGCCGCTCTACTACCCTGCCCTCTAAACCGTGCCAGTTCTCCGGTGGAGACGGATGTGTGGCAGAGAGGTAAACGCAGAGATAGAGCAGTGGACCCGGGCTCCACCAGATGGGAGGAGGAGCGGGTGGGAGGGAAAGCGGGTGGGAGGGAGCTCGCCTGCCGCCAGTCCCCTACACCAAGCCAGAGCTCTTGACCCAGTTGACCCGGGCGGAGGAGGCTGCTGAGTAAACGGCCTGGCAAGCCTCCACCCGCATCAAGTTGCCCGGGTCCTGGACCACGAGGAGCACGTCGTCAGCGTACACCGACAGGACCAGCCGCAGCTCCGGCTGAGATTTATTCCTGCATCAGGAAGGCATTCTGCTGGCACTGGCTTTTGGCTTGCTAGAAGTAGAGTCCACAGAGTCTCTGCTGACTGCCAGAATTCATGAGATTAAATAAATACATCCATGATGGAGCCGAGCCCAGGTATCACATTAGGGTGTCCAAATCACCTAGAGTTAATAGAAGTCACTTGACACTTGAACAGAATAAAAAGCTTGAACAGAATAAAAAGGCATGCCTAAGAGCAGGATACACTTAATTTGGACCAACCACCTCCAGTTTGACTGGAGGATGAAATTGTCATTCTGGACATGATCTGGAAGGATCTTAAACAACAACAGATTGGAATTATAGTTTTGATCATGAAGATCAGCTGTATACTGCCCAGGTTAAAAAATATTGCATATTCTGATCCGGGGTCTGGGGAGGATGGGGAGAAGGAGCTTCCTTCTTCCTACATTTCTCTGGCTCGCTGTCTTCTCCAGGCTTTTACCAGTTGTTAAGGAATGATGTTTAAATATGGTTCCAGATAAAACTGACTCTGACCTCATCTGACTGATAGATATGGAGAGGGGTCAACAAACTACAGTATATTCATAGACTTTAAGGTTAGAAGGGACCAAATGTGATCATTTAGTCTGACCTCCTGCACACTGCAGGGCACAGAACCTCACCCACCCACTCCTGCAATAGCCCCTAACCTCTGGCTGAATAACTGAAGTCCTCAACTCATGATTTAAAGACTGCAAGTTACAGAGACTTCACCATTTACACCTGCAAGTGACCCATGCCCCATGCTGCAGAGGAAGGCAAAAAAAACCCAGGGTCTCTGCCAATCTGACCTGAGGGAAAATTCCTTCCTGACCCCAAATATGGTGATCAGTTAGGCCCTGCATGTGGGCAAGATGCACCAGGCAGATATCTGGGAAATAATTCTCTGTAGTAACTCAGAACCCTCCCCATCTAGTGTCCCGTCTCCAGCTGTTGGGGATTTTTGCTACTAGCAGTCACCATTGTAGGCAGTCTCATCATGCCATCCCCTCCACCAAACTTATCAAGCTCAGACTTGAAGACAGTTAGGTTTTTTGTCCCCACTGATCCCCTTGGAAGGCTGTTCCAGAACTTTCGCCTTTTATGGTTAGAAACCTTTGCATAATTTAGAGCCTAAACTTTTTGATGGACAGTTTATATCCATTTGTTCTGGTCTCCAATTTGGTGCTTAACTTAAATAACTTCTCTCCCTCCATGCTATTTATCACTCTGTTGTATTTATAGAGAGCATATCTCCCCTCATCCTTTTTTTGGTTAGGCTAAACAAGCCAAACTCTTTGAGTCGCCTCTCCTAAGGAAGGTTTTCCATTCCTCGGATCATCCTAGAAACCCTTCTCTGCACTTATTCCAGTTTGAATTCATCTTTCTTAAACAAGGGAGACCAGAATTGCACAGAGTATTTCAGATGAGGTCTCACCAGTGCCTTGTATAATGGCTATAACACTTCCCTATCTCTACTGTAAATATTTCACCTGCTGCATCTTAGGGTTGCATAAGCCCTTTTAATGGCTGCATCTTTCAGTGCCAACGTCAGTAATAAAAATGTTAAATAACATTGACCCCCAAGACAGATCCCTGAGGAGCTCCAGTAGTAACCTCCCTCCTGCCTGACAGTTCACTTTTCAGTATGACTTGTTGTAGTCACCCCTTTAACAAGTTCCTTATTCACCTTTTAATTCTCGTATTAATCCCCACATTCTCCAATTTAACTAATCATTTCCCATGTATTTTACTGACATCCAGATAGATTAGAGCTACTGCATTTCCTTTGTCTAAAAAAAAAAAATCAGTTATCTTCTCAAAGAAGATGTGTTAGGCCATGCCTAGATAATCTTTAATCTCCCCCGCATCCTCCATGTTTAGCGGTCCCATTCCTTCTTTCCTAGTTTTCTTATTTATATGGCTATGAACCTTTTACCACCGGTTTTAATTCCCTTAGCAAAGTCCAACTCTGCTTGGTTTATGGAAGTTCTCACTTTATCCCTACACTTTCTGACCTCCAAGAAGTAGTTTTGCTTGATGATTCCTTCCACCTTCCATTCCTTGTAGCTCTCTCTTAATCACCTGTTTGAGATGCTTGCTCATCCCGTTTGGTCTGCAACCCTTCCCTACAAATGTTTTCCTCTTGCTTGGAATGCAGGCTTCAGGTAGCTTCTGCAACTTTGACTGAAAGTAATTCCAAACCTCCTTGACATTCAGATCCTCGAGTTCTTCAGTTTAGTCCACTCCCCTAACTAATTCCCTTAATTTTTTTAAGTTTTCCCTTTTGAAATCTGCAAACCTAGTTGCAGATCTATTTTTGTTTATCTTTCCATTTAGTTTAAACTGAATTAGCTCATGATCACGCCAACCATGGTTGTCCCCTACAACCAGTTCTTCTATGAGGTCCTCACTATTCACCAATACCAAATCTAAAGTGGCACCACTTCTTGTTGGTTCATTCAGTGACTATTTGGTGAAGAAATCTGTCAGCTATCACATCCAGGAAAATCTGGCCCCTACTATTATTAGTAGCCCTTGTACTCCAATCTATGTCTGGGAACAGGGCTGTCCCTACCCATACATAAACTGTGCAGCTGCATAGGGCACCAGGAAATTTCGGGCACCAAATTGCCCCAGATTTCCTGGTGCCCTATGCAGCTGCGTGCTGCATCCAGCTCCAGCAGCCAGCCTGTTCCTCTGGATGGCTGAGCTGGCCTGTCATGTGCAGGGCCCAGGAAAGCTGCCTTTATACCCCCCTCCCCCCACTCCTTCCCCCACAAACCCCGTCCCCAAGCTATGCGTCCCAGGGGACTGCAGCAGGGGTCAGGGTCAGGCCACTCACCAGGTGGTGGAAAGTGGAGTGAACTGGCCCCAGCCCTCTTCCCAGGCTTGGGCTGGGTCACTCCACTTCCTGCCACACCCATGAGTGCGGGGGTGGGCCCAACACCTGCTGCCTTCCTGCATTGGCTGCTCCTGCTTCCCAAAACCCTTGGGCACATTCCACACACATCCCGCGGAGGCCTGGGACATCCCCCACCCCCTGCAGAGGCCTAGGATGCCTCCCCGCCAGAGGCCCAGGGCCGGCTCCCCCGCAGAGAGGCTGTGTAGGGCACCACAATCTCTCGGGATGGCCCTGTGTGGGAAGTTAAAGTCTCTCATAATCACACAGTTTCCAGTAGTATTTATTTAAATTAAAAATATTAAAGAGGTCTCTATCCATATGCACATTGGATCCTGGGGGTCCGGCGCACGCCCCAAGCATTATCCCAGGGAAACTTCTAGTAGCTTTCTTTCCCAAAGTGATTTTGGCCCAAACAGACTCTGCCTTATCCATTCCATCACTTCTAATTTCTTTACAGTCTACCTCATCATTCATTATACAATGCTACTCAGCCACCTTTACCTTTATTTCAGTTTTTCCTGAGCAGCACATATCCTTCAGTACCTGTGCTCCAGTCATGAACTACTATTCCGTCATGTTTCTGTTATCCCTAGAATATCTGGTTTCACTTCCTGCACCAGTAGTTCTAGTTCCTCCATTTTGTTCCTTCGTTTCATCCTTGCATTGGTGTGTCATAGTTTTGGTGGAGAACTGCGGAGTGGGGGAGCCCTGTGGTGCGTGCCAACTGTTTTGCCCTTGGTATTTCGTGTTAGCTCAGCCCAGCACTGTTGGTATTTCATGTTGAGGATTTTATGATTACAGGTGTGCCCCACCCTCAGTCATAGCATGACTGAGAACCGGAGAGGGGTTTAGCATTCCTCTCTCCACCTCAGTCAGTGGGGAAAGGGTGCAGATGGGTCAACCCCGGTCGTAGGAGTGCCAGGCAATAGGAGGTGGGCTTAGAGACTTTCGTTCTATGCAACAGGAATCCTCAGTGCATACACCCTCAGTCGTAGTATGGCCGAGTTGAAGAGGAGAACATAGGGTGTCTCACTCTGCCCGGGAAGGGTTTTTGGTGTATGGACCCTCGGTGGGATTGGACCGAGTAATACCAAGGGAGGCTTAGCATCTCTCCCTCCGGCCCCGAAGAGGGGGTGAGCATTGTAAGCCCTGGTGCCGGCATGGGCTATATGAAATCTCAAGTGATTAAAAGATCTTAAGAGTTGTACTAAGGGATTGTGACAACATGTTCAGGAAACAGAAGGGTACAGCTGTGGACTTAGGAGTCCCACAGTCATGGGCGATGGCATCAATGATGGGTTCAAGGCTGGACATAGGGGCATTAGAGAGCGCGGAAACAGTAGTCTGGCTGCCCGGTCAGCTGGCATCACGGGAGGCAGGTGGACCTGATGCCAGAGCCATGGGAGAGGCAGCAAAGAGGGAAGGGACCCTGCTGCCTCTTTTGAAGGGGGGTGAGGACCTCTCCCGCCTGGAGAGGGCTCTTACCAAAGTGGGATACAATCCCTGGGGTTCCATGGTGAAGCTTCAGAGGGGCATGCATACTTGGCAGGATTTACTAGACTTGTATGCCAAGTATGAAAAGCAAAAGGGAAAAAACCTGGGGGCAGCTGTGGGAATAATTTGGACTGCAGCAGCCATGTAGTATCAAATATTGTTGGGACAGAAAGAGGAGTTGGGGAAAAGGGAAGAGGTGTGTACCCGACAGCTGATGGAAATTGAGCAACAAAAGGCACAAATCACTAATCAAGTAGCAACCCAAATCTACATCCAAGAAAAGTTGCAAGCCTTGAGACAAGACTTTGAGGCGGAAAAAGTGGAATGCACCCGCCTGGAAGCACTGGCTAAGCAAATACCAGTCCTTCAAGGACTTGTCAAAGATTTGACCACTCTTGTTCAGCATACACTGCAACAGCAGTGTGCCCGCCTTGAAAAGGAAATTAAACAGTTAAAACGTGTATTGGCTGTGCATTCAGTCCAGGTGGCGAGCCTCATGGGGGATGAATCGGGTGACCCTTGTGAGGGCTTTGATTGCTCCCTTTGTGAGGATCCTCAATATTGGGCAGAACCTTGTTGCACCCCTATAGCAGCCCTCATTAAGACCGAGAAGAGGTCCAGCAGGTGAAGGGGGAGAAAGTCGTATGTATGGCATCCCCAACTACAAGGAGAGCACCCCGTGGTGTGATTATAAAGAGGAAAGGAACCAGGAGGGGTGGGAGCTAATTAAGGAGCCCACCTTCCTTGCTAAATTGATAGTGGAACAAAGCTTGTGCCCATGGAAAGGGACGGTGCAGTGAGAAAAAAAGGATTGGGCCCAGACAAGCAGGCAGTCAGCAGATAAAGAAATTGGAAAACAGGTTGGAAGCCCTAAGGGCATAGTGGCAGGAGTAAGGGAAGCAGTAAGTATAGGCATGGGAAATTCAGATCCCTGAAATAGTACTTGGAATGGTAAAATCTGCATTGATGAAGGTGTCATTTTGGGAGATAAGCAAGTGATTTAAGGAAAGAGAGTGGGAAGTTAACTCTGCAGAGGCTGGAGGGAATTAAGCAGTTAAACCCTGTAACAGTGTTACAAAGGAAAAGTGTAGAAAGAAAATTCTTGGTTTCTTTGCAGCCATTCTGAAGGAAAGATGGGCCCTTTTCCAAAGGAATGTCTGCAAATAATCCAGGCAAAGAGACTATCTAACTGAAATCATTTGACTATGGACAATTTAGTCAAATTTGCTAAAAGAATATAAGGGGGTTCTATTGGAACTTAACTGCCCCAAATATATAAAGGGAATGTAATTTATATACAGCTATGGAAAAACAGAGCAGTGTATATTGTAAAAGGGGTAAAAGAAATGCAAACATACCATGCTACTTAATTAAAATCCTATTAGGGCTCCAAAGGGAGCCACAATAGGTTATGTTTTCTTTTTCAAATTTTTGTATATTTTAAAAGCAGGAGTTTAAAGTGAACAGTAATCAGAACTCTGATGAAAGTTGATTGTGTCCCTTTAAGACAGAGTCTCTGAGCTGCTAATGGCTTTGAATCCAAAAGCAAGCCAGAAAGTATCTGCGTTAATGCAAATTACCAAACTGATAAAGGAAGAAGCCATTGAAACCTGGCCTGCCTATAGAACAAACACAGGAAAATATGGGGGTAATTCCTCTTTTTTGCCTGCAACCAGCAAGGGTATTTATAAAAGAAAAAAATATTTTAAGCAAAAATCTGCCACCCCCAAAGGGGTTGAAATATGTTTTTCTTGTCTTTTAGAACAACAGGAAAAGCTGATGCCAGCTGAAAAGTAACCCAGAATACCATGAATTTACTGTCACAATAGAAATTGTGTTTTGTGTTCTATGTTTTGTCTTGTGTTGTTTGTCTTGTTGCTAACACTGTTGTGTACCAAATGCTGCAGGGAAACCTCCTCATGTAGCAGACTCCATATTAGGAGAAATTGGTTTTGGAGCAGGGATTATAAATACTGTAGACCTGGAGGTGATTAAGAATAAATTAAACTCTCTGTCCCAGCTACAAGACAGCCTAATACAGAAACAAATGGAAATTAAAAAAAAACATACTGCTATAACTATGAGATGTACTGAAATGCAGACACTTGCTTGTTCACCTTGGAACACAAAATGTTTTGGGTAATATCAGGAAACACTAAGGTGTTGATACACTTGCTAAAGCAAAGAAAGAGATCACTGTTTGATACTTATCAATATGAATGGATACAGTATGTTTCTAGCATAGTAAGGCCAGACCTTTTAATTGGGGAAATTGTTGTTAAAAATGCACACCAACAAGCTCTGGAAGCAAGGCTATGGAAAGTTAGCCCACTCCTCATATGGCACATGGAATCCTTCTGGCTACCCCAGACCTCGAGCCAGTGGGCTGGGGAGGGAGGGAAGTTATTGGACACCAGGAGTTGTACCGAGTGGACTCCTCAAAAGTGGGTGTGTGCTTGTTCTCGCCTGTTGCTTCAGAGCCCTGTAATGAAGACATTTCACTAGGATCCTGTATGTAGGATGAATAGGATAATGAGACCAAAGTACTGTATAATGGGCAATGTGTACGTGTTAATTCCTGGGAAGAGATGTTTTGGGAGGATGGAAGTGTTAGCAACCCGCTAATAGACAAATGTAAGTGTAATGTAAGTACTGTGTTTACCAATAATCACATTTACTATTTGCCACAACCAAAAAGTCTCAGCTTTGCCCAGTTGAGGAAGGAACTATGTGAAAACCTGCGAAACCATAGAGGCCACTTTAGATAAAGAAAAGGCCGAGTGTAAGGGAATCATTGTTAAAGACATTCAGGGATGGCAAATTGGAGAGAAGGTAATGTTACAAAAGCTGGGGAACGGAGCCCCACCCTGGACCTTACGTGCATGGGTCCATACTTCATTGTGAACCACATTTCCCCAGTAGTGTACCAGCTTCAGCTACCAGGCAAACTAAAATGGGCACATGCCAATCAGCTCAAAACATAGGCTTCTCCCTAGGTTCTGGTCATGGTGTCATGAGCCTTGGTTGTGGACCAGCCACCTGCCTGGACCATCCGAGTTGCCAGCTGTCCATGGGATTATCTGGATAATCATAATTAGGAGGAGGAAAAATACCTCCAAAGGCTCTCCCTAGCTTGAGCGGCTGAAGGGGCCAGAGCCATAGTGTGGTGGAAGGTGGGAGAGGAGGCACCTTGGAGACAGTGCATAGTCCGGACAGATACAGGGGAAAACAACTGATGTAGCATCCCTAAAGCCAGGATGTTTTGGGAAAACCGAAGAAGCCACGAAAGGCTGGCTTGGACCAGTACAAAGAGCACCGGGGGGGGGGGGGGGAAGAAGTCCCGGACTGAGACACCACCAAAGGACCCTAAGGTTTAAAACCCTCCCACGAGCTGAAGCAAATTGGAGATTGGCAGCAGACCCTGGACGACCTGTGCGCACAGGACAGAACTCCCGTTCACCCCTCCCCCCTCTTACGTTACACCCAGGCCTGGCCAGCCTCGGGTAGTGAGTGTGGGAGTATGGAAGCGGGTTAGGGCTTGGGGCACTAATGCTTTCTTCCTTCCTCTGAGTGATGTGGGGAGCACCCATCACTCTCCGCTGTTATTTTATTATTTTATTAATAAAGCTTTAAAACATAGACACTTGGTGTGTTCCATCATCTCCTCCCTTAACGATCCTGTGGCCTCAGCCTGATCACCTGACACCTTAGGCAGGTTGGAAACAAAAGTCTGTCACATTCTCCACCAAAACCGTGACAGATTTCTGTTATCAATCTGCCTGAGGTGTCAGGTGATCAGGCTGAGGCCACAGCTCTCGGGAGGGTTTTAAACCCTAGGGTCCTTTGGGGGCGTCTTGGTCTGGGACTTCTGCCCCACCGTACTCTTTGCATCAGTCCGAGCCAGCCTTTCATGGCTTCTTTGGTTTTCCGAAAACATCCTGGCTTTAGGGATGCTACATCAGTTGTTTTCCCCCTCGTCAGCCTTCACTGTCTCGCTCGGTTTTGCAGCCACTGCAGGTTTATGCAGTTGAATCTTCTTTTCTCGCAGCTAGTTGGAATTCAGCCCCCCGCCATCTTTCTTGGCAGGCCGCTGAGCGTCGGTTGTGTGCTGTGGCCTTGAGCTGGAGTCAGCGTCTTATCTTCGGACCGAGCTAGCCAAAGTGTTGAGTTAACTTGTTCTCTGCTCTCTCCCTCCCTCTTTGGCCTTTTGCAACTTGAAAAGGAACCTTTCACCCACAATCACACCTTTAACCCTTCCCAGTATACTTTGCAATGCCTACAACAGCGTTAGCAACATACAGTGCTGATCTGCCTTCCAAAGGAACCCCCGAGGGGGGAGGGCGTGGGGGTGTGACAGATGTACAGACATCTTAAGTCTTGCTGCTTGGCTTTGCCCACACTCTTCACCCAATTAGGTGCAGTCATTCTACTCCCAGCATTGCCTATCTGTCTGGTATCAGCACTATCCTTCCTCTTAATGTCCATTCTTCTATTCACTCCTCTTCCTTTCTCTATTGCTGTATCCTTTCTTAGTTGATTTTCCTCCCTCTCAATGTTAAAATCAAGAGTTACAATTACATGAGTTGAATTACATTACATTATATTACACTTCTGAAGATGGACTTGAACTGGCAAGTTTGAATCCCGATACAAAAGTTCCTAAACATTTATGGATGGTTTGGATCTAGCATTTTGGGTCAGGCTCAAAGCTGTGTTTAGAAAAGGTGTTTTAGATTTGCAGTAGGTCAAGTACGTCTGGATCATTTGCTTTCCCAATTAGGGTAACTGAAATATATATATTTGTCTAAACATATTAACACTAATTTCTCTGAAAGAGAACAGCAGCAACCATGGAACTAACCTCTTTCAGAAGTAAATGTGGCACTTCCTTTCCCCCTCAACAACTTCTTTCTCAGTTTCCTTCACACTCATAGCCAATAACATAACACAGACACAACTAATAAGCTAATCAAGCTATTTCTCCTACACGCTGGGAAGGAAGAGAGATTGCTATTATTATTATTTCTATTTTTAAACAATTGGGAATTGCTGGGATGCTATAGTTATGTGGCCACATACAGTATAATAGACACTGCATTAACACGGGATGCAAGCATAGTATAAGATGCAAGTTTAAATACACAAATCAGGAAATGCAAGAGTTAAAGGACTTACAGTAAGATTATCCATAAGGCACATACTGTGTATAGATGTAGGTATATGTGTATCCACAATGGAGACATTAAATGTCTCACTAATAGCAAATTATATACACTAGGGATGTCGATTAATTGTAGTTAACTCACGCAATTAACTCAAAAAATTAATTGTAATCACAAAAATGTATTGTGATTCATTGCAGTTTAATTGCACTGTTAAACAATAGAATACTAATTGAAATTTATAAATATTGGATTTTTTCTACATTTTAAAATATATTGATTTCATTTACAACACAGAATAGAGTGTACAGTGCTCACTTTATATTATTTTTATTATAAATATTTGCACTGTAAAAATGATAAAAGAAATAGTATTTTTCAATTCACCTCATACAAGTACTGTAGTGCAATCTCTTTACCGTGAAAGCGCAACTTACAAATGAAGATTTTTTTGTTACATAACTGCACTCAAAAACAAAACAATGTAAAAGTTTAGAGCCTACAAGTCCACTCAGTCCTACTTCTTGTGCAGCCAATCGCTAAGAGAAACAAGTTGTTTACATTTACAGGAGATAATGCTGCTCTTTTCTTATTTACAATGTCACCTGAAAGTGAGAACAGACATTCACATGGCATTTTTATAGCAAGGTATTTACATACCAGATATAGATATGCTAAACATTCGTATGCCCCTTCATGCTTTGGCCACCATTCCAGAGGACATACTTCCATGCTGATGATGCTTGTTAAAAAAATAATGTGTTTATTAAATTTGTGACTGAACTCCTTGGGGAAGAATTGTATGGCTCTGGCTCTGTGTTTTACCCACATTCTTCCATATATTTCATGCTATAGCAGTCTCGGATGATGACCCAGCATGTTGTTCATTTTAAGAATACTTTCACTGCAGATTTGACAAAAAACGCAAAGAACGTACCAATGTGAGATTTCTAAAGATAGCGACAGCACTCGACCCAAGATTTAAGAATCAAAGCATCTTCCAAAATCTGAGAGGGTCGAGGTGTGGAGCACGCTTTCAAAAATCTTAAAAGAGCAACACTCTGATGTGGAAACTACAAAACCTGAACCACCAAAAAAGAAAATCAACCTTCTGCTGGTGGCATCTGACTCAGATGATGAAAATGAACATGTGTTGGTTTGCACTGCTTTGCATCATTATCGAGAAGAACCCATCACCAGCATGGACGCATGTCACCTGGAATGGTGGTTGAAGCATGAAGGGACATATGAATCTTTAGTGCATCTGACATGTAAATATCTTGTGACACCAGCTACAACAGTGCCATGAGAATGCCCGTTCTCACTTTCAGATGACATTGTAAACAAGAAGTGGGCAGCATTATCTCTTTCAAATGTAAACAAACTTGGTTGTCTGAGCGATTGGCTGAACAGGAAGTAGGACTGATTGGATTTGTAGGCTCTGAAGTTTTACATTGGTTTGTTTTTGAATGTAGTTATTTTTTGTACATAACTCTACTTTTGTAAGTTCAGCTTTCATGATCAAGAGACTGCACTATAGTACTTGTATTGTGAATTGAAAAATACTATTTCTTTTATTTTTACAGTGAAAATACTTGTAATCAAAAATAAATATGAAGTAGGCACTGTACACTTTGTATTCTGTGTTTTAATTGAAATCAATATATTTGAAAATGAGGAAAAGATCCAAAAACATTTATATAAATGGCGTTCTATTATTAACAGTGCGATTAATTGTGATTAATTTTTTAAATCGCTTGACAGCCCTAATATACACATAATGTAGGGCAAGCCAAAGTAACATTAATATCAGAACTATTACTTTGATACTTGAGTGTCGTAAGGGTCTGATCCAACTCCCACTGAAGGCAACAGGAATTTTCCATTGACTTCAGTGGGAGTTGAATCTGGTTCTATCTTTACAACATTACCAGTGCATTAGCAGCTTTTTTTCCCATTTAGTTGCTAATGGAGAAAAAGGGAGAGGGGAGAAAAGTCTAATCATAGCTATGCAACATGGGGCAGCTGAATCATGTTTTAAGTGACCCCATGTGTTTTAAACTCAGCTATTTACTTTGTAAATAATATACACAATACTAACTAGGGTGCTATCATAGAAATGCAAGGCTGAAAGGGACCTCAAGACATCATCTAGTCCAGCCCCCTCTGCCAGGTGCGCAGTGTTTTGTGCAATTCCATAGTGATGCCACCCATTATACGACTTAATCACAATGACTTTTCTGATTTCAAAACAACATCAAATGTTTAGTTTTATAAAACTTTATTTTTGTAGTTTTTCCTTCCAGACATACCTGGAGACTACTTAGACTGTAAGCTCTTTAGGGCAGGGACAGTCTTTCTGTTCTGTGTCTGGACAGCATCTAGCACAGTGGGGTCCTTGTCCACAGCTAGTGTTCTTAGCTGCTACTGCAATACAGTTAACAACACTCATTAAGAATCTCTTTTACTTGTTTGAAAAAGTCTTGGTAGCTTTTAAGACAGACAAGGTAATTCCACTGTATACGTGTAACTCAAAAAGTGCGAAATGGAATTGGCATTTTAAGTCACTTTTTGATTGAGACCTAGCATAGGAAGTTTCAGTTGAAAAGAAACAGCAGAGTAAGTTTGAGTGAGTTTTAAAGAGCCATTTCTAATGGAAGTTTGGAACACAGGCAAGTGTGTGTGTAGCATTCATCACTGCACACACTAATGTGAAAACGTAACATTCTTCCCCACATGGAATTGGGCACAGACTCATAAGATAAACGGAGGAGGAAGGTGCAGGATCCTCAAACTGCGAAAGATGCCTCACTACAAAATGAATCATGAAATATCCAGGAAGTTCTCTTGTAAAATGAAAACAGTTGACTCATCATTTAAACTTTTGTTTTCATTGAGCAGGGAGCTTCTGTTTGCACAGTCTGAACACGCTCTCAGACAGGTGTGAGCCATCTCCCCACTTTGAAAGAGGAAACCGCAGTGAGCGAATTAACCTCATTAGTGCCAACAGAAACTTCCAAAGTGTCAAGTCATTCCAAGCAATTCTGCATGGATGCATTTTAAACTGGAGCAGCATTTGTGACTAAAGTTAATCCAGCAGAAGTATAGATTTTGGAGTCCAGATAATTATAGCTTTCTCCAGTTTAGTTTCAGAGTAACAGCCGTGTTAGTCTGTATTCGCAAAAAGAAAAGGAGTACTTGTGGCACCTAAGAGACTAACCAATTTATTTGAGCATAAGCTTTCGTGAGCTACAGATCACTTCATCGGATGCATACTGTGGAAACTGCAGAAGACATTATATACACGGAGACCATGAAACAATATTTGTGGAAACTGCAGAAGACATTATATACACAGAGACCATGAAACAATATTGTTTCATGGTCTCTGTGTATATAATGTCTTCTGCAGTTTCCACAGTATGCATCCGATGAAGTGAGCTGTAGCTCACAAAAGCTTATGCTCAAATAAATTGGTTAGTCTCTAAGGTGCCAAAAGTACTCCTTTTCTCCAGTTTAGTAAAAGGTTTGAGTCAGGCCCCAAAACCACAAGATTATTTTACAAATCATGAGACTTAAAAAATAAATGTGGAGTTCTTTTTATTTGCCTTTTGAAACTTTAGGGCACAAGTTGCTTCACATTTTCAGTTGCAGGTTCCATCATTTCATCTTCTTACCAGCGTCCTGGTCAGATGACTCTAGACTTTGAGCTACACAGTGACTCATCATTTTGGAATAGAGCCTGTAACCCTCCCAGGGTATTTCAGAAAATTATTGCCCCAGTCTAAATTGGAGAAACTATCATTTTCTGGGCTCCAGAAATCTATGTACATTTACTGATTAACATAATATGGCAAGGACTCACAAGCACTAGAATAGGGTTTCCCATTTAGAATATAGCTTTATGGACCAGAGGTGCCTGCTACAATTGTGAGCTTTATAAGACAATGATAAATGTATTACCAATTTGTATCACAAACATAAGAACAACCATATTGGGTCAGAACCAAGCTTCATCTAGCCCAGTATCCTGTCTTCCAACAGTGGCCAATGCCAGGTGCCCCAGAGGGAATGAACAGAACAGGTAATCATCAAGTAATCCACCCTCTGTTGCCCATTCCCAGCTTCTGGCAAACAGAGGCTAGGGACACCATCCCTGCCCATCCTAGCTAGTAGCCATCCTATCCTCCATGAATTTACCGAGTTCTTTTTTGAACCCTGTTATAGTCTTGGCCTTCACAACATCCTCTGGCAAAGAGTTCCACAGGTTGACTGTGTGCTGTGTGAAGAAGTACTTCCTTTTGTTTGTTTTAAATCTTCTGCCTATTAATCACCCAGGCAAAGAATTTCAGTAGTTTTAATTACTGACCATCGACACCAATTCTTATGTAAAAATGGCTAGGAATTGTAAACATGCCAGTCTGAGCCTTTCGCCCAAAATACCCAGAGAATAAAAAGATGGCCAAACCTATGCAGACTGTAAAAAATCTCCCAGAAAGCCATTCATGACAATAAAGGTCCTATCTCTATTGATGAACAAAGCCATCACTTCGTCCTCTTTCAGATCCCTCCTTAAAACTCATCTCTAACTTGCTGCCTATGGAACACTCAGCAATGATTAGCAGCGGGTGTGCTGTAACTGCTGCTTATCACATTGGTCATTAGAGGCTGCGTCTACACTACAGACCTTTCAGCGGCACAGCTGTACAGCTGCAGCTGCACCGCTGTACGGTCTCCCATGTAGCTATTCTATGCCATCAGGAGAGAGCTCTCCCATTGGCATAATTAAACCACCCCCAATGAGCGCTGTCCACACTCACGCTTTTGTTGGTAAAATTTATGTCAGTTGGGGTGGTTTTTTCACACTTTTGACTGACAAAAGTTTTGCTGACAAAAGTGCTAGTGTAGACAAAGCCAGAGTCTCATTGTTACCTTGTGCTCTGCATCTCACTCCCCATCTTTTTGTTGAAACTACTTGTTGTCTCCCATCATGTAGTTAGATGGTAAACTTTCCAGGACAGGGACTGCCTATTTCATTATGTGTTTGTACTGTTCATTCAGAAGGGGGCTGGGGCCTCTACCAGTGAATGCCAGACAAACTGCAGTGACTGAATCTTAGAAGTGTGACAATTTGGGAGTATGTCTGTCCAGTTTATGAATTCTGTGTGAGATTTTGGATCCTGTGTCAGGCTGCTCACATTTTGAATATGCAGTCTTTTGCCTTCTCTGTGGCCTGTTTGCCTTCATGATGGGTTGAGATTCCAAAAGCTGGTGGCAAAAGAATATCAATAAAGGCTAGTTGACTATTTCCCAATTGTTGGAAAACTATTCCCTCTAGACAAGAGACTGTCCCTGCCCAGAAGAACTGGTTTAGCATGATGGAAGTCACCTTGCCATCAAGTCGCCTGGCAGACGTTTGTGCTCAAGTGGGGAAGCTGACAAGGGTATCACTGGACACAGGAGGCTGAAGATTTTAAAAAGGGTCGTCCTGATGAGTGGTCAGGATGGGGCACTTGCTAGAATCTGTGATGTACAGCAATGGAAGGCTTGCCATCTCCAATAGACTCTAAAGGTATGTTTACACTAGGACCCTGAGAGAGTGGAGGGTCCCAGAGCTCAGGCTCCAGGCTGAGCCTGAATGTTGACACTGCAATTAAACAGGCAAAAAGATACAAAAATGAAAATCCATCATTCAACTAGACAACCAGTCCACCAGAGAACAGACAACAACAGTTAGAAATCAGCAAGTGTTCATTATCTCCTCCCCTAGAATAGCCATGATCATATTTTTGTGAAAATGGACAGACAGACGTACTGAAGGAGTCACTGAGATTAACTAGAAATACCCAAGGTATCTCAAATTCCTGATGATTCAGTATAATTTTGTCTTGTGCTTTCCCCTGCTGACACCAACTTCTGAATCAGACACAGACAGACACCAGACCAGACAATGTGTTATGGGCGGGGGGTGGGGGAAACTGTGTTTCATCTGAACGAATCAAAACACAGCTTGGAAAAAAACTATCAAACTTTCCACGTTCTACTGCCTTTTTCCTTAAAGGAACATTTTCAAACTGATGCACCATTACACAGCATTAACAGAGTAACTGAATCCGTGATAAAGCAGACACACATGGCAATGTAAGAAAACTGAGCAAAGAAGCCAGCCAATAAATAAATACTGTAATCTGTGCTTTTTAGTCGTCTGTGATGCAAGATTTACTTGCAACTGTCAAAAAAGAAATGGTATATCCCACACACAGGTCCTGAAATCCTCTCAATGATAATGAGGCAATGACTTTCCCCATCATATGGAATGGGGAGATTTTGCTAATTTGTTACTGAAAACAGCCAACCAGTTGATTGGGAGAAGTACTGGATAAGAGGCAAATAAGCCTTAATAGCTCCCAGGAATTTCCCAGGTGCAGCCCATATGATTAACTGCCTACGTTATACAATTAATCCCTTGATCCCATGTTCGCACTATAGCCATGCAGTGGTGGTGATCAGCTGGAAGCTGACATTTCAAAATTGACATACAAGGGACAGCAATGGAGCAGAAGGGTCATTTTGCTACCCTGATCAATGTGCATGAGACAGTGCACAAGTGGTTAAAACTAAAGCAACTCTGGGGCAGGAATAGTTATTGAAATAGGAGAGTAAAACTGCAGTGCTGACATAGCAGTAAAGTTGGCAAGGGAGACGTTAGACGCATGGTCGGTGGTCCCTTACAGTGATCAGATTGAAATGAAACGCTCAGGCAAAGTAATTGAAATAAAGGAACATAACTAACACTGCAATAGGGATTTTTTAAATGAGTTTTAAAGGTTGCTGAGATAATAGTATTGCTTTTCACGGTGATGTAAGAGACCTGGGTTTGATTCCCAATCTTCCGCTATTGCTGCATCTGCTAGGAAGGGCGCTGCATCTCTGGCTAGCGAGAACGCCGCTGATCAAAGGAGCAGAACTGATAGGCTCCAACGGTAGGTCCATCATAGCAGCAATGCGGATTTCTAAAGGGGAAGGAAGTTCAGGGCTCTGACAATGAGCCAGAGGATCCCTGGAAGCAAAATGGAATTCAAAAATTCAAATGGGGTCATGCAGAAAGGATGATTGGTTTCAGGTGCTTAATGCCACCAGTGGACACAGTTTTGCAATGCTAAAATTTCAAACTGAGACAAAACAATTCTCAGACTGGACACTGGGGACCTGGCAATGGAGGAATAGCCCTCTGGCCCTGGCTGGAATGGCAGCTTCCTGCGAGAACTCTGATCACTGGGACTACTTACTGATGCAACATACCTGTTGCTACTGGCAGTGGCGGATTAGCCACTGGGCCAACGGGGCCCATGCCCAGGGGCCCCCGGCAAATTGGAAGGAGAACCAGGGTGGGCAGGGCAGGGGAAGCCCCTGTGTCCCTTCCCCATTTCCCGGGCAGAAGTGCTGGGGGTGGGGCAGGGGGAAGCCTGCAGGCGGAAGAGGTGGGGAGAGGCCCCCCACTTGCTCTGGCCCCGGCCCCACAAACCCCTAATCCTCCTCTGGCTACTGTGACCCTGTCCCTCACACCCATTCGTTCAGTCATCCATTGTGTCTTGTCATAATCATAGACTGAGGGCTCTCTAGGGCTGAGGCTGGCTTGGTTTTAATCGTTTGTATAGTGCCTAGCACACAGCACCCTGATTCCTAATTAGGGTCTCTAGGCACTACTAGAATATAAACTATAATACTCATAAAGCAGATTTACAAAGAAATAGGAAGACAGAGGAAACTTGTTACTTTCCAGGCCTTTTTGTTTGGCATTTCCTAAGATGATACTAGGATGCTATAGCTGCAATCTTTAATATGGAGTTACTAGGCAAACCGCAAAATGTGGTGTTATCTTTTGGACTTGACTTTGGGTATGTCTACCTGCAATAAAAGACCTGCAGCACAGCTACAGCTGGCCCGTGGCAACTGACTTGGGCTTACAGGGCTCGGGCTCCAGGGCTATATAATTGCTGCGTAGTTGTTTGGGCTCAGACTGGAGACCAGGCTCTGGGCCCCTCCCAGGTCTGAAAGCCCAGGCACCAGCCCCTGAGACCTGGCAAGGGAGGTGGGTCCCAGAGCCCAGGCCAAGCCTGAACATCTACACTGCAGTTTTATAGACCCACAGCTCTAGCCCCACAAGCCTGAGTCAGCTGTCCCAGGCCAACCACAGGTCTTTTACTGCAGTGTAGATGTACCAATTGTGACCTGCAAGCTAAGGGGATCACCATGAGCCAGAAATGGCATGGGACTGCTCACTAAACCTACACAATTCTTCCAAACTTTTCACTCTTTATTGGCTCACTTACAGTATTGAAGGTGTCCTAACATTTGTCATTTTAAGGCTTTGAAGAAACAGACCCTATTGTACTCTCAAGCATTACAAGCTCTTTTGGTCTGGTCAGGACTGCCTCTTGTGCATAATTATGAGTTTTTTTGAAACAAGAGCTAATATAGCTAAACAAACTTTTTAAAAGGTTAAAAACAATTAGCAATCCTGTACCTGAAATCCTTCCTCTTAACTCATTTATTTTCCCTACTGTTTGGGGAGAGGAAGGAATTTGCTTGTCTTTTCCAGCCGTTGGTGGGAGAGTTTTTATGCTGATATCATAAAGCCCTGAAAGTGGGGCTTGAAAGGCATCATTAATGTCATGCTGGATTTAAATTAGGGCAAAACCAGACCAACCTCAACACCTGCATCTTGGTTGTGATACTACTCAGAGATACATCAGTGTGTCTGCCTGCTTAGCTTGGAATTATCAAAGCTACACACACACTCTCTGGGACATTTATCAAAGTACTTGTGATGCATGATCTGTCTATCTCAGATTAGAATCCAGCCATTTCTTTTTAATATAGTCTGTTTTGCTCAGACTTTGTGCTCATTATGTACTTGAACAAATGGGTGACTGCTTATGCTTCTATAGCTTCATATCACTGGAAAATAGAAAACTTTCCTCACATCAGCCCACTCAGTAGTCAAAACTGTGCTAGGACAGTGAGTGTACATGTCTGTAGTGCCTTTCCTCACAAAGGCTCCCAAACTATTTCACAAATATTATGAGACTTACTTTGCCCACCAGGTGAAAGTCAGAAATTTTAATACCCATTACACCTAGGTGGAGGGCAAAGCAGACTCTTAAATGCGGGGAGACACCAACTGGCTGAGATAGAGCAGCATTGGAGTGGTCCGAACTGCTGTGCAGGGAAGAAAAGGTGCCCTTAAAGGGGCAGGCATCCCAGAGAAAGCTGTCATGGCAAGGGTGGGGAATGGTCAGGCTGAAGCCACTGCTAAAGTCCTGGCTCAAGTGGTTTCATATACCACATGCTGGATAAGTAAATTAAAGGACTCCATGCTTGTAAAAATTAAACTGGCTCTTCACTAAGAGAACTATTTACAGCAGTGCTGCAATTACAGCTAGCATTTTAGCCATGTGCACACAGACTTCTTGATGCCTTCCCCAAACTCTTCCCTCCTGCAAGCTGTGCTGCTCCCTCCAAATTCCATGCAGTTTACTACGGCACCATTGCTTGGGCACCATTGCTTAGGCAAGGGTGGTGTTCTTCTTTTGCTATTTAAACCATCATGAGGTCTTACACTTTATATACCATTTAGAGGAAAGGGGGCAGTTAATACTTCTCTAACAGCTAACGGGTTGTGCCAGCCTGTCCTCTGCTGTAAATCACCATAGCTTTATCTGAGCCGTTGCTGCAGGCTCTCTACAGTTAATGTTTTTTTTAAAACTTTAAAACATACAAGGAATTTTCTTTCACAATCTAAAGCTCCACTCATCCATGTACTCCAATTACTTGAATGTGTATATACATGGAGTCGCAGAAATAGAAATATCCATCATGCTCTCTATTATTTTCTTCAGTTAGCAAGATATGTTTTTTTTCCCTTGGACCAACCACCCCACATATTTTGTTTTAAAAAACTGGACAGCTATGAGTTCACGTTGTCCACCCCCAGCAGCTTCTGGCAATTACTGCATCCCCATTTTCTGCTTAAAGCAAGGTAGTAAGTCAAGGCAAGAGCGTGGGCTGAAGTTTGTGATATCTTTCACTGATCCGAACACCAGGGTGACTCATTAAGAGACAGTTTGAGGACAGACCTTCAGAGGGCTAATAAATCTATGAGCAAGCCGAGTGAGCCTGTAGATGAAGTTTTCATTAAGCTTTTTAGAAGCGTCAACACAATGCCATGGATTACTTGCACACACGCACAGCACAGAGGAATGAATCATGCTGACTGTTAAAGTGACAACCCTGTTTCCATACCATGGAGTCCTGGGAAGGTGAGATGAAATAGAAAACTAAATTACAAGGATATGTGACAGGGCTGCATGACCTTCTTATCCCTTCAGAGAACTCTGTGTTCGGTTTTCTGCCAAAGTACCACAAACAACCTTCTTGTAGTATTCCCAAGCCAATTGAATCTGCAAAGAACTAATGATCTCCTGGAGATTTCCAGCTGCAGCATGATGAGTACTTCTCACTTCTAAGAAAAAATATCTTGATGATTGTGGCTTGTCAGTGGTTTGGGTCATATAATCAACAGCAAGGCTGCTGGGCAGCCTGAAAATGGGCAGGGTGGGTAAGTGTTAGTGTCTTACATAAATTCTGTATAAGGAAGTATCCTGCTGCTTGAGTGATTCAAACACCAGCCCCACAAGGTCCTGGTTGATTTATTCCTGTTTTATTCTTGTTCTGATTCTTTGTTCCCTGTCTATCCTGCATCCCTGCTTTGTAGGGATGACTAAAGAGAAGATATTGTGTACAAGTTGGGATACTTGCCGTTGACCCAAGGAGAACCTAAGTGACATAAGGACACGATGGAACAAAAAAGACTATTCTGAATCTCTTCCTGTTGGAGGAACAGATTCAGAGCGTGCTAGTATAACCTCACCCCTTCATTTCGTGGAAGCACAATGTGTCTGGGAAAATGCAGATGACAAATAGGGTGACCAGATTCCCTGATATTATAGAGACAGACCTGATATTTGGGGCTTTGTCTTATTTAGGCACCTGTTACCCCCCCACCACGTCCTGATTTTCACACTCGCTATCTGGTCACTCGAATGACAAATCCCAGGTGGAAATGCATGGGAGATGGGGAAAAGTATTTTCAACTCAGGGGAACAAACTTTAATCAACAAATCAACCAGCCCACCAAAAACCCAAACCAAGCATCACAAAACAAAAATACCCCAAGCAGAAGTTCTACCCTGAAAATGAAATGCCAGAAACGCCATGAAATTCACTAAAGATTTCGCAATTGCTATTCATTTTACACAGAAGTCACTTAGATACTATGGTCATGGGCAGGTGTATAAAACCCCAAGATACATATGATAGAGTCTCCACCACAAAGTTTACAAGGGGTGGCAAGCTGCATGGCATTGGAGGACTTATTGGATACGCTTACTGCCTATAGAATTTTAACCATTTACTGGATATTGGTGGAGCAGCAAATGCAAATGTAGAACAAGAGGTAGTAGCCGAAAAGGCCTCAGACGTCTGGGCCATGCACACACTAGAATTTTTCTTAATGGGTATTTTCAGTGGTGGCACAACTGGAAATACTGCAGTTGACTGGGTTGAGGTGTTCTTACCACCGACTGTGCCCTGAACAGCAGTAAAAAGGCCTGCATCCATATTAGTGTTTCCACTGGGAGAGTGGGTTACTCATTGGGAATAAATGGTAAGAAAAATTATAGTGCGAACAAGACCTTGGTAAAGTAACAGATCAATGTGGGTGGCAAACTAAAAGCCCTGGAAAAATTTGCCAGAACCAAAAATCTCAAAATATTGGAGTCACTGAAAATGTGAAAGCTACCATATTAATTGACTAAGTAATGCACAGTGTCAGATGTATCTGACTCTAGAAGATGAAACTGAGTTCTGCATGCCAAGCTTGCATACACCAGAACTGCAATTGTGATAGTAATCGTGACACATGCACTTGCTAAAAGATGATTCTGGTAACTGCAATGGAAAAAATAATCTAGAAGTAGATGTGTGACTAGGAAAAATAGATGGCTTTGTTTTTTGTGTTTTGCCTCTTTACATTTTTAAGAAATCTGCTAATGTGCACAGAGAAGTAACATTTTGTGGTCATGGTTGCTGAAACCTGTGCAGAGAACACAAATATACACTGTGTTCTCTCACTTGGACTTTTGTTGTCGTCACTGGCTCCTGGGTGATCTTTTGAGGAGCGCTTTTTAGTGTGTCCTTGGTTAGGGTACTTCTTGGACCCTCATCTTTAATTAAATCTAGCGGTCCACTTCAGACTCTTGGCTGTATTTGTGGAGGCAGGGATATCACCCCCTTTGCTATCCCAGGTAGGGTTGCCAACTTTCTGATTGCAGAAAACGAAACATCCTTCCCTGCCCCCTACCCGACCCCTTCCCTGAGACCCTGCCTCACCCCCTCTTCGAGGCCCCGCCCCCACTCACTCCAGCCCCCCATCCCTCTGCTGCGTGTTCTCCCCACCCTCACTCACTTGCTCATTTTCACTAGGCTGGGGCAGGGAGTTGGGGTGCGGAAGGGGATGCGGGCTCTGGGTTGGGGCCGGAGATGAGGGGTTTGTGGTGCAGGAGGGGGCTCTGGGCTGGAGCCAAGGGGTTTTGAGGGGTTCAGAGTGTGGGCTGGGGCAGGGGTTGTGGTGCGGTGGGGTGAGGGCTCTGGTGGGGGACTGGGGATGAGGGGTTTGGAGTAAAGGAGGGGGCTCCAGGCTGGGGCCAAGGGGTTCAGAGTGTGGGAGGGAGTTTGAGCGTGGGAGGGGGCTCAGGGCTGGGACAGGGGGTTGGGGTGCAGGCTCCGGGAGGGAGTTTTGAGTGTGGGAGGGGGCTCAGGGCTGGGTGGGGCAAGGGGTTGGGGTGCGGGAGGGAGTTCAGGATGTGGGCTCTGGGCATCGCTTACCTCAGGCAACTCCCGGAAGGGGCAGGCTTGTCCCTCTGGCTCCTACATGGAGGCACAGCCAGACAACTCCACAGACTGCCCTGTCCGCAGGTGCTGCCCCCGCAGCTCGGAGAGCCCCGGCTGCCCTTGTGCCTAGGAGCGGGAGGGACATGCCAGCCACTTCCGGAAGCCACACTGAGCCAGGGCAGGCAGGCTGGTCAAGCTGCTTTCCTGTAAACAGGCGAGGCTCTCCTCCCGCTTCTGTCTATGCTCAGTCTGGGCTTTGTAGAACCCATTACAGTTCTTTCCTGTTGTTTTCCCTACTTTAAAATAAAAATCATGTATACAAAAAACATGTGTTTTTTCCTTGCACAAGGACAATAACAGAATAGAAATTAGCTCTTGACATTTCTGAGTCCAAGCCCAATTGCAGAAATTGAGGAGAAACAAACCTACAGTGATTAAACCAGCTTTTATCAGGAGAGAAACTAACATTGCACTCTTATACCTTACAAAGCTTCAGAGAAGACATAACAAATGCTTTTATTTTCTAGGATCCAGCACCAACACCAAAACTTTCGGAAAACATTAAAAGCAACATGATGGCAAAAGGCTGGACTCTAGTAATAGAAGAGACTTGAGATAGTGTGTTTGGTTAGTTTAACTGTGCATGGTAGAAGGAAGTCAGGTACATTTTAAAATATACTGCAGTGTTCTAGAATTGTACTGCTGTAGGTTATTCCCTAATATTTAACAGAATGGTTTGTCTTAGCAGAAAATAGGATGTTTAATCATCTAAAGCATCACCACTTCTCTGTTGGGAATAGAGCTCGGCAAATTTTCATGTTATGTTCACAGCATACAAACAGAGAAGTTAGATAAAGCATAGAAAGCTTTTGCTGGAAGGCTGCAATATAACACTACTTTATTTCTTGGAATTCAGAACAATAACACCCAAGAACCCCAAAACAGAGAGACAAGAAGCAGGCTGCTCCCTAAAGCACACAGGCACAACTCACCCCATTTTACCGTAGGCTGGCTGGCTGCAAACTGAGTGTTGCTAGGCCCAGATAGAACATTTCTCTACAGAGGCCCCTAGCTTGCAAGCAGGGCCAGGAAAATCCTCTGGAATTTAAAATGACAGCCTATAATTTTAACAAAGTTTTCAGTATACCACAATTCAGAGCAATTTTTTAGAAGTGGTAGAGCTACCGTGAAAACGTTAGGGACATGAGGATGTAGTGGGTACAATATTGCTAGCCTCAAGAGATCCAAAATCATGAATCAGAGTCCCAAAATTATGAGACTGGCCCCCCAAAATTATTTGATTAAACCAAAACCAAAACCCAACTCTTTTTTAGTCTGTCTGCTGACTTTTTAACTCCTCTCTATTCCTCTGCCAATGTGCATTTGATAATTTCTGGTTGAAAAGTCAACCTTCACTGGACACAGAAATGCATGCTTCTCCCTGGCTGCTCCAGTGAAGACACCACTTATTCTCTCTTGACCCCTAAGACAGGGGATCTGCCACCCATTTCCCATAACTATCTTGACCCAGCAGCAACACATCTCTGTCTCCTGTTGCCCAGGGGCCTTCTCTACCTGGGAGCTAGCAGCACCACTTCGCAGTTTCCCCTTCTCCCTGGCCCTGGGAATTCTCCTCTGCCTGGGTCCAGCAGCACCATTTCCCCAGTTCCCCCCTTCCCACTGCCCTCGGACCCTCTCTCTGTTCTATGCCATATATGAAAGCAGGACTTGGGGCAGGGCAGGTCTGTGTCCTCAGCACCAAGGCTCTGCCTGCATGTCCAGCCCCAAGAGCAGGCACCAGAATCCCCTGGCTTGCAATCAAGTCATGGGAGTTGACAATGCGACACACTGTCCTCCCCTGGCTGCTCAGAGGGGATGCCCCTAACCCTCCATCATACCCAGGCTGGGGGCATTGCCTCCTGATCCCTCCATCTCACACCCATTACTATCCTCTATACCCTCAGACTCCCTCCTCATTCTCCCCCACCCACCTTTCACAGGGTCTCTGCAGCTGCTCAGTCCCTGTGTCCTGCCCAGCCCCTTGAACCACAGAGTGGAAGCCAGTTTGCCTGACTTCAGCCTCCCTGGGAAGTGACAGCCAACTTGTATTACGGGCACTTCCACATGCAGATCAACTGCAGTGACATGGTAGCCATCTTGCTGGCATCAGCCCATTGGCAGAAGATCCCTTTGAGGATCTGGGCCTCAGAGCCAGTGTGGAGAGGGGACTGACAGGGAGGGAGCTGAGCCAGCTATACATGGGAGCCTCCCGTCTGTCTGTCCGTCCAGAGAACAGCCCCCAGTGGCAGGGTGTTGCAACTGCCACTGCATCCTTCTTGAGCCTCAGGGGAGAGGCAGGGAGACTCACTCTTTCCTTGACACCTCCCTTCACGCCAGGTGGTGGAATTGGAGAAACACACTGCAGCCCCACACTGACACATGGAGGAGAGGAAAGGTGTTTCCCCCGTCCCGCTCAACCAAAGTTATGCCCATGCACTCAACCCCAGCTAGACACCTTAAGTGCTCTGCCCAAGGCTCTCCTTCATTTGAGCTGCAACAGCGGCACCTCCCCACTCCTCACCCACATTCTTTACCAGTGCAGGACTCAAACATTCAGCATCCTCCGTCTTTAAAGTAATTTTTTTTCCTGGTCTATTTTCAGCATCTCCATCAGGGTCTTTCTTTTACTAGGTGATGATTGCTATGTGTCCTCTCCCTTCTGCACTTCCCAATATTGCACATTCTTTACGCCTAGGAGAAACAAATGCAGTTCAAAACAGAGGGCTTACTAACATAAGCTGTGTCTTTTATACCCTCACTACTGGGGGCTAGCGGCAAAGAGACCAAGACATCTTTCAATTCTTACTACTGACTAGGGATGCCAACCCTCCAGGATTGTCCTGGAATCGCCAAGAATGAAAGATTATATCATGTGATGAAGCCTCCAGGAATATATCCAACCAAAATTGGCAACCCTACTACTGACTAGAGCAGAGATGGGCAAACTACGGCCCGCGGGACCGTCCTGCCTGACCCCTGAGCTCCCGGCTGGGGAGGCTAGCCCCTGGCCCCTCCCCTGTTGTCCCCTCTCCCCTGCAGCTATGCTGCTGCGCAGGCAGCGTGGCTTGTGCCCACCCACCTCCCAGGCTTTCCAATAAGCCTGTCCTGCTGCTCTAAGTGGCGTGGTAAGGGGGGGGGTTGGATGAGGGGCAGGAGGTCCCGGGGGCAGTCAGGGGACAGGCAGCGTTTGAATGGGGCGGAGGCGATAGGAGACAGGGAGAAAGGGGGGGTTGGATGGGGGTGGGATCCCAGGGGGTTGGGGGGGTTTCGGGGGGGACAGGGAGCAGGGGGGTTTGAATAGGAGGTGGGGTCCTCGGGGGGAAGTTAGGGATGGGGGTCCAGGGAGGGGGTGGTCAGGGAACAAGGAGTGTGTGTGGGGGGGTTGGATGGGTCGGGGATCCTGGGGGTCCTGTCAGGGGCAGGGGTGTGAATAGGGGTTGGGGCAGTCAGAGGACAGGGAGTGGGGGAGTGAATAGGGGGTAGGGTCCCGGGGGGGGCGGTTGAGGTGGGGGATCCCAGGAGGGGGAAGTCAGGAGACAAGGAGCCGGGGGGGTTGGATGGGTCGGGGTTCCGACGGGAACAGTCAGGGGGTAGGAAGCGGGAGGGGCGGATGGGGGCAGGGGCCAGGCTGTTTGCGGAGGAACAGCCTTCCTTACCCAGGCTTCCATGCCATTCTGCAACCCTGATGTGGCTCTTGGGCCTCGGGCCAAAAACTTTGCCCACCCCGGACTAGAGCCAGAAGGAGACTGTGTCATCTGCCTGTCAAACTGAAAAATTTGACTTTTTGTCAAAAACCGTGGTTTTCAGCTGCATTTTTTTGTTTCTCAGTTTTGGGCCAAAAAACATTCAGCAAAAATTCTGTTTTTCTGCAGAAAGCACATTTAAAAAAAAAAAAATTCACTTTGCTGAATTCCCCCCCCCCCACACACAAAAAAAAAGTTGACAGAAACTTTTTGACCAGCCCTACTACTGACTTAGAGGAGACTCCTGCCTGAACCCTTCCCTGCACAGTGCCGTAAGAATTTTGTATACTTCAGCATGGGCTTGGGCTCCAAAGGCCTGGACACATTTAGATTAACAGCTGTACAAATGAGCTTTATCAACCCTTTTACATTTGAAATGTTCCCTATGACTAGTATGTGTGTGAAATCTATCAGTGTCACAGGAAGTACATAACACCCATGTGAAATTAAAATACCTAGATTTTTAGAACAAAGTACAGGCCCTCTTAATAATATGTGTGACTTTGACAACCATGAACGCAAGGGATACACTGGATATGCTAGTGTCACGTATTCTTTCACGCATGCACTACCCTATCAACGGCTCTACACTGCTCTGCCAATTCATGTCATTGCCACAACACAGCTGCCGCTTCTCCTGTCTCAAATGGGCCTCTTCTGAACAGGACTGATCAGTTATGACAAATTGTGTTGTGGTTTTATTATTCAAACAAACACCCACTAAAGACCAAGCATTTTCACCAGTAACTTGCTAAAAGCACAGTAAAACACCTAACACTACAAAAACTGAGATTAAAATGAGGCATTCAAGGAAGAAATTTGACTGAAGGGCTGGCTTATGCAGTATCAGTGCCAACCATGTGGCTGTCAAGTGTCACAGCAGGGAGAGGGAGAGAAAAAAAAATAGCCAACATAAACTGCCTAAGTCATCCACAAATCTCTTTGGAGCAATGAAGTATATAGATTCTTGACTGAGCACTCTATTTACAAAAACATTGATTTTCTTCTACAGTGCATGTAATGACTGATAGACAGAGATGCTGCTTCCAGTATGAATGGGAGATGCATACATTGATGTGAACAATCTTTCAAGACAGCGCACAGATTTAGTGGTATGATTAATCAATATGGCAGCCTAGAAGCATCCAGGATTTCCTAAAATTCAGAATCTCTCCTATTGTGGAGAGTCACTTTGTCTAGATGTCAAAGGGCTGGGAAATTCTCAGTTACTGATAATGTGTGTTGTTTGTTTGCTGATAGAATGTTACACAGCAATTTGGTTTCAGTCTGACTGTTTAACAATGAGAGCATTTCAGGTTACTCCTTTTGGAGTCAAAGAAATGGTTTTAGGAATAATACTTATGACAGAGTATATTTATTATGTCATTTTAACATCCACCTGCCCCCAACCCTATTTCTATTTCCATCAGCTCAAAGACTCTTCCACTTTAATCAGTCTCTGCTTAATTGATCTTCACCTTAATTTGTCAAAAACCTCTATATCCTAATTTTTTATTTTTTTTAAATATTTTTAAAAATATGCAATAATATAAAAATCTCAATCAAGGTATTTCAACATAAGCATATTATGGTACAGAGGTAAATCAATTGACAACAGCAATAGGTATTTGCATTACATATCTAATGTAGATGTCACAACCCCAGATTAACTCTTTTGACACCATTCCAGTTACAAAAGCAATGTGTGTAAGGGGGCAGGCGGAAGGTCCAGACAAGACCCAGAAAGGAGAATCCTTAGAATTATGGTACATTTTGAGGTGTGTTGGCCTGTAATGCAAGTCCCTCAATGGCATGAGATAGAAATGGGCAGCCTGCACCCTGAAAAGATTTTCTCTTTGCTATTGGGCGCAGGAACAAGTTTATTTTGCCAGCTCTTTCTTCCCTCAAAGACAGAAGAGGAGGGGATCAGTTTGGCCAGCCATCCTTTAAAAAGTGTCAAGAGTAGGGATTCAGCTGGCCAGCCACCTCCTAGAGCTACCACAAGAGCAGGAGGGTAACAGGAAGCCATTAGCAAGCAAAAGGCAAGGAACAGTCCAAGACTTCTGGAAGATGATGTGCTGACTATTGGCTTTGAGTAGAGCCCATATGAAACTTTAGGTTTACTTGGCTTTCAACCAACACTACACAAAACTTGGTGCCATTGGCTGAGTTTTGCTTTCATTTTTTTGGGGATACATTTAGAGTCGGCCCTAGACCAAATGGCTCCCCAGGTGAGGAGCGTCTTCGGCGCCTTCCCCCTCCATTTGTTAAACTTTTGAATACTTTATTTTTTATTGCATTTGTAGCTCATTTCTCAACTTTGATGCACAATTTGCACGTATGATATATCCTTGTCATATAAAATGATAAATTTGCATGCTAGGATCTGTAAATCTATATTTATTCACGCTAACAACAAAAACAGCATCCCAAGCCCAGCACCATAGGTGGTCACATGGGTCACCTGCCCCTAAATCCGGCTCTGGATACATTTGTACCTGAAACTCAGTGAGGTATGAACCCATGGAACCAAAAGGGATAGCAATGGTTTATCAACCCCTTCTAAACCAATGCTGCAGAGTTTCACATAGCTTGGCTGCTTAGGCAGCTGCCTGGATTCAGCCACAACTGAAAGAAAAGCTAAAGTTGCTCGACAAATATAGCTCAGGTCTTCATAGATAGCTGTGAAGAGCTATCCCAGAACCTACTATCTTGTCCCAGCTGCCTTCATGAGTACCCCTGTGTGTTTGTGTCACTTCACAATGGAGTCAGAAGAACGCTGTTGACGGAAGCAGTACAGTAATGAGTTGAGTAGCACACAGTTATCATTTTACTGTTATTTGTACTGATTGTCTGGAGGGAGGTTTTTTGAAAATCCAAGATGTGCCATCGCTGTGTTTGGAGTGGCTACTAGCAGCGATACAAAGTGTTGAAAATAATAGACATGACAGACCTAATTGAATAAAACAGTAATGTAGAAGTGGGGCTTCTACCCCTTTAAATTGTGATGTTTACAATTGTGACGTTCCAGTGTCTCTAAATTACTGCTTACAGAGGTGCTTTACTGATTCACTTAATCTCTGTAAATACTACCCCATTCTAGCTTCCCTAGGCATCCACTAAACCAGCTTCCTGTTCCAGTTTTGAATGCAAGGAGTGGCTGCTAATGAATTACAGGCTCTGCCAGCTTCAGACGAACACTTGATGACAGGTAAAAATTCACTTTTAAGAAAAAAGAGTAGCGTGTTTGTGTGGAGAGAAGGATATTATTTCTTCCAGTTACTTTATGTTGGACTGCAATGCAAGGGGCCCTTCAAGATGACAGGTACTCGGCCTATTGCTGATACACAAATACTGGCATCCCATACTAATCTAGTACATGAAAAAGAAGTAGCAATGCCATCTTGATGGGTCTGGACAGCTGGGTAGGCCAGTCTGATCCTTCAGTTACCTGAGCCCAACCTCAACTTTACCAGACTAGAAGGAAATGGCATGTATTGTTCAGAGGTATACAACAGGGCTGGCTGGAAAACAACATTTCTGTTTTGCCAAAAATTGAGGTTTCAGAATTTGTTTTCATCCCATTTCAGAATGAAATGAGACCTTTTGAAATTTTTTTTTTTGCAAAAGTGTCACCCCGCCCCCAAAGAAGCCAATAGCCTAGTGGTGAGGGCATTCCCATGGGATGTGGGAGATCCAGGTGCCAGTCTCTGCTTTAGAGTAAGGACTCAGACTTCATACTCCCCTGTGGCAGTGAGTGCCCGAACCACTAAATTATAGTGTCTCTCTCTTGCTGGCCAAAAGAATAATTCATTATTTATACCAAGGGGAACAGCTCCAACAGGAAAGATTGACTTAAAGCCAGATGGTTAGGACACTTACCTGAGATGTGGGACGTTTAAGTCCCTACTCTGTGTGATTCAGAGCAGGGCTCTCTCACGCCCCCCACCCCCAGTCTCCCCCACCCACATTTCCATGAAAAGTTTCAGTTTCAGTCCAAAAAGTTTTGTCAAAAAAATCCTGAGAGCTCTAGTATAGAGCCAACAGGAAAAAATGAAATAAACAGGGTAAGATTACAATTCACACATGTGTATGATTCTCTAAGCTGCAGTTCTGTTAAAAAACTAAGGCTTGGTCTCCGCTTAATGGTTAGGCTGCCATAGCTTTGTCAGTTAGGGGTATGAAATAAAATCACACTCCTGAGTACAGCAGCACCCCCAGCTAGGACTACCCCCAGCATTGACTCAGCTATGTCAGTGGAAGAATGCTTCCACCAATGTAGCTAACTTCGTCCAGGGAGGTGCATCAGCATAGGCTGCACCTATACAATGGGATTAAGGAGGCATAGCCGTGCCCACATATCTGTGCCAGTGTGGTCTCCTTGGAGAAGACACCAGCCTAAGGAAACCTTTGAATATCACGCTGCTTTGTTTGCTGAAAACCAGTGTTGCCAAAGCTGAAGACTCCCTCACCAAAAGCATGGGATCTGAAATACTCACAGAGCTGTATTATCCCAACTCTTAACATTAATAACAAACACTTTGCAGTTACAAACCCCTTTTATTCTGAGGATCAGAGCCATTTACAGACATTAATTATGTGCCACAGCTTCTCTGCAGTGTAAGTGCTGTCCTCATTTTAGGAATGGGGGAAAGAGTCACAGAGCAGCTAAATGACTTGCCCAAGATGGCATGGCGAGTGAGGAAAGGGAAACAACCAGATCAGGTGGTCAAAGAGTCAAGGTTCTTCTCCACGCTTCACAAGACTGATTTCCCTATGTTTCTTATGGGTTGTATTTTCTTAACATTAAAACACTAACTAGTGTGGCAGCATAATGAAGGTTATTCTTTTCAAAACCTGCTTTTGAAGCCTGTGGTAAAAGGACAGTATGTCTTTTAAAATAGCCCAGTTAGGGGATTGGTAGTAAGCACGAGCAAGAAGGCATTTTACAACTGACATTTTAATGTTTTTATCCAAGTTATTGACACTGTAATTTTCTTTTTAATCTCCTTTGGATTTATACCTTTCCTTAAGGAGAAACACTCCCAGACACATAAGATTTCTATTTATATCTAGCAGAGCTATTAGAGAAAAGGCTATGTGGGAAAAGTAAGTGTCTATCTGGTAAATAGAAGGAGGTAAAGATTTGGAACAGACAGTGCACGCAGATACTATAGCTTTCTATATTGCTTCAGCTGAAGTGCTTCAAGCACAGCACGGGAAATATCACAGCAAATCAATATCACCAAAAGAAGAGCGCTGTTGATGTGACTCCGTATGACACATGAAAAGATGGATAGCACTTCTAACTGTCCTCAACTGATGCTTTCTGCCTGTATTAATGCAGCTGTTTTCTGCTCCCCGTTAGGAACCAGAGAAGTATCAGTGTTTTAATCTTACTCATGTGACCACCCTTGCCCTTAGCCTGCTCATACCACAGAAACCATTACCAAACATTTTAGGCACTGGATGTAGTAGACTAGTGCAGTCTGTTTGGAGACAGGTAAGAAAGAAAAGTCATTCTCATATACTTGTGAGGGAGATGGGGAGTGGGCCTGGCCCTAGAATGATACAGACATGCTTAAAATTGAGTCATACCATCATAGTCATCGCTGTCACACACTTTCTGTATGACTTTGGGCACGTCATGCCCAACAGCCACTGAAGTTAATGGGATCTCTCTCTACTCTATAGACATTGGGTCTGGTCCTTAATCTCGGGACCTCAGTTCTCCATTTGTAAAATGAGGATGATTCTTTTCTAGGGGAAATGCCAGGGTAACCATGAGACATTCCTGGTGCATGAGGACTGCTTATGAAAGTTCAGAGGGTGAAGTGATGAGTAGCATAGAAAAGCCTACACTATACATACATAAATAAAGGAGTGAATATGATGGATGATGTCAAGGTTGATGCTAATAACACATTCCTTTTATAAGTGAGTGTTGAGCAGCAGTGATATGATGCAAGAAAATGGTCTCTACCCATTCCCAGGTTACAATGTGTGTTACAACCAGAGAATGCTCTAGATCACAACATAGTAATTGTTAACAATAATTTAAAAAAATGACACTACACAATGGAAGTTTCCAGTGTCAAGACTCCACCCCTGCTTAGGGTGGTTCTAGCAAGCATACGAGAGCAGACTGGTCAGGGCCCACCACCTTTCCTCACTAAGCTCACTGTCCCACTACTTTGTTTCCAGGTGGAATGGATTAACAAGAGAGAACATGCAGGCTTCACTCATCCAAGCATAGGACTCTGTTGCAGTGGTAGGTTGGTAAGGCTAGCTCCAAAAAGCCATGATGGAATGACAGTAGCAAGAGCCCTTTGCTTGGGTTCTGGCTCCCAAACTATTAAGTTCCAGTATTAACAACCCAATAAACTGAACAGGGGAGTTCACACCTCTCAGAGCTATTGTTTCAGGCTGTCTGCAAACTCAGACCTGTTACACTCAACATGTTCAAGGTGTTCTGCATATCCATGAAGACTCAGAAGCCCAGAGTTATTCTACCCAAGCGTCTCTGTCAAGCCACAATCGAAAAAAAATGTCCCTTCAACAGAGAATTTTGCCAATTAGCCAGTTAAATTCTCATCCCATTAATGTCCATGTGATTTTTACCAGTGAGTTCACCTGGCCTTTTTCTTGACATCCTGCTTCTTTTTTGCTTTTCTTATATTATGTTATGATTAAGCAGCCTACATGCTGAGGCTAAGGATTTTAATCTCCTTACTTTTGACTTGTCAGGTTTTTTTTCCACTAGTTTCCCCTTTAAAAAAAAAATCTCCTTTGGGAATTTTAATGTCACAATGCTAGTTTAGCTTCTCTGAATGTGATATATAAACAGTTTATATGTAGATATTTGAACTTACCCATTATTACTACTTTATTAGTTTTCTGTGATCCCCTCTTAACAGTGTACAGCCTTTTCTTGATTGAAAGGCCAGTAGTATAACCCTGCTAGTATATTTGTGTTCTTAGGTCTTGGGTTATGACCTATTGGTTTCAGTGTAGCCCTCTCTTTCTATGCACAATGTACCACCTCTGTTTGACCAGTCTATAAATTCTGTTACTGTGCTTAACCTTGCCCTACAGCATGAGCAGACCATCTTTTTATGAGGTTGACCCAATTCTAATGCAATGCAAAATTTGCCCAGCAAACATCAGTCTGAACATACAGCTGAGATGCCCCTCTTTGAAGAGGAAGCACGTCATTCTCTGATAAGTGCTGTACATATGCACCATACATTCACAGATACAAGACTTTAGAGTCTATATTTAGAGGAAAGGCTCTTTCACGTCAGTGCACTGCTCTGCAGATGAATTTAAGGAAAGAGTTATAAATCCAGACCACATGACATTACCTCCCCCATGCTTCACCCCCTAGCCTTCACAGACAAACCCTTTCATCAGCTATGTCAATTTGTAGTTGATATTATAGAGCTAGGTTCCAAAACTTACCATCCTTTGCTTGAATTGCTTTATGCAAACTAATCACATTGCCTCTGTTTCAGAGTCATAAAAGCTACTCTCTCCTTGTCACTGGTTTCAGCTGGTGTAAACTGGGATAGAGCCCTTCATGTCAACAGAGCTACATTGTATTCCACCAGCTGCAGATCAGGTCTTCAGGTTTACACACTTACCAGTAGGATCATACACTTTACATTCTTTTACAATTTCCCACCCTCCTGTTTCATTCAACGGAGCTCTCTTCCCTCTACTACTGTCAGACTTCCATAAAGCCTGTTTTATTATAATGACAAAGACCTACAGATCTGTTGAGGTTTTATGTCTATGTAGCTTTGATTTAAATGACATTGTACTAGTGAGGTCAGAGCTCAGTTCTTCCCACTCAGCCTTGGTGACTTGATGCTCCATTTTCTTGTTTAAAGAATATAACACACTGTTAAAGAGTTTGTTAATACCAGGTTATCTCAATGAACAGCTGCAAAGTATCAGATTCACCTGCCATAAAAAGTTTCAGAAAGGGGAAACTCTTTGAACTTTAAAATCTGGTGCTCACTGAAAAGATTTTTTTAAAGAATACAGTTCCATTTAAACAGTTAATTGAAAGTAATATGGAAGTCAGAGATGGAAATGACCAATTAGACTATATCATTGTCACCATCAGACCTTCATTTGCAGGTCTAATGCCTGCAATAGATTTTCTAGTGTTCTGCCTGGTCTTGTTTTAAAAGTTCCCTCAGCAGACTATTCCACAACTTGATACATTGTAAAGTCTTTTCATACACAACACTTGGTACCTGTAAGTAACATACAGTTACTCCTGGAGGAATTCTGCACCACTGCACGTGCCCAGAATGTATGTTCCCCACAGATTTCTTTGCTGCAGAAAAATGACTTTCTGATGGGGAACCAAAGGGAAGCCACAAGAGCAGTCATGCAACCGTCCCCAGTAGTAGGTTTCAGGTGTCCAGGGCAGCCAGCAGAGAGGTAAACCACTGTGGGGCAGGAGGCAGGACTGGGGAAGACCAGGCTTGTGGTTTCTACCCTGTGCAGAGCTCAGCTGGTAGGCTGCGCTGGGCTGGGCTGGGGAGGACGGGACTTCCTCTTCCCCTGCATGGCATCTGGGGCTGGGTCATACCCACCCCGAGATTTCCCCCCCAGCTTCAGGAAGCTCTGCAAACTCCCCTCCACCCTGCTTCCTGCACCCATCACTCCTCAGCTGTAGGGGGAGGGATCCCTGTACAGGGAGCTGCTCCCCAATCCACCCAACCTCCGTGTATCCAGACCCCCTCATACCCAGACCCTCCCACTGAACTTCGCACCCTCCTGCACTCACCCCCCCCGATAAGCCCCACTGCCCCTGCAACTGGACACCCCAACAAGCCACCTGCACCCAAATCCCCACCCAACTGAGCCCTAACCAGTTGCACCTGGATCCCCACCCCACTGAACCCCTCACACCCAGACCCCCTTGCCAAGCTCTACCCCCCACATCCAGACCCCCTCACTGCTGAGCCCCAACCACCTTCACCTGGACCCTCCTGCAGAATCCCATTGCCCCTGCACCTGGAACCCCTTAACAAGCCCTTGTGCATCCAGATTCCCCACTGAGCCACCCACATCCAGATTGCCCCACACAGAACCCTCTCAACCCACACCTGGATCCCCACACAATAAGCCCCTCCACATTTTGATCCTGCCTTGCTAAGCCTGTCTCCCATACCTGGCACACCTGCCATGGAGGGGCAGGGCCACGGGGTGTTTCTAGGGCAGGCCTGGTCCTTGCACTGTGTCAGGTTTGGGTGCAGCCTCATCTCTGAGTCCATGTCCTGCAGCAGGGGGAGCTGCACAGTGATCTCCCACCTCTGTGCAGCCAGTGGCCTGTGCTCCCCAATGCCATGCTGGAGCCTCCACATTTATTTGACAAATACAATTTGCAGAATTCTGCAGAATTTTAAAATATTGTGTGAAGAATTTTTATTTTTTTGGGTGCAGAATTTTTAATTTTTTGGCTCAGAATGCTCTCAGGAGTAACATACAGCAATATAGCATGTGGAGATAATCAAGTGCAACAGCACATTTTCCATTTTCAGCCTATTCGCTGTAAACTTTTAGGACAACGGCATAGGGAACTTTGTTGCTCTTATTAGTAATATCTTCCTTGCTTTTGGCCTCTTAGTTATCATAAGTCCTGATGTCTTCCTAGGAGAATCAGCTATTCCAGTTTATTACCTGATACTTGGCTTTTCAGAGACAGTTTTGGTATTTTGTAGAATATCAAGTCAGGACCATATAATAGAAATTGCTGTGATATATCACTGCAAATGCAGTTCAGAAGATTTACCCCCAAATGTCATCATATGAATGCATGCAGCACTTCTATCATCCTCTAGAGCAGGGATTGGCAATGTTTGGCATGTAGCCCACCAGGGTAAGCCCCCTGGCGGGCCGGGCCGGTTTGTTTACCTGCCGTGTCCACAGGTTCAGCCAATTGCAGCTCCCAGTGACCGCAGTTTGCTGCTCCAGGCCAACGTAGGGCTGCGGGAAGTGGAACGGGCTGAGGGATGTGCTGGCTGCTGCTTCCCACAGCCCTGCTTACCCTGGTGGGCCGCGTGCCAAACGTTGCCGATCCCTGCTTTAGAGTCATTCTACCATTTCTGCTAACTCATAAAGATCAGATCAATGAAGGTGTTCTGTTTATCCAGCCATTGACACCCAAGTTGAGTCGTTAGTTCTGAAATTAATACTAATAAATTTCCCTCCTGCCCTCAGAAGATGGGTTTCCTCTCTATTTAAGAACACGATTAGATTTATATCAGGATTTTTGCTTTTCTACCTTAACCCAGATGTCTTTGATTCCATTGCCAAAGTGACTCAGGTGGAAAAAACAGGAACTGGAACAACTGAAGACTTTATCAGCATTTATGTTTCTCCCCTTACCACAAAGAAGATTAATCCCAATTCTGATGAAATCCCAAATATCTACTACAAGATTGCAACTTTCTGGGATCCCAACCCAGTCCAATCCTCAATGACTTTAAAAGAGTTACACTGATTTACATTTGACCTAATTTTTCAGAACTGTAAATTCTTTAAACATAAAATTTAAAAAAGAACATCAGAAAGCTACAATAAAAGTTCAGTTTTAGGATATCCTTTCCAAGAAAGAGTAGAACATAGTGAGCCTAATTCTGATCTCACTTAATTACATAGGTGTAAATTAAGAGCAAGTCCACTGTAATTGTAAAGGTTAGACACAGTGTAAACTTGGAGTGAGGTCACAGCCAACATGCTGGTGGTTGGCCACTGGATATTCTTTTTGGTCCTCCTGGAGGTCACCTATTACAATACTATGTTAGAAAAGCAAGGGCTTTTGTTAGGAATTGCTGTCGGCCAATCCTCAGCCTGGGATTGGCCATAGTCTCTTCCAGTCTCTTGCCCCTGACTCTTTTATGGGAACCCCCATTCCTGGACAAGTTTCCTGAGCTCACTCTGAGGGTCCTTTCTGGGTCTAATTACCTGCAGTCCCTGGCACTGCTCTTCAGGTCCAGCTACAGAGCACTGACAGACAGCAGCCATCCAGAGCCCTTGTCAGGACTGCAGTGTCTGTCTGCCCTAAACAAGAGGGGTGGGGGGAAGGAAATGCTAGTCACTGCCTCAGGCTGAGTTCCCCTAGCTACTGGGCTTCCTAACAGCCTCTCCTTTTGGGCAAACTTCCCTCCCTGTTCTGTGGCCATCTTCACCTTTTTAAGATCCCCTTCTCCAGGTACAGAATGCTCTGCATGTAGACCTAATTGGCATTGCCTGAGTGCAGGAATGCTGGTTAGATTTGCTATTAGCGGGATGCATGCACCAAGACTGCTGCTGCAGAATTTACTAGGTGATTCAACACATTTATATAATCATTTCTGCTTCTATTTACCAATATATCTATTCTCAAACAAGAACATAACGTACTGTATACGATCATGGCACAACTCAGGATTATACTTCTTTCTGGAAGATATTGCTACAAAGTGAATGGCCTTGGACAATTTTGACATGTGCAGATAAGCAGGAAATATATCAAATTGCTCTTTGGAGAGAAAGTGTATGCACTTCATTTCTGAATATGTGCAAGGAGACTGAAGAAATCCTTCTCCAAGTGGAGGATAGGTAAAATAATCCTAGGAGACTTAAATCAGCATGAAAAAAAATCCATTTTTCTCGGGGCAAGGAAGGCTTTCAGTAATGCTTATGGATATTTTAATATGAAAATCTTGTTAGGTGCAGCTGAGCTTGCCTTTTGGGAAAAGAAGCTATACAAACTCTTATTTGCTAATGCCTGTGATGTTTGCTTCTCTCTAATCTATAATTAATTTGTTGAACAGACATGGTCTTGACAGAAGAATCTGTAATTAGGAGTGAGGTCTGACCTACACTACTATATCGGTATAACAATGTCACTCAGGTGTGAAAAATCCAGACATCTGAGCAACGTAGTTACGCCAACCTAATGCCCTATGTAGACAGCGCTATGTCAGCAGGAGAGCTTCTCCCATCAACATAGCTACCGCCTTTCAGGGAGGTGGATTAACTATGCCGATGGGGCAGCTCTGTTCTGTCAGCTTAGAGTGTCTTCATTAAAGAGCTACAGCAGGACAGCTGCATCGATGCAGCGTTTTAAGTGTAGATTTGCCCTCCATTTGGCAACTAGAGTGTTGTATTCTCAGGGAATGGCAAACATTTGGAATCTCTCAGTGACTAGGGGTATATCTACACTGCAGCTGGAGCTATAGCTCTCAGCTCAGCTTGCTAGCTATGCATGCTAGCATTGATTGTGCTAGCATGCTAAAAATAGAAGTGTAGCTGCAGCAGCATGCGGGGGACTAGCCCAGGACCTTGGGTAAGTATTCAGGTGGCTAGCCCCTTCCACCACACCCATTGCCATGACTACCCTTCTCTCTTTAGTGTGCTACCTTGGTCAGAGGTAATGCGGGTATGTCTAGCTGAGCTGGAAATTACACCTCCAGATCCAGTAAAGACATATCTGTTGGAGTTCCCCGAGACCTCTTCCCCAAGAATTCAGTCCAACTCCAGTCTTGTCACTCAGGTTCCTTTATCTGGCATACAGTAAAGCTATGTTGAGTTGATCAGACTCAAGCAGAGGGGGTGGGTATAAGGCATACCACACATCCAAAGATACATAGCCAACCTCTTCCTTTGTATGCATTTACACATCACATATTTTGGGATTGGCTTGGTTACTTTGCCTAAAGCACTCCTTGTACAGCATGCTCTGCCCATTCACTGTCCATGTCTGACTTACTCTTTACCTCCTCTTTAGGTTCCCTACTTATCTTATCCATTGTAATTGGTTCCCTGAGTGTTCCCCCTTTTCTTAACTAGTACAGACATTCTGTCTCTTCGCTTACTGCCCCATTTATCTATTTTAATTAGCACAGATTTTCAGCCTGCTGATCTATTTACTGCCCTAATCCTATTTCCCAAGAAATGAGGCCTCCCTTTCTGCCCAATTACTCAGATCAAGCCAGACCTACAATATCCTATGGCAAATTTTGTGAAATGTTCTGTCATCTCTACAGGTCGGCATCATCAGCATCCAGGGTTTAAAAAAGAAGTTTTATTTACATGACATCTGAAAACAGTTATTCTTTCTGGATACTTACTGTGAGTACATGAAACGTAGCATCATCTCCTGACATTTTTTTAATTACAAAAATATGTTGGTGCATGGTTATTATTGATTGTTAGGGTTATAATACTGCTGAGAGGCCTAAATCAGAATGGTGATCCCATTGTGCTAAATGCTGTACATACAAAAAGATCCAGTCGCCTCCCAAGACTCTGGTCCTGCAGAAGTTTGTGTACATATTTAACTTTAAGCACTTGAATTCAAAGGTCTATTCACATGCATATGTGTTTGCGGGATCCAAGCTTAAGACAAGTTATGTACCACAAGTAGGGGGAGAGAGAGAAAATTTGCTCCATATGGTCACTTCATGCTTTTTGTGCATTAATTGTTATCTAGATCAGACTAAGAAAGACACTCAGCTTCTTGGGTCAGGGAGACATTCTACACTGCATGCTATGCAGGATGAATTCCACTATTGGTACTCAGCTAGTAATAGTCAACCTTAGCCAGTAAAGGGACAGGGAAAACAGAAGATACAAATACTTACATTGATAAAATAACCATTTGGGCTGGGCTGTCCAAAGTAGCCTCACCGCTCTCCATTCCAATTGAATTTCAATGGGAAAGAGAGTGATTTCTCCCCCTTTTCTCACTTTTTTCCACTGGGGAAAAAAGGAAATGTCCCCCTCCATCCCAGAAATTAAACTTTTTCAAAATATTTTGAGAAGCAAAAAAATGAATGAATATTTTTGAATGAAAAAAAATTCTATTTCTGTTGGTATTTTTACAAAATGTACTTATCTTCTTTAGATGAGCTCTGCTATTTAATAGAGACTTTAAATATGACCCTCCACACCTCTTATTTATAACTCTTTTGCCTACCTGATTTCATCCCACCTTCTTTCCTATAACAGATCATGGCGTTTCACTTCCTGTGTTATCTTCTGTGTCTGTTTTTCTCTTCCTTTTTTTCCCTCCAACCTTATCATTTTCCTTCCCTACATTTTTCAGAGAGTAACAATCGTGTTAGTCTGTATTCGCAAAAAGAAAAGGAGTACTTGTGGCACCTTAGAGACTAACAAATTCCCTACATTGTGTTCTCAATATCCTTCCTGATATTTTCTCTCTCTTCTTCTCTCATGTCTACTTCCAAAATCTCTTCCCCCTTTCCGTCAATACTGTTATCCCTTTTGGCCAGAGGGGTTAGCCAGTTTTGGGGGAGCTTGTGAGTTGTTTCTGTTAGGAGGAGAAATTGATGATGGAGTCAAATATTTCTATGCAAGCCTGTTTATTTACAAAACAATGAACATAAAGCCCTGTTTCCTGGAGCACAGTAGGAATCAAAACACCAGGAGGGATGGTCATAGTTCCAAGCCTGTTTCCCTCCAGCTCTCTGCCCCAAAAGCTCACCCTCTAAGCTTTTTCCTCAGAATCACACTACAAGGTGCTTCTCTGGTGCTTCCTATGTACCTTCTCTGTGCAATTCAGTGTTGTTTTTGCTGCTTCTCTCACTCACAACTTGCAGACACACAGCTGCAATCAAGTCAATCCCCTACCCCATGTTTGTTACTGGATCCCCAGGAAACCCCTGGGACTGCATGGCCAGCTACTACCCAGGCTTTCATGCAGTCTAATCCTTGGGAGATGGATTTCCACTGTTTCAGCTATCACTAAACAAAGGGGCATTCAGTTGTTCTCTCATTTAGCCTGAATGGAAGGACACTATCATACCTACCTGCTTCAGTGAGGTCGCGTGATTATCCAACCCCAAACAAGTGTGTTATTGCGATGCATCCCCAGCATAGCAATAACATACTTGGCTTTTCTAAACTTATCCCATCAGTTTCTCCCTTTCACACACAAGACTTGGAAATTTTACCTAACACCCTAGCTGAGTAGTTAGGTCTGGTCTACACTAGGAAACTAGGTCACTCAGGGATGTGAAAAATCCACAGCTCTGAGCAAGGCAGTTAAACTGACCTAACCTCCAGTGTAGACAGGGAGAATTCTCCCATTGACCTAGCTACCACCTCTTGGTGCACCTTTGCCTCTTCAGCATTTCAAGTGTAGACAAGACTTAAACCTACTAGTCAACGGGTGATGGGAAACAACCCAATGAAAAGCCAATCCTCACCACAGCCCAGCTCTTGGAAAAAGGGAAAGGTGTTGAAATTCCCACTAGGATGCTATTCTTGGATCCTGCTTGGAGGAGAAGATGGTGGGACTCCATTGTTCATATCATCCCCAGATTCATAGGTCCCTGATAAATTTTCAGCACTCCCACCCCCTAGGGCTACGGGAGAGAAATTCTGTTCTCCCATTTCACCCTAGAGCATCCTGAGTGGCACAGGAGTAGGTAGGAGAGTATCAGACTCCATTTGGATGTGAATAGCTTCAATGCACACTTCTAAGGATGCTCATAGTTTTCTCAAGTAACAGCACAATAGAGTAGACATTCTTTTCAATTTCACTGCAACCCACAGGGTTCTGACAAATTTTCATCCTGCTGTAGCTTGGAAAAACTGTGAGCAGCATTTCAGGCACTGGTGATGTCTGCAGACTTCGTAAGGCAGCACTATGTATGGATAATAGGGTTATATTTTAAGTTATGGAACTATAGATTGGGCTTAGGAATGATTTAAGGTTTTTACCTTTTTCACCTACATAGGTTACATTGAAGATTTGGAATCAGTTCAGTGTGTCTTTTATAAATTTATTAAAAGATTAAGTAGGCAGTTATAAAACAAATACAAGTTTAAGTGAAACTAGGTAGATGAACTTATAGTTCTCCTGATTTAATTTACAAGCGTACATTAGAATGGTCAAATTGATATTACAGTTGAAATACAATCGGTAAGTTAATGGTTCAATTTATCTAGTTCACTAATTACAACAAATAGTAATTAAATCAAACTAAGTTAAGAAAAGCAATTCTTAAGATTTTACAGAAAGGTTGATGGAAGAATCCATTTTTCTTTAACTTGCTTAATTTAACTCAAAGTCTGCTGAAAGCAGCAGCTGTTACTTCACCTTAATGATAATGGAGTACTACTCTCAGAATGATTTCCTGGTAGGTTTTCTTTGGTTCTCTTTCTCCCATTTAAGCTTTGCTGTTCACAAAGGTTATATCCAGCTTGGTTTGTCTTGGTTTGTCCTTCTCCATGTTACACAATGCCTATAGTTTTCAGACAGCCTGGCACAAAGACAAAATGATTTCTAAAATTCCAGACTTATAGCGGCTTTTGAACATTACTGATTTAACCGAGGGAACCCTCACTGTTTTGATAACAGACTGAAGGGCTTAGTGTTTAATTTTGGGAACAGTTAGTAACACACAAAGAGACATGTACACACATGCACACACACATACACACTCTAGTGGGCACTGGAGTGGTTGAGCATCCTCAGATTGCACTGCTGAAGGATCTTCACATCTTCTTTTCTTTGAAGTCTTTAACTCACATGATTGATCCAGCTTGGATTTAAGTTGACATTTACTGGTATCTTCATCAATGATAAGATGTGATCTGTACTTTTGCATGTGGTGCACATGCTCTTTCTTGACATAGGGTTTAGTGATTCCTCTGCTCCACCCCAAAGGGATACTCTTGTCCAGTTATAGATTCCAGCATGTTGGTAGAGGTCATCAGGGACCAACATCTTGACACCTTGGTCTGAGAGTTATGTCAAAGGTTCCAGGCTAGGAGGGATGTGTTGTAATCCGATTAACTACTAACCACAAACAGGTAACTGATTCAGAGCAATCTAGATTGCTTGAATCCATTTTACCAAGCAAACAATATATGTTTTAATGTAGCTAAATGTAAATATATATTTCTAAGAGTAAAGAATGTAGGCCATAACTACGGGATGAAGGACTCTACCCTGGGAAGCAGTGGCTCTGAAAAAGATTTTGTGATTGTGATAGACAATCAGCTGAACATGAGCTCCCAGTGTGATGATGTGGTTTACCTCTGCATTTGGCTCTGGTGCGACCACTGCTGGAATATGGTGACCAGTTCTGGTGCCCACAATTCAAGAAGGTTGTTAATAAATTTAGAGAAGATTCAGAGAAGAGTTACAAGAATGATTAGAACATTAGAAAACATACCTTATAGTGAGACTCAGAGTTCAATCTATTTAGCTTAACAAAGATAAGATTAAGGGGTAACTTGATTACACTCTGTAAGTATCTGCATGGGGAACAAATATTTAATAATGGGATCTTCAGTCTAGCAAAGAAACATATAACAATCCAATAGGTGGAGGGTAAAGCTAGACAAATTCAGATTGGAAATAAGGTGTACATTTTTAATGATGAGAGTAATTAACCATCGGAACAATTTACCAAGTGTCGTGGTGGACTCTCCATCACTAGCAATTTTTAAATCAAGATTGGATGTTTTTCTAAAAGAGATGCTCTAGGAATTATTTTGGGGAAGTTCTGTGGTCTGTGAGGTCAGACTAGATTATCAGAATGGTCACTTCTGGACTTGGAACCTATGGCTCTTGAAAACAGGATGCAAGAAGTTGTCATGTGGTAAGGAATTGTTAGGAGAGCGTCTGCTTTACGTCCCAGACACAGATGTCTTGATTGTGTAAAAATGAGTAAAAGCAGATCCTTTAATACGTCATGAGAATGTTTAAATATAATTCATGACAATGAGTTAATTATAGCAGTGGGAAAATAGTCTCAGAAGTGGATAGCAGCTGGGACAAATGTATAGTCTTTATCCTAATAACTCTCTGCCTACATACAAAAAGCTGTTTTTAGCATCTCTTAGCAATGCTAATTTTTGTTACACATTTGGCCACCCAAAATCACTTGGGCCTAAATCCAGATTTGTCCCATGTTCCTTACAATGACATCAATTACACTGAGTTTACATTTGGAAGTTTTCTTCACAACCATATGGGCTGGTAATTTACATATTTTTAAACATGAAAGCTTACAATCTGCAGAAGTTGCTAGCACTCACCCAGCAATCTTCCTGCTCTCCTGGGCAAGCATTGAAACCCTGGACATACTTGTTAAGTGTTAGATTGTCTCTGAAATGGATCTGCCACTGAGAATGAGAGCCCCAGGGAGAGAGATACTAAACTTTAATAAAGAAGAGTATTCTAGTTTTATTAAAACTCTTCACTGAAGCTCTGAGGAGACAGAGGAGAAACAAGCTGCTGGGTGTATGTTGCTGGTCTGGTCTCTTCCCTCCTACATTTATATGATCAGAAAGACAGGCATTCCTATCTCAGAGGAGTATTTTTCCCCATTCTGGGTTTCTTCTGAAGGCAGGAGAAACCTAAAATATTTGCTTGTGGGCACCATCTTCGATTATGTATGGAAGTTGGGTTGCACTTCTGAGTCCTGCTTATTTAGAGCCCTGCATAGTGCCACAGCGTGGCAGGAATGCAGTATGGCAGTTTCCCATTGAGGTGAATAAGAAAACAGAAAAATACTGGTCTCTTGTTTGTTGTCTTGCCTGGATGGCTGCTACCAGTGGCCCCATACTTCCTCCTCAACTGGAGTGGCCAAAATTTTACCTGAAAGCACATGCATAAGGGCTTCCCTGAATGGAGGCCTGTAGGTACAGGGTGACACTCCCTCATACTGTGTGTGTGTGAGAGAGAAAATATAGATATAGCCAAGGTGGACAATCCCTATTAAAACTTATTCCCTTTTCACATTGACTCATGATCTCATATTTCTGCCCAAAACACTTTCCCCAAAAACAATGTATTGACCTGAAGTTTTAAGAGAAATAATCCCTATGCCACTCAGTGAAACAAAAATAAGGGTACAGCTTCCACCTAGTGGAGGTGTAGCACTTTTCTGCTAATCTCTGTCTATACAGTGCTCTTGGGAGCAGGCAGTAAAATGGAGTTTACAAGAATTATGCTCCCAGCAGTGCTCAGAGAGCAATGTGCTTGTAAAATTTCCAGTCTGATCCAAAGCAATTCATAAATTGCTCTCCCAATAGGATGTGGATATGAGATGTGATATAAAGACCATGAACAGCCAGGTTAGACAGTGGCCAGGTGGATTACATGGTCACTTTAAAATCGTTAGGGCTAATGTATTATTTACTGACTGATAGAGAGCTACTGTCATACATCATGGCTCTTTTTCAGGATTTTTAAAAAATTATTGTAAACAACGAAAACAGAGAGGGAAGCCTTCAATTTATATTGATAACAATTAATAGTCTGAGCTAAATTACTGTCCCACCACAGATTGTCCCATCAAAGGCTGAGCAACAGTATGATATAACACAAAATAAAGATATATTATAGTGGAAGCCACAGCCACCATTCCAGATATAGACTGAATGCACTTTTTAATTCTCACTCCTTGCATTTAGTTACTTTAACTCATCTTCTAGATGGAAATTTTCACATGTATGTGGCTTATTATTACTAAAACGTACAATACAAATGAGGAAACTGTCAACATTTTGGATCAGATTTTTGCTTTCAAAAAGTGTCAAGAATTTGTTACATTAAAAGTATCTATGGATAACTACTTGATGCTATGCAGGATAAAAAAAAAATTGGGATCCAAGCAGTGAGAAGGTGGATCACGAGAGGGTTGCTTAGAATGAAAATGCTGAAGAACTCAGAAAAAGTTCAGCGACTGATACATAGGGGGAAATAAATTAATTGAAATTTTGCATTCAAAAGTACAAACTAAACTGGATTAGAGTTCACTGCCTTAAAAATACAAGACCGAAGTTATACTACAGCAAACAGTGCTGGTTATAATCCATAAAATAAGCTTAAATCAAAAGCTTTTCATTGCCAGACCTGTGGGGTATTATGTGATTCAGCTCAGACAGCAAGTGAACAGCACTTCATGGAAATAATTTTTTTGTTTGGTCCTCTTCACCTCAGATGTTCAAATAATTAACCTTGCTATCTGTCTACTGCTCTGGGGACCACAGTTCCCTCTAAGCTGGGCGCGTGTGCGCACGCACACAGATCCTAAACCCTGCGCACATGGCGAAATACCGCACGCACGACGATTTGTACAGAAGAAATTTTTTGTGCACATGGCCTGTCAAAAATCAGAGGGAACATTGCTGGGGTCATTCAGCTCTGAGTCTAATTTGTGTATCCTTTGAGTACTACATGTAGAATGAAAATAAGGTTACTAAATGCTAATTCCTGTTCAACTTAGGTTGAAATTCATGTTGGGGAGGCAAGAAGGAATATATAAATGGTGTAGATATGATAGAACTTGTACTGGTAGTGCTACTTAGAAAAAAATATAGAGAGACTATCAAATCATATTCACCTCAAATTTAGATTGTTGTTCAAAACAATAAGCAAAACTCTGTACCACTGATGCAGACCAAGTGAAATGTTTCTATGAGTTTTAAAAAATCCACTAGAGTTTGTTTCAAAGAAACATACCTCTGCAGTTTTTACAACCCAAACATTTCAACACTGGAAAACTGAAGTTGAAAAGGCTATAAACAAAAGTTAAACTGACTTTTAATTAATTTCCATTGTCCAAGCTGAGACAAATGCAAAATGTAAACTACATTTACCTCCCCCCCAAATCCATGTTAGTCATCGAAGATGTTATTACAAACATAGGTAAAGAATTATTTACAGTAAGATTTAAATTGTCTCTTTAATATAGATTAAACAGCTGTTACTGGCTAGAATCTCCCCTTTCAACTGCCTTAATTTCTACTAAGCAATTGAATTAATTAGTTGCTTACAGTTATGATCAATAATTCATTATCTTCATTTGGTGTTATTTTCACATCATAGCTTGTTACTGTGATACCACCTACAAAAATAACATGCTTGGATGTTAATTGTGTCATGAACTACAGATGCAACAATCAATTTCCTTGTTAACCGAGATAACCGAGAAAGTGACTGTTACTCAGGTGACAGATATATCTTCAGATGCTATTGCCATTAGCAATATTTATTTTTGGTTTCAGGAGGACCAATTCTGCAGAGAAGGAGAAAATACTAATTAAAGGCAGACATTCAATATTTGTTTCTCCGTCTCAGTATTTTTTTAACCTTTGATTCAAATTATTAATGGCTAAATCATCAATACTCTAAATTAGATGCTGTTAAAACTTTAGTTTGGTATCTGGTCAGATACTGTGGGCTCTAATTCCAGAATGTACTCAGCCACATTTAATATTTTAACTCTTCTATATATCTATTTTTAATACTAGAACATAGCCTAACAGCTTTAAAAGATTTTGCTGAGTTTTTTTCCCTAGCTATAATTAAGGGCCTAAGTAACAGAGCAGAAGGGGGATCAACTGGGCAGGACTGTATTTTAGGAATTGGGAGACCTGTGTTCAAGTCCTGGCTTTGCCACAGACTTCCTTGGTGACCTTGGGCAAAACTTAGACCCAGTGTGACCCAGGAACCTCTTTGTGCTAACTGATAGGGGCTATATAGACTTTTACAGGGAACCCTAGGGTCAGACATATGCCTAATAATTCATTAAAGGGTGGCATGTGAGCTCATCCTGTTTATCCTTTTAAAATATTGGCATAATGTCAGCTTTCTTCTAGTCTTCTGAAACTTCCCAAGACTTTTTGAAAAACAACATTAATGGCCCAGAATGCTTCTGAGCCAGCTCTTTAAAAATTCTTGGATGCAATTGAGCAACTTGAGTAGCTGCTGTTTAACATCCTTCTGAGTTAACATTGCAATTGAAAGTATTTCGTGATCATATGGTCTGAGTACACCATTTGGGTTTTTCCCAAATCTACAACAGAAATATTTATTAAACACTTCTGCCTTTTCTGCATTATTATTGACAATTCTACTATTGCCATCTAGAAACAGACCAATGCCATTATTAGGATTCCTTTTGTTCCTAATATACTTAAAAACAATATTGTCCTTAACTCTGCTGGCCATAGATTTATCCTTGTGTCCCTTTCTGCTTCCGTTATCAATTTTCTACAATTTCTAGTTTCTAGTGTATATTTATGTAAATATCTGAGACAGCTAATACATATTAATAGCAACAACATAATCATAATTACCCAAACTTAGGTGCTAGCTGGCAAGGTTTTCTTGTGCACAGCTTCTTATGAGAAGCCAGAAAAGACCAGGAACTCTATTTATCCATTAGGTAAATATCTACAAGAAGAGATTAATTTTGCACCATTCCCTAAAAAATTACTATTCTTAATCACCATGGCAGCTTTATATGAAAGCTTCATTCAAGGAGCCTGCAAATTGTATCATAGGCTCTCAGCCAAAATGTCTCAATACAGTGCTGCTGCTTTTTCTGGGAAAAACAGAGAGGGGCTGTCAAGGTTCCTCCCCCACTCTGAACTCTAGGGTACAGATGTGGGGACCTGCATGAAAAAACCTCCTAAGCTTATCTTTACCAGCTTAGGTCAAAACTTCCCCAAGGTACAAAATATTCCCCCCGTTGTCCTTGGACTGGCCGCTACCACCACCAAACTAATACTGGTTACTGGGGAAGAGCTGTTTGGACGCGTCTTTCCCCCCAAAATACTTCCCAAAACCCTGCACCCCACTTCCTGGACAAGGTTTGGTAAAAAGCCTCACCAATTTGCCTAGGTGACTACAGACCCAGACCCTTGGATCTTAAGAACAATGAACAATCCTCCCAACACTTGCACCCCCCCTTTCCTGGGAAATGTTGGATAAAAAGCCTCACCAATTTGCATAGGTGACCACAGACCCAAACCCTTGGATCTGAGAACAATGAAAAAGCATTCAGTTTTTTACAAGAAGACTTTTAATAAAAAATAGAAGTAAATAGAAATAAAGAAATCCCCCCTGTAAAATCAGGATGGTAGATCTCTTACAGGGTAATTAGATTCAAGAACATAGAGAACCCCTCTAGGCAAAACCTTAAGTTACAAAAAAGATACACAGACAGAAATAGTTATTCTATTCAGCACAATGCTTTTCTCAGCCATTTAAAGAAATCATAATCTAACACATACCTAGCTAGATTACTTACTAAAAGTTCTAAGACTCCATTCCTGGTCTATCCCCGGCCAAGACGACTACAGACAGACACAGACCCTTTGTTTCTCTCCCTCCTCCCAGCTTTTGAAAGTATCTTGTCTCCTCATTGGTCATTTTGGTCAGGTGCCAGCGAGGTTACCTTTAGCTTCTTAACCCTTTACAGGTGAGAGGAGCTTTCCCCTGGCCAGGAGGGATTTCAAAGGGGTTTACCCTTCCCTTTATATTTATGACAGGGGCATTTTCCTGATAGAACTGGATTGTGGTCCATTTAGGCCTTCGTAGAGGAAGACCTGTTACCGGACAGGAAAAAATGTAGAGCACAAAGCATAGATTCATAGATTCCAAGACCAGATCATTTAGTCTGACTTCCTGTAGAACTCGACAAAATAATTTCTTTTGAACTAGGGCATATATTTTTCAAAAAACATCTTGATTTTAAAATTGCCCATGATGGAGAATCCTCTCCCTGCCCCCTGATCTTGGTAAATTGTTCCAATGGTTAATTACCCTCAATTTAATTACTCTCTTTGTTAAGAATTTGCCCCTTATTTCCAGTCCGAATTTATCTAGCATCACATCAATCCAGAATCATACTACATCTTTATTTGCTAGATTGAAGGGCCCCTTATTTTCAAATATTTGTTCCCCATGTATGTACTTCTAGAGTGTGATCAAGCCATCCACATATTCAAAACTGATTTGCTGTCAGATGTCAAAATTTTCAACTGCCATGTATTCAAGGAGATCGGATACTATATGGATAGGTACCAATAAAGGAAAGACAGGTAGATCAAGGATAAAACTAGCTACGCCTCTAGCAGGTAGTTCTAAAGCAATACTGCCACCATGATAGGTAATGAAGCCACTTCACTAGTTCTGCCAATAGAGGGAGCATAGTGTATATGGTCCAGGAGAAAAGCGCAAAACACAAACTCACAAGTTCTTGAGTACATACTCTCCCCTCTGTCCAGCATGCTCTGCCTTAGCATAGGGAGCCAGGACAGGAGTTCACAGACATTCACACCAACAGCACAGCAACTGAAATAATCTGTAGCAGTATGGAAGTACCATGATTGTCAGCTAAATGCATATACACAGCATCCAAGATTAAGAGTCACTTTGTGCCAGATACATATGCCATTACAGAGTACTTGGTGAGCTAATAAATTTGTTTAGTTTACCAAGCATTTGAGTCAGAACTCATGACATATATAACAAATAAACGTGAATATAAGCCCTATGGCCAGAAGCTCCATAGGGAAAAAGTTCTCTCTATTCTCTCTATTGGTGAAGACGGAAAAGTGGTGCCATAGGAAGTGTTATTTGCACCAGTCATCTACCCACAGTTTACTGCTGGGGGAATTCTGCACCAAAATATCAAAAATTCTGCTCACATTATTTAAAAATTCTGCATATTTTGTCAAAATAACACAATATAATCACATCCATTTAAATTATTTTGGCTATTTATTTCAAAATACCTGAAAGCAAGTATGTCTGTAACAATACAGAAAACAAAAAAGATTCCCCCAGAGTACAGAGTTAAAGAAACCCCTACGACAACCCAGTTCCTGTTTCTCTCTTACGCTTTTGTCGGTCTCAGTCTGGGCGTGTCACACGTGCCAGCTGGGCACATCTTGGGGAAAAGCTCTGGCCCCCTGGTCTTTTAGTCGATTCTCTTTTTTTGCCCTGCTCCCATAAGATTACCATATTTCAAGTTCTTAAATAGAGGATACCGCCAGGGGCAGTTGGAGGAGGGGTAGAGTTGGGGGTGCTGGAGGGGTGTGTGTACTGGGAGAGAATGTTTAGGGGTGCTGGAGAGGTGTGTGTGTGTGTGTATTGGGAGAGGGTATTTGGGAGATGCTGCAGGGGGTGTTTGGGGAGTCCTGGAGGAGTGCATGTGTGTGTGTGTACTGGGAGAGGGCATTTGGGGACTGCTGGAGGGAGCTGTGCAGGGCCCCCCTGGTCCAGATTCCAGCAATCCCCTGCCCCCAGAGCCCAGCCATGAGCGCAGATGCCGACACTCCTTTCTCCAGCCAGAGCCCAGCCACAGGCTCCGCTGAATACAGCTTCGTTACTGTCCACACAGAGGATGCAGTGTGGTCCCACCCTTCATCACCCTTTGTGAGAGCAGAGTCTCCCACGCCTGCTTCTGTCCCTGGGCAGATGAAGATCAGGTCTGGCAGCCACAGTATGTAGAGCCTCATTTCCTGCCAGGCTGGGTGCTCTGCTCACTGCAGGGACAGAGCCCAGGGTGTGCCAGGAACCGCAGCTCGTGGGAATCCACCAGCTTTCCCTCACTGCCTTCCATCCTCTATTTGTGAGCCGGGGAGCCAGACTCTGCAGGATCCAGTGACCCCTAGTGGTGGCCAGTAGCTTTGCAGTGCCAAATCTGCAAGAAAATGAAATTCTGCCCAGAACATTAATTCTGTGCAAATTTTGCATTGCATAGTGGCGCAGAATTCCCCCAAGAGTAACAGTTGTTTCTAGTGACACTTAGAAAATCATAATTATTGGGGAACTTGGATTTGGGTGGGTAGTGGGCTCCTGGAGAGGGAAAAGAACTCGTACTATGTGGCAAAGAGCTCATTTTTAAGCGGCCAGGACTCTGCTCAAGAGTTCTAAACATTCTTGGATCCCTTCCCAGAGGGATTTTGTGCCAAGAGACAGTACAGAGGATAGCAGCACAGCTAAGTGGACTCTGGTGAGGGCCCTGTTATAATAACTGGTCCTACAGATTTACCCTCATTGAAAGCGCCACTTTGAAGCGTGAGAATTTATAAAATGTCACAGTAAACTACAACAATGAGCACTAATGGGAAAAGGTGCAAAAAGGAGACACAGACTAGGGTAGTTCAAACAAAAAAGGCCTATAGGTATAACTCAAGGACTGTGTTATAATCATGCCTGGTAAACAAGAGAAATGTGGGACTGGACATCAATGGACCAAAATTGGCATGTCAGATATTAAGTCTAAATGGTGAACAAAATAATGAGGGGATGGTCTTTTATGCCCATCACACCCTTTTGTGGTCCTGAAAAAAAGCTTTGGGGGGAGGGAGTATTAGCAGATGCTGGCTGATTGAAAGACGGGTAACAGGAAGGAGCAAGCTTTGCCATCATGGCTGCCACCTTCACAGTCTACCAGAACTCCAGAATCCACTATGACACTGTTGGGCCTTCCATCATCCTAACCCCAAGGGAGGTCCTGACCAGACCCAGGCTAGAGAGAGGGACCCAGATGACATTTCCACGAGTTTCATATGAATCCCAAATACCACCTGGGATGTGACACTTTTTACCCCCAACACTGTTTGTCCTTTCCCCATCACATTACCCCTTTTCTTTCCTGTCCCTTTTCTTTTGCCATCTGTTTAATAAGGCTTTGTCTACACTGGCAACACTAACGCCAATCCTTGGGGCTGGATGTTTTTTGGCAGCAGGAGAGCTCTCTCCTGCTAATAAACAGCAGCTGCACTGCAGGCCTTTTTAGCAGTACAGCTGTAGCAGCACAGCCATGTCGTTAAAAGCTGCATAGCGTAGACATTGCCAAAGAGTGTGGCTTAGCTAGCTAAGACTGTTTATCTTGCAACAATACTGTGAGCCCATGACCAAAGAGGCAATTAAAAGCCATGTCCTAAACAGCCTGATGCTCATACAAGTTTGCCAGGTCTCAAAGTGGCTAGATAGATTGTGTGTCATGCTTGTGTTTCGCCAGAAGTGAGGCTGCAAGAGAAAGTCAGCACCATAGACAGAAGCTGCATTTGCTATCTTTGCTGTTATTCTCTTTCCCCTTTTGTGTGTGGAGTTGTCTTGTTTCGTCTTCTAGAAAATGTGATAGTATTTTAACAGCTCCAGCCCATCTCAACTAACTTCTCTTTTTCCCCAAAGGACAAGTTCCTCCAAAGTAACATCTTTAATACCTTCTAAGAGACAGTCAGACTGAGGCTGGTTTTTTCCTAGAACTTTCTACAGCTAAAAGGAACAAGGACTATTGTGAAAATGAAAATCCATTTCAAATGCTGTGTTTTTCCATATTTTTCTGTATCTTAAATAAAAGGTTGAAAGTACCATGGCAAACATCATTAAAAATCTATTTACCACTGTTTCATGTTGTACTGTAACACAGTCACCTTTAACTCTTTGGGCCCATATATTCCATCAAAATTAGCACACTCCCCTGTCAATTTAATAAAGCTGAATTAGTAAACTGGGTTAAGCAGCGGTGCCACTCCCTTGGGACTGGAGACAGACCTGGAAAGAGGCACTTGGATTACTACTACTTGCTGATCCCAACTGTGAGTAGGGTTTGGTGGAAGGGTGCCGTGGTGCAGTCACAGAACTATCACCTGTGGGACATTTTCACTGGCAGGTGAGAAGGGAGTTAGATGCACTACTGCCAGTTACTGAAAGGGGTGAGTGGGTATTTTACGCTCTATTTCCATATATTCTGTTGCTGCGTTCTCCCATGATTATGGCTGTGTTTCCTTTCCCCTAAAAATAATTTCCTTGTCTGTACACAGTCTTGGAGTGCTTGTGAGAGAGGCCGTTTTGCATGTTAAGGATGACCAGGGAGGGTACATTTAGTTTTCTCAGGTTTCATGGTGGTGGCTTTAGCTGGTTTAGTTGTTTATCAAGAGAGACCCTACATATATTGAACCCATTAGTCAAGTGGCATAAAGGTTACATGTATATGATCAGCCAACAGCAGGAATGAGCCCATGTGTATATGGCCATAGATCATTAAAACGTTTTCTAAGCTTGGATTTATGTTTGCTTTGTTTCTTACAATACCACTAGTGTCTACTTACAGAGCATCTGGAAAATGGAAACATGCAAATTGACACTCATTACAGACGACCCTTTGACTCACTTTCCTCAGCTAAGTCTCACTGTAACAGTACTCCACTTCATGTCAAGGGAGAGGTTCCCTTCCTGCTGCCCCTTAGTAGTAGACTGATAGACCCAGCCCCTCAAGCATGCATGCGCACACACAATTGAATATCTTATCAGGATACCCAGGGTCTTCTGGGTCCCAAAACACAATCCAACAGAAAAGACTTAAAACAAAACAGCAAAACAGACTCACATACTGCCAAGTCCTGGCCATCTCCATTTCCTCAAGCATCATACTTCCTGATGTCTCAGCCAGGAGCACGCTCCCCGGACTCCTCTCCAACCTGAGATAATTTACTGGGCTGTTCTGGTTTCTGTGCAACCCTTTTGGTCACCCTCACTAGAGCCCTCTTCTGACAGGCCTACCTCACACAATCCCCTTTCAGGTGTCACTGCCTAGGCAGCCTTTCCCCTCCCAGCCAGAGGCCCCTGTAAAACTCTTCTCCCTAAGCATTCCTCCTTCTCTTGACCAACAGTCCCAGCCCACCCCAGCTGCAACTAGTAATGACCTAACGAGTCACAGATGTCTCTCACCAGGCTGAATCAAGCCCCTGACATTGGCAGACTGGGGATTTGGTCTTTTCCTCTAAAGTAGTGGTTCTCAATTGGAGGTCCAGGGGGCCTCCAGCCAGTTTCAGGGGGTCTGTGAGCCCAGAGACCATGGGCAGAGTGGGAAGGGAGCACAAGGGACATTGCTCCCCCCCAATCTGCAGTGCATTAACCAGAGCGGGGCAGTCCCAGAAGCAGCTTCACCCCTCTCTCACCAAGGTCCTGCCCTGGTCAGAGACTGGAAGCCAGAGCTGGGCAGTGTGGGTGCTGCTCTGGCTAGTACCATGGAGCGGTCAGCCACAGCGCTACCCTGTCTGCTGCTGGTGCTCAGGGCTGCAGCTGCTCCTCAGCTCCCAGCCCCCTTTGACGGCTCGCAAAGCCAGTAAAAGCTGCCGGGGGGGGGAAGGGGGGTAGATCTGTCTCCCTTGGGGAGCAGTGACCACAGGGGGGCCCTCCCCCAGAACACAGCCCCCAGTTATCCCCCTCCCTGCACCCTGAGCTACCTGCACACAGCCTCTAGCTATGCCCCACCCGCAACCCAGACAGGCTGGGTGGCATGCTGATGTGAATTGGGGTGGAGGTGGCGCTCCCTCCCCTGGCCCTACCATGCAGAGTTGGCCCCCCAAAATAGAAGTCAAAATACACCTAGGTAGGGTGCCAGGCTGGGCTGGGGAGGGCTCCAGGGCAGAAGCCCTGAGCCCTGGAATTTTTCTAGCATTGGGGATGGGGTGGAGGGGGAGGGCTTAGAAAGACAAAGGTTGAGAATCCCTGCTCTAAAAGGACAAAGAACTCTGTGACACTCACTTTTTTTCTTTTAACAGGAAGATGAGAACTGTTTGTAATATTATTAAAAAGATTAAACCCTAGCTAATACAGGCCCAATCCTCAGCTGGTGTAAATCAGCATAGTTTGTTGGTTGTGTTGGTACTATGCTGATTTAGAAGATCTGGAGGTATGTTTTAATTAGGATATAGATTTTTCTCCAGATCATACAAAGCTATACAGCATGTAGGTGATGTGTGCCATAAGATATGAAAGCATTGATGAGCAACCTCTTTAACAAGGCCTTTTACACCTCTGAGGTAATATAAAAATCAGATCCAACACGTTTCACATAGTTACAAAACAAAAGTATAAAGAGAACAATTTGGGCACAGAAAGAGCCACATTAAAAAAAAAGGGTTAAGTATTTAAAGTATGGTTGAACTCCAAAAAGTGAGTGCATTAAAAAATTGGCATTGCCAAGTTCTATACTTGTTTCTCAGAAAGTGCCATTGCAGCTTTACTCAGTTTAAAAGTAAAATATATTTCACTACTATCATCTGCACAGAAACTCCTGGAATTTAAAAAAGTCAAGCTGTGTTCTTTCTGGCTCAAGTATCACCAACCAGTAATACAGCATACATGCAACAACAACAAAAATGTAACATATGTAATATTTGCATAAGTAGCATATTTTACATATGTTAACTCAAACTAAAATGAAACTGGCCCTTTTCATATTAATCTGCACACATACATAGAACATCCTTCCATGAAAGATTTCCAGAAAAGGTTCTACAGTCACATTCTAATTAATTCCATCGTGGATGTATACTGAATCCATCTCATGCTCTTGTAGTTTTGAGGGGGTTTGTAGCACAAACAGGAAACGGGTCACAAAACCAAACCTGCTGAAGACAAACTCTGTAGGTTGTAGTTCTAGCACAAGTACAAAGATGTTTTAATATTAAGGTGAAGAAAATCTGTTTTGAAGAGAGCTTGAAGCTAATTTTTGCCTCTTTTCTTGTGCTCTCTAGTAGTTGAAGATGAAATTGGGCATACTACTTATCTTTAAAACTAGCTTCTAAAAAAAACTGTGGAAGCTATTCTGAAAAACAAATGAATCATCACCAAAACATAAGCTGTGCAACAGTTTTATTTTTTTTATTTTACTATGTTGACATTTTATGCACAAATATTTTATCAGAGTAAAAATAGAAAATAATTGTTTCATGTAAAATTACCAAAAAAATTCAAAACAAAAGTAATACATAATTATTAGCAGAGTATAAGTGTCTTTATTTAAAGAGTAAAAATGTATGCAAAACCCCTGTTTTACAAAAAATTGGGATTATACTTATTTTTTTTCTGGCAGCAACAAAACAATTATATTGACATATAATATTCTACATCCTTTATTTAATTGAAGACATCAAGTTAGTCAGATTTCTCTCTTAGCTACAGGACATTTGACAACAGCCTTGTGCTGTTTGAAAAATGCATTGGTCCTTTTTTAATGAAAAGAACATGGTGGAAGAGCAGCAGATCCTACCAGGAAATAAAATGCATATAAACAAACCCAAAAGGGATAATCATATTTACTAAATTAAAGGGCTTCAAAATAATGAGATGTATTTACATGGGAAGTTTTGATGCCATCTTTCCTAATAGTTTTATTTAATTTTGTGTATATTCAAGGGTAAAGCATCAATTTTACTTATTAGCTTTGATATTAATTCATCCTCCATTAGACTGATTTGGTAGGTCACCGTTTTGAACCCTTCCTTTCTCTGCCCACTTGCAGTATTTTAGACCTCTGCAAGAAAGACTGAGCAGTGTTCTAAGAGGCAGTTGTATCACATTTATTAATTAGCTACTTGAATTGTGGCCTGTATTTACAGTGTCATCCTTGTCTTGAACAGAGCTGCACAAATGGAATTCCGGACACAGAAAAAAGTTGTTAGCTACACAACTTGCAGCCGAATATTCCCTTTCATAAGCAAGATGGTGACCTCAGCTATTTACATAAGAGATTTCAAATGCTTGATAAATAGTGAAAATGTGCTACAACTGTACTATAACAGTCATACAAGTTAGACATTTGACTTGACTTCTGACTGATTTACCCATATCTGTAACTTAAGGATTTGTTAAGGACTTAAAAGGATTTGTGTAGCTTCTTATCAAGCTAATACATCGTTCAGAAGCAGCATGCTCACCCTTTTGGCAAATGAGGGAGTGCTTCAGTAATTCAAGAATGGTAAATTAAAAGTCACTGGAGGAATCTGCCAAGAGAAAGCTACAATGGTGGAGATGGCAGCTAGAGAGACTTAAACGGTAGATGGCCAAAACGGCATGAGATCCTTAGGCCTACAGGAGGGGCATGGAGATGCCCCTCCACCGAGAAAAATACCTCAGCCCCCAGATGTACCCTTAAAAAATAAACCCTAAAAATATACAAGTCTCACATATTTCCAATTCCTTGAAAGCCAGTTTCTCTTTACTTGTCAACAGCAACAACATAGTGCTCCCACCACTCCGTTTAAGTACATTTTACATTAAGCATCTGTCAGGTTAGCCAAATTCTTGACTTAAAAGTTTTAAGAGTAACTTGACCTTTCAACATGGTACTAAAGATTTTCTCTTATGCAATTATATTTTTACTACTTGTCAAGTGACACCACAGTTTCTGCTGATGGTTCCTTATTTAAAAAAAATCTGCTTGCAAGAACAGCAAAAATGCATGGCAACACAATATTCATACTGTTTAAACAAAGGGGCAAAAAGTAAAAAATGCTCTATTCAGACTAACAGAAGTCTAGCAAGTCATTAATGGAGAAGCTCACAAATCATGGAGACACAGTTTTGTACATATTAACATGTATATGCCTGAATGAAGAAGTATTAATACCAGTCTCTGGATTCGGGATACATTCCAATTATATATATTTCGAAAAATGTATCCAAACCCTTAACTGTGTCCTGCTTAGGTCTCAGGAATGTGTAGTTTTGTTTCTGAGGCCTTAAAACATTATCTGAAGTTTGGAAAGAAACTAATTTTAAATAAGAAACTATATTTTTTCATATTTTAATAGGGAAAACTGTACAATAATCTGGAAGTCAAACTTCAGATTTTTATAAACTTATTTGCAACTCATTTTGTTTCTAAACAGAAAAGGACTGCTGAATGTGATTAACTTAAGTCTTCAGTTCATCAAGATCAACTAAGTGCAGGTATAAGGAGTATTGGCTAATATACTCTGCAGCGTAGAGTAATAAAAACTTCTTTTTGGGTGAGGGATACCTTTTCAAGTTTTTAATCACCTGACAGGAAAAACAGGAAAATCTTTATTAATTTTCTTTTGCTGAGTAGCCAGCATAACATTTTTCAGAAGTTAAGAACTTGCCCTTGTATATGCATGTTAGCTACACATTACAATGAAATACTCATAATTGGCTTTTGATCTAAGCCAGACTTAAATATGGATCTCTTTCTTCAGCACTGATCTTGAGTTTAGTCTATTCTTAGTTTTCTTTGCTTATAAACAGAGAAATTGTCTTAAGGACTTGATGCTTTCTATTATTTTTTAATGTGTCTGTTCTTTCTGCTCTGCTTGATTAGATGAGATTAACAGGCATGTTTAAGGGCAGCTCCTGCTTTAACTGTGTAAGCATCCAATTCCATTTTGTAGTTCAATAAAGAATAAAAAATATCAGAAAGGGCTGAATTTAAACTATTGACCAGTCTGTTTCCTGTAAATGCTTCACTTTTCTTAAAATGCTGCAAAAAATATTTTGTAGGGCTGGACATACAACATGAACCAGTTCAGCTTTCCTCACCAATTTCAGCAGACTACATGACACAGTGGGTCTGTCTTCATATTGAAGAAGTTGTGGTGATCCCTTAACATAGCATATATTTCAGTGTGTTAAAGATCCAAATTTATGGGAGTCTCAGTTCTTTGTAGAAAATCATGCATCATATTGTACTGTCAAGGAATAAAAAGAAGTTTCCGATTCTGATAAAGATAACTGCTCTGGGTATATAAGAAAGGCCTCAGGCTCCCACTTTCAGGTTCTTGTGCTTAATTGTCTTTCTCAGTTTGCAGGGATGCAGTAGCTAGTGCTACTGCTGTGACTGGCTGTGCAATGCCATGGAGTTGCATCTTTGCCAGTTTCTTTTGCTCACACTCTGTGACCAACCGGTTCAGCTCTGCTGCGCTATAGCCAATAAGAGTTTTCAAGTCACAGACAAATTTGTACACAAACCTCTTGCCTTGTACTTTGCAGATCATATCGCCATCATAGTAATACCTTAAATGAGAAAAAGAAAAAAAATATCAGTGCAAAGTAACAGAGCAATATTCAGTGTATGAAGCCCACCCACCCACCTGCCCACCCAATGATCACCCTGGAGGATACTGTGGTGCTAAAGGGTAGGTTCTTTTTCTCATTGTAAGATCTTGATAAAGATTTATTTTATTCACCAACATAAATATAGACCTCTTCTCTCTAGGGCTCTCCCATTGACTGAGCATGTCTTCACTAGACCTGCTAAATCTATTGCAGCAGTGTCAATTTAGCTCTATAGTGAAGACCAGCCCAAGGATAAAGGAAGATTTATCCATTTCACTGCAGATAACATTGATACAAATGAGTGTACACTTAACTGGCAAAACACGTTTCTTGCCACATAGTATGTATGCAGCGTGGCAGAGAGGACCTACAGGACACTGAGCCAACAAGTCAGGCTACTTTAAATGATCCAGGTGCAATTAACACCATCTTTCCTACTAATATCACAGAAGGTACAACAGAACCAAAATTCATTGAGGATGTCCTAGAAGAAAGATTTAATGGACACAAATGGCTGCCAAATGACTTTGAAAGCTCAAGCACAAGAGATAGCATTTTTCCTCAAATGTCAATTTGAAAATCCAAAATCTGGCTGGATAAGTTTTAATGAAAAGTGCAGTAACAATAATTCCCCATTAACTAAATATGGTTACATGCTTAGCGTTCAGTCCCCAAACTCATGAAGTTGATACACTGAGTACTGTTGTGAAAAGACTTGCACATTATCTTCAACAGAAGCATGTAATCAGGACTGTGTATCAAGCACTCTTCCCTGGTCTGATGGCACTAAAATGGATTGTGCCAAAATATAAGGTTATCCTGATTCCATTCTTAGGAAGTCTGCACATATCAACGAACTTCCTAAAAGTGCTGGGCACTTCAGCATATTCAGGATTCTGGATTGTCGAGTGTGTGACTGAAAGTGGAATTTTAGGCAGACAAATGAGAGCGTGTGTACTGGTAAAATTTATGCAAAAGCCACTCATGCTCACAAGATAGCTCTACAAATAATATGGCCACTATTATTACCAAATAACTTCTGAGCTAGCTACAGCAACTTGACAAGAAACTCAGAGAAAAACCCCTGCAAGATTACAATAACTAAGGTGTCTGTTCTGTCATCTGCCAGTTTTCATGACCATATAGCATCACTTGTGCTAAGCAGCATGGAAAGCCATCCCAATTTCCAGTCCTGGTGGCAGTACATAGATATGGTGTGTATCCTCCTATTCTTCAACCGAGTTCAACAGAATGGAACTTGGGAGCTTTACCTGTATGCTTTCAAAAAAATGCTTCTGTTCTCTCACTGGTATGATCACACAAATTATGCTTGATGAGCACCTGTGTACTCAGCAGAAATGAACCGGCTCCCTCTGGAGATAATTTAAAAGTTACATACGGGCAACTGAGTTTTGAAAGATTCCAACCACAGATTCAATCAGGTAGATCCGGACCACTTCCAAGGGTGGGTCAATGCCACTTGTAAAAGAGAAGGAATTCTAGATATCACAAGACCAGCCCCAGCACTCAGTAGACGGGCTCTCTCCTATAATCTGTGTGCCCAAATTGCAGCCCAAACCAGAAAATTATTTAGTTTTGGATTTGATGACCATTCGACTTGCATTGAATCCACAGCAGCATGAAAGAACCATGATCATGTTGATGAAAATAAAGTGTTAATGACATTTCAAAGGTTCAAATTATTCACTAGTGAGCCAGCCTCCAACACACTACAAAACGTTGCAATGAAGGATTTAGCTACAGAAATGAATCAGGAAGCTCTGCTGAATGCAGAAATACATGAACAGGAGCAACTGAGTGCCTTTGTTCAGAAAAGGCTTATGATGCTAAAGGAGCAAAGTGCCCATATCAAGTTCCGTGACCTGAAAAAGACAAGGTGTCGGAAGCTTTTCTCCCTCTATGCAGCTGGGGGAAAAAAAGCAAAGCAAAGACAAGGTAGTCAAAATAAAGGCTGATTGTCTCACACCACAGCACATCATTACTGCTATAATGCAGGAAGGATGGTGGATATGCACAAAATATTGCGTCATGACTTAATGCCAATTCCACTTGTTCTTTCTGAGGTAAAGGGTATCTTAGCATTGGAAATAAGTCTGCTATGATAGGTGCTTTAACCAGGGGCATCTCTTGTCCTCATGAGATAACACCTGATAGTACATCCTGTCTGATGATTCCTGGCAAGTATGTGTAACAGCAATGGCAACACCTCTTCCATGTACCTTTGGTGACCTTGCAACATTTTTGTTAAGTTAGTTCTTCATTCTGGACAGCATTTCAGCAGGACTGATGTAACATTTAACAGATTCACACCAGATTCTATTAAGGTATGATACAACAGACGCATTCAAAAGCTTGTAGGCCAATTCAGAAAGTCATATGAGAACAGACCTGTTCCACTACCCAACTGCTGACCAGACTTCTTGGCCCACTCAGAAAATAAGGCTGGATCTGGCTTGCTTCTTCTATGACAAACTCCTAACCAATGCTCCACAAACCAATTGTCCTATCCGAAGGCTTTAAAGAAGACAGTACAGTTAAATCATCAACCTAACTGTAGACATAAGTGAGTTACGAACTGACCTCAAAGAGGCAGACACTAGGATTGTACAACACTGCATGCACACAGATGCGGACTGTGTTGTTGTGTCAGCATTGATGTTTTTCTTTTGTTAATGGCACACTATGAGAAAATGCCTCACAGCAATTTGTGATGAAGGCTCCAACACCAACCCTTCCCCCCGGGATAAATTCCTGTGCATATTATTCAAGAGAAGTTTCTGCCTGTATTTCCACAAGCAGATATAGAAACAATACTTTCTTTCCAGGCACTGACAGGCTTCGATACAGTTTCCCATATTGCTGGGCACAGCAAGGAAACAGCTTGGACAATATTTATGGAGAAAGATGGATTCCTAAGAAACTTAGGGAAGGATGATCTATAGAATGAAAATCATTTCAGCAGAAAAGTTCATCTGCAACATGAACAATTTACTTAAAGAGGAGAGCTGCGACAAGTTCTCAAAGCGTCGATCACTAGGGGACTGACCCCAACAAATGATGCATTGCGCTACCACATCCAAAAAAGCCTGACTTTGCCTGCCTCCACATCGTGGCTTGAAACTCCTACAATCCCACACTGCCCTTACAAGAGAACATGAACTGGGCCAAATACAATGGAGAACTGATACCTAAGCTAATGTCACTAGAGCCAATCCCCCATAACTATGCAGAAATTGTTATCTATGAATGTGTCAAAGGATGCCTATCAATACTGGAGCTGCAGAAATGCCACAATGGCACGCACTGGGCCTGTTAACGCAAGGGGTGTGTTCATACATATAGGACCCGTTAAATTATACCTGTTTAAACAATGCGCAGGACATACAGTAACTGTTTGTAGTGGATTTAAAAGATAGATATTTACTAATTTTTCAAATTGTACTTAAATTTTGTACTCCAAATTAGAAGGTGAAATATTCAAAGTTCAGCTTAGTAATTTTTTTTTTTAAAACAGATTCAGTACATTTAAATCATGAAAGATAACTTGTTCACCTACCTTTCCCAAAAATGCCTCCTATATCTTATTTTTTAGGAAATGTGCCTAATCTATTCTATTGACAATATTTTTAGTGGCATAAAATCTATTACTTTGTTAACTCTGAAAAAATGTTTTAATGAAAAGTTATTGTGCACTTTCTTTTAAAATACAGGACAGAATTTGCTAAAGTAGCAGTCTAAAGTTATGGCCCTAAGCCCATATATTTAGGTACCTAAATGTTTTTGTAAATCCGACCCTTAACATGATTTGGGAGCACAATATCTAATGGCTTCAGACTACAAAACCCAGATGAAGGAAAATAGCTTAGTTGAAGCATTTCAGTTTTCTTGACTTGTGAAAGTTCAACATATCAGATAGTGATGCTGGCTGCAAACAAAGCACGAGCTATTTTCTTATCAATTGTGTGTCTGAGTTTGTGTTGTTCTCACAGTAAGGATGCTAATGAGGTCCTGAACTTGTCTTTTTCAGCACATATGAGCATTTTAAGTATGATACTTAATAGGGAAAAAAAATCTATGTAAAATCTGAAATTCTGCTAATAGTTTGGCATGTGGCAAATCTCCAAAAAGGGCCATAATTTTGGAGTTTAATGTACCCACCCTACACACATGATCTGAAAGCTTATTTTATGTGCAATTAGATGAAGTATGATGTGGAGCTGCCAAATGGTGCTGTAAGCCTGTAGGTGAGGTGAAACAATGGTACTCAAAATGTGACAGTGTCATTTTTTGCACAGTTCCAGAAACACTGCGTTTTTTTTGTTTTTTTTTTTTACTGTGCAAGTTAATTTCAATACCTTAATGTGGTATTTATTGGTCAAAGCTACCAAATGAAATTTGTATTAAAAGATTTTTAATGGGCAAGTTCTCTCTGCCCCGAGAAATGATGAAGCTGCTTAGCATGTGGAAAAAATGGCAAGAGCATTGTACATACCCTACACGCCGCTGCCAGTGAGATACAGTGTAGACATACATCTTAAATTCTGTAACTAAAGCTGTTTCAGTGACTATTTCCCCAAGAAATTGTTAAACATATTATCCAAAGATTATCAATCATAGCATTTTCCATTTGTTTTCTAAAGGTAACCACTCATACATCCAATGACCCATCCTGCTCAGCTGATGAGAATGGCAACAGAAGGTGGCATGGTGGTCCACACCTGTTTGTTTTTTAACTGATGTGCAATCACAAAAGACCATACGTAACTGGCAGAATACTACAGTTAGAGAAAAGTATAAATTATTTCATGAAATGGTTGTAGTTGTAGAGCTTCTTACCGTAGAGCACGACTAAGCTTCTCATAGTTCATGGTGGGTTTATTTTTACGTTGTCCCCATTTCTGTGCAACCAGCTCAGGTTGATTCAGTTTAAATTCCCCTTCATCGCCAACCCAAGAAATACAGTCTCGAGCATCTTTGTCAGTAAGAAGTTCTAGCAAAAACTGCCATAGCTGAATCTGGCCATTGTTTCCTATTGAGATAAAAGGTCATTAAAGATAAACAGAAGTTATTTTCTACAGAGCTGAAGTTATTTTAAGAATTCATAAACTTCAGTTTAGGACAGCTCAATATCTATGTTATACCGTGGCCAAGATTGTAAGTTAGAATCTAAGTGCACGTTTAGGCACTTAAACAGTTGACTTGATCTTTCAAAAGTGCAGCACACCCAGAAGCTCTCACTGAAGTCTTGGCCTAGAAGCCCAGTTCTAGGTTCCTATTCTTGAAAATCTTTAGACTACTGTCACAAGGCACTTTGCAGAGCGTGTCAATCAAGCAAAACTTAAATGTGGTTTTGAGGTGAGATTTGTTTTTTTGGAGACAGATGAAGTAGCAACTCCTAACTGAGGGGAAGGGACAGAAAGGAAAGCAATATTGGAGGACAGAAGCAAGGTAACAGGGAAACTGATACAAAGAGTTTGGATGAAGAAAATCTAAGGAGAATTCTGAAATTAAATTGCATAGCTAACGTGCAGTTTTCCTAAAAGTGCCTTCACTTCATAGGGATTAGCAGGTCTCCAACTGGTGAAGTTACCAGCAGAGTAAGAAAGAAAACTGAACAAACAGTATGCAAAGTGCCAAGTTAGAATTCTGGAACATATTTGCCAATCTCTGCTTCCTTCCCGAATGATCCAGTCAGGAGGAGAAAAAACCTGAGCACATGGTATTGAGTGGGAGGAAGTTTAAGACAACGGTCAACCTTGCGTTTGTCTCATCTACAAGATAGCACTTCCATCAACGTAGTACTAATGTAGTACTAACTCAAAAGATCTGAGGGCTACATACTGTACCAGCACTTCCTGTCGCACCTGGATTTTCCCTACAGGCCTCATATCCAAGTAAGCAGCCCTTAGAAAATTTGGCAAAATCATATCTGTAAGGGATATGGCTGTATTCTGCAAATTCACCATGTGATTTAACTGTTAAATATTTACAACGTTTACATTAAAATAAAATTGAGAAAATACCTGTTCTGTTCCCAGGTGAACTTCTGTCTTCTCCTGAGATTCTTGGTGCTCTTTGTACTTTAGCTGCCTTTGCACTGCTGTTTATTACTTTAATGGTGGTTGGGGTAGCAGGCTGTACAGATGCTGGAATAATTTGCACAGCTGTGAAAGAGCAAACATTGGAGAACAATAATTATAACTTGTTGGTACAACAACCTGATGCATGCATGCAAGAATAAACACACACAAAAACACACACACACACAGTAGAACCTTAGAGTTACAAACACCTCGGGAATGGAGGTTGTTTGGAACTCTGAACAAAACGTAATGGTTGTTCTTTCAAAAATTTGCAACTAAACACTGACTTAACACAGCTTTGAAACTTTACTATCCAGAAGAGAAATGCTGCTTTTAACTATCTTAATTTAAATGAAACAATCACAAAAACAGTTTCCTTACCGTGTCAAGTCTTCTTTTCATTTTTAAATTCCCCCCCTTTTTTAGTCGTTTACATTTAACATATTACTGTATGGTATTTGCTTTTTTTTTTGGTCTCTATTGCCTGACTGCGTACTTCCGGTTCCAAATGAGGCGTGTGGTTGACCGGTCAGTTCGTAACTTTGATGTTCATAACTCTGAGGTTCTAGCGTGTGTGTGCACATCAATATTAAAATTCAAAATATTTCCCCTCCGAAGAGCTACATGGATATTCATAAACCTACACCTTAAGAATAATTTTAATTGTTGCTACCATTTAAAATGGAATTGGTGTTAGCATTGCAGTAGATATGCTACTTTTTTTTAAAATACAGAACTGATTTCTGATATATGTTCACCAAGAATGCAGTTCTGAACAGCTGATATTACAATGTGACACAAGTGAAATATTTATGGTGCAGAATAATGGTAAAGTCAATTGATCATTATAATAAGAAAGTTAGAAATTCAAAATTCTGATTAAATTAAACTCTCAAAGTGGCTAAAAATTAAAGCTTTGCTTTCAAGTTGAAAAACATGCAAAAGATGTGTTATTTCTCTGTGGCTTTTCTGACTTTTTGGTAGCATGAGTGCTGAACCCACATTTCTAGTTGACAAACACCTGTCTTAATAATTTACTGGCATGACTACTCACGCTGATCAATAGTAACTGTTGCTATTTCTCCAGAGTGTTCTTGGCTAGCCAATACATCTGCCAAGTAAAAGAAAAATATTTAAATCTTTATTCAAATCCTTACCCCCATAAGTCAACTGAATGCCAAATGGATTTATAACCGAGAAAACAAGAAAGGAATGCAGAGAAACAACATAAAGGTTGTAGAGTGTAATAAAGATGATGACTTTTAAGAGTAAATATGTAACACCACGTGAAAGAAGTATGCACAGCCTTTTTTATGTCCTTCTGGGCATCTGGGGTGGCACTTTATTTTCACGAATGTACTTTTAGAATATTACACACGCTTTTTTTTTTTTAGTGTTTACCCACACAAACTTTCTGTTTTGCTTATATGATGTACTTTTTTCAGTGTCACAGACAGAAAATCAGCCTACCTAATTGTATCTAAACATTGAATACACAATAGATTAGCTGCAGTGTATATGGGCTAAAGAATTAGCTTAGTAACTTTCACATTTGTGTGAGACTGCAACATAGTAAATAGCACTTAACATTTAATTATGAGACTGTCAAATCAGAAGATGAACCAAAGCTAATAATAAAAACATAAATCAGGAATTTTCAGGTATGTTGCAAGAGCCATACCTCTTATACCTTACTTCCTGTATTAGATTAACAGTAATAAAATTTGAGGAAAGATGGGCCAACCAGATTTAAAATATAGACGTTTCTTTTCGTAACAGCAAGTATTCTCATTATAACATATTCCCTTATCTTGTATTTGACACCCTCCCTTTCACTGCTAATGGAAAGTGGGAAAATAACCTGGACTATTCACAACTGTCTTTATCTTTCCACAGAAAAAAAACAGTAACTAAATCAGTCATTAAGAAAGCTCACATACATTTTCGAAGAAGCTCCAGGTGGCTCCAAAGGATTTCTCCCCGAGGGACCCTCTGGAAGAAGTCCTCTTGATTGAGGCTACATAACTCTCGGCCTGGAATACTAAGAGTATTGAGGTCTATGTCAGTCATGCTGAATTCCTTCATCACCCATACCACCCAGTGGAGTACTTGGTCTGTTGACCACTGTACAGGGTCTAGGAAAAAAGAAGAAAAATATATTAAACAACTGATAACTGTAAAAGGTGTGCCACCCTGTCCATTTTAGACACTACAGAACTATTCCCTATAGTGACTAACAATAAAAAGAACCACAGAAAAAACACTGTCCCATGTGATTGAAACAAGTATGACTGAAAAGTCATATGAATGAGTTGTTAAATTTTTTTCTTCTTTTAAAAAGAACTAATTCTTAAGTTTTAATAACAAAGACTGGTCATGCCACAAACATTCTTTGCAGAGAAACAAAAAGGGAACATAGAAGAAGGTGTGGAAAGCCACAACACAAAAGCAATTTTGATTCTCAAGATGCCACTACAAAACTATTCCTATGGACTTGCTAATTTGCTTTCTATGGCTTTGCCTGAGACAGTGCAGTATCTGGAGTGCTAGGCAAGCCTCTGACTTGGATCACCATTTCTTTTCGCCATCTCGGAAAATTTCTGAGCCCTCTATTGCTCTCTCTACCAATTTTTTTTGTTTCATTCCTTCCAATATGAATCATTAACCTTCCCTATGTTGGGATGGAATACCCTTCCCCAACCAAGATCTAGGTCAGTAACACTGTGTGTGCAACCAGTGAGGAGCTGAGGATATTGGTGGCTAGTGAGAGTTCTAAGCAACATCATTAAGCTTCCTAACCTTTCTGGGAGAAGGATGAATAGTTTTGGGTTTTTTTGCCTTGTTGTAACTAGGCCAACTGGGTGAATGGTTAGAACAGATGGCTGTCAAAAATTGTTTCACGTGCAGGGTCAATTTTTTTTCCTGTTACTATTGTCATATCCTGTAAGTTCTTTAGGCTAACACTATACTCCATAATAATGCTTCTGTGAGCACAGCATAACTCTGGAATCTACGTTGGGACATCAGAGCCATTTATCCTCCAAACCCCAAGAGAGCTCTGGGAAGCCCTAACAAAAAACAGCTTGGCATCATGGATTGACACAGATATAGTTTCTGCGATTTTCTGAACAGAATGGATCAGGAAAGTTCTCTCCTCATTCCCTCATCTAGGAAAAAGATGTATCTAGAGCTGTATCTTGTCTGGTTTCTTGAGGGGCTTTTGAGTTTCATGGCTGAGACAAACATGCTTTAGCAGTGACTTCCACTGGTCATGAAACTCTCCCCGACAGGGTCTGGATCTTGTACTTGGTCAGCAGAAACCTCTCACTTCAGCAGTTCTGAACCTGGGACCACTGACAAAATGCAAGAAGAATAGGTAGTGCCAGAGTTTTAAAAATCTCGTATTAAAGAGCTAACTTTGCATTTGCAGCACACTAGTCCCCGGAAATAGTAAAAGAAATATGAGAATGCTCCTGGTTAAGACTTAGACCCCAAGAAATATTCTAGAGCTGGGGAGGCCCAAGGAATGGTGGTGCTGCTGGTGGTGAGAGTTCTCATCATAGCTCCTGGAAGTCACAAAGAACCTCCAGACAGTGAGCTTCTTGTTTCTTAAAAAGGCTAAGTAAGCTGTCTGCCAAAACACCAAAAATTATCTACTTCTGTTGTTGCCTTGTCTCCTGAAATAACTTTGACTTCTCAAAGTGAAAATACAATGCACTTAAGGTCCCTCTTGGTAAACTACGGCTCCAAAAAGCAGTTGGGGGCATTTTTCCTTTGATTTAGCATTTTCTGATTGTTCCATGCTTCCAGCAAAAAATAGCCTAAAGGAGAAAATGACAGCTAGGAACAGCTGTGGAGGACACCTTGTATGTTTCTCTTAGACAAGAATGAAACTGAAGAAACAGAACAGGGACGGTTAAAGGGTGGAAAATTCCTGGATGGTGGTTAGTTTTTAGCTTACTAGTCAGAACAAATAATTGGAAGGAATAGAGTCTGCAATATCACTACAAAACAGGGCTTGATTTTACTCCAAGCTACAGGTTTCAGAGTAGCAGCCATGCTAGTCTGTATCTGCAAAAAGAACAGGAGTACTTGTGGCACCTTGGAGACTAACAAATTTATTCACTCCAAGCTACATCTCTCACTGTCTGTTACAAAGTGCTCTGGATTCTCAAAAGAGGCAAGTGATTTCAGAAAGCCTTGATGAAGCTGAAAAACAACTCCCAGCAGAAATGCAATTTATACACATTTATAGAAAGGTCAGGCAAAATGAAATCTCATCTTTGGGGAATCATACAAAAATTCATTTAAAAAATTGCAGGCATATATTATAAAGCACCAACAATACATTCAGAATACAAAAGGTCCTCAAGTGCCTCCTTTCTCTCCAATTCCATGAAGTCAGGAAAATCTGATATGGTATTTAAAAGCTATCCTTTTTGGCATTCACTTGATTAAGACATTTCTACTACCAAGAGGAGAATTCCAAAATGTCTATACTTGGGTTGGTCATAAGAGAGGCCAATTTTTGTTTTCTAGAAAATTCTCACCTACATAATGGAAAATAATTGTAAACCTTTGAAATTACAATGGTGTCACATTCACAATGATGATTTTCTTCTTTGAGAAAGCAAAGTTTTAATACTAACAAATCTATAAAGTTGATTTACAACAGTTTATTTAACATTAGATGTTTTTAGTATTATGTTGAAGAGTGTAACTTTTCTTCTTGCATTATGGATGGCATGCTGTGAAATTTCAAGAGATATTCACATGAATATCCCTAAGCTTTTTATATCAAACCCTCAATTAACAAGATATCTAGCACAATGAAAGTGAATTCAGAAATGCTTGTATGTCAAAAGGGATCAACAAAACAAAGCAAATCAGAAGCCATTGCTTCAGTTATTTCTCTGAGAACCTGTTAAGACTATCAGCCAATTTAATACCTTGTTCCCTTGTAAATACCTGAGACTGAATTTAACTTTTTCCAACTACTAAAACCAAACAATGGCAAGAAAAGACAAACAAATCTGAAATTGTTGTAATGTGTTTTGTACCATCTAGGGTTATCACTTGGGCTTCCTCAACAAGGGGAAAAAAAAGGGGGGGGGGCAAGTTTATGGGAGTTTGTTTACATATTACAGGTTGATTTCGTGAATATCACTGGAGAGTACATTACAATGATTTACCGCAGTTAATTTTCACCTGGAGAGTCCAGGGTTCAAGTGTGGCATAGGTCTCACACAAAAAGTTTCAATTTAGCTCCCAGAACACATTTACAGACATTCCATATTCTATAATGCTAGAACAATTAGTCTTTTCCATGGTGACCCTCTTTTGAAAAGATTATTGAAGTTTAAAAATTAGGTACTTTAAGTACTTGAATCTAAGTGTGGCTTTTCATACAAATCTGATACTGCTTGGTGCTCCACATCCTCCACTACTACTGTCTTTAATGAGCCCTGAAGAGAGTCAGGAACACCAGAGAACTGGACCCAAGGTCAAATTCATACACAAACAGCTTGATCTTCCAGTACACATATTTTAAAACTACTTTATGCAATAGACCAGGGGAAAACACAAATTTGTAATATAAGTAAGCTGTGGAGGAAACCTACCCTCTTCTACCAAGGAACTATCAGCCATGGTTCCACCTCCACTTTACTTACTCTATCAAGCTATTTGTACTGCACTCATCACCATAGCATATGAAATCTCATCATAGTATCTGAGCACTTTAATAAATGTTCTCTTATACAATACCCAATATCAAATAATTCTCAATTATTAAAAACATACAAACTACTCAACATCGTGTTTTATTACCATAGGGTATTCCAAGGCGTTCTTGCTCCTTTCTGTAGCCTTCCAGTGCTGCAGCCCATCGAGTCACTTGCTCAGAAGTTTCATCTGATATTGTTGTAATGTGTTTTGTTCCATCTAGAGTTATCACTTGGGCTTCCTCAACAAGGTGAGCTTCAGCTTCAGCATGGTGGGCATCCGGATCGATAACTACCTCCACAGTTTCTACAGGCTTTACAATTTCAAGGATGTTTAACTTGGGCTCTATTCCTAGATATGGATGAAAATAAAGTAAGGTAAAATACATTATTTTTGAGCACTGCAAAAGCATTACTCGTTTCATTTAAATCTCACCAAACATACTGTTACTACATGCTGAGAATCAGATACAGAAAACATCAGATGCATTCACGGTTAGCATCACATTTTCAGAATGATTCATATGACTCAACACTATCAAGGATAGCAGACTCAAGGTGATATTTCTTCTCACCCTTCACTTAAGCATATACACTTATAATTTAGTAAAGTGAACATACAAATAATTATGCCCCTTCACCCCACAATCCCATGCGTTTCAAATTTAGTTTTTATATATACCCACAAAACACATATTCAACTGGCAGCTCCGTATGCATACCTAAGGAACTATTACACTTGTCCTATGAAGGAAATATAGTAGGTCCAAAAATATGTATTACTTTCAGTCTTCAAAAGTGGTTACTTTTAAAGTGTCTTTGAAATTATTACACACACTTTGGTTAGCATCACTTTAAGATACCCTATAAGATACACCTACATTGTAATAAAAGACCTGTAGCATGGCTGCAGCTGACCTGGGTCAGATGACTTAGGGTCACAGGGCTCAGGCTATGGAGCTAAAAATTGCAGTGCAGATGTTCAAGCTCAGGCTGGAGCCCAAATCCTGAGGGGGAGGGGGGGTCTCAAAGCCCAGGCTCCAGTCAAGCCCTGCAAACCCAAATCAATTGACCCTGGCTCTGTGACTTGGATTTTTACTGCAGTGTAGACATACTCTTAAAGAGGCAATGTGGTTTAGTGGATCAGACGACTGGAAACCAGAATGCTCAGGTTCTAAATCCAGCTTTACCAGCAATTTGTTCTGTGGCTCTGGGTCAGTCCCTACCTTTTCCACCTGAGTTTCCTCTATCTGTAAAATGGGTTAAGTAGTATTTATCTATTCTGCAGTGGTGTTATGAGGATTAATGTTTATAAAGCAGTTTGAAGTGCTACATAAATCATTAGTATGATTATAAAATAACTCAGACCTTTACTTTGCTCCAAGAAATCTTATAGTCATTCTTAACTCCAAACTTCTGCTCTCATTTGTCTCCCTGGTAAGTAAGCCTACCTATCAGTACCTCCTGGATACTGCCAGATTTCATTCCTTACCCTTCTCCAACATTACCTTGATGCCCTCTTTATGTGTCATCTTAAGTTTAGATTTTTAAGGGTCCACAATTCAAAACCAGAACAAGAAGTTTCAGGAAGCAAGGTCATACAACCGGTTTTCCATCAAACTCCAAATCCACTCAAAATTTCTACCCCCCTCTTCTAAGTTCTCCATGAAGTCACTCTACTATCCTATTTTATCATCATCACTCCTATTCGACCTCTCTCTCTAGGTACACACACTTAGGCAGTGTCTAAATCTTGCTGCTTCTTCCTGTGTAACACCTTGAGTTCTGGTTTGTTCTCTCTGACCACATACCTAAAAGGTTAATCTAGGCCCTGATTATTGCAGCCTCCTCTGTGGCCTTGTTAAATGCTATCTTGCCCAATTTATATCCATTCAAATGCAGATACAAATACATCTCCTAGCTCATAATTTGACTGTCACCCGCACTCCCTATGTCCTACTCTATTGACTCCCCCTCCTTCACACATTTAACACAAACTACTTGTCTTTATTTTAAAAGGCCTTTCATGTTCTATCACCATTTGAACCATCATCTCTGATATGACAATGAGACAATGCCCTGGTCTACACTAGGATTTTAGGTCAAATTTAGCAGCGTTAAATCGATGTAAACCTGCACCCGTCCACACAATGAAGCCCTTTATTTCGACTTAAAGGGCTCTTAAAATCGATTTCCTTACTCCACCCCTGACAAGTGGATTAGCGCTTAAATCGACGTTGCCGGCTCGAATTTGGGGTACTGTGGACACAATTCGATGGTATTGGCCTCCGGGAGCTATCCCAGAGTGCTCCATTGTGACCGCTCTGGACAGCACTCTCAACTCAGATGCACTGGCCAGGTAGACAGGAAAAGAACCGCGAACTTTTGAATCTCATTTCCTGTTTGGCCAGCGTGGCAAGCTGCAGGTGACCATGCAGAGCTCATCAGCACAGGTGACCATGATGGAGTCCCAGAATCGCAAAAGAGCTCCAGCATGGACCGAACGGGAGGTACGGGATCTGATCGCTGTTTGGGGAGAGGAATCCGTGCTATCAGAACTCCGTTCCAGTTTTCGAAATGTCAAAACCTTTGTGAAAATCTCCCAGGGCATGAAGGACAGAGGCCATAACAGGGACCCGAAGCAGTGCCGCGTGAAACTGAAGGAGCTGAGGCAAGCCTACCAGAAAACCAGAGAGGCGAACAGCCGCTCTGGGTCAGAGCCCCAAACATGCCGCTTCTATGATGAGCTGCGTGCCATTTTAGGGGGTTCAGCCACCACTACCCCAGCCGTGTTGTTTGACTCCTTCAATGGAGATGGAGGCAATACGGAAGCACGTTTTGGGGATGAAGAAGATGATGATGAGGAGGAGGTTGTAGATAGCTCACAGCAAGCAAGCGGAGAAACCGGTTTTCCCGACAGCCAGGAACTGTTTCTCACCCTAGACCTGGAGCCAGTACCCCCCGAACCCACCCAAGGCTGCCTCCTGGACCCAGCAGGCGGAGAAGGGACCTCTGGTGAGTGTACCTTTTAAAATGCTATACATGGTTTAAAAGCAAGCATGTGAAAGGATTACTTTGCCCTGGCATTTGCGGTTCTCCTAGATGTAGTCCTAAAGCCTTTGCAAAAGGTTTCTGGGGAGGGCAGCCTTATTGCGTCCTTCATGGTAGGACACTTTACCACTCCAGGCCAGTAACACGTACTCGGGAATCATTGTAGAACAAAGCATTGCAGTGTATGTTTTCTGGCATTCAAACAACATCCGTTCTTTATCTCTCTGTGTTATCCTCAGGAGAGTGAGATATAATTCATGGTCACCTGGTTGAAATAGAGTGCTTTTCTTCAGGGGACACTCAGAGGAGCCCATTCCTGCTGGGCTGTTTGTCTGTGGCTAAACAGAAATGTTCCCCGCTGTTAGCCACAGGGAGGGGGGAAGGTTGAGGGGGTAGTCACGCGGTGGGAGGAGGCAAAATGCGACCTTGTAATGAAAGCACATGTGCTATGTATGTAATGTTAACAGCAAGGTTTACCCTGAAAGAGTGTAGCCACTGTTTTATAAAATGTGTCTTTTTAAATATCGCTGTCCCTTTTTTTTTCTCCACCAGCTGCATGTGTTTCAATGATCACAGGATCTTCTCCTTCCCAGAGGCTAGTGAAGCTTAGAAAGAAAGAAAAAACGCACTCGCGATGAAACGTTCTCCGAGCTCATGCTGTCCTCCCACACTGACAGAGCACAGACGAATGCGTGGAGGCAAATAATGTCAGAGTGCAGGAAAGCACAAAATGACCGGGAGGAGAGGTGGCGGGCTGAAGAGAGTAAGTGGCGGGCTGAAGACAGGGCTGAAGCTCAAATGTGGCAGCAGCGTGATGAGAGGAGGCAGGATTCAATGCTGAGGCTGCTGCAGGACCAAACCAGTATGCTCCAGTGTATGGTTGAGCTGCAGCAAAGGCAGCTGGAGCACAGACTGCCACTGCAGCCCCTCTGTAACCAACCGCCCTCCTCCCCAAGTTCCATAGCCTCCACACCCAGACGCCCAAGAATGCGGTGGGGGGGCCTCCGGCCAACCAGCCACTCCACCACAGAGGATTGCCCAAAAAAAAGAAGGCTGTCATTCAATAAATTTTAAAGTTGTAAACTTTTAAAGTGCTGTGCTTAAAGTGCTGTGTGGCATTTTCCTTCCCTCCTCCACCACCCCTCCTGGGCTACCTTGGTAGTCATCCCCCTATTTGTGTGATGAATGAATAAAGAATGCATGAATGTGAAGCAACAATGACTTTATTGCCTCTGCAAGCGGTGATTGAAGGGAGGAGGGGCGGGTGGTTAGATTACAGGGAAGTAGAGTGAACCAAGGGGCGGGGGGTTTCATCAAGGAGAAACAAACAGAACTTTCACACCGTAGCCTGGCCAGTCATGAAACTGGTTTTCAAAGCTTCTCTGATGCGTACCGCGCCCTCCTGTGCTCTTCTAACCGCCCTGGTGTCTGGCTGCGCGTAACCAGCAGCCAGGCGATTTGCCTCAACCTCCCACCCCGCCATAAACGTCTCCCCCTTACTCTCACAGATATTGTGGAGCACACATCAAGCAGTAATAACAGTGGGAATATTGGTTTCGCTGAGGTCTAAGCGAGTCAGTAAAGTGCGCCAGCGTGCCTTTAAACGTCCAAATGCACATTCTACCACCATTCTACATTGCTCAGCCTGTAGTTGAACAGCTCCTGACTACTGTCCAGGCTGCCTGTGTACGGCTTCATGAGCCATGGCATTAAGGGGTAGGGTGGGTCCCCAAGGATACATATAGGCATTTCAACATCCCCAACAGTTATTTTCTGGTCTGGGAATAAAGTCCCTTCCTGCAGCTTTTGAAACAGACCAGAGTTCCTGAAGATGCGAGCATCATGCACCTTTCCCGGCCATCCCACGTTAATGTTGGTGAAACGTCCCTTGTGATCCACCAGAGCTTGCAGCACTATCGAAAAGTACCCCTTGCGGTTTATGTACTCGGCGGCTTGGTGCTCCGGTGCCAAGATAGGGATATGGGTTCCGTCTATAGCCCCACCACAGTTAGGGAATCCCATTGCAGCAAAGCCATCCACTATGACCTGCACATTTCCCAGAGTCACTACCCTTGATATCAGCAGATCTTTGATTGCGTGGGCTACTTGCATCACAGCAGCCCCCACAGTAGATTTGCCCACTCCAAATTGATTCCCAACTGACTGGTAGCTGTCTGGCGTTGCAAGCTTCCACAGGGCTATCGCCACTCGCTTCTCAACTGTGAGGGCTGCTCTCATCTTGGTATTCATGCGCCTCAGGGCAGGGGAAAGCAAGTCACAAAGTTCCATGAAAGTGCCCTTACGCATGCGAAAGTTTCGCAGCCACTGGGAATCGTCCCAGACCTGCAACACTATGCGGTCCCACCAGTCTGTGCTTGTTTCCCGAGCCCAGAATCGGCGTTCCACAGCATGAACCTGCCCCATTAGCACCATGATGCATGCACTGGCAGGGCCCATGCTTTCAGAGAAATCTGTGTCCATGTCCTGATCACTCACGTGACCGCGCTGATGTCGCCTCCTCGCCCAGTATCGCTTTGCCAGGTTCTGGTGCTGCATATACTGCTGGATAATGGGGTAGCATGGGAAAAACACAAAGGTGCTTTGAGAGATAAACAGAGTAAAGCAGATGAAGGCTGGCGTGGTTGACAGTGATAGTAAAGATGACAGTTTTAAGGTAACAGATTTCATAGGTAGGGAAGAAGTAACTGATAAAAGATCTTACAGGTGAAGACAGGAAACTTGTGCCTGATCTGGAGGAGAAAGGAAAGCCAGTGGAGGATGTGACCAGTAAGGTGGCCAAAAAGCTTAACATAGCAGCAGCATTTTGAATGAACACTACGATCTGCCAATCACAATGCACAGATGCAAAAAACAAAACAGATACTCCACATTTCGGTAATTTGTCACACATTTCAGTTACTTCTGACATACATTGACAGGCTTGAAGATTGAGAGATATACGATCGCTGTCCACCATATTTATATGTTATGTGGAGATACAGTATTTAAGTCTGTAAGGCTGTTAATTCAGTATCTCTTTCCCAAGTGTTAAAAATTCTTAAAATTATAATAATATAGTCCCTTTGGAAATGCAATGATTCAAATTGCTCAAATAACTATAAATCTAATTAAATACAATTAGAGAATCCCTGTTCAAAAACAGTGTCTATACTGTAAGAATCTATGAATGGTCATACAACACATTTTTTCTTTAACGAGACCAATTAAAATGGATTTTAAATATTGTAAATTAACATTCAAAATTACATGAGAAGCTGTGATCTCTGGATGAAAAGGTATTATATAAGCGCTAGGTATTATTATTTGACCCTATCATTAAGGCACACGTCCCATTGATGTAAATGTTGGCAAAGTTCTGCTTTCAGTTACTTGATGGCAAAAGTCAATTGAATTGTTCTGGATTCATACTGGTGGAATAGCAGAATTTGGCCCTCTTACCTCACTCTACCTAGACACAGGGTGAGAGGGGAAAAGAGTAAAAAATACAGAATATGGAAACATGAAATGTATAAAGAAGTACCAATATTTAAAGTGGCTGATCAAATGAAGAATTAGTCATGAAGATTGTTAAATTCAAACAAGAGTTTTATAAACAAGTTGAAGTATTTAAATAAGCCATCTTATTTTTTTTTTAAACATATGCAGCAACAGTAGTTATAATTCTGTTTTACATAAAACCAGGGGTTAAAGGCCTGTATTTTGATCCCTCAAAGAATGAAAACAGGCATAATAAATAAAGCTTTTTAAAACTAGAGAAGAACTACTCACTATTATAACAAAGATCAAATCATTGTTTGTCAAATGACTACAAGCCATTGAATCTACTGCTTTACCCATACCAGAAAAAAGTGATGAACTAACTCTGTAGATGGATCAGATCATAAGTAGCATTATTTTGAAGTAATAGCCTGAGACTAGCTTTCTGAAATGTTAAATTAAAATACATTCGCCAGATTTGTCTGTCTTTCTTTCCACCTCACTTCTTTCAGCTACATTTTAAGAAAACAGAGGACAAGCTCATGTTTCCTCATTCACACTAGCCTAACACTGGAGGAAGAGCTTTGACTTCCAGGAATACATTATGTCTGACAATATTGTTCTTTATTGTAGTTTCAACCAGTTTGCCAGTTTGGTCCTCTCTCCTTTGCACCTTACCCTCATGGCCAGGAGTTTTAGGCAGATTGAAGTCTTTATGATCTGTGCACAAGGACTCACCTGACTTGGACAGAGTCAGGGAGGGATCCTTTCTTTCAGGAAAACATCTGGAAGGGATCTGTTCGCAAAAGTGCCCCTTACTCTAATGAGAGGCCCGAGTCAGCGATTCCTTGAGCTTATCAGCTCTGGCCTCTGCTCCAGAGCGCATGCTCAGAGGGGCGGGGCTTACAGACTAAGGCCAATGTACCGGGGGAGGGAGCGGTATCTCCCTGGCCTGTAGCTGACTGGAGTATATTGTCCTTCTCCCTGAGGTACTTGCTTAGTCAAAGCTCCTGTCCCTCATGGGTTTGAGGAGATAAGGAGCAGCGGAGCTGTACTTGGCAGAGACATGAGCCTCCTCAAAGCAGTAAAGACGGAGCTGGCGTTCATCACTGACTGAGAAGAAGGGGCAGGAGATAGTTCTTAAACCCGGCAACTCTAGGCATAGTCCCCAAGAAGAGGATCTCCAAGGAAGGGAGAAACTAAACTGTACTAACTAGAATATAAAAATCATTAAAACGCTAAAAATACTAACGACATACAATCATATTTACAGGTTTTGAAGACTATGTGAAGATAGCTTTGAATACAGAGGATTACAACTCGGGACATGTGGCACTAAGAAGGAATTAGAGGAGTGTCTATCCACACCACCCCTTATGGCCTTGGCATAGAGCATGAAGAGAGCAATTGCATAGGCACAAACCAACGGATGCTACTTGCTAGAAATCTCCGGTCTCAAGAACACGAGCACATGCGTACCATGTGTGGAATACACACAGGGACGAGCACTAGAAGAAACAACATTGGTTATGTGTCCCTACGGTTTAGTTCAATATATCTTAGAAACACAAGTATCAACAAAGAGATGACCACTTTAGGCTTTTGCTTCTGATCTTTAGTACATGATCAGTTGATAATGCCACCATAATTTAATTATTTGTGAAGCAGTAAGTTCACGTTATATTGATGTGTCTCTCAATTAGCAGGTGGCAATTCTGCTTCATTTGACTAGATATTTTGCCCAGCATGAGACAAACAACTGCTTGACCTCATTGAAAGGTCTCACATGCAGGGTACTGCCAAGTTCCTCCTTGTCACCATCCCACCAGCTTTCCTAGTTTGAGATTTATATAAAGTTACTATGGAAGACAGACACATTTTGGGCTGCAGAAACATCAGTCCATGACAAATTTTAACGGACACTCTATAAACATATGGTGCACAATGGAAAAAATCAACCTATAGGAGCATGAATAATGCAGTTATATTTTCAATGCTACAGTTAAAAATAGTAATGCATGAATACACTTACAATATGGCTCACCTTGTATGACAGCAAATAAAATGCTTAACTGCTTACCTTGCCTGGATATTACTTGTACACTAAGCTGTACTGTTCCATCTGTCTTTACTCCTTGGTCAAAGAGACTGCGATCTGGGTCCAGCTTGATACAAGGAGGAAATATTTTTAAATTACTAGACTTATAATTAAATGCTTTTATAAAGTTATCTTGTATATTCAGTTCAAAAAACTCTGTACATATGTGTCAGGGAATCAGAATACTTGAGTTCCTAACTGCAACTATCAAATATTTTTAGTCTTAATCATCAAAAGCGTGTGCAGCACTGTACAAGTCATAGTAGACATGCTCTTTACCCAGAGAAATTTGAAATCTAAAGAAAAATTACTCCATGCTGATGAACAGTAGCTCCAATTACAAAAATTTTTAAAAGGAACTGTCAACCTGCAGTCTAGTCAATTTAAAAAAAAAATTAAGTTAAAAGTAGTTTGCTACTATGCAAGAGACCCCAAAAATGCCACAGGGGAAATAGTGAAGCCAACTATAAACAATGTACTGTCACAATGCACAAAGTAAAAAAGAAAAACACTTCTCTCTCTAATCTTAGGTGGTAACTGCAAAAATGCACAAAAGTGTGATTTTTAAGTTGACAGTATCCCTTTAATACAGATACGTAATACTATTTAATGGTCACTCACCACATCAATCAAAGATAGTTGTCTAGACAATCTTCACTTTATGCCTCTGAAATACTACATCATGCCACACTGGCTGTGATTCTGATTAATTCTTTAATGTATCTTTTACATGGACTTTAATACCCTTATTGTTACAGTACTATCTTCCTCTCTTCTACACATCAAACTTTCTGCAGAAAATCATTTATTTCACTCAACAGTATATTAAAAAAAGCGGTGTATTACTGATTTGTCCAGTACAATAGAATTCAAAGTCACATCTCACGCCCCAGCCACTGCGTGGAACCAGCTGGGAGCTATTTCCACCAGAGGCTATCTGATAGCCCTACTCTCTGTATCCTCTGGATAACAGCCCCAATCACTAATCAGTTAAAATTGCTACTGGGAACCAGCTAGAGGCTACTTCTATCAGGCCATGATCATTGACATCAAGGAAACTACCTTCATTTATGTTTTCACCTCTATTTCTAGCTGAGCAAAAAATGTTCTCTTCCCTCAACTTCCATTTTTAGGTGTTGGTAAAAAAAAAAGTTATATTCTGGGACATAACACTGTGAGGTCCAATACAAAGAAGCATTTCTACTGTAAGGGAGTCATTAACTATGTTTTAGCTCTTAAGAGAGCCTTCTTTCCCTTCCTCTTTTCATCATTATATCAAATAAGGCTATGTCTTCACTAAAAGTGCTGCAGCTGCACCGACAGTGATGCGAGAGGTCTTCCTGCCACTGTAATTAATCCACTTCCCCAAAAAGGCAATAGGTAGGTCAATGGAAGAATACTTCCATCCACCTGGTGATGTCTACATCAGGTGCTAGGTCGGCATCACTATGTTGTTCAGGGCTGTGAATTTCTCAGACCCCTGAGCAACATACCTAGCTCAACCTAATTTTTAGTGTAGACCTGGCCAAAGAGACAGAAAGGGAAAGAGGGAGTTGGTTTTTCACCACTGATCTAATGAAAACCCCAAATGAGGCTAACAACACTGGGAGAAGATATGTTCTTTTCATTCAGTGCCCTTCATGATCGCCTTCAGTTACATCTGCTTTAGAAGCAACTACATTAGTAGAACATAAATACTATTCCAGGTCTTCACAATATTCCACTGCCAGCACCTCACTGCAAGGGAATCTTTGCAGTAAGCTAGACTCTGCTTCAAACAACATACTACAGAGGTTTAAAAAAATGATAAGATTATAGATTTCTATGCAGGGAGTGACAGCAAAAGCGCTAACAGGATGACAAATAAAATGATTGTAAGCCTAATAAAATCCTCCATGATGAATTATAGTTATCAAATATTAAACTTTTGAGAATTTGCAAATAGATCCTTATTAAGGATCTATCACAGTAGTTCTCAAACTTTTGTACTGGTGACATCTTTCACATAGGAAGCCTCTGCGTGCAACCCCCTTATAAATTAATAACACTTTTTATATACTTAACACCATTATAAATGCTGGAGGTAAAGTGGGGTTTGGTGTGGAGACTGACAGCTCGCGACACCCTATGTAATACCCTCACGACACCCTGAGGGGTCCCGACCCCCAGTTTGAGAACCCCTGATCTATCAGCTAAAACTGAATCCTTTTTAGCTTCATTAATTGGTACTTTAGATATATTGAAAGTCTACTGTGCTCCAATACGTCTATAAGGTGCCACAGGACTCTTTGCCGCTCTTACAGATCCAGACTAACACGGCTACCCCTCTGATACTTGAAAGTCTACTGTAATCTTTTAAAAATATATTTTGTCAAACAAACTGTAACTCAGTGACTAGTCATTTTCACATCACAATAGGTCAATAATAGCATAATGTGGGAGGTCTGAAACAAAAATGCAGTTTTAGCAAATGAAACTTTTCAATATTTCCTGAGCTCTAAAATAACTCTTAGTGGCTAGAGAAAGTCAGCTTTATAATCTTAGTTCTTTTCTTTGGGCCCTCAGACCTCAAGAATATTTCCTGCTAAACTTAATTTACTTGAAAAATAAACTACATATATATTTTTTGACTGTGACAACAGAGCCTATTTTTACTATCTCAGCTTCATAATAAAAAAATACAAGTCACTGAAGAATCTAATTCCAATGTCAATATCGGATACATCTTTGTGTCCTGAATATAGTATCTTGTGATCATTTTTCTGTTAACAGATATTTCTAAATTTGATTTTTTATTATGCAAAGAATCTCTATGTTACACACTTTGGCAACAAGTCTAGCTAGAAGATAGCTATAGGAAAAAATTAGGTAACTGTACATTTTTGTGTAGTTGTAGCAGGATCTGAATTAAAAAAACTGAAAGACTTTCATATTTGCTATTCAATTCCTGCATTTTGTCTTTTGAAAAACTATACTCATCATTCTGTAAACTTAAAAAAAAAAAAAAAAGAAAGAAAAAAGTGACCTGTCTCAGAAAGAAACTCTGAACTACAACTTCACCTACACCTGTTGCCTACAGCATTTTTCATCAACAAGGATAAGGTAAGAGCAGGGGTGGCCAACCTGAGCCTGAGAAGGAGCCAGAATTTACCAATGTACATTGCCAAAGAGCCACATAATACATCAGCAGTCCCCCCCCACATTAGCTCCCCCGCCCCCAGCACCTCCTGCTCACCTCTCCCCCACCACACCTCCCGTTCAGCTGTTCCCTGGCGTGCAGGAAGCTCTGGGGGGGAGGGGGAGGAGTGAGGGCACGGCAGGTTCAGGAAAGGGGGTGGGAAGGGGTGGACTGGGGGCAGGGCCTATGGCAGAGCCAGGGTTGAGTAGTGAGCACCCCCTGGCACATTGGAAAGTTGGCACCTGTAGCTACAGCCCTGGAGTCGGTGCCTATACAAGGAGTCGCATATTAACTTCTAAAGAGCCACATGTGGCTCCGGAGCCACAGGCTGGCCATCTCTGGGTAAGAGTATTAATAGATACAAAAATCCATGTTTTCTTTCTGGGAAAATAGGAGCATAACTTCTCATCACTAAGAATGTCACTCCTACAGCTAGTGCGATCAAGCATTTGTTAGCAGCTCCTATTCTACAGATAAAGAAATATACACACATACTGTAATAACTACCCAGACAGAAATTCATAAGAACATAAGAATGGCCATACTGGTTCAGACCAAAGGTCCATCTAGCCCAGTATCCTGTCTTCCGACAGTGGCCAATGCCAGGTGCCCTAGAGGGAATGAACAGAACAGGTAATCATTAAGTGCTCCATCCCCTGTTGCCCATTCCCAGCTTCTGGCAGTGGAAGTTCCAGAATATATGGCTCTCCTGTATGGTGAACAGTAACCACACATCAGGGCCAGCAAATATCTTACATACTTTCTTTTAAATCTCTGTGTTACTACCCAACGAGGGCTGAAGTAAAGCAATTTCAATGTATGCCAATGACCTTTCCTGGAACTCGAGAGAATCTTTAAGTATTAACAAGAGTAGAAGGAAATTAGAAAGGTTACCAAGTATTTATTTAGTGGCTGTATTATTTAAGCTTTATAAAAGTTATAATGAAATCAATTCGTATCGAAATAAAAAAAAAATCATCATCCAGGAAACCCTGCAGTAACCATCTATTTCAAAAACATACATTAAAAAAAAGTCACAATATGTTTTTGTATAACTGCAGAACAATCTTTACAGCTAGACCTGTAATCATCAGAAAACACAAAAAACAATGCTGTGTAAAGCTCTTCTGGCTTCTAAATTCAGAAAATCTGAAAAAGTGCAACTCCCATATGCACGAGCAAGTAGCAAAGGCTTCAGGGAACAGTCAAGCCTCCTGACCTAAGATACCTTGGAACATAATTCTTAGTGTATGATCTGTACTTTCAAATTATAATATTTCCCCCCCAAAATTGATAAGACATTCTGCTACTGAGATACATTTCTGACACGAACCCTAAAAGTTTCCCAGTTTTATTTGCAGTAAATTAGTAATTAATGGGTACATATTATAAACAGTTTCAAGTTGATGAGACTGACATTTGCAAGATTAGACTCTTAACTGTAGACAATTTAGCAAACTGAAGAGTGAAACCCCCTATATAAAGATCAGAGTGGAGGGAAGGGACTAAATATACAGATCTATTCTCAGAGTACAGTTAGAACCCTCAGAAGAAGTTTTTCAACACTCTTTGATTTACCTGGATATCTTGCAGGCAGATTTCATGTGCGTCCAAGGAACACTGAAGTCTTGGTTCCAACAACTTCTTAAGATTTCCAACTGGTTCATTGATGTCAATAGCCTGACTCACAAATTCTGCTGTAGTGTACGTCTGCTCAACGATGCTTAAACACCAAAGGATCAAACAATTGATTATTAACCGGATGTTAACAAAACAGCTTTGAACATGAATTAGCTGTGTGTTCTCCTACAGTAATAAAAGTTAAAACAAATTGGAGATAAGCTATGCAAAAGCGAATGTTAATGCCAGAAATTTTAATAGTTTATTGAAAGCCCTACTCAGGGTATGCCTACAGAGCCCGCAGCAGCAAGCCTCCCAGCTCCGGTCAACAGACTCAGGCTTGCAGCACTCATGCTAAGGGCTCTAAAAACAGCTGCAGACAGCTCTTTGAAGTTGCAGCTGGGGCTAGAGCTCTGGCTCTGAAGCCTAGGGATAGAGAGGGTGGGGTGATCATATGTTTTTACTCAGTGACACTCTGGTCTTTTCCCCCAAGTGGTTCCATTTAATTTAAATCCCAGCAATGTGTGAGTAGTTAGAACTATAAGTCATTTAAAAGACACTCTGATTTGCAGGTTTGGACTTGTCTTACATTTATGGTCCATCTCAAAGAGCTTGTTGCTATTTCTTAAAACTGGGCACCAGCTATTTTTGAATAAAATAAATTGTAATTAAGCAGTTTTTAAGCTACTGATATCTTTTTGTGAACAGTGCTTAGACAACTGCAATGTTTCTGAATAATTGCTTTTGGAGATAAGAATTTAAAAAAGATTTTTTTTTTAAATTGTGCCACTTATCGAATGTCTATGTTCTTCTATTTGTCCAAATGTATCCCATCACAATTAAAATCTGAAACAAATATTAAAATTGGCAGGTGCAAGAGGCAACTGTTAGGGACAAAAATAGTAAAATGTTTAAATAAAAATCTGCCATTTTTGAAAAGAAATCTGCCAATAAAAATGAAAAAATAACCCCCCCCTCCCCCAAACATGACGACTAAAAAATAATGTAAAAAAGTCACAAGGGATAAAAATAGTCACTTTCTGCACTTTCCAAAGGTCACCAAATGGCACAACTAAGTAAGGAACAGAATTTAAGTGACTTGTCAATAGTTAAGTAGGAGATCTGGAGAAATGATAGGAGCAGAACCCTGATCTCAGAAATGCTAAGACAATACAACTCACCGACTCAATTTCTTTTCCAAATCTCTAATTAGTTAGAAAAAAATTTAAAATGAGGAGAATGCTTGCTCACTTCTGTATTTTAAGACTACCAAATGAAAAAGAACTAAATGAGTGCAAAGAAACTAGGTAATGCGTTTAGAAATGCCAAAATTTTTCAGATGGGCTAGTACAGGACCCATCCTGAAGGCCGCTCTGTGTAGGCAGATCTCTGCACCTACAAACAGTCCCTATCCTTTTATTTGATTTTTAAAAAACATTTATATGTGTATTTTCACACAAACAAAAGGAAAAAGAACAGACTTGGGGGAAAAAAAGGCAACAGTCAAGACCCTAAGAAATACCAAAAAATCTTCTTGTTCAAAAACCCACTTAAAGGATTCTCACTCTAAATATCACCATTTATAAAACCCAAGTACTTAAAAGCAAGGAAGTGAAATAGTTAATGACATCATAAGTCTTACACTGCCCATGTCAACATTTCACTTTCTTCACAAAAATGCAGATTTTATCATAAAACAAACATGATTCTGATATAAAATACTGCTCTTTTCTCAGTAATAAACACCACAAAATCCTTCCTAAAACAAGTTTTATATTTAGATGGCACTACGATCAGCCATATATAAAAGTCCACATAAATACATATTTTTATCTTAGAATACATCAAAAATCATTTCATGTGTCAGAGTTAAAAGGCTGTTACATTTTTCATCACAATGTATTTCTTTATATCCAAGGTCTGGGCCATCCAGGTAAATAGATTATTACCAGGATGTGTAATCAATGGCTACCCCAGGACTACATAATTACCTCACAATTCGAAAATATTAGCATTTTGTTTCACTCTGAAAGCCCTTTTGGTATCCAAGGAACTCCTGCAGAATATTAACAAACTTGGGTGTTTGTTGTGATGGTGACACTGCTGTTAACGTAATGAAAATATATGTCCATAACCAGATTCCTTCTCTCTCCTCTACTCACAACAGCAAGCAGAATGCTTTGGGTGAGTCCCCATTAAACAGAAAAGGGATGGAACGTTGGAATCAGAAGATTCCACGGCAGTTGGAAAATAAAGAGAAATCAGAACACCCTCCCCCCGCACACACACACCCTCCCCCACCTTCCCGGTCACGGGATGAAGCGTTAACAGGAGCTGGGCAGAGCACAACAGCAATACAGCACCAGGGAAGCGATGGTGAACTGGAGAAAGGGAAGAAACTGACAGACTAGTGAAACAGAAAGAGCTGAGAAATCCACCCGGCAGGTAGGAATGACTCTGGCATCACCTGGAACTGGGGAAGGAGTTCAACTGTTGCCATCTTTTGTTACATAATTTTTTCCCTTTGAATCTCCAAGAAGTCTGCAAGGAAATAATTAGTCCTGAGAGGGATAAATGGGGTTCAGTGCGATAGCATTCAGGCATTTATATAAAGCACAGCAGTGACTCACTTGCAGCCACAGCTTCCAGAGCAGGGGACACATGGGTATCCAGCCTCATTGAGGAGCAAGTCTAAAGGTTAGCATACAGGAAGGACAGACAGCAGGATAAAGCATGCACTTAGCTAGGAATAGTAGTCAATGAAGGAAAGATAACGGTTATAGTACAGAGCAGGTAGAAAAATCTCACTCGACGTCTTCATATTAAGAATGGGTTAAACTCCATGCACACTGCAGATAATATAGAAGGATATAGAAGTTTGCATGCTACAAAGAGAAACCTGAAGAGTAACCTTGGTTTTGTCACCTACTATTAAAGCAGTGGTTCTCAAACTTTTGTACTGGTGACCCCTTTCACATAGGAAGCCTTTGAGTGTGACCTCCCCGCCGCCTTATAAATTAAAAACACTTTTTAATATATTTAATGCCATTGTAAATGCTGGAGGCAAAGCAGGGTTTGGGGTTGAGGCTGACAGCTTGCAACCTCCCATGTAATAGACTCACAACCCCCTGAGGGGTCCCAACCCCCAGTTTGAGAACCCCTGCATTAAAGCTATGTAGACCCAGGCACGTGGACATCTCATTAAATTGTATGGAGTTCCGATCCTAAGGAGAGCTTTGAGGGGCTGGTGCCTTTGCTTATGTACAGAGGGAGCATACAAAATATAGGAGAATACTCAATTTGTTAAAAATAAAGAGGAAATCAGATTTAGAGGCAGGATTTATGTTGTCCATTTATACTTTTTTCCTCCAGTGCAAAGAGGCTAATACCTAAAGGAAGCTCTTCAAGAGTAGGTAACAGAGCCATGATTATTATTATTTTTTAAACTGTAGACAGTGGCAATTAAGCTGTAGGAGCAGATTTAGACAGAAGTAAGGTAACTCATGTAGATCAAAAGGTTTTTAATCTCTGGTATTTGCAGCAATGGCAGCTGCGCTGTTAATGTCACAGATATTATCTCTTTCCCCCCCTACCCCCCCTTCTAGTTGCAAACTGCTTTGGTTTACATCCCTTTGATGGGAAAAGCGATGGCATACTGGCATCAGAAAGTTGGAATCTGAAGTTCCTATAGCAGTTGGGAATGGCAGCTAGAGAAGGACATATTGATTTAATGGCTGTACACATGCTGCAGACTTCACAAACATGCTCCTGGGGAGTTGTCAAGGCAGTGAGAGTGAGGTGAAGAAAGGAAAGGAAGAGAAGACACTAACAGAACCAGAGTAAAAGTAGCAGACAAAGAAAAAATGACTGAGAAATCACAAACAATGCAGACCCATCATACATTGTAATCAGGGTCTGGAAGGTCGGAATTGCTGCTTGACGATTTGTTCAGTTCTAAAAGTGATTTCCATTTCTACCATAGGTTTGTTTTTACTTCAAGGTGACAATCATTTAGTTTGGCAAAGGGTAAATGACCTTAAGGAAAATAGCATAGAAGAAATATTTACATAATGTGGTGAGAGGATTAGAAATGGCAGTCACAACAATTACAACAGGATACTATGGGTCATCCTAAGCAAGTTACATCTTGTGTGTTATGGCTTCCTTTCGGCATAATAAAACAAATTATATACATTTTCCATTAGTCTGATTTTCCTAAGTCCAGGCCAAAAGCACTAAATCTTTATGGATAGAAATTCTATGTTTAAAAAAAAATAAAAGTATAGCAGTATGAATAAACTACCGACCACCTGACCAGGATGGTGATTGTGAAATACTCAGGAAGATTAGAGAGGCTACAAAAACAGAAAACTCAGTAATAATGGGGGATTTCAACTATCCCCATATTGACTGAGCACATCACCTCAGGTTGGGAGACAGAGCTAAAATTTGTACACACCACTAATGACTGCTTCTTGGAGCAGCTAGTCTTGGAACTTACAAGGGGAAAGGCAATGTTTGATTTAGTCCTAAGTGGTGCACAGGATCTGAGCCCAAGAAGTGAATATAGCTGAACTGCTTTGTAATAGCAGCCATAATGTAATTAAATTCAGCATCCTTGCAGAGGGGAAAATACCAAAGAAATCCACCACAACAGCATTTAACTTCAAAAAGAGGAAATACACAAATATGAGAAAGCTAGTTAAACAGAGATTAGAAGGAAAGGTCAAGAATGAAATGCCTGCAAACTGCTCAAACTAAATGTATCCCCCTACCCTCCCCAGAAACAAACAAAACAAAAACAGTAACAGAAGCAAAAAGATGCCACCATGCCTAAATAACAGAGTAAAAGAGGCAGTTAGAAACAAAAAGACATCCTTTAAAAACTGGAAGTCAAATCATACTGAGGAAAACAGAAAGGGGCATAAACTCTGGCAAGTCAAGTGTAAAAGCATAATTATACAGGCCAAAGAATTTGAACAGCAACTAGCAAAAGACACAAAAACTAACAGCAAAATAGGAACATTAGAAGCTGGCAGCCTGCCAAACAATGGGGGGGTGGGGAGGGAGGGGGAGAAGAACACTGGATGACAAAGTGCTCAAGGAACTCTCAAGAAAGACAAGGCCATTGCAGAGAATGTAAATGAATTCTTTGCATTGGTCTTCCCTGCAGAGAATGAGGGAGATTCCCACACCTGAGCCATTCTTTTTAAATGACACATCTGAGGAACTGTCTCAGATTGAGGGGTCAATAGAGATGGTTTTGGAATGAATTGATAAACAGTAATAAGTCACCAGGACCAGATGGTATTCACCAAGAGTTCTGAAGGAACTCAAATAGTAAAACTACTAACTGCAGTATGTAAATCAGCCTCTGTACCAGATATCTGCAGATTAGCTAATGCAACACCGATATTTAAAAAGGCTCCGTAGGCAACCCTGGCAATTACAAGCTAGTAAACCCAACTTCATTAACTGGCAAATTGGTTGAAACTATAATTAAAAACAGAATTATCAGACACTTAGATGAACATGACATGTTGGGGAAGAGTCAACACTGTTTTAGTAAAGGGAATTCACACCTCACCATTCTACTAGAACCCTTTGAGGGTGTCAACAAATGTGGACAAGGATGATCCAGTGGATATTGTGTATTTGGACTTTCAGAAAGCCCTTGACAAGGTCCCTTACCTTGGGCTCTTAAGCAAAGTAAACAGTCATGGGATAAGAGGGAAGGTCCTCTCATGGATCAGTAAATGATTAAAAGATAGGAAAAAAAGGGTAGGAATAAACTGTCAGTTTTCACAGTGTAGAGAGGTAAATAGCAGGGGGGTCACAAAGGAACTGTAATGGGACCATCCTGTTCAACATATTCTTACTTTATCTGGGGAAAGGGGTGAAGACTGAGATGGCAAAGTTTGCAGACGATACAAAAATCACTCAAGATAGTTAAGTCCCAAGCTGACTAAGAAGAGTTAAGGAGTACTTGTGGCACCTTAGAGACTAACCAATTTATTTGAGCATAAGCTTTCGTGAGCTACAGCTCACTTCATCGGTTGCATCCGATGAAATGAGCTGTAGCTCACGAAAGCTTATGCTCAAATAAATTGGTTAGTCTCTAAGGTGCCACAAGTACTCCTTTTCTTTTTGCAAATACAGACTAACACGGCTGTTACTCTGAAACGTAAGAAGAGTTACAAAGGGATCTCAATAAACTGGGTGACTGGGCAACAAAATGGCATATGAAATTCAGTGTTGATAAATGCAAAGTAATAATAACCCCAACTACACATACAAAATTATGAGGTCTATGTTAGCGATTACCACTCAAAAAATGGAACTTGGAGTAATCATGGACAGTTCTTTAAAACATCTGCTCAATGTTAAACAACAGTCAAAAAAATTAACGTTAGGAACCACTGAGAAAGGGATAGATAATAAGATAGAAAATATCATAATGCCACTATATAAACCCATGGTACACCCAGACTTTGAATACGGCATGCAATTCTGATTGCTCCATATCAAAAAAGATATATTAAAATTGGAAAAAAAGGACAGAGAAAGGCAACAAAAATGATTAAAAGTATGGAATAGCTTCCATATGAGGAGAGGTTAAAAAGACTGGGATTGTTCATCTTAGAAAAAGAGATGACTAAGCAGGGATATGATAGAGGTCTATAAAATTATGAATAGTGTGGAGAAAGTGAATAGTGAAATTATGAAATGTGGAGAAAGTGTTGTTTACCCCTTCACTTAACACAAGAACCAGGGGGTCACTCAATAAAATTAATAGGCAACAGGTTTAAAATAAACAAAAGGGAGTACTTCTTCATGCAATGCATAGCCAACCTGTGGAACTCATTGCCACAGGATGTTGTGAAGTCCAAAAACATAACTGGGTTCAAAAAAGAATTAGTTAAGATGATGGATGACGGATCCATCAAAGACTATTAGCCAGGATGGTCAGGGACAACCTTGTGCTCTGGGTGTCCCTAAGTCTGAATGGTAGAAGCTGGGACTGGACAACAGGGGATGGATCACTTGATAATTGCCCTGGTCTGTTCATTCCCTCTGAAGCAATTGGCATCGGTTACTGTCGGGCTAGATGGACTATTGGTCTGACTCAGTGTGGCCATTCTTATGTTCTTAAATAAGAGCTCAGTCTTTTTCTCACTGAATACAATGACAAGACAGACTGATTTCTACAGGAGCAGACCTAAATATTAAATTTGATAAAAACTGTAAAACTATTTTCAGCTCAAGTGACACAAGTAGTAAGCAATACGGATTGATTGTAGGCGCATACCTTTCTTCAGTGCACTCCTGTTTCTCAGTCCCATCAATTTCTATTTCTATCAGCTCCTCTGCATCTCTTTTAGTCATGGCTAAAAAGTCTCAAAAACAGGCCTACAAAAGAAAAATTGTTAAAGTAGTTTCATGAATTATAGGGAAGCAAATTTGAGCATTATAGTTTCACATAAAAATAATTTGTTAACTCCATATACTTTTTACCAAAAATGTTTTCAGCTGCAAACTCTGTTCATAAAGCCAATTACACAGCTCTAAAATGCAAGTGTGATGCAGAAACCATGAAGTAGTTGACAATGCTTGTTCTGGCAAATGGAAGTAGTAAATTGATGGCTTTGTTTTTTTCTGGGAGAAGACAAATTCAGGAATTTAAACAGACATATAGGTGCCTAGATCATACATCCTGAGGTAGCTTTTGTTCTCTTCCTTTGGAGGCTTCTACATTTATTGGATGCTCTATGATGCTCTTGTCAGGTTTACCTTTCATTGGATGATAATATTTAAATTTCAAGTTGTTTTAAAAATACTTGAGAGATTTTGCTGTCCCATTTATATTACATACTGTCCTTTGAAGGAATCTGAAAGCTGTTGACTGCTATAAAACTTTTTCTAAAAATACAATGTATTAAATGTTATCTATTTCTGATTTTTTTAAAATTATATTGCCTCTTATAGGTGAAAGTATTCAGCATTAATCTACAAAACACCTAACAAACAGAAGATTTTCCATCTGAGGTCTCTTATTTCTCACCAAGTTCAACAATCAATGCATGTAGATGAAAATGCATCTGGTATGGTCACCTAATTTATGCAATGTGTTAGTGTCAAACTATTCTTTTGGGCGGTTTTTCTTATTTATCATTTTTCATCTTTCTCCAAAGTGAGGACAGCATTAGATTAACAGCCAAAGAAAATAAAACATCTTTATCTTTGCCTTAAATTACCTAGGAGCTGCAGAATTCAGAACCTGGCTTGTTAAGCAGCATTTCTTTTTGTGAGCACATCAAACCTGAATTCAACCTGCATAGATTATAATCCATTGGCTTCTTCATTTTAAGATTTTGTTTGACCTGTAAAACCCTACCTGGCCTGGGACCTAGCTATCCAAGAGACTTCTTCTGTCACTTTGATCCATTGCCACAGTTGTGGAAACCAGAGGCTCCTAAGCTACAGGATGCTCCCACCAATACAAGAGAGAGAAGGCTGCTAGCAGGGTGTTCTGTAACCGCTTAGTTAACCTCCAGGACACACTTTAAGACCTCTTTTTTCTCCACAGAACATAAAGATTTAAGGAGATGGGCATGGCTGGGTAGTGATAGGAGAATGACCAGTAATTCTGTTAGGGGTTATTACATTTGTTTTATGCTGCAGCCCGGTTATTATGATCTGTGGATAATTGCTGTAGTCTGTCTGTGTTAGTGCAGTGTACTTTAAGAAACTGTCAAGGTGCCCAAAGCTTGGCATTAGGTGCACTTGTTTATAATAAAAAAAAAATCAGAACAAATGGTGCTCAAATCATAACTAGAGCCTCTTAGTGCTATTAGAATATAAGTATTGAAATAACGATACAAATACAAAACAAGTAATTGTGAAACAGACTAGTGTGAATGTTTCTGTGCCTAATAACTGTGACTAGAGAACAAAGCAACCAATCGGTTCCCTCTACTATATCAGCAGTGAATCTCTAGCAGCACATTACCTTAAATATTTACATAGATTGGAAACAATGGATGTGAAAGGGGTACACTCAAACTGAAATCCAACTCAATCTTTGTGATCTTGCAATCACATTTTACTAAAAAGAAAAGGAGTACTCGTGGCACCTTAGAGACTAACAAATTTATTAGAGCATAAGCTTTCGTGTAGCTTATGCCCTAATAAATTTGTTAGTCTCTAAGGTGCCACGAGTACTCCTTTTCTTTTTACGGATACAGACAAACATGGCTGCTACTCTGAAACCTGTTATATTTTACTGTTCTTTAAAATGTTTTCCTTTCCCAGTACTGTAGTGCATGTCACACAAAAACAAGTGTGAATGGGGAAAGGTGACTACATAGCGTATACCAGTAAAATTGACTATAAAACAAAGTACTGGTTAATGCACACAGGAATGAAGCAAAACAGAAACCAAGAAACAACATTTTGCATTTGTTCCGTTACACTGATCTTATGACAGGTTTCAGAGTAACAGCCGTGTTAGTCTGTATTCGCAGAAAGAAAAGGAGTACTTGTGGCACCTTAGAGACTAACCAATTTATTTGAGCATAAGCTTTCGTGAGCTTTCGTGCATCCGATGAAGTGAGCTGTAGCTCATGAAAGCTTATGCTCAAATAAATTGGTTAGTCTCTAAGGTGCCACAAGTACTCCTTTTCTTTTTACTGATCTTATGATTCACTTGTAAGTGCAGTCAGCACAAAATATTTTAAGAGGATGTCCCAAAAAACAAATATCTTAATAAGTAGAAATATAAGGAGTCCGGTGGCATCTTAAAGTCTAACAGATTTATTTGGGCATAAGCTTTAGTGGGTAAAACCCACTTCTTCAGATGCATCTGAAGAAGTGGGTTTTAGCCACGGAACTTTATGCCCAAATAAATCCGTTAGTCTTTAAAGTACCACCGGACGCTTTGTTGTTTTTGTGGATACAGACTAACACGGCTACCCCGATAAGTAGAACTATGAGATTCAGCGTCCAAAGTGGACATATTTGCGTCTGTTGCGCCCAGAACAACAATAATCACGGGCAATCGCCACACTTCCCCCTTTATGACTGAACTGACACAGCGCCGGGCGGACTGGGGGATCCGAGCGCTCTGGGGCCGCGGGGGGGAGAGTCGCGGGACGCCTGGAACATGGTCATTCCCCGCCGGCGGGCACGGGCCTTTGATGTAGCTGGGAGGGCGCCAGCGAGAGCTCGGGATGGGGACTGGACAATGGACACCCGGGGAGCAGCGAGCCCGCCAGTCAGGCCCCGCAGCTGCGACAGCAGCTAGGCCTCCCACTGCCTGGAGGGGAAAGGGGGACAACGCGGGCGCGTTTCCCGGGCAATTGGCTGGGAGCATCAGGCAGGAGGCCGCCTCCCCCGGCACCTCACAGCCGCCATGTGACGGGACCGGGCCTCCGCAGCGGGCAACGCTGCGCCCAAGGGCTGCCCTTGCCCCCCCGGGACTGCACGGAGCCCGCGAGGGGTGGCTGCTCCCAGCCTTTCGCCCCGCCGCCTCCCTTCTTGTTGTTTGAACCCGAAACGGAAATGAGACTCGCTGCGCCGGGGAGAAACGGAAACAAAACACGAGCCGCAGCCAGGCCCGAGCCCCCCTCCCCCGGATACGGAGAGCGGCGCTTCCCGCCCCTCCCTCGGGCGCCCCGGGCCCCCCGGGCCCGCTCGCTGCACTCACCCGCCGCAGAAACTCCCGCCCCGACTGACTCCCCCGCTCCCCGCTTGCTAGCGGCCGCTCCGCAGGGTCCTGACGCCGCCTGCCGAGCGCAGCACTGAAGAGAGCGGAACGGGCTCCGGATTGGGCGGCGAGGCCTGTGCAGGGCCTGGGCGAGGAGGGAGCGCGAACACAACCCCCCCGCACAGATAAGAGCAAGGACTACAACTCCCGGCATCCCCCACGGCGCCATCTTCCACCCGCCAATCAGCGGGCGCGGGGGCGGGACTTCGCTGAGACTTAACGGCCGGGTTAATGCCCTAGGTTTCTCTGGCTCGGAAGTAGATCTGCTCATTTCTGGTGGTGAGTGGTTAAGGGCTGCTGCTGGCTCGGGATTGTTACTGGAGCGTTCCGGCGGGCGCGCGGCGGCTCCAGGTACTTGTTTAACGGGGGGCGCGCGCGGAGCGCCATCTTACCCGCGGGGGCGGGGCAGGGACGCGAGGAGCGCGGTCCCTACAGTTCTCAGCCTTCCGGGCGGGCTTCCCAGAGTGCCCCGCGCGCTGGGCTGGGTGCCGTGACCCCCCCAAGGTGACTGGAGCCGGAGCCCGGCGGAGGGACCCCGCCGCCGTCCCCTGTAACGCGCCGCGGCCGCCGCTGGGTCGCGGGGAGGGAGCGGGAGCCGCGGCGCACCCGTGCTGGGGGGGGGCTGCTCGGCGCCGGGTCTGGCTGCTCGGGGACGAAATTCCCTGCGGCCGGGCCACGGGCTCTCCTCGGCCTCCCGCAGGCCCCGGCCCTTCCCGGGGCTGGGCCACCCTGGGTCGCCCCGTCAGCGGCAGATCTCTCGCCCCGAGCGGGGCTGGCCCCGGCCTGATCGTCGCCTCCCCCCTGTTGGCGGCTCGGCTGCGTGGCGATGGGTTTTAACAGCTGGTTCGGGTGTAGACCGGCAGCGCCCCACAGGGAGCCCGGCTCCGTGCGGGGTTGGGGGTAGTTACCTGTTGGGCTAAGTACAAAACTCCTTCCTCAGTGCTTTACCGGCAAACTTTCTGCCTTTTAAATGTGAGCTAGTTGAGACCGTCATGGAAAATCTTTCCCTTTTATTACTAATTCACTTAAACACACAACCTGGCTTGTGGTCATAAGAGTATGTGATCCATGCAAATGTCAGTCAGTGTTGTCAGATTTTCTTAAAAGGGACATTGTTGGTTTAAAGATCACACATTTCTGACTTAGACTAGCACAGTATGTCTATGAAAACAAATAATGCTGATTTGCCAGCTTACTTTTCATCCCTGTTGTATTCTCTATTAAAACTATTTACTTTCTAATGAGCTTTATTTTTGTCTCTGAATTAGTATGTCCTGTGCCAAATCAGTACTTAGATGCAGGTATCTTTGCTAAGCACTACAAATAAAAATGTCCACTTACTTTTTTAGCGTTTTATTATACTTTTGAATTCAGACAGTTCATTTTAATGTGGAAGAAATATGAATCATAGGTAAAATGAGGATACATTCTATCAAAAATATATTTCATGGGCATAGCAAAATTGTCGCTCTTTCCTTTAAAAATGTTGGACTATTTCTTTCTCTTGGTGTTTCCCTGTATTTAGTACTGTTGATATTTTTAACTGATCTACATTTTTTTTTCTTTTTGCAAATGTAAAGTATAGAAAAAACTGCAAGAAACCCCTAACTTAATGCATTCTGTTTGTTTGTAGCTGAAACACTCTGCGAGTTCATCATGATTCTCCAACAGCTATTCAGGTTTTCCTCCATTTTCCGCTCTGCCATCTCAGTACACTTGCGTAGGAACATTGGCCTTTCTGCTATAGTGTTTAATAAGGCGAAGGAACTTGATCCAGTTCAGAAGCTTTTTATAGACAAGATCAGAGAATACAACATGAAGAGCCAGTAAGTTATTGGAATGCAATAAATGTAATTCAGTGTATTAAGTAAAAAAGTTTAATATGAAGTTTTTAGCAAACATTAATATGGGATCATTCCTCTTATAATTAGGCCTTTTAGGTCTGTAGTCTGAGTGCAGAGCCTGTTAGCTTCAGCATGGAAAGGCCCTAAGAACTGATCTAGTACAAATTCTAGTCAATGTTTTTTCCACTTCTGAAACCCAGAGGAAAGTGGGCTAGGAAATAATTCCGTATTTTGCAACTGCAGTCCCAGGTGTTAAAGGATGTATCTGTGATTCACTGAGGAATGTTACAAAAAAATAGGTTTTCATGAAATGTTAGAATTACATGAAGAAACGCAGTTTCCCCTTGAGTACTGACACTAGATACATAATTTGCAAGAAAAAATTATCTAGAACACCTCAATAAAAAGAAAGTTCACAGATTTAAGTCTTTACTAGTTCTTGTGTTTGTTATTACAGTTGACTTTGTCCATATTACTACTTTTATATAGCTGTATGTGAGGGTTAAGGATTATTGAACAGTAGCCATAAAACTTTGAGTTTTGGCTTAGTTATCCAAAATGTGAACAGATAATGTGGTCCTTTGCAAACATCGACTGCTTTTCCTTTTTTTTTTTACTGACCTGAAATAATTACATTTCTACTGTCCAAAAACAAAATGCAAGAATTGAATAAATTCACCTAAAAATAGTGGGCCACAAAATCGTATAATACAAAAATAAAATATTATATTTGAATATCAGCATTTTGAGAGAATCTCTGGGTTTTAAATGTCTCCAGTTACTCACCTCTCAAGAAACTCTTTTATTCATCTGTTACCTGTGGGAAGATTTTGCATTAACAAAAAATTATCTTAAACAACAAATTCCAATTTCATTAGACGTATTTAGCAAAATAAATCTGTTTAATGGTGTAGGAGATGCTCAGTATGTTTAAAGGAGGGCTGGTTGCGGGCAAAATAAAGAGCTAACTAACTGGTTAGAATCTCCCTGCCAATAGACTTTGGATTGTTTTTAGATTTAATAACATTTTCCTAGTCTGTGAACAAACCCATTCAATTTAATAAATGCTTATCAGTGTACTGATATTGCTACTTCCGTAGTAAGTTCTATAGCCGTGATTCCCAAACTTTTTGCTAAGGTGACCCACCAACTACTTCCAGCTTGGCTTGCCATCCAAGCCTCCTATCCAGCTCTCACTCTTTCAGCCCTGCCCCCATCTGCAGCCCCAGCTGGCCCCTTTCTCTCTGCAACTGGGCAAGGGCCAGGTTGCTGTCTACTCACTAGCTTCTGCGGCTGCTGTCTGGATCCTACTCTCACTTCACCTGGATTGCAGGCAGCAGCATGTGGAGTGGGATCTAGGCAGTGAGTGGACAGACAGCAGCCTGATAGTGATTGTAGTGTGGCCATGGGGAGAGAGGGGCTGATTGGGGGCCAGGGTTGGATGATTGGCAGGAAAGGTCATGATGCCTCCCATCCATCAAGGTTTGGGACCCACTATTTGGGAACTGGTGTTCTAAAGTTACAGTTTCATTTAAAACAGACTCTTGGTTCAAATGTGTCAAACTCTGCTTGAAGACCTTTTTATTGCAGAATTGTTTAGTGAAACATTAGGAGTGAAATGTGGTCCGAGCTGGAAGTAAGCATCCATTTCACAGATTAGACTTTTTCAGAATAAAGATGATCATGGAGATACAAGTGAAAGAACATTGCGACTACACTCCTATTGTTAGTCCCTCCCAGCCAAAATATAAGTGGAAAAAAATGTCCAAACCACCTGCTTTTTTTTTATTTCCCTATCTCCTCAAAGTTCCTCTTTGGTGATGATGGTGAAAAGAGGGGAATAAAAAAGACCATCTCTGTATCAAACTATCAGTTGTCTTAGCTTTGAAATGGAAAAAGGAAAATATCCTTTTAAAATGGAAATACTTCCCTATGGAGGATGAGTCATGCTGTAGGGGATTCTCTAGGGGTGGACTTAGAGAAATAACTAAAATGGGAAACTTTGGGGAGTGGGGGAGAATAATACGATGGAGGAAGTTGTTCTTGGAGCATTAAGAGAAACTGTCCACAGCTAATTTAGCTACGGTTTGCTGTAGAGCTCTTAAAGCTGCAGCTGGCACCAGATAAGTCTTGTATTAGGTAAATTTGTGTTCTTTTCATATTTGTCTACTAAAATTAAAACTTTGGTGTAGCTACTCTTATCGTCTGTGGGTAGTTTTTGATTCTTACTGGATTGAAGAGCTCTTTGCATTTGTACAATCTTTTTCTAATTATTCTATCTGGGAATACTCTTGTGGTTTTTAGACTGTCAGCTGGTCAGTGCAGCAACCATTTCCTCATGCCCTTTATTGTAGTGAGCACAGCATCTGCACTAAAGCAATAATTAAGGCCAGAATAAGGTTAATGGAATTCATTGATATGGTTTGTATTAAGACACTATCACTAAATTTCATAGTATTTTTCTCCTAATGGTTTTTACATATGGGTGGGAAATTATCAAGTTGTGTAACAGAAGGTATCAAATCTATATTGAAGCTGGTGGAGAAGTTTCAATATTTCCATGTTTAGATGTCTAAAACATGACTTGTTAGCTATGAAACACAGAACTTGTGGACAGAAAGTTTTAGAAATGTAATGCTCATGTGTGCAAATAGTCTTGTCAGGACTCAATTTTAAACAATAACTCAGTAAATGTCCATTGCAGCTGACGTACCAAAACAGACACAAAGATATAACCGTAACAGTCAGTGTGCCTGCAGGGATCTGGTGTCACTGACCCCACTGTCAAAGGTGCCCCCTGCAGCCTTGCTGTCAGTGCTACCCTAGCCCTACCCCTTCTTAATGCCCCACAACTGTAAAAATAAAAATAGTTAATTGAAAAAAAATCTTAAATAAAAATTTTCAAAATTAGGCCTAGCAGAATTCTATTGTTTTACTATCTACAAAGAACTATCCTTTTTAGAAAATACAAAGGAATGAGTGAATTTGTTTATTTGTGTAATCATTCTTTAGACTGGGATTTTCAAGGGTACTTAAGGGAGTTGGTCACCCAACTCTAGTTGAAAGTCACTGAAATTAGATTCCTAATACCTCTAAGCCCCTTTTAAAAGCTTAGAAAGTAGTTCAACTCCTTTTTAGCAGATCTTATTCTTGGTAAATATTATACAATGAATATTTTAATTGTGGGATTTTACTCCTATTTAAAATTATTTATAACCTGAGTTCATGTGTAATGACTAAACTACATATCATTAGTATGGTCGCTATACAGAAATCTTAAATCTGAGCAAGTTGGTATTACACTGGGGGAAAACATGGATTTTCAAACTGAGAAACTAGTTGTTGATTATAAGCATGTATTTGTAACATTACACCCATAATTGATGCTTCACTTTGGTATTAAATGTTTGGTGCTTTCCATTAAGTAGTCTGTAGGGCTGCTCTTGTGTGCAGTTTTGTAGATTAGGAAGTACATCCCTAATTGTGGCAATTTACCTGTATACTAGGCACTTCTTCACCTCGTTCTACTGGTATTACTGTTCTTGCTAAACGACTTGGTTTGAAGTTGATCTTCCCTTTCAGCAGATTAGCCTCAAAAATGATAATAGCAAGTTTCAAGGAAGTTTTGCCTAGGTACTTTAAAGGCTTAAGAACAGAATGATGCCTTGTTGCCAAGTCTCCATTCACAGCCACTTAAAAAAAGTGCAACTGGATAATTGGGTTGTAGAATTTACACTATTAAAGGAACACGGGCTAATATTTGTAGCAATATGCTTCTCATATTTCCATTTTAAACCCTCCTTTAGCTTTAGTTAAGCTAAAATGTCTGCTTTCAAATGCCAAAAGAGAAAAATGTACCCCTGGTACGCTCTACCTCTGAGTTTTTCAAAATATTTAAATTGCTTTACTTCTTTGGGGGTGTATAGCCATTTATCTTACTCTTTAGATTAGGCTCTTAAATGATAAAATTGCTGTGTAAAATGTTTAGAATCAAAATTTTCATTGGACGTTTTCTACATTTAGGAAAGCTGGCGGTCCAGCTGATGTAGGCCCTGAATACCAGAAAGACATGGCTGAAGAAATTGCCAAAATTCAGCGGTTGTATGGTGGGGGAGACCTGACCAAATTTCCAGACTTCAAATTTGAGGGTGAGTCTCCAGCCTCTGTTAATTTATTGTTGCATCACAAGTGTGAAAGTGAGAGGATGAATAGTGGAATATAGAGCCTTTTACCCCCAGGTCACTGGTCACAATCAGCCATGTGGTCCTGGGAGAGAGCAGGACTCTGTTCTTGGGGATGGTACAATTGCACAATGGGGATGTGCAATCTGGTTGGCACGTAGGAACTTTGTGGCAGCAGAGTATGCTTAGTGTCACGTAAGGCTCCTGCAACAGTTGTTCCTGCTGTTGAGGATGTACTTGACCAAGGCTCATTTCAGATCTCAGGAATGGAGAGAATGGCCAAGTGTTCAGATGGTGCCTGGCAGCAGGCACCCAATGTGGCACAGCATTGCTGTTTGCTAAGAGCTGTCATTTGATAATCTTGGGACTTGAGTGGTTTAGCACAGACATCTGCACATTAATCAGCTTCAGAGAATCATGGTTGTGAGGGTTCAGTCTGAAAATTCCACCAGAGAGGAACCAACAGCAGAGGTGTTGTAACTAGTGTCACACAACAGCTATTTTAAAGGATAAGGGTGAGTAGTGAAGTCACTGCCAAATCCACCAGAAGTATTTGCTGTCAACTGCCATTAGTTGATCATTCCCCTTCCTCCATGGACTCTACAGTGATCTAAGGGAGTAGGAAGATCAGAAGTCCCTACGTGAGGACTAGGTCCTCTGTGCCTGGAACTTCATTCTGCCAGTTGTTTGGCAGGCAAGTACTGCATGGGGTAGACCCAGATGCTTAGTTATTTCAGGAGTTCCCCTTAGTTACATGAGATACTGCTGTGAGAGTTGCTATTTTCTGAGCTCTCTCTTCCTCATACTGTCAAGTGAGTAACTTCCTTATCTGCGGACTAGTTTTCTTACTACTGTCAAAGTAATTTAAATGTCTTTAGCATAAAATATAGTCTCTTCCAGTTTTGAGTCATTTAGGATTAATTTTCCCTTGTAGAAAATTATAAATTATAATTTATAAATTATAATTGTAAATTATACTACATCATAATGTGGAGTCTCTTCCCCAGGAAAGAACTAATTTCTCATTCACCTAGTCTTTGTGTACTATTTGAAAGTCTCTTATCTTAACTTTACTGCTCATTATGATTTTTTACATGAGTCAGTGATAGGTAGCAACATTTTTGTCTTGTTGCTCGTAAAACTGGTAGTACCCCGTTAATGAACTAGTTGCAAGCTAGTTAGTAGGTAAGTTACTTTGGCTGTAGGTAAACATCAAATACATATAGAATAAGATACATGATAGCTAATTCTAAGGAAATATTGCATATTCATGAAGAAACTTTTTTAAAAAACTTGTGCTAAATGTCCCTTTGCTTCCCCTCCCTTTACGGCGTGTTTGCAAAATTTAGCTGCAGATCACTAAAAGTAGTAAATGGGGCCATGGTTTGTATTCTGCTAGAAGCTGAAGTTGATCTATGAGCAGTATTTAGAACTTGAGCATCTTAATATGAAACTAATGGCATTTTTTCTTCCTAGAGCCCAACTTTGAAGAGTCTCAAAAATGATGTGGTTGACATCTGCAGTCCAAGCACTGGTGTCCTCTTTCTCATGGAGTTGTTAAATAGGCCAGATGTTGTAATGTAATGTGGAGTTTCACTTTCAAATACTTGTTTGACTTCTGAACTCAATACTGTACAAGAACAACATGATTCTTGTGAACTGCCATATTCATAAAATTCACTCTTGGAGATCAAATATAAAGTGCTTAAGTCTTTTATCCAGTGTTTAAACACTATTTACTGAAATGACATTTCAGTATCCAAATAAAACCAAATGACCACTTAAGTGCAAAATACAGTTAATGATCGCTTTCCTGTTGAAAAGAACTATGCTTCCCTAGATTTTAATCACTTGTCATTGAAATCGTATAAAAATACAATAAAGCCTGCAAGTATGGCATTATTGTATGCATGTGATCATTCTATGCTACGTTATTGCAATAGTAACATTTTATTTAGACATATCCAGGAACTCAAACATTGTGGCTCATGCCACATATCCTCCAGTTGTGTCAGGCTCATGAGCTGAAATGGACTGACTTTTATAATCTTGGTGCACCAGTACATTCTTGCAGAGGCTATCTTGTTCTTTTAAATGGAAAAAGTTGTGGTTTTTGGGGAGAGTTAAGTACTAAAGTTTCTAATCTGTTCCTGAAGACCCCATCAAAATATGAAAAACTTATTCAAGTTCAGTCCTGTCTACCAGAAACACCAGTAGAAGTTTGAACTGCCAATCAATATTGCCCATTTTACTGCTGTTCAAAGTACAGGGAGAGAAATGATCACATTGAGCAACTTATCTGAATGGCATTTGATCCCAAGGAAGCAAGACAAACTTAAAGCCTAGTAGCCACATAATCACTGTTTGAGCATTTTGCAATCTGGGTAACTCTCATTTTGGTATCAGGTGCAGACCCATTACACTTTTTTCCCCAATTCAACCCTTGATAGGAACACAGGACTTACTGACTGCCTTTGCTATATCACAATAGTGTCAGGTCAAAGTGTAGAGTTTCATCTTTACCTGCCATTACTCCAAAATGCAGAGTACTGTACCTATCCTTTGCCCTCCTCTGTCATGATAGTTTCCTTTTTTTTTTTTTGCTTATGTCAGGGAAATGTTTCAGGGCAAATAAGACTTTCTATAGAAAGTTTCACTCACATGCCCAGGAAACTGCAAAATATTCTCACTTATAGTACTGTTAGCTAAGATTAAAAAGTATAATTGCTCCTTTAAGGGAATTTCAGTATTTGGTGTGAATTCTTTTAAGAAATCTTAGCTTACTCCTGCCCCTGTAGCCCACTGTTTTTAGCAGCTACATTTATCTAGGGAAAGTTCACAATATTCTGCTGCTCTTTGATCAATCCCTCTTGAGAATTATTGTATAATCGAAGTATTCATTTAAAACTTGTGGCTCGTTTTGTTAGACATGAACTAATCAAACCAATAATGTACAGACAGCCTGAATGATAGTTCACTAAATGAGCTGCTATTAATCTCCATGGGGTGAGAAATAGGACATATTAAATGTCAATGTCATTGCTGCTCAAAGTGAGCAATATCCAGTTTCTGCTTCTCCTAGAATCCCATACTGCTTATTTTGGTGCCGAAGAATCTAGCTCCTAAAATTTTCACACAGCTTCTCTTGAGGGGGGAAAAAAAGGGCATGTTGATCCAGATATCTGTAGTATATAAGGAGTAGAGACAGTGAAATAAGTTGGCTGTAATATTAAAGCAGTTCAGGGCCACAGGTAGCAGTTGTATTCATTTTCATCTTACTATCTCAAATAAAGCTGCTATGGCATTTTTGCACTGCCACACCAGCATTTGAAAGAGCACCGAGTATAAGTAACAAAACTAGATGCTGATTTATGACCAATTGAAGTCAGTGACAATCCAGCAAATGCTTATGGGCCATCCAGAATACAGATGCTTTCCTGCATAGAACTGTCAGGGTGAATGGAACTGACTGACTGTCTGCCTAGTTAAACTTTAAGTGCATGTTCCAGTTAAAGCATGCTTGGTCTAAAAAAAAAAAAAAATTCCCCTTCTAATTACTATGGCTGTCATTTTAGAGTTGAAATATGAGTGTAAAATTTTTGGAGCTAAAGGAACATGTAATTGAAGATAGTATCAGGCAGAATGTTCAACACCACCATGAGTACTATAGTCTGGCAACACATTAAACTAATGATAGTTGCAGACCACTGAAAGCAAGTTCACAGTAGACAGCACATCGGACATTATGGGTCATTTATTTGTAAAACTGAACTGTAACAGAAAAAAATCAAGGCACTAACACTGCATCAGTTTTGCTGCACTGTTTTCCATCACAGTGTAAATTTACACATACAATCTTTAGCACAAACTTTCACAGATCTTAAATATACTTCCTGGTAGGAAAAAAGCTACACACTTCAGCACTGGGACTTGAACATTTGATCTATAACAGTAGTTTTCAACCTGAGGTCTGTAAACTGTGTTTAAGATTTCTAAAGGAGTCCGCACCTCCATTTGAAATTTTTTAGGGATCAGCAAATAAAGAGATTGAAAAGCACTGATCTACAGCATAACACTGTTTGGAGATTCTCTCTGATAGCGAGGGTGAACCACACTTAGCATAACTCAAATTTATACTTGTACAGTATCAAAATAACTGTTCACTTGACTGCATGGTCTGACAGATTATTTGAAAGTCATAGCAGTAATAACTGAAAAACAGCAAAAGTTAGAGCTCCTCACATTGTCTTAGATGTAGACACTACAAAGCACTAGGCTAGAGTGGCCAAAAAACTTTTAACCCTAATCTGTAAAGATCATGAGCATGAATTCGCTTAGTAATGAGTCTTCTTCCTGTGTATATACATAAACAGGATGAGAAGAAACCTTCATACAAATTATTTATATTATCTACATACTACTATCCTTAAATTAGAGAAATAATGGTATTTTAACAATATGAACAGTTGTACAGTCCGTGTTTAGGTTTGTAACATCAGATCCTAGACGCTCCAGCAAACTTTCTGCTTTCAGTGTATGCCATCTCAAAACAAATCCAAATATTTGCAGAAGAGTTAAAATCCCTTTGATATTTTCTATAACAAGTAGTCAGTTTTTGTCCCTCAAAGAGGCTGAAATCTTCTAAATAACAAAGGACTTGGTGTGCTTGAAATCCTAAATGAGAAAAAGAAAAGGGTAAGGTGACAAGTTATAGTTCAAATGCTTTCAGCAGAACGTCCTACTTAGTATCCATTACACTTAAACATCTGTAGAACATCACTTGTGTCTCCAGATTGGCAAAAGAGAAGCAGCAAACACCAAGCCTACAGCAACAAAAAAGGCTATGAAGTCTTAGTAATGAGACCAAACTCCTTCCCATAGCAACAGAATATTAGGCAGATAAACCTCTTGCCTAAGTGTGAAGTCTGGCTCATCAGTGAGCATACCATTTCAGTTCCCTTTGATGAGTGAAGCCTACAAAACGCATTTGTACATGACATACCTACTACAGTTCAAAAGATGTCCCACTGGGATGAATTAAAGATCTAGTGGGAAAAGGTAAAACTGCTGTTTCTTTCCTTTTGAATACTCCAATGATAGCTGCTGATGATGTGCAATTATACTGCAGTTGATGAATGCACCCCACAACTAGAGCTTACCCATATTTCAGTGGAGAGACACAAACCAAGACATTTTTACCACCAAAAGGGGAAATCAAAAACCACTGCTTAAGTTCCTTGGTGTTCAGATTTAAGGACAGATGGTAGCTTTCATAGAGCACTTATGGTGGCCAGGTATAACCAATACTGACTGCCAACTGGTAGGCCCAAAGAGCAGCTGTTGCTATTTCATAGCTAGACCTGTAGGTGGAGCATCACTCACTGCATCAGTTTAACAGCAGAAGTTGCATTGGATCAACTAAATTTTTGGGGACCCCCTCTACTATGAGCTGGGAGAATTAAAATTAGCTGGTGATTTGGAGTTACCCCTGTTCTGGTCAGGCTTGTTGCCTTCTGATCCTAATCCTCTCCTATAGGAAGCTAGGGCCAGGCCCAAAGCCAGTACTACTCTACCACCTTGCAGCCTCCTCCAATGGCCCAGCTTCTTTGGTCCCCTCCTCAGGCCTAGGGAAGCAAACAGGAGGTACATAGCTCCATGTGCTGCTTCCAGCCAGAGATCCCAGCAGCTCAGGGAGGGGGCCACTGGAGCAAGGTTAAAGCAGAATATCCAGCCTCTTAGTGGGGTCACGTAGTGCTGCAAGGGGAGCAGCCGGTAACTCGGGCTGATGTCTGACACATCTACTCTAGTTTTGGCACTATTGTGGAGGCACATTGAAGGGAACATAGTAACTGTGACTTGGGTTTGGGTGAGGAAGGGAAGTAAATGAACAAAGTTGATGGAGTAGGAAAGAGCTGAGACTGGGTGAATAGAAGGATGACTGGCGTGTGAGACGGGATGGGTAAATCAGGCGTGTGACTGAGTTTGTGGGAGAATTTGAATAATGTAGGTGGTGGGGTGCTGTGATTGCCTGCCGTATGAGAAACAGTTGTGAAGTGAAAGAGGTAGAGCAGAGCAATGTAAATGTAGGTGTGAGGAGATAGGAACTGCTTCTGCGTGCATCTGTGGGGAAGGAAATTGCATATGCTGGTGTTTATAGTAAAGGTGGACTAGGAAGTGTTTGCAGGTGCTGTTAAGTTTTCTTGACATATGTTGCAAAGCTGAGCTAATATTACAGATCCAATGTTTCTCTAAGCAAATCTAGCCATTGGGTCTTCTCTAGTGCAGGGGATCTCACTCATTTGTAGTGTGCACCACATTGATTGTCTTGGGGACATCCCTCTCTCTGACACACACATATAGTTGTGTAACATTGTGTGTCTAACTAGAAATTGCTTTACATAGAAAGTGATTTTATTTTATTTTTTTAAATAAACTTTTATTTAGCAGGTAGATATAAGGAGAAGATAGAGCTGCCAGCACCCTGTGACTAGCCAGCTGTCAATAGACCAGCAGCAAGTGATCTGTGGAGCAGAGTTTGAGAACCTGTGCCCTAGTGCAGGGATTGGCAACCTTTGGCACATGGACCGCCAGGATAATCCCCCTGGTGGGTCGGGCTGGTTTGTTTACCTGCTGCGTCCGCAGGTTCAGCTAATCGCGCCTCCTACTGGCCGCGGTTCACCGCTCCAGGCAATGGGGGCTGTGGGAAGTGGTGTGGGCCGAGGGATGTGCTGGCCGCCTCTTCCCGCAGCCCCCATTGGCCTGGAGCGGTGAACCGTGGCTGGTGGGAACTGCGATCGGCTGAAATGCGGACGCAGCAGGTAAACAAACCGGCTCGGCCTGCCAGGGAGTTTACCTTAGTGGGCCACGTGCCAAAGGTTGCTGATCCTTGCACTAGTGGTTTTTCAGTTCCTCTTCACTCCACTTGATGGCTAATGCCAGTAGCTTTATAATATATTCACACAGTACATGTTTAGTGTAGAAAAATCAAGTTATTCTTGGCCACATGGCAGAATTCCTTACATGGCTACATCACCTGCTGGCAGGCACTGCACACAGTAAGGAGCTTTCTGCCTTACCTTCCAGTGCTGCCAGACATGGTGTGGGGGAGAAGAGAGGCAATGCTTTAGTTCCACCTTTCTGATTTATTCTCTCTGCTTAAGGTGGGGAGAAGGGATGGAAAAGGCCCCAAAGGGTCCCTTTCCCTTTCTTACCTCCCTGTAGCAAGAGGGAGAGAGTGTGAGAGTGGTGAAACTGTGCTCGTAGATCTCAAACTTGAGCTGTGGAAGTCGATTGTTCCACACACAGGAAAAAACAAAGGGATCATTGGTCAAAGGATGATTTTGTAATTTCTGGGATTATTCTACCACAGTACACATGTAAAATATTTCTACCACAGTACACATGTAAAATATTTCAGTATGATATAGTAAGATAAGGCAAGGGAAAGATAGTTCCAATTCACATTCTCTGTAGAACATTAGACTTGACGCCATGTGTTTAATTAAAGCTGTAATTTTCCCTCACTTAATCCAAGTGTTTTCTTAGAAGCAAAACCCTGAACTGTTCTTCAGCCAAAAAGAACCAAGACTAACCTCTGTTCTTTCAAATATAGGAAATGTATTAATCTTTATTCATTTCAGGGCCAATGAATTGGACAGTCACAGGAAATGGAAACTTAATTGGCTCATGATGAGCAGCTCCCACAAATGCCCTAGCTGATTGCTGAATACACTCACCTTTTCACTTGGGGTATATTTATAGTCAGAACTCTTCTTCCTGTTTGTGAAATAAACAAAGAAGGCAGATTGTGTATAAATAAGCTTCTCCGAGAACTGAAGTACAAGCAGATAAAAATGAAACAAATTTGCCCACTTTAGACACCATCCTGGTTTCATCTTAGATTGAGTCTGTGGGGCTCAGTGATTTTCAGGAGGTAAAGCAGTGTTTTGCAGTGTGCTATCTGAAAGGCATTCCTATCTGACTAAAGACAGATTATTTTATGAGAATATCTTGACCAAGTAAAGAAAGTTATCACCATTTCACAGCTCACAATTAACAAGATCTGTAGTGGATGTGTGAAAATACTATGTAATGGAAATAGCTCTTTCATAAAATGCTTCTCTCCAGTGGCACAGACAGCAACATTTTACATTGGGGCATGTCCATTGTCTTCTGTCCATTACAATATCTGTGACGATACCTTAGGGAGCTTCTAGACAACAAAATCCTTGCATCATGAGCCACTGCCAAACTAGCTTCCCTGGCTTGTTACTTTAAGGCTCCAAGATGTGATGCATATCTGGTTATGGCTCATATAGTGATGATGTATATTATATTCATGACCATCATAAAACAAGTATCAGAAAGTATTTTTAAGAAGTACTTGGCGATATCTTCTTTTAGTAAATTACTTGCTTTTTCCTGCCATTGGCCTCATTTGAGAATGTGAGTTATTAACATTGAGCTTAGCTAGACAGAAGAAAGGCCAGCCTCCACTTTAAGGACTCAGTATTAGTCTCATATGTGAGCATGTATCTCAGCCTATCTTGTACAATCAGCTTGTATGTACTGTATGTACAGTTGCTGATTTCACAGAACTAACACACTTCTATCGCAAGACTGAGGTGATGACCAGTTTCCAAAATGATCTGCAGACAGAGATTTGGGTAAAATCTTGTACCTAGGTACTTTGCATTCACAACCAGGGAGTTGGCCAAGCAAGATTTATGTCTGTGGCTGAATTAGGGGTTTGAATGACAACCAAAAGGGGGAGGGGACACAGCCATCTGAAAATTTACCTCTGTTTGTTTAACAGAAGTATTGGTTGGTTCATTTATTAATAGTGGCTTGGTGTTAGTATGCAGCTTAGTAAGCATAGTGAGAAAATCCAGCCACCAAAGTAGTAGCCTAAAGAATATTTCAGAACAGGTTATCAAAAATAAGATACAAAACACCCCCATGTATAATAATGATGTGGAAAGCCCTGAACAAGAATCACATTTCTTACATCATCGAAGCACAAATGAAATTAACTACCCAAAAGTGATATACTTACTGAGAAGAGCTTTCTTCTGGAAAAGTAAAAGAAAAAACATATTTAGCACACAGTAATTTCTCTGGCTAATAAACATCCTGTGAAATATCTCCTGTGGATAACATTTAATTCTTGTCCTTCCTCATCCCTTTAATTTCTGACAGTAGCTGCTGAACTATGTTTTTCACTGGAGGATGAACAAGTGATGCCCTTGGCAGCAGTCTGTCTGGATAAGCCAGCAGGAAAACTGCCCAAGCCCCCTCTCCTCTGAAGTTATTAGTCTACTTCTGACAGTGTTCAGCTACCTGCTCTCGTGAAACTGCTCTCAAATCAATCTGCAGCACCTCGCTCCCCCCTACACCCCCAAAAAGCCGTGTCCCCTCTTTCAGACACATCCTGAGACATTCTCCTGCATCACTGCCTGTATTCACTGTATTAGACTCCATGGCCCCTATTGTAAATACCCTGGGGAAGTTGCCCAGCTATTATGAAATTTAATAAAAGCATCAGTTTTCCTGACATGTACTTTCATTATGGTCCATCAGATGGAGTCAGCAAGTCCATTTCCACCAGGATGCAAGTTTCAGTACTGCTTACATCTTAGATTAAAAAATGACTGTTTAAATTACTTCTTTTTACTGGAACAGACAGATTTTAGAAACCAAAACCACCAATTAATGTCCCTTTAACGTACATATGCACACACACATATTTGATATGTGTGCATATTATATGTACTTCATAACATACAGGTGTAATTTTGTTGCTCTTCTTTTATTTATTTGGTGCCCTGCTAAATGAGTAAACACGGCAGAATTCTGGCCAGAAATAAATTTATACCTAATGTCTTTCAAGGAGTTTTTGGTTTCTCACTAGCCCTGTTATGACACACTTTGGGGAAGGAATTTGTAACTTCTTTCATCAGCTAGACTTTGTGCCCAAGTAGTTATTTATCCCGGGCTCTGTCTCCCCTGAGCTTAGAGTTCATTTACTTCAAGGTACCTGTCATTGACTGGGTGAGCTAGAAATTCTCTGACTCAGTTCATGAACATTTATGGAAAATACAACTGTGGGCAAGAGAAAATGTTTAAACTTTTTTCTAATATTTTCAAAACTATCTAAACTGGAGCTTACTTGGACTCTCCGCATTTGCCTAAATTCCCTTTCAGCAGGGATTTATGACTAGCCTGCCATTTCTATCTCATTTTCTTTTGTGACAAGTAAACTGGGTATGATCAAAAGGAGTAGGCAGAACAAATAACTATGGGCCAGATCCTACCCTTACTGAAGACAGATGCAATACTTCCATTGGCTTCAATAGTGCAGAATCAGACCCTACATGAAAAAGGAGTATACTCTACAGACAGTAGAAATATTTAGTCATAGCAAGTTTCCTGATGTCTATAAGGCAGGCAAGATTTAACTTAACTTACTTGAAAAGTAACCTTTTTTGTGTGCATAAAATACCCCAAGGCCACATAATGCCATTACCAGAGCCACAACTACTACAGCAGCTATGATTCCGCTTATATTAAGGTCATCTATAAATGAAAACAAAATCAATAGTGTTAAAAACCAAAAAGCAAAAACTTGCCATTGTAACAGTTTTCCCACTATTCCATTAAAATTCCAGAGAGCAGTGGCAATAATAACTACAGAATACAATACGTAAATGCCTGTGACATGTAAGTTGCTAGAAACCAGAAAGGTTCTCAAAATATCTGTTCTATTCACTTCTACGACCCACCAAATAATACCCTCGTTAGCATAAAGCTTTTTAAACACACCTCAAAATTCTTAATATGACCCCAAAAGTCAAAAACTTGATAGAGACAAGGGGGTATTTTCTCATCTAGATGAGTGCCTAACCCCTGGTGTCATTCAAGTTACACACGTCAAATGGAGAATATATCCTGAAGCCTGTAAATGGAAACAGCTGTTCTAGAAGATTTGTTTTAAGTTAGTTTGATTAAAATAGTAGTAATGTAACAGCTGATGAAAATGTTGACACAGAATGATATTTGTGGAACCAAGAATTTTCACACTGTTGAATCATAAAGCATGAAACTTAACGGCTTCTGACGTGAATGAAAGTGAGGCTTTTTAAAAACTAAACCACCAAGGCCAAAGTATTCAAACTTGGGTGCCTAAAATTAGATTCCTTAATCCAGATTTGGGCACCTATGCAGAAGTGGCCTGATTTTTCTGTGGTGATGAGCAATCCCCATTCCCATTATAATCAATGAGAGACTCAAGTGTGCACCTTCGGGGGAGAGATTAGGCCGCTTCTACTTAGATGCCAAAATATATATTTGGTTGCCTAACTACAAGCACACAGATTTGAAAACGTTGTCTCCCCCCAAAACCCAAGCTTATTGTGTGTGTTAATAAATACCAGTTTCGGGCTTGGATTAATGTTTCCCCAGCAGACGAATTCTGCCTTGATAGCATGTAGTTATTCAAATACAACATGAATGCATTAAAAGGCCGGATCGAAAGTCTTTCTATTGACTTCAGCAGGCTTTGAACCAGGTCTTGAGAGAGTAAGAAATATTAGAGCACTGTTTAAAACAGGGGTCTCCATGTCCCGGCCCGCGGGCCATCTGCGGCCCGAGAACCTCCCCACCGTGGCCCATGGAGGAGAGACGCAGGCAGACACGCTGCCGGCAATGTCTGCTGCAGGCACCGCCCCCCAGGCAGAGTCAGCCATGGAGGCAGCTTCATTAGTTGCTGGGAAGAGTCAGCCCTGGAGGCAGTGTCACTTTTTTCCGACAATGAATACAAACCAGTCAAAATACCGAACACAACTCTCTGACACACCCCTTGCTGCAATCCTGAAGGTTTCAACCGCTCAGTCACTGAGGCCAAACATCAACAAACTGACAGAACTGAAGTGTTGCCAGCTGTCTGGCAAACACTAAAAACTCTCTGGCAGGCGAAGAATTGTATAAAGTTGCATGACCGTTTTATTATTTCTAAGAAATACAATATAAACGTTTTCTTTTCTGAACACCATCTTCAGTGACATTATTGGCCCGCTGGGAAGATTTGAGGACTGGCACTGGCCCTAAGGTAAATTGAGTCTGAGACCCCCGGTTTAAAAGGTCACTGCCACGGTATTTTGTAGAATCCATCCATTAGAAACATTTTCCCCTTCACTGTTGATTAAAACCTTTCAGAAGCTTGAAATATTCCTTACCAACTTCTCTCCATCACTTGTGCATGCACTGCTGTGGGATTTTGCAGAGCTACTCAAGAGTGCTGGGCTGCGAGAATATATTTTTTTTCTTTAGGGAAAAAATCATGGATGGACTTCTTTACAAAACAAATTCTACATCTAACAAGTTACATGGATGTTGCAAACAGATAAGGAGCAGAAAGCAAAACAAACATTAGGCCTATCAACCTTGACAGTGTCCCTTTAACCAGATATAAATGTCACATTTATTACTGTTTTTCCGATAAGAAAATGAAGATCAGAAATAGTTTTCTGACTTGCTGCATTAAAGCCTCACATAAAAATGTCTCAGGGAAAATATCTGTGAAACAAGACTTGCAGCTCGTACTTTACAGCCTCCACAAAAACATTCTGAAATATTAATATCTTATGTACATACTATTGTTCAGTGGAGTTTAATGCATAGTAATCTTCTGAAAGCAGGACATTTGATCATTTTAAAACAGTCTGAGCTAACCAACCTTTTGTAAGATACAGTAATCTCTACTGCTTCTTTTTAGAAGAGGAGTGATTTAAGCAGCCAAAATGTCTACATAAATAGCATTCGTAACAAACATCATGTAATTGCATTTGACTCCAGCATTCTGGGGGAGGAATAAGACAGTATAATTTGAACCTAGTCTTAGCTTCTCACATGTGTCATGCAATAAAGTCATTTTCATCTACAGATTTTTTTGCCTTATTTGCTTTTCACACTTACCAACTTGCATTCGCTTCACAGAGCATTTTTGAGGAAGTCCAATTCCATTAGAGGCTTCACAGTAATACTCTCCAGTGTCCTTCTTTGAAACGGTGTTAAATAGCTGTTAAATTTTAAAAAGTCACCAATAAAGCTGAGTGAAATTTAGAATTTCCATCCTATGGAAATCCTGACATTTTTGTTTTTGTCCCAAATTTGGATGAAAAGTTGAAATTTAACAAAACAAATTCGAAAAAATTCAGAAACATTTTGTTTCAACATTTTATCAAAACAAAACATTTAAACATTTCTGAAATTGAAATTTCATTTTGTTTAATTGAATTTGATTCAAAATTAAATATTTTATTTTGATTTTCCTGGTGGAAAATTGAATTTTTTAAGCAAACTCAAAATTTCCCTGTGGAAAATTTCAATTTTGTGGAAACTGCATTTCTGTTGGAAAATCATTCAGACAGAAAATTCCCAACCAGCTCCAGTTATGAAATACTATCACCATGTGATTTAAAGTTAGGAGGTTGGGAGAAGAGGGACACTATATTGATACCAGTTAGACAATTAGTTCTTTAAACTATGGGTTATTTTTTCTTTTTTGAAGTATGATGAAACAGATGACTATTTCACATAAACAACAAGAAAGGGAGAGGTGGGGACTTTCCAAAACTCATCAAACTCAGTGGGTGTCTTTTCATTGACTTCAGTGGGCTTTGAAATTAGGCTCGTTCTCTGAGAGCCACAACTATGCATCAAGGCCAAGATTTTCAGAAGTGACTAGTGATGCTAGTTTGTGGTGCTCAGTCTGACACACCTTAAAGGGGTGGGATTTTCAGAGTATGCTGATCATTCACCTTCTGAAAATCAGACTCCTCTAAGGTATCTTGACTTTGATCATCCATAAAGGCGAGGGCCCAAAATTAGAAAGTCCTGGATTAAAATTTATCATTAATAATAACTGAAAAGCATCCATGGAAGCCTCTTGAATGAGATGTGTAGTTCTGGAAAAGACGCCTATGCTGATATGGGGCCTGCTTCCTGCTCAGTCTTTACTGGTGCAGGATTGGGCCCTATAAGTATATCTGGAAAGTTACTTTTACATTTCCTAAACATCTGTTTCTCCAATATTGCCCTCTGTGCTTGGGAACAACTACTCATGGAAGTCTGTAAAGATGTCTACTTTATCCTCTTTTAAAATGCCTCCTTAAAAAAAACTTATCTGTACTGCGATGCCTGATCTGGCACTGATTACGCATGTGGCAAGCTGTAACTTCTGTTTATTTTGCAAAACTCTGCTAAATTATTTTACCTCATCCTTTCACTCCACTCCCACCCAATTTGTGTATTTCATCCACCTGTTGTATCCTGTCTGATATGTAGACTGTGAGCAATGTGGGACATGGATTTTTTGTTTGTTTGTTTCTCATCTGCACAATGCCTAGCACAATGGGGCCCTGATCCTTGGTCATAGTGTAACATGAATAACAGATTTAATCTTCTTTCAGACACAAAAGTCAAAAGAAAGAGTTGGACAAGATGATCTTACCAATGTTCCAGTCTTTTTATTCATGGTATAAGAAACGTTTCCTATTTTAGCACTGCCTGTTCCTGTATTTTCCAGTAAAGCAACACCATTCCTATACCACTTGTACTCAGAAGCAGGAGACCCTTCATTTTCTTTACAACTCAGTTGCACTACTGTTCCACTCATCGCTGAGCTGGGCACTTCACACGATGGAGCTGCCGAGGCCACTGAACAATGAAAACATATTTGTCATTTGGCAGTTTAAGTGTTTTAAATTAACATTCGCATTTCTATTTCAACATTTGCTTAGGCATCAAAGACAATCCAAAGAACCCCACCATGTATTAATTAACAGGATAGACTGGTGGGGCATGGCCAAGAAAGGGATCACCAGGAGGTGACCAGTGGGTCACACTCCACTAAACGAGAACACAGAAAAATCCCTGGGTTGCTAGGAACCTGGAAAGGGAAGGAGCACCTTGCTCCCAGCCCCTTCAACCTGCCGCTGCATCTCCCTTGCTCTGCCCCTCTCACGACCATCCAATCCAAGATCATCTTCTCAACCGCCCTCCCCTCCTCCATCCTGCCAGCACAGCACTTAGTTCCATGGACTCAAGAGAATGTGGAATCAGGCAAAACTTTCCATGGATTTTTTTTTATTTTTTGTTGAAATATTTTGTTCTTGTTGTTTTCACTTATTTGAAACAATTTCCCACCCATTTTTTGAGCATCTTCCCCTCAATTCCCTCCTCCCCCATTTTTTCCCCTGAACTAGTGAAAGGGCGAGGGGGGGGGGGGGGAAGGAAAATAAAATAAAATAATTACTTTTGGTTTCAAAAAAGTTTCAACTGACAGATTTTCACAGAAAAAAAATTTCATATAGTTTGAGAAGTAATTTTTGGTGGAAACACTTTTTCATTAAAATTTTTTGAACAGCTCTAGTCAGTATGATATTTCAGCCATTTGGTTAGTCACCACTAAAGGCCAAGAATCACTGAACTGTGGCTTTTTATTTTTAAATGAACAAAATACCCACTCTGCTTTGTGTTCTGTATTGATATGCCGATAAGGAATCTATTTGTCAAAAAACAGTCCCTGAATCTTTTTTGTTGTCTGCACTGTACAGACATACTTGCGGACAGGTATTTGGAGATAAATAACCAAAAGTAATTGAAACTGGTGTGATCATACTGTGTTATTTTGATAAATAAAATATGCAGAATTTTGCAGAATTTCCAAATTTTGTGCGCAGAATATTTTTTTTTTTGAAGAATTTTTAATTTTTTGGCACAGAATTCCCCTAGGAGTAGTATATAACGGAAACTACTTCAAGCCAGTTCCAGCACCTATGAATACAGGGCTTATGAAGAACTTCATCCAGTCTTTGTACTGGCAGTTGCTGAAAAAGATCCAGTGAAGCCTTTTCCACATACAGGTGCCTCAGTCCAGATAACATTTCTGCCAGCCCAGACATGGATCTCTCCGGAAGAGAGGCTGGTATTTCTGTGTGCAATTTTGTAAAGTGGACAAGGAGAAGACCTCTGAGTTTTACTTGTAACCTAATCAGAATTTGGAACTAGCACTGGCCTCTTCACAGTTGTGTGTTTTGGATTTATTTCTATCAACAGAGTGATTATCAATGCACTTTAAGCTGTCATAGTTGCTTTGGTGTTGGGAAATTCAATGGGGCCTAAGAGAGTTAGGCCAACTCTCTTAGGCCCATTTGAAAATCCCAGCCTTAATATACAGGCCAAACTTTCAGAAAAGATTGTGAGGGTAGATTTGTTCCTTATTATTAATTATTCGTTAGAGCTAGTCAAAAGAAGGTAAATGCAGTTTGTAAAAACATTAAAGAGAACTCAGAAAAGAATGTACACTTTGTCATTTGGCAAACAATGTTATGAACAAAAGAGATTGCATGAGAAAAAATATCCATACTGAATTCCCCCTACCACCTTGCCCTTAGGATTGACCTCAACAAAAACCCAGAGTCAAAGTTAGGTTTCTACCCAACACTGTGAGAGTAATAATAGTCTCTGCCAGATTTTGTCCCCGTGCAGTCGGCGCACTAACTTCACAACGGTATCTCGCAGAATCTTTTCTGGTCACATTTCTAATTCGTATGCTTGAATCTATCATCTCTGCTCGGCCTTTCAGATCACCTTTAAAAGAGAATATGACAGTTAGACTATGCAACTCAAGCCTGTTATAAAAATAAAATATCACTGTGCATCGTTGGCTCGTCTTGAAACCACACCATGCATCTAGTCATCGATCATTGCTCACTTCTTTAATCTTGATAATCTTTGTGCCTCGTTTTCCACTGAATGGCGATATATATGAGCACTTTTCTTCAAAGATACTATCACTTCCACTCTACAAATAAGTTTAGGGAAACAAGGCGATACTTTAAGCCCAAACTTTACACCCTTTGTTCACAAACCAAACTTATGAAACACAGCCAGTTTCCAACAGCCTAGAGAGTTGGAATCCCAAGACCCATCTTGAATTTGGCAGCACATGCGTTTCCCCCATGCTCTTGGGTGGCTTGATGAAATCTGCATCGTCTAAGAAACTTAAAAGTGCCATTTATTATGGATAGAGAATGTTGGCCCAAAGCTCTCTAGTTAAGCTTTCAAAAATCCAGACTCCATTACAGTCCTGTTATCACATACCTTTCACCTTGTGGGCTGATTTTTTTCTATACTTGGTATCTGGTCAAAGGTGATTTTTTTTTTTAAGTTGGAACAAAATTCTTTCAGACATTTGAGTTATGGGAGTGTGTGTGTTATGAGGGCAAAACTAACTTCCCATTGAAAAGAGAAAAAAAAATAGCTACAGCTTTTTGAACAAAGCTACAATAAAAATAACTGATGTTTACAATTTGAACCTTGTGATTGTCAGTTTTCATTGAGCATTAATGTATTTTGCTTGGCTTGAAAAAAAAGTTTAGCAATGATATGGCCTTTTGCAAACTGTACAGAGCACACAGGGTAGAAAATTTTGTTCAGGCTACAGCTACGTAGGAAAATATAGATGTACTTGCTGCTTTAAGGAACTTACAAGCTCTACTGCCAGAGCTTTTCAGTTCTGTAAATTTATAGCATGAGCATCTTATAATCTCAACCTGTCAAGCTTGTTATCTCCACAAATGGCAAACATGCAGAATCTGGAATGTACGAGTCTATTAGCAAGGCCAGTACAGTTTGCAAGCTCTGCAAATCAAATAGCTTTGGCTTTTTTACTTCCCGCCCCATCCTCCTTTTTTCCGCCATTTAGTTAAAAACTCTGAAATAAAGAAACCCCATTAAAAAAAATCACAAAAAGTCAATAAAACTTAAGAATCCAACAGCAACATTCACTTGACTGCATTGCACAAATTTCCTATTTCCTCTTCCCGCTTCTTGTCTGATTGGATGTCAAACTATGATGTGGCGTGTATCTCACACAGGCTCCAAAAGGGTGTAAGACGTCAATTAACATATTAGGCTGCACCTGGAGGGAGAGCCAAGTGTAACTGAGGATGAAGCCCAGCTGGGGAGTGGCTGGAAGAGGACTATAAACCGAAAAGGCTGAGAGCAGAAGGGGCTGCAGGGAAGCATCAGCCTCACCTCTTTTAATATTATTTTAAATTATCTTCCAAAGCAAATAAGTGCTGGGGTAGGTACAGATCAGCGTGCTCTATGGATGAGAAGCAGGCACAATGAAGTGGAAGAAAAGAGAATCAACCAAGTTCTATGAGAGACTTCAGACTGGGAAAGGCATGGGGTTTCAAGTTCTCCATTGCTAAAACCAAAGAACTAATCTTTACAAAAAGGAAAGCTACAAAAGAATGTAAATTGTATACGTATGGAGAAAAAATAAATATAATTCAAAGGAAAAAATTCCTAGGGATAATATTTGATACTAAATTACTTTGGAAAGATCAAATAGACTGTTTAAGATGAATACAAAGGAAGGATCAACCTGTGTAAAAATACTGCTGGGACAAACTGGGGGACAGATAAGAAAACTCTGCTGATGATTTTCAGAGCCTTAATCAGACCAATTATCCACTATGGCTGCCAAGATTTTGGGTCAGCATCAAAATCAGAACTAAAAAATAAAATAAAATTAGATTTAATGCAAGCACAGGCACTAGAAGTAGCATACGGTGTATTTATTACAACACCCATGCGTGAGATACAGATAGCTGCTAGTGAAATTCTAGCTACACCACAAATGAAGCTCCTGGGCCTAATTTTCTGGGCCAAAGTTTATGGGAATTGCAATGGTGAAAGTATTGAATACATATATGAGGTTTGTTAGGAATTCAACAGGTGGACCAAAGCACACCGTGTTAGAACTACACATGCTGTTTGAGTTAAAATGTGGATGCAGCAGTTGGAAGACAGGGAAATGCTAACCGAAGTCAAAACTTTTAGTCATGGGAAAATTAGGCCACATGTCCACATGTCCAAATATAGATTTAGACTTATTTTATGAACTTAAGGGTAAAAGGGGATAATGGGTATAAAAAATGAAGTACATAGATGAAAAGTGAGTTGTTTTTGTCAAATATATACAGAGCAATCCATAACAAATGGGGAGGGGAGGGAAAGGAAGAGTAGGAATGGCATATTGTATACCAAAATTAGGGATCAGTACATCTAAAAGATTAGCTGATTTTGTAGCTGTCATGACAGCCAAACTAATGGCAATTATGCTAATGGTCATTTTTTCAGACTCAGTATCAGGCTTTATGACAACAAAAAGGGTGTCTCTGTGTGTAGAAGTGATTTAATAGATGAATTTATATTTCTAATAACACAATTAACCCAGATGGGATTACATGTAGCATTAGCCTAGATGGCAGCACATAACAGGATAACAGGGAACAAAACAACGGACAAAGCAGCTAAAAGTGCTGCAAGAAATGAAAGAATTTGATATAGAAATACCCTTAAGTACACAGGAATTGTAAAGCCTAGTACAGAAAAATTTAAAAAAGGAATGGCAAAAAAACTGGATGAAAAAAAAAGGAAGAAGATTTTTTGAATTGTGCCCTAGAGTTGAGGATAGTGACATACTTCAGGTCCCGGACAGCAAAAATGAAGTGCTTTTGTTTAGAGTACTAACCAGCCATTGTGGTTTAAACAAAAATCTTTTTTGAATAAATGAACAAGCACAAAGATGGACTATGTGTGCACTGTAAAGTAGAAGAAACAATTGATCACCTTTTATGAGTATGTAAGGGCTTAGATAAAGAGAAAGTTTTACGAGAAATTTAAATGACATAAAGTAACAAAAATTACAGTAGTTTATTTAGTAAAAATATCAAGAAAATGGGGTAATATTCGAAAGGTGTTATGTTATCTGAAAGAAACAGGACAGAACAAGAGAATACAAACCACTAGGTGTTTAGGAATTATAGCGGATGGTGGCTATAGACTATCCAGTCAAGTGTATTCTGCCACAAAGGAATAAAAAAAAAAAAAAGAAGGGGGGCTGCAGGTAGAGTCTGCAGTCACTCTCTGGGACTACAGAAAGTAGCAAAACCCAGGAGAAAGGTGATAGGGAGTTCTCTCTGTCTGGGACAGTCTGGGGAAGGCAGACTGAAGAAGACTGAAGACTGGGAGAGAACAGGGACGGAATTAATTCTGTGGTGACCCTGGAAAGAGGACAAGGCATAGAAAGTTAGTCCTAAGGAATCAATGGTCCAACAGAGAAAGGTCTGGGAGAACCCAGGGAGAAGCCAGAGGCTTAAGAGGAGAGGCTGTGTTAGGTACAGGCTGCACAGGAGCAGCAAATGGGACTCAGAGGTGGGAAATGGCTCAGAGAAACTGCAGTGCATCCAAAGGAGCAGACCTAACTGCTTAATACAGGGTCCCTGGACTGGGCTGGCAGAAGGGTGTACAAGCCTGAGGTAAGGACTATTGAGCACAGGGGGGGCTGAAGACTGAGTCTAAAGGAGAGGCTGAGGAATAGCCCAAGAAGGGTTAGAAGGAACTTTTGTGTCAAGATGTGTATGAACTTTTAGTTGTATTTTTGTTACCCTGAAAGGGTAGGGGGGTCTTAAATCATGACTTGGCTGGAGGGCTGAGTTCCAGGAAGAGGCAGACCACTGGAGGACCAGAGTGACTATTGGCAGAGAGTGTCAGATGGGCGGAGAGCTGCTACCCCACATTTGGCTCAAGGAGGCGCTCTTGCGGTGAAACACGCCACCCCTCCCCCTCACAGTAACTTAATACTCTTTCTGCTGTAAAAATCTATCCTGTTATACATACAGCATATGCAGCACAACTGAATAAAGGTGGCTGTGGGAATGTTGACATTTGCATGACTTGAATCTTTGTGAACATGACTATACAAACCCAGTGTTGCATTAACACAATCTTCGCATTTTTTGTATATGGTTCCACAGAGATTCACTCAAAATGTAAAGCTGAAATAAGTCATTTTAAGAAAGAACACTTATTCTTATGTTCTAGTCCTAAAAAGAATGGGGGTGTATTTAAAATACGCTGTTACACTGTATATATTACCATGACATTTATGTTCAAGTCTCCAGTTTCATTTTAAAGAATCTTTCAGAAGCTTGTTCTGAGGATCATAAAGTTTTCAATAAGGACAGATAATTTTATTTAAATGCACTCAGGTTATGGAAGGATTCAGGGAACCTGCAATGCCATTTTTGAAGTTTAAATGGAACAGTACAAAAGACCCATCTACATCTCCAAGTTAAAATGTTTAATACCGTCAAGGATATAGTAGCTATTGGCATGGAAAGCCACTCAAGAATATGCCCATCAAAACCCAATTCTGGGAAGTCCTTTTGTCATTGTTATTCTCTTCAGAAAAGAAAGCAAGCTCCATTTTAGCAATTTCATTTTAATCCGTCAGTCTATAAGTTTGCAGCTTCTTACCTACTAAGTCACCTTTGTAGTACACAAATGAGACATCACGGGTTGTGAGTTTCTTCCATTCTACTCTTGGAATAATACCCTTTCCAGCTGAGTACTTACAGCTAAGCATAGCCTCTAGGGAAAAGAAAACAGATGATCAGTGTTTTAGCTCCGTGCTTGGTATAATTACAAGTACTGATCATAATATTCTTTCTATTAAAGGGCTTCAGCATTCAGTGACAGTCAAATCCTGCTCTCAAAATTGACTTCATTGTATTTACTCCAAATATAAAACAAGTGTAATGGAGAACAGAATTTAGAGAGAGAATTTAAAGCCGGTATAGCTTTAAGAGAACCGTTATAAGTTATACAGGCAAAAGCACATTTTTGGTGGTAGAAAGTGTGTTTCTACTAGGTGGGTTTGCTGGTACAGCTGTATTGGCATACCTTTTCTAGTACAGATTGGCCTAAGGAGGAAAAGAACGCTAGTATTATTATGAAAAATCTTTGACTACCTCCAATCTCTCTATAGTATATAATCTCCAGTGGAAAGCCTTGATCTTTATTTTCTTTTTCAAGTGGAAGGGGTAAAACAGATGGCTTAGGAGGTTGGCAATGCAATATAGAGCCTTTCATATACAGGTCACATTAATAGGGACTTTTATAAGACTTTTATACCTTTGATAGGGTGTATCCAATTTCCAGCGGACAAGTGTCCACATCTCAAAAGCACACACAACAGCCTGCTTTAATTTGCACTCATTCCCAATCTCAGCCAGGGAAACTGAGGATTGAGTAAATGATGGAGACATTCACCCCTACTGTTTGTCCTTCCAGACCAGAGCTGAGGCTTCAGAGCTACAATGCTACCAGTTTGGCATTTTTCATGAGCAATAAGACAACACAAAATGAGACAAGACATTAAAGAAGCCACCCAATTATAAAGAAAAATACAGTGACAGGAGGGCAGCCTGTTCCAAAGAAAAATACACAATGCTTTACAAAATGTGTGTTCTGTACTTAGCTGAGGAAGTCAGAAGTTCCTGACTGGAGGTGGAGTGGGATAGGCGGTGGCCTTCCTGTACTTTAAGATTTATTGAAGTTTCCTTTCCCTTTTATTTTTGTTTTGTTACCTTTCTAACAATGAAAAACATTAGTCAATTCCTGCCTGTGCTCTGGGTCTTTCACTGCTGGCCCTTGCGATTGCTGGCTGAGCCCATGAGCTCCAAACTTTATTTGCGTCTAACTAAAGTGAAGGTAGCTGAGTTTCAGCGTTGCAAGCCTATATAATTCACCTACACTTTGGGGATGAGACTTGCATTGTCTCTCTCTCTCTCCTGCCCAGATTCTTTCATTTCAGAGCCGGGAGAGGGAAGGAGAAAATACAGAGGGGCAATGTTGAGGTCACTGACTCTTGCCTGTGAGGTGGCAGAGAACAGAGGAAGCCCAGTGCTTAGCTCACATGATGTAAGCACTTCCTCCTCCACCTCCTCCTCCTCTCCTGCTGGGTTGGGAAGGGTTATACGGAGGGGAGAAAGTGTGGTGCAGGTCTCCTCAACCTTAGCTCCCTAGCTTCACTGCATTCAGCAACAGGGGAGGAGAGTCACCAGGAAGAGAGGCGCTGTTCTATAGCGTGAGGAGAGGGGAGACTAAATGGAGTGGGAGGCAGTGAGGAGAAAGACTGGACAGAGTGGGAGGAGAGGGACAGGCAGAATTGAGGAGACAGAATCAGAGGTGGAGAGGTAGGAGAATTCTATTTAAGGTATTTTTAAGGAGAGGCTGAACTAAGTACACAGAACTTTAGGGAAGAGAAAGAAAAGGCAATTGGTGGGAAGGTGAGAGAATTGGAGGACAAAAATGAATGGTTGAGGGGAAAACAACATTGGGTAAGCACAAAGAAGACTGAATGGAAAACTGATTGACTTACTAGTATGCAACTTATTAAATGAAGGAAAAGTCACTAAAATTGTTTTGGCAGTGTTTGACTGTTGAGTGGAAGGTAGGAAAATCCATTCACCTACATTTAGAAATGGTAATTAAATTTAAATTACCAAGAGAAACTTATTTCAAATTTGGTAATACACGACTGATGTAGAGTTAGATTGGGAAATTAATTTCTTCATATTCCTTATTCTAAGCCACAAACATTTGGGCATTTTCTGAGTTTAATATCCATTGCTTTCCACCTCCATGACTTTATTAATACAACACAAATACAAAGCCCTATGCTCATAGTGATCAAACACTGAAGAGGAGCTTGGGAGCTTGGAGCTGAGCCTCTGCACAGGTTTTGCCATGCATTTAAATCTTGCAGGTGGAAGGATCTTACGAAATTCACAGTTAGTATTATAGATGCCGGCACAGTAGCACTGCATAATCTTCCAGAGTAGCTCCTTTCCACAGGATGCAGCTTGATACACTTCTCAGTTTCCATTATATTCTGGCACTGATGCTGCTAAGGGAAATGCTGCTGGGTAGCAGTACAGCAGAGAGGATGCCAAATTGTGTTTCCTTGGCTCTCCATAGTAAGCACAAGATAAAACTACACAAACGAAGTCTGGAGAGCAGAGAGGAAAGAGATAGAGATATAGGAATTAGAGGGAATGTGCTAAGAGATGGGATACAGACACAACCCAGGGACAGAGCAGGTGGAAAATAGACACAAAGGACAGGAAAAGAGAATAGTAGGTTGAAAACAGTAAGAAGCAAAAAGGGGCAATATAAGAGTTACCAGCCACTGGAGCAACTCATCAGCTGTGAACAATGGTGAGGGAATAGTGTGCCTATGCCCAGTGTGCATACATCTTTACCCCACTGAATTGATGCCATAGTTTCCTTCCTGACCTGGTCCTCTGGGGTGCCGTTCAAATCAGCTGCACATAGTAGACAGCTGAACGGGCTCTAGCGTTCCTCCTTTGCTGTTAGGTAAGAGAATGGGTGTGATGAGATTGTCTATGCTAAGTATTTACAAACAAGTCCTCCTCCAGCATGTGCACTGCAGCAAAGAAGAGTAGGGGGTGAGCCATACAATGAGACAAAAATCAGCCAAGCCTTCATAAAAAAGTCCCAATAGCTAGGGTAGCCAACTGTTCCCATTCTCTCATCCTTTCTGAGCTCTGAAATCTTATTTAATATTTTTCTGTGTTCATTTTTTAAGAAGTAACATTACTGCTTGTGAGAGGTGCCAGACTGTGAACCTTGGAGATCAAAGTCCTTTTCATCTACAGAATGAGTCTGCAGAAACAGTGGAAATACAAGCTTTCCCCACCAATATATTTCAACCCTGCCTCAGAGGGACCACCTCTGACATTATGGCAGTTCCATCAGTATGCTTATTTATTTGCCTTACACCCATGTCAGCCCCTTCCAGAAAAATACAAAATACAGCTACTAGGATCACCTTCTTAACTGGCCAATCTGTACACATCACCAGTCCCTTTGAGTGCTTCACTGTGCCTCCCTCCTCACTAAATTCACATTTCTTGTCACCACCTTCCAGTCCCTATAGAATGCTGCTTTTCCCTATTACCAATCTTGTCTCTCCCTCCCCCTGCCACTCCTTTGCTCCCTCCACTCTGTCAAATGATGCTGGTCTTGTTTTCCTGTTCTTCTGATTCTCCCCCAGCTGTCTGTATGCTTTCTGCCATGTGACTCCCTACACATGGATCACCTTCCCCAGCTACTACACCAGACCATTGCCCTCTTATTTAAGTCCCTCAAGAAGATCCAATTCTGCCATGAATCCTACGTGAAACCTGCAAACAAGGAATCGGTAGGCAGAAGGGCAGCTGGGATAGTTTATGCAAGAAATAAAAAAAACAAAATAAACTCAACACATGGAATTAAGACCAACATAAACCCCAAACACATGGAACTACATACCAATATAAGTGTCACTCACTAACCTGATCCTGCTGGAATTTTTTTTTGTTTTTGTTTTAAAAGACCTAGGAAATTACAAAGCCAAACCAAACTATGGTAAAAGAACATTATTTAGGTTGCAAAGTCAAGCACTCAAATGTTAGGAAATGACACAAGTAAGGTGCCTTAATTCGGCCCCCCTTTATGCATATAAATTACATGACATCATTTTTTTCCAAAGGACCCATGACTCATTCAGTGCACAGAAAGGACATGCTCTGGGAATGAATCAATGATGTTTAGTGAAGGAGGCTATTGTCTGTAGGACTCCTGCCTCATTTGTAGCAGATGTTGGAAGTTTTATCATGGATGATGCAGGGGACTGCAGGAACAGAAGGGAAGGTCTCATGGTTAATACAGCTGAATGCTGCCCAGGAGAACTGGATTCTATCCCTGCCTCTGCCACAGTTTGTGTGATGTTGGGCTAGTCACTTAAGCCAAACTTTTCACAGATGGTCACCAATTGCATGTTCCTCATTTTCTGGGTGCTGGACTCGACACCCTGGGGACTCATTTGCAGAAGTGCTGAGCACCAACAATTACAAGTCAATAGAGGTTGCACTTTGAACTTATAAAGTTCTATATAATACTAAGTATTCTGAAAAAATCAGGTCCTATATGTCTCAGTCTGGGCCCCTAAAATTAGTGGATACTTTTGACCCTACTCTCTCTGTGCCTCAGTTCCCAGTCTATAAAATGTGGATAATAACAACCTCTAACGTCACCGGGGTGTTGAGAGAATAAATTAAATTAGTGTTTGAAGCATTCAGATACTATAGTGATAGTATGTGATCACGTAATTAAGCACTATATCATAACGCATACACACAATGGGGCTGAATTACGTTTGCATATGCAACCTTAATTCTGGCATTTCCTCACTTTTGAGTGCTTGACTTTGCAACCTTAATAACTTTCTTTAAACAGTTTCTTGTGTTATATATATTTATATATAAATACAGTGATGCCCATGCACATACTGTACCCTGAAACTCCTTTGCTGTAACATGCTGATTGTCCGTTTTGACAGAGATTCCATATGCTTTATGATCTGCAAGAGGGAAAAACAAAAACAAACCAATTCAGACAATGGATATTTCCACTGCACACTTGCTTCAGCCAATTTTAGAGGACAGCGCTCCCAGGTTTAGTTATAAACCTCCATATACTACATGGGGCTCTTTGGTGAGAGGACATGATTGGGATTTGGGAGACCTGGGCGCTATTCCTGGCTTAGCTACCAGCCAACTGGGTGGCCTTGGGTAAGTCACTAACTCTCTGTGCTGTAGTTTCCCCAACTGTAAAATGGGGATAATGAAACTGACCTCATTCGTAAACAGCTGAGAGAGCTACTGATGAGAAGTGTGACAGAAAAGCTGGGTATTATTATATAACCAGGGCAAGAATAAGCTTTTAAACATGCATGTGCACATTTTCCTTCAAAATCTGCCATTTTCAATAGGGCACAGGTGGAGAACTTGCGTTAATCTTCAGATGTATTCCCCCTGCTGTAATCACAGCTGCCCCTGTACCACACACTTCTAGTGATGGATTATACCTGTTAGTGCATGGGTTTTAAAAGTTACCTGAATAAGGGCTCTCATCTTTTCCCTCCCCACATCTCAACAGTGAGCATCTCCATTTTCTCAGACATTCCCGTTCTTCTTGGACCTCTTCTATTCTCTGTCCAACTTCAGTAAGTCAGCCACTAAGGCCGGTCTTGCAAATTAGATCAACCTAGCTTTGTTGCTCAGGCCTGTGAAAAATTTCACCTTCTGGGTGACAGAGTTAGGTTGACCTAAATGGTGGTCACTTTTGACAATGAGTCTTTTGAAAACTTTACTCATGTTTTTCTACTCCATTGACAGTGGCCGAAAAACATTATTACCACCTTTGCTTGAAATATAAGTTTTGTATCTAGTAGGACTCTGTGAACAAGTTTATAGTACTTAGATAGCAAATGATGGCCAAGGAAACCTCAGGTATGGATTCACCACTGTGCTAACTAGACTCCACTTGAATTAGACTATATTAAAGTACTGAAGTAGTGAACACAGTTCCCTCCCAAACAAAGAGAACTTGGATTATCATTTTTCTTAAGATCAAGGAAACATTAACTGTCTTTAAACATCAACCACCAACATCTTACAATTTTATTTCATTAGTCACAAGCCTATTATTTTTTTCTGGGTAACTATTACTCCAGCTAGAGGTACTGAGCCTCTCTCTTTGTTTTCTCCCTTAAACCTTTTAAAGCTTTCCTTCATGCTTATTCCATTTTTCCCTTAGTTCCTTTTATGTGTCTGTTGATCCCTGCTACCCATTTAAATTTTTAATATAATTTGTAGTTTTACTTCCACTGAATCATATCTTTTTTCCTCATTTAATTAAAGTTAATATTTCTGGGATGGGGAAGAACACAAAGTGGGGGATATCTCCAAACATATCTGTGTTTTCCCAGCTATTTTTCTGTTACTGTTATTATAATTTCTGTTCACAAACATTACATGTTTTCCCTTGAAATAATCTCCCGCTTTGCATTTCTAGAGAGGAAAAACGACAAACAACAGTATTTTATTCAGACCCTTTGGCTCTGGTTTGTTTTTAGTTGGTTAGCAAAGATCTTTAGGAACCATAGATGTGTTCCAAATGATTGGGTAGAGTGTTTATAAAATGTAAAAAGAAAAGGAGGACTTGTGGCACCTTAGAGACTAACAAATGTATTTGAGCATAAGCTTTCGTGAGCTACAGCTCACTTCGTCAGATAAAATGAGCTGTAGCTCACGAAAGCTTATGCTCAAATAAATTTGTTAGTCTCTAAGGTGCTACAAGTACTCCTTTTCTTTTTGCGAATACAGACTAACACGGCTGCTACTCTGAAACCTATAAAATGTAACTAGAAAGAACATTATTTCCAATACAGTCATCAACTCAAATGCATGTGATTCAAAGCCATGTTAAATACATTTTCCTAGAGACTTGAAAATAAGAAGTTTTTTTCAAAGGGGGAATAAAAAAAGTCTATTTCTTCCCCCTTTCCAGTTCTCATAAATAGTATCTAGGTTTTTAAAATTATACTAAGAAATGTAATTAGAACCATAATAAGAAAGACTACATTTTATGTCTTCAGCTGTTAGAATATGGTACTTTCCTTGATTCACACTGTGGACAATGTCATGATATCAATTGCATTTTACAGAGTGAACTCTTATCAGGAAACTGCTTTTGCAGGAGAACTGTATATTCTCCCTAATACGCTGAGGGAGTTAGACAATTAAAAAGTGCAGGAAGATGTGAGCGAGCAATACATTATGATCAGCACATATGACACAATCTCCTTTCTTCTGTGAAAGCTCTTTTGTACACATCCAACAGGAATTTAAGTAAGAGAATGATGGCACAGAGATATGGCTGGTTAACAACAAGAAGCCACTTAAGGATTTTGATCAATCAGCCAAACAAAAAGACATCTCTAAAATTATGATAGCCACTCCCTAAATAGTCACTTGAGGAATAAGGTGTCGTTGGCAGCTACTCAAAATTCAAAATGTTGATAATTTTGGACCCTTTATCCTACATCTAAAGAAGAGTAATGGAAAGATACTACATGGCAGGATAACTGGCTCTTGTCAACTAATTTCTCCCACCATATGTTTTTATATATATATTTGGAAAACAGTTTTCACGTTGCAGCAATCTGAACTTCATTTGTTTACAACCAATTCCACAAAGGTCACACATTTGCCATTAGAAATACTCTACTGCAACAGGAAATTTCTTTAGGTAATTTGAATGCTAAAGTAAAACACATTAGGTACTATCGTACCGCATTTCCTTTGATTTGATTGCAGGAAACTAGATGGGAATAAAATCAAAACATTGTTGTGGATACAAAAGAAAACAGTCATATGACATTTGTTTTGTTAAGTTCCAGACCACATGTTGCCTATAACATAGGTTAAGTATTTAAGTATATTGTAGGTTTAGGAATTCAGCTGTCCTAAGAATAAGATTGTGGGAATGAGAGTTGCCTGCAATAAACCTCCAAATGTGGGTGGGAAAATAGCACCTCTGGGGCATGTATGAAGTGAGTTAAAACGCCACATGCCCTGGGTTAAATTGTCAGGGACAGTTTCATGTCTCATCACACACAGCTGAGACTGTCTAACTCCTTGCCACCACAGATCAGGATAAGCCCAAGCCCTGCCACATTTAAGCTGTACAAAAGACAGTTCTGTGCTCAGACTGTCCTAAGCACAGAATTAATAGGACAGTCACTACATTCTATTGACACCAAAGTTAACAAGAGGGAAGGCCATAAGGCATCAATCCCATTTGGGGCAGAATTTGCTGTGAATCTTACCTGAACTGTTCTCTAGACCAGTGGTTCTCAAAGCTGGTCCACCGCTTGTTCAGGGAAAGCCCCTGGCGCACCGGACCAGTTTGTTTACCTGCCGCGTCCGCAGGTTCGGCCAATCACGGCTCCAACTGGCCGTGGTTCGCCGCTCCGGGCCAATGGGGGCTGCAGGAAGCGGCGCAGGCCAACAGACGCGGCAGGTAAACAAACCGGTCCAGCGCGCCACGGGCTTTCCCTGAACAAGTGGCAGACCAGCTTTGAGAACCATTGCCCTAGACAATACCGTGAAGGATTTATTAAAACTTAGTCTGAAGTAATTGTAGTTTAGTAACCATAATATAATTAAGTTCAATATACCAGTGGGATGGATCATAGCATTAACATGATATGGTGGCACCAAACATTAGGAAGGGGGATTAAAAAAATATGAAGAAACTAATCAGAAAGAAAGGAAAGACTAAAAGACACCATTTTAAAACTCAGTGAGGCTACATAAACAGAGCATACTCAAGTCACAGAAGGTAACTACATACTCCTAGCCACAAATAGGAATAAGGAAGCATACTGGTACTTTTTTGCAAGGTACAAGTGTTTATTCAAGCCAAGAAGAGGAGACCCAGCCCATGGTTCATTTTATGGTATGTGGTAATAGTTTTAGATTTGCTAACCAAAAATGGTATGAGTTTCAATTTTTTCACTCTTGAAAGTTTATAAAACCTTAATATGAAGTGAACTATGTTCTATGAAATTTGAGACTGGCGTAGGGTATAAACAGAGAAAAGGAAAAAAAACCCTGTTCAGCAGCCATTCATTTGCATACAGGTATTAAAACATTCAGGATTTGAGGCTGAAAATAACTGCTGCAAGATTTAGAAATTTAAGGAATTGGAAGCCTCAAGATAACCTGAAACTGAATTAAGAGTTCATCCTTTCAAGATGCAGACACTAAAACTGTTGTATCTGTAGATTTATCAGTATGGGGAGTTGGATATGTATGCAAATCCTGGCGGTGTTCGCCAAGCCAAGTGAGGTCGTAGACAAATGCCTTTGAATTGCCTGTATCTGTAATGGGATAACTTTTGAAGGATCATGTGGCATCAGTGAAAGTGACAAGAAATATGTCAATTTCCATATCACTATACTTGGGACAGATGTGAGTAGCAGCAGCAGACTTATTGTAACCATATAGGAGGGAGGATCCCTCAAGCAAAGGCTGGCAGAGGGTTAGGGTGGTGAAGAAATCCAACAGAGGGAGGAGTGAAGCAGACTTGAGCAGGAGGGGAGGGAAGAACCAAAGAGATGTGGGGTGGTGTTCAAATTTGTCCAATACTTAGTTAAAAAGAAGCAAGGTCAACATCATGGAGAAATCTCAGCACCCTCCCAATTCTGTCAGCGGGGAGTTAGCACAGTGAGGAAGGCTTCTCACCAGCACACTGATTAATGCACCTTGCTGGTGGGACTGCTTTCTTAAATCTTTCTTATCCTTCTTAAATTGGCCTCTTGGCTAGTAGATGTCCAGGAATTTTTTTGAGCCCTGTGTTTAGTGTTTTTCAGAAAATCTACATCCTAGGAGAAGGTTATAATGTTAAAAGGGAACCCCCTTCCTCCCTCCCCACACACACACACACACACAAAAAATCAATCCACAGATCACAAGAAATAATGAAGTCAGGAGTTGTGGTTGCCGAGATCCAGCATTCCTGTTTTGGCCTTCTGTGATACCATCTGCCTTTCAAAACAGCTGCTATAATTGCGTTAAAATTCCAGTTCCTCAGCTGGGTAACCTATCATATCCAAGACACTGTTTCCCCCCTTGCCTGAGGGCCAGAGCCACATACAATGGGCTAATCCTCTATTTTTCCTGCTTGCTCAATCCCTCTAAGCAGACAAGAATCTAAAAGCGGATCACAAGACAGTATTAGATGCCATGGTGACTGATGCTATATAAGTGAACAGATAGGATAATTCCACACTATGTCATCAGTGTCTGCCAGTTAGAGTCCCCATGTAGCAGTAATCTTCCCTCCACCAGGAGCCCATAGCCAGCTCTCTCTTGGCAGAGGGAGAGTCACTGCAACCTGGAGTTTTGGGGTGGGTTTTTCTGACTAAAAGATAATAAAATGTAAAAAAATGTAATTTTTCTGGTGTGAAATTTAAAGAATCTCATATCTGCAAGAACAAGGGAAGAAGGGGACTAGTTTTAAATACTTTGTCCAGATTTTGCAAAGCAAGCCCCTTTTGAATAACCCCAAACAAAAGATATTTGTTTTCAGAAAAGTGGTTTGCTGTGTACCCAGAAGGGTGTATGTGTGTTTACATCTCTTCTGATCTGCCTTCAGAAGTCAATAGGACAGACTGCTTACCACAGCAATGAATAACAATAAATATCAATAAATAAATGACCACTGTAGACAGAAATTTTGAAAGATGGATTAGGTCACATGTCCTCCCTCACAAGGCCAGTAGTTTATTTTGTACAGCTGGCCTAATTAAGCATTTGCTTAATAAAGCCATGAATCACATGAAAGTAGTGCTTAGAATTAGGGCTCTCGATTAATCGCAGCTAATTCATGATTAACTCAAAAAATTTAATTAGAGTTTTAATTGCACTGTTAAACAATAGAATACCAATTGAAATGTTTTAAATATTTTGGATGTTTTTCTACATTTTCATATATATATTGTATTCTGTGTTGTAACTGAAATCAAAGTGTATATTTTTTATTACAAATATTTGCACTGTAAAAATGATAAATGTAAAAAATAAATAGCATTTTTCAATTAATCTCTTTGTCGTGAAAGTGCAATATTCAATTGTAGATTTTTGTTATAAAATTGCACTCAAAACCAAAACAATGTAAAACTTCAGAGCCTACAAGTCCACTCAGTCCTACTTCTTGTTCAGTCAACCGCTAAGACAAACACATTTGTTTTCATTTGCGGGAAATATTGCTGCTCTTTTCTTATTTACATCACCAGAAAGTGAGAACAGGCATTCACACGGCACTTTTGTAGTTAGCATTACAAGGTATTTACATGCCAGATATACTCAACAATCATATGGCCCTTCATGCTTCAGCCACCATTCCAGAGGACATGCTTCTATACTGATGACGCACGTTAAAAAAATAATGTGTTAATTAAATTTGTGACTGAACTCCTTGGGGGAGAACTGTATGTCCCCTGCTCTGTTTTACCCGCATTCTGCCATATATTTCATGTTATAGCAGTCTCAGATAATGACCCAGCACATGTTCATTTTAAGAACACTTTCACTGTAGATTTCATAAAACGCAAAGAAGGTACCAATGTGAGATTTCTAACTGACCGCAGGTTTAAGAATCTGAAGTGCCTTCCAAAATCTGAGAGGGATGAGGTATGGAGCACGCTTTCAGAAGTCTTAAAAGAACAACACTCTGATGTGGAAACTACAGAACCTGAACCACAAAAAAGAAAATCAACCTTCTGCTGGTGGCATCTGACTCAGATGATGAAAATGAACATGCACTGGTCTGCACTGCTTTGGATTGTTATCAAGCAGATCCCATCATCAGCATGGACACACGTCCTCTGGAATGGTGGTTGAAGTATGAAGGGACATATGAATCTTTAGGGCATCTGGCACGTAAATATCTTGCAACGCCGGCTACAACAGTGCCATGCAAACACCTGTTCTCACTTTCAGGTGACATTATAAATAAGAAGAGGGCAGCATTATCTCCTGCAAAAGTAAACAAACTTGCTTGTCTTAGTGATTGGCTGAATAAGATGTAGGACTGAGTGGACTTGCAGGCTCTAAAATTTTACATTGTTTTGTTTTTGAGTGCAGTTTTTTTTGTAATAATTCTACATTTGTAAGTTCAACTTTCACGATAAAGAGATTGCACTACAGTACTTGTATTAGGTAAATTGAAAAATACTATTTCTTTTGTATTTTTACAGTGCAAATACTTGTAATAAAAATAAATATAAAGTGAGCATTGTACACTTTTTATTCTGTGTTGTAATTGAAATCAATATATTTGAAAACGTCCAAAATATTTAAATAAATGGTATTCTATTATTGTTTAACAGCGTGATTAATTGTGATTAATTGTTTTAATAGCTTGACAGCCCTACTTAGTATGTAAATATTTCTGGGGATGCAGCCATTCTATTTTATTCTTTTGGCAGAAATAGTGATTATGAGAATCAAGGTTTTTGGCAGAGAATAACAAGACAATTTGTTAATCTGTGCTAAGAAGGTAGAAAGGTAAAATGAAAAAAAATGTACCGTAGAAATGTGCATGCTGAGATGTACAAATATAAGTTACATACTCTGGATGCTATCTAGTCTATCAACAGTATAGCAAGTGCTATGTCGCAATCCATATACTGTGTCTTAATCCTCGAGAGAGTGCATTTCTCAGAACAGTCACAATTCCCTGTCCTACTATTCCACTTCAAGAGTGGAACCAGGGCTTTCATTGTTACTAACACCATTGCTCTGTCTCCTGCACCCTGCTTTTTATTCTGAATAACGGAAGGTGTAACGAAAAGTAGGTCTGTCGATTAATCACACTTAACTCAAGCCATTAATGAAAAAAAAATTAATCATGATTAAACAGTTTTAATTGCGCTGTTAAATATTTTAACTATTTTGGATGCTTTTCTACATTTTCAAATATTTTGATTTCTATTACAGCACAGAATACAAAGTGTACAGTGCTCACTTATTTTTACAGTGCAAATATTTGTAATAAAAATATAAAGAAATAGTATTATTCAATTCACCTCATACAAGTACCATAGTGCAATCTCTTTATCATGAAAGCGCAACTTTCAAATTTAGATGTTTTTTGTTACATAACTGCACTCAAAAACAAAACATTGTAAAAGTTTAGATCCTAGAAGTCCACTCAGTCCTACTTCTTGTGCAGCCAATTGCTAAGAGAAACTAGTTTGTTTGCGTTTACAGGAGATAATGCTGCCCGCTTCTTATTTACAATGTCACCTGAAAGTGAGAATTCGCATTGCACTTTTGTAGACGGCATTGCAAGGTATTTACGTACCAGATAGAGATATGCTAAACGTCTGTGTGCCCCCATTCCAGAGGACATACTTCCATGGTGATGAAGCTCACTAAAAAAATAATGCGTTCATTAAATTTGTGACTGAACTCCTTGGAGGAGAATTGTATGTCTCCTGCTCTGTGTTTTGCCTGCATTCTGCCATATATTTCATGCTATAGCAGTCTCGGATGATGACCCAGCATGTTGTTCATTTTAAGAACACTTTTCTACTATTTCTCTTATCATTTTTACAGTGCAAATATTTGTAATACAAAATAAATATAAAGTGAGCACTGTACACTTTGTATTCTGTGTTGTAACTGAAATCAATATATTTGAAAATGTGGAAAAGATGCAAAAATATGTATATAAATGACATTCTATTATTGTATAATCGCACGATTAATTGCAATTATTTTTTTTAATCACTTGACAGCCCTAAAACGTATTTCTAGACTTATACATTATTTATCACAGCTTCCAATACTTAAACCCTGGGGGCCTCATCTTGCAGTTTGTGGCACATGAGGAGACTGCAGCATCAACACAGTGTGCCATTGACTTAAATAGAGCGACATGGTGGCACAGCGGTCTGCCCCTGTCTAACAAAAGGCAAGATCAGGGTCTTATTTGGGAAGAGACTAAGAATCCAGTCCTGCAATGAGGTCTATGTGGGCACTGGGGTCTACCCACATAGAGATCATTGCAGGATTGGCGCCCCAGGCAAAAAGCCTTGTTTTTTGTTTTTTTTTAATTTAAAATGTATATTTGAAGAATCCATGAGACAGACATCTCATTTGCACAGTATGAGACCAAATATGTTAATTTTATTTTGGATGATAAACCATCTGTTTTGGTTGTTTAATAATTTAAATCTTTTGCTTATGTGCGTACATTAATTATAAATGGAAAAATCCACAAGATCCCTAATGAAAAGGGTCCTGATCCTGCAAACACTTATGCACATGAGTTACTTATTCATATAAGTAGTTCTCTTGAGATCAGGGAGTATTATCACATATGTTCCTGGGTGCCTTACAAATCCACATATCAAGCAACTTCAGCCATCCAAACAATGCAGGATTATTTGAATTAAGTATGTGAGTTATTTCAAGAACACTATATTATGAGATGCGTATATTTTATGATATATAATTATTAGATTTGAAAATAAAAAAAGTTTAAAAAAATATTAGAACTCCATTTCTTTCAGCATAAAAATGAAAGCTGTTTTCTCTCCACAAAATTGTTTTAATTATATTTTTGTAACCTTCCAAAATTAACATGTTGTGCAGATTTGAAGGATTTTTTGGGTAGTCTGCATCTTGAAAGGTGTAGCTAGGCAAAACACACACACAGAGCTCTCAATTTTACAAGCCTTCTGACAACTCTGCCATGGAATCTGTTCCCATGGTAACAAATAGGAACACACTGAAAATGGGGGTGGGGGGGAGCAACGGTTTAAACTAGACAGGGTCTCACCAAAAAAAAAAAAAAAAGGCAGCCTATTTTCCAGCATTCTAACTGTGCTGCACAAAGTTGGTTTTCATAGCAACAAAGCAGCAGCCAAGTTGTCAGAAAGCTTGTAAGCGGAACAAAGGCCTAAAGTTGCAAATGCTATTGCTTCAACTACTGTAGATTTTTAAAATGCAACAGATTCCTGAAGTCTCTAGTTTTTACTGTTGTTCTTCAAAAGAGGCACATAACAATAAGCCACTAGACAAAATAAGTTTTTCCACCATGCTGTTCTTCCCTCCCACCCGCACCCCATGCGATCGCCTTCCTTTTACCAGCATAATGATTTGAAGAAGCAGAAACTGACCAACCAATCATACCATGTGCTGATGCTTTATAGGGTTGCCAGGCGTCTGGTTTTCGACCAGAACGTCCATTCGAAAAGGGACCCTAGTGGCTCCAATTGGCACCACTCACTGGGCCGTTAAAAGTCTGGTTGGCAGCACAGCGGGTGCCCGGGACTAAGGGAGGCTCCCTACCTACCCTGGCTCCATGCAGCACCTAGAAGCAGCCGCCAGGTCCCTGTGGCCCCTAGGCACATGGGGCAGCCAGGGACTGGGAGGCTCCGTGTGCTGTCCCCACCCCGAGTACTGGCTCTGCAGTTCAAATTGGCCGGGAACCATGACCAATGGGAGCTGCGGGGGTGGGGGCGTGCCTGCGGGCTCGAAGGCAGCATGCACCATGCAGAGCCGCCTGGCTGCCCGTGTGCTTAGAGGCCACAGAGACCTGGCAGCTTCTTCCTCGGAGTCATGGTAAGCGCCATCAGCACCCTGCACCCCAACCCCTTGGCCCAGCCCGGAGCCCCCTCCAGCAAGTGTGACATTTTAGACTTGAACTGTTGCTTGGAGTTCTGAGTGGGGGAAACAAAGCCCCTAAACTGCACCCCCACAGAGCTACAAGACACTTTTTATGCTCTGATAGTCAGAAATGGCTGAACTCATTTTATGGTGGGGGTTTTTCCCCCCACATCTTCTAGGAAATGTCATGCCCAAAACAGGAATTTGGGGACTAGGTTCTCAGCCTCTGAAGATTGGGGCTCAGAGGAAAGTGCCATCTAAACTATAACTATAGGATCACTGGTGTGACACTACAAATGTTCTCCAATGCCACAGCTTTACTTATGTGTATGTTACCGCTTGGTGAAACCCTAAATTAATAACCTTACAGGTGTCTTAAAGACCATTTAAAAATTATAGTCCTAATTCTGAAATGAGATACATCAAGTCAGTGGGGCTCTATGCAGGCCCAGAAATCTACCCTTGCATATCTCATTATAGGATCAGACCTTTAGATTCTAGGGAAGGTATTCAGCCTCTAGGAGAAAAGACATGTTAAATACCCCTAGGTCAGTGGTTCTCAAACAGTGGGTCAGGACCCCATTTTAATGGGGTCGCCAAGGCTGCTGTTTGCCATTGGGCCCCAGCAGGTCTGAAGCCCAATCCACACCGACCAGGGCTAAGGTTACATGCCCCTGGCCCAGGGCAGATGCCCTTGGGCTTCAGTTTTGGCCCCCCTCCCACCCACATGGGGCAATGGGGCTCGGGAGGCAGGACTCGGTCTTCAGTCCCCCTCCTGCGGTCGTGTAGTAATTTTTGTTGTCAGAAGGGGGTCACAATGCAATGAAGTTTGAGAACAGCTGCCCTAGGGTACTGCTTTGTTCCACTCAGGGAACACCACTTTGATAGCTACTCCAGCCTATTTAACAAACAAAAAATACACCACCCCTATTATATGGCAACTGTTCCCCCACCTAGTCCTCCCAACCCATATTAGATCTGTGTGGGCTTATTTTAAGAGATTCTCGCACGGAGGAGCAAGTTCTGATGTAGCATGCCAAAAAAGTGTCTGACTAGACAGAGCTGTGCAGTGCAAGCAAATTTTAAACGAGGTGATGGCTGCTGAATATACCAGATATACTCAGACCTTCCATTTAAATGTCAATTTAGAATCAATCACGGCAGCACTGGCAATCAGCGGAGGTTCACAAGTACAGGAACTAACCAACTGCAAAGATTGTTTTTCAAATTTGTATGAGGAAAAATATATTTAAATTGCTCCAGAGATGGCATCTTTTATACAAAACTTTGAACTAGAGTAAAATTGTTTATGATTAAGTGATAAAGTTCTGAAAACAACAACAGAAATCATGGCAGACTCTGTGGGGTAAATTTTCAAAGCATCGAACAGGCTTTTACGCATTAAATTCCCACTAACTTTGTGACATACCCTTACTTCATTTCATATAGTACTCCCATTGAAATCAATGGCAGATTTTCATAGATATCAACAGCAGGATGGTCTTAAATAGAAATCATAGCTAAAGCCCTGTTCAATGTTTTGGAAATTCAGGAATTTTTAAGCAGACATTTCCATAATTCAGTACGTTGAAAATTTCACTCTAAACATGCACTTGAAGACTGTATCCTACCTAGGTTCAGGTGACGCATTGGGGTTAATGATATCCGTTAGTTTTTTAGCACTAAAATCTTGGATTAAATTCTGTGCTGATGTAAACTGCTCCATTTACTTCAACCGAATTGTACTAGATTACACCAACAGAGAATCTGGCTCTTTAGTATTAAATAAAGGTTAGGCTACATTAAAGACGTATTGGTTTCAATTTTGTTCACATTACAGCCCACAACCAAATATGACAAGGATGAAGAGGTTTAAAGAACTGATCAGATGTTTTGCCAACTACAATTAAGGGGAACTGGAAGCTTGTTTAGAAGCTATATCCTGAGCTATTGTTACTTACTCTAATATGTTCCAATTGTTCCTTTATAAAGTCAAATTTTTTGGCTTGTCTACACTACAAAATTAAGTCGAATTTAATTAGACCTCGAGCTTCCGAATCAATTAAGTTGATTGTGCATGGCCACACCATGCTCATTGTCTCGATGGAATACATCCTCACTAGCAGTGCCTGCATGATTCACAAAGCAGTGCATTATGGGTAGTTATCCCAAAGTGCAACTTGTCACAGTGTGTTTTGGGAAGTTTGTGCAATGCCTCATGGAGCCAAAAAATTGTTGCAGGGGAGAATGGGAACATTCCGTCAGCATCCCACGATGCACTGTACTCAACGGCAAACAACCCAGTGGTTTTCGCACTTTAAAACTGCCCCGCGTACATCATCACCCCAGAAGCATGGAGCCTATTCAGTTGTGCACTCTTGCTGTGAGCATCTCAAACACCTTGTGCCTTCTACTGCAGTATTTCCAAAGCCGAAGTAGGGTCTGTCGTGTGGAACATAGTGATGTCCTGCAAGCAGCCCTGCTGTAAGCCATTAAAAAAACCCAAAACAATACATAGTTGCGGCTGGCATTCACAGAGCAGCTGCACTCTGTTGAGCACCATTTCTGGTCCCATAAAACAAGCATTGACTGGTGGGACTGCATCATTTTGCAGGTATGGGATGATGAGCAGTGGCTGCAGAACTTTTGAATGCGAAAGGCGACCTTCCAGGAACATTGTGCAGAGCTTTCCCCTGCCCTGCAGTTCAGCAACTCAAAAATCAGAGCTGTTCTGACAGTGGAAACAGCGATCGCTATTTGGAACCTTGCAACGCCAGACAGTTGCCGGCCAGTGGGGAATCAATTTAGAGTAGATAAATCAACTGTGGAAGCTGCTGTGCTCCAAGTGTGCAGGGCCATTAATAGACTTCTGCTATGAAGGGTAATGAGTCTGGGAAATGTGCAGGAAGTAGTGAATGGTTCTGCCGCGTTGGGGTTTCCTAATTGTGGTGGGGCAATAGATGGCACGCATATCCCTATCTTGGCACCAGACCACCTTACCAAAGAGTACATAAACCGAAAGGAATATTTTCAATGGTGTTGCAAGCACTGGTGGATCACAAGGGGCATTTCACTGACATCAATGTAGGATGCTCAGTAAAGGTTCATGATGCGCGCATCTTTAGGAACTCGGGTCTGTTCAAAAAGCTGCAATCCAGGACTTTCTTTCCAGACCACAAAATGAATATTGACGAGTTGAGATGCCTATAGTTATCATGGGGGACCCAGCCTACCCCTTGTTCCCATGTCTCAGGAAGCCATAAACCAGCCGTCTGGACAGCACTAAGGAATGGTTCAACTATAGGCTCAGCGATAGGTGTCAACTCCGTGAGTGCTCCGGGGCTGGAGCACCCATGGGGAAAAATTGGTGGGTGCTCTGCACCCACCAGCAGCTCCCTGCCCCTCCCCAGGGGAGGAGGCGGAACGCGGTGTGCTCAGGGAAGAGGCAGGGCTGGGCCGGGGATTTGGGGAGGGGTCCAATGGGGCGGGGGGGATCAAGCTGGGGTGGGGCCGGGGGGACACGAGCACCCACTGGCACCAATGAAAGTTGGCGCCTGTGGGCTCAGCAAGTGCAGAATAGTGTTTGAATGTGCCTTTGGTTGTTTAAAAGGGTGCCGGAGAAGTTTTTTTACAAGGTTGGACCTTAGTGAAGAGAGCATGCCTGCTGTGTGCTCCGTAATATCTGTGAAAAAAAGGGGGGAAATTTTCTGCAGGGGTGGGAAGTTGAGACAGATCGCATGGCAGCAATTTTTGAGCAATAAGAAGAGCACAGCAAGGCCCACTGTGTATCCTCGAGGCTTTGAAAAGCCATTTCGATAATGAGTCACAGTAATGTGAACTGCTTGTCTGCATTGTGCTTTCCCAAACCTTCACCTGCGTTGTATCACTGTCCCTGTAAAGCCAACCCCCCACCCAAGCCTAGTACTTCTGCTCAATCAAGAACATTTATTTCTCAAATCCATTTACTTTATTTAACAAACAGCAGTAAAAAAAAGAGGGAGAACAGAAGAAGAAGAAGAAGAAGAAAAAAAAAGTAAACTAGGGGAAAAGAGGTTTTAAAGTTGGAATAGGGAAACATTTTCAGCTGTGTACCATAATACTGCATTCCAGACCATCAAACGTGTGTGAATGGGTGCTTTCTGTTCCTTGTACCTTCCCCCTGAATTAAGTGAAAGGGATAATGGACTTTTCGCCCATGATTCTGAAGGAGGATGATTCTGCCCCAGGTGATGCTGGCTGGCTGTTCACCTGGGTCTGCAGAGGGACTCTACCCTCCTTCCTCTGTTCCTGCAGTTCAACCAGATGCCTCAACATGTCTGTTTGGTCCCTCATAATCCGAAGCATCTCATCCTGCGCCGCACACTCTTGCTCACTGGAAGTTTTCCTGCTCTCTCCATGTCCACGTCTAACTTCTCAGACAATGAAATCCTCCACGCTCTCAGCTCTGCGTCAGCTGTCCCGGAGGCATTCATTATCTCGGTGAACATGTCTTCCTGCATTCTCCTCCTCCTAATCAGCGAAAGTCTGCTTTCAGGTGTTGATGACATGCCAAAGGACACATTTCCAACTGTCAGTCATAGGAAAAAATAAAGGATCCATTGTACATGAATAAAATGATTCCATAGCAAGGCCATTTTCATAAAAAAAAAACAAAACCCTTATTACACTAGGTGCAAGCCATGTCAGAATCCATAACCGTTCACTGTGCCGTTTTGCTGTTCCAGCCATGGTGAGTAGGCCCCCCGGGTAATGAGTGACCGCACTTTTAATGAAGTTTATGGCAGGCTCATGTAGGGAGCAGAGGTAGCTAGTCAAACAATGACCCTTCCCCATAGCACCACGAGAAGCTGTTTACGAACAGGGCGGCGGGGGGGAATGTTTTCACTCCCAAATTGCAGAATCTCTCATGTGCGGCCCCAGTCCCCATCAGCCACTTTAAACTACTTGCCAACCCAAACTGAGCACAGTAAAGGCACATTAGCAGCGACGTGGTTTGGCGATCCGGAATATGAGAACTTCCCGTTTCCCCTAGGCAGCCCTATGTGATATCAGTCTCCTGAGGTTAACACAGGTGGAAAGGAAGGGGATGCTGCAAGCATCTGGGTATAGACCCGGTCTTTATGCTGGTATGCTTTGTACCGCAATGATGCCAGCAGAATTAATTCAGGAATTGCGTGGGAAAGTGTCCTACCATGGTGGAAGAAATAAGACTGCCCTGCCCAGAAACCTTCTGCAAAGGATTGCAGAGTACCTCCATGAAAGTTTCCTAGAGATATCCATGGAGGATTCCCTGGCTATCCCAGTCCACATAAACAGTCTTTTTTGGGGGCCACCATCTATGTAGCTGGAGTGGCCTCTTGTAAGCAGAGAGCCACAGCACCTCGCTTTTTCTTCACAGTAAACATGCAATACCACCAAATGTGTGTGACCACTAAAGTTTAATTGGACTTTGATTGTAACTGTATACTCACCAGAGGTGCCTTCTCTGGCATCACAGTGGCCACCATGATGTCCTGTGACCCACAGGCTTCAGGGTTCAAAATATTTCCTGGCTCATGGGGAGAATGGATCCACCACTCACTTGTCTCCCATTCTTCTCCTCTTCATCCACCATATCATCCTCCTTGTTGTCCTAGAGTCACACACCTGTAAAGTGTCCATGTTGCTTGTGGGGGTGCTGGTAGGGTCACCCCCAAGAATCGCATGCCACTCGTAGAACTGGCATGTGTGAGGTTCAGCACCAGAACAACTGTTCGCCTCTCTCGCCTTCTGGTTCGCTTGGCAAAGTTTTTTTATTTTCACACGGCACTGGTGCGTGTCCCTCATGTAGCTCTTCTCCCCCATTCCATGAGCCATCTTTGCATAGATGTCAGTGTTTCTTCTGCTGGATCAGAGCTCTGCCTGCATAGACTCTCCTCCCTACACTGCGATGAGATCCACCACCTGCTGTGCAGACCAGGCTGGAGCGCATTTGGAGCATGTAGTCTCCATGATCAGCTGTGCTCAAGCTCGCATGCTCCCTGCTGATCAAACAGGAAATGGGAAATCAAAATTTCCCGGGGCTTTCGCGGGGTGGGGCTGTTTCCTGTGTACCTGGCTGCAGTACAGCAGAGTTGAGAATGATCACCAGAGCAGTTACAGATGAGCACTGTGGGATACCACCTGGAGGCCAATTAAGTCAAATTACACAACGCTGCATCTGCACTACCTTGCAGTCGACCCATGAAAATCGAATTAAGTGCCTCTCACAAAGGTGGATTACAGAAGTCGACATTAGAGGTGACGTAGGTCGGTGTAAAGGACCTGGAGCGTAGACACATACATTAAGGCGGCTTCCTTCAACCTAGCTTTTTAGTGTCAACCAGGCCTTAGAGACACACACAAGTGAAATAACCCCTGTAATTCAGATCAGTAAAAATTACAGGGACTCTACATAGAACAATATCACGGGAAACAGGAATCAACAGAGTAGAGTAGTTTTGGTTTGGGTTGTATGTTTTGTTTTGTATTTTTGTCAAGTTCAAATACTAACAGCACGATCTTAACTTCACAGGTTTTGCAGCTCTTAAAACATTTAGGAATCACTTTTTACCCTGTAACTCTTCACTCTATATGTACAGAGGGAGAAAACCTCAAAAACTGGACTGACATTCATGAATCATTCACTGGCCTGGAGTTTCACAGAACTGAATTGTGTGGTCTTGCCAACAGGCATTCAGACTAAGAAAGCAGCAGCAAAATAGCAGATAGGTTCCCCTGCTCACACTAAACAATACAAAAAAAATGCAGAGAACTTTTTTTGTTGAATTCTGAAAGAGAAACCCAGGAGCTGGGGAGAGATTAGTATTGAAGAGGAGAAATCTGGAGCCAGGCAGACTACTAGGAAGGAGCTGAGGGAAGGGGGGGAGGTAGAGGAGGGCAGGGATAAACTCTTTCTTTTTAAATAATCAAAATGTTTTATAAGGTTACTTTTACCATTCATATTTGTGATTTGAGTTAACCCTCTCTTCTTGAGTACAGATTTTATACTGCATACTGCAAGGAAGTCAGCTACTGAAAAGTTCTGTCTCTGGAGTACCTCATAGGTCACACTTTATATTAAGGTATCATTTATAAATATTTATTATAAATGATTAATATTTGTTTTAATAAACTGTTAATTGTTATAGATTGTCATAGAATCATCTATAATACCTTCTGCAGATGTGCTTATACCCATCTATGACACATACTACTTATCAGGGGGTAGCCATGTTAGTCTGTATCCACAAAAACAACAAGGAGTCCGGTGGCACCTTAAAGACTAACAGATTTATTTTGGCATAAGCTTTCGTGGGTAAAAAACCCACTTCTTCAGATGCAACATACTACTTATGTTTGTAACAATTATAATATCTATTAATCAATTATTAACCATTATAAACCATTTATAAATGGAACCTTAATATAAACTGTGGCCACCGCACACTTACAAGTGAAGTGCAAGCCCCTCTCATTTCAGTTCTGTGGCCTAGCCTGATAAACAAAGAGGATTCTGAAAAAACAGAATGAGATTGCACTGTAGTGGCAAAGATCAAGAGGTTAAGATCCCAGTGCTGCAACTACTTACTCATTAGCTCCACTTTACGCACATGACCAGTCCTGTTAAATTCAATGGGACTATACACGTGTAAAGTTACTCACTTGAGTAAGTAGTTGTTGGATTGGAGCCTAATTCACATAACATACTGCATATTACTAAAAAGGGCCCAATCCTGCAAATATTCATGCACACAAGGAACTTTACTCAGGTGAGTGTTCGCAGGCTTGGGCCCCAAATAATAGACCTTAGCTGAATAGGTGTGTTACATAGCAATGACATGGCAAGAAACAGAGCAGGGATGGAGGACAGCATGTATTCAATATAGTGATTAACAGCACTTTGTTCCTTAACAAGGTACTGATAACCACATATGTACAAGTTAAAAGGGGCATTATCAATTTAAATAAAGCCGCCCACTTCTATCTGAAAATGACTTGGTTACTATTTTTAAACATACCACCTAAGATTATTTTTCCTAGTTTGTCTTCTGTGAACATTTGACAGCACTTTGTGTAGTACTGTTTCCCTTGAACAGTCAGGGCAAAGTTGTGCAGTTTACCTAAAGGTGACATTTAAAATTGATTTAGTTAAATTTGTGCAACTGGCTGGGTGGGCATGCTTATTTCATCTTAAAACAGGTTTATCTGGGTTTAGTTTAAATTGATTAGAACAGGATTAAAATAAGAATAGCATATTTTAATTTAAACTGAAATTACTGTAAAACCACAAAACCTGACAGCAGGAGTGAGAAGCAGGTTAATACTACTTAAAATTGTTTTTAACTCTTCTTTTCCCTTTTCAATTTGACTAGATTTGAAGGCATGGTTGCAGAGCAGAAATACCTGTTTACTTTTCTCTGCTGAGAATTTTCAGCTCCAGAAAAAACTGAGAAAGACCAAGCTTCAGATATACAAGACCACTTACAAGGCCTATTGTTTTATATGGATGTGAGACCTGGGTACAGCTAAATACCTTTGAGATGAAGTGCTGAGATGAAGTTTTGGGCCAGTAACAGTGACGAGTGCAGTGATGAGTGCAGAAAATTTAATAGGGAAGTGCGGGAGATTAAGTGTAGTGAAATCCTAACAACTTCAGTGGTCAGGACATGTAGTTAGGATGACAGAAGACAGACCAGCTAAGTATCTCTTAGAAGGGTATACTTATGGTATCCAGGCTTGCAGCCGACCAAGGAGAAGGTGGAGTGATAAGATTGAGCAAGACCTAATAGTTCTTAGCGTGAATTATCATCAACGGAAAAAGTATGCACCGGACAGAAAGAGGAGGGAGCAAATTGTGAGAACAGCCAAGGAGCTCTATAGTCTACAGAGCCAGGGAGGAGGAGGAGGATTTCAACTTGATGATGTCATGTGGCAGTATTTTAAAAGGCACTCAAGGGGGCTTTAAGTAATCACATTACATAAGTTACAAAAGAACATCTCTTTCTGCCCATCAGAATGCCTGCTGCAGGGCTTTGTACATTTCACGCTCTTTGACTCTCTCTGGGCTCACTATGGCTCTTGCTAGTCTTCCTTTAGTATAAACCAGGGAGGAAAATTGCAGCTCTGTTATACACAGGAGCTTGCCCTCATGCCATTATGTACCCCTGATTCTGTCTCCCCACAGCTCAGGTTCTCTTTCAGAGGTGTTGCCAACTCTCACAATTTTGTTGGTACACTCATGATATTTGGCGTTTTCTCTAAAGCCCTAGCTCTTGGAAGCAAGAGATTGCATGAAAATCTCAGTTCTTTCTCGCTTTCTTGTTTAGTTTTTAGCACTCACAGTTGTATAGAAATGCTTGAAAACATGAAGCAAGTGAAGCCTAAATGCTCACAAGTCAGAAGGTAAACAAAAAGAGCCCAGTATATTTATTATTGTTTAAAAATCTCATGCTTTTCTCCTAACCTCATGATTTTTGAGGGCTTGGGTTTAGCCATACTGCTGCTCCTACTATAGTTCAGGTAGTTTTAATTTAAATCGTGTTATGGGCAATTTTACAGAGCACTGCTAGCCTGGCACTAAATTTAAATTAACATAAATAAGAGTTTAAAACAGTGAAAAATCTGACATGGCAGGATATTTTTTGTCTGGCCTGCAGCTCCAAAGCAGTCTAATCTTTTCCCCCTGGTCCAGTATCCACAGTGCAAGTCTCAGAAAAGTATGTGTTTTAATGTAACTGGAATATCCACATATGGGTGTTGGTAGTTCAAGGGTTAAATTTAAATTAGCAATTGGAGGATTATCTCATGCTTTAGTCCAGACCCTAATGTTTATTTCTTTTGTGTTATCCATTTGTTAAAACCAGATTCCTTTTCATATTCCAGTTTCGGATGACACTGCTATTATTATTAAAAATTTGTGTTAAAGGAGCAGGCAGAAGCTCCAGTTAGGGATGGGGACCTATTGTGGTAGTCACTGTACAAACATGGAATAAAAAGGCAGATTGTAAAATCTGTGAGGATCAAGTATACAAGGACAGACAACAAGTAAAGAAAAACGAATGGAATGGACGAGAGAGGGGCTACAGGATGACCCAGGTTTCTTAATCTGTGAGCTAGTCAATAAATTGATGCAAGTGGGGAGAAATGGACCCCCCCCACACACACTTTTTATTTTTAGTTCTACTTAACATACAACCTCACTAATGGATCAACAACTACTGTGGTTACTATATTATCTTGAATTGTCTTGAAGTGCTATTTCTTCCCTCTCTGCCCTCAAAGCAACTATTGTATAAATCGAAAACAAATGAACTGGACCACTGATCGTAAAGTTAACTGGTAAACTCACTTAGCCTTCCCTTGTCTCAAATAAGACCCAGCAGGTGTACAACAGAGTAAGACAGAGGAAGTAAATTATTTAACTGGCTTGATTATAAAGATCATGATTTCTGAACCAAGCTTTCTGTGACGGAGATTACCACACAAGGAAGTCTGCAATGCTAACCAGTAGGGAGACAAAAAAAGCAGCCTCTTTTCCAGAATTACACTGCTAGAACCAAAAGTGTTTTGTTACATAGGATGGAAATGAAATTCCAAAAGGCAGAACTCTGAATCAGGAAGTAAACCTTAAAAATTCAGATTCCCTCTGAAAAATGAATCTTGGGGAGAAAAAAGCTGCATTTATTGTCTTTCAATTTGCATATCAAATTTGATCAGTTAAAATTAAAAACAATTCATCATGAAGACACGACACTGGAACTTTGTTATGAATTTTGTTGATGTGTAAGTCATCTCTCCCAAATCTGTGTCTGTTCCACAAGATTGTCAGGGAGGGAAAAAACTCTTAATTCTTTCACTATATTAAGCAGATCTTAGATGAGTAGCAGATCTACTCATTAAAGAAGATTCTATTTCTGCTATAGCAACTTTTCAGAATAGATCTTCACTAAGCATTCCATACAGCCTTGGCATATACAGATGGTCTCCCATAACAGACATAAATGATGTGTCAGTTGCTGTCAGTAAAAAACAGCTTCATGGACTGTGTGAACAGTTGCCATTCTGAATGTATTTTTGTTTTCCTTTAGATAAGCGTGTTAAACAGGACTTATCTGTTTGTTAGGGAACCAGGCCAAATAAAACCTCCCCGCTTCGTGTTAAAAAAAAAAAAAGGAGTTTCTAAAATGGCTCACTGATTTGAGAGACAGAATCCGGTGAAAGTGGATGGACAGGCTCTTGTTTAGTGGATATTGTTCTGGTTTGAAAGAGAGATGAAAGATTATTAGATTAGGGTTGGGATTTACTTATTTTATATAATATGCCTTGCAATTCCATCATGCTAAATCTTTCTGCAGGTCAGTCAGTCACACTAAATAGACAGCCTAGCTCAGGGCTAAAGAACTGGTCTCAAAATTCATCTCTCACAAGGAAAATTCAATCTATATTACCACTAAAGAGACTGTATGTGTCAGCAGGAAGTATGATAGCATACAAGGTTATATGGATATATCTGATCCTAAAAGATAAGATATAGTTCTAGGAAATAAAAGGCAATTTTTAAATTAGTTCTAAAAGGGAATTATGTATGGTTTCTATAACTAGAATATCTCACACACTGCAGAGGGTCCTGTCTCACTGAACAGGGGCATACCAAGAAGCTAATTCTCAGTAGGATCCAGAGAGGAAGCCATATATAAACATACTATATATTTTTAAAAGATTTAAAAAATATATTCTTTAGTAGATTTGACATAAGTAAGATGCAGAGTCTGAAAGAAAACAGCTAGAATTAACATAATACATATTCCTTGCACCAACAAAAAGCATGTGTTATTGCAACATTAAAAGTGGGGAGAAAACAAACAAGCTCTCAGGGTAAGGAAACTGCAAAAGTGAGGGTTGAACATTCAGCCTTAATTCTGTCCCCTTGTGCCTATGCCTCAGACACAAGGGGGCTGGAGGTGAAACTGTATTACAGAGATTTGCATGCAGAGGGTTCCCACTATGCATGGCTCTACCATCTCCAGATCTATCCACAGTAGGCAATGGGGTCAGCCACCTCTCTAGGGCCAGAGATCTGAGCAGGGGAAGGCAGATGTTGGACTGGGACCAATAGGACACGCACATTCTCTCTCTTCTGTACAGGGGATAGCTTACTGAGATAACATAGCTAGGGGCTGTGTTGTTACCTTTTCTGTTGAACCACCTCCAGGGCAGGGATTCCCTTGGACTGGGGAGCAGGACAGGTCATGGTGGGGGCACAGAATTTGAGCAGACCTCTATGCAGGTGGCCCTGACTTCCAGACGAAATGCCAGTATACTCTCAGATCCCTGGGGTTCAGTGGAGGTTTTTGGGGATGGAGGTGTGGGGTATGGTCTTGCAGTCTATACAGCAAAGCACAGAGAGGAGAAAGGAAACTATGATTCTCCAGCAGAACTGAGGGATCCTCACAGAGATTTCTCTTGTAAATTTTTCCCCCAGAATAGGTTAACCTGGCCAACAGTCTCACTTTAAATAACTATTTCACTCATTGTAACTCTTACAGCTTTAAAATTCCACCTCTCCAGAAGGAAGAACACGCTTTGGTAGGTGGTTCTAAACAGGAATGCAACATTATTCAACAGAATTCCTCCTGCAGGGCAAGATATTCCTTTCAGTACATGATATTAAGGTGACAGGACTATAATGAAAATACAAACTAGAATTTCTACTACCTTTCATGTTGGCCAATGCATCCAAACTGAAAGGATGTCAACAAAAGCAGCTATCATAAATCTTCTACTGGATGTGTGTGAAATCAACAAATGTTTCTTATTGGGGAATAATTATTAAAGCAAAAACTAAAATGAAGAAAGAGGGAAGACATTTATTCTTACACACTAAACTTCCAACATTTCTGTGAGGAATGAGTTCAGAATAAAATACTAATGATTTTCAAAACTTATTTCCCTGCCATAAAGAGGTGAGCTTTGCTTCTAGGAAACACTTTGTATCATCTTGCTCAAGAAAAAAACCAGTAGTTTATTCAAAACATTCTCAAAATTTTGTGGGGACAAAACTCCTGATAGAATTGTTGCAATAAATAAAAAGAGTTTCAGTTGCTCATATATTTTTCTCATAGATTGCGTCATTTAAGCCAGGTCACAGAGTATGTGCGCCAGATCCTTAGTAGGATGTCAGTACCTGCACAGGAAAGAGAATGAGGGCATATCTATGCTACAAACTTTTGCCGACACAAGTTACGTCAGCATGAAGCTGCCACATTTAGTCTATCACTTGTGCGCTTGCACACTTGGCTCCTTGCATCGGTGCTCTGCGTACTCACCAAGAGAGCTTGTTTTGATGCCTAGTGTGGTGCACCATGGTAGATATCCCAATGTGCAACTCACCACAGTCCAGTGCACTATCTTTTGGGAACTTATGGCAATGCATGGTGGGCCAAAGAGTCACACGAGTTAACCCTGGGACCTTGGACTCAAGTTCCTATCGTGCAACTTCCTCCACCCCAAAATGCTATCTCTATCCCATAATTTCCATGACTATTTTGAAAATCCCACAAACCTGCATGGGACTTCTTGTTTGTCATCTCTGACAGAAGCATGGAGTTTGTACAGCTCTGCCCTACTGTCATGTGCGTTTAAAACATGGGACACACAGACCTCTGGTATTTGCAGAGCTGCAAGAAGAGCAGCAGGGAATAGGACAATCTCCTGGAGGTCAGATTGCTGTGGAACACAATTCAAGATTGTCGGTGGCATTCATGGAGCAGCTGCAAACAGTGGAGTGCTGCTTCTGGGTCTGAGAAACAAGCACTGACTGAGGGGGAATCACGTAACAATGCAGGTGTGGGATGACAAGCAGTGGCTGCAGAACTTTTGGATGCACAAGGCCACATTCCTGAATCTGTGTGCTGAGCTCACCCCAGCCATCCAGCGCAGGAACACCAGCATGAGGGCTGCATGGACAGTGGAGGCACGAGTGGTGATTGCACTGTAGAAACTTGCAACTCCAGGTTGCTACCAGGCAGTGGGAAGTCATCTTGCAGTTGGAAAATCCACTGTCAGGGCTGCTGTCATGCAAGTGTACAGGGCCATTAATTGCCTCCTGCTACACAGGACTGCAACTCTCGGTAATGTACAGGACATAATGGATGGATCTGCAGCAAGGGGGGTTCCTGAACTGTGGTGAAGTGATAGACAGCAGACACATCCCTGTTTTGGCACCAAATGACCTCCGCACAGAGTACATCAACAGAAAGAGCTATTTTTCTGTGGCTACGCAAGGTCTGATGGACCACCCAGGATGCTTCACTGACATCAGTGTTCAGTGGTCGGGGAAGGTGCATGACGCTCACATCTGTTCAGAAAGCTACAACCAGGGACTTTTTTTCTTCAACTGGCAGATTACCATTGGCAATGTTGAAATGCCACTAGCGATCCTGGTTGCCCGGTCTTCCCTTTGCTCCCCTGGCTCATGAAGCTGTACACCAGTAACCACTTTGACAGCACCAAGGAAAGATCCAACTATCAGCTCAGCAGATGCAGAATGACAGTTGAATGTGCTCTTAGTAGACTGAAGGGAAGCTGGCATTGTTTACTGACAAGGTTGGATCTCAGTTAGAGACATATCCTAACAGTTATAGCTAACTGCTGTGTCCTGCAACATATATTTGTGAAGCAAAGAAGGAAATGTTGCCACTGTGGTGGAAAGCGGAGATGGAGCAGCTGTCTGCTGAGTTTGGACAGCCAGACACAAGGACTATCAGAAGAGATCAATGCAGAGCTATACAGCTCAGGGAGGCTGTGAAAGAGCACTTTAACCGTGAGCCATAGTAATGCAGTGTGGTGTACTATGCTCTACCTGACCCTGATGTTTTGGGGACCTGTTAGGAATTGTGCGGTGCTTCATGCACATCTGTGAACAGAACACTGATGCTTGCTATATATTTATGACTATTACACTGTGTTTGTCACTGATCCGATCTGTTGTGTCACTGTGTACAATAAGTGAGGCACATGTTGTGAACAAATAAAGATGAGTAACAAAAACTCTCTAAAAAATTCTGTGCAAGTTAAAAGCAAAATACATGAGAACCTTAAAGAAGAGGAAGGAACATTCATGTCCATTTTAGCTTACATATATATCAGCAGTGGCTCTCAAGGGTCCATGCATGTAAAGCTTTGATTGACCTTCATGTTCCTCGATATGGAATGGTAGGGGTAGGGATGCAGCCCCAGATGCCACATGGAACACTGTCGGGGGGATATAGGGAAGTGCTATACTGGAGTTCTCCATGGAATGCAAAGAAAGGTGAGCCTGGGATTGTTGAACTTGTAACATCTGTGTTTGCTGCTAGAAAAGCCCCATTATGTCCTAATGTACTCCCCTCTCTCATTCCTGGGCCTGTCTCCCATTTCCCTCTTCATACAGTCTACAATATTCATCCTCGAGGCCCTCTGTTCATGGGCTGATGCAGCACTGGCTTGCAGACCTCACTGAACAGGTCATCCCAAGTCCTCTTCTTTTTGCTCCTTATCTGGCTCAGGCATTCCATGGGCTGACGCAGCACTGGCTTGCAGGACCTCACTGAACAGGTCATCCCAAGTCCTCTTCTTTTTGCTCCTTATCTGGCTCAGGCATTCCATGGGTGTGGAGGGGGAGACCCTCAAGGCCACAATGGCAGCAGTTACAGATAAAACACACATTTTACATTGTCAATATAGTCCTACTGGAAAGCAAAAAACATAAGATTCAGAACGCCTGTCCCTTGCATCCCTAAAGTTTTAAACAAAACATGCTTATTGACACTTCTGCTTCAGCATGCTTGTGCACAATGCCATTCACACCACCGGCCATGGTGAGTATGGCCTGCCAGAGGTGAAGGAAATGACGAGAGAATTGCTCAGTTGCATGAAACCATGAGTACAGGACAATGGGGTTAAATACAGGCACCATTTTCCACAGGCAGTGGTGATTTTAGCTGATCTCTCACTCCTGAGAATAACAAAGGCAGAGAGCACAACTGCTGCTGGCATCCCAAAGCCACCTGGGCCCACATGCTGCTAGCCTGTAAATTCAACAGGTGACATTGAAGTATATCACCCACTGACATGGGAAAGTTTCCTACCCTAGAAGAAGGAAAAGGAGTCTAAACCTTTGGGAGAAGACTGCAGAGTACCACCATGAAAACATTTCCTCCAGAGCTCTCAGGCGGATTCAAGGGACATCCCTGTACACAGAAGCTGCTCCATATGGCCCCCCTGCCTAAAATCTATAGGAGAATGAAAAGTAGATAGCAACTCTCTCTCTCTCTCTCTCTCTCTCTCTTTGTTGTACTGCTACCTCTTCTACTACATATAATTAACTCAAAGTCACTAGCTGTATCCTGGTAAGTTGGGGATGCCATCACTGTAATGGGAGATACATTTACACATTTACCTGAGGTCCCTTCCCCTGCATTGGGCTCATCTGTGATCGATTGCCAGGACTGACTGGACTGCAGTGGAGTCTCAAACAGGTCCTGGCTTGTGGTACAGCTGGCTCCCCCAGTCACATGTCCCCCATCATCTTGCTGTTCATGCCAGGAGCCTGTGACTCAGGCTCCTCGGAGGTATCCATAGTGGTGTGTGGAGCGGTGGCGGTGTCTTCACCAAGATGGCATGCAGCTTTTTGTAAAAGTGGCAGGTCTGTAGCTCAGCACTGGATCAACTGTTGTCCTCCCTGGCCTTCTGATATGCCTGCCGCAGCTCCTTCACTTTCATTCAGCACTGCTGCTGATCTCTGCCATACCCCTTCTCCTGCATCCCCCATGCAATCCAATCGTAGATGTCTACATTTTTGTGCGTGGTCTGTAGCTGTGCTTGCACAGTGTTTTTCCCCTCACAGGTCCAGGAGATCCAATACCTCTTGTCTACTCTAGTCTGGAGTGCACTTGGAACACATAGCTGGAATGGTCAGCTGGGCAGTTGCACATAACGGTGAAGAGCTGCTAGGTGTGCCAAGATGGACAATCAGGAAAAGGGCATTTCAAAAATTTGCAGGGTTTTAAAAGGGCAGGGCTTCTGGTCTCTGTGACCCCTGGGCAGTGGAGTTCACAATTGTGACCACAGCAGTCAGTGTTGGCCTTTGTGGGACAGCTTCTGGAGGACTGTTAGGGTTGACACAGGCAACACAACATCTGCATTCATGCAGCACTGACCTCAATACATCGACCATGGCTCAACGCCACTCAGGAAGACGGTGTTACTATGTTGGCATAACAGAGAGCTTACATCAGTGGGAGACATATTTAAGTGTATACACATACACAACTAGGTCAATGTCAGGTGACTTCCATTTACCTAACTTTGTAGTATAACTCAGGCGTGGGCTGCAAGAGTTTAAGAACCTTTATAACAATATAATTGTGCCCACACTAGGTCTTATAATGGTATAACTATTTTAGTAGAAACAAAAAGAAGTCACAGCCCTAACCAAAATAATTATCCTGGCACACAAAACCTCCCTGTGTTTAGATCAGGCTTAACTTCTCTCCACTAATAAATCTGGACAGGAGCCAGATTAATTTCATTCTAAATAAAATGTTATGTCCTGAAGCAAAAGGCATATTCTGCCATCGCTTCCATGGCCACAGAATTATAGACAGTATAGAGCAGGGGCAGACAAACCTTTTGGCCTGAGGGCCGCATCGGGTGTCAGAAATTGTCTGGAGGGCGAGTTACGGGAGGCTGTGCCTCCCCAAACAGCCAGGCATGGCCCAGCCCCCACCCCCACCTGCTTCTCGCCCCCCCCCGGACTCCCCCCATCCACTCCCGCCCCCCCACTCTCTGTCCCCTGACCGCCCCCGGGCCCCCCACCCCTAACTGCCCGCTGCCACCCATCCAACCCCTCCTCTCCTTCCTGACTGCCCCCCCAGGACCCCTGGCCCATCCAACCACCTCTTCTCCCTGACCGCCCCCAGACCCCCCGCCCCTAACTGCCCTCCACCGCCCCATTCCAACCCCCCCCTCCTTCCTGAGTGCCGCCCCCAGGGACCTCTGCCCCATCCAACCACCCCTTCTCCCTGTCCCCTGACCACCCCCGGAACTCCTGCCCCCATGCAACCCCCCTGTTCCTCGCCCTCTGACCGTCCCGACCCCTGTCCACACTCCTGGCTCCTGACCACCCCCTGAATTCTCCTGGCCTCTATCCAACCCTCTTCCCCCACTCTCTGGCCCCTTACTGCGCTGCCTGGAGCACCAGTGGCTGGCGGCGTGGCTGCACCAGGACAGGGAGCCGCGCAGCCCGGCTTGAGCCAGCCACGCACCGTGCAGCACAGAGCACCGGGTCAGGCTGGGCTCTGCAGCTGCACTGCCCCAGGAGCTCACAGCCCTGCTGCCCAGAGCATTGCGCCAGCAGTGCAGTGAGCTGAGGCTGCGAGGGAGGGGGAGTAGTGGGGGAGGAACCGGGGGCTAGCCTCCTGGGCCAGGAGCTCAGGGGCCAGGCAGAACAGTCCCGCAGGCCGGATGTGGCCCGCGGGCCATAGTTTGCCTACCTCTGGTATAGAGCCCGATTTATAAGTCTGATTTTCCTCACGCACATCTTTGCATCCTTTATAGGCACGGTTGGCAATTTCCTAGGAAAAACTAGTTTTGGACAGGGTGTTGATAAATACCTGTTTAAACCAGGAAACCACAAAGAATAAAATTAGGACTATAGTAATGAAAATTACTAAAAAACATTTAGCAATTTGATAATAGTTTTGCAGTTATGTTGTCTGTAATTTTAATTAAAGGAAATAAAATTAAACAAACCAAGCCTCAACCTAATGTTTATGCTATTGACTTGGCTACCCCAAACAGAAACTGAAATTTTTGAAGCTGGGAATTCTCCTTCTCTTTAGGAATGCAAATTTTATTTTTGTTTAGCAAATAAAGATGGTGAATTCCCAGATTCTGAAGTTGAAGTCTTTGTGGTACGCTCCCAAACTAACTATCCAGTCCAGTCCTCTGTCTCCTGATCTGGTGTGCAGCTGAACTCTGGGAGCACAGGGATTCAAGTCAAAATATTTCAGTATGAGGAAAGGGGCAAGACCACTTGACTCAATTAATGGATATTGAGAAAATTCATGAAAATGGCAAGAGAGAGAGTCTTAGATGCAGAAATTGAAAAGAAAAAGTGATTTGGAAGGCAGACCGTATGAGAAGACATTTTGCAAAGTACAGTTGAAAAAACAGACAAAACAATCACTGGTTTCAGCTAAATGTATGTGAGTACTGGCATCAGATTGAGGATGAAGGTACTGATATAATAATACTGCATTGCCAGGTACATCAAAGGAAAATCAGATCCAGGTCAGCCACGAACCAGGAGGAAGCATCACGGTTTTTCAACCACAAATGTTTGCAACAAAAAGAACCAGAATTGAAACAAAAAGCTAGGCTTGAAATTTGGAAAAAAAAATATGGCTGTAATATTTCCTTTTCTGTTACTGAACATGCAAATTTTCAAGCAATGGATTAGCTACTGAGGGCCAGATTACAAAGCACCCAATCAAAAGCAAATAGCTGGTGAACTGTTAGATGCAGTCACTGATAGCTTGAGGGTAGAAGCATGCAACAAATTACATGGAAAAGCAGTTACATTAACACAAGATGGCTGTGCACGTTACTCCAATGAACTGGGTGCAGTTAGAACAGGGGTTCTCAAACTGGGGTTCATGAGGTTATTACATGGGGGGTCGTGAGCTGTCAGCCTCCACCCTAAACCCTTCTTTGACTCCAGCATTTATAATGGTGTTAAATATATTAAAAAGTGTTTTTAATGTATAAAGGCGGGGGAGTCGCACTCAGAGGCTTGCTATGTGAAAGGGGTCACCAGTACAAAAGTTAGAGAACCACGGAGTTAGAGAAAAATGACGTTTACGTATCAGCGGTTGACACTGGAAGCAATAAGACTGAAAAGTACTGTGTTTCAGTGTCAGGGGAAGTCAAGGCATTAGCAAATGACCCGTATAGTTGTGGTTATTAAGAGTTACCTGACAGACAATGGGGAAAAGATGCAAAGTGTGAGAAGTGAGCTGGAACAAGATATCAACAATTTGGTTACATATAGATGTGCATCACGTTGGCTAATTTCACTTGACAAGACCTTACACCAAGTCCTTTGATGAAACATGTAGATTTACAAAAGTATTTCCATATTCACCATCAGCCTGGAGCCTCATTAAAAGAATGCTAAGGATCTGTAAAACTGCAAATCCCTGGTGACACATGATGGACCAGTCAAACAACATGCCTGGAAATGTATGTTAAAAGTCAGCCACATTGTCTCAGGATTGTGAGCCATCATGATGTAGAACTTGAAGATAGAGTGGTCAATATAATTAATAATCAAGGGATTTACTGAGAAGCAAAGAACTTGATCAGTCAATTGAAACTGGTTGTTGTGGCACTTGACATACTCCAAAAGGGACACATCAATAGTTGATGTTGTATGTATTTCCTGATAAGTGGAGATCTTGCACCACACAAAGCAAAAGTATAAAAGAGTTCCTGAGGCAATTACTCCTGTACACATGTTGGCCAACTTCCCTTATCCAAAGTATGCAAGAAAGGAATTGTCAGCTGAAGAAGAAGAAACTGGAAGTCAGTGGTTGCTCAGCAAAAATCTTGACTTTCTGCCATATTTAATTGCATTTCTAGCAGAAGGAGCTCCAGACTAGAGATCAATTTTTCATCCACTATTAAGGCAAATGCTTCTCCTGTAACATGGTAGAAAAATCTGATGTTCCAGTGCTGATATTCCATGTGACTTCATAGAACTGGGGGTGCAACTGCATCAGTGTTCAGCAAGCACAGAATGAATCAATTCAAAATGAGAAATGGGCGCAGTCTATCCACTAAATCAAAGTTGGTCTTATGATACAGAATGCTGCTTGGCCAAATGGACCTGGACTGGTAGTCTGCAGCTCTGCATGCTTCTAGCCCACAACTCTGCATTGTTGTTTTCATATAATCAAATGTTTTCAACTTTTGCTCATATAATATTGAAAACTGAAACTTGAGTCATGACGTGTACAACTTCCTTGAGAAAATCTCAAACCAAAGGGTATTCCGACATTCAGTATTATAGTTACACATATTAGTATTATGCCCACAACAGTTTTAGTTTTTATTTGTACAATCCTAAATTAATCTTCAAGTCTACTGCCTTATGTAACCACAATTCGGACATGTAATTACAACTAAGTGCAATATGGTGTGCATTAAACAAACAGTTTTTAAAATAGAGAATGCCTTACACTGGGACAAACTAGTTTTTTCCCAGGTTGGTAAAAAAACCTATGCTTTTACCTGGTAAAACCACCCCTGGTTAATACTATGCCATTGCTGTTTATAATTCAAAGTTTTGCATGTGTGACCCTATGAGATATTTCTTGGCAAATTTTAGGTGAATGAGACAATTTGTTTGAGATATGGATATTGGAAAATAGGTATAAATCATCTTTCATGAATTCTTATGTTTTTGTGTCATATTTTATCTCCAAGATGTTTTGGCACAAAAACTCCATATTTGGCTTATTCAAAGATTCTTGAAAATGGTCCTTTGCACTAGGGCAGTGGTTCCCAAACTAGGGGTGCCACTTATTCAGGGAAAGCCCCTGGAGGGCCGGGCTGGTCTGTTTACCTGCCATGTCTGCAGGTTTGGCCGATCGCAGCTCCCAGTGTACCGCGGTTCACCTCTCTTGGCCAATGGGAGCTGCAGGAAGTGGCATGGGCTGAGGGACGTGCTGGCAGCTGCTTCCCGCAGCCCCCATTGGCCTGGAGCGGCGAACCACGGCCACTGGGAGCTGCGATCGGCTGAACCTGCGGACGCGGCAGGTAAACAAACTTGTCCGGCTCGCCAGGGGCTTTCCCTGAACAAGCGGCAGCCCCTAGTTTGGGAACTACTGCACTAGGGCTTTCCAAGAACTAGGAATATGTGTTTTGAACTTACTCAGAATTGAATTAGGTGGGTCAGAATAGTGCATTGTAACATTTGCCAAAGACACTATACTGCCTTTGTAAAGTCCTCATAGGGACATACAGGGCCTGATTTTCCTGTCAGTTTCACCAATGAAACTCCATTCACTTCAATACAGTTCATCCTGATTTACACCAACCTGAGCAAAAAATATCAGACTGATCGGACTTTGGAAACTTCATAAAAGGTCTGATGCACTTTTAGATTCATTGGTACCAAGGCTTAAATTCTAATACAGTATTTCCCATAGCCCCTCACCCCCATTCAGGGCTCTGGGCTTCAGCCCCATGGGGCACACGAAGGCTCAGGGCTTTAGACCCACAGGTTTAAAAAATTTACCGGAGCTCTGCTTCAGACAGCTCCGGCTGAATTTAAAGCCCCGATTGGGATCTTTCCACAATCACTACCACTACACATCTAGATTAATGCATTTATTCCCCTGGATCTTATAACTATCCCATGAACGCAGCTCATTCTCATTCGAGGATTCTTTCAGGCCTTTTAAATTTTGAATGGGTAGCTCATTGCTTAGGAAGCTCACATGGTCTCCATTAGAGTACATGATGTAAATTGTCACCCACAGTTGCATCAGCAGACCTCTACCCATCCCACCCCCTCAAAAAAAAAAAAAAAAAAAGGAAATCTGAAGACAAAAAAGTGCACTAACAACTGTAAAGTGTTGAACAACAACTAAAGTTGTAAAGTGAACAACAACTGTAAATGTGTATCACTAAATAAAGAGACAAATAGCTTTCTATCTCCAAACACTGGAAAGGCAAGAAATCAAATAAGGAATTAAACAAAAAGTCCCCACTCCCATATAGGTGAAACAAACCAAATTAACTAGTCTTTTCTCAATGCCTGGTAGCTATAAGGGAGAGAAAAAGAAGAGCCAGTAATTGGCACTTTCCCTCCGATGCTGCCTACAGCCCTCCCTCCTTATCCCTGGCTGGCCACCCTCTCCTCAGCAGCAAATCTCTTACCCTGTCAAGGAGGTTCTGCTGTGGAGAGTAGTGGGAGGAGGGTGGGGGAAAAGAGGAAGATGGTACTGTAGAGGCAGTGACCTCCTCCTCCTCCACTCTCATATAGGAGATGGCCAACCCATGCAGTGGGAACCTTCACTCAGGCTACTGAAGGCTAGATCAGGGGTAAGCAAACTATGGCCTGCGGGCCGCATCCAGACCATCAGACCTTTTAATCTGGCCCTTGAGCTCCTGTCGGGGAGTGGGGTCGGGGGCTTGCCCCACTCCATGCGTGCCATGGCTCAGCATGGCTCCCGGAAGCAGCAGCATGTCCCCCCTCTGGCTCCTACGTGTAGGGGCAGCCAGCCACAGGGCTCCGCACGCTGCCCCCAAACCAAGTGCCAGTTCTGCCGCTCCCAATGGCTGGGAACTGCAGCCAATGGGAGCGGCAGGGGCAGCGCCTACGGACAGGGCAACGCACAAAGCCACGTGGCTGGCACCAAGCCTCCACGTAGGAGCCAGAGTGGGACATGCCACTGCTTCCAGGAGCTTCTTGAGGTAAGCACCACTCACAGCCTTCCCCCCTGCCCTCCTCCCACATCCCACCTCCCTGCCCCGGCCCTGATTCCCCTCCTGCCCTCCAAACCCCTCATTCCCAGCCCAGGGCACCCTCTTGCACCCCAAACCTCTTATCCCCAGCCCCACCCCAGAGCCTGCACCCGGTGCCCTCACCCCTCCCCTCCCCTGCACCAGCTCAGAGCCCCCACCCCGCACCCCAACCCCCTGCCCCAGCACAAAGCACCCTCCCACACCCTGAACCCCCCATTTCTGGCCCCACCCTGGAATGCACACCCCCAGCCCAGAGCCTGTACCCCCTCCTACACCCCAACCCTCTGCCTTAGCCCAGAGCCCCTTCCCATACGCCAAATCCCTCTGCTCCACCCCCAGCCTGCAGCCCCCTCCGGTACCCCAAACAAAGCCCTCATCCCTGGCCCCACCCCAGAGCCCACACCCCCAGCTGGAGCCCTCACCCCAACCCCCAACTTTGTGAGCATTCATGGCCTGTCATACAATTTCCATACCAAGATGTGGCCCTCAGGCCAAAAAGTTTGCCCACCCCGGGCTAGATTATCTCACTCTAGGTGTCCATTGTGAATTAGTGAGATACTGCTACATATACATTTCAGTTCAAAATGTTATTTCCACACACAACCTCAGAAACAGATGTCAGATCTAATCACTAAAATGAGAAGAGGTTGGAGACAGCAAAACAAATTAAATGTATGATATAAAACTATAGGGTATTCAGTAAAATATATTCTATGTATGATACATTCTTATCAGATGTTTGGCATAATTTGCTGCATATTTACGCACTGTTAATCGGAAGATTTCTTTTCCACTGTTACTACTTCTCACGTTTATATTCAGTGTGCACTCTGGGCAGGGCAATTTTTTTCCTGATTTACTTCCCTTTTCTGTTTTGCTTTAAAAAAGAGTTACCGTTTGAACCATCCTGTCAATAGAATGGTGTCAAGTTTCTGAAAGTGCAAGGGAAAGTTTGGGGTTTCTCTGTTTTACATAATACATTAAAACTTTCTGCAGACATAGAAAAATTTCAGCTCTGATACCGCTTCTTTATTTTGTAAAAATCACCCTGAAAACTGCCTTATTGAGGCAGATGAACAACTTGCTTTGAAACAAGCCTACTTAATAGGTTACATACAGTAGTTTCAATATGTTCTCTGTTTTTATCAGTACATGTTCCCCCCATTTGTACTGAAGCTGTTTGTTTTTATTTCTATGGTGGATACATATTTTGGCTTTTGCTCCTGGGCGCAAAGAAAACAATAATAGTTTTGTTCACTTGAGGCCTGATCCAAAGCTCTACTGAAGTCAATAGCACTCCACAAGAGTTCAGAAGTCCACCCACGAATTGCTATTTGAAGGAACATGAGGTAAAGAACTGCAGAATCTGACACAGTATTGGAAAAGATTATATTTGTATTGCATTATTGACCACAGTAAAACACTTACTGCGTCACCATAACAGGGTCCTGACATCAGCCAGAGACACGTGCACAAACAAGTCGACTTACATCAACCTAACTTTGTAATATAGACCAGGCCTAAGCTACCACATTGATAGGTGCGGTATGAGACCTAAACATGCAGGCAAACAGGTTGGTTTTACAGGCAAGGGTTTGGTATTATTTATTATTATTATTGCATTAGTGCCTAGAAGCCCCAGTCGTGTACCAGAACCACATTGTTCTAGGTGCTGTACAAACACAGAAAAGGCAGTCCTTGCCTCCAAGAGCTTTTGTTTGTTCTTGACAAATCCATGTAAATAACAAGCACCCAAGTTAACTTCCGTCTTTGACAGGATTACTAGCAAGTGGAGGGGGAAGCTGTAGATGTGATATAGTTTGACTTTAGTAAGGCTTTTGACATAGTCCCACATGACATTGTCATAAGCAAACTAGGGAAATGTGATCTAAAATAAATTATTAAAAGATGGATGCACAATTGGATGAAAGGTTGTACTCTAAGAGTAGCTAGGAATGGTTCGCTATCAAACTGGGAAGACATATCTAGTGAGGTCTCACAGGAGTCTGTCTGCGGTTTAGTACTACTCAATATTTTCATTAATGACTTAGAGTATGCTTATAAATTTTGCAGATGATACCACGCTGGGAAGGGTTGCAAGCACTTTGGAGAACAGAATTAGAATTAAAAACAACCATGACAAACTGGAGAACTGGTCTGAAAGTCAATAAAGACAAGTACAAAGTACTATACTTCAGAAAGAAAGAAAAATTAAATGCACAATTACAAAATAGGAATAACTGGCTAGGCAGCAGTCGTTCTGAAAAGAATCCAGGAATTATATTTGTGGCTCTACAAATAGAATGAGTCAAGGATGTGATACAGTTGCAAAGAAGGCTAATATCTTTCTGAGGTGTACATAAGACATGGGAGATAAGTGTGTCACTCTACTCAGCAGTGGTGAGACCTCAGCTGGAGTACTGTGTTCAATTCTGAGCATCAAACTTTAAGGAAAATGTGGACAAATTGGAAAAATTTGAGAGGAACAAAAAATGATGAAAGGTTTAGAATACCTGATGTATGAGGAAAGATTAAAATAATGTGGTATGTTTAGTCATGAGAAAAGAAGACATGGGCAGGGCCTGACAACAGTCTTCAAATATGTTAAGGGCCATTATAAAGAGGACAGTGATCAGTTGTTTTCCATATTCACTAAAGGTAATACAAGTAGTAAACTGTTTAATCTGCAACACGGGAGATTTAGGTTAGATATTAGGAAAAAACTTTTTTTAAAAACAGTAAAGAGAGTTAAACTCCGGAATGGGCTTCCACAGGTGGTTGTGGAAGCCCTATCATTAGAGGGGTTTTTTTTAAGAACAGACTGGACAAACACTTGGCAGAGATGGTCTAGGTGTACCGTGGCCTGCCTCAATGCAGGGGGCTGGCCAGAAGTCCAGGTACCTTCCAGCCCTGCATAGCCTTCCTCCGGCCAAGGCGATGCACCTCTCCATTCAGCAACGGGTCCCCCTCACTGCAAACTCGTCTTCACCGAGCTCCTAGGGGAAGCTTAAAGCAACAGGTTGGAAGGAAAGGAGCCCAGCCACCTTCTGGAGGAGTCAGCAGCTCCTCGCCCCCCAAACTGGTCCGACCAACAGCATTACGGACTAGCGCAGAAGATATCCCGCCACCCCAAGCGATAAGCCCCGCTCCATCCTTTCCAATTCCCGCATCCCTTTGCTCTGGACGCAGCCCGCTCCGGGGCCCGCTCCAGCCTGCAGAGGGAGCGGGCCGTCCCTGCTCCCCCCCTTGCAGGGAGGCAGGGCCACGACTCCCAGCACAGCAGGGGGATCAAACCCCGCCCGCGGCTGGCTCCCCGGAGACACAGCGGCTCCGGCCCCGGGGCTGCGCCGGGCCGAACAAAGGGAGCAGCGGGGCTGGGGCTGGGGCTGCGCCCTGCCCTGCAGCAGGGCCCGGCCGCGGCGGAGAGGGGAGCGACGCGCCACTTACAGCACAGAGCCCCCAGGGTGCCGAGGAGAAGCGGCAGGAGGCTGCGGCTCGCCATCTTCCAGCACCAGCTGCTTCCCGCGAGGCGGCTGGAGCAGCTCCCCGGGCGCCTCGGCGAGCGGGACTCCCGCGGCGCCCTGCAGGCGGGGGCGGGGGCTCTCCGGCTCCCTCCAGCGGGGGCTTCTCGGGGAGTTGCGTGCGGGGAGGCGTCTCTCCAGCCGCCCAGGCTGGGTGTGAAGGAAGGTTTCTGCCGGATCCTAGCACTGCCCGTCACGCTGCAGGGAAGACGGTCCCAAGAGCGGAAAGGACTGGGGCCGCTTCTATATGTTGGTCAGTGCTGTCCTTATCCAGCACAGGTTCCCCGCTGCCAAGGCAGGAGAGGTGAGACACAGCCACACAGAGCCGGTGGTGGGGAAGGGTGGAGCAACCGTGAAATGAACGGAGAATTCCAGCTGTAACGGGAATCCTATCTACTCTGGCTGCAATAGCCAAACCAAGCCACCTTCCAGCCCCTGTTTTCTTCTGTGCAGCTCTGAACATGCATGTTAATCTTGATGAATTCCTGATCGTCTTTTTGGCCATGCACAGTGGCATGCACACTTGGCAAGCACAGTGGAAACGTAACTTTTCTTTTACACTAACACTGTGAAATCATCCCAGTTTCCTACGCAGCTGCCCCACGCCCTGGAACAATAGCTTGCACTGAGCGCAGTTTGAACAGAAAAATAAAACATCTCTGATTCTATGCGAGGGTAGTTTTCAAGTATTATTTATTATTATTATTGTATTATTTATTTATTGTATTTGTTTATGTTCCAGTAGCACTCTCACAGTGCTGGGATCAGAAGAGCCAGGATCCTTACTCCAAAGATTATATAGAGACTGATTTTTGTGATAATTGAAGTCACTGGCAAACCTACCGTTGTCCTCAATGGTACAAGACTGGATTTATACAACAGACAAATAGTTATTACATTTAACGTAGTGAGCCTGATTTTCCGCCACTCTCTTGCACCATGTGAAGTCAATCTGTGTATAAAGTTGCACTTTCCACCTAAACGCGGCAGGTGCAACAGGACTCTTTGCTGCTTTTACAGATCCAGACTAACATGGCTGCCCCTCTGATTTTCCACCTACTTTACACTAATTTTCAAAGAGTGTAAATGACTCCACAAGGGGGAGATCTAAGCTGGTTTTACATTTTAAAGATATTCCTAGGTAAAACACATAACTATTAAATCACTACAAATGTAAAGTGTCTTTACAAATAGTTATGAATCAGTTCCACACTTGCAATCACTCGACCTGCCAGTGATTCCTAAGATCAGGGGAGATAGTTCAGTGGTTTGAGCCTCGGTCTGCTAAATCCAGGCTTGTGAGCTCAATCTTTGAGGGGGCCATTTAGGGATCTGGGGCAAAAATTGGGGATTGGTCCTGCTTTGAGCAGGGGGTTAGACTAGATGATCTCCTAAGGTCCCTTCCAGCCCTGATATTCTAAGATGCTCTTCTCATGTTTAGAAGAATCAAGCAAATGCAAAACTAATTTGTTAAAACAATTGTAAATCCATCTTAAACATACAGCAGTTTTGTTTGTATTCCCAGCAACACCTGTTACTTTTTATATTTCAGTATATATTTTTAAGTATGTTGAGCACTTCAGGCAGAAAGTATGTAGAGAAAGTGAAAAGCAAATGGGAAGGATTCAGAAAGGATTCTAAATAGAAGTATGCATCCTGTCAAAAGTCTTGGATTATATTTTTCATATTCTGTTCTGGCTTCATTTCATTTTTGTGTGTGTGATAATTTTTTTAAACTGACAGAAATTGTAGAATAAATTTCATAACCCTGATTGAAAATGGGAAGAATAAATCCCAGGGAAGTAAAGTTCATTATTCTCAAATTAACTCCTGTCAGCAGTTTCACAGAATTATCACTTTTCTCCAAAAGTGCTTACTTCTTCATATATATGCATTAGTGCAGAGAACTGAGTCACGAGAGAAAAACATTTATATTCCTAGTTTTAGGAATCTCATGTGAAGCTATCATTCCCCTTGGTAAGTAATAGCTGGTGAACTAGCAAGGGATGTCAAGCGTGTATGTATTAAACAAACATTGAATAATCCATGAAAAACACTTTTAATGTATTTTTCTTCATGGTAGCTGAACATCGTCATCACGGCATTGATTTTCTAAATGTCTATCCATTTTTGTAACAGTAAACTCTAGAACATTTGAGGTTGAGCTTTCTCACAAGCCTTACTTCAGCAATTTGTTTGGTTTCCAGAATAGTGACTTCATAACCTTCCATTTTAATTTGTTTGCTTCTGATTTTTAATCACACTATTAAAAATCCAGACACAGCAGCACTTGCAGTAGCTGCCTCGACTTTTTGTGCATTTACTCTTTTCTTCCTTCCACCACCAATAAAATCCCATCAAACATTTGGAAGCTTTCACTTTTGCTCAGCAAAACTCCATTCTTTTTGTTTTTACAACAGATCTTGAACAAGTTCAAGGAGATGCTTCTGCACCAAACTGTGACAATAATAAACTTTGATTTATTTGGCTTGGATTAGAACATGATCATCATTTACAAGTATTCTAAGGATTAACACACCCAGGATGGAAAGGAATTATTTAGGGTGGTATAAAGGGATGTAATGGAATGAAATTTGAGAGGAAAAATTTACAATGAATTTCAGAAGGCTTGCACACCACTTGCAGAAGCATGTAGGGTATGTATAGCTGCCCAGTGCAGTGAAAAGCAGGCTATCCATGCTGTGGTGTGTAGCAGTGGGGAGCTGCTGGAGCCTTTCCCCTCTGCCTCCCTCCCACTAGACCTTTCCCCAGTGCCCAATCTTTCACTATGGCAGGGGCAGGCTCCAGAAGCAGGGAGGCAGCTGTGGGACACTACACTGCTAAAAGTAGCAGGATCGACAGGGGAGGCACTACTTGGGCACATAGAGAGCAGTGTAGGGTATATAGCTGGTTACATACCCACAGCGTTCAGCTGTCTCTTTACTCCCCTAAGCAGTACCTCGCCACCTACCCTGCTATTTATACTCATGCTAAGGAAGGCATGTAGTGTATATACCCTACATACAGCCAGAAGGAATGTGCAATGTAGACATACCTTAAGATAAGAACGTCTCCTCACTGGCACCTGACCAAAATGACCAATGAGGAGACAAGATACTTTCAAAGCTGGAGGCGGGGGGGGAAACGGACAAAGGGTTCCCTCTGTCTGTGTGATGCTTTTGCTGGGACCAGAGCAGGAATGTAGGTCAGAACTCCTGTAAAAAGTCAGTAAGCAATCTAGTTATATATGCGTTAGATTCTGTTTTGTTTAAATGGCTGATAAAATAAGTTGTGCTGAATGGAATGTATATTCCTGGTTTTGTGTCTTTTTGTAACTTAACGTTTTGCCTAGAGGGATTCTCTATGTTCTGAATCTGATTACCCTGTAAGATATTTACCATCCTGATTTTACAGAGGTGATTCTTTTACTGTTTCTTTAATTAAAATTCTTCTTTTAAGAACCTGATTGCTTTTCATTGTTCTTAAGATCCAAGGGTTTGGGTCTGTGTTCACCTATGCAAATTGGTGAGGATTTTTATCAAGCCTTCCCCAGGAAAGGGGGTGTAGTGCTTGGGGGGATATTTGGGGGGGGGGAGAGACGTTTCCAAGTGGGCACTTCCCCTGTTCTTTGTGTAACACTTTGGTGGTGGCAGCATTTAACCTAAGCTGGTAAAAATAAGTTTAGGCAGTCTTTCATGCAGGTCCCCACATCTGTACCCTAGAGTTCAGAGTGGGGAAGGAACCTTGACAGGGATTAAGCCCCATCAAGGGACAAAGTGGCAATTTGGATGATGCAGTGATTGGAGAAGGGAATTAGGGAGTTAGTCATTGGGGCACAGTCATCAGGCAATTGGGTGAAGAGTACCTATTTTTGTCTCTCAAATGTAGTAGGCTTCCAATACTAACTGCCAGAAACATAAACTCATATCTAGGACCTAGTTCTGATATCATTTATATAAGTTTTATACCAGTGTAACTCCACTGACTTCAGTAGAATTACTCCTGATTTACATCTGTGACAAATCAAAATTCCTTTTTTCCTTCCTTTGTGTTGGTTTGCTTTCTCTGGAAAATAAGGCAAGTGCTCTACAATGGATCTGAATATGTTTTTTAGCCTAATGTTTTTCAGGCTGACCTAGCTATGTTGCTTAGGCCTGTGAAACATTTTGCACCCTGAGCACCAGAGTTAGGTTGACCTAAGCCCTGATGTAGATTTGGCTAGATCAAGGGAAGGATTCTTCCATTGACCTAGCTACAGCCTTTCAGAGAGGTGGATTAATTACATTGACAGAAAACCCCTTCCATCAATGTCTCTGCCGTTGGTCTGTCTGTATCCATCTGCCATCTCTTGTCTTATATTAAGCATATGTCTACACTGTGAATACACAGTGCTGTAGCTGTGCCATTGTAGTGTAGACATATGCTCAATATAAGACAAGAGATGGCAGATGGATACAGACAGACCAATGGCAGAGTACAAAGAAAACATGAAATGTTACCGATTGAGCGTGATAGGTAATGGTCTCATCACACCAGCAGCCTAACCATTGTCAAGTTTGTTTTGTAGGCATCATGTCAGAGAAGAGAGTTTTGAAGGTGGATAATGAGGTAATACAGGGGCCCTCTAAAACCAAAACAAAAACACACAACCATGGTCGTCTGAGAACTACTTTGATACCCTGTGTGAAGGAGTTCACTCACTGCTGGTGGCATCTCCTTGTAGCTACATCTAGGGATTCAGCTCTCACCTAGGCTAGCCTCCACTTCCATCAGTTACTCATGCTGTGACACCTCCCCCACCTTTTTCTCTTTACAACTCCAGGTGCTCCCCATTCATGACTTGGCCTTCTGGCCAGGTCACTATATAGTCCTCCCCTTCCAGGGTAACAAAGCCCTTCTGGACTAGCTGTCCGGTTGGTTTCTCCACTAATCTTGTACCACTTCCAGTGGCTGGTTGGGGAATCCAACTCTACACTGGGTTCCAGCCAAGGAATCCTATAGTGAGCAGTTAAAGTCTGCTCAGTGCTACAGCTTGCTGCTGTTCCTGAGGCTTCTTTCTACCCAGCCTTCTCAGGCTTTCTTTCCATCCTCCAATTCCTCTGGGGTTAACCCAGGGGTGGGCAAACTATGGCCCGTGGGCCGCATTCAGCCCATCAGACCTTTGAATCCAGCCCACGAGTCCCGACAGGGAGTGGGATCAGGGGCTTGCCCCGCTCCACGCGGCTTCAGGAAGCAGCGGCATGTCCCTCCTCTGGCTACTACATGTAGGGGCAGCCACAAGGCTCTGCACACTGCCCCCACTCCAAGTGCCAGCTCTGCAGCTCCCATTGGCTGGGAACTGCGGTCAATGGGAGCTGCAGGGGCGGCGCCTGTGGGCGGGGCAGTGCACAGAGCCACCAGGACAGTGTCACACCTCTAGGTAGGAGCTGGATGCTCCTCAGTGCAACTAGAGAAATTTCTGGACAATATTTTAACATGGTAATGAAGATGGGGCAAGGGGTTCCACTTAATGTTGGGAATTATCTCATGGCAATGCTTAAAATACTTTGCTTCTAGATGGGGGAGTTCTCAAACTGGGGGTCATGACCCCTCTGGGGTCACGAGGTTATTACGTGGGGGGGTCACGAGTTGTCAGCCTCCACCCGCAAACCCTGCTTTGCCTCCAGCATTTATAATAATGTTAAATGTAAAAAAAAGTATTTTTAATTTATAAAGGGGGGTCGCACTCAGAGGCTTGCTGTGTGAAAGGGGTCACCAATACAAAAGTTGAAGAACCACTGGTCTTGAGAATATGTTCATTAGAATTGATGAATTCTAATTCAGGATATAGTAGTCACGGTTTGTCACTTCTACATGATGGGGTATAGCACCTCTGGTGTAAGCGCCTTGTTGGGGCTAGTAGTGCTTTAAGTAAAGGGGGTGCCAAGGACAATATCCCACTTTACGCAGACTACAAAAGAAAATCACATTCTTCATGAACGTCAAGTGGGCATTTGGAGACTTCACCCTTGTAATAATTTTTGGCTCTTTTTCCTTCTTTCTGTTCTATTACGTGACTATCTTCTTTCTCTACCACATAGCTCCTAATATGCTGTGATTCTCATTTAACAAAAAGCCATTGGAATGCAGCCAAATCCTTTTCAGAGTGCTTTTCAATCAGAAGTCCTTTGGATTTTGGCCTAGCTTCACTTTGGTCTAGATCAGTGGTTCCCAAACTTGTTCTGCCGCTTGTGCAGGGAAAGCCCATGGCGGGCCGGGCCGGTTTGTTTACCTGCCGTGTCCACAGGTTCGGCCGATCGTGGATCCCCGTGGCCGTGGTTTGCTGCTCCAGGCCAATGGGAGCTGCTGGAAGTGGCGCAGGCTGAGGAACCTACTGGCCGCCGCTTCCAGCAGCTCCCATTGGCCTGGAGCAGCGAACTGCGGCCACTGGGAGCTGTGATCGGCTGAACCTGCGGACGCAGCAGGTAAACAAACCAGCCCAGCCCGCCAGGGGCTTTCCCTGCATAAGCGGCAGAAAAAGTTTGGGAACCGCTGGTCTAGATCAACAGGTTGATTAAAGTGACCCAGTAAGTCCCCTGCGTGCTGCTGAGAGTGCCAGATTTGTACAACTAAAAATACCCCCAAACTGGTCCTTGGCTCAATTCACAGAGATCTAATGGACTCAGATTTTTATTCTCTGATGTTAACCTTAAGAAAATAAAGTGTGGTAGAGAATGTTAAAGGAGACAATCTGATGACTGTGAGCCTGTTGTGATATGGAGCAAAATACATTTAAAGGGTTGAATCCACAGCTGCAGCCAAACATTATGCTATCTTGAGTCCTCCTCCAGTTCAGGGGCTGTTCAAGTGCTAGTTTACCCAAAGTGAAATTTACAGCAGCTTCAGCGCTCCTCTAGGTTGTACTGGCTGGTAATGTCTCCACAAAAGGTCATTCTACCAGCTGGGGATTGTCAAAGTTCAGCAGTGACCCAACCTACACTGGCAAGTTTTGTCACCAAAAACTGCCTTTTGGCGACAAAACAGCAATAGCATACACACTGCAATGGGACTTTTGTCAGAAAAAATGTCCAGTTTTGGCGACAAAAAACTTCCACCCCTGCGAGAGACCTTTGTCTTTTCCCCTCCCTTTATTGTCGATAAACAGCCAGTATAGACACCACGCCTTTTTTTATTTTATTTTATTGGCCTCCAGAAAGTGTCCCACAATTCCCATACTGCCACTCTGCGCAGCGGTTTAAACTCCACTACCTTGCAGCCCACCCGCCCCTCCCCCTTGCAAGACTGGGCATTTTAAATCTCATTTCTTGCTTGCTGGCTTCCCAGGTGGCTTCCCAGGTAAGCATGGCTGGCTATCGCACCAAACGTATTCTCGCTTGGACCACTGCTGAGTTGCTGGATCTGATCAGTATATGGGGAGAGGAGTCTGTTCAGTCTCAGCTGCGATTGACCCGTAGGAATCGGGACACATATGGGCAAATTTCTCAAGGCTTGTGCGAAAAGGGCTATGATCAGGACACGCAGCAGTGCAGAGCGAAGATAAAGGAGCTGAGGCAGGCGTACCATAAGGCGCGGGAGGCAAACCATCACTCCGGTGGTGCACCTAAGACCTGCTGCTTCTATAAGGAGCTGAATGCTATCCTTGGTGGTGACCCCACCTCCATCACCGATAGCCCCGTGGATACTTCGGAGGCAGCTGAAAGGGGGTAACCCGGAAGCTGAAATTCTGGATAAGAAGTGGAGGTAGCAGAGGATGTGGAGCTTCCAGCGGGGTCGCCCGGTGGGGCAGGCAGCCAGGAACTTTTCTCCACTCCAGAAGTGCTCAACAGGGAGCAGGAAGCAGATGAGATGCTGGATAAGTTGCTGTGTAGGGAATCGAAAAGTGGAAGGCAGGTAGTGTTTTCTATGAGCTGGACATTGCCATAGCTAATCTGCATGGCCAAGCAAGGTGTCGATGGATATTGAGATCTGCAGGGAATCCTCCAGAGAGAGGCTCTGGAAAGTTTCCAATAGGTACTTGTTAATCCTCTGCTGCAGATCCCAAGGTACTGCAGTCTTGTTAGTTCCCCCATTGTAGGAAACTGTACCATTCCATTTAGCAATCACTGGAGCTGGGACCAAAGCGGCACATGGCTGAGCTGCATATAGACTGGAGTGAAAGCTGCAAACATACCATAGTTGTGCCCTGGTTTCCCTGCTCACCCGCAGTAGTGAGATGTCAGCAAGCAGGTTGGCCGCTTTTGAAAAAGTGTGTGATAATTTTAGAGTGAGTTCTCTGCAAAGCTGCCCTGCAAGCTGTGACCGTTTTGTCTGTATGCACAACCGCCTTCCCCCCCACTCCCGATGCTCACCATGATTGGGGTGCTCATGGAGCTGTGTGCCTGCCTAAAGTCCTGCACACTTGGAGTAATACAGCACCACCAGTGGACTTCCCCACTCCAAACTGATTTGCAACTGACCAGTAGCAGTCTGGATTCGCCAGCTTCCACATAGCGATTGCAACATGCTTCTCTACCGGAAGGGCAGCTCTCATTCTGGTGTCCTTGCACTACAGGTTGTGGGCCAGCTCAGCACATTGCTCCATGAAGGTTGCTTTACGCATCCTAAAGTTCTGTACCCATTGGTTGTCATCCCACACCTGCATGACAATGCAATCCCACCAATCAGTGCTTGTTTCCCTAGCCCAAAAGCGATGGTCAACCGAATGCATCTGCTCTGTGAATGCACAAAGCACTGATAAGTTGCTGCTGTTCTTATCACACTTGGGTGCCTGCGATTCATCCTCTGTCAGTAACTTTGCGAGTAACTCTGCTGCCATGCGCGATGTCCTCACAACAGTTAACAGCGCATAGGAGAGAAGTGCGGGATCCATCTTCTCTCACTGCAGATGCTGGCACGTACTACAAAGACTGACAAACAGCATGAAAGGAAAGTCAGAAACGGTGCGAAAGGAAGCCAGAAACCATTGGAGGGATGGAACACAAAGCGGTTCAGGACGGGACATTTTGCACATCCCAGGATACGCCGTACTCCGTTTCTGCCTTCCCACAACACCTAGTGACAGATGGTGTTGCCAGGCACTGTGGGATACATACCCACAGTGCATTGCTCATGCTGTCGACAAGGGTGCCCCTAATGTGGACACGATCTGTTGACAGAGGAAGCAAATGTAGGCTCGCTTTGGTGACTTTGCTTTTGTCTTTTTTTTGTGTTGACATTAGTTTAATTGACAAAATTTACCAGTGTAGACAAGCCCAAAGGAACTAAGCTGAGGAAAAGGCAAGGGCTGAGTGAGTCACAACTGAGACAGAGGAGTCTAGTCTGTAAAGAGAAATAACTGGAACTCTAAGCTACAGAAACTCTGCACTTGCCTGAAACAACATTTAGGGTAAGAAATTATTTCTTGAAACCAGTCTCTTTAAGATCTTAAGCTTAGTTTGCGTATTTTGTTTGATTTGCTTAATAATCTGCCTTATTCTGTTTGCTATCCCTTATAATCACTTAAAACCTGCCTTTTATAGTTAATAAACTTGTTTCTGTTTATTATTACACCCAGTTTGTGCAATTTGTAATGGGGGGGGGCAAGAAGTTGTGCATATCTCTCTCTACATTAAGGGAGAGGGTGAATTTTATGAGCTTGCACAGTGCAGATCTTTCTATACAGCATAAGACAATATTATCTGGGGTTTACCGCTCCACAGTGGGTGAGTGAGTGCTGGGTGAATTTTCTCACACAGATCTGACTGCAGTCTGTGTCTGCAGCCGGGTGTGGTCTTGCCAGGATGTATGCTGGAAAGGGGCTTGAGAGTCTAGCACTAAAACCCTGTGCAAGGGAAACCCAGTCTGGCAGGGCCGGGTGGCTGAGTGGGACCCCAGCACATCAGGTGGCATCCCGGATGCAGGGGAGGTTGGGGGGGCCTAACCTGTCACAGCCATGTTAACACATAAGTTTGAACAAGGTTTTAACTCAATCCATAACTAGTTTTCACACAGCTCATAACGATATTAACAACTCAGTTTTACAAATAGAGAAACTGAGGCACAGGAAGGATAAAGGACTTGCCCAAAACTCCAGTGTAGCAAAATATCCTTAAGCATGTGCTTAACTTTAAATATAAATAGTCCCATTTAAATCAGTAAAAAGAAAAGGAGTACTTGTGGCACCTTAGAGACTAACCAATTTATTTGAGCATGAGCTTTCGTGAGCCACAGCTCACTTCATCAGATGTGTACCGTGGAAACTGCAGCAGACTTTATATACACACAGAGAATATGAAACAATACCTCCTCCCACCCCACTGTCCTGCTGGTAATAGCTTATCTAAAGTGATCAACAGGTGGGCCATTTCCAGCACGAATCCAGGTTTTCTCACCCTCCACCCCCCCACACAAATTCACTCTCCTGCTGGTGCTAGCCCATAGATCCAATCTATGCAGGAAATAGCCCGACTTGATTATGTAAAGAGTTGTCACTTTGGATGGGCTAGCACCAGCAGGAGAGTGAATTTGTGTGGGGGGGTGGAGGGTGAGAAAACCTGGATTTGTGCTGGAAATGGCCCACCTGTTGATCACTTTAGATAAGCTATTACCAGCAGGACAGTGGGGTGGGAGGAGGTATTGTTTCATATTCTCTGTGTGTATATAAAGTCTGCTGCAGTTTCCACGGTACACATCTGATGAAGTGAGCTGTGGCTCACGAAAGCTCATGCTCAAATAAATTGGTTAGTCTCTAAGGTGCCACAAGTACTCCTTTTCTTTTTGCGAATACAGACTAACACGGCTGTTCCTCTGAAACCTGTCATTTAAATCAGTGGGATTGCTCACATGCTTAAGTGCTTTGCTGCATCAGGGCCCAAGTAAACATAATAAGGACATGTCTACACTGTAAACATATGTTAACCTATGTTAGGTCAACTTACAGCCACTGCAGTAATTACTGCGGTTGTTCATGTCCACACTGCCCTTCTTCTGTCGATGGTGCCAGGACCACCATGCGGTGGGTCACCCGGACGACTGCTCAGGGGCGCGATGATCAAGGGGCCGCCGTGCGGAAGCACAGAGGTGTGCACTGCTGATGTAGAGTCAGAAATTGCTCCTGCTGGCAGGGGAATGCCCCATGGGTGGGGGGAGGGGATGCCCAGATTTCTCCCTGCTTCCTCCAGGAGAGGAACATGGGGGGCGGGGAAAGAGAGCGGTGATGCATAGATGCTGCTCCCCCAAAAAATTCCTCTGTGTTCCCCTAGACTGCTGTAAGGAGGGGAGTGAGGAATGCCAGGGCTTCCTGCGTCCAGGTCACTTTCCCCACCTGGGCTGTGCTGTGAGGCATTAGGAGCTGCTGCTCTCCTGCCCACCCCTTATGTAGGCCAGGTGGGGAAAGTGACCTGGATGCAGGGAATCCTAACATCGCTCCCACACTCACAGTCCCCTAGAGGGGGTGGCGAGGAGCAGTGTTCTGGGGGGGCGGGGAAGCAAGCAACAATGCCAGCTGCTCTGTGCATCCAGGTCAGTTTCCCCATGTGGGTGCAGCAGGGTGGGTGCAGGGCTTAGGGGCACAGGAATGGGGTGCTGGGGTTGGGGGCAAAGGAGGCACAGTGCAGGGGTCAGAGGTGCAGGAGGGGCAGGGATTGGGGCACAGGAGGGAGGGACAGGGGTTAGGGCAAAGGCGGGCACAGTGCAGGGGTTAGGGACGAACGGAGGGTGGGGAGCGCATTGGGGCCAAGGGCAATGGGGGTTGGGTGCCACATCCATGGGGGCCAAAGACACCAAAAATACAAGTTTGCCCAGGGCACCACTTTTCCTAAGGCTGGCCCTGCGCATCCTCACCAGAAGTACTTCCATCGACTTAAGAGGGGCAGTGTGTGGAGATGTCTCCATTCACAGCTCCCCACCAGTAGCCTGGGTGCACCCTCCCTCAGCTTCTTGCTCCAGGCCAGGAATGATGCAGCTGCATCGGGCTTCTTGGCTGCCCCCTTCCTGCTCGGAATATGGGGCAGCTGACTGGAGTCTGGGCACGGAGCTCCGCGCCAGGTAAAGCCATGCTCCCAGTGGGGAGTGGGGGAACCGAGAGCTGGGGTCGGGGGGAAGCCTGGCTCCCGGCAGGGAGAATCATAGAATATCAGGGTTGGAAGGGACCTCAGGTGATCTAGTCCAACCCCCTGCTCAAAGCAGGACCAATCCCCAACTAAATCATCCCAGCCAGGGCTTTGTGAAGCCTGACCTTAAAAACCTCTAAGGGAGATTCACATCTGTTGTCTGGTTGACTGCCCTGTTCCCAGAGGGGACCAGGGAGGTGAGAAGCTGAATGTGGCTGCCCCGTTCCTGGCAAGGAGCAGAGAGCCTGCGGGGACAGCCGGGCTCCTGGTGGGGAGATCCGCGCCCAGAGTCTGATCAGCTGCTATGCTCCTGTCCTGGTGCGAAGCTGAGACAGGCTTCTTGCCTCCCTGCCAAGAGCAGGGGGCAGCAGTCTGGGCTTCTCAGCTCCCTAAGCAGGGAGTGGGGAGCCAGTTGGGTTCAGCCCAGCTGGGAGGGGGAGCCAGAGGCAGCTGGGATCTGGCTGCCGCTTTCACAGCTCCAGCATGGACAGGGCTGGATTAACCTTTTGTGGGCCGGATGCCAAACACAGCTGTGGGCCCCCATGGGGGCAATGGAGCATGATGCAGGAGAGTTGGTCCCCGGAGCAAGGCGTAGATGGGCCTGGCATGGCAGGGGCGGCCCCACTCTGCCCAGCCCAGTGCAAGGGCACTATTTACAAACCAGCAGTTGCCAGACACACAATGGCCCGTCCAGCCCTGTACTGCCAGCATGCCCCTTCCTCTTGGGGGTGGGCCCATGCCATGCCACACAGCACCCCCCCAACATCAGAACACCCCCCCCCCCACCCGATTCCCTATGGCCAGAGCCTCCCCGGACCCGCTATGCCCAGCACCCTGCCACAGATGCACAGCACCCCACACAGCACCACCCCTGCTCTGTGCCCCCCAGCCACAGCTCTACCACAACTGCCTAGCACCCCACACAGACCCCACTCCCTAGTGCCCCAACACACAGAGATCTTCCCTGCCCTGTCACAGCCCAGCACCTCCCCAGCTCAGGTGCTCCAGAGACCCACTCCTCCATGCCCTGCCTCCTGGCCGCACGAACCGGCTCTGCTGGGAGGTGACTGTGTCTGCCGGGCTGAGCCACCAGTGCAGCCAAGGCTGGTCCCAGGGTGGGGAATCACTCTGGCCCTTCAGGAGTGGCACTATCAGTCAGGCCATGGCCTGCCCCAGCCGGGCTCCCTCAGGACCTTCTTGCCTGGAGGGGTCCAAGAAGCCCCCAACACACACTGTCCGAGACTCGCCAGACTTTTGCACTAGTCCCAGGAGGCTCAGCTCCAGGGAGACAGATGGGGCCCTACAGGTGGTGGGAAGCAGAGACAAACGGGAGCCGAAGGTGCACTGAGGTCAAGCCAGGAGGCAGAGAGAAGCTGGCGGGTGGGGCCAGAGGGTGGAGAAGAGCCCTTGGCCGGCCGGCGAAAAGGCCAAGAGGAGCAAGTTTTGGGCCAGGGGAAGCGGGGAGGTAGTGGGCTGGCGGGGTCTCAGGGCACAGTGCAAGCAGAGCAGGCCGGGGCCCCTTCTGAGCATGGGCCTTGCTCCATGTAAACCAGGTACTGAGCATGCAGCCCTGAAATTGACAAGACAGCCAACAGCAGATATAAGTAAGGCATTGTCTACAGGAACTGACTTGCCCTAACTACACCAACATAAGTGCTATGGCTCTAGTGGAAGTGGAGTTATGATGTCAGTGTAATAGGGCACTTCACTGGCGGGACAAGGCTATAGTATGTACACTGATATCTAATGCTGTAGTGTAGCCCAGGCCTCAGTCAGCGATAGAGCCAAGTATATACCCCAGAAGTCCTGGTTCATACTTCTTCTGAAGATGGAAAACTCTTTAACTGAATGCAGATTCATTGCAACTCTGTCAGTGTTTTCTAAATTCATTTTTAAATCGTGAATTTAGGTATAAGACATTTTTAATTTCTTACGTTTTAACTTCCAGAGGAGTTAATGTTGTCAAAACAATTATCTGTTCCTCACATGCTCAGTGTCTGTCATATCTTTGTCCTGTTGTGATCTGGCTGAATCACTGCCACGAGTGAACACAGCAAAATTGTAACAAACTTGTCTAAGCAATTTAAGAGGTTTACTTTGTTGACGAAATCATCTTCTTATGTTGACAGTGTCTAGGTATCAGCCTGAGCCTGACTCAAGTCTTCTTTCGTGGGAGGAAAATTATTGGGCAGTTTGTGGTGGAACATTTTTAATCCCAAGGTTTCCTCAGCCTCAGTGAATGTACTTTAAAGCCGGGATATAGTAGAGAGGTGATCCCTGACAACTGGGACCTGAGTGGTTATACTTTATCTCTCTGCGCTTGAAACGGGACACTACAAGGCATCTACGCCATGGCACAACTTAAAAATTGCAGCCAGTGCAGAATGCAGCAACCTGCTGATGCAATGGGATTGCGTGCGGGAACCCCGTTACACCAGGGGCGCCACTCTCGCCCGGAATGGGTTTCCGGCGCAGCGCGGCGACTGTGCGCGCGTGCAAAGGCTGGGGAGCCGCTCCCCGCGGAAGGATACGGCTCAGGGCCGCGCGGCGAAGCGCTGGCGGGTAAGCCGAGGACTCGTTCGGCACCCGCCCCTAGCGGCTGAAGCAGGCGGATCCCTGCGCCGCGGCCCGTGTTTCCGGGGGAGCCTGCGGCGGGTGCGCGCGCGCGCTCGGGGGAGGCCGCAGGGAGCAGCAGCAGCAGCAGCTGGGCCATGGCCGCGCGCTGGGCGACCCGCTGCCTGCGGAGCCAGCACGCCCGTGAGTGACCCCGATCCTGCGCGGGAGTAGGGGCAGTGCCGCCGCCCCCCCGCCCCGCCCCGGGCCCTGCACTTTGGGGGGAGGGAGTAGGGCAGTGACCTGCCCCCCGGCCCTGCACTGACTATTGGGGGTTGGGTGTAGCTATGTGTTATTTGCATAGCTTCCGCAGTGTGGTAGGTGTGAACACCAGGTTCCTTCCCTCTGCTGACCTGAGGCTTTGTCTCCACTTAAAATGCGACAGCTGTGCCTCTGTAGCACTTCGGCATAGGGCAAGGCTACAACTAAAATGATGCAGCACTTCAATGAAGATGCTCTACACCAACAGGAGAGAGCTCTTCCCTGGCATAGTTAATCCACCTCCCTGAGAGGTTGTAGCTCACCTCTCCCACTGACATAGCGCACTCGTGTGTGTGTGTGTGTGTGTGTGTGTGTGTGGGGGGGGGGTTAGGTTGGTATGACTACATTGCTCAGGCATATAGATTTTTTCACACCACTGAGCCCTGGTCTACACTGGGGGGATCAATCTAAGTTACGCAACTTCAGCTCCGTGAAGTCGAGGTACTTAGATCAATTTACCCTGGTGTCCTCACCGCGGTGAGTCGACTGCTGCCGCCCCCCCCCCCCCCCGCTCCTCCTGCACCTCTCACACCAGTGGAGTCCAGGAGTTGACAGGAGACAGCTCGGGGGTCGATTTATCACATCTAGACTAGACACGATAAATTGATCCCCGCTGGATGGATCCGGCGGGTAGTGTAGACGTACCCTGAGTGACATAGTTATACAGGTCTGTAGTGTAGTGACCATAGACACTACCTGTGCTGGAGCTGTGAAATGGACAAGAAAGCCAGCTCCTGGCTCCCTAGCCGGCCTTCTTGGCTCCCCGCTTGCTGCCAGGAACGGAGCAGCTGACCAGACACCAGGCATGAATCTCCCTGCCGGGAGCCTGGCTTCCCTCCCCCCCTCCCGTCTCTTGTTGCTGTAGTTAATCTACCTCCCCGAGAAGCAGTAGCTAGTTTGACCAAAGAATTCTTGTGCTGACCTAGCACAGTCTACACTGGGGGTTAGGTTGGTGTAGTTACATGTCTCACAGATGTGGATTTTTCACACCCCCAAGAGATGTAGGTATATCGAGGTAAATTTCTAGTGTGGTCCTGGCCTCGGTTATAACTCTGTGGTTTACCTGTCTAAGCACAATGTTTTAACTGAGGGGTTTGGAAGCAGCTCTTGTATTGTGCAGGTTTTTTTGTAAGAGTAATATTCTCCCAACCCCCCGTGCCTGATTTCCAAAATGTTTTGTTTCATTGTGGATCACCAGTGATCCATGGATCATTTCCTCGTGGACTACAGAATGTGAAACGTTTTGGAAATCATGTGATGCGTGTGTGCATGCAGAATCACTTGTATAAATAATAAAATTCATATTTTAAAATAAAATGAGATGTTTGTTACTAAAAACAAAAGCTTGCAAAATTCAGTTATGTGGGACAAGTACATTTGTTTAAATAGGCAAGAAAATTATTATGGTAAAGGCTGAGATGTCAGCTGGTAAATTTTTATAACTTTGCAAGGCTTGGACTTAGCTAATGTATTTAATTTAGTGATCTGAGGTGCTTCTTATTTATAATCATTGAGTTAAAAATGGCTCTGGATAAATATGGACAATAATTTTTGTAGTTATTCATGCTAAGGTGTGGGTCATCAAATCTCGGATTTCATGATGTAAGACAATTGTTGTAGGAGTCCGAAAGGAATGTTTCCTCATGGGCACCATTGCATAGTTAAACTAATTATGCCTGGATTTTTGTGTTCTTTTAAAACATCAGGTTATTCTCCCGCAGTTGGGGGCGGTTTACAGGACATGATGCAGCAAGAATTTTTCATACAGGATCAGAACACAAGTTCTTTTGAGAAAAAATTATCCCACAATTCCTCTTATGTATTCATGAGGAGAAAGTAGAGAGAGATACAGATGCAATCATGGCTTGTAATAGTCTCAAATACAGAGTCTGAAAGATTACAAGTAAGATTTTAGGTTTGTGCTGAGCCTTTCTATTTAAAGGCTAGCCTTTCTATGTTTCTATTTCTATGTTGTTTAACTTTTGAATATTTAGGGTCTGGTTTTTGCATAATGAGTGATTATTACAAATGTTAAGTGTGAACTGGAAGTTAGTTGCATTGCAATATGGATACGGTTGTATTACAATTAAAGGTTTGTTGAGTTAGTGGCTCATGTTTTTCTACTCATTGACTATGCTAATTAGTCTATTTATATCTGTTTGTGAAATATTTTGAGAAGCTGCATGTTGCTTAGTTAAGTCACTTCTTTTTCCAGGGTTTATTTCAACAGCTCCTGCTTCTCAACTGTCAAGAGCTGAGATTGTTCAGATGCGTAATGAACTCTTCACTAAGGAGAAAGAGAGACAGTTGTCTCTCTATCCACGAATTGAGAAGATTGAAGTAAAATATGTTGGCAAATCTCATCCTGGCACTTCATTTGTTATGAACAAAGCTTTGTCTACTCCATACAATTGTGCCATGCGTAAGTAAATGGAATCACAAACTGTTCCATTGTGTATCAAAATCACTTTGCTGATAAATGTATTTACCAACCAAACTGGCACATACTACTATTGTGGTCATTGTAAAGACAAACGTAGTGGTCCAGGTAATAATACATACAATCATAGTATTTCAGTTTGTACAGATAGTGGGATTTAAGGAAAAAGTTAATTTCCATGGATTCTGATAGTATTCCCGCACAAAGGTTTTTCCAGCAATGACTCTTGCATTTTGGTATGATAAGTTTAGAACTCTAAATTGCAAATTTTAGCTATATTAGAGGGTTGTTGATCACTGCCTTGAATTCTTTCACTTCTTTTTTAGACTTAAGTGAATGGCATTGTAAGAAATCAGTATTGGCACTTGTGGATGGAGAGCTTTGGGACATGTATCGGCCTTTGACCAAATCATGTGAAATTCAGTTTCTTACTTTCAAAGACGAAAATCCAGAGGAAGTGAACAAGGTAAGTCAGCGTCTTATTTCTTTATGCAGTTTTTCCTGTCTTATCCCTGATTCAACTCCCAAGGAAGTCATTGACGTTTTTCCTATTGACTTCAATGAGAAGGTTAGGGCCTTAGTTTGAATGAAATGAATGAAATTCTAGCTCTTTTGGTTACATGAGAAAATGCAAGTTGTTAAAATCACACATTTTTTGTTGGCTTCATCTCTGCTGCTGTTTTGACAGTCTACTATCTCCACCAATTTTTGCACCTGTATAGGAAAGTAAAATCTTAGTCTGCACTCTAGAGAAACCAAGAGTTGTATTAAAGCCTGAAAATTAAGATATTAAGAAACCTTTTCCTTCAAGCTGCATATGAACAAGATTGACACTGCAGTAGCTGGGAATAACCATGTTGAAAAACTTTACTGAAAGTATAGTAGGATGCATAAAATAAGTTTAGTCTAAATTTCTGTAACTAAAAATTTATAGCCTACTAATCCTACACTAAAGATTCTACATTATATAGAGGGAAAGAGGGTTTATGAACAGTTCCAGACAGGGAGAGGAGGAGCAGAAGTAGTTGTGTTTGTAATATGTCTTTAGTGCATTAATACTGGCTCAAATATGGTAGAAGAGTTGATTTGTCACTACATGTAAGTATCTATTGCTTTCACCAAATATATTTATTTATGTAGTTGATCCATCAATTCTAAGAATTCAGGTAAAATCCTAGTTTGCAATTTAGGAATGTTTTTTGTTACATTATTATATTTATATTTTGGGAGCACCTGGGAACCCAGTCATTGATCAGAACTCGTCTGTGCTAGGCACTGTACAAATACAGAATAAAAAGAGTCTCTTCCCCAAATTGCTTATGATCTAAGTGTAGAACATGAGACCACACATAGATACAGAAGAATATTGTAGTATACAAAGGACTGGGAGTCAGAACTGCCTGGTTCTGTTCCTGACTGTGTGGTCTTTTGCAAGTCACTTAAACTCTGTCTTTCCATTAACCTATATATAAAAGGGTCAAATTGTACTTGCTACATACCTTTCAAAGATGATGTGAGGAATATTACTTATATTGCATACTAAAAATAAGAATACTTTACATTTTTAGTCAGTGATGTTAACTTCAGTAAAGAATCATTTTGGCCGAAGAGTGCATAAGCTGGGTTAGTGTTCCCTCTGCTTTAAAACAGGGTCGCACTGGAAGAAATACATGGTAGTCTCCTAAATGCCCCCCTACAACTCAAGTTCCACATCCATCTGTTTCCTTGAATTCCGTGGGCATGAATAATATAGGTGGTAATGTTGATGTTTAAACTGTCAGTTCAGGCATCAGAGTTGTTGTTTCAGGTTGTCTAAAGACTCCAGTAAACACTTGATTAGTGGACACTACATTAGTTTACATCTGGTTCACATTTTGAAGTTTATCTTCACATCCATAAGGGGTTAGTATCTTGATTATTTCTCAGTGAAAATTTAGACCACAAAATGCAGTCACTGGGGCAAAGCACTAGCTTGCAAAATCACTGTGTACTGTTCCAGTTCAACCCCTTTCTTGAAATACTGTAAACTTTAGAACTTACTCTAGGCCTGAAGATATAGATACATAGTAACTAGTACTTCCTATCCTCACCTTCAAGGTCCTCTATAATCTCACCTTGCTACACCTCTCTTTTCACTTGCTGCTAATTCTCCTCGCTCTTGATCTACTACTTGCATCCCTACCTCCTTGCTTCTCCCTTTATCTCCTTCTCATGCTCTCTCCACTCTCTTTCATGCTGCCTCCTGCAACTTGAACAGTCTGCAAGATATTCTCTCCATCCTCTTTCAGATCCCTCCCTTGAAATACTTTTTTTTCCGGAAATCTTTTATACCTTATTTTCTCACCTTTCTTTACCTTTACCTTTTTCTTTATCAGTTGACCTGTCTCTTAGAACCTGATCCTGCAGTTAGAGCCACATGGGTGGACTATTGAAAGATCAGGACTGTTGATTCAAAGCTTCTTCCAAAAGGGTGAACATGGAGTTCTATTTTGTAAAGCTTATGTTTGTAGCACTGTATAAATAATAAAATACTTATATTTTATTAAAATACTAATGCACAATGGAAACTAGCAAATTTATGAGGAATTCAGTTTTAAAGGAAGAGTCACTATTTGAATCAATAGCTGAACTAGTCTGTCATGAATTGGCAACTTCAGTATAGTAAATTTTGTTTGAAATGCTCTTTATTACAGGCCTATTGGCGTTCCTGTGCCATGATCATGGCATGTGTGTTAAAGCAGGCATTCAAAGATGAATACTCAGTCAGTCTGATCAGAGCTCCAGAAGTGCCAGGTGATATAAATTTTTTTTGTTGATAAGCTTGCATAGACCCAGTTCAGGTGCATTCCAGCACATTTAGGGGCTCTCTTTCCTACTGATGAGAGGGATTTATTATTCCTGCATTTCTAAAATGTGTCACTGTAATGTCTGGGTGCTCTAGACATTCATTTTATGTCCAAGGAATGCGTACTCTGGGAGTACAGCCCAGTTGTACCTTCTCTCTTCCCCTTTCCCTCATCATTTCAAGGGTCAGACATTAACATCTAGTGATGTTGGAGTGACATCACTAATGTGCTTGTAATAATTGGGATTTCAGAATTGCTTATCTGAACACTTGAAATCCCACCCAGAATGCCTGCATGAAGAAGTGGTCTTGCACCATGTCCTGAAAGTGGCAAGACTGACGCAGCCTAATTTCTGCTGGCAGCAAGTTTTACAGTTTTGGACCCTCCATTAAGGATACAGTGACCCAGACCGGTCTGAGGTGTAGTCTCGCCTCAGTTGGAAGTGTCTTTGCTTATCACAGCTGCTTTGTCAGAGTGCAGAAATAGAGGAGGTCTCTGACATAACTGGCTCCAAGCCCATTTAGGGCTTTTAAGATGAGGAAAAGGACCTTAAATTATACCTTGTATGATAAGCTAAAGCAGCCAGTGTCGGATATGATGAACTGATGTTTGTGTGAAATTTCCTTTAACGTTGTTTACTCATGTAAAATATCAAGTTATATTGGGGGACTATTGTAATAGTTAAGCATAATAGCAAAGAGCCTTGACAATTTCTGCTAATCTGTAGTCTGAATTTTTTTACAATTTTAAATTGACATAAGCAAAAGGTTTTCATATTTATTGTTAAGAATATATATTCAGACTGCTGGAAAGAGAGCATTTCATCCTTGGGCTACTTAAGCGAAGCCTGAAATTGGTTGGCTATCTGACAGTACGTCAAAGTGCACTATGAAACTTTTAGTGTGCCATAGCAGGGTCCTCACCGTGACTTCGTGTGTGGCAGATTAGTGCACAGTACAGTTACACCTTGGCTCGTTGCGCACAAAGTCTTCATGTAGACGAGCCCTAGGTGTTTGATACGTGTGAAGCTGGTAGACTGACTGTCAGGTTTGACAATAACATACCATAACTCCAAATGGCTTTTAGGCAGAGAGGCCAAGGACTGAATAAATGTGCATGGAGACCATGCTGTCTCCTCCTACCTCAGTATGTTGTCAGAGTTTGAAATGGTGTTGCTGCTGCCTGTGTTACCTCCTCTGTGGATAAATAAATGACTTCAATATTATATTCTGTCTGTCTGGCACCTTTCAGAAATACAATCATCTGTACAAATGAAAAGTGCAGAAATACTTCAGAGAGGAGGAGGGCCTGAATTTATGTCATACTTATCCAGAAAAAAACTGTTTTGATGAGTGGGTACAGACTGCCATGCTCTTATAAAAACTGTAAATACCCGGAACATATTTTTGGGGTGAATATTTAAGAAACAAACAGAATCTGTCATTTGGGTTTTATAAAACTCAAACTGTCCAGCTGTGATTATAATCCACAGATTTCAGCTTGTGATCCTTGCTATATTTCTATAACAGAAACAGCCTTGTTTTGGCCCTTATTTATTCAGACTAGTAATGTTTTTGTAAAAATGTTGAGGCCATGAAACAAAATGTATACTTTGTTACAAATAACAGCATTTTCTCTGGCTCTGCAGTGATCTCTGGAGCTTTCTGTTATGATGTTGTTTTGGACAGCAGGCTTGATGACTGGAAACCAACAGAAGTAAGTACAATTTATCTTCTGAAAAGTCATTACACCTCTACCCCGATATAACGTGACCCGATATAATGCGGGTTCGCATACAACACGGTAAAGCTCTGACATGCTGCTCTGAGCTGCGTATTAAGGGTGCCGGGCCGGAGCTGAGGGGTTGGAAAAGGGGCAGAGGGTCTCAAGGGCGGTTAGAGGCTCCCCTCCCCACCCCCCAAAGGGTCTGGGAGGCGGGAGCTGTGGGGGGGCACTTTTGGGGGACCCACAGTCCCAGAATTGCCCGGGGGATTAGCGGGGGTCCAGGAGCAGCCCGCTCCACTTCCCTCGCCCTGGCCATGTCGCTCGGGGGAGGGGGTTTGGGGGAAGGGATCCCCCTTGCACTCACCAGCAGTGGAGGAGCCCGGCTCCAGCCCTCTCCACTCTGCCAGCTCCCAGCCGCGGCGCTCCGCTTCCTGCCGCAGGTGAGTGGGAAGCGGGGTGCCGCCGCTGGGAGTTGGCGGAGTGGAGCGGGCTGGGGCCGCATTGCTCTGCTTCCCGCCGCTGCTGCTGAGTGCCTGTTGGGGTTGGCTGTGGATAGGGGTCAGAGTAGTCGGGGGACAGGGAGCAGGGGGATGGGTAGGGTGTGGGGTCCTGGGGGTGATTAGGGATGGGGGTCTCTGGAGGGGGCGGTCAGGAAACAAGGAATGGGGAGGGGGGCAAAGCAAGTTCGTTATAACATGGTCTCACCTATAACATGGTGAGATTTTTTGTCTTCCGAGGACTGCGTTATATCGGGGTAGAGGTGTATTATAGTTTACTCCTCCTTTGTTTCGGTGACCTCTCTTTTTTTAAAATGGGAACAGTTTTGCTTTACTGTGGCAACAGTTTAGAGACCCCTATTACCTGACTACCCCAGGCAAACCTCTGCCCCCATGTGGAGCCCCATTAAATTAAAGATGGCTGTAGCTAGCACAGTTTTTTTCTCCAAGTATGGAGAAGGTGATATATGCTTACTTAAAAATATTATGAGTGTACTAAATATTAAACTGTAATTGTTCTCAATAGTCTGCATTTATATGGCATGTTTAAGCAGAGGGCTCAAAGCTGTTTAGACCTTTAATCAAGCCTCATGACTTCTTGTGAGGTTAAGTGAAAACAAATATATTTCACTGGGCAGGTGTTTCTTCTTACAATGCATGCTCACCAGAAGAGGGGAAAAAAAGATGTATGGCTAAGGGGGCAATGTTAACAAAATACAGAATTTCACTTCAGTGCAAGCTGTAGTTTAACTTGCCCACTTTGAAAAACTTTCTAAGGTAGTTGTGAGTCATCTTCAGGTTCTCAATCAAGTAAATATTTTGATTGTTGCAAATGTCTTCTGAGTACTGAAGTTTGATTTTTGGAGTGGGCAATCAGTTCTGTATTTATTGATGTATCAGTAACGTCCACTCTTTTGAATTTGTTAGTAAAGAGGGCACTTCCAGGTGGGATTTTGATTGATCGCTGGAAAACTAGCCAGGGATTAGCCAGATTAGTGTTCAGCAGTGGCAGGATCATGTCTATGCATATAGTATGTTTGGAGGAGCTTGTGGAAGCTCTTCCAATGAATTAGAAGTCTCACTAAAAATTTAGAAATGGGAGTGCGTGGGTTATAAGGAATTCCCATTTTCTTTGGGCCTGATGCAAAATCGATTGAAGTCAATGAAAACACACCCATTGATTTCAATGGCAGGGGCCACTCCCATTTAAAATAACTGTAATGTCCTACCAACAGTAATCATTACCATGCCTATTGCTGATAGGTATATTTATAGGAATTTATAGATCTACTATGAGTATCCTTAAGTTTGTTGTTTACCATTTTTACTGCTTGTTACAATGTTTTTTATACGTACAATGTGTATTAAAGAGCAGCTCAAGAACAGGGGTAACATAGTCTGCTTTTTTGTTTTAAGGACAACTTCCGTTCTCTTACAAAAGAAGCATACAATCTAATTCACAAAGATCTGCCATTTGAAACATTGCACGTTGACGCAAAAGTGGCATTAGAAATGTTTCAGCATAACAGGTCAGTGGTTATTTCAGATTTAAACAAAAATAGTAAAGACCAAATTGGATTGCGAAAGGAAATATAACCTTTAAAAATGTGACAATTGAAGTATGGAGGGTTAGATCCTCAGTGTAAATTAGTGTAGCTCCACTGACTTCAGTAGAGCTAAACTAATGTACACTAAGTTTTCCTGTTAAATGCGTACACTAGGTGGCACTACAGTGTATAACTGAGAGGTATTTAAGAACTTGGAACAGTTATGAGATTTTGTATTTAGTATCAAACTAGTGATATCTTGACATTCTTAAAGTTCTTTCACCATATTATTCGTGATTAGATTCCTCACGTGCTTATTCTTTTAAGTTTTTTGGTCTATACAGCACATTTCTGTATTGAGAGATTCAAATTCAACATGTGAATCCAGGAAGTTATCCTCTAAATACCATTACATTTTACCATCAGCCTTGGTTAACAGGTGACTGGCTATGCTTGGCACTCCACCCAACTACCTGGGAGGCAGTGTGATCTAATAGATAGGTAAGCCCCTTCATTTTCAGTTTAAACCGAATTTTACCAGTAAAATCGCAGATTTTACAAAAAGGATTATTTGTTTTTTCCGACTTTCACCTTACTTTTGTATCATTCAAATATATAAAAATAACTTGTTTTATTAGGAAAATACAATACATTGCATGAGATATATGTATTATGGTAATGCATTAGTCTGTGTGTGTGTATATGCAAAGCTGTCTGTTGAAGTAAGGCTATGTATTCGATTAGAAGATGCACACAATAAACAAACAGGCACGCACACAAGCTCTGAAGTGTGTGTGCATCTGAATGTACTAATGAATCTCACATCCACTTCGTACACATTTCAAGCTGTTAGCAGATGCTGTTTAAAGAGCTGACACCCAAAAATGGGAGGAAAACAAAAATGTGTCAGAATACATTTCAGAAAACAAGGCGTATTAAAGGTTAAAAAAAACAAACAAAAACCAGGAGAAAAGGATGAAGTTGAGTGTATACCCTCAAATGGTAGGGCCCAGTTATTAAATGTAAATATTTATAGGCTATTAGTTCTAAGTCTACAACGGTAAACTGTTTGTTCAAATGAAAAGTTTTATTTGGGGATTGGAGAGGTATTGTTTTCTTAAACTCAGAGATGGCCTGGTGTTTTGAGTTCTGTTTTAGTTCTGCAGCAAACCACGCTGAATTTCATTAATCAAAGCATTAATCTACTGAATACTTTTTTACTAGTTTTTTCCACCGATCTTCACCTGTTTCTGTTGTTGTTGTTGTTGTGATAAACACTGATCAATTCCTGTGAAAAATAAAGTAAAATAAAACCCAAAAACGAAGTGCCCTATAAATGGGGTACTGACCAGGGCCTGGGATTTATCCCTGGCTTGGCCATGATCTACTTTGTGATCTCAGGCAAGTTGCTTTACCTCTCTGTGCCTTTCTTTCCGCACCCCATAGTTGTGGGACAAAAATAATGGATACTAATGGACTCTTTTTTTAATCAAGTGAAGAAAGGCATACCACCCGGTGGCTGGAAGTTAAAGCTGGACAAATTCAAATTAGAAACTAGGCAGATATTTCTGCAGTGAGGGTGTTTAATCATTGTAACAAACTACTGAAGAAAGTGGTGGATTCTTCATCACTTGATGTCTTCAGATCAAGGCTAGATGCCTTTCTGGAAATTATGCTTTAGCTAAACACAAGTTAGTGGACTTATTACAAGGTAGCTGGGTGTAATTCTGTGGCCTTTGTTGCACAGGTGGTCCGATCAGATGGTCCCTCTGGCATTAACATCTTTGTATCTAGAAAGGCTTATTTTTATTGAAACGTTCTTTCCACAAAATAAAATGAATGTAACTGCTTTGAGCTGGACAGGCTCATTCATGACATACATACTTTTCTTGAGATATGTCAAAAAGGCCTTAAAATATGAAAGGTAAGGGTTTAAAATTGTTTCTAATCTTATGAATATTGAGCACAATTATTAAAAAGGCTTCTTTGATGCATAGATCAAAGATTTTTCTCATTATTTTTCCCGTATTAACTTAATAGTAGAGTTAAGGATTAGGTTCTGAAAGGCTCCCATTGACTTCAGGGGGCTTCTACATCAGACCCTTATAGATTACAAAAATAATATGAAGCAACTTGATTGTTTTTGCTTCTTCATATATGTAACTTTATATTTGACAAATTTGTGAAGTGTGCTGGTTTTTTTTCAAGGTACAAAATGGATTCAATAGAACAGAAAGCATCGCAAAATCCTGAAGGTATAGTAAAGTTACATAGGTGAGTAAAACTTGAATTTTATTCTGTAATGATTCACAATAAGGTCCAGTTACTTTGCAAAATTATATGCATCTGAAAAAAAGATAAATGACTTGTGATGTATTTTTAATTAAACTTTGATTTCTGGGTTAGCTGTATTCTGATCTATATAGGTTCTTCCACATCACCATTATTGTTATATTTAACTCTTGATGGGGGCTCATTAAACTTTTCAGAAAGCTTTTAAGATAGTGGGCTTCCTTCCCCCACTGCCTCCTGTTGTTGTTGTTTTTTTTTAAATTCTCCTGCATTTTGTATATTTTCCTGGGTTGGTATCTTCGTTCCTTTTTTTTGTTTATTTATTTATTTATTTATTTATTTATTTTTAAGCATTGGAGTTTTCAGATATATGATAGGGGGAAATCCTCCTTGAAGCAATAAATAGAATCGTAGAATCATAGAATATCAGGGTTGGAAGGGACCTCAGGAGATCATCTAGTCCAACCCCCTGCTCAAAGCAGGACCAATCCCCAACTAAATCATCCCAGCCAGGGCTTTGTCAAGCCTGACCTTAAAAACTTCAAAAGGAAGAAGATTCCACCACCTTCCTAGGTAACCCATTCCAGTGCTTCACCACCCTCCTAGTGAAAAAGTTTTTCCTAATATCCAACCTAAACCTCCCTCACTGCAACTTGACACCATTACTCCTTGTTCTGTGTTCTGCTACCACTGAGAACAGTCTAGAAGATCCATCCTCTTTGGAACCCCCTTTCAGGTAGCTGAAAGCAGCTATCAAATCCCCCCCCCCCCCCAATTCTTCTCTTCCGCAGACTAAACAATCCCAGTTCCCTCAGCCTCTCCTCATATATCATGTGTTTCAGTCCCCTAATCATTTTTGTTGCCCTCCGCTGGACTCTTTCCAATTTTTCCACATCCTTCTTGTAGTCTGGGGCCCAAAACTGGACACAGTACTCCAGATTAGGATTAGTTTAGGGGGGAAGAATAGAGGGGAAGGATCATGTCCCTCGATCTGCTGGCAATGCCCCTACTTATACATCCCAAAATGCCATTGGCCTTCTTGGCAACAAGGGCACTGTTGACTGGTTGATCAGGATGAGGCCAAAATGGAGTTTAAAAACTTTGATCCAATGCAGCTAGGAGTACAATGACTGGGCAAAACATTCCAAGGGAATCTGTTTTAGCCATTTGGAAGTTCAACTGAATACAAAAGTCCACTACAATTTTCATTTTTAATGCTTTTCTTTCACAGGGCAGCTTTGGCCCTTGGGCTGAAGCCCATTGAGATTCTGCAACAAAATATGCTTAGCTGACTTTTTGCTCAATACAGCCCTTAGCCGGCAGGTTGTACCAAAGGCTAAAACAAATAAAGATCATAGAAGTGAGAAATGAGTATTATGTCAATAAAATCCAAATCCTGCCAATGCAGTGACTCTTTTATGCAGCATGTTTTCTAATGCTTTGTCTGGTCTTGTTTTAAAATGTCTCAAGCAATAGGGCTTCCACCAATTCCCTTAGAGGACTACTTGCTCTCTAACAAATCTAGCAGTTTTTCTTAATATTCAGCCTAAATCTTCTTTTTCCTTATTTCAGTCCAAAACAGGTATCTCTCTCCCCAGTCACTTTCACTCAGACCCAGCATATGGTTTCTAAAGGACACTGGGTTATATTCATAATGAAAGAAATATAAATAATGCTCACTGTAATTTATGCTTCAGAGCAGTATAAACTACAACTCATCTGCATACCTTCTCACACAAAAAGACCAGTTTTTTTCCTAATAATTTTTCCTTTTAGAATGATTATTCTGAGGTCAAATAAGTTTTGTCTCAACTTTAAGCAAATAAGGTTCCTACTTAGAGAGGGTTTGTCTCACTGAGTTTGATTTTTGATTATATTAAGTTTCTACATACAATTTATTTACATATTAAAAATATTTCAGATAAAATGCTAATGATATTACTGTTTGAGCTCATTAAAAACATGCAGTTTTATTTAGAATATGTTTAGCGTTCACTGCCAAATGCTACCTTTTAACAGAGGAAGGACTTTCTGACTTTGCTGCTAATTCAGAAAAGGGGACCTTCCAATATCCTCCGAATAAGTGACAATAAAGCTATTATTCTAGTCATTAATAATCATGCAAATTAGAGATGGAAAGACTTATTATCTAGGTCACCGAGTCCTCCCCTGCCAGTACAGGACTGTTCTCTGCAGCCTGTTTACTAGTGCTTTATTGGCTTGTTTTAGCGATTATTTTACACTTCAGCTTACAAACATCAGAGCAGATAGATTATTTTTCTCAAATTCTGCATCACTAATATACGAGACAGTACTGAATTTTCACTATATAAGATACATCATTAAAACATTACAGGGTTTGTCTCTCTTTTTTTTTTTTTTTACCACCACTAGTAAACCAAGCTCTTGAAAAACACTAAGTTAAACCGTAATTTTATAAGCAGGCATTGGACCTCAATGACAGCACTCACAATAACAATACTCTTCACACACCTGTGAAACGTCTGTTTAACAGGTTTCAGAGTAGCAGCCGTGTTAGTCTGTATCCCCAAAAAGAAAAGGAGACTAACAAATTAATTTGAGCATAAGCTTTCATGAGCTACAGCTCACTTCATTGGATGTTTAACAGCATCCAGCTGCCAGGACAGTGCCTTGAACCAGTGTCACAACAGTAGGAACATAATATATACCCACAATGCCAGGCTCCACTCTGGGGATTTTAAATTACACAGTTTGATTCTGTACAGGGTCTTTCATTCAAATTACACCTATGGGTTTATATTGGTACAGAGAGGGCCAACAACTGCTGAAACAAATGCACATTTCTCTGTCTCTAGCAGTTTTTCTTCTGAGACATTTGTGAGTCTGGACACAATACAACCACCCCTCTCTACGCAGGCCATCCTTTGTGTAGAGCAGTCATATTCAGCCACACAAGCGACACAGCCCCCAAGGCACTTCAGCCCACCCGTTCCCTGGGTGACAGGCAGGTCCGGCCACCCCAGCGCCCACTCGCCCCCTCCCCAGAAAGCCCAGCCGGTGCCCCCGGTTACTTACATTCTCGGTGTCGCGTTCATTCACCATAGGCAAGGGAGTTCTAGTGGACATTTAGTGTGTGCTTTTGGGAGTAGATCCTGCATATTGTCATAATTCCATTAAAATCATTGTAGTTATGGCAGTTTACATCAGCTGAAGATCTGCCTTTTGGACTCTAGTTTTAAATTACTTATTCAGGTTAGGAAAACATGCTGAACCTGAAGTTTTCAAGGGCACTCCTTCCCCAGATACCAAGAATGCTGAACTGTAGTGGGATGTTTGGTTTGGGATTTGTGTGGGTTTTCTCTTTTGGTTTAGACAGAGGTTCACTATAATTTTCTGTAGATAGGCATTGTCTAAGTGATGATAGAAAGAAATAACCATGTTTGTAATGCCACTATACACGTACATTTACTGTGAGTTTTATTGTGCTCCAATTAGGTTTGGTGACTTTGTAGATGTTAGTGAAGGCCTTCACATTCCGAGGACAAGTTTTTGCTTCCAGTATGAAGTGACAGCAGCCCATAATCTCCAAACCAGCCAGTGTGAGTCTATACGAAGGTTTCAGGGTGTGTCTCTGCCAGTTCATTTAAAGGTAAGTAATGCATTCAGTACAAATATTCTTTGCTTAGGGCAGGAAGGAGTGGAAGAAATCTTTTTACATGTCTTCAAATCCTTAGCATATGCAGTGCCAATATCTTGTCTTAGTTGTGTTGAGAATAGGGTGACCATATGTCCCGATTTTATAGGGACAGTTCTGATTTTGGGGGCTTTTTCTTATATAGGCACCTATTACACCCCACCCCCGTCCTGATTTTTTACACTTGCTATCTAGTCACCCTAGGTAAGAAGTAGATGAGTGGAAGGCCCAGAGAGTGATTACTTTAGGAGTGTCAAGGCTCTGGTTTCCCGGGCACTATTTTAGATATTGAGTCAAAACTCTTTAATACAGACCAGGCTCTGTGACATTAGTTTGTTTTTTTTAAAATATACTTGTCTTCCAGTACAGTTATTTTACTCATGTCATTTCTGGAGAGGTTCTATAATTGTCCATCACATTTTTCTTGTTCGTGTGTTACTGAGAATGTTTCCTCCAAGGGAAACAGCAGACTGTCTATTAACTCTTTTAAATGAGTGAAATTTCGCTGCACGTCATTCCAAAGTGGAAAATAAGAATTGCCATTCAGAATCAGACCTCTGGTTCCTCTAGTTCAGTGTTCTGTCTATAATCATCTATACCAGATGATTCAGAAATAGGTGCAAAAAACTCTGTAGTGACAGTTATGGAATATCTTGCCCATAGAGTAAAGTTCTTTCTAACCTCCATTAGTTAGCTTCTGGCTTATGCTGTGCATCATGGCCCTATCTATACGGGGAGTGCCAAGTTCCAGTTTTAGCACCTGTCTCTTCTTTTCTCACACTCTTCCTCTCACACATACGCACACCTTTCTAAATTGTTTACTTATGTTTTGGGGGCTACCGTTAGTCTTATATTAGCCCAAATTTCTCTGCCTCAGTTGCCAGCAGAGCAGGGTAGGAGCTTTTGCCCTTACTGAGAGCCAGATCAGCTGTCCATGGGCTAATCCTTTAATGTATGCAAGATCATCTGGGGGTCTCAACCTAGTGGCCTCATGGTCTTCATTTTTTTGCTGAGAGCAGTTTATTGCAGAAGCAAAAACTTAGAAAATGTCTTGCTTAAAAGGGGTTTTTAAATTGTCAAAATACTTAACAGCAGCGGATACCTCAAGCCTTTCAGTCACAGCCTTTCAGTCACAGCCTTTCTGTGGTGTGGTTAATGGGCAGTGTGATTTTTTTCCCCCACATAGGTCTGTTAACGTGTATAAACCCTAACACTAGCTGACACTTAATTGCTGGGAAGGGTACTTCTCTGTCTCCTCTATAATTCACCACTACTTCCCTCTGCTGACACTGCTGGTGTAAGTGTGAATGAGAGGTCAATTTTATGAATTTGCAGAGGTGCCAGTTAGATTTTTAAAGCTGAAATTGAACAAACTAGATTTGCCAGTTTGAGAAGCATTGAGGCCAAATTTGACATAGAATTTAATTAGGGAAACCACTTTTTATTGAGTCTAGGGAACGCTAGCTTGCTAATGAGCGCTAGGTTCTTTTCAGGTCAAGTTTTACCTTGGAGCATTTCTCAGATCAGCACACTTTAATTATTCTTAATCAATCCACAGTTTATTAATTCACCGAGAATCTCACTATATAGTCAACAGTTCATAAATCCAGTTTAGATACAGCAAATGTTCTAGGTGTGTGCTAAACACAAGATACACAGTCTTCTAAGCAATTAATAAAGACAACTGTTGAGGTCAAGCACTTACACCAGAGAACAAAACAAATTGTCAAGATTTCTTATTACATCATAATATTCAGTTATCAGTTCTTTAGTGCCTTTAATACATTTGTCACACTTCAAATAATTCACCAAGGAATAAGGATGCACTTGTCTTAAGGCATTTTTGTGAATGTGGTCCCTACTATTGGAATTGTTTTGGTATGAAAGGGGAATGTTTAAAATGTCAAAAGTAACTGCTTCAAGTTATTGTTTTTCTCTGTCAGTCCACTTTGCTTGGGCTTATAAAGGAGAATGTATATTGCTTTACTTAGGCTTGGTCTACATAACCAACTGACCTAACTTGCCTGGTGTAGACCGCGCTATGTTAATGGGAGGGCTTCTACTATTGACATAGCTATCGCTTCTCGGGGAGATTGAGTATCTATGCTGACAGGAGAGCTTCTTCCGTTGGCATAGGTAGTGTCTTCACTAAGTGCTAAAGCAATGCAGCTACAGTCCTGTAAATGTAGACAAGCCCTTCGTTTAAATCCAAAATATGGTTACTTAAGATCTCACGTGAAAGAGTGTAGACTCAATCAGATAACATTGTTGTTAATGTTAAAGAACAGAAAGAGAAATACAATCTCTGAAACAAAATCTCACTGCTGCTTAGTCCTGTTAACCCTTGGATGGGGGGGTGTTCTTCTTTTCCCTTCGGGGGCCTATCGTGCAACGGCCAGAAAAGTTGATCTTCTGTGGTCTGAAAGGTCTTCCACTTCACACATTTAAATTGTCATGCTTAGTAAAAACAATAGCTTGGGAAATGTTTTGGAGGTGTGGCATATCAAGTGTTACATTCTGAGAGTCTTTCACATGGCTACTCTGGGTATCTGTAGCACTTCTGGATTCTTCAGTGTCTCTGTGGTTTGGTCAACTCTTCTTCTTAGTGCTGTAACCCTGGAGAAGGAAAGAGGCAGCCCACATGGATTCCGCGAGCTCTAGGGTCCCATATGGTGATCTCAATTTATATATCCTGTTTCAGGATTCGCTGGAGGAGGGCAGTCTTATTTTTTTATTGGGCCCTGGCCAAAAGTTGCTCTCAGCTTTCAATTTATAGTTTCTCTGCTACTTCAGCTGGTGTCCAGTAGATGGCAATGTATAATTAGAGCAAGGCAACATCATTTTGATGAATAGTAAGTTAATTGAAAAATGCATTTTGGGGGCACTGAAACTAGTCACAAATTTCTGTTGTTTGGTAAATAATTTCTTTGTATATTTAAAAAAAAAAAGAGGAAGAGATTTTGAAATCAAAACAGTTGGTTTTGACCACTTTGAAAGTTCAGTTTCAACATTTCATTTTGAAATGACGTTTAGATTAGAAATTTAGTTAACTTTTTTTAAAAAATGGAAACGGTGAAAAGCATGTGAAAACAACCCAATGTGAAAGGAAAAAAAATCCTTTCAGGGTGAATGAACTGAGAAATCCAATTATTTGCTCAACTTCAGAACAAATTTTGATCCTTTTTTGTTGGAGTCTTTTTATGTTTGATTAATTTGAAGGTATTTCTGAATTCTCCGGACTATTATTTGGAATTCCTCTTCCTTTATTAAGCAATTTCTATTGTTATTTCCAAACTTTGCATAGATTAAGTGCTCATAACTTTCAATATTTCCCTTCTTTTGCCATATTTAAACTGCATCGATCATTTATACAGAAAACAAAATCCTTTATATTTCCTGTGAATTTGGGGAACGTAATCAGTACATTATTTTAATTGTATAGAATACCTAATACAGAACAAGAGAATTATCTTGAAGAAACAGGACAAATTATTTACTAAAAAAGAAATATATCTGGTTTATAAAGAAGACAAATATACAGAATCTAATTTAAGGAAGATTTTATATATTGAACTTTGTTGGGTATCAGAAAAGTTTGGCCTCTGAAACTTGCACCGTTTGGTTCACCCACTGTTCCTAGCTCGTTTAAATCTACATTTTTTTATACTCCTCTCTAAAACTTGATTAATTTCTAGAATGCAATGGGCCATGTGCATAGGCAATCAGGATGCTACCCTTGTTTGTCAGCCTTTGGTAGATTCTTTATAGTTGCGGGGGGCGGGGGGGGGGGGGGCGGAGAAAGAGAAGTTCCATCTTCTTTTGCGTAATGGCTAACAATAGTTTGTAGATGTTGTTTAAGTGTTGCCTATTCCTGATGTAATAAAGATTCTTTTGACAATGTTTCTGTAAAATGAGGATTGTTCGTCTTTTATGCTGAGCAAATAAAGATGTGCAACTTGTAACCTAGTTTTGTATTCTTGTTAAGGAAATAGTGAATGTTTTATGCATAAAGGGGCAGGGAGAGAACTTATGACTGTTAACAGAATATTCAAGACACATTTGACATTTATACATTTTACACCAGAAAAGATATAAAGAAGACCCCAATCCTGTCAACATTTCTATATTTGCTTAAATATATTCATGTGAATAGGTCCATTGACTTCAGTGGGACTATTCATATGTGTGTTTGCATGATAATATCCAAGTGTGCAAGAGAGAGATACCTGTCCAGCTGGAAACGTAATAAAAATTAACTAATTTCAACATGAGCAATCAAACTGCCTGTATTTTTAGTTTTGTTTACAGTGTTGGTGTAGTCATACCTTTCCCAGACTAGAAGAAGCTTGTGTCTCTCACAAACAGAGTAAAAGATATTACCTCACATTTGCCACAGGACCTGATTTCAGTTTAATTATAAGTAATTCACTGCACTAATTCACTTTTTTCCAGGCGCATCACACAGTATGGCGAAGATTGCTGGAAAGGTCTCGGAGACTGGTAAGTTGAAGTAGCAGCTAAATACACAGCTTTAATGACTTCTTTTTCTTAAAGTAAAAGATAGAATTGTGTCATACTGTAGAAGTTAGATAATCATAATTGGAGGATACATACAAGAACATATTTATTTAAAGGAAGGAATCCAGGCCAAATCTTAAGAAAAATTGAATGCTGCATTAGAATATAAATTAAATAATCTAATTGTTTTTGTAAGAAGGAAAACATTTGAACTTTGTGGAAGCCTGAGTTGCATTAAAAATATTTCTCTGGGGCACTACAGATCATGGAACTTGGATGATATGTGTATGTGATTGCAGATTTTGTCAGTATGGAATTTTTGGTAGAATCATAGAATATCAGGGTTGGAAGGGACCTCAGGAGGTCATCTCGTCCAACCCCCTGCTCAAAGCAGGACCAATCCCCAATTAAATCATCCCAGCCAGGGCTTTGTCAAACCTGACCTTAAAAACTTTTAAGGAAGGAGATTCCACCACCGCCCTAGGTAACTCATTCCAGTGTTTCACCACCCTCCTAGTGAAAAAGTTTTTCCTAATATCCAACCTAAATCTCCCCCACTGCAACTTGAGACCATTACTCCTTGTTCTGTCTTCTGCTACCACTGAGAATAGTCTAGATCCATCCTCTTTAGAACCACTTTTCAGGTAGTGGAAAGCAGCTATCAAATCTCCCCTCATTCTTCTCTTCTGTAGACTAAACAATCCCAGTTCCCTCAGCCTCTCCTCGTAAGTCACGTGTTCCAGTCCCCTAATGATTTTTGTTGCCCTCCGCTGGACTCTCTCCAATTTTTCCACATCCTTCTTGTAGTGTGGGGCCCAAAACTGGACACGGTACTCCAGATGAGGCCTCACCAATGTCGAATGGAGGGGAATGATCACGTCCTTCGATCTGCTGGCAATGCCCCTACTTATACATCCCAAAATGCCATTGGCCTTCTTGGCTACAAGGGCACACTGTTGACTCATATCCATCTTCTCGTCCACTGTAACCCCTAGGTCCTTTTCTGCAGAACTGCTGCCTAGCCATTCGGTCCCTAGTCTGTAGCGGTGCACTGGATTCTTCCGTCCTGAGTGCAGGACTCTGCGCTTGTCCTTGTTGAACCTCATCAGATTTCTTTTGGCCCAAACCTCCAATTTGTCTAGGTCCCTCTGTATCCTATCCCTACCCTCCAGCCTATCTACCACTCCTCCCATGGACTTGTGCATGTCCAGCTTTTCTAAATAGTCCCGAACCACTTCTTTCTCCACAGAGGGCTGGTCACCTCTTCCCATGCTGTGCTGCCCAGTGCAGTAGTCTGGGAGCTGACCTTGTTTGTGAAGACGGAGGCAAAAAAAAGCATTGAGTACATTAGCTTTTTCCACATCCTCTGTCACGAGGTTGCCTCCCTCATTCAGTAACGGGCCCACACTTTCCTTGACTTTCTTCTTGTTGCCAACATACCTGAAGAAACCCTTCTTGTTACTCTTAACCCATCTTGTTACTCTTGCTAGCTGCAACTCCAGGTGTGATTTGGCCTTTCTGATTTCACTCCTGCATGCCCGAGCAATATTTTTATACTCATCCCTGGTCATTTGTCCAATCTTCCACTTCTTGTAAGCTTCTTTTTTGTGTTTAAGATCAGCAAGGATTTCACTGTTAAGCCAAGCTGGCCGCCTGCCATATTTACTATTCTTTCTACACATCAGGATGGTTTGTCCCTCTAACCTCAATAAGGATTCTTTAAAATACAGCCAGCTCTCCTGGACTTCTTTCCCCCTCATGTTATTCTGCCAGGGAATCTTGCCCATCAGTTCCCTGAGGGAGTCAAAGCCTGCTTTTCTGAAGTCCAGGGTTTGTATTCTGCTGCTTTCCTTTCCTCCTTGTGTCAGGATCCTGAACTCGACCATCTCATGGTCACTGCCTCCCAGGTTCCCATCCACTTTTGCTTCCCCTACTAAATCTTCTTGGTTTGTGAGCAGCAGGTCAAGAAGAGCTCTGTCCCTAGTTGGTTCTTCCAGCACTTGCACCAGGAGATTGTCCCCTACATTTTCCAAAAACTTCCTGGATTGTCTGTGCACAGCTGTATTGCTCTCCCAGCAGATATCAGGGTGATTGAAGTCTCCCATGAGAACCAGGGCGTGCAATCTAGTAGCTTCTGCGAGTTGCTGGAAGAAAGCCTCGTCCACCTCATCCCCGTGGTCTGGTGGTCTCTAGCAGACTCCCACCACGACATCACTCTTGGTGCTCACACTTCTAAACTTAATCCAGAGACTCTCAGGTTTTTCTGCAGTTTCATACTGGAGGTCTGAGCAGTCATACTGATCTCTTACATACAGTGCAACTCCCGCACCTTTTCTGCCCTGCCTGGCCCTTCCTGAACAGCTTATATCTGTTCATGATAGTACTCTAGTCATGGGAGTTATCCCACCAAGTCTCTGTTGTTCCAATCACATCATAATTCCTTGAGTTTGCCAGGACTTTCAGTTCTCCCTGCTTGTTTCCCAGGCTTTGTGCATAGGCACTTGAGTTAACCCGCTGATCGCCCCTCTTTCTCAATATGAGGCAGGAGCCCTCCCCTCTCACACGCTCCTGCTCGTGCTTCCTCCCGGTGTCCCACTTTCCCACTTACCTCAGGGCTTTGGTCTCCTTCTCCTGGTGAACCTAGTTTAAAGCCCTCCTCACTAGGTTAGCCAGCCTGCTCGCGAAGATGCTCTTCCTTCTATTCGTTAGTTGGAGCCTGTCTCTGCCTAGGACTCCTCCTTCTTGGAACACCATCCCATGGTCAAAGAATCCAAAGCCTTCTCTCTGACACCACCTGCGTAGCCATTTGTTGACTTCTACGATTCGACGGTCTCTACCCAGGCCTTTTCCTTTCACGGGGAGGATGGACGAGAACACCATTTGCACCTCAAACTCCTTTATCCTTCTTCCCAGAGCCATGTAGTCTGCAGTGATCCGCTCAAGGTCATTCTTGGCAGTATCATTGGTGCCCACATGGAGAAGCAGGAAGGGGTAGCGATCCAAGGGCTTGATGAGTCTCGGCAATCTCTCCGTCACATCGCGAATCTTAGCTCCTGGCAAGCAGCAGACTTCTTGGTTTTCCTAGTCGGGGCGGCAGATAGATGACTCAGTCCCCCTGAGGAGAGAGTCCCCAACCACCACCACCCGCCTCCTTCTCTTGGGAGTGGTGGTCGTGGAACCCCCAGCCCTAGGACAGTGCATCTTATGCCTTCCAACTGGCGGAGTCTCCTTCTGCTCCCTTCCCTCACGTGAATAGACTCTTTGTAAGCTCTTCTAAGTAACTTTAAAGAATTGACATTTTTCAAAATTTCTAAAAGATGAGGAAAATAGAATGTTAGCATCTTTGTATTTTTATTTTTCTACATGTTTAAGGTTATATGTGGAATCTGAAATGAAGATTTAGCATGAACTTGAAATACAAGTAAAACTGAAAAAAAGCAATTTAATGTTCTAACTGTATGCAGACATCTGGGTTAAAAACAAATACAGGAGCTTTGTGCCTCATGTATAACAAGACAAATGAGTCAATTTTTTCACTCGCGTCCAAGGAAGAAAGCTGATACTAGGGGTGAGCCTATATAGAAGCTAATGGAAACCAAAAGGGGAAATGATTGCATTAAATTAAATGTGAGGGTAACCGGAAAGAGTTCTAAAAAGTAAAATGTGCCTGGTGTAAGGAAAGGAAGTTTCCTGTTAACATTCAATCTGGAAGAGAGGACTAGAAAGTAATAGTGAAGCCAGTCGAAGGAAGCATTTACAGTGGCTGAATAAATACAAAAACCATGTTCATGGAATAAAGGAAGTGGAACCCTACTGTAACATCTAGATATAACTAAACTTGGGGAAATTTGGTAAAGATTAAATCGTAAAATTTTCAGACTCTTAAAACTCCAAAGCCAATATTCTGCTTGCTGTTTGAATAGCAGCAGAGAAAAAGCATATCACATCTGTTCCACAATCCGCTAATGAAGAAGCATGCTCAAGGCTAAAATATCGTACAATAGAGAACCCATTTATCTGACCCTCCACTATCCATATTAACCAAACAACCAGTGCACGCTCTCCTGTGGCCGCTAGATGCCGCTGAAGCATTGCACTTTTCCATTCTCTGGTTTATCTTGATTTTTGATTATCTGATCTGGCCCCAGTCCTAGGGGCAGCAGGTTTGTATAATTTTTGGTGGTGCCCAGAACAGCTCCAAGTCCTGCCCCCCCCCACCTGCTTTGTAAGCAGATATATATTTTTTAAAATAATATAAAAATGTGAGGGTCTGGGGTGGTGCTAGTGATGAGGGGTTCACAATGCAGGAGGGGTCTCAGGGCTGGGGCAGAGAGTTAGCGTGTGGGGGGATGAGGGCTCTGGCTGGGGCTGAGGATGAAGCGTTTCGGGGGTGGGAGGGGCTCAGGGCTAGGGCAGAGGGTTGGGGTGCAGGGGAGTGAGGGCTCTGGCTGGGGGTATGGGCTCTGGGGTGGGGCAGGGCCGGGGATGAGGAGTTTGGGGTGCAGGCAGGCTGCCCCGGGGCCCCCCTCTTCCCTCCCGGCCGCACGCTTACCTCGCCCCAATGTCACTGCACGTGCTCCTAGGGCCCCTCTCAGGTCCAGGAATCCCCCTCGCTTCCCCTGTGGTGGGTGACTGGGGGGGAGGGGAGGCTGCCATCACATGTCCACTTCCTCCCCTGCTGCTGCCCCTCACTGTAGCCTCACTGGCGGTGGGGGATGGGGCTGCCCCTTGCCTAGTAGGGGGCAGGAGTGGTGGTTGCAAGCAGGGGGGCCCCTGTGCTGGTGGAGGGTCCCGCTGGAAAAGGGAAGTGTCCGAGGCGAAAGGGCAGGGTCAGAGTCAGTCTGCCTTGGCACTAGTGGGTGGCGGGTACTAGGACCCTGTGGCAGCAGTTGATGCTGGGAGCCAGCAGATCAGAGCGTAGAGGGGAGCTGCAGGGGGGCAGCCACCTGCTTGAGGCAGGGATGCTCCAGGGCCCTCGGGAGGCGCACGGGGGCAGCAAGTGGGGACCAGGGGACACTTGGGGGAGGCACACGTGGGCAGCAAGCAGGGCTGGGGGAGAGACCTAACCCCAAGCTTTGGTGGAGTTGGGCTCCAGGTCCTGAATATTGCTGGAGCCCGGGCACCATAGGCCCATATAACTCGCCACCCCTGCCCAGTCCCAGTTAGATAGGATAAACAGGGTTCTGCTGGTTCTTATAAACCGGTTTGAAAGTGTTTTTAATTGATATTGTTTAATTTTAAAGGCAGTAGTACTTCTTGCTGTATACTATCCTTGCTCAAGTATAGTACAGCAGAGGGGGAGAATGTACAGGGTGTGGTGAGAGAATGAAACTATACTTAACCCTTCCCCCCCCCCCCCCCCCAAACACTGATGTTTTGCAGGTTATTGAAGAGGGCAGTCTGGAAGCAAAAGATGGAAGTCTGGAAGCAAAAACTGTATCAACATAATTCTTTAATTTTCATGTGTAAATTAATAAAATAAAAATGTTTTGAACATGTCTTGTGTGTTATGTATAAAGATAAAATGCCAAGTTCAATCCTGATTACTCAGTTGAACAAAGTTAAATCAGGGATAAATTTAAGGCTAATATCTCAATTGACTTACTTGATTTTTCCACATCTGTTAAAACTATAATTAGATCTGAACTAAAGTTTGAAAAGAGTGAGACCTGAATGTTTCGTGTCTGGTAACACTCAGCTCATTCATGGTATTTTCATGATCCCAGATTCTGATAAACCTTTATTCTGTGAGTATTCTATTCCATAAATATCTCAGCTTGGTACACAGAAAATAAGTGAGCTAGTCCATCTGTACAAATTTGATGTATTTTCTTTTCATTCAGTAACATGCAAAACAATTTTTGCTTAGTATTTGTTTCAGCTGCCATGAAAAAAACAACAACTTTGTATCCACTGAAATGCTAGTTCAATTTCTTACCAAAATTATTCCCCAGTGGAATGTCACAAAATGTACATCTCCTACAATAACAAGTCAAAGAAAATTATTTTTTTTCTTCCATTTGCAAAAGCACACAAGTGTCACAAAAATCTTTGCTGCTTCAGATCTCTGGTATCTTGTACATTAATAGCAATAGGTAATAAACCTAAATCACTTAAAAATGGAAATAAGTTCTTTTGTCGTCAAACTGCTTGTAATTCTTTTTAAGACCTCTCCTTCCCCAGAAAGAGAGCTCTAGAATAGTGTCCAATTGTTATCAATTACATGTCAGCATTTTTAGATGCGTAATCTCTGAATCTCTCCATGTCCTCTGTGTTCTTTGAGGCATTGTTAGTATTCAGCTGCTAAAACAAAAGCAGTTAATGTCTTATGTGAAAACCATTTCCCTTAACTAGCAGGGAGGTATGTTGGAACTCCCAGCCCTCCATGTAATAAGTCTTTATTTTTTTTAGATTGTTTATGTGGCTGACTATACAAATCCTCAAGAGATTCTGCTGAAAAGAGTGTCAGAATTTCATTTTCCTTTGGCTCAGAGGCTTTTTTCTTGGCTAGAAAAGAATTTGAGTCATACTTACTGTAACATTTTATTTAGCAAATGCATTCTTTAAATTCTGTCCCACTGACTCCTTTACCATTAGGTATACTTTTGAAATTTCACTTGCTTTCTTAACAAACTGATGTCACAAATTAGCAAAAGAACAACAAACATGCAATAAAATATATTTAACTAGAAATATCTCTTCTAATTAGTGGCACCATTAATTACAATTATGTCAGTATACTTAGGGTATGTCTACACTGCAAAGAAGTTAGCCTGTGCCAGCCAACTCAGGCTTGCGGGGCACTTGCTGCCTGGCCGTTTCATTGCTGTATAGACTTTCGGGCACGGAGACTGAGCTCTGGGACTTTCCCACTCCATTAAATTCTCTATAATCCTGTTTTGATAGTTTCAGATAATTAAGGTTTGGTTAAGCAAGGTTGTACTGTATAATTCTAGTGTGGGAATATTCCTGTTTCACTTAAAGGGACTTTGACCTTGTATATTTAAATTTTATTTATATTTATTCATAACTTGAGAATCATAGACTCTGTCTACCAAATTAGGCATAGGGCATGTTCTACATTCCATAGGCTTGTACAATGACAAAATACAGCTCTAATTAAATTGCATATCACCATTTTTTAGTTAGTGAAGTTCTGGCTTGGAAGAATATCTTTTGATAAATATGGCCTTGAAGTAAACTGCAGTGCTGTATTTTCTTTGCCTAGGTAACTAGGTTTTGTTTTCTGTATAAAATAGCTGAACATGTCAGAATTGGCTCTTAATTTTCACAAAACCTATGAAAGTGTGATTATTTTTTTCCCAAGTGTTCTAAATGCAGTGGTTAAACATTATGGGGAGATCACTAAAATAACTTGATTCCTAAACGAACCTGATTTGAATAGAGATGGGTTGACAAGATGGTGGTTCTATTTGGTTCTGGACTATTGGTAATATTCAGATTTGGATGTGAGACATAATTAGGAGTGGTTTGGATTCAATGGCACTGAAATATTCTGAGACTTCCACCATGAATGGAGATCTTGTGACTGAATTTTCTGAGTTTTCAATTAGATTTATGATAAAATTACATTTTTGAGTAAAATAGATCCCTCCCCCCAATTTTACAAGTTTTAGAACTGTTGTTCAAAAAGTTTGGTCCGCATTTAAAAAAAAAATTCCTGAAAAATCTTGTAACTTTTTTGTTGTTACTAGCTCTGCTTGGGACCTCGGCTGTCCTTATGTGATTTCCATCATCTGAGCCAAAATCATGCCAGAATCTGTCCTTGTGAGATTTCAACTACATCTGAATCACAACCTGAAATGTGCTTGGGATTTAAATTCAACCTGGAACCAAAACTGCAGAGGAAGGCTTAGATCTGGGAAAGTGAATATGAACTTTGTCAGTTGGCAAAGGTTGTTTTCATGGCTCTGAAATTTGGATCAACTGTTGATATGAAAGTAAGTTCCTAGTGGTGATACGCTAGTCAGCTAATGCATTGGTCTTGTCCCCTCGGTCTGATAACTATATGAGGTTAAGGATAGGGGGAATGCAGCTATAAGCAGAGAGAGAGTTCCTTCTCCTTTGCTTTTTCCTGGCTTGGGTGATCATTGTTCATCCAGGGCTCCCTCTCTGCATATTCTGCCTGTCTCATGGAGTGAGCACTTCTCAGGCAGGAGAATGTGGGGTGGGAACTGGCTCACAAGTTTATTGGGGCTTTCAGATTTCCTACCTACTAGGTAGAGTATTAGCAGCATCTTTGTGAGAAGAGGCTTCCCCACCCCAATCAGTTTCATGAACATGTCCTGTCACCTGCTCCTCCTTCTCTCATGGGGAGAGAGGAAGAAGACCTCATTGTGAAGGCTGCAAAGGAGGAACAAGGGACAGGATAGAAGACATCCTTATTTCCCTATAGCCACTGCCCCTCACCATCTCCTCTAGACTCCAGTGGGAAGAAAGCTGACAAGGTTGGTTGTCCCAGGCTCTCTTTCCTCCATGACACTCCATTGTGGGCGGAGGGAGTGGGGAAGCGAATGCAGGGTCAGATGAGAGTAGTGAGGGATGGAAGAATGGGAATGGAAAGGGGTGACAGGCAAATTTAGAGTGGTGGAGGTGGGGGGGTTATTTAGTGAATGAAAGGTGGGATTGAAACAGTTAAACAGTGAGATTGAAAATCTGATTCTAAGGGAAGTGATGGTGAGTGGGAAAAGAATTGCAGAATAAAGAGAAAAAGGTGGAGAAACTGAAGGAAATGAAGGGAAGAGCTGAACGCTTGACCCCTAGTAAGATAATTTTTGGTTTTGTATAAAAGTGTGGTGCCAAAATATTGCAATAGAATTCCCATTAATGTTTGCTCCAGAGGTCAGGGTCCATGTTTGGATCGAATGTTGATGCTTGAAAGACCTCATTTTAGGTGTATTTAGGAAAACATGAGTATTCTTATAGATAGAAAGCACATTGTTTTTATTATGCAGGCTTCCTGGTTTGGGGTCAATATGTTAATAGGACCTAACATGCCTCTGACAAGTTGGTCAAATATTAAATTTGTTTGGTTTTCATAAAATATTCTGAACTATTTTGAGTTCTTCAAAAGTGTAGGAGATTGCACCAGGGATTTCACCATTTTCCTGTGGGAAGGGTCCTTAGACCTTCCATTTTATTCGTGGTGTTTACATCAATGCAGATTCTCATCCTGGTCAAATCTAAATCCTGCCATTTATAGGAGTGATGGTTGGGAGCATCAGGGATGTGCCTCCTATCAACCCCAGCTTCAAATTAGGGCTGTCAAGCAATTAAAAAAACTAATCGGGATTAATTGCAGTTTTAATTGCTCTGTTAATAACAGAATACCATTTATTTAAATATTTTGGATGTTTTTTACATTTTCAAATATATTGATTACAATACAGAATACCAAGTGTACAGTGCTCACTTTGTATTATTACAAATATTTGCACTATTAAAAACATAAACAAAAAAGAGTATTTCAGGTCACCTCATAAGTATTGTAGTGCAATCTCTTTATCGTGAAAGTGCAACTTACAAATTTGGTTGTCTTTTTTTTTTTTTTGGTTTTGGGGTTGGTTTTTTTTTCTTTTTTCTTTTAAACATAACTGCACTCAAAAATAAAACAATGTAAAACTTTAGAGTGTTTCTCAAACTTTTTGTGCTGGTGTCCCCATTTGGACTTAAAAAAAAAATTGTCATTCCCCTACCTTCAGCCCTGCAGGGCTCTGGCCTTCAGCCCCCCTCAGGATATGGGGTTCTGGCCTTCAGCCCCCACTGCAGCCTCTGGAGCTGGGGCTCCAGCCCCCTGCTGCCTCTGGAGTGCAATTAATGCATTAAAATAATTAATGTGTTAATTGTGCTGTGAATTAATCCTTAATTGACAGCCCTAGTTCAAAGTGAAAGGTCATGGGGACTTATCAGTTGGAAGTGATGGAGGAGTAAGACCTGAGTGTAGGGTTGCCAACCCTTCAGGATTGTCCTGGAATCTCCAGGAATTAAAGGTTAATCTTTAATTAAAGATAATGTCATGTCATGAAACCTCCGGAAATTCATCCAACCAAAGTTGGCAACCCTACCTGGGTGGACTGGTTGACGACTATGAGCTGCCAATGGGATGCAGCTGTGAAAAAAGGTAATTCAATCCTAGGATGTTTCAGGCGAGGTATTTCCGATAGAGAAAAGGAAGTGTTATTATTATTGTACAAGGTACTGGTGAGACCTCATCTGTAATACTGGGTGCAATTCTGATCTCCCAGGTTTAACAAAGATGAATTCAAACTGGAACAGGTTCAGAGAAGGGCTGCTAGGATGATCAGAGGAAGGGAGAAACTGCCTTACAAAAGGAGGTAAGGATCTTGGCTTGTGTAGCCGAACAAACCGAAGGCTGAGGGATGGTATGATTGCTCTCAATAAGTACATCTCAGGCATAAACATCAGGGAGAGAGAGGAGCTATTTAAGTTAAGGGCCAGTGACACTACATGAACAAATGGATATAAACTGGCCATCAACAAGTTTAGGTTTGAAGTTTGATGGTTAGAAATTTCTATCTGAGAAGTGAAGTTCTGGAACAGCCTTCCAAGGGGAGCAGTGGGGGCAAAAAACCTAAGGCCCTGTGTACACTACAGAGTTTTGTCGGCAACTGGCAGCTTTTGGCAGCAAAACAGGGGAGGTGTGTACACTGCAATGCCACTTTTGGTCACAAAACTGCCCTGGTGTGGCGACAAAATCAAACCACGTTGACAAGAGGGATAAAGCTTTTTGTGGCAAACTAAAAGCTACAAAACAACAGCATAGATGCTGCCATTCATTATATTGCCAGAACTGGCCTCCTTCAGTATCCCACAATGCCTGCCAATACTGCTCTGCTCACTGTTTTGAACTCTGCTACCCTACATTGCTGCTGCATAGGCATGTGCCCCTCCCCTTGCAAAGCTCCAGGAAGGTCTGACAGCTGAGTGTGCAACTCAACTCTGGCAGCAAAGAGCAAATCACTAAGTGGAATGTTGCTCTCTTTTACACAGAGGCAGGCAGGAAGGGGTGTGTGTGTGTGTGTGTGTGTGAGAGAGAGAGAGAGAGAGAGAGAGAGAGACTGCTGTGCTGTGCTGAGCCAGGGCGAGAGGCGGGGGCTGATGTCAGGGTTGTTCCCCATACCCCAGCTCAGGATAGGTTGCTTTCTGCGGCTGTCCGAATTTAGAGACTGCATGCTGACATACTCACTCTCCTCCAACACATACACTCTCGCATACACATTCTACCCCCATTCTTACACACTCCCCCAACACATACTTTATCTCGTTCCCCCCCCACCAACTCTCTGTCACACACTCTCCTCCCCGCCACCCACTTCAGTTGAAAAAGCGGCTGGCAATCTAATAGGATGCCCATGGAACGATGGAATTAAGAAACCTGCATTGTGTGATGTTGTACCTGCCCCATGAAGCATTGCAAACCTTTCCCAAAGCACCCTGCAGTCAGTTGCATAGTGGGATAGCTACCCACAATGCACTGATCACTGTGTCGATGCAAGAGCTGCTAGTGTGGATGTGCTCTGCCAATGCAAGAAGCATAGTGTGGACATACAACAGCAGTTTAGTTAGTTTTGTCAACAAAACCCTGTAGTCTGCACATTGCCTAATTTGTTCCCAGACTGAGCTTGATAAGTAGGGCTGTCAAGGGATTAAAAAAATTAGTTGCGATTAATCACAGTTTTGATCACACTGGATAAAAAGACAGTTAAATGTAGCTATTGCAAGGCTAAGTTCCAATACCATCAAATTACTTCAAGTCTGCAGTACCACCTACATGCTAAACATGCTTTCGCCTCCAATTCCTGTGCTACAGATAACCCATCAACAGAAAATGAATCCTGCCATCCATGACAGAGTATGCTTACAGAGTTTCAAGATCTTTACAAGCCCATGATTCAAACAAAGTACAACAGCTTAACCAATGCTATTTGCAAAGTGGATAGCTATGGAATACAGACCACTCAACATTGCAAGCGACAGAGGGCCAAGAGGTGTTATTCAAATTCTACTTCCAATCAGTCATATACCTTTCCCTGTCAAAGAACTATTGCATCATGAATACATGACCTATATCACAATGAAAAGACTACAAAGTTGAAGCTTCTTCAAAATGCACTAGCTGTTGCTTTGACTAGTGATCACTGGACATTCTTGAGCAATCACAGCTGTCTTGGAGTCACAGCATAACTGATGCTGCATGGAAACTGCAGTTGTTTGCTTCAACAGTAACACGTGCTGAAGAGAGACATTATGCCGAAATATGTGTAAAGCATTTCTTGGATGTTGCAAAAGAACAGAATATTCAAGAAAAGGTAATAGTGTGATCAAAATTGTGATTAATCGTGATTAATTTGTTTTGAGTTAATCGCTGAGTTAATTGTGATTAATTTACAGCCCTACTTTAAACTTAATTTAATTTACAGCCCTACTTCTGGCAAGCTAGGGCTCTCCTCAGGAACAGGAACTCCTTTCAGAAACTTTTCTTTGTTCATGTTCTCATGAATTTTGAAGTCAGAAGGAACTAGTCCACCCTGCTGTACAACCACAGGCCATAGAATTCACTCAGTGGAAGGAGTTATCCATACTAGGTAAGTGAAACTCTTCCCTGAGGAAGTGAATGCTGTCTTCATCATTGTGCATCCCATTAGCAAACGATGAAACTGCAGGATCATCACTAAACTTCAAGTCCTGTCATGACAACCACGAGAAGAGATGAGCTTCCCATTCTATTCTGATCAACTTTAACCACCGGTAAGTAGTAGTTCCTTACTGATATTCAATGCCATACAACTCTGCTAAATGCAATATGGTTTCACCTGAAGTCAAGGAACTTGCTGATATAGGTATATTTTACTTTATTGAATTTTATTAGAAATCCAGGTACAGGAAGTCCATAATTCACCAAACTTTTAAGAGGCATTTTATTGGAAGAGCAGACAATGGAAAATTCTTGAAGAATACCAACCATCTGAAAATGGTAATGCTATCATGCTGTGGTCTTTCATGAGATTGAAACCCCAGTCATGGACAGCATTAACATTTTTCAGAGTAAAAAGAAAAGCTATTTAAAAAATTCTCACGAATTTGATGACAAAAATCTAACATGCCTCTTCTGAGGAATCAGATTTGTAGAGAAAGGGATATGTGTAAGTGGTGTGATGCTCATTTATATCTGGTGGATAATTCCTATATTTGCAGTTCATACCTACTGTGTATTTTAGGGAGAGAACATGGAAGAACATAAGTATAATTTGAACACAGTTAAGAATCAGAACAGTGAATGGCAAGACCATCTCCCCCCTTGTTAGTAAATATCTATTGGCATAATGTTAGAAGTAATGAATTTAATGATAAATAAAATGACTAATGTGGCAATACCAGTTGTGAAAGCAGGAGTGGTAGATTTAACGGCTTGTCCTACACCTGAACATTAAACCAGAATAAGGTAGGGTGTGAATTTAAAGTGGATTAACTATACTTATTGATTAACAACCTGTGTACGTTCTTATTCCAGAATAGCAGTTCCTTATTCTCAGTTATCTTAATGCAGTTGGATTAAATAAGACTACTCATGTATAAAATAAATACATTAGATTAAGGTTTCAGAGTAACAGCTGTGTTAGTCTGTATTCGCAAAAAGAAAAGGAGTACTTTTTGCACCTTAGAGACTAACAAATTTATTTGAGCATAAGCTTTCGTGAGCTACAGCTCACTTCATCGGATGCATGCATTCGATGAAGTGAGCTGTAGCTCACGAAAGCTTATGCTCAGATAAATTTGTTAGTCTCTAAAGTGCCACAAGTACTCCTTTTTATTTAGATTAAGCTAATTCGAGATAAGGCACTTTTGTTATGGAATAGGAGCATTCACACATGGAGTTAAGCAGGAATAGCTATTTTGGAATAATTCCCTTGCTAAAGGAGCCCTTAGTGGGGGGCACAATACCTGTTAATCAGCCTACCAAATACTGAATAGTTCACCCGGGTGGTGTCAGAATACATGGATCAAAGATTGTGAGAAGCTCAAATGTGATGTTGATAAAAAGCTTTAAAGAAAGATAACTCCTCATTGCAGCTTTGGGTGATGTGCAGTAAACTAGACCAGGCCACGCCCAGATCAATGAGAATTAAAATACTGAATAGTTGCCTCCTTCAGTAATGACCACCATCTTTGACATAATAACATGTGATTACATAAAACTGTATTGTAATCCATACACTTGCGGGGAAGCGTTAAGGTTATAGAAACCGCCTTCATGTCATTTTCTGACTTTTGCGTGTTTCACTGCAAACTTAGCCTTACAATGTGGCTTTTTTTGTGTGTGGAATGTAGACTCTATATCAGCTGTGTCTGCTCCACAACATCACCTACGGCAGCCTGGAAATACTGCGGCACTGACCCAGTCACCTCACATAGGCTGCTTCCTGTCAACCTTCACCAAGCCAGCAGGTCCCCACATGACAGAAGCAACAGAGAGTGATCAGAGAGAGAGAGAGAATGAAATCCTGTTCTGGCTTGCCAAAGGGGACCAGAAACAAGTCACTTTTTATCAGATCACTGAAACTGCCAACAGGCAAGTTTGTCTCAAATCTGCTAATGTTGAAAGTAGAGTTTCCCCTATAAAAGTGGCTGAGGCATGGTTACTCTAACTTAAACACACACAAAAATTAAATTTCAACTCTGAGTTAAGAATGCAATTTTTTTTATAGCTATAAGCAACTGAAAAGGAACCTGTAAATTCTGATCCTAGGGCCGCAGAGGTCTGCCCATGTAGCACTTATTGGAAAATCAGGGTCTTAGAATGGAAATGCTGTGTATCCTTAACACTGTCCTCCAGGTTCTGCTTATAATCTATTGTTTCCTAGTCACAAATTTCTCTTCATCCTTTAACATCGGGATATTTTACACAATTTTCCCAAACCTAAACGTAAAAAATCTTGATATTCCTAGCAACCTTCCCTTCCCCCAATAACACCGCTAAAATATCCAATGAGATACATGGAAATGTTAACTTCAAAAAATTCAGAATCTGTTCTGTTGTGGAGGAATGAAGCTGAGCTCCTGTCCCCGGTCAGCATTGTGTGTATTCCCACACAAGATGCACCAGACTAAGAGTCTGAGCCTGAAAACACTTTACAGCTGTGAGTAATTACAAACGAACAGAAACGTTAAACTCAGTGGGACTATTCACACATGTAAAGTTACATTCACAAGTGTGTGCAGGATCTGTGCCCTATATAATTAACTCTGTACAAACTGTATATTACAATAGTTGGGGGTTCACCATACGGTTAGGACCTGTGAAAGTTTAAACTTATATTTTTTGCAGGTGCCTAAATATGAATCCCATTATATCTCACATTCGCCACTGAGTTTCTTTCTTGTCAATCTCAAGTGTCATAACTAAATTGTTGAGTTAATAAAGTAGGTGTAATGAGGATGAGAGACTGGCAGCCAGGCTGGCTTTGTCACTCGCTTGCTCTGTCAGTGTGAGCATTTCACAGCTTTGTGCCTCAGGTTTTCCACCTGCAAAATGGATATAGCTTGTTTGTTTCACAGACATGTTGTGAGGCTTCAGAAAGTTTGCATAGCATTTGAAATCCTTGACTAAGATGTATCATAATTTATCACAATCATAATTTCCTAAGAAAAGCAACATTCAAAAAAACTGCTAAATATTCAACATTAAAAATCATGGTAAAGTACTTTCTGTGAGTCAAATTTCCTATGTATAAAAATATTTCTTATAAATGACTACAGTGCACAGCTAGGCATGCCATAGGTTTAATTAATCATCCCTCCCTCCCCGCAATAAAGGAATGATGAAGCAAAGGAGTGACTTGTGTGGGAAGAAAACTCGCTACATCTGAGAGGCAATAGGGTAAAATGAAATATAAGTTGGTCAGCCCAAAATGCATCCATTTATAAATCTTGCTAAAGAGGCATTTGATATATGAAGCTGCTTTTCCCCCCTTTTCCAGCAACCATAAACCAATACATTCTAACAAACATGCCTGTATGTAGAGCAGCCCTTCTTTTTACATGCAGAATGGAGGTTTTCCCAGCACTGTAGTGACTCATTCATGCTTTCTGTCTTCCTCCCACAGTGGCAGTTTGTTCCATATGGGTTCTGGTAAAAGGCATCATACAGTGTTAATGCTAACATGTAGGAGTCAGTCATAGGTAAAAACCCCTATCACGATTAGCATTAACAACATACAGCCTACAGAAGAACTCCAGAGAACTGAGTATGAGCCACAAAGAACTGAACTGGTTTTTCCCATTGGTTTACCTGTAATATAAAGAGAGAAATGCATCCAGTAAATTGTTACAGAGTGATAACATACACCATAGCGTAAAAAAAGGATTGTAGTTATATTAAATTCAGACTAGCATAATAATTTTAAAGTTATTTTTATAATATCAGTAAGAATAAATAATCCATTGTGTTTACTGACTTATTTCTCCTATCACTTCAGTTTCATCTTCCTTTTTTTTCTAAATTGCATTGCACAAGAAGAATGATAGTGATGTAGGGAGAGAGAACAAGTTTTATTTATTATGCTGCTTACAGTGTCTTGGATATTTTTGAATCTTTGGAATAGATAATCAAGATACTTAAATGTACTAAATAATCATCTGAAAATTAGCATGTGATCAATAATTGGTTATAATAAGCGCACCTTTTAATTTTATATTGTCTTAAAATGTATAAAGATGTCTATCACAGGCTCTAGATATTCTGAGAAAATATAGAAAATTCAACTATAGCAATTGTAGCCTCATCAATATGCATTTACTGCTGGTTGAATAAAGGGCCTGATCCTCCAGCTGGATTCTGGAATCATTGGGCACCATGTAGGTGCAAAGCCCCCTGCATAGATCCAGCTGAAGGACTGGAGCCAATATACTTCAGAAGTATATACTAATTTCCAATAGGGTGAAGAGAGAGAATTGAGGTTTTTTCCTCTGTTTATTAAACAGCCCACTGTCTAATAAACACTTTTTAAGACCTACAAGACACTGATGCTTTGATGGAGAATACTTAATAATAGAAGAAAGGGATAAATATCATAGACTAATACAGAAAACTTTATGTTGAGTGGATTGTATTTACTGTTAAGGTTTATGTCTTCTGATCTTGCCCATCTGTGAGTCATGTCCTGAAAGCTAGAGTAATCATGTTGCAACAAGGAAGCAAGAGTAAGAGATAAGATAAGATACTATATATAATGTTTCAAATATAAGATCACATGGAAATGAATCTACTAAAGAAAGAGGGGTCAGACAGAATTTTCTTTCATTAACATATTACACAAACTTTAGACAGATTTCAGTTAGTCAAGTTTGGGAGAAGAATAGTTGATTCAGCCACTGAGAACTATCTTTTTCCAGCCTAATCAATGTACCATTCAATGTTATTTCTGCCAAATCTGCCTCATCTTTTGATCAAAGCATGATTTATCAACTGTTTAAAAGGAAGTATTGTCTTTTAATCCATCTAATAACCATTTTATTCCCAAATCACAATAAATAAGTTTGTAAAACTTGTTCTGTAAAGACATGTTTTTGCCACTTTCTTTGTATATAAGTGACTGAGACCTGTGTGTATTTTTATAGCATTCTTACATTTATCAACACAAGCGCAAAGGGGAAGTTAAAATGTCATGAATCTGTGGTCTAATTTAGAGATTTTAGGGAAATTACCTTCTGCTTTACTCCACTCAAAATGAAACTACTTAAATGTGTGCATGATTCAAGTGAAATATCTAAGAGGCAAACAAAAATTCCACAGTGAATAGAGTTTTTAGTGAGCTAAAAAACCAGTGGTTTGGAAATTTCCAGACCCAGGATTAAAACGGTGATTAAGGGCCATAGTCTGCATTACTTATTCAGGCAAAACTCCCATTGAACTCAGCTGTTACCTAGAAATGCAAATGTAATACAGCATGTTTAAATGAGGTAAAAGGTCTCTAAAGCTTTTGTAATATTTACCTCAGTACTACTGTGAGGTGAGTGTGGCATGGGGATACAAGGTTAACCTTTCATTGCTTTTTTTGAGGACAAAGCATCCAACTTAGTTGTACTTTAGATGGGAAGACATTTCAGTAATGCAATTTCTGTATTGTTTCCCATTTTTAATGTATTTACATTCCCTGTTGCTTATTTCCCTGCTGTTGTGCAATGGGCATACATCTCAATTAAGGGCCTGATCCAAAGCCCATTGAAATCACACGGAACACTGCCACTGATTTCATCAGAAGATCCCATCAGCATACATGAGCAGTGCACTGCATTTTCATCAGGCTGCATTATCTGAAATGTGTCCCAAGTAAGAATCATTTGCATCATACATCCCCAATGTATTTAAATCCATTTAGAGTTTTCCCACAGACTCCCATAGGTTTTAATAACCAAAACAATGTTGGGTCTTTGGCATGTATCAGCAACTTGTTGTGGTAGGCACTCTTCTTTTTCAACCTGCTCCCTAGCGCACAGTCTTCCAGCAGAAAGGCTGAGGCAGAGGAAGAACAAAGGGGCATGGCTGAGTTGGTTCCCTCCGGCAGTCAGAAAAGCCAATAGCCTCTAATGGTGGTTGGAAGGAAAAGCTACATACACACACATCCCATATTATTGTTTGGCTACAAGAAAAGCTAGAAGCAGCAGGCTGGAGCCTGAGATTAGTGCAGACAATCAGCCAAAATCTGGAGGGGAGGCAGCTCTGGTGAGCACAAAGACCCTGTCAGTGGTGCTTTGCTGTCCCCACTGCCCCATGGAATATCAGTGTGAGACTTAGGTGGTGAGAGGGACTTGTGTGGGCCCTGTGTGTGTGGGTGAATTGGGCATCCCATTATGCTTCAGTCATTGTGTAAATTCCAGAATCCTGTTAAATGTTTTATTTCTAAGTTCTAAAACAACAACTGAGTCTTACTTTATCAGGAAGTGGTGAGAAATGACATTTCCTCTCACTGAACCTCTGTAACAGCTTTTTGCACAGCTGTCTGCTTTCCATTACATTAGCAAGTTTGTGGATATGATGGTGCTCTCTTTCCAGGTTGTAGAAACTAGCTTTTTAGGTAATGGAAAAGATGTTCCATCCTTCCACCCATGCTTAATAAAATAAAATCCCCTCCTACCTCCCCATGCAAATTTTCATAGAAAAGATTGACAAAATCTTGTGTGACCTCCCTCCTCCTCTTTCCAACACCCTCTCCTCCTCCTACTAGTGATACCAAAGTATCTTGCTTGTTCTCCAACTCAAATGCCATTTACAACCCTTGCCTTTACTTCCTAACCTCCAACTCCAACCTGGATCCCCTCAAAATGGTTTCCACTAACTGTGTTCCACTGAACAGCTCTCACCAAGTTCTGTCTATTTCTTTTAGGCTAACTCCTCCTCCACTTTGATCCATCTGATGCTTTTGACCCTGTCAGCCACACCCTACTTCTTAAAATCTTGTTCTCCCTTGGCTACTGTGATTCTCTCCTCCTGCCTCACCGATCCTTTCTTTGGTGTCTCTTTCAGCAGGTCTTTCCCTCTCCTGTTCTTTGTGGGAGTCTATAGGGCTCCATCCTGGGTGTGTCTAATATCCATTCTCTGGGCCATCACCCCCACTATCAAGGTATTATCTATCTGCTAATGACTCACAGATCTACCTCGCCACTCCTGGACCTGCAGGCCTCCATCTAATCCTCTCTGACATCTCCTTCTGGATATCTCACTATCAATGTAGACTTAATATGAACAGACTAGAACTTCTTATCTTGCTTCAAAAACCCTCTCTGCTCTCCCCATTCTCTGTCACTGTTAAAAAAAAATCACCATATTTTCTGTCAATGATCTGAGAAAGACAAGGTGGGTTAGGTAATATCTTTTATTGGACCAGTTTTTGTTGGTGGAAGGTACAAGCTTTTGAACTCTGTGTAACTCAAACACTTGTACCTTCTACCAACAGAATTTGGTCCAATAAAAGATATTACCTCACCTCCCTTGTCTCTCTCATAGCCTGGGACTGACCGCTACAACCACTCTGCAAATAACCTGAGACTCAGACAGCTACAATCCTTATCCATGCCCTCATCATCTCCTGCCTTAATTACTTCAGCCTCCTGCTCTTTGGCTTCCCTGACATCTTCATAACCCCCCATGTATTCAGCTACTAAGATCATTTTCTTTGTTCATTGCTCTGGCCTCCCCTCCCTTTGAGTCACTTCAATGATGCCCCTGCTTCCGCTGTATCAATTTCAAGATTTTTTTACTGTAACCTTCATTGTCAGTCACAGCTCTGCCCTCCTGACTTATCTGGAATTGCTTCATATTGTGTCGTCCCTGCACACCAGTGATGTGTGCCTCAACTGCTTGCTTGCTGCACTTATCCACTCCTTGCACAATCTTCCTCGTGCTTTCTCCTATTCCACCCCTTATGCATGGAACTCATTTCCTGAGCAGATCTGAAAAACTACTCTCTTCTCTTACTTCAAATCTGGCCTCAAGTTCCACTTCTACCATGACACCTACAAGAAATCTGCTGGCTAGGCTGAGAGGCGGCTGGGATACACTAACGTTTAATTATAAAATATAAAAGATTGTTTCCCTCTCATGCCACCTTTCATATAAGTATAAAAATATAGTATTTGCTCCAATACAAACTCTTCAGGGCAGGGGTCCTGTACGCCTCTATTTCTGTACAGTGCCTAATGCAACAGGCTCCTGATCCTTACTGAGGCCTCTGGAAAACTACAAATATAAATATATTTAATAATAATAATACAAACATAATACATATGACTGACTTTGCACTGAAGGCCTCTTCCAGAATATGACAACTCACCACATTCATAACTTTCTTATAACTTCCTATTTCAGTAGACAGCCCCGCTTTTCTAAGCCCAAATTATTAGTGGAAAGCTAATAATAGTAAAGAGAGAATCATTAAAGATAAATAATCTCCTAGGAACACGCCGCACCTACGCATCTCTCACTATTGTAATGTAATGATGAATTGAGTGAGTGTTTCTGCAGACCACATAGCATAACGCACAACGACTAGCACAACCTGCCTTTTAGTTTTGCTGCTGTTCAAACCGTGAACACGTGCGCTGCAGACAGCACACCCTACCTTAGCCACTTTAAGGTGGTGTAAAAATAAACTCTTCAGTCCACTTTCATGGGCTTATTCCGACCCATTTTGATTCAGGGGGCACGTCTCACGCAATAAGGCACGACTCACAATTAGTGAGGGTGGCGGAATCTGTCTCAAATCCAGTTGAATTCAGGGAGAATACAGATGAACTGGTATGTATTCCAAAAGGGAAGATTAATCCAGTGACTTTAAACCTTCATGAATCTACTGCTCTGTAGTCTAAATATTTTGTCCAGTCCTTTCCATATACACAATGGGTGAGATTTTCAGAAACCCATAAAGTGATTTAGGAGCACAAGTCCCAATGACTTGTCCCAACACTAGCTTTCCTAATATAGCTTCAGTCAGTTTTGGACCTGCTTCTTGTCCCACTGAATTTAACTGGAATTTTTCCAATGACTTCAGTCACAAGAGGATTCAATCCTTTTAACTCTTTAATTGTAGTGTAATCTGAGAGGTTCACATTATCCCTTTGACAATTTTGAATGATAGGCTCTTTATTTACATCTCAGTCATACATACTGAAATTCCCATCAACTTCAATGGGAGCTCTGCCTGAATACATGCTACAGGAGAGGTCCCTCTGTGACTGAAATCAATCTAACAGCGGCACCCCATGGAAGCCCTAGGACTGATTCTGATCTCACATGCAGTGTTGTAAAGTATGACTCATACCACTGAACTCAATGGAGTTACAATGGAGTGAAACTAATGCAAGTGAGTTCTGATCAAGTCCCTACTCTATATTGTATTTTTTTTTTCTGTCACTGACTTGGAAAGCCAATTCTAGGGTTCATGTTGTTGTTGTTTAAATTACACATACACAATGTATTGCTTCGACTAGTCTGATGTTTCCCACATTAAATTTACATTTGCCTGTTAGCGCAATATGAAGCACTTTATGTACTTTTGAAATACTTTAATTCCTTACTTTTGATTTTATTCCCTAATCTCATATGCCTGCTTTTCTTTATTAAAATGTATGAACCTGAGTATTTAAAACTAGTCTGTTTTAACTGTGCATGTTTTGCAAGCAACTAAATTCATCCCCAGCATAACTTCCCTGAAGTCTGTGATAACTGGTGAAGTCAATGGAGGGATGAATGCCAGGAATGAATTTGGCCCTCAGTGTTAAGTCTGGTTTCTGTGATATTTTTTGCAGGTCAGATCATAGCTTTGCATCCCTTTACAAACTGCATGCCATTGCATTTAGCCAACTCCTTAGACATCAATAGGACTAGAAACTTGGAGTTAACTACCTCAACCCACTTTAAGAGCAGAACTGCACAATGCTTCCAGCCTGAACATTTTTTAACCAGCTTAGATCAGCTCTATTTTTGTTCTTCACTATTATTTTATATTGGCAGCTATTTAACTTTATCATGCTGTTTTCTGAACAGACAGTTTGCCTGTCCTGTTTTGCCCTAAAGGCAAACAATTAATTGGTCTTTGGTACCAATTAGCACTTTTTAAAAATACCACATTTTCTTTTCTACATTGTATAAGGGCTGCCCTACTCTTTGCTTTGTCGAATTATAGTGTTTGAAGTTGGTTAGATGATACCAAGTGCTGTGAGTTGCAGATTATTATTAATGAACAATGAAACAGAGACAATAATTTGTTCATTTGAAAGCAAATGTAATTTTCAATATTTCTTTTCCCCAAAGCCCTTTTATGATGTGAGGAGAAACCTTAATTTGCCAATTTATGGTGATATCCTAGCCCCATTGAAGTATAATAGTAAAACTCCCATTGGCTACAGGAGCCTAAAACTCCCAGTGGCTACAGGTTGTCACTCACATCTGTAGCATGAGGTAAAAAGAGAGATTATTAGAATGCTGCTGTGATTGTGATTGGTACAGCATGTTTCAGTACTTTAGAACAAACTAAAAACCTATTAATACAGTCAACCGAAGTAGGTTAGATCACATTTCCCTCTGAAACTAAGAAATCCTAAACACCATGGTGAAATTCTGGACTCTTTAAGTCAATAGGAGTTTTGCCATTGACTTCAAGGGGCCATGATTTTATCAGATCATTTGCTCTAGATCCAGAAGAAGAGGGAAAGCTGCTAATTAACACCCCCCCCCAATATTCACTAATTTAGACTTCTTGGAGAAACTCTGAACACGTTTCTATTTTAATTCTCTGACATAATTCATTTTCCAGCTTGCTAAAGAACTGAGTCATTTCAAGGAAGATAAAGGAAATGTGTGCTGCAGAAAATCATTACAACATTGAGCTTTGTGATGTTGCAGGGAAGGTTGTGCCAACACTCCCAATACAAATCCTCCTCTTTGTGGAGTAATGCGAGGGAGAAGAAACAGCTCACCAAAGCCCAAATTCTGGAAATACTCACAAGTAGCTTTACTTACAAACATGTTTGAATGCTCAGATGTGTCAGAGCTTAATCCAAAGCCCATTAAGTCAATGCAGAGACTCCTATTGACTTCAGTGGGCTTTGGCACAGGTCCTTAGTATGCTGGTCTTTTGCTTCTGCATACCTGAGCTCAAATGTGACACAGATCACATGCACAGTCTCAATCTACTCCCTACTCAGTGACCAGAGGCTCAACACTGGGGGGAGAAAAAACAGGTATGTTTGGCAGTCTGGACTGAGGTGTTTTTGCAGATGGACTGGCTGAAAAAGCTTACAGAGGACCTGCTGTCCCATATCTCACTCTAACAGGTGCTGCCAATCATTTCCTCTCGTTACCAGTTTTAAAAAAATCCACTGCCAGATTCTCCCATTCTTACTTACACTGCATAGTACCATGCTAGTCAGTGTCAGTAAGGTTGGTAGAGTCTGTCTTCCATAAAAAGAAAATAAACCAAGGCACCACTTTTTATGCAGTTTATCAAGGCTAAAACTTGGTACAGTATAAGAGTCTCTTTGGGAATGTTTTCCCCTGCATTTCCAAAAAACCCACAAAACTATTTGGCGTCAGTTGTGCATAATGAACAAGTTTCAGATGGGATCAAATAATTCCATTATCATATATTCTAATTGTCCTAAATATTTAGGAGAACTTAAAAATTCTAGTGATATTAAACTTTGAAAAGTGGGCATTAGACATGTACAGTAATTCCCCTGCATACCAATTGTTGGGTATGCACAGAATATGTCCTCTGTCTATATGTACATGGATGTCTAGAATTTCTGAGTTAGAGAGAGTATCGTACTCTTTAAAATTTATTTGAAAGGTATTTAATCTGACAGCTCTGTCCCATTCTCTTGAATAAACATATTGACTCAAGACACTGGAAGAACTCTGAAGAAGGATGTGTGAAAAATTTTTGCACATTTTTCAAAAGTTGTTCACTTAAATATTAAACTGCCTCCCACCCAGAGATCTACTTCATGTTATTGAATAAATATCTTTAAAATCCTTTAGCATATATTTTTATAAAATGTTTTTTGTACATTTATACATTAAAAATAAAATAAAAGCATGGCTGAGCTTTGAGACTGAATGCCAAATTTTAGTCCACAGTCAATTTTTATTGGGAGTTGTAAATTTCAGAATTTTTACAAAGCAAGGTATCAATGCTCAGCATACCGCTGCAGTTTTGTTAATGTGGATATGCATATCAAACAAGGTCTTGTATGAGTATGATTTACCAAACATTTACATTTAAAAAAAAAATGAAAAAAGCCTAACCCAAGTGACAGAAGCACATCTGGATCTTTTAAAGGAGGTATTTTCCAGTTGTGTATTTGTAAAATGAGGTCCGGAACTGGCCACCTCTCCATTTTAATTTGCGTCCCTAAAATTTAAAAAGTCAAAATAAATCTGTAAAACGGGTTATTTTCCCAGCTGACAGTCTCTATGGCAAGTTGTGGACCAGAGGGAATACTTATGTTGGAGTCAGAAACCTCTTAAAATAGGGGTTTATAACTGACATTTTATATAACACGATCTTCTAACCTGCATCTCAAAACAAGTTAGAAAATAGGTGGGGAAGGCAGAAAGGAATTAAAAAGCAGCAACAGAATCCACCGTGTGTCTGTCTTCCCGAGGTGTGATGTGACTTCAGTCACATGTAGGTGTATGAATCTAGAGAAGTGAATCTGATACAAAGGTAGTGATGGCACGGTGTCTGTGCTCCTGTGAGTGTGCATCTCTGTGTGTGGATGTATGTGTGCACACGCTTCTGAAACTGAGCCTGCACTGATTATTTGAGCTCCGCTGAACCCTGTCTATGGGTCCCCTCCCTTGGACAGCTCCACGTCTCCTGTAACACATGATATTTTCATTAAAAAAAAAAACCCAAACAAACCAACAAAACCTACCTGCTACGAGGCAATTTCTTTACAGAAAGATGCAAGTAAAACCAATGCAGTGAGGAGGCCACAGACTTCCTTTGTTCTGTCTCACTTGTTAACCAAGAGCACTGGGCTTGTTGATTTTTTTTCTTCTTCTAAAGAGAGAGAGAGAGAGAGAAAATGAAACAAACAGGGGGGAGGGAAGCAACTGAGGCAGCAGCAGTTGCATGGCAGGTCTGTTGGTCTGGCTGGTCACCTTGATATCCTTGCAGCACAAGTTAGGTAAAGAAAGCCTGCTCCAAACAACTTGAGACCCTTTATAAGTCATGAAGGTGACTCATAACCAACCGACTTGGCTTTCAGTAAATCCCCTGACTTTTTTTTTCCCAGAAGAGCTTTTTTTTTTAAAAAAAGGGAAAACAGAAAACTCCAACTGACGTGATAATTTTTCTTTTAACATCATGTACTTTCCTTGCTTGGACAGGGACCGTTTGGCTTTCATCTTTGAATCTAGTAATAATAATACATGCAAATGATTGCTTAGTAGTGATGGTAACATGTTAAACAAGTAAGGGGTAAATTGCAAGAAAGGGAGAGAGAGAGAGAGAAACACACCACACATGCACACATCTGCAGAAGTCTGTAACATGACTACTTGGAGAGGGAGTACATTGCTGGGAACTGCTTCTTACTCTTCTTTATATTACTTTATTAGCCAGAACTGGGCTGCATGGATTTGTCTTATTAGAATTAAACCCCATGGATCTGGTGGGAAAAAGAGATGGATCCTCACTGAGATGGATAAAATTCCTCCAGTCCTCAGCAAACCTGCACCGAGAGACCTGGCAGCACCAGCTGGGAAAAGTTATAACCAGATTGGAGTGAGACAATAAAATAGTGGATTGCGTAACTTTGGTATTGACTCCATTGTTTAGGTTGTAAGGTTCCTTTCTGAGCCTTACTCTGTCCTTCCCATTTGTGACATTATTGGATGTCATCAGATGGTGCTACTGCAGATGATTTTGATAGTTCTGTTGATCTGAACATACAGGGATTATGTAGGGGGAAATGCTTATTTTCAGCTATGATGCCATTCTTTTTAGGGCTGAGAATATCACCCGCAAAATTTCTTTTGTCTGAATTTTGCCCTAATCAATTTATTAAGTAGGTGTAGCTAATGCATACAGATTTTCTCCACCGAAACAAATATTGTATGGTACCAAAATACTACACCCATGCCTTTCATACAATAATTCCTTGTGGACTGATATTTTGTACGCTCAAAAATCAAACAAAATATTTTCTTACTCTGCGAGGGGTGGATATTTTAGTTGTTAGTGTAGCGGGTGGGCTAAATTAAACTATCCTACCAAGATGAGTGAAGCTGCGGCAGTGGCCACGTCTGACAATGGAGAGGTAAGCTACTGCTGTAACCGTCTCACAGTTTTTAATTTAAACAGAGTGTCCCAAAAATAAATGCTGCAACTGAGTTAAAATCCCAGTTCTGCGATGGAGCAAGTATCTATCACAGAGAATAGGCTCTCAGTTTATTGTTATAGCTTAGCTAAATCTGGGTTGGCATGATTGAAAAACACTCAGACAATATTTTTTATTTACTTTTGGACATAGTTTTCAACCTGTTGCATTGCATCCAAACTTTTTTTTAAATCTTTTGGATTTGGACACTAAAAATATTTCCTATTATGATGTCTCAGATCCTGGTAGCTGCTTCAGTAGTTTCCGAATATCTTCTTTAATATAATGCTAGGTGAGAACTGATTGTTCCTATTCCCACACATGGAGTAATCCTACTTGCTAGCAGAATGTGTGCTACATTTTTGCTTTTTGTTATCTTTAGTGGCTATGATTTTTCTCCTTTACTGCTATTGAGAAATTCAATAAAATATGAATTGAATATTATTTTGATTTGCTAGAATCCCTTTTCGGTAGCTTTGATGCTAGTAAAAACCTGATTCCAGAGTTCAAAGCATCCAGAAAACCAGTGGGAATAATGTTGCTACAAGTTGAGGGACTGTATGGAAAACAATAAAGAAAGATAGATTTTTAGTGGAGGATAGGATAGTACGAAGGCTTGCTATAATGCAGAGCTCATCTATACTGTATAGAAATGCATCATTTTATATGGTAAAGTTTAAACAAACTGAAGTTGGGCCCCAACTCACCATGTTCAGAAAGTAGTCAGATCTGTACTATCCCTAGGTTGAAGAGGGCTTCTCTTTGGTGTTCTGGTTTGTGGCAATAACTAATAACATTTTGGGTCCTTTAAAATATTGAAAGGGCAGTTTCTGATTCATTTACTCTAACTGAATAGTGCCTTACTCCACCGGGAATCCTACTGAAATCAGTGGACCACTCAAGCAGTAAAGTGCTACTCAGAAGTGCAATATCAGAATACGGACTTAAGCAAGTATTTAGTTTTCCAGTGTTTGAAGCTGCAGAAGAAATGAAGTGTGGTCTTGTGGTTAAGGAACTGGAATGGAACTAGGGACAACTGGGATCTTGGCTCTACCACAGCCTTCCTGTGTGGCTGTGGGCAAGCCACTTAATCTGTGTCTCATTTTATAGCTGAAGATATCTCTTCGTGGCAACAGTGTCCGTGAAAATGTCCAGTGGGACCCTGATCTCAAATGGGACTTATGGTACTGTACTACTACTATTAATATGGTATCGCTTGTGACAATGGTATAGCTTGTGACTACTATTAATACTGTATAGCTTGTATATTGATTAAAATAATGAAGTCAAAGAAAGAAGTATTAATTTGGTTTCCCCCATTAGCTTCCCAGTCTCGCTGTCAAAGAATCCCCTTTTCCTTTCATATTCTATCTCCCTTAAAGGGTATTTTAGAATATTTGAGCCACTAGCCGAGAACTCCATATAACTTTTTTTTCTCAATAAAGTAGATTTAAAAGATCCACTGAAAGAGATCTAAAAGACTTCCAGGATTACAGACAAGATGATAACATGGGAAATCAAAATTCTACTTACAAAAACACCTACTTGTATGGTATTTTAAATTCAACAATTAGCTGATCTGAATTTTTTTAAAGTACAACTATGAAATCATATGATTGTTCTAATCCAGCATTGGCCTTTGCCTTACAGATGCTTTTGCTAAATGGCCCATTGAGGTGGCAGCAGGAAGGGGGAAAAGAGAAATTAGGAAGGAGTCCTTTAAACCAGGGCTGCCGGAGACCTGCTGGCAGTGGTTACTGGTCAGGAGCCATGGGAGTGTGGGGAAGGAGAAAATGGCTCAGCTGCCTGTGACTGATTAGGCATGAGCTCCCTCCTCCCACTCAGACTGGCTCTTTTGAAGTGCAGCAGCTGTGGAGCTGCAGGACACAGGAAAGGGTCCTGGGGGAGCTATAACTGAATGTGTGTTTGACACGCCTCTCCTAGATGCTTCGGACCATGTCACAGGACAGACACAGCCCTAGCAGCACTAAAAGATGACCAACTCATGGCAAAGGATGGAGGCCACATCTCAGTGCGGATTCTACTCTCTTGCTCCATAGCTTTTGGGACAGTCAGCCAATACTGAGCCACTTACTGGTACAGCAGGAGTTAAATAGCGCAGCACTGCAATGGCTCCAATCTTCCCTCATCCAGAGAGTAGGGATAGACTTCTCTTCCATCAAGGCCCCCCTCCCCTTCCCTCCCCTCCCACATGGAATCTCCCAGGGATCCATCCTGTACCCATTCCTCTTCAATACCTATCTGAGATGACAGAGAGAAATGTTGAGATGACAGGGGCTGTGCTGCCAACATAACATCACCCACCACCTCTATATTTCATCTTCCACAGAAGCAACTAGTGCCATTAAAAGGATGCCACGATGTCACCCTGCCTAGAAGGAGATCAGCCCCTGAATGAAAAACAGGTGGCTCAAACACAACCCACATGACGCTGGTTGGAAGGGGAATATGCTTCAGGGAGTTAACTGGAACACAGTCTTCTGCTTCCATAATAAGCATCTACCCAAAAACCCACTCTGCTTATCATGGTGGTGTGAAGTTTCAGGGACTCTTCATTAACTTTAAATGATTAGGTACCACCAGTGGCAAAACCGCATCCTTCCACCTTCAGATTGCTTGGAAATGTCATCTCTCCCATGAAATCTTGGCCACAGTAATCAATGTCTTTATCTACCCCAGACTGGATTACTGTAGTTCACTGAATGGGGAAGCACTGCAGAGATTCCAGCAAAATGTAGCCACCTGCCACCTCAATGCAATGGGGTGCTGTGAACATATCACCCAATCCTCTGTTCTCTGCACTGACTCCTAGTCTACTTCTGATGCCCGTTCAAGGCCTTGGTTGTGATCTTCAAAGCCATTAATTGATAAGGACTCACTTATATCTGCAACTGCAAGTCCATCTATGACCTGCCAAGATACTCATGCTCTTCTGGGACGCTGAAACTCACAAAACTCAGGGCAAAGCTCACAAGATGCAGGAATAAAGCATTCTTGATCTGGGGATGGAATGAGCTTCCAGAGAACTTAGACAACCTAGAGTAGGGATCGGCAACCTTTGGCACGCAGCCCACCAGGGTAAACCCCCTGGCGGCCTGGGCAGGTTTGTTTACCCGCCGCGTCCGCAGGTTTGGCAGATTGCAGCTCCCACTGGCTGCGGTTCACCGCTCCATTGGCCTGGAGCAGCAAACCACAGCCAGGGGGAGCTGCGATCGGCCAAACCTGTGAACGCGGCAGGTAAACAAACTGGCCCGGCCTGGCCTGCCAGGGGGCTTACCCTGGCAGGCTGCTTGCTAAAGGCTGCCGATCCCTGATCTAGAGTTTACTCTTCTTTTAGAGCATATTACAACACTCTCTTTGAGAAAGCTCTCTCACCATAACTAGACAGAAACCTCATATTTCCAGGTAAGCCAGAAGACTCCATGAAGTCTATTAGGCACTGCACCATAAAATGTAATTGAATTGTGAAGCACTTGGATACTGTGTTGATGGGAGCTAAAACTGTGTTCTATGATTGCAGAATTGGTGACCTTTTCCAAGTGAATTTAAAATTTCTCTGCCTGTATTTCACTATGTCCATAAATCTCCCTTTGAGGCCTCTAAAATATTGCCTTGCCTAAGTACCCGAAAAGAAAAATCTTCTTAATAGCTCCTTTCCTCCCTGACATGTCTATCTTCTCTCACCAGCATGACTGCTTACAATTCTGTCCTCTCTTCTTATCCAGCTTGCCCTGTTTAGACATCATCATTCTCAACCACAGAAGGATGTGCCTGCCCTGTAGAGCTACTAAGTCAGTGGTGGGCAACCTGCAGCACGCGGCCTGTCAGGGTAATCCACTGGCAGGCAGCAAGACAGTTTGTTTACATTTGCATGGCCGCCCGCAGCTCCCAGTGGCCACGGTTCGCCATTCTTGGCCAATAGGAGCTGCAGGAAGTGGCGGCCATCACCTCCCTGCGGCCCGCACTGCTTCCTGCAGCTCCCATTGGCCAGGAATGGTGTACCACAGCCACTGAGAGGTGCAGGAGGCCGTGCAAATGTAAACAAACTGTCTGACAGCCCACCAGCAGATTGCCCTGACGGGCCATGGGCTGCCCACCACTGTACTAAGTTCTGCTGGACCTGAACTCCTTCTATGGTAATGAACTTCACAGGACAGGGACATCCCACACCTATGGAGCATCCGAAGGGGTGCAGGAAATGAGAGGCCTATTGCAAACCCCGACCAACTTACTCTGGAAAAACATGAGGAAGAATGTGAATGATAGTCATTTCCCCTTACACTTTGCTTCAGACTTTGCCTCCATGTAACCTGGAGGAACCTGAGGAACTATGATGATTAGAGAGTCACAGGAAGGCAGGGCCATCAACACAGAAGTCCATACTTCTGCACAGGCCCTGTGCCACTAATGAGGAGCTATTCCCCTTGTTCCCTGGCAGTGTAGCTCCCATGAGCTGCATTATTCTGGTCTCCCCCTGGAGGGTATGTGTTGAGGGGGCACCGAGGACCAGATAATACAGCTCCAGAAATCTCCACAGTGCTCAGGGGAAGGATCAGTAGGTGGCCCCAGTCCCACCCCATCTGGGGCTGCCCATTCACTGGCCTAGTACTTCCCCTTGTGCAGATCCCAGTTCTGTGAAGAGCCTTCTGTGGGGTCCTAGTGAGAGGGTGAATGGTGCCAGAGGGAGCTGGACTCCTCTTTTGTGTGTAAAGGGAGAGAGGAAGGCTCAATCCACACATGGATTGGGGGTACACAACTGGATCCTGTGTGTTGTGAAGTCATTTTTTGTAACAGAACTCATCTTGAATTTGCTCTTACTTCCTGCATAGCTTCCTAAGGGCTGAAGCCTTAAGAGAAATATATTTTGCAAATTCTTCTATAAATCTTGAGCAGCTACTTTACTCTCTCCCTCTCAAGAAAAAAAAAGTCACATATGGGGAGGGCTGCATACTCTAAGCATGACCCTGATTTTCAGGCCTACCTACTCATAAATGACACTGCTGATGAATTGTTGTTCTTCAGTAACATAGACTAGGGATTAGAATTTAAATTTTTAGAAGCTGGAATATTTTGATGGAGTGTGGGCTTGTTTGCTGACACACACGGTTAGTTAACACTTCAACAGCCAAGTTAGACTGCACAAGTCACCCAACATGATTAACTTTTTCCAGTTCTGTGACATTATCTCAACAACTTGACATGGAGACAGGACAGGCTCAGTTGTTGGAATAGGCACTACCCCACCCACTATATATTGTTAAACATAGCAACTATTGTTAGAGAGGCAGCTATATTGTATAATGTCCTTGTCTTTAATTCCTATAGGCTGTTTATCCCTCTTCCCAATCTCCATTACTTTAATTGAAGAACTTGTGTTCTTCAGAAATATTAAGAAATACATTATAGTCAAAAATTAAATGTCAGCAATTAAATAAGACCCCCAAATAGCCTGTTTTTAGAGAGACAACTGGTAAGATGTGATACTAAAATTTAATAAACCCAAAGTGTATGCAAGTGCTGTAAAATAAGGCTAGACTAACAAATGATATATTTTAAATGGTATTTAGTGCCAACAACAATCATTTTTAACATGTGTGTTAAGTGAACTTTGTACTTATGAAAAATGTCAGTCTGAGCATTTGATACAAAAGTTCTACTAAGACAGAGGTTTTTTTACAGCACGGGCAATATATTTCAACCCACTGCTGATCAGTATTCTCCAAATGTAGCCAATCCTGCACTAAGGACCATGTGGTGTGAGAGGACGCCTACATCTATGCAGAGCTCAGAGCTCTACTCTAGAAGAGTAATCATTTGCTTTCCATAAGCAATACAATTAACGTGCTCTTTCATGATTGCCTATGGTGGCTTTGTGATTTGGGCACTAGTCTCCATCTAGTTCTTGTTGAATCATCAACCCATTTCACAAAGGCTATAAAAGAGCTATCAAGTAACAATTTCTGGTAAATGTTCCTCTTCTACTCAAACAGGTGATTCACTGTATCCCATTGCCAGGTCCTGGAGCTATGTTGCCTTGATTCTGTATTTATATTTTAATAAACATTTTATTAAATGCTTGCAAGGTTTTACAATGCCATACTTCTTCCACAGAAGACGGTCAACATATTTTGTTTTATACCCAGAGTTGCTCTTGTTGGGTGTTTCAATGTGCTTTTTAAAAAAAGTTCGATGGTTGAAATCTTTAGAATTTTCAAAACTTTAACGAATCTTTTTCATGAAAAGAGTTCTCCAGTGGTTTGACCAGCTCCAATATTTAGTAAAATAAAAGTGAGACTCTGACCTCAATTATGTCAAGTGTGTCTAAAAAAAAAAATCTCTGTAACCAGAATAGAGCATCTGCTTAACCCAAGGCCTGCATTCTTAGTTAGTGATAGACATGTGTCCCAGGCAATGTTTAATTTGTAATGAAAGAGGTGCCGGGGCTCAAGCAATTAGATGCCAGGGTTCAAGCAATGTTTTTACATTAATAACTGATGCAACAAGCCTGTAGGTGCTGGGGCTATGAACTGATAAGCCTAGAGGTGCCAGGACTCAGCCCTCGCACAAAGTAAGCATTGGCATCATGTATGATAATCCTTAGCAGAGGAGTTAGAATGCTTAACTAAATTAACCACTATGTGTTTTAAGTTCAACAACATACGGGCAAGATTTTCAAAAGTAACTAGTGATTTTAGGAAGCCCACCCTGACACACCTAAGGGACCTGATCTTCAGAAAGTGCTGAGCTTCCATTTTCTGAAAATTAGGCCTTGTAGACAAGTAGATGGCCCTGTGTGCCTTCTTGTGGCCAGGGTGTCTCTGCCCTGCCCTTTATTCTTCCTCTTCCAGGCCTTTTTTACAGAGATTCCACACACTTGCTTGTCCAATCGTCACCCTTATAAGGTCTGGGTTTATTCAGATAACTGAAAAGTAAAACTCTGAGTCACAGAAATCTGTCCCCAAAGCATGGCTCTCCTCAGAGCCTGGGTGAGTGAAAGGGTTCCTTCATCTAGTCAGTTCTATGAATTCTTAGGGGGTGATCCAGCTGGGTTTGGCTTGTAGCTGTCCTGCTCAGAGCTGACTCCCCTGTAGACTTCCCTGAGTCAGCTCCCCGAAACAACAGCTTCGGCTCTCTTATAAGGAACCATCTGCTTGCAGTTCCTTCCCCGTGCCAGGTGTCTCTGATTAGCTCATTTAGCAAGACTGCTCCAGGCTTCAAATCTTCTTCAGGCAGCTCCCTCAATCCCTTTGCTATCTAACATACCACCCCCTGCCTGGAATGGGCGTGTCAGTCACTGCATGGCTTGCCACCTTCATTTGTCCCGAACAGAAAGTCTGCATTCTGGTGGTTCTTGCTGGGATGATGCTCTAAACAAAAGGGCCATAAGGTGAGGTTCAAATGGCTAACTCAGCCATTTGAATCTTTTATCTGGAGCTACTGGAGTACTCCACGATCACTGATGAGAAGAAAGGGGGTCTGTGGCAAGACCCACTCACCCCTGCCTCTGCTTAAATCCACAAACAGCTAAGAGACATTTTTGCTGGTAAAACACCTGGTTGCAGCTTATTTACAATGTTGGTTCCCACCACCTTTGTACACTATACAGCTGCGCTCCTACAGTTGTAGGAGCCTTCAGCTCCTAGGCAAGCAGGGAAGAGCAATCACTCTCTGTCTGCTCCCGTCACTCCCTTCCTATGACTTTTTGTATCCTCTGCCTAATGGCTTTATTAGCCTTCCAGCTCTCCCCCACCCACAAGTTAGGCACACCTCTTCCTCACCAGGTCTGTTATGCAGTGTTTAATTGGTGCTGCAGTGACCAGAGTGCTGGCTCAGGTGCTGTTGCCCAACACTTTGTTACAAGGTCCCCAACAAATAATAGCACAAGAGCTTTCCCAGTCCAGTGTATTTCTAGATGATTCTTCTTGAGGACTGAATAGCAGCTTTCACGGTGCAGAAGTTTCCTGCTCATATATAGAATAGGATGTTCCTGACCTTGGAACATCTGGGGCAGTACTGCTCCCCAGGGCTCTGTGTGAGGTGTCCATGAGTAAAATTAATTCTTGTGAAAAATCAGGGCTACACAGTATGGGTTCGTTACAGAGAATCCGCTTAATTTCTTGGAATGCCTGGTCACAACGGGGAGACCAAGTGACCTGATGAGGGGTTGTTTTTTAAAAAATTTTTTAAAAAGAGATCAGTAAGGGGAGCCCTTGGGGAGGCAGACTTGGGCACAAATCAGCTATAAATACCCTGCTAGCCCAAGAAATGCCCAAACTTGCTTTTTTTGTTCTTGGAATTGTGTTGTCTAAGGCTTCCACTTTGCTGATCAAGGATTGTACTTTACCATTCCCCACTTTAAAATACCCTAAGTAGGTGGTCTTCCACTTCTCTAATGGGTTTGCAGTTAAATTAGCATCTCATAGGGCCTGAAGGATTGTAGCTATATCCTGAGGTGGTTTGGCCAATCCTGACTGCAGATTACCATGTCATCCAGGTAGATTGCTGTTTAGGGTTGGTGTGGCACCACAAAACCTGGTCCATTAGTCTTTGTAAGGTGGCTGGGGTGATGTGTAAACCATGAGCATATTAATAAACTGAAAAAGGCCTAAGGTGGTTGAAAAGGCTGTCTTGGCACAGGAATCGGGCAGAGTAGGATCTGCCAATAGCCCTTAGTTAAGTCGAACTCTGAGATGTATCAGGTGTGGCCAAGCTGATTGAGCAGGTGATTAACTGCAGACTTCAGGTAGCATCAAAGTCAGAGTTCCCTTTGATTTGGTGGAAGTCTTTGCCGAATTGAATGGTCCCATCCAGTTTAGGGACAAGGACAACTGGACTACACTAGGGACTTCTTGACTCCTCAATCACAACTACTTTTAACATCTCCTGGACCTCTTGTATGAACTGGGACTTCAACCCCTCCAGGGTGGGTTAGAACTTTCAACTAGGCTGGATCCTCAATTTCATACAAATCTGGTCGGTCACTAGGGAGATTTGTCCTGGAAATGGTGAAAATACGTCCAGGTACAAGTACATCATGGTCTCTAATTGCTTTCTCTAGCCAGTGAGCAGCCCATCCTCAAGTGCGACCCCATAACTCCTATATCTGTCAGTTTCAGGAGCTGGGGTCCTAAGTCCCTGTTTCCTTCTTCTGACTAGATGAAGATGTTTTCCTGTGCTTTCCAGGCATTAGCAGAATTACCTGGTAGATCTGCTTCAGTTAAATCTGCAACTTCCCAAAATATACCTGGCCAAAAGAACCAAGCCAGTAGTCTTTAAAGCATCTTTGCCTTATCCAGATGTCCAACCATTGTGATGGAGGGGGCTAATCTCAAGTCTGAGAGTGGCTTTCCCATTGATCACGGTGACCTGGTTATAACATTCTCAGAGGGTCTGATCCTCATTCTGGGCAGCAATTAGATCAAACGTATCATCTAGAGGATGGTAGTACAGAGCAGGTAGGATCTCCATTTCTCTCGTGGCTGGAGGCCCTTTGGGAGAAGGGGCTCTTTGGGAGATCTTCTTGGGCCAGACTTCCTCCAGACTAAGACTATGTCAGGGCACCCTCAGCACAGGCCCAAGACTGATTTGGTTCTTGCGAGCTATCTGGGGTAAGAGGCACTGAGTTTCTATTCAGGAGCACAAGGCGGTGCTTCCAATCATGACCATGGATTACAGGCCAACAAAGATGCTCCACTACCCCTACCCTGAGACACCCCAACTGGTCAGCTACTTGTAAAATAATCAAGGCAGTTGAGTAAGTATGCCTTTCCCCATTTATGCAGGAAATCTGAACTGTCTGATCAGGTTCAAGGGCCTTGGGTGGATCAAGTAGCAGCTCAGGAGCATTTGTCCACAGCCAGAATCAATTAGCCCTTCTTCCTGGTTCCCTATCATGATGGGAATCATTAAGCATCTTATGACCCCCTTCTATAGTGGGTTTGAGGTCTTACTCTGCTGGATGAAGTAACACGTGAGATAGTCACACCACATCATGGGGCATTCTCACCACATGTGTCCCAGCTCCCCACAATGATAACATTTGATTGGGCCATCTTGACCAGTTACCAAAGGCCCCCTGGGGGCCTGGAGTCTTGGAGCACTGCGCCCTTGAGATCCCCACAAGGTAGAGGTTTTGTCCTTCAAGGGAGGCCCAACAGTGCAGATACCTCCTTGTTGGGAGGACCCCAAAACCAGGCCCAGCTCCAATGAGCTTCAAGTGACTTCACTATTCCAACACTTCAGGCGTCTGCTTCCAAAACCGCTCTGTCATCTCTATAGCCTCTGCAATGGTTGCTGGGCAGAACTGATGGACCAAGCTTGTACTCTATTGGGACAATTTTTCCAATATTGTTCTAAAACAGTGCTGTCCATGATGTTACCCATAATCTTGTTTTCTGGAGTCAGCCTGTGAGTGGCCAAATCATAGAGCTGTTGGGTTACAGCCCGTGGGCAGCCCCCCTTTTGGGATAGGTTCCTCATTAAACTTCCTCTGATAGGCCTCAGGGGAGAATCCAAGCTGATCCCATATGGCAGCCTTCAGGTCGGATTGGGATAGGGCTTCCTCTGCATTTAGGGCCCTGTGAGCAGCTTGGGCCTTCCCTGTTAGGCAAGGGGTGAGCTGCCTAGCCCAGAAGCTCCTCTCCCAGCCAGTGCTGGCTGCCCCCACTTGAATATTGTCAGTAACACCTGAGATTTGGGGTCTTCAGAGCTAGTCAGTTTGGTTAGGATGGGCCCTGGAAGAGTCTTAGCAGGGAACACTTTCATAGGACGGCTCTGCAAACCTTGCATGAACAGCCTGGCCACCTTGGCTTGGAACTTTTGATTCCTTTCCTGTTCGGCCAGCTGGGTCTCCTGTATGCATTACTGAGTGGCTAGTAAGGCCTCCTGGAACTGATGGTTTCACTCCTACTCAGCTTGTTGCTGCTGTATCATTACTAGTAACATTTCCTCCATGGCCCCTCTTGGAGGAGTGGAGGTTCAAGTCTCTGTTCAGGCATGAGATGTAGAAGACTTGGCTAGGCCCATATACCCTCTTGTGGCCAGAGTGCCTCTGCTCTGCCCTGCCCTTTATTCTTCTTCTTGTCTCTTTTTTACAGAGATTCCACACACTTGCTTGTCCAATCACCATCCCTATAGGGTCTGGGTTTATTCAGACATTAACTCAAAAGTAAAACTCAGAGTCACAAAAATTTGTTCTGAGGCATGGGTCTTACTTCAAAGCCTGGGTGAGTGAAACAGTTCCTTCATTTAGTCCTTTTCCTTTTCATGAGTTCTTTGGGGTAACCCTCCTGGGTTCAGCTTGCAGCTGTCCTGCTCAGAGCTGACTCCCCTGTAGACATCTCAGAGTCAGCTCCCCTCAACAACTGTTTCAGCTCTCTTCTAAGGAACCAGCTGCTTTTGGTTCCTTCCCAGCACCAGGTGTCTCTGGTTAGCTCATTTAGCAAATCTGCTCCACACTTCAAGTCTCCTGCAGGCAGCTCCCTCACCTCCCTCTCACTCCTTGGCTGTCTCACAGGCTCTTTAAGGAGTCTCAAATAGGGCACTGTATAGCTTGTTGCTTGAAAATCTTGGTGACGTCACCCACTTTTAAATGGAGCATACAACTTCACTGGGATGGATAATGGCAATGTTTAAGGCATGGCAGCTAAGCTTCTTCCTCATCTGGCTGTGTACATGTTTATCACTTTTCTTAAGCTTAATTTCATGCAGTTTTATTCAATTTCAAAATATGAGTTGAGTGCCAGCATTACTCCTAACTAAATCCTGCCAGGTTATTTTATTATTGACTCCAGCATAACTGCTGATCCTTTCCTTTGTTCTCCCATAATACTTGTTCCCTTTATAAAATGTTTACAGTTCCTCATATTAAGATAATCATCCCATTCCTAACTCTTGAAAAATATTATTTTTAATCATTCCTTATTACTTCCCCATTTCTGAACCACAATAATTCTTCTTCTCTTCCCTGCTGTTAATGTGGTCAATTCTCATTTTCTTTATCTTCCTACATTCTGATCCTGTTCTCATGGAAGTGGCAAAGCTCTCCTTGATTTCAGTCGTCTTGCTCTTTTTGCTCATTATGTAAGGGATTTGGTAACTCTCTGTAGCCATATGTTCACCTTAAGGGGCATGCTGTGTAATAAAAAAGCTATGTAATAGTTCTGTCTTTGGGCGCTCCTGTTGAGCTATTTAATATCTCTCAGAGTTACAGTCACAGACGAGGGTATGTGGGGTCAGTAGAGAAGGTAAACCAACTGAGAAGTGTGTTTGGTTTAGGGAGCTAGGACTGTAGGAAGAGAAAGGATCAGACTAGAGCAGTGATATTCAGACTGCAGTTTGCAAGCCGCAAGCGGCTTTTTAATGTGACTCTTGGCAGTATATGATATTAAAACACTGTGATTTAATTATTAACCAGTCAGGATGCTTTTACTATGTTATTAACCAATTAAGTTATCAACTTGCACTAAGTTATTAACTTACTTGCTGTGAGAATTTTATATATCTAATATATGTAAGCGAAATATTTCCCCGTCATACTGTTTAAATATGAATAGTACTATAGTAAATGAGACAACGAATTCACACTACTGTGGCTCTTTTGGGTAATGTGATCACTAATTTGGCTCCTGAATCACTGAGGTCTGACTATCACTGGCCTAGGGGATATATGTAGCCCATGCAGCAAAAATTTCTCTATCTTTTTCCCCTTCAGGCCAAGTAGGGATAGGATGAAAGACCTCACATGAGACCTGCTCTTAGTGGCTCTCTTGCAGGGAATCCAATGTAAAGCCATTCTGCTGAGGAAATTCCTGACTTCCAACAGATGGAGAAATTTTCCTCCCCTTCTATCCAATTCTGAGAGTTGCTGCTTCATAGACATGGGGAAAAGAAATCAGAAATGTCAGAAAAAAACTGCAAAACTTTCTGACATTGTGAAACCTTCCCAGGCCAAGTCATCTCTGGGCTAGAGGGTATTTTCACATGGCACTCAGGGACTTACTGCTGAATAAACAGGGCAGGATATGTCCCATAGATCTTGGCATGGTGGTTTTCTTATGGGTTACAAAAAAGACTGCATAAAGTAGAAGTATTTCCCCGATGATAGACCAGATTCCAAGTCCATAAATTCCCTTTTCCGCTTATAAATTAAGGATTGCATCTTGGGAACCAGAGAGATAATTTGTTTTGATTGTTATCTCCTGGGCTGGAGCCAATTGTTTGTCCACAGAACTAATTTTCTGAAGGGTTTCTTTTGTTTCTGAGGGATGCAACTGACGTCCTCTGGCTAAGCCAGCTTATTGAGGGCTAGCATCTGTCATTTTCTAGGACCCGTTATGTGTGTGTGTACATATTTATATCTATCTATATATAATCTTTCCCAAGATGAACAGTTCTGTTGTTTGATCAAACTAATGGAGACTGGACTACAGCCATAATCATTAGCTGCTCAGGCTTGTAAAGGAAATATATAAAACTTTGCAGAGGCTTAAGTGCACCCTAGTAAGTATAAGTGAGTAAGTATAGAATGGTGGGGGTCTGCTGTTCAGGACTTAGGAAGGTACCTGTGTGGGTAAAAATCAGATGAAGGGTCAGTTTAATGTGATGGTTCCTCACAGGAGAGGAATTCATAATATTTCATGTGGGAATGATTTGGATGACAAAATAAAAGTTTTATCTACTGAGTTAGAGGCATATCTATTAGCTGAGAGTATTAGTGGAATGACTTTTTTTCCCAAACTTGTAGCAACTCCAGGGGAAAAACTATTTCACTCAGTTTTCTCAGCCCGGAACTGAACTGTAACAGATCCTGCTGTGGAAAGTCTCTGCTCCCACACTTCATTCACTGCAAGTTCCATTTACACACCTGCTAACGGATTTTGTTTTATTGCTTTACAACTTAATCAATTGCAATGTAAGTAAAGAGCTAAGGAGGGATATTGTGGCTGCACAAAAGCACTGAGCGGTGTTCACCATGTGTTAAACATGAGCCTGAACTATAAATGTCAGATCTTAGATTGTGGGGAAGTTTGGGTTTTGCTTATTACAGAAATAGCAGGAGGATAAAGGATTCAGCGTCCCTTTGGGGAAGAATCCAAATCGCAGGTAGTGGAGATGACTTTTGGGGGTGGAGCTAATGGATATACTTTTGGTAGTTAGAATTGGATTTTCAGATTCAGCATCCTCTCTAATTATGGTTAGAAATATCTAAAGTCTCTGCTTTTTCTTGTTCACAGTAAAATGGAAAAGATATATGATTCACGTGAATTACGACAGCATTTCCTGAAGTGAGTGGGAGTTTTGATTGTGCGAGGTACACAGAGTTTTACATCTTCAAAGAACTTTGCAAATGTTAAATAAGAAATTAAGAATACCACATCACAGCATGGCTTCATTAGATTTCCAGCTTGCCTTTGGAAACTTAGTTTGTCTGGATAGCTTGGGAAATTCAGATAAGAACTTGTGAGTGCTTATCCAAATCAAATCTCCAAACCTTTGCAGTTTGTCCATCTCTACCTAAGTCTAGAAATGGACATCTGCCAGAACACCCCTACAAATGCTAGAAATAGAAATCCAGATCTGGATCCGAACTCATGGCTCGGGACCATCTCCATTCAAAACCTTTCAATTTTGTGTGCTCTTGACTGGGAATGTGGGGAAGGGTCGGGGAGGGGCAAGGAAGGGAGTAAAACAAGTTTTTGTTTCTCAGATTGCGGCCAAGCATGCCAACCTTTAACCTGAAAAGGATTATTCTGTGGAAGTTTTTCACCCATCTGAAAACAGGGGATTTGCATAGAAAAGCCTTCTTGTCATTTTTAGCTACAGTATGATAACACGTTAACACATCCACAAATATTTGTGCCAAATGTAACAGAAAAGGGATATTTAAATAAAGGAAAAAACCTGAACCTTTGCAATATCTCATGCTATTTTTTTCTGTTGTAATTACTAAACAGTTACTAGCATGTAAATATATAACATATAGAAAGGGTTAATGCACTTCAGCTGATAAATTTATAGTGACAGGAAAACTACTTAGGTTACATTCCCTGTAACACAGAAAACTTGGGCTGTCTGTATTTGGCAAAGCACAAAGCATTCAGAAGATAATTTAATGGCAAGGAATGGAAGGAGAAGATCTATAAGAGCATGTTTCACAGAGAACAATGTGGGTGGGGAGTTTTTATAAACTACTCACAACTTCAGAAATTTCTGAATAAGTCAGGCTGTCAGTCTCCCATCAGTCTCCCAGCAATGATCTTTATTTTAGCAAAGCACGTGGGGTTTAAACTTTCTTCAGTGTGATGCGTCTTTTCTTCCCAGAATCCACTTATTGATGGCATTGTCAATGCAAAAGTCTGGGCTTTTTAAAAAAAGACTCTCATGTAAACTGGTATCTTTGCTAGGCAAAGTAATTTTTAATGCAAAAAAGTTTGCATGTGTTTAAGCAATCTCACTTGCAACACTTGTCAATACTTAGATTAACTGGATTTTTTTTTAACGTAAATTTGCTAAGCATATTTTAAACACTGTTAAATGACTGGCTTTTTCTCTTTAATTCTTAACAAATATTCTATTTTCAGTAGAAGAGCATGACAGCTTTACCAATTCAAGCACTGGACACCATATACCCTTACTCACATAAATAGTCCTATTGGAGTAAATGGGTTTATTCACATGATTAAGGATTGCAGGATCTGGGCCATCACTTCCCAGTACAGAACTGGAAAACTTAAACAACACTAAGGAATACTGAATGTGCTATTGACAAACTAACAATATTTGTAAAAGTTAGGTTAATAGTATGACAATCTGGTGTGTCTGTTTTAGCTTCTGAATGATAGTTTTGGGAATATCATGTGGTATTTCAACCTAAATTTTGAAGGTAACCTTTAGTGTAACTAAAGCTAGCACAAGCAGCTCCTACACCAAGCTAGGAAGGAGGAGAGATTCTGTGGACAAGCAGTGATGTGGTTAGAGGGCCAATATGCTCCTTCTATTCTTAGCTGGAGATGGTCTGTAAGGTAATATACTTAGCACCCTCTTATGTCAGGTTGTGATACTGCAAGTGGTCCTTGTCTCCAGTGCTCCTTGTATGCCATCTGCCTCTCACTGCATCTTCCGGGGCTTGGCCCTCAGGCCAAGTTATAAAGTTCAGTCTCCTGCCAGGTTAATAAGTTCCAACTGGAAGTTCACAAATCATCTCAACAAGAAAGAGCCCTCAGTCACAGCCCACCCAATACTCCTCATGTTGGGTTTGCATATCCCTTCCCCAGGGACTTATAGGGGAACCTAGGCCCATCCTCTACTTTGAGTTCCAGCCCACGGAGTATATACACTAAGCAGCTAGGTTTCCTTGTTCAGACATGCTGCTGTTTCCCCAGGCCACTTCCTACTTCTAAGCCCCATTTTGCTGGTTCTCCACACCCCATGCTTAACCCAGCCTTCCTTTGGTTTTCAGACCTCTGGCATCTCCCTTCTATGCTTAACTAATAAGCATTTGCTGTTCTTAGGCTCCACTGAAGTGCTTTTTCTAACCTTAGTTCAGTTTCTCCCCTCACAGGAGCCGAACCTGCTCCCTTTGGATTCTCCTACCTGGCTTCATACCTGTTTAAGCCCTATTTCAAGCCACCTCCCTTTCAATATCTATGCCTTGCAAGTTTCTCCACAGGCAAATTGTGTTTGTACTACTATTTCACCTCTACTGAGTTGCCTCTGGTTCCTTATAAGGCCCATGTGCGTAATGATCCTTACCTACCTCCACTCTCTCTGGCAGGAGGCAATCAATCAATCACAGGTGCAGTAATTGGCTATGAAGCCAGTCTGCCAGGTGATGGGAGTAAGCTCCATCTCATGGTCCTTTGGAGACCATTGTCATGGCTATAGACTTAGTAGGCACTTAGCTGCTGTAATGTACACCAGGGCTGGAACTGCACAGGGTAGGTAATCAGGCAGCTGTAACTGGTTCTTAGGTGGCCATCCCTTCTTCTGTTGCAGGAAAAGAACATGGCTCAGTCACCATATCTTTGTAAAGAGATCAGGCTTTTAATTTGATTTGTTCTGTTTGTAACTTTACAAAAAATAAGCCTAACCACATAAGGCATTCTGATATAAATCTAATTGTATACTCCCTCCTTGCAGATAAGTAAATATCAACCAAACATATTGCAAAATAAACCTTTACTTTCCAAAGACTAACAATCAATGGGATTTTCACATATGGAGTGCTTATAGGATGGGGCATGAAGTGCTTCAGTAAATGTCCATGATAAGTGTTATTCCTCTGACAAATTGCATCCTTCCAAAGCCGTAGTATTTCCTTCTGTCTGACAAATATTCAGCAATTCTAATGTAGATTTTCTGTTCTCATCTGCAATGGGGTGTCCAGCTGACACAAAACCTGAAGGGGTTACAATGGCCAGACAGGCCAATTAACCACCCAGGCTGCATCTGGAGGAGGAGTCAGGGAACAGAGTTTACTTAAAGAGGAGGCTCAGCTGGACAGGAAGGGAGGGGGCTGTATAAAGCCCAGGAGCTGAGAACAGAAAGGGGCTGCAGGAAAGTAGGCTATAGTCACTCTCTGGGAGAAGGGAGGAGCGTTTGGGGCTATAGAGAGTAGCTTACATTATTCCCTGGAAGGAGGGAGTTTGGGCTGGCAAATCCAGAGAAGGGGGAGAGCTGGAAAGGCTCAGGGGAAAAGCAGCAAGCTATGGGACAGGGAAAACCTTGGCTGCTGATGAGAGGGCCTCTGAGGTGGAATCTGGAGTAGAGGGTGGAACCAGGTTCCCCTACCAGCCATTAGGAAGTAGCACAGACCAGGCAGTGGAAAGCTGACTGTCTGGGATGATTTGATACCCTAGAAGGGGGAACCTTTGATACCCTTGAAGGGGGAAACATGCTGAGTTGCCTGGCTGGAGAGCTGAGTCATGAAGAGGTAGCAGGAACCCCTGGAGTCAGAGAGGTGGTGTGTACCAAGAGATACAAGCAGAGAGATGGAGTGCCACTGCAGGAAAGAGCATTGGCTGCACAGAGCTAATCCTCAGAGTGGCCAGGAGGAGATGCTGTCCAGTGGTGAGTAGAGCACCCTGTGATAACAACCAAAAACATGATAGGGACTTTTTTCTTTTTTACAGTAAACATTGATTTCCTGGAAATGAAGCAGCAGTAAAAGAGAGTAACACAAGTTTGTGATTACTGATAGCAAGGACACAGGGCCTTTTCTGCTCCTACTGGAGTCAATGGCAAAGCTTTCAGTGATTGCAATGGTGGCTGGATCATGCCCATAAGGAGGTACAAGAGGGAGAGGTCCTGGAAGCTAAATTTAGAAGTTTTAGGGCCCAGGGCCTCTGTTGGCATTTTCTCTGAAATGCTTCTAGTTTCAACTGCAGAGCTGGCTAGTCAGGGTCAACTTCACAGCCTTCATGTATGGATGAGAAGCTAGCAGTATTGCCAGCCCCCAAGTCTTCAAAATATCCTCATATTGGTTTAAAAATAATGCATCCGGGTTCTTTTAATTTGCTTACTGGTGTTACACCCCTTAGGACCATATTTTCAAGCTCCTCTGGGCAGCCATGTTGTCTGGACACTCTTTTTAAATGATAGCTGTGATTCTGTTATCACATAATTACAGGGTCTGGGACTTTAAGAAAAACACTAAAATGTCATGACACTCTGCGACACTGCTGTGTCACCCTGCTCCTCACCCCAAGGTGATGTCACTGGATGGTCTCAGTCTTTTGGCTGCAGCTGGTTCAGCCCCCTGCCTCCTCAGGTGGACTTTCCCTGTCTTACACTAACGGCTGGTTTGGGGTAGTGGCGGGTAGGTGCTGAGCTAGCCTGGGAGCTCACTCTCTTGCCTGCCCAAAAAGAGACAAAGCAGCACCTGAAGACAGGCTGTTGAAACTGTGGCTGTGCCTTTCCTGCTGTCAGGAATCAGGGCCTGCAGCAGAACTAGTCTCCAGGCAGCCTCATCAGTACAGCGGGCCTGCATCCGCTACCTGATTAGCCATGCCACCTGATTGTCTGCAGGGGCTAGCAGGCTGGCTCTTGGGCTAGCAGGCTGGCTCTTAAGCCAGCAGCAGCAGCTCACTGGCTTCTCAACGCTCATACCTGCTACTGGGCCTGCTCCTGTGTTGCCTGGCTTCTGCTGCTACTGCCTTGCCTCTGTCCTGCCCCTGTCTTGAATCCCTCCTTGCCTGATTCCCTGCTCGCTCCAGTTCCTGAGCCCAAGTTTTGACCCTTGGCTCTGGCTCTGGCTCCTGACTACAGACTCCAGCTAGACCCTTGGCTCTGGTACCCAATTTCTGCCTTCTTGGCTTTGGCTCTCGTTGACTGACTATGGCTCTACCCCTGGCCGCTAGGCTAGACTGCCCTCATCCTAGTTGGCTGACACCGACCCAGCTGATCAATATAACAGCTGACTGGCGGCTGACAGGGGGAAGGAAAGAGAGTGCTGAACACTTCATTAAGTAGTAGCCTCAAACTCCCCTCTGCACCAGTTGGTGACTGAAAGCGTGGGCCCCCCTACCTCTAAAGTTTTACTGATGCTAAGAAACAAAGCAGTGTGAATAAATGGTCAATTTTTCAACACAGCATAACTGGAAAAACTCTGGAAATAGTTACCTCACTAGGGCACTGGGGAAACTAGCTTGCTGGAATGAGAAGTAGCCAAGAAGGAGAAATGGAAAATGCATTATTTCCTTTCTTGTCTTAGGGAATCCTGAAACAGTAAACTTACCTTCTGTGATGAAGGATCCTTTCAGCTCGCCCATGTCATGTCAAAGTGTACTAGTAGCTTCAGAGGAATCAGATAGCTGAAAAGTTTGCTGGAGGGAACTATGCTGATGAGATGACAGGGGAGAATGGGGACAGCATGACATCTGAAAAACCCTATGCAGGGTTTACAACTCGGAAGGATGCGTGTCCTGAAACAAGTAAGTTGGATGCAAGTAGGATCAAGCATCCTTGAGGACCTTCTGTACAGGGACATCACTCAATAGCTTATTCCTTTTGCGGGGAGGGGGATGGAGGGGGAGAGAGAGGCTTTGGGGGTGGTGTGCATATACGCACAAAGTTGTAATTTTAGGGACTGAGGAAGTACCTTCACTCTGAATTAGAATTAACACCTTTAAGGCTAATGTTGCCTCCTCTCAAAATTTGGTCCTTTTTAAAGGTGATTATGCATAGAACAGAGTCCAGGCATGCCAGTAAGAAAGGTACTTTCTGATGCCACCACATTCATAGATGACCTTCTTTTGCAAGTGGGTGGATGAGTTTTGTAAAGAAAACTGAAAATTTCTAAATGGACTCATTTGCCTCACATGACTGAATGCGTATATGCTTCCTTGACTTTTGTTAACAAATAACGCCAAACCACTGAACGTTAGGAAGCATTCCCGTCCAATTTCTTAGAACTTTTTATTGTTCCCCTTTCTTAAGAAGGCTGCCGTTATAATCGTATGTCAAGAATGATTCATATAATGCAAGATAGATCTGTGTGCGCTTGGTTTTCTGTATGTTCAGTTGTTCATAAGTTTACATGGCTTATTTTTGATTTAGCCTTTATTTTCTTCCTGGATATGTATAACAGTTTATTTACTTACAGTTTTGTGAATGGTACCTGTCACTTTAACCCTTGGGCATCTTACATTTTAAAAAAAATACACAAAATAGAGATCTAAAAAGACTTCATAAAAACTTGTGTATCCTGTGCCTCTGCATATTGTGCCACTAATTAAGGTCCTGATCCTATGCTTATTGGAGTCTTTCTATTGTTTTCAATTGCGCCATTGATCCTGCTCTTATTCAAGTGACTATAACCTCTCCCCTGTTTTGACTTGAATAGGGGCATGATTGGACCCATAGTTCACAAGTCAAGTCAAAGAATGATGAGACAGACACATCTGTTATGTGCCGAAGCTCACCACTACTGCATCTTTCCCAGTGCAGACTGTGGAGGAGTGAGTCCCTCCGTAGATGCACTAACACAATTGCACAATATTGTAAAGCTGTCTTTAAGCATTTCAGGTATGTAATTATTTTACAAAACTGTAGTGTCAAATTTTCTCCTTGGTTTATCTTTAATGCGGTATTACAGATGTGTGTTTAACATTTACTGTCACAAGGATCTGAACACTACATCAAGACTTCATTTAAGATCTTAAATCTGCTTTATGGCAAACATCTTAAATCTTTTAATATATATCTTAAAGCTATTAAATAGGTTCAAGAGTTATGCAACTTTATTTTCAAATATTTCAAATATCCTTCTCTGTCAAAATGTACATATGGCTCCCTGCCAATGGATAATACACAATTACAGGTTATATCCAAGTCTCAGTAAAAGTACAGGGTGAAAAAAGGTCCAGCAACTCTTAACACAGTGGGGACATGGCTGGCAGATGGTGACCATTGTAAATTTGTTGGTTTGTATCGGGTGGTGTGCAATTCAGTAAAACTTATGGTGTAGAATACAAGGCTTATGAGGATGGTAATATGCTGACGTAAGACTTCTAATAATCATAAACATTCATTTGGGTCCATACCTGCTTGCTATATTTCTATGACTAGTCCAATTTGAAGTCAGTGGAACAGATTTGTTTTCATTTGCACATGTCTAAATCCAGAATAAGTCAACTGAAGTTACTCTGGATTTACACTGGTATAAATGAGAGCTGAATCTGGCCTACTGAACTTAATGGGATTATTCTTGTGAGTTGAGTAAGATTAAGCAATTATTCCAAGTGTGCTTTAGCACCATGAAGGTAGCTATGATATAACTTAGCTGAACAGGAGGGCTGAAAAGACCTCAGAATATGAAGGCAGCTATCTGCTGCTGCTGATTTCTTAGCATTTCCACTGACGTAGCTTAGGGAACATAGTTGAGGTGAATATAATTGTCTGAGATGGGCCCCAAGAGTGACTAACTGTTAAGAGATAGTGGGCTGTGAGAAAATGGACATATATTAAAGTGATATCAAGGGACATGCAGTGGGAGTGTTGAGACTGCTTTGAAAAGGCTCATAGTGGCAGTGTGTGTCATTTGGGAGGGCAAAACATTAGTTTCCAGGTTCTGATGGGTTGAAATTCTTGTTATAGCTAACACTTTAAATTATGATAAAAAGGCAAACTGTTTTGAAATACTAACTGTAACTCCTGGGGAATACTTTGTTCTAAAATGGCTATTTTATTTTATCAGAACCCAGTAAAATACTTGTCATTTGGATACAACTTCTTCTTTCCAACCAAATAAAACAAAGACCAATATATGGGGATAAGTGTTATATAAAAGCAGTAAAACCTCTGACTATCTAAAAACATTGCCAGAGGTCTGGATTTTAAGATTGCAGTTGAATTTCTTTATGTAAAAAAAGAAAGGTCTGATCTTGCCTCTTTTCCATGGACATTATCTCATACTTGGTCAATAGGGGTCTTGTACATAAAATGAGTGGATTGGCTCAAAGTGGCTAAAGCTATAACATTCACTTGAAAAATAATTTTACAAATTGGACTGCACTCCTGGGCAGGGGATGGAGCATGCATAAGAAATCATGCCCGTCACAACTCTGCCTGGGATATATCTGACTCTTGGCTCTGGGTGGACAGGAGTCAGTGGAAGCTGAGTGCCCACTTAGTTCTGCATGCTCCCTGAGTAGGCAACTTCCTTGGTTCTGCTGACCAATGTATAGCCAGTGCAGCTAAGCTGGGGCAAGCGGTGGTGTTACCTGCTGTTGTTATAGGCCTGTAGCCAGTTGATACCACTATGGAGCAAGGGAGTAGTAAAGAGAGAATTGTGTCAGAGGCACAGCACCTCTGAGATGGTGAAGCCTGTTGTGGGCTGCACCTGAAGGCCCATGCTAGCCCTTATAATTTTGTTCAGTCTCTTGGTAAACTGGCAAACCCTTGTTTTGCCACTGTCCTTTAGGATTTAGAACATAAGGTAGTCAGCTGGCACAATGCACAGTACTGAACAGCTTCAGGAATATTGCATGTTGCTTAGCTTCAGAAATGTTTTGCTGCCCAGATATTTGTTTTGGCAGCCAGTGAGGACCCCTAGGGTGAAATAAAGACATTAATGAACCAGGTTGTATTCAGTTTGAACATTTGCCTAAACAAATTTGTAATACCATGAATGAAGAGAACACATTTCAATATCTTTTTGAAATGGAGATTGGCGGATACCCTATTCCCCACATCAGAGTCATGTCTCATGAAAAGATTGTGGAGTTGTCTCACTTTAAAAGGGTCTTTCAGTCTGAAAGATTTTATTGGTTTAAGAGAGATTTCCCATACTTAAAATGGGCAATACCACTGAAGCTGGTCAGATCTCTCAAAACAGAAGAAACTTTGTCAGTGCAGTCACTGTATTTCTAATGTGTGTGTGACGGGTTGGGTCACAGAGACTCCTTTGGGACTGCCACCTGATTTGCTGGGACTACCTCTGAGCCCATTTTCCCTGGCAGCTTGGAACTTCACTACCCTGCCTTGTTGAGCCAGACATGCTAGCCTGCTACAAAAACAGCTCCAGGTCTGAACCACATCCCCCAAAAGCTGCAGGCTTAACTGAAAACAGCTTAAGAAGTGCTCCTGCCTCCAACACCCAGATACCCAGTTCCCAATGGGGTCCAAACCCCCAATAAATCCGTTTTACACTGTATAAAGCTTCTACAGCGTAAACTCATAAATTGTTTGCCCTTTAAAACACTGATAGAGAGATATGTACAGCTGTTTGCTCCCCCAGGAATTAATTACTTGCTCTGGGTTAATTAATGAGTAAAAAGTGATTTTATTAAATATAAAAAATAGGATTTAAGTGGTTCCAAGTAATAACAGACAGAACAAAGTAAGTTGCCAGGCAAAATAAAATAAAACACACAAGTCTAAGCCTAATACAGTAGGAAACTAAATGCAGGTAAATCTCACCCTCAGAGATGTTCCAATAAGCTTCTTTGACAGACTAGACTCCTTCCTAGTCTGGGTCCAGCAATCACTCACACCTCTGTAGTTACTGTCCTTTGTTCTAGTTTCTTTCAGGCATCTCTTTGGGGTGGAGATGCTATATTTTTAGCCAGCTGAAGACAAAATGAAGGCGTTTCCAGGTCCTTTTATACTCTCTCTCTCTTGTGCAACACCCTAGCCACAAGATGGGGTCTCTAGCCACCTGGGCAAGTCACATGTCTAGGAACGATTCAGCTTTTTGCAGGCTGATGCCATTGCTTACATGTTAGTTTGAACATTCCCAGGAAAGCTCAGATGTGGATTGGCGTCTCCCAAAGTCCATTGTTAGTTAAGTACTCCCAGTTACTTGAATAACCCCTTCACACTATGTTGACCAAATCTGTCTTATGTGCTTCCTACAGCAAACACTTTAAATACAAGCATAGAGCCTACGCTCATAACTTCAGATATAAAAATGATACATGCATACAAATAGGATGAATATATTCAGTAGATCATAACCTTTGCAAAGATGTGTTACATGGCATATCTAGCATAAAACATATTCCATTTATGTCATATTTACATTCATAAGCATATTTCCTTAAAGCATTATGGGGTGCAACATCACAATGTGGACCAACATGTTCTGATGTATTCTGACATGAATATGCACGGGGGCATGCATAGTAGTAGATTTTTCAAAGACAGGCCTATCTGAGGTTACAACAGTTTGGAGAGCTTCCATTGGGATGACCAACAAGTGCCTGATACTGTGAGTGGACTTCAATCCCACATTTGATGAGAACAGAAAGTGGTTCACTCCAATCATTTTGCATCTTGGTTTCACAGGGAGTTTAGGGCACTCAGCAGGACAGGGATCTAATTCCTTTCTAATAAAGCAAATACATTTGTCAGTCAAATGACAAACACAGATGTAGAATGCATCCGATGAAGTGAGCTGTAGCTCACGAAAGCTTATGCTCAAATAAATTTGTTAGTCTCTAAAGTGCCACAAGTACTCCTTTTCTTTTTGCGAATACAGACTAACATGGCTGCTACTCTGAAACACAGATGTGTTTCATTTTTTTTTTAAAGTTGTGTTTTTTAAAGACAATACTACTTGGATGGTGCTTGCACTCCCACTGTTCTTTATCTGTGGCTAAACTGATATTTCAGTCTCCGGAACTGGTTTTCTGACCACTTTTAAATAACTAATTTCACAGGGGGGAAAAAAGCATCCTTCTTATCCATACCTGGAATTTTTAACTATATGAAATGACTGAACAGCAGCAGAATAGGAAGCCAGTCTTATGTATGGATGTGCCATGGTATAAAGGGAAAATAACTATTGTCCCAGTGAATAATAACCATATTTAGGAATCTGCTAAGCCAAAGATGTGTATCTTGCTTCTTTATACTCAGGCCCTGAGGATATTTACCACAGAACCAATCAGTATTTGTTGTGTTTAAATTTTATATTAAATTAATATGATTATATAGAGATAATAAGTTTAATTATATTGGTCTGATATCTGTCAAAGTCTTTCTGCGTGCAAGACTCAACATTAGTTCAGTGGGAGTTAACCGTATAGACTGCAGTGTTGGACCAATATACAGATATGTGAAAATATTAAAAAATCCCATTTCAAATAGTAAAATCAAAATATATAAAAAATTTATTATGCATTTATTGGCAAACATATTGTTAGAACCTAATCAAATTAACTAAACCTGACATAATCTCTTTTCTGCTGCCAAATATCATTCCATAAGTGGATTTATTATCTAATGTTTGAACAGGCAGATAAGTGACCTAAAAAGAGATTTCAGTATTTTAAATAGACATAATCACTTTTTGCTTAGACTTGGCACTCAAGTGTTGAGAATTATTCTGCACGAGAAATAGTAAGCATTGTATCATTCTAAGACTACTATCTTGAGTTTCAAAGGATATGGAGTCTTATAGATCTGTCCTACATGCTTATTTCTATTCGAGAAATCAATATAATTTTTCTGATGGCTGCAGCCATACCACTTTAGACTTTTATTTTATCAATTCTTATAAGCTGTATCAGGGTTGGGTCCCTTCAATCTCTCTGTGGAAAGTGTACGAGGAAAATCCTAAATCCTTCCAGTCTTCACACTGTTATAGTGAAACTCTATTAAGTTACTCATGATGCTCAATGCATGTCCCAATCCTGATCCCACTGAAGACCATGAGATTTTTTTCACTGACTTCAGTGGGTCTTAGAGCAGGCCCTTGGTGTTTCTGTAGATGGGACTTCCCTACAGACCAGTACTGATCTCAACAAATAAAATAGCTTTGTGTCAGGGGGCACTGAACTGTAGAATTGTCTTTTGGACAAGGGGTTATTCAAACACAGGTGTACTGGTTTAGGTTAAACCATTGCCAACCCCTGTGTGGATGTTCTTTTTATTTTGGTTTAAAATAGGTTTATTTCGATTCAGCATAAACCACTTGTGAACCAAATTAAAATGCTTACTCTTCTGTTTGCATTGGCTTAACTAACCTTTTAGTTAAACTGGTGCAATTCTGGTGCTTCACCCATGCTAGCACTGTAAAATCAGCAGGTGGCACAGACTGTACAAGTCCATCTGGAACCCTGGCTATCTACGTGCCCAGCTATAGAATGGCTAAAACTAGTTCAGGTATGTCTGTTCAAGCTGCAATCATACCAGGGATTGCAGTGTAACATACCCACTGCCTGGGGAGAAGGATCTCATATCCTAACTCTTATCATTTATGGGTCATTTCTAGTTACTTACATACACTTCACACCCTCTCACACTTCTGGTAAGAAGCAGTATTAACTCTAGGTAAAAGGTGAGGTGGGGAATTGTATCCATCGTAGGCTCTTGTAATGTGCTTGTCACAATAGCATCTAGTTATCCATTACTTGCATTAGCGCCTCTTACTTTCCTCACTCTTACACCAGCATAATTCGCTGGACTTGACTGAAGTGACTCCTTTGTTTGAAAGGTGTATATAAGTCTGAGTTTTGTAAATTACATACCAATACTGCAAACATTGACACAGGTCAGAGAGGGTGTGTAACTGCTGGAGGCAGGGGATGGAGGCACAATTTAAAAGTATGCAGCGGGGTTCAGGACAGGGCATATAAACCCTGGCAGAAATCAGGGGGAGAAGGGGGATGATACATGACCTGCCCCCCACATGTTGCCTCTGACATTGGTGATAAACTTTCTGCAAGTGAGGTCCCACTGAAGTCAATAGGTCAGCTCACATGTTTAAAGTTAAACATCACCATCATCGTTTGCAGGATCAGGGCTTTTGGTTTCTGTTTTCTCCTTTATTCTGTGGGCAGAGGAGCATTTACAGGGATGACTCCCTTGCACTGCAGAAGGAGCTTTAAACCCTGTTACACGCACTGTAGCTAATGCCATTAACAAAAATACACACTTGCATCTGTCCAATGAAGTATGAGCTGCTAGAGGAGCTGACACATCCAAGTACTTGGGAAGAGGAATTCAGGCTCCGTTACTCTCTCCGGACACCTTAAAACCCAATTCATGCAATGGCCGTAGTTGCGGAGGATTTTGCCTTTTTGTCCCACTCTGAGCAAAAAGACATAAGGGTCTGGACCACAAGATCCCAACCCAAGACGGGTTTCAGAGTAGCAGCCGGGTTAGTCTGTATCCATAAAAAGAAAAGGAGTACTTGTGGCACCTTAGAGACTAACCAATTTATTAGAGCATGAGCTTTCGTGAGCTACAGCTCACTTCATCGGATGCATACCGTGGAAAATATAGTGGGGAGGTTTTATATACACAGAGAACATGAAACAATGGGTGTTACCATACAGACTGTAACAAGAGTGATCAGGTAAGGGGAGCTATTACCAGCAGGAGAGCGGGGGAGGGGACGGGGACACATCTTTTGTAGTGATAATCAAGGTGGGCCATTTCTAGCACTTTACAAGAACAGTAGGAGTGGAAATAAAAAAGGGGAAATAATTTTACTTTGTGTAATTGCACATCCATTCCCAGTCTTTATTCAAGCCTAAGTTAATTGTATCCAGTTTGCAAATTAATTCCAATTCAGCAGTCTCTCATTGGAGTCTGTTTTTGAAGTTTTTTTGTTGAAGAATTGCCACTTTTAGGTCTGTAATCGAGTGACCAGAGAGATTGAAGTGTTCCCTGACTGGTTTTTGAATGTTATATTTCTTGACATCTGATTTGTGTCCATTTATTCTTTTACGTAGAGACTGTCCAGTTTGGCCAATGTACATGGCAGAGGGGCATTGCTGGCACATGATGGCATATATCACATTGGTAGATGTGCAGGTGAACGAGCCTCTGGTAGTGTGGCTGATGTGATTAGGCCCTATGATGGTGTCCCCTGAATAGATATGTGGGCACAGTTGGCAACGGGCCTTGTTGCAAGGATAGGTTCCTGGGTTAATGGTTCTGTTGTGTGGTATGTGGCTGATGGCGAGTATTTGCTTCAGGTTGGGGGGCTGTCTGTAAGCAAGGACTGGCCTGTCTCCCAAGATCTGTGAGAGTGTTGGGTCATCCTTCAGGATAGGTTGTAGATCCCTGATGATGCGTTAGAGAGGTTTTAATTGGGGGCTGAAGGTGATGGCTAGTGGCGTTCTGTTATTTTCTTTGTTGGGCCTGTCCTGTAGTAGGTGACTTCTGGGTACTCTTCTGGCTCTGTCAATCTGTTTCTTCACTTCTGCAGGTGGGTATTGTAGTTGTAAGAATGCTTGATGGAGATCTTGTAGGTGTTTGCCTCTGTCTGAGGAGTTGGAGCAAGTGTGGTTGTATCGTAGAGCTTGGCTGTAGACAATGGATCATGTGGTGTGGTCTGGATGAAAGCTGGAGGCATGTAGGTAAGTATAGCGGTGAGTAGGTTTCTGGTATAGGGTGGTGTTTATGTGACCATCGCTTATTAGCACCGTAGTGTCCAGGAAGTGGATCTCTTGTGTGGACTGGTCCAGGCTGAGGTTGATGGTGGGATGGAAATTATTGAAATCATGGTGGAATTCCTCAAGGACTTTTTTTCCATGGGTCCAGATGATGATGATGTCATCAGTGTAGTACAAGTAGAGTAGGGGCATTAGGGGATGAGAGCTGAGGAAGCATTTTTCTAGGTCAGCCATAAAAATGTTGGCATACTGTGGAGCCATGCGGGTACCCATAGCAGTGCCGCTGATTTGAAGGTATACATTGTCCCCAAATGTGAAATAGTTATGGGTGAGGACAAAGTCACAAAGTTCAGCCACCAGGTTTGCTGTGACATTATCGGGGATACTGTTCCTGACGGCTTGTAGTCCATCTTTGTGTGGAATGTTGGTGTAGAGGGCTTCTACATCCATAGTGGCTAGGATGGTGTTTTCAGGAAGTTCACCGATGGATTGTACTTTCCTCAGGAAGTCAGTGGTGTCTCGAAGATAGCTGGGAGTGCTGGTAGCATAGGGCCTGAGGAGGGAGTCTACATAGCCAGACAATCCTGCTGTCAGGGTGCCAATGCCTGAGATGATGGGGCGTCCAGGATTTCCAGGTTTATGGATCTTGGGTAGCAGATAGAACACCCCTGGTTGGGGTTCTAGAGATGTATCTGTGCGGATTTGTTCCTGTGCTTTTTCAGGGAGTTTCTTGAGCAGATGGTATAGTTTCTTTTGGTAACCCTCAATGGGATCAGAGGGTAATGGCTTGTAGAAAGTGGTGCTGGAGAGCTGCCTAGCAGCCTCTTGTTCATATTCCGACCTCTTCATGATGACAACAGCACCTCCTTTGTCAGCCTTTTTGATTATAATGTCAGAGTTGTTTCTGAGGCTGTGGATGGCATTGTGTTCTGCACGGCTGAGGTTATGGGGCAAGTGATGTTGCTTTTCCACAATTTCAGCCCGTGCACATCGGCGGAAGCACTCTATGTAGAAGTCCAGTCTGTTGTTTCGACCTTCAGGAGGAGTCCACCTAGAATCCTTCTTTTTGTAGTGTTGGTAGGAAGGTCTCTGTGGGTTAGTATGTTGTTCAGAGGTGTGTTGGAAATATTCCTTGAGTCGGAGACGTCGAAAATAGGATTCTAGGTTACCATAGAACTGTATCATGTTCGTGGGGGTGGACGGGCCCCGAGATAGGACAGATTCTTCTGCTGGGCTAAGAGTATAGTTGGATAGATTGACAATATTGCTGTTGTGGCCCCTTGTGGCATGTAGTAGTTTAGATAGTTTAGTGTCCTTTTTCTTTTGTAGAGAAGTAAAGTGTGTGGTGTAAATGGCTTGTCTAGTTTTTGTAAAGTCCAGCCACAAGGAAGCTTTTGTGGAAGGTTGGTTTTTTATGAGAGTATCCAGTTTTGAGAGCTCATTCTTAATCTTTCCCTGTTTGCTGTAGAGGATGTTGATCAGGTGGTTCTGCAGTTTCTTTGAGAGTGTGTGGCACAAGCTGTCAGCATAGTCTGTGTGGTATGTCACAGCAAACAGGGAAAGATTAAGAATTAGCTCTCAAAACTGGATACTCATAAAAAACCAACCTTCCACACAAGCTTCCAGTCTGTATGGTAACACCCATTGTTTCATGTTCTCTGTGTATATAAAATCTCCCCACTATATTTTCCACTGTATGCATCCGATGAAGTGAGCTGTAGCTCACAAAAGCTTATGCGCTAATAAATTTGTTAGTCTCTAAGGTGCCACAAGTACACCTTTTCTTTCAACCCAAGACGGAAGCCCTAATTCCCTTGCATAATCATGAAGACTTCCCTGTTGTTGGACTTTTTTATATATGTGAAAGGGGTGGACTTGAAAACGTGACCTGTCCAGAGGGCTGAGTCACTGAAAGGACAAACCACGGCAGAGTAGTAGTGAGAAAGGGGATCACCCAGAAGGGAGTCAAGCTGCTATTCCCCCACCCTGGCAGTGAGTGTTCCCCTTCACAGCAACCCATTCCCCCAACCATCCCCTGCACTGCCTTCGTGGAGATGAACTGTGGTGGCTGCTGGGGCTGGCCCTGTGGCTCTTGTCCATGTGGGAGCCGTGGCCACAAAAGGAGCTTCCAGCGCTGACAGAGGATCAAGTAGCTTGGATTCAGGATTGGAAGCTTCAGAGGACACACGGTGGGGAGCAGCCACTGGGAGGAAAACCCCCAGCCCTGTGGACAAGCCCCCTGTTTGAAGCCCCTGATCTGGAGGAAGCAAGGGGTTCTGATGCTGTCTTAAAGCTCTCTTCAGCTGGCGAGTCTATTGTGAGGGAAATCCAAGACAGTTTGATCCCTCTTTGGTGGATGGACATCCCCATATGCCGGTGCTTGGAGTGTTGGGATCCAAGCTTGGTCAGGGGTTCTCCTTGATGGCGCCAGTATGGGTGTGCTTTCTCCTTGGGACACTTCAGATTCCCCTTTCATTCTCTGGGTAATCCAGAATTTCAATACAGCTGAGTCCCTTTTAAGAGGGGAAGCAGGGACCTGTGGGATTTCTGGTGGGCGGTTCAGAAGGCCGCTGGTGGGATGAGCAATCTTATGGGGGATCCCATGTCCTTTATTCATTGCTGGCGTGGCTGGGGCTGTCTCCAGCTGAAAGGGGAAATCCATATTGGGTGTGAAAGGGACAGTTCAGGTTTCAAGGCCCCCCTTGAGAACAAGCAGAGTTCCACTTGGGCAGAGCTAGTGAACACTGAGGTGACCGGGATGGGCCAAAGGCCCAGTGACAGCTGAGTATGGGCTGGGCACTCTAGAGCCACTGAGATTCCCAATCCCAATTGGTTGCAGGTTTGGGCCCCAGGAACTTGGCTTGCAGTTCTGGTGTTTACATGGGATTCAAGGGCTCCTTTAGCTACTGGGCAACAAGTCAGGCTTCAGGTGGGCAGACCAACAGCAGCAAGTGCAGTGGGGCCAGGAGGAGGTGGACCTCTGTTATCTCACTGAAGTGAGACAGACTTATTCTGGGACATGTAGCCCTTTTGGTTGCTTTTTTTTTTTTAAATAAGCAAAGTAAACCAGTGGAGAGGTGGTCTTTTTTTTTTTTTCCACTGCTGTTTGGATCTTAATAGGGAGTCAGACAAGAATGATGGAAGAAGGGGTGGACAGGAGCATAAGCTTCCTAGGATGCTAGAGAACTGGTTTCAACTTTTGCAATTTATGCAAGTTTAATTTGCAAGTGTAATCCTTCTGCCAGGTGGAGTCGGCAGCACTAAGGTCGGGTTCAGTACAAAACAGAACTGGCTCAAGCCCCCTCCCAGTAATCTGGGAAAACTTAACACTAACCCAGGTGCCTCTAAGTGGCAATATCCACTTGCCAGCTCTCTTGTATAATAAAAAAGAACTTTTTTCATTAAAAGGAAAAGAAGCATTAGTTTTGGGAAACACCATAACCACCTTCAAAAGCATGTGACCATAAGCAAACCTGACCCCATAGTGCATTGGGCAGTGTTCTTCACCTCAGTTTCCCATTTTGCAGTGGGAAAGTTTGACAAACAAATGTCCCTTTAACATATCACTTCCCTCTCCCTCCACTGCACCCCACTCACAGTTGGCTGTCCTTGGTTAGCAAAGATCCAGAGTTCAGAGGTGTGTTCGCAGGGATTCACCTCCTCCTGCCTCTGCAACTGGCTGTTTGCTGTTGCCTCTGCTGCTTTTTCATGCCGCTGGTGGTCACTTGATGCTATTGGATGCTTGCTGCCATTTCTGCGATGCCATGTTCTGAGGTTCCGCCACTTAACACAGATGTCTAGCGATTTCAGCTCTTAGTGATTTCACTAAATAGCAGGAAACCGCTTTGCCAGTACAGCCTCTGCATGGTCTTTCATTTCACCACTGTCCCTACACCAGATCTAAGGCTTAGCCCCTAGACCTGCTTATCCGTGAGCCAGCTCTTGTAATCATTGCATAGAAACAGTGATTCTCAGTTGAGTCTAATTAGCCCTGTCTTTAAACACTAAAGAGGGTGTGACACTGTATACCTCAGAGCAGCACCCTGGATCCCCCATATTCACCACTGTCAGATAATTATGATATGTTTTGTACAAAGTACAATGAGGCATCATTTTAAAAGTCTTGATCTGTTGAACATTAATATCCTCTTGGATTGTATGTGTTATTGTGGGGGAAGTTATGAAGTTTTGCTATGAGTGTGTTACTCAAATATGTTGTGAGGTTGGGAACACACAACCAGCTTTTCAGGTACAACAGTGGAATAGCCAGACAGCAGTTAATGGCTCATCAACACCTATCAAGGAAAGAATCCACTATCCCAGGGATGTATACAATGGAGACTTCTCAGAGAGAACACATAGGCAATGAAGACTGTTTGATCAATGGGGGCAGATCATAAGCATAGATCTTTCCAGCAAGCTGGAAGAAACTGTAAAAGAGGAGAAGTGAGATCATTACTTGACCCCTCTCCCCCATAATGGAACACCAGGAAGAAACATCTGGACGACAAAGACTTTGAATTGGGGAGGGCAGTCCCAGGCTGGAAAAGAGTCCCAGCCTGTATAATGAGGACCTGTAACCTGCTTTTACCATCTGTCAGGGTGAGACACTGCTTGATTCAAATCCCTTTAGTTTGTAGAACTCAAATTTATTTTTATTTCTTAAGTAACCAACTTTGATCTCTATGCTTGCTACTTGTAATCACTTAAAATCTACCTTTCTGTAGTTAATAAATCTGTTTTATATTTTACCTAAAACAGTGTGTTTTGGTTGAAGTGCTTGGGAAATCTCAGCTCAGGCCTTGTCTACACTATGGGGCGGGGGGGAAGAGCGATCTAAGTTACGCAACTTCAGCTACATCAACAACGTAGCTGAAGTTGACGTACTTAGATCTACTTACAGCAGGATCCACACTATGCTATGTCAACAGGAGATGCTCTCCTGTCGATTTCCCTTGCGCTTTTTGTTCAGGTGGAGTACAGGAGTCGAAGGGAGAGTGATCTGTGGTTGATTTAGCAGATCTTCACTAAATCGACTGCCGATGCATCGATCACTGCTCATTGATTCCCCCCCCCCGGTAAGTGTAGACAAGACCTCAGTTTACAAAGGCTAGTATATGTGCTCTTGACATCGAGGGAAGGGCAGACTAGATAATGAACTTACACTGGTCAGGCTTCTGAACAGGGCAGGATGGTACAGTTCTGGGATGCAAGGCTGGGGGAATTGGCTGGAGCCTCTCTGCTGTTGGTTCATGAGTGGCTGGGAGATCATTCATGTAACTCAGTTGGGTGTGTCCCTGCCTGTGGATGTCTGTGTAAGTGCAGTACCTGCTAGAGGTTTGTAACTTGACATCAGCATCACAGTGTGAGCGGGATACCCCAGGTTGGTGGGACAGAGGGCTTAGAGGTCCCACAGTCCAGGTTGCAACCTGGGGATCCTTGTTACAGAGGGGAATTTCAAATGGTGTCTAGGACTCTAGACAGAGTCTGCATTACCAGGTAGGAACACCCCTTCCCCCCTTTATCCTTCACTGGGTTTTGGCATCCCTACCACTTGCTTATTGAGTGAGGTTAATTTTCGGGTGACCCCCTCAATCAGGGAAGGCTAAGTATAGTTCTGCTGCTCTATTCTCATACAATAAGGATAGCAATATTTCATTACCCCTGCACTCAATACTAAAGTGATTTGTAATCCAACACCAGCCAAATGTGATCATTTGGGCAAGGCAGCTCTGTCATGCTGCACACCTAGGCAGAGTAGGCATATCTATGCAAACATGCTCTGTTCCTGAAGTCTTTTCCCCCAGCTCCTCACTAGATGTCAGGGGAGAGCTCATTCAGACCCTGCTTACACAAGAAGACCCTAGGCAGAAGTTTGGCACTATGTAAATATTAAGAATTCCATTTGAGAGCTGCAGAAAATACTGCAATTGTCTGGGAATGCCTGGATCAAGATTTGTTGCTCTAGGGGTGACTCTGTCTTGCCCCCACAATGTGGCATAGTTAAGAGACTAACCTTATCCTGGAATGCATAAGCAAGGGAATATTCTCCATAAGGAGATGATATTACATCTGCAAATAGCATTAGTGAGATAGTATTCCCGATACTTGTGTCCAGTTCTGATGTGTGCAGTTCTAGAAGGATGTTGAAAAATTGGAAAGAAAAGAGTTACAAGATTGATTTGAGATCTGGTAAATGAGACTAAGAAAGCTCAAGCCATTTAATTTATCCAGGAGAAGATAAAGAGTGACTTGATCACGGTTTAAAAGGCCCTATATGGAGGAAGAGATTTCTGTTAATAGATGGCTCTTTAATGGTGAAGAGAAAGACATAATGAGCTCCAGGCCATGCCTACATTACAAACTTTGGTCAATTCAAGTTATGTTGTCATTAAGCTGCTGCAGGTGGTATATTGCTCGTGTATGTGCATACTTGTCTTCTTGCGTTGGTGCTGCATGCATTCACCAAGAGTGCTTGTAATGATACACAGTGCAATGCAACATGGGTAGGTATCCCAATGTGCAAACCGCCACCATCCAGCACACTGTCTTGGCAATACAGGGCAGGGCCGAAACTAGGCACACAGGGTCAACTTCCCAATATGCAATTGTCTCAATCCCATAATGTCATCTGCAGCCCATAATTTTTGTGCCTTTTTTCAAAATTCTATGAACCTGCATGGCTCTCCTTGCTATCTGCCATCTCTGACAGAAGCATGGAGCCTGCATGGTTCTGTACTATTGTCATAAGTGTTGCAAGCACAGGGTGCACGATCCTCCAGTATTTGCAGAACCACATGAATAACTGAATCAGCAGGGAACATGACTACTGCTGGGAAGTCAGATTGTTGTGGGACATAGCAAAAATCAGTTCAAGGTTGTTGGAGGCATTTGTGGAGCAGCTGCAGATGGCAGAGTGCTGCTTCTGGGCCCAAGAAGCAAGCACTGACGGGTGGGATTGCACCATAATGCAGGTGTGGGATGACAAGCAGTGGCTGCAGATCTTTTGGATGCACAGGACCACATTCCTGAATCTGTGTGCTGACCTTGCCCCAGCCTTCCAGTGCGGATACACCAGCGTGAGAGCTGCACTGACAGTGAAGAAGCAAGTGATGATCATACTGTGGAAACTTCCTTTGACCAGTAGCAAGCTGATCTTGCAAAATCATTTTGGAGTTGAAAAATCCACAGTGGTGGACTGTTCTCATGCAAGTGTGCAGGGCCATTAATCTCCTCCTGCTATGCAGGATTGTGACTCTGGGCAATGTGCAGGACATAATGGATGGATTTGCAGCCATGTGGTTCCCGATCTGTGGTGGAGCATGGATGGCACACACATCTTTGCACCAGACCTCCTTGCCACAGAGTACATCAACAGAAAGGGCTACTTTTCTATGGTTATACAAGCATTGGTGGATCACCCAGGATGCTTCACTGACATCAGTGTTGGCTGGTCAGGGAAGGTGCATGCCACTCCCATCTTTAAGAACACAGGACTGTTCAGAAAGTTGTCCCTCCCCACAGCTGATTGATTATCATTAGTAATGTTGAAATGCCAATAGTAATCCTGGGGGTATCAGCCTACCCCTTACTCCCTGGCACATGAAGCCATACACTAGCTACCTCGACAGCACCAACAAAAGATTCAACTACTTCTCCAGCAGGTGCAGAATAGCAGGTGCTTTTGGTAGATTGAAGGGGAACTAGCACTGTTTACTCAGCAGACTGGATCTCAGTGAGAAAAAATATTGCAATGGTTATAGCTGCCTGCTGTAGCCTGCATAATATCTGGGAAGCAAAGCCACTGGGATAGAGGTGGAATGGCTGTCTGCTGAGTTGGAACAGCCAGACTCAAGGGCTATTAGAAGAGCTCAACATGGAGGTATACAGCTCAGGGAGATTTTGAAGGAGCATTTTAACAGTGAGCCACAGTAATGTGTTGTGGTGTCCTGTGCTCTATCTGGCCCTGATGTTTTGGGGCCTGTTAGGAATTGTGTGGTGCTTGGAACACACATACGAGTATAACATTCTCAATGCACCCATTAATTTTTCAATGCTTGGTGTATAGTTATGATTATTACACTGTTTGTCACTCAGCCTATGAGTTGCATGACCGTGTACAACAAGTGGGTGCTTTCAGGACTGATAGGCAGTCTGCAGTACAGGTTGTGAACTAATAAAGATGAATTATGTTTCAAAGAATAGAATTTTATTCAGTAACAAAATAAGTGAAAAGAAAAATCTGTGCAATTTAAATGCTAATACATTAAAAACGTAATATATTAATAGAACAGAACTTACGAAGAGAAAAGAACATTTTAGCTACACCTACAGCTACTGTGGCTTTCACAGGTCAGTGTATGTGAAAATGTAGGTCTACAAAAGTCTGCAGCATCTGTACTTGCTGCCATTATGTCCTGATGCATCTCCCTCTCCTTCTCCTATCCACTCCACTCTTTCCTTTTCCAGGCTATTTGCAATGTTCATCGTCCAGGTCCTGTGCTCATAGTCTGATGCAGCACTGGCTTGCAGGACCTCATTGAACATGTCATCCCGATTCCTCTTCTTTTTGCTCCTTATCTGGACTCAGGCATCCCAGAGGGGGAGGGGGGAACACTAAAGGCCGCAATGGCAACAGTTACAGATAAAACACACAGGTACCATTGTCAGTATAGTCCTACCGGAAAGCAAAACTTAAGATTCAGAACTGCCTTCCCTTGCAGCCCTAAAGTCTTAAACAAGACATGCTATTTGACACTTCTGCTTCAGAGTGCTTGTGCGTGGTGCCACTCACAGCACCAGCCATGGTGAGTATGGCCTGCTCAAGGTGAAGGAAATGAGAAGGGAATTGCTTGGTTGCATGAAACTATGAGTACAGGGCTATGGCGTTAAATACAGGTACAATTTTCCACAGGCCATTGTGATTTTAGCTAATATCTCAGTCCTGAGGGTAGCAAAGGTAGAAAGAGCATTGCTGTTGCTGGAATCCCAAAGCCACCCAGGCTTAGAGGCTGCTAGCCTGTATACTTCAATAGTGCCTGCTGAAGTTATCCCTGATGGCAAGGGAAAGTGTCCTACCATGGAGGAAGAAATAAGGCTGCCATCTCTAGGAACCTTTGGGAGAGGATTGCAGAATGCAGCCATGAAAATTTCATTGAGATCTCTCAGGAAGATTCTAGGGACGTCCCTGTGTACATAAACAAACTGCCCCTCATGCCCCGAACCCCTGCCTAACTCTACAGGGGAATGAAAAGCAGATAACAACTCCACCTCTCTTTGTTGTACCACTACCTCTTCTAGTACAAGCAAATTAATACAGAGTTGATAGTGTCCTGGTAAGTTGGGGATGCCATCACTGTAAGGGGAGATAAGTTTACACATTTACCTGAAAAAAGAAAAGGAGTAGTTGCGGCACCTTAGAGACTAACATTTAGTACTCCTTTTCTTTTTGCGAATACAGACTAACATGGCTGCTACTCTGAAACCTGACATGTACCTGAGGTTCCTTCCCTGCATCAGGCTTGTCCGTGCTCAATTGCTGGACTGGACTGTGGTGAAGTCTCAAACAGGTCCTGGCTCACGGCATAGCTGGCTCCCCTGGTCACGTGTCCCCCATCTTCCTCCTCCATCTCGCTGTTCATGTCAGGGGCCTGTAACTTGGGCTCCTTGGAGGTATCCACAGCGGTATGTTGGGTGGTGGTGGTGGCATCTCCACCAAGCATGGTGTGAAGCTTTTTGTAGAAGTGGCAGGTCTGCGGCTGAGTGACAGATCAACTGTTGACCTCCCTGGCCTTCTGGTATGCTTGCCTCAGTTCCTTTGCTTTCATGTGGCACTGCTGCTGGTCCCTGTCATACCCTTTCTCCTGCATCTCCCGTGCAATCTGTTTGTAGGGTTTGACATTTCAATGGCTGGTTCATAGCTGTGTTTGCCCAGCCTGTTCTCCCCACAGGCCCAGGAGATGCAATATCTCCTGTCTACTCCAGGCTGGAGCATGTTTGGAGTATGGAGTTGCACACAACAGTGGAGAGCTGCTATGTGTGACTACCCAGCCAGCTAATCAGAAAAAGGCATTGCAAAAATTTGAGGGGCTTTAAGGGGTGGGGGGCATTCCAGTCTCTGTGACCCCTAGGCAGTGGTTCACAATTGAAACCACAGCAGTCAATGTCAGGTGTTGTGGGACAGGTGCTGGAGGACTGTTAGGCTTTCCATAGGTAGTGCAGTGTTTACACTTGCTCTGTGTTGACCTCAGCACAAAGACCCTGGCTCACTGCGGCTTGGGTGGATGGCATTACTAGTCAGCATAACTGGGCACTTACACTGATGGGAGCCAAATTTAAGTGTAGACACATGCAGAACTAGATCAACGCAAGGTGGCTTACATTGACCTAACTTTGTAAGGTAGGCCAGGTCCCAGTGGTTGGATGCTTGAGTTAGACAAATCCAGACTAGAGATAAGGTGCAAATTTTCAACAGTGAGTGTAATTAACCATTGGAACAATTTATCTAGGGACATGGTACATTCTTCAACACTTGAAGTCTTTAAATCAAGACTGGAATCTCTCTAAAAGGCATTGTATAGCTCAAACTAAAGTTAGGAGCTTGATGTAGCAATTCCTAGGTGAAATTCTGTGGCTTGTGATGATTCTCAGGGTATCAAGGACTGAGTCACCTTGTTATCCCCTGCTTCTAGCAAGAAGTAGATGGGCCCATTTTAGTTCTCTAACACAACCAGCCTGTTAGCCACTCATGTACTCTCAGATGGGTTATGCCAGCCCTGTCTTTGCCTCTCAAGTTAACAAATGGTGAGCCTTAGTCCCCAACTCCTTGGAAGTGTTCTCCCACGAGGTCCAACCTGACACCACCTGCTCCTAGAAATCCCAATCCCCAGTTATACCAGCTTATTGACCCACTCCTGTATAACATACAGCACTTATGAGCATTAGGAAAAGAAAAGGTTTTTCTAAGAAAGAATAGAGATTCAACTAGAAACAAGAGTGAGTGATGGAAACAAATGGTTACAATACAAAACAAAAACTAGGGCCTACACTTCTAAGTAGTTACCTTTTCTGGTCTAATAAACTGGAGTTTCCTCCCAAGTTCAGCCTGTTGCAGAGCTGTCTGGCTTCACAGAAACCAAGGCCCAAATTTTCATGAAACACCCCTGCTCCACTCGATGGCTCCTCAATGAATGGGTACAGAGTGCCTCTTCCCACTCTGTGATATACTGAAACACTCTTTGTGCTTTATTACTAGACAAGGCAATCCTGTCTGTTGTAATGGTCCTTTTCTACCGCCAAGTGGTTTCATATGTTTGCAGTTGTTTTTGATGGTTTTCCATTGATTGTTCCGGAATGAGGAAAAGGGAGCCAACTGAGCCTTGTGTTACATCACGAGCTATTCAGGTAGGGGTGGAACTACCTCCTTTGTGAATAGGCCTTCACCAGGGAGTCAAACTGGAACTGAACTGGAATGAGAGAACCAGTTCAAACTGGTATTTTTACTTGAGCCAGAACCAAACCTGAACCATAATTTTGTCCTACTTACTGAATCTGAACTGAAACTGAACTGAAAAAGAAATTGGGTTACTGGTTAAAATAAAGGTTCAGCATTTTATAAGCTCAACATTATTTTTTTTTAAAAAAAGACTGATCTTATATAACAAGACAGCAGCATACCCAAATCATGAGGGATTGCTGCCAGAAAGGCCTGCCCCAGTATAATAAGTCTAGGAGGAGGTCAGCCCACAAAAGTATGGAGGGAGAGGGGCAGCTTAGGAGCTGCCTGAACACCACATGAGGCAGCAGGGGGCCCCAGAGATAGATGAACCATCTCTGAGACTCTCCACTGGGGAGAGAGGAGATGGAATGTTCCATGGTCCCTGAAGGACCCTGAAATGAGTAACTCTTCAAGCCTAAGGGAAAAGATAATGGCTCCCCAGCCCTTCTCCCTCTTAGACAGGCCTCCTCCCACCCATCTCTAACTCCTCCCTCTAGTTGCCCCACATGAGACAGGGCCCATGCCCCAAATTCAAATTTATCCTTTCACTGCAGAGCTTCAATAGGACAGAGCAAGAAGTAGAAGTTGTTTTAATTTGCTCAAATTGTTCATAAAAATAATTGTGTTTATTTGACAATACAAAAACACTAGGAAAACTCATGTTAAATTAAAATAAAATTAAATAAATAAATAATCAAACATCAAAATAGTTTTAATTTTAAGTTTTCTTTTTTGAATGTATTTCCACCAAGATTGAAATTTGTTTTGAATCCTTCTGACCCTGTAACTGACCTGTGTTGGGTTTTTTGGGTGCCTCAAACCGGAACAAAACCCAAACACACTGAATGCAACTGAATCCGAACCTGAATTGAACCAAATAAGTCAGACTCCCAGGCTGTCACCAAATGGTATCATTCTGTGGTGACTCCTTTTAGCATTAAGACAATAAGGGCATACACTTCAATATAGTTCCATTTTTCCTTAAATATAAGCCATACACATCATGCCATAGTTACTAACATCAATAAGTTGCAAGCTGTCAATAGTGACCTTACATGTTACCCTTTATGGATAAATACTCTGTAAGCAATGTATTTGAGATAGAGAGTTTGTCATGTCTTACACAAACTCATAGGCATAGGTAGTCTGGCCTATAGGGGTCACAACTGGGTTGAGGTCTGCCTACCAGAGACAGTAGTTGCCATGCTAGAGTTTGGAGGAATCACAAGAACCAGAACAAGAGTCTGGGTCAGGCTGGGATTGGACACTGGAGACCAGCGATCATTCCAAGCTAGAATCAGGAGGCAGGAATCAGGATCAGAGTCAGGCTGAAGTCAGAGACTGGGCGCCAGGAGATCCAGCAAAGTCTGGCATGGCAGCAGGCCAAAGTCTCTGTGGTTGCCCAGACAGCTTCCTAGGAGAACCGCTGGGAATAAATAGGGCACTGGGCCAATCAGAGGGCCACAAGATACCATCACTCTGAGTCTCTTGGGCGGTATTTCCTGTGGCATTTGCTCTTCATAGTGCTCCTTGGCTATAACTTTGCCTGCCTGCTAGTGGTACTGTGGGAATAGAATCTGCCCCAGGCTCTGAGACCTGGGTTCTAGTCCCTGGGTTGTTACTAAGGGATCTTTGTGTCATACTTGTGTTTTTCACGAGTTCAGACTTGATGACAATAATGGTGCCTTTCTGGCTTTAAAATCTATTAAGTGCCAGAGGCATCTGGGTGAGGCATTTGGTGTGTGCATTTGTACTGCAGTGCCTGCAAGTGTATTCATACCTCACAGCCTGACATGTCCCCAGGATTAATAATGACATTGCCAATACTCTGCATAGGTTTCAGGTAATTTGATTCCAGGACTTAGCACTGAAGACCAGCAGCAATACCTTGAGAATTATGGAACCTTGAGTTACTTTATGGCTGTCAGACTAGTGGAAAACTCCATTTTCTCATGGATGTTCAAAAATTACAAAATACTGTTATCAGATTTCATGGATTTCAGAATGGGCCGGGTCCTACCCTGCACATGGCCTATTCCAGAACTGCATGTAGTCCAGTCCGTGGTACTTCAGTTTTGTATCAGTTAGCAGGGATTTCTTTCTGTGCAAAAATCGTAAGCTTCCCTGATCTTTACACTGGGTTTTCAGGTGGCAGGTTACTAGAAGGTTGGTCCCATTTTAGTGTTCCTACTGTAGGTTGTAGAAATCAGTAATTGTCCTGATTTTAAGGGATTTAGTCTGTATATTCCCTAAGATTTGTATTAGTGGCATTGAAGCAGTGTTATTGAAGGCAAACTGCCTCATGGCCTTCCTCATGGGTTTCTACAGTAGGGGAGTTAGTTTCTGGCTCAAAGAAGAATGAGGCGGGCAGGAAGACTTATAGTGAACTCAAATTGTGCTGAATGAGAGTGGTGAAGAGGGTATTTCCCCTGAGAAGGGATTAAAGGCATTCATTTCAATTTGGTCTTTGGGCTCAGAGCAATTGTTCATCCACAGGGATGGGAATTTGTTAACCAGGTTTCACTGCACAGCACCACTGAAGAAAGGGGTCGAGTTTCTTGGCTATCTCTGAAGGTTTTTAACTCTCATTCATTAAGGCCTGGTCTACACTACAGATTTAGGTTGATGCAAGGCAGTTTACGTCGACCTAACTATGTAAGTGTCTACACTAAAATTTTGCTCCTGATGATGTAACTGCCCTGCTGCTCCAACTTAATAACTCCACGTCCACAAGAGGCGTAGAGTCAATATTGATGTAGTTAGGTCGACACAGTGTCTGTGTAGACACTGTGTTGCTTACGTCGACTGTTACTGGCTTTCAGAAGCCATCCTACAATGCCCCACACTGACACTACAATTGGTACAAGTGCTCCTGGTGAGGACGCGCACCCCTAGCACAAGGAGCAAAGTGTAGACACACACCAGCAATGTAATTACTGCGGTGGCTCTATGCCAACATAAGTTAGGTCAACTTTATTTTGTAGTGTAGACATGCCCTTAGAATAGGGGCAGCCACATTAGCTGCAATGTTGGGAAAGGAAGCAGAGAAAATACAATCTATTGAGTGTTGGCAATCAGTGTTTCAGTTCTTACATTCAGCCTCCACAAGGGAATAATTAGTTCAGTTTGGGCTGTCTTTGTTAAGGATGTTGCTGTTTGTTTTTCTTTTGGATGGAATGAAGGGGACTCACTGCTGGATGTTGGGCTATCCAGGCACAGTGTTGTAAACTGGCCCTGCAGAAGGACATCTGGAAATTGTGGAGGCTCCCAGTTAGGTTTGCCCAATTTGGTGTCTGCCTGAGGGGGCAAGGAAAGAGCAGCATGTTGTGGGACTAGCTAATGCCCCTCCTCTGCTCTTCGTTCCCAGCAAGTGACCATTATTTGGGGGAGAATGACCTAGGCATAGCAAAATGAGTTAATCTGATAAGCAGAATAAAGAGGGATATTGTCCACATGAGGGCTTCTTTCCCTGCAGAGGTCTTGGCCTTGGTCATAGATACTTTTGAGGCAGGTTTGGCAAGGAATTGCCGGATATGGATACTTCCAGGTGCTTAAGGTTTACCTTGCAAAATGCTGCCAAGGGTGGCTTTTTTTAGATACAGCGAAGAAAAAGTCACTTTTACATTATTCCAGAGATCAAACCCTAGTGTCTGACCCCTTGTCTGACACAGCAGCATGTACCCTTAGCCTGTTCCTTTGTGAATGCATCCAAACTAGGAAAAAACACTGTTTTCATGCCACTTTACTTACTATATGGTAAATATGTGGTGAAATCCTAATGTAGACAAGCAGTTTGTAGTTTTCATATGAGTTAGCAGGTCAAGGTAAACCATTGGCTCCTGGCCCTGACTTGCTAACAAGTGGTAAAATTACACACTGCCTTGTCTGCAGGAGGATTTTATCACATGTTGTTTGCCACTTATTAACTTACATGTGGTATGATAACACTTGTAAGTTATCCATGAGTCAAGATGGGACATGTGTGTATCTGTCGCGTTTTTGAGTAGGCCAGATCACATGTTGTTTGCCACTTATTAACTTACATGTGGTATGATAACACTTGTAAGTTTTCCATGAGTCAAGATGGGACATGTGTGTATCTGTCGCGTTTTTGAGTAGGCCAGACTTCCTGTTGCTTCACTCTTCTGGTGGTATTCACATATTTCTCAATCCTTTTTCTTCTGGAGGTCTCCTGTTAGCTAAGTACTTAGTACCTCCCACCCAGTTTTAACAACTTCCATGGAATTTCAGCTACTCATCACATGTAGTGGTATGAGCTTTGGGATGGAAGTGAGGGAGAAAGGAGAATTAAGAGCAGGGAAATCTGTACCATACATCAGAACCCTCATAGAAGAAGGTTTTTGCACCAGTGGCAAGACTGGGTGAGGAGACAGAGAGGTGAAAAAACAGCAAACCAAGAATAAAGAGTGATAAGGTCCATGAGGTAGGCTAGAAAAAGTCAATGTAGAATTTCACGAGCAGTGTGAGAATTCAGATTTGCACACTTACTTCAGCGTGTGCTTGCCATGAAAACACAGGAATTAAGGAACTGATGCATTGGATCAGACTACTGGTCTATCTTATTCAGTATCCCATCTCCAAATGTGGCCACTACCAGATGCCTCTGAGTAGGGTGTAAAACCTCCATGGGTTGGGAATAACCTGCTCTTAAGGGCAATTTATTTCTAACCTTTTTCAGTTAGTGGTTACCTTATGCTCTGAAACACAAAGGTTTTTATATCCTTATAAAACATTTGTTATGGAAATGGTTAATTTCTGCTTAAACAAGTCATGCTTTTGCTCATGAGCTGGAGTTTGCATCTCTCACAGTGAAAGTCTCTCATCAGGCAAGTATGATAGAACAGTAGAGTGTACTAGGGATCCAATAATTATGGAAAAAGGCAAAATGCAGAACACAACTTGGGGTTTTGGATAAGAATATAAGTATGGCTGTAATTTATATTCATGGAAAACAGTAGATCTACATAATCACAATTTGCTTATTCAATTAAGGAATGCTTATTTATGCAGTGTGTCTTCTGTGTGAGAGATAAGGTGGGTGAGATAATATCTTTTATTGGACCAACTTGTGTGAGACAGACCTGAAGAAGAGCTCTGTGTAAACTCGAAAGCTTGCCTCTGTCACCAACAGAAGATGGTCCAGTAAAAGGTATTACCTCACCCACTTTGTCTCCCTAATATCCTGGGACCGACATGGTTACAACAACACTGCATACAGCAAAAAATTAGTCTATTTTATCTGTACCATAGTACTTGAGCATTTCTCAGAATAAAAGGGTCTGAGAGGGTTAAAGTTAAATAATTTACACAAAATTATTAACTGGGACTATACCTTAGAGTCTAAATTCCCCAACTGTCTTAGGTAATTTTTAAAAAAGAATGTGCTGTCCTTTCTATAAATGAAATCAGCTTGGAAATAACCTACTGCTTCTCTGGATATAACAAATTAGCATGAGTCTCAATAGTAGTATTAATCAGATTTTTCACTTCCGTTTTGTACCCTCTGTAGTACAGACAAAGTGAAAATGAAACTATTTTTGGCCTGAAATTTATCACAGTTCAACGTGTTACATAGTGGGAGAAATTAAAAATTCTAATTTTACATTCACACAGTGTTAATAAATTTAATTCTCTAGTAAAAATTGAGAAACTCCTGATAAAAACCCAGAAATAATACTAAATGCAGCTATCTCATTGTCACATGAAACTTGGTACAGTCAATTCCACAGTTCTGCTTTTATCTTAGAAGTACCAGTGTAGGTATTTTTTAGAGACTTGTTTGTGCTGAGCATAAAACAAAAAAATTCCACTGAAATCTACAGCAACATCAAAGTTTGTATAGTATTTTTTTCTTGTAAGTTAGAAACTAGACAAACAGGCTTGAATAAAATAAGAACTGAAGCTTCATTAAAATCTCTAATTATACCTAGACATTCCCCAACCCCTGCAGATATTATCTTTTTTCTCCTTTTAATTTGTGTGTACTGTGCATCTGCTGGCTTAGACTGGAACAGAAACCAGAAGTATCCGAAATAATTCAAGTAAAACTGTTCCATTAATATTTTCAATGAAGCAGGAACCAGGAAATGCCAAAGATCTAATGAGAGCGATTGTTCTTATGAGATTTCCAGTACAATTTCTATATCAAAAAAGTTCAGAAATATTTGGAGAAGTATCCAGATTATTGGAAATATCTCACTGCAAAACTACTTGGATTGACAGACAGGGTTTGGTGTAACCCAGAAATACATTTAAAAAAAGGTTCATAGTTAAAAAGCAATTGAGCATTGATAGTGCTTTGGTCTGCATAGAAACCTATTGTCCCATATTAAATGGTTTGTTCTTGTGTTTCCATAGTAATAGGGTGTTTTACATTTTCTGATGTTAGACAGAGGTTAAGATCTGCAGACCCATTCCCTGACAGTATAAGAGCCAAACCATATTTTGCCTAGGGGCAATTGGGAAGGTTGAACATTGCTGAAGGGACAGGGGAATGACAAGTGTGGGTCAACATCCACTGCAGGTCCACTGACCTCAAACAGGAAGGGGCTCTGACCTAGGTGGCTACTACAGCCTATAGACTATGTAAGAGGCTGTGACCAGGGTGTGGAGAAGTGCCCCGTGTCCTCTCTCCAAGAGGGGTCCACATATTGTTCTCCTGGGCAAAGCTGTTCACCTAATGTGAAATCTACATCTCAGAAAGCCCAAGTGAGGACTCTGGAGGTATATAACTTACTACTTTACATAGTTTAACTTATAGACTTTTTCCTGGTATGGATCAATATCACTAAATGCGGAGAAAATCACCTTTTCTCTGTATGCTAGTAGAGAGAATGGGAGTTGATCAAGTATAGGAAGGAACTGAAGAGGAACAGTCAAACAAAAAAGAGTCCCTTTCAATTATATCACTTGAAGGCAGACAACTACATACTAAGAAATTTTATAAGTGTTTGTGTGCAAATGCTAGCAGTCTAAATACTAAGGTTTATGAACTTGACTGCCTAGTATTAAATGAGGATATTGATGTAATAGGCATCACAGAAACTTGGTGGAATGATGATAATTAATTGGAGGTGGTAATATGAGGGTATAAAATATATAGGAATGACAGAGCAGGTCGTACTGGTGGGGGATGGTACTATACGTGAAGGAAAGCATAAGGTCAAATATAGTAAACACCTTTAATTCCCAAACTGTACCATTGATGGTACCCTATGGATAGAAATTCCATCTTGATGAATAAGAGTATAGCAGTAGGAGTATACTACCGACCATCTGATCAAGATGGATATGTTGACTGTGAAAAGCTCAGGGAGAATAGAGAGGCGACAAAAATATTAAATTAGATAATAATGGGGGATTTCAACTATCCCCATATTGACTGTGTACATGTCATCTCAGGACGGGATGAAGCAATAACAATTCGAGACACCATTAATGTTGGAGCAGCTAGTCCTGGAACCCACAAGGGGAGAGGCAATTCTTATTGAGTTTTAAGTGGTGCACAGGATCTGGTCCAAGAGGTGAATACAGCTGAAATGATCAGCAATACCATCAGAATGTAATTAAATTTAACATTCTTGGGGGGTGAGGGGAGGAGGGCAGGGAATACCAGAGAAACCCACCGTAGTATCATTTAACTTCACAAAGGGGAAATACACAAAAATGAGTAAGCTAGTTAAATGGAAATTAAAAGGAACAGTCACGAGTGAAATGCCTGCAAGCTGCCTGGAAACTTTTTAAAAATAGCATAATAGAGACTCAAATTATATGTATACCCCCAAATAAATAAATAAAAAACAGTAAGAAGACCCATGCTACAGTGCCTAAACAACAGAGTAAAAGAGGCAGTTAGAGGCCAAAAGGCATCTTTTAAAAATTGGAAGTCAAGTCCTACTGAGGAAAATAGAAAGGAATATAAATACTGGCAAGTCAAGTGTAAAAATACAATTAGGCAGGCCAATAAAGAATTTGAAGAGCAGCTAGCAAAAGACACAAAAACTAACAGCACCATTTTTTACATGTACATCAGAAGCAGGAAGCCTGCCAAATAATCAGTGGGGCCACAAGACAATTGACATGCTAAAGGAGCACTCGAGGAAGACAAGGCTGTTGCGGAAAAGTCAAATGAATTTTTTGCATGGGTCTTCGCTGCAGAGAGAGATTCCCACACCTGTGCCATTCTTTTTAGGTGACAAATCTGAGGAACTGTCTCAGATTGAGGCGTCATTAGAGGAGATTTTGAAAAAATAATCGATATATCACTAGAACCAGATGGTATTCATCCAAGAGTTCTGAAGGAACTCAAATATGAAATTGCTGAACTGCTAACTGTGGCATGTAACCTATTGCTTGAATCAGTCTCTGTACCATATGACTGAAGGATAGCTAATGTAATGCCAATTTTTAAAAAAGGTTCCAGAGGTGATCCTGGCAATTACAGACTGTTATGCCTAACATCAGTACCAGGCAAATTGAAACAGTAGTAAATAACAGAATTATCAGATCTAGATGAACATGATATGGTGGGGAAGAGTCACCATGGCTTTTGTAAAGGGAAATCATATCTCACCAATTTATTCGACTTCTTTGAGTAGATCAACAAGCATGTGGACAAAGATGATCCAGGAGATATAGTGTACTTTGATTTTTAGAAAGCCTTTGACAATGTCCCTCACCAAAGGTTCTGAAGTAAAGTAAACTGTCATGGGATAAGTGGAAGGTCCTCTCATGGATCAGTAACTGGTTAAAAGATAGGAGATGAAGAGTAGGAATAAATGGTCAGTTTTCACAATGGAGAGAGGTAAATAGCAGGGTCCCCCAAGGATCTGTACTGGGATTAGTGCTGTTGAATATATTCATAAATGATCTGGAAAAACAGGTAAACAGTGAGGTGGCAAAATTTGCAGATGATACAAAATCACTCAGTGTAGTTAAGTCCACAGCTGCCTGAGAAGAGTTACAAAGGGATCTCACAAAACTGTGTGACTGAGCAACAAAATGGCAGATGAAATTCAATATTGATAAAGGCAAAGTAATTCACTTTCAAAAACATAATCCCAATTGGACATAAAACAGTGATGGGGTCTATATTAGCTGTTACCATTCAAGAAAGAGATCTTAGAGTCATTGTGGGCAGTTCTCCAAAAACATTTGCTCAATTTGCAGTGGCAGTCAAAAAAGCTAGCAATGTTAGGAACCGTTAGGAAAGGGATAGATAATAAGATATCATAATGCCACTATATAAATCTATGGTATGCCCACACCTTGAATGCTGCCTGCAGTTCTAGTCATCCCATATCAAAAAAGATATATTAGAATTGGAGAAAGTAGAGAAGGGTAACAAAAATGGTTAGGGGTATGGGACAGTTTCCATATGAGGAGAGATTAAAAAGACTGGGACTGTTCAATTTAGACAAGACACAAGTAAGGGGGGGATCTGAGAGATGTCTATAAAATCATGATTGGAGAAAATGAATAGGGAAGTGTTATTTACCCCTTCACATAACACAAGAAGCTGGGGTCACCCAATGAAATTAACAGGCAGCAGTAAAACAAAGAAACAAACAAACAAAAGGAAGTACTTCTTCACACAACACACAGTCAACATGTGAAATGTATTTTCAGTGGATGTTGTGGAGGCCAAAAGTATAATTGGGTTCAAAAAGAATTAGATAGGTTCATGGAGGAGAGGTCCATCAATGACTATTTGCCAAGATGGTCAGGGATGCAACCCCATGCTCTAGGTGTCCCTAAACTTCTTACTGGCAGAATCTGGGACTGGATGACAGGGGATGGTTCACTCGATAATTGTCCTGTTCTGTTCATTTCCTCTGAAGCATATGGCACTGATCATTGTTGGAAGACAGGATACTGGGCTAGATGGATCATTAGTCTGTCCCAGTATGGCTGTTCTTATGTTTACATCTGTGAAGTCCAGAGGGTATCCTGGTTAAACTGGTTCCACGTGCTACTCTACACTGATCGTGAGAGTCAATGATCTGGCATGAAAGAAGACCAAACTTCTATCATACAAACTTGTGGAAGAGATGCAGTAAGGATTCTTGGATCTGCAAACAGAAATCCCCTTAGCTTCTGCAGGAGTTTCCAGCAGATCTGTCAAGTGTCACATATCTTGTATGACATGATATATGCATGCAGTCACTTCTCATGCATCCCCACAGCCCAACCTGAAAGTCATGCTTTCAGCTGGGATTCAGGAATGATCTGCTGTTGGGATCCAAGGCTCCCAGAAGCTGCTGTGGCACCTGCTGAACAGGTAGACAAGCAACATCTATCTGCTGCTTCCTCTATAGATCAAGGAATGGAAAGAGCAGCTCGGAGGAGCAGGCAGATAGTGCGGGTGGCGGCAGCAGCAGCAAGTACAGTTGATGGCAGGGGCCTGGTCTATACTTTAAACACTAGGTTGATATAGCTATGGAGCTTAGGGTTGTGGAAAATTTCACAGCCCTGAGAGCTGTAGCTCTGCTGACCTACCCCCAGTGTAGATGTGGCTAGGCTGATGGAAGAATTTTTTCTGTCAACCTAGTGATTGCTACTCAGAGAGCTGGATTAACTATAGCGATGGAAAAACCCCAGTTGCTCTCGGACTGGGATCTCAAACTCAAATCACCATGAGGGCCACATGAGGACTAGTACATTGGCCCGACGACCGCATCACTGACACCTTTTCATACAAAGATACAAAAGCCCCCCCACCTCTTCCCCTGGCTCTGCCCGCACTCCACCCCTTCCATGAGGCCCCGCCCCCGTCCCACCTCTTCCCATCCCTTCCCCGCCCCCCATTCCAACCCCTTCCCCAGAGTCCCCACCCCAACTCCACCCCCTCCCTGCCCCTAGTCCAACCCCTTCCCCAAATTCTCGCCCCATCCACGCCTCTTCTCTGCCTCCTCCCCTGAGCGCACTGTGTCCCTGCTCCTCCCCCCTCCCTTCTGGAAAGTCCTAAGCGCTGCCAAACAGCTGTTTGGTGGCGGGAAGTGCTGGGAGGTAGGCGAAGGAGTGGGGATGCGGCGCGCTCGGGGGGGTGGAGGTGGGGGAGTGGAGGCAAGGAGTGGGGGGGGTGAGGGGAGCTATGGCAGGCCACAGGAAATAACTGTTTGAGACCCCTGCTCTAGGAAGTGTCTACTGCTACAGCTACATAGCTATGCTGCTCTAGCATCCATAGTGCAGGCATGGCTAGGGACAAATAATGAATGAGGCCTCAGAGTGGCCCCTGGCTCTCCTCATCAACCAACCAACCCTTCCCCACTGACAGGCTCTGGCTTCCACTGAACCCCTAGGTAAACCTATCTTCCCCTAGACACCAGTCCTAGCTCCTGCAAAGCCCTCCCTGCCATCCCCACAAAGCCAGCTTCTTCCACAAACTACCCATCTCCCCCGCCCCAATACTCCCATACAAACCTAGCTTTCCCCAGCCACTCCCAGCCAGCTACTGTTCTGGACCCTAAACTTGTCCCTATCTTCCTCTCAAATACCCCTCCCCCAGCCACTGAGCTTGTTCCTATATTTCCTCTCCCCCATACACCTCCACAAACCAAGTTTCCTGTAGTTACCTCCAACTCCCCCCACCCTTCTTGACAGCCTTGTTACCCCATTTTCTGCCCAGCCCCACCCAACTCTGCCACCCTGGCTTCCTGACAGCTGCAGCCAGCATCCACCTATTCCCAAGACACCCTTAGGCACACACATTTTGTGCAGCTCCTTGTCTTAGACCCACCATTGCTTGGGTCAAGGCATGCTGATCTTTGACTGAATGTTATGGTTATGCACACATTATTGCAAAGTCACAAATTGTATTAACTAGATATCATATTTGCAAATATTTGGCATAATTGTCATGCCCAGAATTGCAAGATCTTGGCCACCATGCTCCAGTTACCAAAAAGAGGCTCCAGATCAGGCTGCCATTAGGTAAAGGCAACCAGAGTTATGAGAAAGTTTGCACAAAGCCCCACAAAGTCTGTCTTTGTCCCTGCCAGCCATCTGTATCAGAATTTTATATTCTGATTCTCAAGAAGCAAGAACTAATTCGTAGAATCATAGAATATCAGGGTTGGAAGTGACCTCAGGAGGTCATCTAGTCCAACCCCCTGCTCAAAGCAGGACCAATCCCCAACTAAATCATCCCAGCCAGGGCTTTGTCAAACCTGACCTTAAAAACTTTTAAGGAAGGAGATTCCACCATCTCCCTAGGTAATGCATTCCAGTGTTTCACCACCCTCTTAGTGAAAAAGTTTTTCCTAATATCCAACCTAAACCTCCCACATTGCAACTTGAGACCATTACTCCTCGTTCTGTCATCTGCTACCACTGAGAACAGTCTAGATCCATCCTCTTTGGAACCCCCTTTAAGGGAGTTGAAAGCAGCTATCAAATCCCCCCTCATTCTTCTCTTCCACAGACTAAACAATCCCAGTTCCCTCAGCCTCTCCTCATAAGACATGCGTTCGAGTCCCCTAATCATTTTTGTTGCCCTCTGCTGGACTCTCTCCAATTTTTCCACATCCTTCTTGTAGTGTGGGGCCCAAAACTGAACACAGTACTCCAGATGAGGCCTCACCACGGCCTCACCAATGTCAAATAGAGGGAAATGCTCACGTCCCTTGATCTGCGGGCAATGCTCCTACTTATACATCCCAAAATGCCATTGGTCTTCTTGGCAACAAGGGCACACTGTTGACTCATATCCAGCTTCTCGTCCACTGTAACCCCTAGGTCCTTTTCCGCAGAACTGCTGCCTAGCCATTCGGTCCCTAGTCTGTAATGGTGCATGGGATTCTTCCGTCCTAAGTGCAGGACTCTGCACTTGTCCTTGTTGAACCTCATCAGATTTCTTTTGGCCCAATCCTCTAATTTGTCTAGGTCCCTCTGTATCCTATCCCTACCCTCCAGAGTATCTACCTCTCCTCCCAGTTCAGTGTCATCTGCAAACTTGCTGAGGGCGCAATCCACACCATCCTCCAGATCATTTATGAAGATATTGAACAAAACCGGCTCGAGGACTGACCCTTGGGGCACTCCACTTGATACTGGCTGCCAACTAGACATGGAGCCATTGAGCACTACCCGTTGAGCCCGACAATGTAGCCCGCTTTCTACCCACCTTATAGTCCATTCATCCAGCCCATACTTCTTTAACTTGCTGGCAAGAATACTGTGGGAGACTGTGCCAAAAGCTTTGCTAAAGTCAAGGAACAACACTCCACTGCTTTCCCCTCATCCACAGAGCCAGTTATCTCGTCATAAAAGGCAATTAGATTAGTCAGGCATGACTTGCCCTTGGTGAATCCATTCTGATTTTTTCTGATCACTTTCCTCTCCTCTAAGTGCTTCAGAATTGATTCCTTGAGGATCCGCTCCATGATTTTTCTAGGGACTGAGGTGAGGCTGACTGGCCTGTCATTCCCAGGATCCTCCTTCTTCCCTTTTTTAAAGATGGGCACTACATTAGCCTTTTTCCAGTCGTCCGGGACCTCCCCCGATCGCCATGAGTTTTCAAAGATAATGGCCAATGGCTCTGCAATCACATCCGCCAACTCCTTTAGCAGTCTCGGATGCAGCGCATCCGGCCTCATGGACTTGTGCTTGTCCAGCATTTCTAAATAGTCCCGAACCACTTCTTTCTCCACACAGGGCTGGTCACCTCCTCCCCATGCTGTGCTGCCCAGTGCAGTACTCTAGGAGCTGATCTTGTTCGTGAAGACAGAGGCAAAAAAAGCATTGAGTACATTAGCTTTTTCCACATCCTCTGTCAGTAAGTTGCCTCCCTCATTCAGTAAGGGGCCCACACTTCCCTTGACTTTCTTCTTGTTGCTAACATACCTGAAGAAACCCTTCTTGTTACTCTTAACATCTCTTGCTAGCTGCAGCTCCAGGTGTGATTTAGCCTTCCTGATTTCACTCCTGCATGCCCGAGCAATATTTTTATACTCTTCCATGGTCATTTGTCCAATCTTCCACTTCTTGTAAGCTTCTTTTTCGTGTTTAAGATCAGCAAGGATTTCACTGTTAAGCCAAGCTGGCTGCCTGCCATATTTACTATTCTTTCTACACATCGGGATGGTTTGTTCCTGTAACCTCAATAAGGATTCTTTAAAATACAGCCAGCTCTCCTGGACTCCTTTCCCCCTCATGTTATTCTCCCAGGGGATCTTGCCCATCAGTTCCTGTAGGGAGTCAAAGTCTGCTTTTCTGAAGTCCAGGGTCTGTATTCTGTTGCTCTCCTTTCTTCCCTGTGTCAGGATCCTGAACTCGACCATCTCATGGTCACTGCCTCCCAGGTTCCCATCCACTTTTGCTTCCCCTACTAATTTTTCCCGGTTTGTGAGCAGCAGCTCAAGAAGAACTCTGCCCCAGTTGGTTCCTCCAGCACTTGCACCAGGAAATTGTCCCCTACTCTTTCCAAAAACTTCCTGGATTGTCCATGTACTGCTGTATTGCTCTCCCAGCAGATATTAGGGTGACTGAAGTCTCCAATGAGAACCAGGGCCTGTGATTTAGTAACTTCCGTTAGTTGCCGGAAGAAAGCCGCATCCACCTCATCCCCCTGTTCCGGTGGTCTATAGCAGACTCCCACCACAACATCACCCTTGGTGCTCACACTTCTAAACTTAATCTAGAGACTCAGGTTTTTCTGCAGTTTCATACCGGAGCTCTGAGCAGTCATACTGCTCTCTTACATACAATGCAAGTCCCCCACCTTTTCTGCCCTCCTGTCCTTCCTGAACCGTTTATATCCTTCCATGACAGTACTCCAGTCATGTGAGTTATCCCACCAAGTCTCTGCTGTTCCAATCACATCATAATTCCTTGACTTTGCCAGGACTTTCAGTTCTCCCTGCTTGTTTCCCAGGCTTCTTGCATTTGTGTATAGGCACTTGAGATAACTTGCTGTTTGTCCTGTTTCTTAGTATGAGGCAGGAGCCCTCCCCTCTCGCGCTCTCCTGCTCGTGCTTCCTCCCGGTATCCCACGTCCGCACCTACCTCAGGGTTTTGGTCTCCTTCCCTCGGTCAACCTAGTTTAAAGCCCTCCTCACTAGGTTAGCCAGCCTGCTTGTGAAGATGCTCTTCCCTCTCTTTGTTAGGTGGAGCCTGTCTCTGCCTAGCACTCCTCCTTCTTGGAGCACCATCCCATGGCCAAAGAATCCAAAGCCTTCTCTCCGACACCACCTGCGTAGCCATTCGTTGACTTCCACAATTTGACGGTCTCTACCCAGGCCTTTTCCTTCCACGGGGAGGATGGACGAGAACACCACTTGCGCCTCAAACTCCTTTATCCTTCTTCCCAGAGCCACGTAGTCTGCAGTGATCCGCTCAAGGTCATTCTTGGCAGTATCATTGGTGCCCACGTGGAGAAGCAGGAAGGGGTAGCGATCCGAGTACTTGATGAGTCTCGACAGTCTCTCCGTCACAACGTGAATCCTAGCTCCTGACAAGCAGCAGACTTCTCAGTTTTCCCGGTCGGGGCGGCAGATAGATGACTCAGTCCCCCTGAGGAGGGAGTCCCCGACCACCACCACCCACCTCCTTCTCTTGGGAGCAGTGGTCGTGGAACCCCCATCCCTAGGACAGTGCATCTCATGCCTTCCAATCGGCAGAGTCTCCTGTTCCCTTCTCAGATGTATCATCTGGTCCACTCTCCGCATTACTACCTGTGGAGAGAACATGAAAACGGTTGCTTACCTGTATCTGCGTTGCTGGTATATGGACACTCCCCTTTCTTCTTCTGGAGGTCACATGCTGCCAAATTTCTTCACCGTCCTCCTGTCCCCACTGCACAGCCTGCTCTGAATCTTCAGAACATTGTGTCCGTAGAAGCATATCCTGACGTCTGTCTAGGAATTCTTCAGTTTCCCTTATGCAAAGCAGGGTCGATACTTGTTTCTCCAGACCTTGAACTTCTCTTCCAATATGGAGACCAGCTTGCACTTTGTACAGACAAAGTCACTTCTGTCCTGTGGAAGAAAGACAAGCATGGCACATCCAGTGTAGGTCACAACAGCTGAACACTCCCCATCCATATTACCTTCCTTCTACGAGCTTCCTCAGGAGTTGTAGTAACTACGCAGAGAAGCTGGCAAGATGTAAGCCTCAGTGGGCTCTCCCCAGGCGAACTCCCTCTGTTAGCCGCTCTGCTGTTTGCTGCTCAGCTGGTTCGCAGCTGTCTGGATTTTATAACAGTCAGGGCCACTCAGGGCTCACCTGGAACAAAGCACTCCCAATTCACACTTTTCAAACAACCAATCAAGCACATGGTCAAACTGGCACCCACAACAGGCACTCAGCTACTCACCAACACAGCCTCCCTAATGCAGCCCTTAGCATATAATTGTAATTATAATTCATAATTATTCTAGCTACAGACCAGTTCTTTAAGGGAGAATGGTAGGTCTAGAGAGGGTCTCCCTCCCTTCCTTCCCCCTTAAGTCTCACTTTCCATCTCTTCTTAGGATATGTCTTCCCACAACCTTGTGTCCCCTTCCCCTTGAGACCCCAACATTGTCCTTTCTGCCCGCAGAATGGTCTCCCCTCTTTTAGTCTGGTTATTCCCCTCAATCCCCAAGAGGTTTCTTCCCACTCCCGTTAAACCAGTCACTCTCCCATGTAAGTTTCTGCTTGCTACTCTCCCATATCATAATGTGGACAATCGGTTCCTGCAGACTTTATAAAAGTAGAGAGCCATGCAGATTTTGCAAAGCATGTTAGAAACCACTTTTAATAATTAAAGAATTCTTCCCTATAACCCTACAAACTAGTTCTAGGAACTGGTCCTCACGAAGACCAATAATTAGTGCATATGTGGAGTTTCTATTCCAAGCCATTTAGAATAGTGAAGACTTCCCCCTTTTTTTAAAAAAAAAGTGTGTTTTGTGTGTGTGGGGGGAAGTGTACCAGTAGTGAAACCCATCTCATTTTTGTACCCTGCCATTACTCCTGAATGCTGGGTCCAATGTGCCAAACTTTTCAGAAAAACTCTACCTTCTATGCCAGAATAGATGATGTTACCAGCCATGCCACATATATAGTACAATACTTACAACTTCACAATCCTTTTCTCCACATTAATAGGTTATTAAAATTGTATTATCTCCTTATATTTTTATTTTATTCTATCAGTTTGCAGGACACCCAATGGAAATATGGATTTGAAGCCCCAAACCCTCCCTCAGGATCCATTAATTGAGTTCCATTGAAGTCCATCTGACCACATTCAGGGACAGGATTTCCAATGCAGAATCAAGGCCTAAATGAATAAATCAAAACTGAACTGTAAATTTATGTTTACTTCAGTAAAAAGTCTTTTAAAATGGGTGTGGTGTAGGGGGAGAGGAAAAACTACTTAAAGGTCCATTCATATTGCCACTTTCTTTGCTTTCATCAGGAACAGGATTAGGCCATTTAAAAAAAAGTCTGTTGTGTTACTTTTCTGGGTGCAGTGAAAGAGACAGAGAGCATGTAGGGAGGAATGAAAGAGATTGAAAGGAAAGCAAGGTGATGTGGATCCAAACCAAATCAACATTGCTTAGGTTGCCCAACACTTCCCATTATAAGACCCTATTTTCAGTTGCTTAAACTTTGCTAAACTTTAAGTATTTGGGCTGAAATTTTACAAGTCGAGTGTCTGCCTCAGGCTGAATGTTTTGAAAAAATTCAGCAAAAACAAGTGAACCATTTCTGAGAATGAGACGAGGAGAAAATACATGGTTTTGTTCATGTTAAAAAAATCTTATAACCATTTTATGGGGAGAACACTGTCCCATTGTTCACAGAAGGAGAGAGGTGAGTTGCCCTGAGCTGCTGGTCTCTTTCTGTCCCTCATTCCCCCTCTGCTCTTGTGAGAACGGTGTGGGTTGCTCCCTCTCTCTTTCTGGCTCCTTTGTGGAAGGGGGAGAACTCTGTCTGCCTGCTGCAGCAGCTCTGATTGGCGGCTGCTCTGCAAGAGATGGGGAAGGCATCCAATCAGAAGGGAGTTTCTCTCTCTGGAAAGGCTAAAAATTGTGTGAAGGCTGGAGCTTCCCATGTTATCGCAAGAATGGATCCAGCAGCGGCCAAGATAGCTTTACTTGGGATTAAATTGTAAGAGTTGGCAACACTGCTATTGTCCACGAAGATCTTAGTCATCTTAGCTTCATAATGGAAGTGATGTGAAAATCACACAATTAATATATGGTTTGTTCTACAGTTGATTGAAAAGTTATGAATTTTTAATAAAAATATTTTGTGAATCATTTTGATTTTTTCTATCAATTTAAGGACTGGTTGGAATTTTTCCAAAATTTGAAATTTTGGTGTATTTTTTTGTAAAACATTTTATAAATGTTTGGCAAAAACATGCAGCATTTTTTCAACCTCCTGCAGTTTATTATAGCATTTATTATTTTGTCCATGGAAAAACTCATTAAGCAAGCATTAATAAAGGTATTCCTGCCGCTAATGCAAAGACACAGGTCAACATATACCTAAATCTAGACTCCTAAATACATATTTAGGCCCCTAGATAGAAGTGACCTGATTTTCAAAGTGTAAAGCATTTACAGTTCCTAGTTATTACCCAGGCCAAATCTATTTAGCAGCCTAACTTTAGGCACCTGGGTTTGGAAATCTTAGTTTGGGCTATTTGGTTAGAGTAAATCCTGGAGTTAGATTAATTATCTGATTGATCTTCAACTATTTTATTGAATGTTAAGTTATCAATGTGGAAAGGATTTCCCCAGTGGTGGTGAATTAGTAATTTAGAGGAAAAATAGTTTCTGTGGTTCAGACACTTCTTTAAAAAAGCCAATCAAGTTTTTAAAATGTTAAACTGTCTGTAAAACAAGAGTGAGTAAGCGTTTATTCATAAGAAGAGTATCGTTATAGGCCTGCCAATGTGGTTTACATTGGACAGAATCCAAGTTGGCTCCAATATTCTTTGCCGAGTACATTACAAATATTTTTGGCACCTGAAAGAATCACAGGGCTGTCTTTCAACTTAACATCTTTCGCTTTTTCACAAAATACTTGTAAGTTCAGTCTCTCAAAAAATCAACTTCTGAGATGAATCATTCATGAAAGTTCCTTTTTACAATTTTGCACTTGACTATGAGGTCTCTTGGCACTTGACTATGAGATCTCTTTACTCACCATAGGCAGAGACATGCTAAAGAATAGATTTTGGGGGGCATTCATCTCTGGATCCCAGAATGTTTTCCCCCCCCCCCACAATTGCTTAAATTTGCTTTGAAAAAAGACAGTTAAGTGTCCTAAGAAAACAAAAGCATACACGTTGGATATTGGCTGAGAGAAGTCTGTAACTAGGGGTCACCCAATGACATTAGTAGGTAACGGGTTTAAAACAAACAAAAGGAAGCATTTTTTCATACAACGCACAGCCAACTTATGGAACTCCTTGCCAGAGGATGCTGTGAAGACCAAGACTATAACAAAAAGGACTAAATAAGTTCATGGAGGACAGGTCCATCAAAGGCTATTAGCCAGGATGATCAGGGATGCCACCCCATGCTCTAAGTGTCCCTTGCCTCTGTTGCCAGAAGCTGTGAGTGGACAATAGGGGATGGATCACTCGATAATTGCCTGTTCTGTTCATTCCCTCTGGGGCACCTGGCTTTGGCCACTGTCGGAAGACAGGATACTGGACTAGATGGACCATTGGCCTGACCCAGTATGGCCATTTTTATGTTTTGACATTTTTATGTAATGTGACAAATACGGATGAGAACAAGTAAAGGTAAAACACTAAATCAAATGAACTGTTTTGCAGCTGGAGAGAACATCTTTCTGGTTAGCAAATGGTGCGGATAAACTTCTTGTCAGTAGGATTTGACTCATTCTAGTGCTGAGGAGAAAACTTTGATCCCACTCTGATGGTGATTATTAGATAAACATCTTGCAGTATGGCAGCATGGACGTGGTGACTGCAGAAAAGCTGCAGATATATTACCGTGTGGATGATTCACTCAGTGACTACACTAAGCAGCTAAAATTTCCCATCTGGGGACTCAAATTTAAATACAAAAAGCAGCACCTGTTCTGCTTTTCCTGTCATGGACTCAGCCACAAACCCTACAAAAACTGACATATGATCTAAGAAGGGTTGACATTCTGATGGCTTCTTGGCATTGCCCTTAGGCTAGAAATACATCTCATTATTTGACTGTGTTCCCTTTGGTTTTCTGCCACTTCTGCACTAGTGGAAATACCAGCTTTGCTTGCACTGCAATAGAAGCTAGAAGACTCAAGGTTTGTTACTGGCTTGTTGTAACCTAAATTTGAGTGCTTGGATGCCTCCCTCAGAATGGCCCAATTTAAAATAATTGGCAGATCAGGTCTTTGGTCCAGAGCTTACTTTAGCAACCCACAAAACCTGCAAGCAGTGAGATCTCTACAGTTCATGCGGTACCTAATTTCGTGGCGTACAACTGGTGCATTTTCTGATGTCTGAGTGCCTTTATTGTTCAAGATGACTATGTTCAAGATGATTAGTTATCGGTAGAACTAGTTAAGTAAACATCTATTTCCATGTGCTCTGGAAAAAGACCAAACCATCACACCAGTATGTATATGTGTGTCTCTGTGTAGAGAGAAATAAAGCTCTATATTCTTTCCACATAACTACGAGAAAAGAGAGGATGTGGTGATGCTCGGGATCTCCACTCCTCACTTTCAGGTGCCTAGAAAATCATTGGAATTCACAAAGCCTGAGTTAGGTGCCCAGGTTCCCTGTACAATGAATAGGCAGAGAGAGGTGCCTTAGAATGGGATTCACAAAAGCTAGCATGCTAGGTAGGGGAGCTGCCTAAATTAGCTGATGTGAGATGTCAAGGCAAGATGTGCGTCCTAAGCCCCCTCCCGCAGCTTAGGGGAGCAAAGCTGTCTTGGCTTAGGTACTTATGCTTTTTTTGCAAGAAGCTGCAGGAAGGACAACTTCCTTTGCAACTTTTAGTGGTGAGGATACGTACCTGCGGGACCCTCAGTTCAAGTTCCTTCTGCACGTGAGCAGGGCCGGCTCCACAGTTTTTGCCTCCACAAGCAGTGAAAAAAGCTCCCGCTGCGGATGGCAAAAGGAAGAAATTGCCACCAATTTGCGGCCACGGACGGCAAAGGGGAGAAGCTGCCGCCGAAACAGAGGGGCTGCCGCCGAATTGCTGCCGTGGCCGGACAAACTGCCGCCCCTTTCTACCTGCCACCCAAAGCACCGGCTTGGAAGGCTGGTGCCTGGAGCCGGCCCTGCACTTGAGGGAGGAGAAGGGATTTGGACAGGGATCAGTTATTTCTCAGGTCACGTGCTACCCACTGAGCTATGGGATATTGCGATGGGTGCGGGGGAGCTCCCTCATTTGCTCCTATTGAAGCTGTTTCACTGTAGATCACTAATTGAAAAGTCAGAAGACTCGGGGAACTAGAGCCTGGGTTTCCCACCTGCTAGGTGACTGTTCTAACTGCCAGGCTACAGTCATTCTCATGCCTAGCACCTGCGTACGCTCTGTCCCACACTCTCTCTCTCCATTTTCTGCCCCTCATCCCAATAATAATTATTATAATAATCATTATTTAATCCACATTGGAACAGCTTTGACAGGAAAGACTGAAGGAGTGCCCTCTCGGAATACCCACTGCCTGGTAGTTAGGGAACTGCTGAGAAACAGCAGATCCCTGTTTAAAGCCCTTTTGTCCCCTCAGGTTAGAGGGGACATTTGAACCAGTGGACTCCCACATCCCTGGTGAGTATGCTGACCACTGGGCTAAAAGCTATAATGGAAGTCTTCTTTAATTCCCCGCCCCAATCCCTGGCTGTTTTGTATGGACTTGCTTATGGGAGCCCAATTCGGTATACAAATACTGAACATGCTTACTGGATCAGGCCCTGCAGGCAAGTTAGCTGGAGGAACACCTATGTTTCCCCAGTTTGTGCATCGCACTGGGGGTTTGGTGTTTGGATACTTAGACTGACGTTGCAATGTGAATGTGCAGAAGCAGAAACCTAGGGGTGCTTAGGGAATCTTTACTGAAAAGAATTAGGTGCTGAGAGAGTTTAGACACTTACAGGGTTTGGCAGTAGCTGAGCCAAAGTTTGGTGAATTCCAGGGGGGCCTGATTCCAGGATTTAAGCACCTGAAGTGGCAGTTACACTCCTAAGTCCTTCTGTGACTCCAGCCCAGAGTGAATAAAGAAAAATAGATGGAGAAGTGGGAGAACAGATTGAAAAGATTTGTTAAAAGGGCTGAAGAGATGAAAGTGAAGGGTTGAACCAGAAAGACTGCTTGCGTCTTAGAACCTTGGCTATGAGCTTACAGAGCACAGGGTGACCACATTTTCACAATGAAAACCAGGGACAGCTTTTGCAGGGGAAAGAAAAGAGGGAACAGTTTTGGAGTGCAGGTGTCTTGTCAGGGGTTAGACAGATGGACGGAAAGGAGGTAAGAGAGAAAAATGGTGCCTTCTCCTCCTTCTCCCTCTTATCAGCTAAGCAGCATCCCTCCTTCTTCTCTCTGACCACTCTCTCAAGTTTCAGAATAAAAATTGGGACGTGATACAATTACACCAAAAAACAACATTAAAGAACATTAAAGTGGCAAAGTCAAACACTCAAGAGTTAGGAAATGCCTGAATTAATGTTACCTGTGCCTCTCCAATGTTGATTTGCCCTCCCTTGTGTGTATGTGTCATGACACTGTTTGTTTAAATAATAACATACTATTTTTGCCACAGTGCACAAGATGAATGGGTGCTCACTGGATGAGCACCCATTCAATATTTTGTGTTCTCATTGTTCAATATGTAGCTCATGCTTTACTAACTGCACTCAAATCAAATCCTGTTCTGAAGACAGAGTTATTAATTTCCTCATGTGCTCAGCTCTACAGTATTTGAGTGCTTCACAAACATGAATCAATTGATTTTCATAACCCTCTGAATTATTAGTCCTGTTTTACAGAGGGGGAAATGAGGCATAGGTCAAAAGTATCCACCACTTTTAGGTACCCAGTTTGAGATGCTTAGGGCCTGATTTTTCAGAGTACTTAGCAATATATAGCACTTCATATGGTCACAGTGCAGCACCCATTGACTTCAATTTGCAGCACCCATTGACTTCAATTTGCACCTGTCAATGTGCAGCACTTCTGCAAATCAGTCCCCAGGGTCTCAAGTCAGGCACCCAGAAAATGAGGAACTGACAATTAGTGGCCACCTGTGAAAAGCTGGGTTTAAGTGACTTGACTAGCGTCACCCAGGAACTCTGTGGCAGAGGCAGAATCCATTTCTCCAGGCAGCATTCAACTGCCTTAACCACGAGAGCTACCTTTGCCTTTCTGCAGTCCCCTGCCTCCTTCACTACAAACCTTCCAACATCTGCTACAAATGAGGCAGGGATCTTATGGACAACAGCTTCTTTCACTACACATTGTTGATTCATCTCCAGTTCATGTCCGTCCTGTGCACTGAAGGAGGCCAGGGTTCTGTGGAAAAATAATTATGTGATCATGTAATTAAGGACTGTATCATAATGCATAAAGGTGCCAAATTAAGGTTGCAGAGACAACTTTAAATCTGGCATTTCCTAACTTTTGAGTGCTTGACTTTGCAACCTTAACATTTTAAACATAGTTTTGTGTGGAATGTCTTAGTTTTTTTTTAAAAAGCAAACTGAAACCCCGCCTCCCAGCAATTTCATCATGTGGCTTCATATTGACACCCACATGGGTAATCGGCAGTGGTGAAACCTTTAGCTCCACAGCACTGACATCTGACGAACTAACAGAGTAACTGAAAGCAGTAGTAGTATGTTGACTAGCTACTGGAGTGGGCTAAGGCACGCACGCTTTGCCAGGGGGTTTCACAGATATTTGCTGACAGCGGAGGAATAATAAGACTTGGAAATTGTGTGTTTCACTCCACATTCTGGAGTGGAGTGCTCGCTAGTGGTCACAAGCCCTTCTGATCCCGTTCCCTCCAGCCTGTCTCTTTCCCACTTTGCTCTGTCACCTCAGTCCAGGCGCTCTGCTCCTCTTTGATGCCTCATCTGATCTCTTAACCTTCCCACTGGCTGCCATTTTCCTTCTGGTCCACTCATCTGCTCAATGTGCAGCAGGAGTCAAAAAAGCAAACAGAACATTGGGAATCATTAGGAAAGGGATAGATAATAAGACAGAAAATATCATATTGTCTCTATATAAATCCATGGTATGCCCATATTTTGAATACTGCATAGAGATGTGGTCTCCCCATCTCAAAAAAGATATATTGGAATTGGAAAAGATTCAGGAAAGGGCAACAAAAATGAGTAGGTGTATGGAACGGCTGCTGTATAAAGTGAGATTAATAAGCCTGGGACTTTTCAGCTTGGAAAAGAGACGACTAAGTGGGGATATGATAGAGGTCTATAAAATCATGACTGGTGTGGAGAAAGTAAATAAAGAAGTGTTATTTACTCCTTCCCATAACACAAGAACTAGTGGCCACCAAATGAAATTAATAGGCTCAGGTTTAAAACAAACAAAAGGAAGTATTTTTTCACACAATGCACAGTCAGCCTGTGGAACTCCTTGCCAGAGGATGTTGTGAAGGCCAAGACTATAACAGGGTTCAAAAAAAGAACTAGATACATTCATGGAGGATAAGTCCATCAATGGCTATTAGCCAAGATGGGCAGGGATGGTATCCCTAGCCTCTGTTTGCCAGAACTGGGAATGGGCAATAGGGGATAGATCACTTGATGATTACCTGTTCTGTTCATTCCCTCTGGGGAACCTGGCATTGGCCACTGTCAGAAGACAGGATACTGGTCTAGATGGACCTTTGGTCTGACCCACTATGGCTGTTCTTATGTTCCCAATCCTAGTTTCATTGTCCGGTCAGTCCCAGTATCCCCCTCACCATCCCTTTGTCCTCCCCTCCACCCTACCGGCTTTCAGTCCTAGTCCTCTCCCACCAGGCTCCTTTTCCTAATCTATTCCCTCCACAATACCTTCTCCACTCAATCCTTGGTCCAGCTCTTGTCCCCTCTGCATTTAAATCAGGCTGTTTCTGCCTCTTTCATGCTTCCTAGGTCAAACAGTCGGAGGAGTGAAAGCACAGGAGGGACAGTCTCCCTGTGCCAGGGACCACAGCAGGACTCAGTGACTGGGAGCAATAATCACAAGAAAAGCTAGGTTTAGCTATGGCAGCCTTTGGCTGGAGCATGCTTTAACATTCTCTGGGGAGGGCACATGTGCAGTCTTGTTGCACACAGGAGTGATGATGGGATGAAGCATGATCAGTTGCTCTCTTAGTATGGCACATAGGATCTGTGAGGGAATTGAACATGTCCAACACTGATGAAATCTTTGGAGAAATTTGCTGCTCAACTTTAACCATCTCTACCAAGCATGAGCGAACTGAGATATTTCCAAAGGCTTATTGTTGAGTCCTAACTGAGTAGGATCTTATGGAAAGAATCATGCAGAAGCTGTACATAGTTTCAGATTAAGATTTCACAAACCGCTTGCTTAATCCTGTGGTTTACAGAATGCAGTATGCAGTTTTTCCACCCATAACTAACTGAACTCTCTAGTGAAACCCCAAAACTTGGAATGGATTTACATGACCCAGCTGCTATACTCAAAACTCCAAAAAAAAAAACCAAACAAACCCCAGTATGCACTATGGAATGAATTCTCCATAAACACTATATCCCTTTTTTCCCAAAAAACTTTAAATTAACAACAATTAATAAATTTACCACTATGAAATATTTCCACCTTATAAATAAAATGCAACAAGCATAGAATAAATTAAACAATGGCAAAATTTTAATGATCAGTCTGCACAGAAACAGTTCTATCTAGTTCTTCAGATGCACTGGAGACTGATGGCTGCTTCTTTTTGGGTAACACTGACTTTCACCCTCTGGAGCGATAGTGGGTCAACTCACTCTCTTGCCTTGGAGAGAGTAAGGGGGTCCAGTCTCTGTCATCATCTTATGGAGTGGGAACATAATAAGTGCCATGAAGTGGTTTGATGTAGGATGCATTTCATGGACAAAGGATATAGCATATTTAGATTTTCAGAAAGCCTTTGACAAGGTCCTCACAAAGGCTCTTAAGCAAAATAAGCTGTGATGGGATAAGAGGGAAGGTTCGCTCATGGATTGGTAACCGGTTAAAAGATAGGAAACAAAGGGTAGGAATAAATGGTCAGTTTTCAGAATGGAGAGAGGTAAATAGTGGTGTCCCCCAGGGATCTGTGCTGGGCCCAGTCCTGTTTAACATATTCATAAACAATCTGGAGAAAGGGGTAAACAGTGAGGTGGAAAAATTTGCAGATGATACAAAACTACTCAAGATAGTTAAGTCCCAGGCAGACTGCGAAGAGCTACAAAAGGATCTCACAAAACTGGGTGACTGGGCAACAAAATGGCAGATGAAATTTAATGTTGATAAATGCAAAGTAATGCACATTGGAAAACATAATCCTAACTGTACAGACAGCTGCAGCGGCACAGGAGCTAGCAAACAGAGCTGTAAACAGGGGAGTTTGAGTGGGAGTTCTGTTGGAGGAGAAGGTGGTGGTGTTTGGGTGTGGTTTGTGTTTCCCTGATTAACAGGATTTAGGTGGAAAGGCTATGACAGATTCAGAGGTGGCAGTGGGAGTGACCCATGTAGCAGATGACACAATGAAGATGACTGGATGTGGAAGCTGTGGTATGTACATGATCCTGGAGGGGGCACCTGGTAAGAGTTTTGTCTGCATGAAATGCCGTCTGATAGAACTGATGGAGGAAAAGATCAGAGGTTTGGAGATGCAGGTGGAAAGTCTGGTAGAGTTTAGGAAGGGGTTTGAGCAGATTATGGAGCAAAGACATGAGGTATCTGAAGGGAAAAGCTCAGACTTGCAGATGGAAGCAGGACTAGGGAATTCTGAGGGGAGACTGGGTGAGGAAAGTGGTCAGTGGAAGCATGTGACTAAAAGAACTAGGCAGAGGAAAAGACGGGCTAGTGAAGGAGAAATAGAGCTTCAGAATAGGTTTGCAGAGTTGGAAAATGACGAAGGGGCTCAGCAGGTAGTCACTGAAGGTGACAGGGCAAGGAAGAAGAGAAGAGCGGTTAGTCCTATAGGAAAAGGGGAAGAGTTAATGGAGATTACACCAAATATGAGCCCTAGGAGGATACAGGATGGGTTAAAAAGGATTACAAGGGAGAATGGGAATGGAAAGAACTTGCAGCCAGAGGGAACAGGGGATAGACTGGAGAATAGCACCGTCACTAGGAAAAGGCAGGTCTATGTGATTGGGGACTCTTTACTGAGAAGAATAGATAGGCCTGTAACCAGAGCTGATCCAGAAAATAGGAGGGTGTGCTGTCTTCCAGGTGCTAAGATACGGGATGTAGACCTGAGGTTGAAAAGGATTCTAAAGGGAGCGGGAAAGAATCCCCTAATTATCCTTCATGTGGGAACAAATGATACGGCTAGATTCTCGCTGGAAAGTATTAAGGGAGACTATGCTAGGTTGGGGAGGACGCTTAAGGAAATTGAGGCTCAGGTGATCTTTAGTGGGATTCTGCCTGTTCCTAGAGAAGGGCAACAAAGGTGTGACAAGATTATGACTATCAATAGATGGCTTAGGCAGTGGTGCTATAAGGAGGGCTTTGGGATGTATGGTCATTGGGAGGCATTCATGGATAGAGGACAGTTCTCTCGGGATGGACTTCATCTGAGTAGGGAAGGAAATAGACTTCTAGGATGGAGGTTGGCACAACTGATTAAGAGAGCTTTAAACTAGGAATTTGGGGGAGATGGTTGGGAGATGTCCAGGTAATCTCCACGCCAGAATTTAGCATAGAGTGGAAAGAAAATGAAGTAAGAGTGGATACAGCTGTAGGTAGGAGGAAGGGCAGTGTAGATACAAGTCTAATAGGTTATACTGGTAGTAAAATAACCGTGCCTAATAGGGTACAGAATGTGAGTGAGGCCAAACAGCAAAAATTAAGATGTTTGTACACCAATGCAAGGAGCCTAGGTAATAAAATGGAGGAACTAGAGTTACTGGTGCAGGAAGTGAAACCAGATATTATAGGTATAACAGAGACCTGGTGGAATAGTAGTCATGACTGGGCTACAGGTATTGAAGGGTATGTGCTGTTTAGGAAAGACCGAAATAAAGGTAAAGGTGGTGGAGTAGCACTCTATATCAATGATGAGATAGAATGTAAAGAAATAAGAAGCGATGAAATGGATATGACCGAGTCTGTCTGGGCAACAATTAAATTGGGGAAGAAAACTATTAGAGCCTCCCCTGGGATAGTGCTTGGGGTGTGCTATAGACCGCCGGGATCTAATTTGGATATGGATAGAGCCCTTTTTAATGTTTTTAATAAAGTAAATACTAATGGAAACTGTGTGATCATGGGAGACTTTAACTTCCCAGATATAGACTGGAGGACGAGTGCTAGTAATAATAATAGGGCTCAGATTTTCCTAGATGCGATAGCTGATGGATTCCTTCAGCAAGTAGTTGCTGAACCGACTAGAGGGGATGCCATTTTAGATTTGGTCTTGGTGAGTAATGAGGACCTCATAGAGGAAATGGTTGTAGGGGATAATCTTGGCTCAAGTGATCATGAGCTAATTCAGTTCAAACTGAATGGAAGGATTAACAAAAATAAATCTGTAACTAGGGTTTTTGATTTCAAAAGGGCTGACTTTCAAAAATTAAGGAAATTAGTTAGGGAAGTGGATTGGACTGAAGAATTTATGGGTTTAAAGGTAGAGGAGGCCTGGGATTATTTTAAATTAAAGCTGCAGAAGCTATCGGAAGCCTGCATCCCAAGAAAGGGGAAAAAATTCATAGGCAGGAGTTGTAGACCAAGCTGGATGAGCAAGCATCTTAGAGAGGTAATTAAGAAAAAGCAGAAAGCATATAGGGAGTGGAAGAAGGGAGGGATCAGTAAGGAAAGTTACCTTATTGAGGTCAGAATATGTAGGGATAAAGTGAGACAGGCTAAAAGTCAAGTAGAGTTGGACCTTGCAAAGGGAATTAAAACCAATAGTAAAAGGTTCTATAGTCATATAAATAGGAAGAAAACAAAGAAAGAAGAAGTGGGACCGCTAAAAACTGAGGATGGAGTGGAGGTCAAGGATAATCTAGGCATGGCCCAATATCTAAACAAATACTTTGCCTCAGTCTTTAATAAGACTAAAGAGGATCTTAGGGATAATGGTAGCATGATAAATGGGAATGAGGATATGGAGGTAGACATCACCATATCTGAGGTAGAAGCGAAACTCAAACAGCTTAATGGGACTAAATCGGGGGGCCCAGATAATCTTCATCCAAGAATATTAAAAGAATTGGCACAAGAAATTGCAAGCCCATTAGCAAGAATTTTTAATGAATCTGTAAACTCAGGGGTTGTACCGTATGATTGGAGAATTGCTAACATAGTTCCTATTTTTAAGAAAGGGAAAAAAAGTGATCCAAGTAATTATAGGCCTGTTAGTTTGACATCTGTAGTATGCAAGGTCTTGGAAAAAATTTTGAAGGAGAAGGTAGTTAAGGACATTGAAGTCAATGGTAAATGGGACAAATTACAACATGGTTTTACAAAAGGTAGATCGTGCCAAACCAACCTGATCTCCTTCTTTGAGAGAGTAACAGATTTTTTAGATAAAGGAAACGCAGTGGATCTAATTTACTTAGATTTTAGTAAGGCGTTTGATACTGTGCCACATGGGGAATTATTAGTTAAATTGGATAAGATGGGCATCAATAGGAAAATTGAAAGGTGGATAGGGAATTGGTTAAAGGGGAGACTACAACGGGTCCTACTGAAAGGTGAACTGTCAAGTTGGAGGGAGGTTACCAGTGGAGTTCCTCAAGGATCGGTTTTGGGACCAATCTTATTTAATCTTTTTATTACTGACCTGGGCACAAAAAGTGGGAATGTGCTAATAAAGTTTGCAGATGATACAAAGCTGGGAGGTATTGCTAATTTAGAGAAGGACAGGGATACCCTACAGGAGGATCTGGATGACCTTGTAAACTGGAGTAATAGGAATAGGATGAAATTTAATAGTGAGAAGTGTAAGGTCATGCATTTAGGGATTAATAACAAGAATTTTAGTTATAAGCTAGGGACGCATCAACTAGAAGTAACGGAGGAGGAAAAGGACCTTGGAGTATTGGTTGATCATAGGATGACTATGAGCTGCCAATGTGATATGGCTGTGAAAAAAGCTAATGTCATCTTGGGATGCATCAGGAGAGGTATTTCCAGTAGGGATAAGGAGGTTTTAGTACCATTATATAAGGCACTGGTGAGACCTCACCTGGAATACTGTGTGCAGTTCTGGTCTCCCATGTTTAAGAAGGATGAATTCAAACTGGAACAGGTACAGAGAAGGGCTACTAGGATGATCCGAGGAATGGAAAACTTGTCTTATGAAAGGAGACTCAGGGAGCTTGGCTTGTTTAGCCTAACTAAAAGAAGGTTGAGGGGAGATATGATTGCTCTCTATAAATATATCAGAGGGATAAATACCAGAGAGGGAGAGGAATTATTTAAACTCAGTACCAATGTGGACACAAGAACAAATGGATATAAACTGGCCACTAGGAAATTTAGATTAGAAATTAGACGAAGGTTTCTAACCATCAGAGGAGTGAAGTTTTGGAATAGCCTTCCGAGGGAAGTAGTGGGGACAAAAGATCTATCTTGCTTTAAGATTAAACTCGATAAGTTTATGGAGGAGATGGTATGATGGGATAACATGGTTTTGGTAATTAAATATTCATGGTAAATAGGCCCAATGGCCTGTGATGGGTTTTTAGATGGGGTAAGATCCAAGTTACCCGGGAAGGAATTTTCTGTAGTATCTGGCTGATGAATCTTGCCCATATGCTCAGGGTTTAGCTGATCGCCATATTTGGGGTCGGGAAGGAATTTTCCTCCAGGGCAGATTGGAAGGCCCTGGAGGTTTTTCGCCTTCCTCTGTAGCATGGGGCACGGGTCACTTGCTGGAGGATTCTCTGCTCCTTGAGGTCTTCAAACTACAATTTGGGGACTTCAATAGCACAGATATAGATGTGAGGTCTTTTTTAGGAGTGGTGGGTGAAGTTCTGTGGCCTGCATTGTGCAGGAGGTCAGACTAGATGATCATAATGGTCCCTTCTGGCCTAAATATCTATGAATCTATGAATCTATGAAATGGTCAGTTTTCAGAATGGAGAGAGGTAAATAGTGGTGTCCCCCAGGGATCTGTGCTGGGCCCAGTCCTGTTTAACATATTCATAAACAATCTGGAGAAAGGGGTAAACAGTGAGGTGGAAAAATTTGCAGATGATACAAAACTACTCAAGATAGTTAAGTCCCAGGCAGACTGCGAAGAGCTACAAAAGGATCTCACAAAACTGGGTGACTGGGCAACAAAATGGCAGATGAAATTTAATGTTGATAAATGCAAAGTAATGCACATTGGAAAACATAATCCTAACTGTACATATACAATGTCTAAATTAGCTGTTACCACTCGAGAGAGATCTTGGAGTCATTGTGGACAGTTCTCTGAAAACATCCACTCAATGTGCAGCAGCAGTCAAAAAGCGAACAGAATGTTGGGAATCATCAAGAAAGGGATAGATAATAAAATAGAAAATATCATATTGCCTCTATATAAATTCATGGTATGCCCACACCTTCAATACTGCGTGCAGATGTGGTCACCCCATCTCAAAAAGATATATTGGAATTGGAAAAGGTTCAGAAAAGGGCAACAAAAATGAGTAGATGTATGGAATGGCTGCTGTATAAGGTGAGATTAATAAGCCTGGGAGTTTTCAGCTTGGAAAAGAGACGACTAAGTGGGGATATGATAGAGGTCTATAAAATCATGACTGGTGTGGAGAAAGTAAATAAAGAAGTGTTATTTACTCCTTCCCATAACACAAGAACTAGTGGCTACCAAATGAAATTAATAGGCTCAGATTTAAAACAAACAAAAGGAAGTATTTTTTCACACAATGCACAGTTAGCCTGTGGAACTCCTTGCCAGAGGATGTTGTGAAGGCCAATACCATAACAGGGTTCAAAAGGGAGCTAGATAAATTCATGGAAAATAGGTCCATCAATGGCTATTAGCAGGATGGGCAGGAATGGTGTCCCTAGCCTCTGTTTGCCAGAAGCTGGGATTGGGTGACAGGGCATGGATCACTTGATGATAACCTGTCTGTTCATTCCCTTTGGGACACCTGCCATTGGCCAATGTCAGAGGACAGGATACTGGGCTTGATGGACCTTTGGTCTGACCCAGCATGGCTGTTCTTATGTTCTTATGTTGTTTTGTGGGATCCTGTCTGAGTAGTGACTGTCATGCCTTTGACCATTGTAATGGTCATGATGAAAGGTTGTATGAAATTTGTTACAAAGTTTAAAGTTTCTGAAAATAACATCTCCTACTTTGAAGGATGTGGCGTTAGCCCTTCTGTGCTGGTTGGCATATTTTTTCATGGGCTTCACTTCGTTGTCATGTTGACGTAGAGGTTCAGGAATGGTCTTGTAACAGTTTTGTTCTTAGCTGTCTGCCAAACAGAACAGTTGCTGGTGCCATGTCAGTTGAACAGTGGAAAGTGGTCTGATAACTATGGAAGAAACAAAATAAGTCCTGTTTCATGGCCAATCCTTCAGCTGCAGCAATTTGTAGTACTGTCCTGAGTGTTTACATAAACCTCTCAGCATCTCCATTTCCTTGTGGCCAGTGCAGAGTACCTTTACGATGTTTGAAACCAAGATATTCTGCAAAACTGAGTGAATCGCAAGCCGTGCAAGCTCTGCCATGGGCTGGCAAAACTGTGTTTAGTTTGGGTATAACAGTGTTGGCAGAAGTAGTGCTGACCATTTCAACTTCTGGGTAACAAGAATAGTCAGCTATAGCAACCAGTAAAAGTTTTCCATTAGGGAGATCACAAAAACCCATGCTAACTTCCATCCATGAGGACGTGAGCAGAGGAGATACGTATAGTGGAGGAGTGTGATTTTCCAGATCTGCTGTCTGGCCTAATCTGTGGGAAATTAATGAGACTTTTGTGAAGATATGTCCCTTTAAGGGCTGTACCCAATTTATCTGAAGAGATACATTAGGGGAAGCTGCAAGCAGTTCTGTTACAGCCACCTAAGCGGCAACACCAAACTCTGAGTTGCTGAGCTGAGTCTTAAATAATATATTCTGATCTTCCTAAAGTCCTGAATGAGTGTCCTTACACAGAACCCACAAACACTACATGGTACCAGGAGTGGATGGATAAGAGTGATTGGAGAAGAGAGTACAGGACAACAGGGGTAAAGAAAATGGAGCAGCTAAGAATGCCACTGAAATTCAAGTTATCTGGTAACACAGCAGATAGCTGGAAGAGATTTCAATAGAGATTCAGCCTGTACATGCAAGTGAGGGGTTTAATTGAAAAAAAGAAGATAAGCAGAAGTAGGCTAACTTTTTAAATATCACGGGACAGGAAGTGCTAGGTGTTTATATTGGTATACATTTAAATCAGGCAAAGCAAGCATGCTATAAGACAGGCAGAAGTCTGAAGACTACTGCACATCCACAACAAATAAAACTTTTGAAAGATATACATTTCACTTGAGAAGTCAGAGAGAAGTAGAGTCACCTGAAGAATTTGTGCTGGATCTCCAACTGTTTGATCTCTGATTACTGAATCTATGAGCATCCAAGAGTGATGGGTACTTGAGATCCATAGATTAGAAAAAGATTGTTGGAAGATCCAGATCTGAACCTGGGGGTAAGGCAGTAGGAATATGCCAAGTAGCAGATGTTTCCCAGAACAGACTGATGCTTCTGGGGGAAAACAAGACACTGCTTTGGTGGACAGAATCACAAACCTTCAGTGCAAAGGGAAACAACAAAGGCAGTGCATAGCAGAAATGTACAAGCCTGCAAAAAGTGAGTTTTCAAGGAAGAGTTTGTTGAGGATAACATAAAGAATTGCACAAGCAAACACAGACCTCAGCAGTGTCCAGGCTTTGGACAACATTGCAACAAGTGCAACACATTCAATTATTTTGCAAGAGTGAGCAAGCATGAACAGCAAGTGCACAAAAGGAAACCAGGTATGCACGCTGTGTACCAGGAGGAGAACAGCGGTAACAACACAGAAGAAGAATTTTCTTTAGGAGTTTTGAATGAAGCAGCTAGACCAAATGACCCTGGAAGTGAATGGCACTTTTGTGACTTTTAAACTAGATGCTGGTGCTCAAGCAAATGTGGTAACTGAATATATTTTAAAGGGTCTAAAGAAAAAGATGGGGTACATTGACAATAGACAGGTAAAGTTAGGGGCTTACAGTGGAGAGCTCATTCCTACTGTGGGCGCGTGTGAGCTAGTGGTAAAGTTAAAAGATAAGATTGAAATAATAAAATCTGTAATTAGGCCAGGAAAAAATGTGCCTATAATGGGCTTGAAAACATGCCAGGCTCTAGGGGTAGAACAGAGATTGTACTCATTAGCGGGGCAAGGGGACTCAGGTATTGAGGACCAGTTTCAGGATGTCTTTAAGGACATGGGAAAACTGGCATCAGAATATCAGATTGAATTGACAGACACTAATTGTTGCATCATACATTCCCGTAGGACTGTTCCTCTAGCACTGAGAAAAAAACACAAAGAACTAGACAGATTAGTGGCACTAGAGATAAACAAGAAAGTAGAAGAGCCTACAGATTGGGTTCATTCTTTAATAATTGTAGAAAGAAAGACAGAACCCTTAGGCTATGCTTAGACTCAAAAGAACTTAACAAATATGTCAAAAGAGCATATTTTTCCATGTCCACTAAGGAGGAAATTTTTGGAGAAATAGCTGGTGCTAAATATTTCTCAGTATTGGATACATTAGCAGGATTTTGGCAAATCCCCCTAGATGAGGAAACATGACCACAGATTACAGAGAGCGATGGAAAGGGCTAAGGCAGTAGGATTAAAATTAAACAAGCAGAAATGTAGATTTGGGTCCGAGATATCACATACCTGGGAGAAAAACACACAGGACAGGGAGTCCAAATAGATCCTAAAAGAATTTAGGCCCCCAGAAGACAAAGAAGGAGTGAAAAGATTCCCAACTTTATGGGAAAGTTTATGGGAAAGTTTGTACCTAATTTGGCTACTAAACCCAGCAACCTGAGAGCACTCTTGCACAAAATAATCAATGGGCATGGGATGCCAATCTAAGCAAGGAATTGAAACAGTTAATTAAGAGGACTCCTGTTCTTAGATTTTATGATTGCAAGGGACAGACTAAGGTAAATGAAGGCATAGGGGTAACTACTACAAAAGTGTGGTGAACACTGTAGACCAGTGGAATAGGTTTCGTTGAGGTTCCATTGAAAGCAGCTAAGTGTCAAGGCCCCAAAATGGAGACATCTCTCAAAATGCATTCATGGGAAAATTTCTAATGAAGTTTCTTCGTAATGATTCACAAACAGAAGTAGACTTTGAATGAAAACCCCATGTTTAAAGAAGATAATAAATGTTGACATTAAAGGATCATAGCATCCTCTACAAACTCCCCTCCCCAAATAGATTAAGGGAATAACATATCCTGACATATAAAATTGAAATATAAAAATGAAGGCTTGCTAAATGGTAACATTAAAAGCTCTGTGAGTTATTTTGGATAATGGATAGGAAATGAGTACAGATGAGGTAACATTTAGGACAAGGGATTGCTGGCAGAAGTCTGGTTTTGCCCATTCTTTTACATAGAGTTGCTGATCTGCTTAAAATAATGTAATTGCTGACAGAACAAAGGTAACGTACTGTGCTGGAGGTAAAAGTTTTGAGGTAAAAAGACACAAACCTGTGACAACAAAAAACCTTTTTCTGGGAAGACCCAGGGCAGGGTGATATAAAAATGACATGACCCAGAAACTGCAAAACTATCAGAAAAAATTCAGAAGTTGGTTAACTGAAGCTTGCACATGTGTAATGTATGGGATACCTAAAATCCAAAGGGTTGATGTGTTAAAAGATGATTGGTTAAAGATTAAGTAATCTGTAATATAAACATGTGTAAAACACCTAAGTGACCATGGGCCCAAACTGGAGAAATTACCGGAGTAGAAATTGAAGGACAAGACTGGAGGATCAGACCAAGGAATCAGAGAAGATGACAACTATCATGGAAAGTGGAAGGACTTCCTGGTGCCCGGAATCTGGGAACTTGGGCCCATTTACCAACTCTGTCTTGTCTCTTATTACTTGTCTGGAATAAATGTATGACCAGACACTATAAGTGACAATAATTCTGTCTGAAATTGTATAAAGAAAGGCAAAAACTGATTAGGCCTAAATTGTATGGTCTTGTGACTCAGTTTCCCAACTTTTTGCCCCTTAACATGCTTCCAGGGCACTCACTAAAACTGAGTGTCAGTATGCACAAATTGAGAAGGAGGCTTTAGCTTTTGTGCATGGTTGCAATGAATGTCATGTGTTCGTCTATGGGCAACCAGTTATTGCTGAAGCAGACAATAAGCCTTTACTATCCTTGCAAAGAAGGGACTGGCTGACATTCCTCCCAGAATACAGAGACTATGTTTTCAATTTTAGTTCTATGATCTGCAAATAGACTATAAACCAGGAAGAGATTTAGTGGCAGTGGACATTCTGTCTCGAGCTTTTGAAAATACTGTAGCAGAAAATGTTTCAGAATCTGATATAGTGCATGTGAACTTTATAAAGAAAAACTACTCTGTCTCTGACAAAATGTGAGCTGCGTTTGCAGCAGCCACAGCACAAGATGAGACCTTGCAAAGAGTGATCAAAGCTATACTATAGGTTGGCCTGGTCACCATATACCTGAGCTTCACTTCAAAGAAGAACTTTCAGATATTGATGGTATTTTGTTTAGATATAACCGATTAATCATCCAAAAGTGTTTCAGCCTGACATGCTTATTAGAATTCACGAAGGACATTTAGGAATTGAAAAATGCAAAAGAAGGGCCAGAGATGTGGGTGTTGGCCTCAAATGAATGAGGATATAGAAAAACAGTTAAGAAAAACAGCGTCAAAAATTCCATCCTCAACCTGCAAAACAGCCTATGCTGGTACATCAGGAAGCTTTAGAAGTTTGGTATCAAGTTGGTATTGATTTATTCTATTATGCTGGCAAAAATTATGTTTTGATTTTAGACTATGTCACACTTTCCAGAGTGGGCAATACCATGGCAAAGCACGTAATAACACACCTTAAGTCAGTATTTGCTGGACATGGTGTTCCTGCAATGGTAATGTCAGACAATGGCCCACAAATTGCAGGATATGAATTAAAAAAATGTGCGGGAGACTATGGGTTCAAGCATATGCCAGCGAGTCCTAGATACCCCCAGCCAAATGGTCTACTGGAGAATGGTGTTAAAATAATAAGGAGGCAACTAAAAACAATGGAAGAATCTAATTCACATCCTTAATTGGCATTGCTTAACTATAGGGCAGCACCCTCGAAACGTGTGTTGTCTCCTGCAGAGACCCTGTTTAACAGAAAACGAAAAACTAGACGGCCTAATTTTGTAGAAAATGATGGTAAGCATGAACATGATGTAAAAGGATTGGAGAAGGCTGATAAAGGAAAACAAAAAGGTACTAGGGTAGAGGGTCACAAGAACTAGAGCCTTTGCAGCCTCAGGATGCTGTATATATGACATGGCTACATCACTAGGAAGGGATTTCTTTAGTTCTTCAAATGCAGTTCGGTGTTCATCTGACCAAACCCATATTTGATCTTTCCTGGTAATATCACCCAGAGGCTGTGTAATAGTGGCTAACCTCAGAATGAATCTGCCACAGTAATTTGCAAACCTTAGCAGGCTACCAATTTGAGTGAGGTTTGTTGCCATGGTGGCATTGTGAATGTCCTTCGCTTTCTGAAGATCTGCTGAGACACCATCTTTGGAGAATGTGTATCCAAACAATTCTAATGTGGGCTTATTGTACTGACATTTCTGTGACTTTAACATGAGATTTTTCTCCTGCACATATTATGGAATGAATTCTCCATAAACACAACACTTATAATCTGTCTAAATGTTGGAGTTTTTTTCACAGGAACAACAAAAGGTGCATACTTCCCTGATACCAGTGCACCCCTGAAAAATGTCAAACCTTGCTCAAATCACAGAGGTGCTAGAGTGCTCAAAGAATTATGTTAACATGAGTAAAACAATGTATTTGTCCCTAAACTTATTCTGAGAAATGGCTGAACCATTTTTGCTGAAACTCTTCAACAAAGGTAATCCAGTGCAGATGCCTGGTATGAAATATTTGAGCTTACACTGTTTAAATTTGGCAAAGTTATAAACAACTCAAAACAAAGTCTTATGATGCAAAGTGTTGGGCAAACTTAATTATAGATGGTGTGTGACAGAGTACTGGACGACAGTACCTATTGAAATCCTGCCCCACCCACATCTGAAGGCCCCTTCCCCAGCCTAAGGGGAGGAGCTACTGAACCAAGGACTCAAGTAATTACGGGGGACAACAAATGACAAACAGGGATGGGAGTGAGGGTCACAGGATCATAAGCAGGGAACCTGAGGGGGAGCTGGACAACAGCAGCTGAGCCGCCACTCTGGTCACTGCAACTCCGATTAATTACTGAGGAGTAGACCTCATTAAGAAGAGCTGTGCCTAACTGATGGACTGAGGAGAACTAAGAGGCTAATTAGGCCATTAGGCAGATCATAAAAAGGCACAGGAAGGAAGTGAGAAGGGGGAAGCAGAGAGAGAGACGCAGAGAGATTTATTGATTGATCTCTCCACTGCCTGCCTGTCTCAGGATCTATAGGTACAAGGCTGTATAGTATGTAAGAATGATGGAAATTGGAAACTAATATTGTAAATAAATTGCATGGGGTGTTTGCTCAGCAAAAGGTCTCTGAGCTGTGTGTGGGGTTGAATGGAGGCAAGAGAGGGCAGACCCTGCCATATGGTGTCAGCAGTGCCACTATAATAAAAGGCAAGTTAATGTCCCTGCAGAGCCGTCCCTCAAGTACTTTACAACTTTACTGAAGTTTTCAGCACACAAATGTGAGCACTATTCTTTCATTGTTTCTTGGTACTGTCCAGTATGCCTATCTGTCTCCACCTGTAGTGTTTTGTTTAGTCTTAGACTGTAAGAACTTTGAAGCAGGGGCTTTTTGTTCTTTTTGTTCTTTGTACGGTATCTAGCACAATGTGGTTCTGGTCTATAACTGTGGCTCTGACGTACTACTGCAATACAAATAAATAATGATAATAACAGCAGATCCTTTGATTTCCTTCCCCAGAGATGAAGAAGAGCTCTGTGTAGCTCAAGGGCTTGTTCCTTTCACCAATAGAAGTTGGTCTAATAAAAGATATTACCTCACCCACCTTGTCTCTTTCTATAATAATAACAGACACACAAGTACCTTCTGTGCACCGTGAGCTTAAGCCCTGATCATGTACCAATGAAATCAGTTGCGGTTGGTTTTGGTGGGAGCAGCGTTGGGTCTTTAGAGCTATCATTGTTAAAAAATATACTGCACATGCAATTTTCACTGAGTCATAACTCAGCCAAATCAAAACCAAAAGTTGGCTATTTTATTTATTTTTTCTCCAGTAGTTTTGGTGCTAGATCTGTTCAAAAAAGATTGCAAGAGTTTTTTTTTTTTTTGGATAATAAAGTGAAATATTTTCCACTATCTTCATACTTGAAAATGTCTGAGCTCTTTATTCACAAACTTTCTATAATAGTTTCTGTTCAGGCTCAGATCACGCCAAGAAGATTTCAGACTGAATGGGGAAAACTTCAGAAGCTTGAGTGACTGAAAACAGACTTTTTAATGGGAAAACTATTATGACTGATTTTCAGAGGTTTTGAGAACTCTCACCACCCATTAAGCTGAATGGCAGCTATGAGTGTTTACTACTTAGGAATAATGAATAATGGTCCACCACAAGGCTTTGTACTCACTCCAGAACTCTTCAACATCTACACAAGCAAGATGCCTGAAATGAGAGTGCAGAAGTTTGTGTATGCTTATGATTTGGCATTCGCTACTCAGGACTGTTGCTTTAAAGAATTTGAAGTGAGTCTTACATCAGAGCTTAATACCATAGAGGTGTACTTCCAAAAGTGGCGGCTGAGACCAAATCCGAGCAAATTGGTAGTATTTACTTTCCACCTTGACAACAGAACTGCACAAAACACTTCAGTTGTCAAGTTTTGTGGTGAAACTGTGCAGTATTACTCAAAGCTAACGTATGCCAGTGTTGTTCTTGACCACACACTCAGCTTTCATGACCACTTCAAGAAAGAAGCTTCCAACATGAAGATTCACGTCAACATTATCCAAAGTTAGTAGGAACAAGCTGGGGATCAACTGCCCTGGTGCTACAAACATTGGCCTGGGCCCTGTTATACTCCATTGCAGAGTAGTGTGTACAAATGTGGACAAGAAGCTGCATACCCAACCTGTGGATAGGCAGCTAAATCAGACATTCAAATAATCACAGGAACGTTAAAATCAGTGCTTCTTCTGTGGCTTTCTGTACTAGCAAACATCAAACCTCCAGCTATCTGTTGAGATATAGCCACCGCAAAAGAACTTAAGCATGCTCGAGATTACCTGGAACTTCCCATCTGGCAGGTTATGGAAAACATACCTCAACAATAGCTGAAATCATGAAAGCCACAATGGAAAACATGTGATCATGTCTCTGGACCTGGCCAAGGAATGGCAAAATGTCCAGACCTTATCCACCATTACAAACAAGCACATTATCACTGACCCAACAAGCTGCCATCCTGGTTTCAACCTGCTATGAGGACTTTGGACCACTCTGAACCCCATCCAAGCAAACCATAGAAGATGTGGCTACTTCATGCACAAGTGGAAAATCAAAGACTCCCCTTTGTGTGACTATGGTGAGAACATCCAAACCATCAGACTCATCATAATGCAGTGCCCCAAATACGGATTCAAAGATGAAATGGATGATACCCACAATGTCATAGAAGCGGCGTATGGACCTACAACGGTGTTTTATAGACTCATGCTCTCTAAATGTCATACGTGAGAGAGAGAGAGAGAGAGAAATTCTATGATTCTATGAACTTAGGAAAATAAGGTCTTATACAACATGACCACCATAAACTGGTTGCTGCTGCTTCTAATATAAAATGCTGAATATAAATGCTGCATCTGCAAGGTCTCTTCCTCTCAGATATCCCAGGTTAGGTTATTCCTCAGATGCTAACCCTGTTGAAACTCTGAGTAGACAGTGACTTATGTTATATTCATGTCCTCTTTCTAAAACTTATAAGTAGGGCCCTACCAAATTCATGGTCCATTTTGATCAGTTTCACTTTCATAGAATTTTAAAAATTGTAAATTTCATGATTTCAGCTATTTAAATCTGAAATTTCATGGTGTTGTAATTGTAGGGGTCCTGACCCAAAAAGGAGTTTTGGGGGTCGCAAGGTTATTGTAGAGGGAAGTTGTGGTGCTGCTACCCTTACTTCTGCGCTGCTGGAATGTTGTGGCTGCTAGCCAGGAGCTCAGCTCTGAAGGCAGAGCCGCCACCAACAGCAGTGCAGAAGTAAGAATGGCATGGCATGGCATGGTATTGCCATCCTTACTTCTGCGCTGCTGCGTTCAGAGCTGGGAGCCTGGCCAACAGCTGCCACTCTCCAGCTGCCCAACTCTGAAGGCAGCGCAGAAGTAAGGGTGGTAATACCGCGACTCCTCTAAAATAATCTTGCGACCCCCCCTGCAACTCCCTTTTGGGTCAGGGCCCCCAACTGGAGAAATGCTAGTCTCCCCCGTGAAATCTGTATAATATAGGGTAAAAGCACATAAAAGACCAGATTTCACTGAGGAAGACCAGATTTCACAGTCTGTGATGTGTTTTTCATGGCCATGAATTTGGTAGGGCCCTACTTTTAAATAAACTTTTTTTGGTAACACTAGTAAAGGATAGTTTAATTTCATTTATACTGGAATCCAAGTTATGATTTCTGTTGTATCTAACAACGCTTATCCACAAAGGACTGAACAGGAAGTGTTCATGCTCAGACTTTTCAAGTTCTTGATCTTTAGGTCTCAAAAGTCTCTATTACAGGAAGAGACACAAACTCTTAAATCAGGACCTATCTGTATTTTCCGCTTCATGCATAATATTGATCATTTTTCCATTATAAAGGTTACAATTAGATCACCCCACTATTCAATCACACCCAGATCACCCCATTATTCTGCATGCTGGCTTTGGAGTTCCACTGATTGAATTAATGCTGAAACTGAGCTGGAATTTCTACAGTGAACTGGGCTGCAGAGAGGATACACTGTATCAAGTTGAAAACTACAACCGCTTTGTTCACTTTCTTGTCAAAGCTGTGGCAAAACACATTCCCCAGGGCTATTGCAAGTTCTGTACTCCTTCTTGGCAGCTGGAGACAGAAGCACTCTTCAAAGAGTGTGAGAAGAGTAGTGATCTGGACACAGCAAAATCACTAACAGAGTCATTGAACTCTGCATGCCTGAAAAGATGGAAGAGACAGTGGAGGGTCTTGACTTCACTCATTTCAGTCATAAAGCCTGGGCACTCCTCTGTAAGCTTCAGAGTTGATGACCCGGTAAAACTGTCAGCCAAAAATGATGGCCAATATAGTTGTCTCACACTTTCTCCATAACTCAAAGACCAAAATTGACAAGCTGACTAGACAGATGGTTAAACATTTGATAAAGCTCCACCAGTTCATCATTATCAGCTCCATATGCTATAGAAAATATAAACCAGGCCCTCATGGCCATAAAAAGCAGAAAAGGTGCAGGCAAGAATGGCATTTATCCCAATTCCTTCAGAATTTGGGGTCAAAGGGACTAGCATGGTGGCAGACTTCTTCACTGACACATGTTGGATGGGGAAAATCCCAAAGAGCTGGCGTGAGGCAATAGTCATTGTCCTCCTCAAATGTGGGAAACCACCACATGATGCTGCCAGCTATCCCCCAATATCACTCCTCTCTACAACTCACAAGTTTGGAGAGAGACTTACTGTCTTCATCCCTGTCTTTGAGGCCATCCTGCCAGAGATATAGAAAATGAACATTTAAAGAAACATCAAGTTTTCATTTTTAGTAGAAAATTATAATTTGAAAAGAATATTGATAGTACAGTGAAATAAGTAATGCTGATAAAAGTTGTCTCTTGTGCCTGGCTCATTATGTACTTAGTCACAGGTTAGAATCAAGGATATTTAGGTACATTTTTTTGTAATGGGAATTGAATGTAACTGGGGAGGGTATTAAGGATGTCTACCAACTATGAAAAGGGTTTTTCCTAAAGCAAAATGATTTGTTATTTTACAAACAATTCTCACTTCAAAAAAAGAAAAGGAGGACTTGTGGCACCTTAGAGACTAACAAATTTATTTGAGCCTAAGCTATCGTGAGCTACAGCTCACTTCATCGGATGCATTCAGTGGAAAATGCAGTGGGGAGCTAGGAATTCATTATTAAACTTAAGGGGGTCTGTCTGACCAGATCATTCATGCATATGACTTTTATTGGCAGGGCTGTGTTACATGCGTACCATGGGAAAACACCCCCTAAAATCCATTTAAACTTATGAATAAATCAGTTGTTAATATGACTGTATACAGAAAAGCCACAAGATGGCAGGAGCACCACATGCCAGTTTCAAAATCCTTTCACAATAATTCCATTCTGTTTTCCCAATTATTCTTGTGAGAAATAATGCTTCCTTTATTATTTTAATAGTTTGATTATTATTAAAAAAAACAATTTAGTTCAGCCGCAGATACTTTAAAGATTTTTGGTCCCCTATTATGTATACCAGGATTCAAAGTAAATGCAGTAAAATCAATAAAAAATGGAATAACCTTCTAGTAGATAAATGAACCCCTTTTAGCATTCAGTTTCATAATCACTTCCATATTTGGCAAAAACACCCAAAAACAAACAAAAAAACACCCCATACAACCCTCTCTAAAACCCCACCAACCAACCAACCTCCCCAAAGAAAACAAAGAAAAGGACCTATCTTCTATTAGATTTTCAGTAACTTAAAAAATATGTTTTTCTTCTTAAAATTCATGAATATTTTAAAATATTACTGGATTCATAGAAAAACCCACTGGTCAGTATTTTGTATAATGGATAACATATAAATGGGACTCCCCCCAAACCAAAATCACAAGACAGTACTATAATTAGCATATGTTTCTGTGCATGTGTATACTACAACACCTATCATGTTCTCTTCCTCTACCTGCACCACATATAATAAAGAGAGAGAGAGACACCTATACTTAAGGTTGCCTGACCTTTTCCATTATAAACATTGTTTTCAGTTGTTTAGGACTTTGCAAGACTTAAACATTCATGCTGGGTGGCTGCCCCATGTTGAATTTGTTTGGAAAGTTTTAGCTAAAATGGTTCATCAGTTTCTGAGAATGAGATTAGGGGAAAATACATTGTTTTGTGCCTATTAAAAATATTGGAGCTGTTTTGTGGAGAAGCTGTAGCACTTCCATTCTTTGACACAGTGGGGAATTGTTCGGGTGTCAAAGATATGCCTTTTGCTGTCCCCATGAGAATTCACTCAAATTTGGTCATTTTACAAGCTCTTGAAAAAAAAATCACAGTTTGCACATGCTCAGTAGATATTTGTTAGAATTCGGCAGCAAAAGTCTCTGAATATTGCATCTGCAGTGAGCATGCTCCAGCCTCTTGCCCGTCCTGGGTGCAGCCAGGCTCCACATACTCCACCCCCACACAGCAATGGAACAGGCTTCATTCTGTGGTGCAGGGGCAGAGCAGTACTTTCCCTGGACTTGCTTCTGTCCCTCTCTCCATCCTGTGTACTGACTGAGATGGGGTTATGCAGAACAGGACACTGAAGATGAGGCACCATGAAGGATGGCACAGGGTTTGCTACCTTTGCCCCCAATAAATACTGTATGTGCGTGTGTGTGTGTGTGTGTGTGTGTAGACAAAAATAAAGCTATTTTAAAAGAACATTAAGGTTACAAAGCATTCAGAATTTAGGCAATGACTCTGCCCATGAAATCTTAGTTCTGTCCCCTTGTATTAAGTATTATGATAATGTTTAATTACTTGATCACATATTAAGAAAAGGAGTACTTATGGCACCTTAGAGACTAACCAATTTATTTGAGCATAAGCTTTCATGAGCTACAGCTCACTTCATCGGATGCAGCTCACGAAAGCTTATGCTCAGATAAATTGGTTAGTCTCTAAGGTGCCACAAGTACTCCTTTTCTTTTTGCGAATACAGACTAACATGGCTGTTACTCTGAAACTTGATCACATATTATTTTTCCACAGGACCCCACTTCATCAAGTGCACAATACCTATTTAATGAGCAGCTATTCAAAATTTTGTTTTCTCCACACTGTTGAATATGCAAAAAGAAAAGGAGTACTTGTGGCACCTTAGAGACTAACCAATTTATTTGAGCATAAGCTTTCGTGAGCTATAGCTCACTTCATCGGATGCATACTGTGGAAAGTGTAGAAGATCTTATTATATACACACAAAGCATGAAAAAATACCTCCTCCCACCCCACTCTCCTGCTGGTAATAGCTTATCTAAAGTGACCACTCTCCTTACAATGCGTATGATAATCAAGTTGGGCCATTTCCAGCACAAATCCAGGTTTTCTCACCCCCTTCCCCCCCCACACACAAACTCACTCTCCTGCTGGTAATAGCTTATCCAAAGTGACCACTCTCCTTACATTGTGTATGATAATCAAGGTGGGCCATTTCCAGCACAAATCCAGGGTTTAACAAGAACGTCTGAGGCGGGGGTAGGAAAAAAACAAGGGGAAATAGGCTACCTTGCATAATGACTAAGCCACTCCCAATCTCTGTTCAAGCCTAAGTTAATTGTATCCAATTTGCAAATGAATTCCAATTCAGCAGTTTCTCGCTGGAGTCTGGATTTGAAGTTTTTTTGTTGTAAGATAGCGACTTTCATGTCTGTAATTGCGTAACCAGAGAGATTGAAGTGTTCTCCGACTGGTTTATGAATGTTATAATTCTTGACATCTGATTTGTGTCCATTTACTCTTTTACGTAGAGACTGTCCAGTTTGACCAATGTACATGGCAGAGGGGCATTGCTGGCACATGATGGCATATATCACATTGGTGGATGTGCAGGTGAACGAGCCTCTAATAGTGTGGCTGATGTTATTAGGCCCTGTGATGGTGTTCCCTGAATAGATATGTGGGCACAGTTGGCAACGGGCTTTGTTGCAAGGATAGGTTCCTGGGTTAGTGGTTCTGTTGTGTGGTATGTGGTTGCTGGTGAGTATTTGCTTCAGGTTGGGGGGCTGTCTGTAGGCAAGGACTGCCCTGTCTCCCAAGCTTTGTGAGAGTGTTGGGTCATCCTTCAGGATAGGTTGTAGATCCTTAATAATGCGTTGGAGGGGTTTTAGTTGGGGGCTGAAGGTGACGGCTAGTGGCGTTCTGTTATTTTCTTTGTTAGGCCTGTCCTGTAGTAGGTGACTTCTGGGAAGTCTTCTGGCTCTATCAATCTGTTTCTTCACTTCCGCAGGTGGGTATTGTAGTTGTAAGAAAGCTTGATAGAGATCTTGTAGGTGTCTGTCTCTGTCTGAGGGGTTGGAGCAAATGCGGTTGTATCGCAGAGCTTGGCTGTAGATGATGGATTGTGTGGTGTGGTCAGGGTGAAAGCTGGAGGCATGTAGGTAGGAATAGTGGTCAGTAGGTTTCCGGTATAGGGTGGTGTTTATGTGACCATCATTTATTAGCACTGTAGTGTCCAGGAAGTGGATCTCTTGTGTGTACTGGACCAGGCTGAGGTTGATGGTGGGATGGAAATTGTTGAAATCATGGTGGAATTCCTCAAGGGCTTCTTTTGCATGGGTCCAGATGATGAAGATGTCATCAATATAGCGCAAGTAGAGTAGGGGCGTTAGGGGACGAGAGCTGAGGAAGCATTGTTCTAAATCAGCCATAAAAATGTTGGCATACTGTGGGGCCATGCGGGTACCCATAGGAGTGCCGCTGATCTGAAGGTATACATTGTCCCCAAATGTAAAATAGTTATGGGTAAGGACAAAGTCACAAAGTTCAGCCACCAGGTTAGCCGTGACATTATCGGGGATAGTGTTCTTGACGGCTTGTAGTCCATCTTTGTGTGGAATGTTGGTGTAGAGGGCTTCTACATCCATAGTGGCCAGGATGGTGTTATCAGGAAGATCACCGATGGATTGTAGTTTCCTCAGGAAGTCAGTGGTGTCTCGAAGGTAGCTGGGAGTGCTGGCAGCGTAGGGCCTGAGGAGGGAGTCTACATAGCCAGACAATCCTGCTGTCAGGGTGCCAATGCCTGAGATGATGGGGCGCCCAGGATTTCCAGGTTTATGGATCTTGGGTAGTAGAATATCCCAGGTCGGGGTTCCAGGGGTGTGTCTGTGTGGATTTGATCTTGTGCTTTTTCAGGGAGTTTCTTGAGCAAATGCTGTAGTTGCTTTTGGTAACTCTCAGTGGGATCACAGGGTAATGGCTTGTAGAAAGTGGTGTTGGAGAGCTGCCGAGCAGCCTCTTGTTCATATTCCAACCTAACAGACGTATTGGAGCATAAGCTTTCGTGGGTGAATACCCACTTCGTCAGATGCATAAGGTGAATAGTATCTACTAATTTTGCATGCCCAAAAGATGTCTAAAACCTGATTTAGAGAGCACTAAAAATTATATAGCACTTCAACAGAGATAGAACCCAATTCCCCAGAGCAGCATTCAACTGTCTTAAACATGAGACCCTATTTGCTCTTCCTGCATGCCTATGCCCCCTTCACCATATCCCTTCCAACTTCTGCTACCAAAGGGACAGGCATCCTACCACATGACCCTTCTATACCCTTGGGACGTGGGGATTATTATCCACATTTTACAGATGGAGAACTGAAGCACAGGGAAATTAAGGTCAAAGTATCTACCACTTTTAGGTACCCAGTTTGAGATGCTTAGGGCCTGATTTTTCAGAGTACTTAGCAATATGTAGCACTTCATATGGTCACAGTGCAGCACCCATTGACTTCAATTTGCACCTGTCAATGTGCAGCACTTCTGCAAATCAGTCCCCAGGGTCTCAAGTCAAGCACCCAGAAAATGAGGAACTGACAATTAGTGGCCACCTGGGAAAAACTGGGTGTTGACTAGCATCACACAGGAACTCTGTGGCAGAGATCGAATCCATTTGTCCAGGGCAGCACTCAACTGCCTTAACCATGAGAGCTACCTTTGCCTTTCTGCAGTCCCCTGCCTCCTTCACTACAAACCTTCCAACATCTGCTGCAAATGAGGCAGTCTCTTTCATTACACATTTTTGATTCATCCCCAGTTCATGTCCATCTTGTGCATTGAAGGAGGCTGGGGTCCTATGGAAAAATAGTATGTAAATAGTATGTTAATGAAGAGTGTATCATAATGCATATGCACAAGGGGGCCAATTAAGACTGCATGGGCAACTTTAAATCTGACATTTCCTAACTTTTGAGGACTTGGTTTTGAAAGCTCAATATGTTCGTTTAACATAGTTTGTGTGTGTGTAATTTCCTAGGTTTTTTAAAAAGTAAACTGAAAAAACAGAAATTCCATCACAGGGCAATGTATTTGACACCCATGTGGGTCAGCAGCAGGAGAGGAATCTTTAAGACTGCTATCACTTGAGCTAATGGAGTAACTGATAGCAGTAATATGTTGTTATTCTCTGTGTGGAGAATCTCTAGAGGGGTGTGGTGAGACACACACTTTAACAGTGGGTTTCCACAGATACTAACTGAAGAGCAGAGGGTTGGAGAGCTTCAGGAATCTAGGGTTCCATTCCCAGCTTTAGAAAGAAGTTTATTTAGTGGTCATCACCTCTTCTACCTGTTTCCCCCAAGCATGACCATTTTTACCTCATTCCCTCCAAACTGTACCTGTTCCAGTCCTGTCTCTTCCCCTCCTCTGGCTCCTTTTCTCAGTTCCATTTTCTTTTCCCATCCAATCCCAGTCTCTACCCCTCAGGCTTCTCATCCCTGTCCTGGTCTCCTTGTCCAGCCAGTTCTAGTTTCCTCCTCTGGGCTTGCTGTCTGAATTCCAGTCTCCCCACAGCTTTCAGTCTCTTCCCATTCCCACTCCAAATCGCAGCCTCCTTACTTAGCCAGCCTCAATTCCCACCCTCCCAGCTCAACTCCTCGTCCCCAGTCTCCTTGCCTCTTTCCTTGCCCGTCCCAGTCTCCTTATTCCTCATCTGATCTGTCTTTCACCTTGCAGTCCCAGTCTCTCTCCCCATCAACTCATTCAGTCTCCATCTCCCCTGCAACACCTCCTGGATCCTTGTGCCAGTTGCTTTGCCCCTCCAGACCCTGTTCTCCCCCTGCACCTCAGCTCCTTGTTAGATCTATCGTTCCTCTTCCTCCTTGCCCTCCTATCCCCCCCACTGGTTCCTAGTCTCAGTCTCCTTGCCTAGCCAGTTCCAGTCTCCTTACACCTCCAACTCCTCTATTGATCTGTTTTCCCCTCCGGCCAACCAGCTCCCAGTCTCCCCATTTCTCTCACTAGCTGCCAGGCCCAGTCTCCCACTCAGCTCCCAGTCTCCTTGCCCAAGCAATGCTGCCTCCCCTCCTAACCAGGACCAGTCCCTCTGGTTCCCATTCACAGTCTCCCAATAGTCCCAGTTCTAGTGTCTCTGCCCAGTGAGTTCCAGCCTTCCCCTCCAAGTCCCAAGCCCAGGTTTTCTCGCCCTCACTCCAGCCACAGCCTCACTAGACTCTGCATCCCCATCTATTCCTTTCACTCCTCCCCCGTCTGACTTTTGTCCCCCCTGCATGTGACTCAGATATCTTTCTCCTCCATGACCCAGTGGGAGGAGGGTGGGCTCATTGAGAGTGCTCTCAGTTCCCATGCCAAGCCCCACCACAGCTTGGAGCAGCCATTCCAAGGAAAGTCCCTCTGAGCCCGTATAGCTCTGGGCTGGAGTATGCAGAGTCTGGTCAGTACTAGGAGCTGTGAGGGGATGGGGCATGTCCAGTGAGGACAGAATCAGGAAGCAAGACTCCTATGAAATAAATAGTATGTGATCATGTAATTTAAGACTGTATCATAATACAAACACACAGTGGGGCCAAATTAAAGTTACACAGACAACTTTAATTAATTATGGCATTTCCGAACTTTTGAGTGCTTGACTTTGCAATGTTAATATTGTTCTTCTAATGTAGTTTGTGTGTATCTCTCCCTCTCTCTCACACACACACTCACTCTGTCTCTATGGCTGTCTATATATATCTATCTATCCTGGTATGAATAAATCTTGTTCTAATACAAACCCACAGCTTTACTTTTCTTCTGTAAAGTGGAAAATATCAGTGGTAATTTTACTAACAGAGACATTCTATTTAAATTTTTTCCTGATGGCAGTTGCTTCCTGAATTTTTATCCTCTTTAATACAGTGTGGGATGCTAAAGTACATGCCTACCCGCTGAAATCATAATCCACTTTAGCTGTTCAAACGACATCATGCTATCAAAGGATTTTAGATTTCAAAGGCTTTTCCATTGTGTGATATCAGGTCTTTTCTTATTGAGGAGATAAATTTGGTGTTTCATTGAAATACATTTTATACCTACTGTGTATTATAATTACATGTTCTTTATTATGTGCATTGTATACAGTACAATCATCTATTTTTGTATAACTATGTTTATTTAACACATTGTTACAGACATTACAAAAACAGCCGAACAGGAAAAACAACAAACAAAGCAAAACAACAAACAGATAAACAAGCCACCTCCTCCCCCAGACAAAAAAGAAAAGCACAAGCATTTTGGAAATTGGGAGTTTGGCCTCTTCGCTTTTATGAAGGCTTTTGTTTGTGAACCTTTTTGTGCCAATTGGCTCTCTGTTGAACTGCCCAGAGGTGTTTCTACAATACAGCGCACTGTGCTTGCTTCAGTCATCAACAATTGTTTTCATGTCAGTGGTTTGTAAGGAATCCGATTAGAAGAAAAGAAATTGTGAACATTTGTTTCTGTACTAAGAATTTGGACATAGAAATCGGTACCCTGTATTTTTACTGCCTGCCAGATCCATGATCCCAAAATGCATATGTGATGGGGTGCACCAGGCATTGCTGCCCCTTGCCAGAGACCTGCTGCCTTGGCACATCCCACCCTAGAAAGCAGTTCTCTTAAGAAGGGAAGGGCTGTGATGGGGTGTTTATCCCACACAACACCTGAACAGCTAGAAAGGGCCAATGAACCCAGTGACAGGCTTCACCTGGAGAAGAGTCATGGCTGATAAACTTTGACTGATGATGAAGCCCTGCTGGGCAGGAGCAGGTTGAGCAAGTATAAAACTATGAAGTAGAGAGCAAGAGGGAGCAGCAGGGAGTAACTCTGCAGTTGCTCCCAAGAGAGTGGTGGGAGGTTGGTAAAGGACAAGGAGGAGGCCCAGAGGAGAGTAAACCCTGGGATCTTGCCTGGGAAAACAGACTTTAGCAAGAACCTGAGAGAAGGTGAAGTAGCCACAGGGAACAGAGGCAGCGCCTGTGGTAACCCAGGGGTTGGCCAAAAGGCAGAGAAAGGAATATAGAAAAGAGCCCAGGGAAACAATGCCATGGACTGAGATTGGGTAGAATGTCATTGCTGGGGCATAGGTTCCCAGGGATGGAACTCAGAGTAGAGGGTGGGCCCAGGTTCCCCTAGCAACCACTGGGGAAGTGGCATAATCTGGCAGTGGAGAGGAAGATTGCTTGATACAGTTTGTCCAGAGGGTCTTCGATATCCCAAAAGAGGAGAACTGCAATGAGCTGGTCAGACACCCAACCCACAAAGAGGGAGCTGTCAAGTCCAGAGACAGAGAGATCATGGGGCAAGCAACCAAACAAAAGGGCGTCAGACTGAGATGAGCCACAAGGCAGTGACCCCACAGTGAATAGCAAACCCTGTGACAAGGATAATGAGTTTGGTCCTTCAGCTGTTGCCTAGAATGGCCTTTCCAGGTCAACTGCTGGTGGAACCAGTTAGACTTGGTTCTTGAGCAGCTAGAAGGGCTGGAAGCAGGCAGAGATCAATCAGGGCCCAGCAGTCCAAATGAACAGGGCTTGTTGCTTCTATCAAATAGCAGTTCTGGGGGAAGCCAACAGAAGTGGGGCAGGGTCCTTCCTTTGCCGTTCCCCAAGAAGCCAGGCCCGGTCAGAGGCCTAATTCTGAGAGCACTTTCTTAAGTTAATGAAATACTCTTGATTTAGTTTGTAGAGTGTGAGGCCCACGTGGTTTGAGATTAGTTGGACTACTGAAAATTAACCGAGATCACTTGGCAAGATGCCTACATGTTCAGGTGAGCCTGTGACAGTGTACAAGAGATAGTTGGTATTAAATATCAAATGGTATCATCCCCACCATTTGATTGGTTGATGTTTCAGATATTAATTCTCTAGAACTCCTGTCAAGGTTCCTTCCCCACTCTGAACTCTAGGGTACAGATGTGGGGGGACCTGCATGAAAAACCCCCTAAGCTTATTTTTACCAGCTTAGGTTAACTTCCCCAAGGTACAAACTATTTTACCTTTTGCCCCTGGACTTTATTGCTGCCACCACCAAGCATCTAACAAATATATAATAGGGAAAGAGCCCACTTGGAAACGTCTTTCCCTCCCAAATCCTCCCAAACCTCACCCCCTTTCCTGGGGAAGGCTTGATAAAAATCCTCACCAATTTGCATATGTGAACATAGACCCAAACCCTTGGATCTTAAGAACAATGAAAAAGCAATCAGGTTCTTAAAAGAAGAATTTTAATGGAAGAAAAAGTAAAAGAATCATCTCTGTAAAATCAGGATGGTAAATACCTTACAGGGTAATCAGATTCAAAACATAGAGAATCCCTCTGGGCAAAACCTTAAGTTACAAAAAACCACAAGACCAGGAATATACATTCCATTCAGCACAACTTATTTTATCAGCCATTTAAACAAAACAGAATCTAACACATATCTAACTAGATTTCTTATTTGCCCTTTACAGGAGTTCTGACCTGCATTCCTGCTCTGGTCCCAGCAAAAGCAACACACAGACCTAGAGAACCTTTGTTTCTCCCCCCACTGCAGCTTTGAAAGTATGTTGTCTCCTCATTGGTCATTTTGGTCAGGTGCTAGTGAGGTTATCTTTAGCTTCTTAACCCTTTACAGGTGAAAGGGTTTTTTCCTCTGGCCAGGAGGGATTTAAAGGTTGTTAGCCTTCCCTTTATGTTTATGACAACTCCCCACTACTTGCATGTTGTGTCACACTCTGATTACTAGGTGATCAAAATGTTTTGAAAAAAAAAAATGAAAATGTCAATTAAACTCTTTGTGAAAAATTTCTGGCAATTTTCTGGAACTGAAAAAGTCAGTTTTTTTTTTACCAGATCTACTGAAAGTGGAAAAGTAAAACTGCACTTCAGGCCATTGAGTTCTCCTTGCAGGTCATGAATCCATACTTTTTCTTCCTAGTCTTGTGCGTGGCCTGGAAGTGCAGAGCTGTGAGTCAGAAATGAAAAAGAAAGAAAAAAAAGTTAAAAGGACTTTTTTAAACCTCTAAAAAGTTTGGTTTGAATTTGAGTGAAGATTCATGGACATTTCTTAGGTGTGGTTTATGCTGGTATAATGACCTTAATTAGGGATGTGATTTTTTTAAACTGATATAGTTATAACAGCACAACTCCCAGGTGTGGATGTAGTTATACCAGTACATCTTATTCCCGTTCCTGTACAGGGATAAGCTATATCAGTGGTAAAATTTTATAATACATATATAAACTTTTATAGTGGTATAATTTGCCCACACTAGAGGTTTTGTGCTGCCTAACTATACCAGTATAGCTGAAGCAGTACTATTTTTGAGTGTAGAGAAGGCCTTATATTATCTAAACTTATTGATATGTTTTATTGTGTAGAAAACCTCAGAAAACACCATTGAGCAGATTCTCTGACAGGCTCCAGCTGCTTTGTAGATTCTTTTCTCTCCTTTCCCTATTTTGTCAAAGTGGTGTAAAGCCTCAGGATCCTGTTGGACTCATGACTAAGCCTACAAGATGAGGTAGGGCCAGTGGTGGAAAAACACCTTCTTCCTCCTCCAACTTGCTGGGGATCTTCATCACTTCCTTCCCCAGGAGAACCTGGCTACAGAGGTGTATGCATTTGTCACCTCCACCTATTGTTTGCCATCTCCACCAACTGTAATCACTATGTCTGAAACTGAATGTGAAAACAATGGCAAGGTTCCAGCTTGTGTGGAAAGTGGTTCCCCATATCCTCCCTGAATTTGGCTGCTGTGAGCCTTTTGTTCCAGTGCTCCAGACCCTCCATTGGCTCCCAGTCTGCTTCTGCTAATAGGTCAGTGCCTTAGTCATGATCTTAAAAGCCATTAACAGATCAGGTCCCACCTACATTAGGGACTGCAAGCAACTTTCTTTGCTGAGGCAAAGTGCTGCTTGGTACAGAATGACTGGAGGGAAAGGCAGGCTGTCAGAAAGTGGTTATGCCCTTTGCAACAGGTCATGACAGAGGGAATTCCCTGATGGCTCTTTGCAACCAGAATATTGCTTCTCCATGCCATCTGAATGGTGCAAAGGGTTTGGATTTTATTTGGGAATCTCCCCCTGCATTTCTATTAACTGCTAAGAAAGTCACACTCTGGGGTAATGCAGTGCACAAAGCCCAGAACTAGGGCTACTGGAGAAATTTCAAATAAAGCATTTTATTGTTGGAAAATGGAGTTTTGTAAAAAACAGAATTTTCTACGGAAAAGATTGATTTTAATGGAATTTTCCATCAGGAAAACCAAAACAAAAGGCTTTGTTTCACATTGGGTTGACATTAATTTCTGTGTCCTACTGAGCTGCCCATTGCCTCACCAGTTGTAGTTCTGAGTTCCTCCCATGCTCCCCCATAATGTATGATGGTCTCTCCCTCTACTGACCCTTTGGGCTCCTATGTTACATGAAAAGTGTTTAATTCTATTTTTCATCCCAATCCAGATGAAAAAAAGTGTCAAAATATTGGAATTTCCTGTGGGATGGAAATTCCATATTTTAATCAGTTCTACCCAGAACAAAGCATGTGAGATTTTGAAATAAAGCAATGGCAGATGAGGGGATCTTGCCAGGGAAGAAATTTCCAGAAGAGGTTAGGCTAATCAAGAGCTGACCACGTTATGGCGCACTGCAAGACCCTCCTCTTAGAGAAAGCTTCCCACCATATCCAGCATGTCGTTAATAACTCATCTTCTACTCCATGCAGAGCTACCTATAGCCAGAGAAAAAAAGAAGAGTCCAAGACTTCATGAGGGGCCTCACTTTGATAACCTAACCTGGGAGGAGCTCAGCTACTACAGTACAGGTCCTCAAAAGGTATTTATTTAGGTGCTGAACTCCTGTTGGTTTCAATGGGAGTTAGGCACTTCAATATCTTTGAGGATTTGGTGAGAGGGTTTTGTTAAGGGGGTCTAAGAAAGACAGGTTAACTGGCTGACTGACCCAGGTTTAGAATGACTTTGTGTTACTATAAAGCAGCTAGAACCCTATAATTCTTAGCATTGACTAAACTTAATTTATATAGAAAAGACAAGTTATTTCAGGTAAACTCCATGAAAACTCTACAGACATTGTTAGTTTTTTTCTTATTAAAAAGCCCTAAAATATATTTCACTTTTAAGGAGAAAAAAAGCCATGTGTTAAGGATTTATTCATGATACACAGCAGCACTGATGAGAAGCAGAATACACATTTTTATTTGTGCCTGACCTTTTAAAAAATGATAAAAGATACTTTCAAGAGTTATTAACAAAATCAACCACTGTTCGTTAGGTGAACTTAATGAGATCTGCATAGAGAATGTTCTTTTCAGTTACAACTGAACTTAAGATACTAAATCACTTATTTTATCTTCCCTGCCTGACTTGCAAAATATTTATCATGAAACAAATGCAAATTTTTCAAGAGAAGAATAAGATTGCAAGAATGCTGGCTTTGTGTCTTGGCTTTCCATTAAGCAAACCTATGACCCTCCAATACAAATGCTTTTGGTGGGTATTCATGAAAGCAGCTCTTTCAGTATTTGCATAATCTTCCAGGATGCATTACTGTTACCAGTAAATATCAGGATGATTGCTAAGAAAGGAATAACAGTTTGTCCTTTTACTTTCCCAGAAAAATAAAAACGATGTTTCATGATTAATTGGACCCAATAATAATTTATGATAGAAAAAAGGATATTTGTTGACATAAATCATTGATATGATATTGATAAACCATTTCCAGATTGGATATTTTATTCAGGGACAAAAGGGCTGATAATTAATTATTAAAAAGTTGTTTTGCTTTTTGTTGCTTCAAATGGCTCTAGGTATGGTCATCAAGGTCTATTAGAGTATGAATATATGAAAAAGACAAGATGATGTTCTGTTGCATAACCATTTTTTAAAAAGACTTTTTGTTATGGGAGAGCTGCAATAAAATGTTAACATACTACAATGTATGCTATGTGTTGAGGATCAGGTTAATATTCCAAGAGTGTGGATTGCATAAATGTCCTGCCAGCATGAGTTTGGGCTGGCTGCATTACTCACGAGTATACAACCTGTATATGCCAATGCCACATATTTGGCAGAAAAAAAATCTTTCTGAAATGTCTGGAAAGTACTCCCCTCTCCCCCAAATTATGCTGAGAGCTACTGATGACTGTATGAATCACAAACTTCTTTGGGACTAGGTGTGAACACACCCTTCTATTAATATAACTATCAGGATGAGTTAATTAGATAGAAGGTCCCCTCCATCTAGGACAAAAGGAGGCTGTGAACTCATCCAGGAGTTTGGGCTCAGTGGGTGGCAGGGATTCACTGAGTATTGCTTGTGTTTTGTGTGTGGGAGGAGTTGCAGGACACAAGGAAACTGAGAATAGAGAGAGGCAGAAGCGCACAAAAAAAAAAAAAAAAGCCAAGCAGTAACCAGTGAGCACAATGTGATCCTGGAAAAAGCGAGAGAGAGAGAGAGAGAGCGCAAGCTTTTGGGTCTGGTGTTGGCTAAAGAGGCTTGGGGTTGCAAGCTCATAAACTGCCCTTTTTCTTCTTGATTCCTCTTGTGTTCAGAGATGCAGGACTTTGTACATTTCATGTAAATCAAGATTGGATCAAAGAAAATATCAGACTCTGTCAGTTTCTACTTCCAACTGGAACATCCTCAGGGCCCTGAAAGCAGAAGGACACAAGCAACTTGTCAGACAAAGACAGGGTTTCTTAGGCCTGGTCTACACTTAAAAATTAGATTGACCCAGTGATGTTCCTCAAAGTCGAGAAAAAATGTCGCCCTCTGAGTGCTGTAGTTAGGTCAACTTATCCCCTGGTGTAGATGCAGCTTGGTTGATGGAAGAATTCTTCTGTCAATGTAGCTACTGCCTCTTGGAGAAGTGGATTAACTACATTGATGGAAAACCCCCTTCCACTGATGCAGGAAGTGTCTACACTACAGTGTTGCAGTGCTGTAGCTGTGGCAGGGATGCAAAACCATGCTCTGAAGTGTCCTTAGCCTGCTTGCCAGAAGGTAGGAATGGGCATCAGGGGATAGATCACTTGATGATTACCTGTTCTGTTCATTCCCTTTGAAGCACCTGGCATTGGCCAGACAGGGTACTGGGCTAGGTGGACCATTGGTCTGACCCAGTATGGCTGTTCTTATGTTCTACATTTTATGTCACTATAGCAGTTGTAGAATAGACATATCTTAATTACCCTGAGTCCAACAATACAAGGTTCAGAGGCAGAGAAAATATAAATTTATAATAGAAACCTCTCATAATGGCATAACAGCTTTTAAATAAGTTGGGGGCATTGTAAGACTAGAAGTAGGTGACTGGACAGCACAGAGTCTCCATTTTCCAGTGGCTGTGAATCCTGAAAGACCTTAAATCTGTCACTGGTCTAGGGTTCAGTGTTGCTTATTCTGTTTCTCAAACAAGTGTAATTGCTTTTGGTGTGGGAAGGGAGAAATTCCACATTTGAATAAACAGTTTAATGACTGAGTTTTTATTTTGTTTTGTTTTTTAAATCCTTCCATTGAATAGGGTGTGTGTAAGCTAATGACTTCTGCCTTTTCTTCCCCAGGCACTGAAAAAACAGAATAAAGATATCTTGTATTTAAAACTAGGCTTGAAAAAAATTACCAGACTCCTGCTATTCAGAAGCTGGTAAAGAAAAAGCAAGGATGACAACCAGCAAATTCATGTGCAAAATGTTGAGACACTCAGTCCCCTCCGCCTCATCTCTACGAGTTTGGACAAGGGAGAGCATTGGGGTAAGTAGGGTTCCTAGCAGGGTGTCATCCCTGGGTCCTGCCTGGGGACTTAATCTTTCAAATTAGCTTCTTGCTAATACAGTATGGTAACATTTGAAGCTCCCCCTCCCTCTAGCTCTTGGGGTGGTGGTGGGGGAAATCAGTGCTTTTTCTTTCTCTCTAGCATGCTCTCTCATACTGCCTCTCTTTCACTACCTCTGTTGGTTTCCATCTCATCTACTTCCCAGAACTTCCTGATTATTATTAGCACTTAACTATTCTAGCCATCCCTGTGACTTCATTTTTGGGATTCTCTTCTTTCCTAAATACCTTCAGGACCTGCATCTGTTTCTAGTCATAGTTTTCTCAAACAGCAGAAGAGTAAAATTGATATGATTCTTGTCACTTCACCACCCTCCACAGAATTCTAAGAAGGAGCCATGAAACTGACAAGAGTGCTGTTAGTTTTATTCTGCTGCTGCTTTGGAAAGCCATGAGCAACAGAGGGAGTGTAGGTGTCAGAGTGGTAGCCGTTTTACTCTGAATCAGCAAAAACAATGAGGAGTCCTCGTGGCACCCTCGAGACTAACAAATTTATTTGGGCATAAGCTTTTGTGGGCTAAAACCCACTTCATTAGATGCAGGGAGTGGAAAGTACAGAGGAAGGTATAAATACACAGCACATGAAAAGATGGGAGTTGCCTTCCCAAGTGGAGGATCAGTGCTAACGAGCCAGGTGGAATTAAGGTGGAAGTGGCCTATTCTCAACAATTGACAAGAAAGGGTGAATACCAAGGGAGGAAAAATCACTTCTGTAGTGCTAATGAGGCCAATGTAATCAAGGTGGCCCATTTCAAACAGTTAACAAGGAGGTGTGAGTATCAGCAGGCGGAAATTAGTTTTTGTAGTGACCCATCCACTCCCAGTCTTTATTCAGGCCTAATTTGATGGTGTCCAGTTTGCAAATTAATTCCAGTTCTGCAGTTTCTCATTGGAGTCTGTTTTTGAAGTTTTTTTGTTGAAGAATTGCCACTGTAAAGTCTGTTATTGAGTGTCCAGGGAGACTGAAGTGTTCTCCTACTGGTTTTTGAATGTTATAATTTTGGATGTCTGATTTGTGTCCATTTATTCTTTTGCGTAGAGACTGTCTGGTTTGGCCAATGGACATGGCAGAGGGGTATTGCTGGCACATGATAGCATGTATCACTATAGTTATCTGTCTTCATTAAGATGGGTCACACTTTGAAGGGCCAAAAGGGCTAAACCATGAGGGCTAAAATCTTAGTTTAAAAAAAATGTAACCTGAAATTTGGTAGATATTGAGGGCTTATGTCCCCCCTCACAGTGGAATTTTTCCTATGTGCCACTGGCAAGTGGATTTTTTCAATCTCTGGCTATGAATATTCCATTATATTGTGAATTGACCTTGATCAATAAAATTATACAAGATCAGCCCACAGTGACCTATCCTAAAGTTCTGGTATTTAAATTGTTTGCTTTTCATTCTTGTTGCTACTGGTTGAATGATGTAGTGTATCATTTCTTGGACCATGGTCCTGTGTGTTTTAGTTTATGTTTATCTAGTTCTGAATTCAATCTTGCTACACAACTCATTACTTACTAACACTATACCTGACCAGTAGTATTCTTCTCTTAACTTTTACTTCCATTTGTCTCTATGAGTGTGTGAGCATGCTAATTAAGCTAATAAGGCAGTCATTGTTGGATCTCTCAGATGTAGAGGACATCCCCAAATAATGCAACTTCATGGTTGCTCATGCCAAAGGCCCTATGTATGATGCAGCATATTAGTCATAAATTATGTTACAGAGCTTCAGAGTTCAACAGCAAACTGTTAATATGTCTGCTCAAGTGTGAAGTAACAGGAACTCATCAACTTGTGACCTCTTGTTGCACTAGACAAATACCATGTACAGGTAAGAAAAATAATCCAACCACTCTTATGGACATCCCTTAAGCGAAACCAGAATTGTGAGCAATGATACTTCTGTACTACGTGGCATCAATGTTTTATTACATTATAAATTCTTGACACAATCACGTCAATATTCATCTTCTCCAGTGTAATACAAAAGTCACTGCAATTATGAAAAAAAGCCAACCACAAATGACTTTTGCACTGTATTAGAAAAATCAATATTAACAATTTAAATGAAAAATCAAAATGAAAAGGAATGTTGCTAATGCAATATAATAAAATATTTCAAAATGTGACACTGAATTCTTTTTATTCTTGCTCATGGGGGGAACCAGGCAATGGCATTACAAAGGAAATGTTACCTCAAGAGCCTCATGTACCACTTTTATTTTAGATGCTCGTTTTCAGGCTCCTGTGGAGTTTGAATTAATTGTTTAGAAATACCAGTTATCTGCCATGAAACCTGGATGCTTTTCCTAAAGAACATTTTCTACAGGACTGCTGTTCAGGGGACCTTAAAAAAACCCTGGGCTCCTATAATGAGAAATAACAATGGAAGGTGAGAAACCCCTCATTCTAAAGTAAAATATTAAGAGTATCCAGTATTACAGCTTAATATAGGCAGCAACTGTAAAAGGCAAAGAACAAACATTATAAAATGTGTCTAGAGTACTCCAAGGACACAAAAGACTATTACTATTTTGTCTCTACCTTATGCTGACTTTTTTTTGGATGACATTATGTGGGTTATAAAATAAGACAGAAGAGGGGAAAGTTATGGTAAATGGTATGAATCTATAGAAAATTATGAGGAAGATGTAGCAAAATCATTAAGTCATTGTTATTCTATCGACTTTAGGCAATAGATATGCTAATTCATTCTGTGAAAAGTTGTAAAGTGCATTTGTCACTAGTTTTTATAATGGATTCTTTTAGGACTGGGATATACTACTCCGAATACTTGTAGCTTAACAAAATCTGTCCTCATTTAATGGCTCTCAAGTACTGGGGGTTCTGGTCAGACAATTCTGAAAAGGCAAAGACAACGTCTAAGCCTTCTTGGCTCCATTAGTAGCTGAGGAATCTGTGGCATAGAGGAAAATACATAGATATTAATTTCAGATGTAAGCATATAGCATCTGATCCATTCGTCCACAATTAAAAAGTAAACTGAGCTTGCTGTTCCAACAAAAACTTTCCCAGTCCTTAGATGGAACTGGCTATTGTTTGCGTGTAAACAACTGCATTCTGCAGAAGAGTGTTTAGAGGAATGTATTTTGTTTTAAACAAAAACTCTGCTTTTCTTCTTACAGTGGTGAATGAGGCCAGACTAAACTATATTATAACCTTTGATTTAATTTTTTTCTGAACTACTAATGTCAATATGAAAACAAAAATAATGAATTAGGATGATCCTTGTATAAAAGGATAAAACCGGTACAGTATTTATGACCGCAAAAATATTTGAAGACAAAAAAAACTCCCAACCAAACAAATCGCTCCTCCCACCCTTCCTTGTTAACATGGAGCTAAGGTTGAGAATATGTATCAGGAATTTAAGGGTAAGAGTATTGCAAGGATGTTGCAATTATCTCCAAAATAGGAGTTACAAACTCAGTTAAGCTTAAATTTAAAGAGACCCAAACATGTTAAAATATGGAAATGCACAGGTAAGGCACCCAAACAGCCTTAGCTTTGCCCTGTAACAATGCTGTGCAACAGCCACAGGTGGAACCCTGGCCTCATTGAAGTAAATGGCAAAACTCTTACTGACTACAGTAGGGGCAGGATTTCACTCCCCAAGATTATGCTTAAGGCATCTTTAGTATTCGTGGCCCTAGATTAGATTAAACTGATTTTAAGACACACTAGTGCTTTTATTCCCACCCCCTCCTCACATTGTTAGCATAACGTACACCGGGGATTGGCAACGTTTGGCACACGGCCTGCCAGGATAAGCCCCCTGGCGGGCCGGGCCAGTTTGTTTACCTGCCGTGTCCACAGGTTTGGCTGATCACGGATCCCACTGGCTGTGGTTTGCCGCTCCAGGCCAATGGGGGCTGCAGGAAGGGCAGCCAGCACATCCCTCAGCTCGCGCTGCTTCTCGTAGCCCACATTGGCCTGGGACGGCGAATCGCAGCCAGTGGGAGCCGTGATCGGCCAAACCTGCGGATGCGGCAGGTAAACTAACCAGCCTGGCCTGCCAGGGGGCTTATCCTGGCAGGCTGCGAGCCAAATGTTGCCAATCCCTGGTGTAGACACTGAGGGGGAAAAAAAATTTAATCTGGGACCACAAACACTAAGATCATGCACTAATAAGTATATAGTTATTGTATGATGTCAGTTAAGATTAGTTGGATGGCTTAACTGTATTTGTACACCTTAACATGTGTTGATTTCTCTTAAATTTAATCTTAACTGAGTTTGTAGCTTGTTTTGTCCTTTTACCTTAAATTGTTTATATACATACACTCAATTTTAATTCCACTTTTTTATCTAGTTAGATTTACCTTACAGTTGTCAACACTGAATTTCATCTGCCATCATGCTGCCTCTTCACTTACCTTTGTTAGGTCCTTTGACTATCCTAAGTCATTTTATATCACCTGTGGTTTTCACACTTCATTCTTTATCCCCTTCTTGGGTTTATTTATAAACACATTAAACAAGAGCAGGCCTATTACAGAAATTGTTGCACATACTGTTAAATCTATGTTGAAGATAATCTATTTATTTTTCTGCCTCTTACCTGCTTTGTAATCCATGACAGTTACTCCACTCCTTATGACATGACTTCTTAGTTTCCTTAATAGACTCTTGTGAGGAACTTTGTCAAAAGGTTTTTTTTTTTTTTTTTTGAAAATCCAAATAAATGATAATTTTATTCTATCTGCCTTTTCACAGATTTTCTGCCTTTTCACCTTCACTGTCAAAGAACTCTATTAGATGAGAGAGACAATTATGCAAATTGTATGCTTCATTTTAAAATGTGTTGCAGTGGTGGTACTCTTCAAGCATGGGAAGTGGCTGATGTCCAAATAGTAAACCCTGAGAGAGTCTAAGGCTTTGTCTACACTGCACTTTCATCATTAAAACTTTTGTCACTCAGGAGCGTGACAACGGCCCCTCTCCCCTGAACAACAAAAGTTTGAACGACAAAGTGCCAGTGTGCATGGCGCTTCGTCGGCAGGAGCCCCTCTGCCATCAACAAAGAACCATAGAATCTCAGGGTTGGAAGGGACCTCAGGAGGTCATCTAGTCCAACCCCCTGCTCAAAGCAGGACCAATCCCCAATTTTTGCCCCAGATCCCTAAATGGCCCCCTCAAGGATTGAACTCACAATCTTGGGTTTAGCAGGCCAATGCTCAAATCACTGAGCTATCCCCACCCCCCTAAAACAAATCCTTAGGGAGCACCTGAATTTGAACCAGGGACCTCTTGATCTGCAGTCAAATGCTCTACCACTGAGCTATACTCCCTGTGATACTGTCCCTCATTGGGGATGGTTTTATTTTGTGCTGTTCTGATTCAGCTGAATCCCTAAAGTCCTATTAAACCTTTCCACCATCCCATCAGATTGTTGGTAAGCCATGTGGTAGTATTAAGCCATTGCCAAAGATTCCATCGGGCTTTTAGGTTACCCAGACCAATTTGGACCAAGTCTACATTGACATGTATTTTGTTTTTGTATCAGGCTGTCCTGTAGCTGGGACAGAGAGCTTAATTTATTTTTAATTACCTGCAGGTCTGCAGTATCTTTTTTATTTTTTTTTTTTAAAACACACAACAGTGCTAGCAACAAGACAAAACAAAACATAGAACACAAAACACAATTTCTGTTGTGACAGATTCATAGTATTGGGTTACTCTTCAGCTGGCATCAGCTTTTCCTGATTTTCTGAAAGACAAAAGAACACATTTCTACCCCTTTTTGGGGTGGCAGATTATTGCTTTAAATATTTCTTTTACAAATACCCTGGCTGATTGCAGGCAAAACAGAGGAATTACCACCATGTTTTCCTGTTTTTGTTCTATAGGCAGGCCAGGTTTCAATGGCTTCTATCTTTTAAGGGTTATGGGAAATTATCCCACTGTTTAGTCATTAAATCCAGGAGGTGGGGTACCTCAGTTTTCCTTCTTATACAGCAGACCAAGTTTATAATGTTTTTCCTGCTGTGTTAAGCTTTAAGTTTATTTACAGGTAATAACTGAGAAGCATCATTACCATATGACCTTAAAGGATTTTTCCAAAAATCATACACACTATACATTGTTACAGGGGTACTTATCATTAAATTTATTAAAATTATCTTGTTATCCCATGCCTTTTATTTAGACAAATTTGTTTGCCAACCAGGTGTGTCCTTTATCTGCAGCTCCTTTGTGCTGCTAGTTCTTTCCGTCCTTTGTCATTTAGGTCATTTGCGTTTTCACAGTCGCTTCCTGCTTTTGGATTTAAAACCATCAGCAGCTCAGAGACTGTATCTTAGAAGGGAAACAATCAACTTTCACCAGAGTTTTGATTACTTTTTAAACTTCTGCTTCCAAAACACACAGCAATCTGAAAAAGAAAACCCAACCAACTGTGGCTCCCTTTGGAGCCCTAATAGCATTTTAATTAAGTAGCATGGTATGTTTGCATTTCTTTTGCCCCTTCTACAGTATACCCTGCACATGTTCTGGGGCAAATGCACATTCCTTCCATAGTTTAACTTCTATAACATTATCATTATCAATTTTTACATAAGATGTAACTATTTTTTTTTGCTTACAGAGTTTTCATGTACCTTTATCAAAGTGACAGTCTGATTACTCAGAGCCATTTTAAGACTCAGTGTTTCTAACATTGCTTCTTTTTGTTTTGTGCACCTCACCCCTGCTGTTGCTTCAGAGGGGCACTGTCTTTTTTAATTTCTTTTTTTTTTTACTACAGCTCTCATCTGCTATTTTGTTACAAAAACCAAACAAACAAACAGAATCCAGATTTTTTTTCCTATTCTCCTGATTTTGACTGCCCTGCTGCAGCCACAACTTAAAAACATTTTAAATTTTTAAAGCATTGAGTTACCTTTTAAGGGTTAAATGCCAAATCCCAAAGCCAAACAACACTAATTACCTGTGTCTAGCAAAAAGGTCTGTCAGTTTTGCAACTTTGAATTAAAGAGTCAAATGGATTTTTAGTGGCATTATTTAAAACAAAACCAATTGGTCCTTAGAACTTTACATATTTACACACATACAGATAGATAGATACATACACATTTTCCTTTTCTTAACATCCCTTCCACACTGCTCTGTTTTTTACATCTTACATTCCCTTTATACATTTGAGGCAGTTAAGTTCCAATAGAACCCTCTTATGTTCTTTTAGCAAATTTGACTAAATTGTCCAGTCAAATGATTTTAATCAGATAGTTTATTTTTGCCTGGCTAATTTACAGACATTCCTTTGGAAAAGGGCCCATTTTTCCTTCAGAATGGCTGCAAAGAAACCAAGAATTATTTTCCTCTAACACCTTTTCTTTTTAACATTTTCACAAAGTTTAGCTGCTTAATTCCCTCCAACCTCTGCAGAGTTAACTTTTCACTCTCTTTTCTTTTTGTAATTATGCCTGGGGGTACCCTAAATAGGACCTTCTCCCCCTTTACCTGCTGTAATGGCTGCTACCTGTTTAGAGGCAAAGCCCAATTTTTGTCTCAAACTCTTAATTAGTGACTCACAACGACTATGATTTGCAGGTGCTCTGCCCTGCTTCAAGGTTAATTTCTTTACCATACCTTGGAGCATATGATTCTCTTTCCATTTTCTCAGAGGCTTTAGCTTGGTCTGCCAGGAATCTTTCTCTTTTTGCATTCCTGGAGTGCCTCTTTCAATATTTTCAGCTGACTTTGGGTAGCCAGCACCTTCCAATTGTCTGTTCCCTTTTCCGTTTGTGCCTTTTCCTCTTTACATGAAGACAAGCTGAGGTAAGAATCCTTACATGCCTCCCACAACAACCAAATTGCTACTGCATCTCTTTTGGCAGCACTAGAAGTTTCGTATATGAGGGTATATTGAGCCAATCTATCCTCTAGGTCCAAAATAGTGCAGACATGAGCTAGGGCTTGTTTAGTCCAAGGACTATGCCCAAATTTTTGAAGGATGTGTTTAAAAAGGTGTCATTTTTTTAAATGAAAGGTGAGGCTGGAGCTCCTTTTGGCTTCATTCCTCCCTCTGCACCTGCTTTACCCTGTTTTTTCTTTAAGATTCTAACAAATTTTTAACTTCTCTGTCACTCCTGATTTTATTCAGCGAGTGGCTTCTTTGTCTCCCCTGGTTTTACTCAGTGGGTGACACAGCCTAGATTCCCTGAACCTGCTACTCCTTATTTCAACGAGAAGCTTAGCCTGGCCCGTGGACCTTCTTGCTGCCCCTGATACCTCAGTGAACAATAGGACTTAAGTTTTGTAATCGTAGCTTAATTTATACACTTTCCCCTGCTACCTTCCTGGAGGCCAGCAGGTCTGGTTAACCTAATAGAAATGCCTAGCTCAATAGAGCTGGCGGTGTGTACACCAATATTTACAATAACTGTAAAGGTTTTTTACCAGTATTCCCCCTTTTGCAATTCTCCACCAAAATGTTATACCAATAAAATAAAAACCCAGCAGGATCTTATTAAAGGGGAAAAGGCAAAATGCCACATTTATTGTGAATACAGAAAGAATCATAGTAAGCAGTTAGTTATAGCTATAAGATTCCATTCAATTTCATATTTATTCACACATTCATACACACACACACACACACAGGTTCTGCAAGGTTGTTATCATAGTGACCAGCCTTAGAGTTGCTCATGCCAAGCCACTGGCCAGGTGGCCTGGACATGAGGAGGGAGCAGGACCTCGTCTGATGCTCCTGGAAGTTGGTTTGCAGAATCAGACCCCAAAGTTCTCACTTTCTAGAGTCCATTTTTATAGGAATTTCTTCCTATGCCAGTCTGTGGGAATTGCTTCATCATGCTGTTGCTGAATCAATCAGCAGATGGCACATTTCTGACGGCTCCGTGCTGCCAGATGTTATCTTGTTCTTTGGTTCTCCCATTCTTGAGGCTGTTGGGTGGATTCCAGTCTGCCCTCCAGGGGTCCTCTGGTTATTTCCACTTGATGCCTTCTTCAGCTGATGGACACTGGATTCTTAGGCTGGCACCTCCCTGATCATTCAGTTATTATCCACACCAAGCATCCATCCACATACATCCTCTATCTCTATTTTAATCACAATTGTTAACAAAGCAAGATGAATATAACAAAAGGGCGGAGAGTCTCTGGGTGCTGTTTCTGTTGTTACAGAGTATTGCTTTGAGTCTCTCTCTGTGTGAGTAGTTGTTGTTACAAAGAATTGCTTTGAGAACAGACTCTGTCTTAGAATGTACTAACACAATTAGCAGCTTGCAAGTTTCACACATAGAGGGAGAGAAACAGTACCAAAAACCAAGAGACCTTTTAATTAGTAATACCCTGGAATTTAAACTATGGGGAATCAAATTCATTTGTGATTTTAATACAGAACTTCTTTAATATGATACAACATGTTATAGTCTTGGCCTTCACAACATCCTCTGGCAAGGAGTTCCACAAGTTGACTGTGCGTTGTATGAAAAAATGCTTCCTTTTGTTTGTTTTAAACCTGTTATCTATTTATTTCATTTGGTGGCCCCTAGTTCTTGTGTTATGAGAAGAGGTAAATAACCCTTCCTTATTTTCTTTCTCTACACCAGTTGTGATTTTATAGACCTCTGTCATATCCACCCTTAATCATCTCTTCTCCAAGCTGAAAAGTCCCAGTTTTATTAATCTCTCCTCATATGGCAGCCATTCCATACCACTAATCATTTTTGTTGCCCTTTTCTGAACGTTTTCAAATTCCAATATATCTTTTCAGAGATGGGGCAACCACATCTGCACACAGTATTCAAGATGTGGTCATACCATGGATTTATACAGAGGCAATATGATATTTTCTGTCTTATTTGTCCCTTTCTTAATGATTCCCAACATTCTGTTCGATTTTTGACTGCCGCTGCACCTTGAGTGGATGTTTTCAGAGAACTATCCACATTGACTCCAAGATCTTTCTTGAGTGATTTAGACCCCATCATTTTATAGTTGGGATTATGTTTTCCAGCGTGCATTACTTTGCATTTATCAACATTGAATTTAATATGCCATTTTGTTGCCAAGTCACCCAGCTTTGTGAGATCATAGAATCATAGAATATCTGGGTTGGAAGGGACCTCAGGAGGTCATCTAGTCCAACCCCCTGCTCAAAGCAGGACCAATCCCCAATCTGCCCAAAGCAGATCCCTAAATGGCCCCCTCAAGGATTGAACTCACAACCCTGGGTTTAGCAGGCCAATGCTCAAACCACTGAGCTATCCCTCCCCCCGCAGATCATTTTGTAGCTCTTCGCAGTCTGCCTGGGACTTAACTATCTTGTTTTGTATCATCTGCAAATTTTGCCACCTCACTGTTTAACCCTTTTTCCAGATCATTTATCACATTCTGCTGACCACTAGAAATGGTTTCCCTTTCTCTCTTCATCTCTGCAGTGGTTTCACAGTATTGGCAAATCCACATATGAACCTTCTGTAATAGGAGTAGAGCCCTATAAAACTCTGCACAGCTGTGCGTGGTTAGGTAGTTGGCCAGCTCTGTGCAGCCCAAGGTAAATTACCTCTTTTTGAAACAACTCACATTTCTTTGGGTTCAGTTTCAAACTGGCAGCCTTCAGCTCATCACAGACCATTTGTAAATGTTTTTGTACCTGCTCAAATATTTTAACATGAACCAGGATATCATTGTGGTATAACAGACAGGCTGAGGGGGCATGCCATGTATATCCTCTCCATTAGCCTGTCAGATGTAGCTGGTACATTGCACAAGCCAAAAGCCATCAGTTTAAATTGCCCAGCTGTGAAATCAGTTTTTCCCCGGTCTCTTATTCAGCAGAAGACAAAAGGAAAGTGATGGAAAGGGTAAGGACACATGGGAGAAGGGGAGTGTCTCACATTTCAGGTGGTGTTTTGGATTTAGCAAGAGTTGAGGTGGAGGTGTGGTGTCATCTGGGTCTCTCTCTGTGGCCCAGCCTGGTCAGGACATCTCTCAGGATCAGCTGCCAATTGGTCCTATTTTTTAACATTTCTGTGACATTCAACAGACTTCTACTATGCTCTACCAAGCATTCTGTTACACAGGTATTCAAAGTACCTCTCTAATTTCCTCACAACTTTCATTTTGTTTCAAAAATGCCTCATTGGGCTGCACGACCTGTAACTTATATATCTCTTTTTGCTCCTCCAGCCCATTCTTAAGTGCTCCTTTAGCACTTCAGTTGTCCAGTGGCCCCACTGATTGTTTTTCAGGGTTCCTGCTTCTAATATACCTAAAAAATTTTTTTTGCTGTTAGTTTTTGAGTCTTTATTAGGTGCTCTTCAAATTCTTTTTTAGCCTGCCAGAGTCTATACTCTTTTCTATTTTCCTCAGTAGGATCTGTCTTCCAATTTTTAAAGGATGTCTGTTTGTCTCTAACCACCACTTTTACTTTGTTGTTTAGCCATGGAGTCATTTTTTGGTCTTACATTTTTTTTATTTGGGGTATATGTTTCATTTGAGCCTCTATTAGATGTTTTAAAAAAGTTTCCATAAAGCCTGCAGGTATTTCACTTTTTAAAATTCTGTTTAACTAGCTTCTTGCTTGTTTCTTTTTAAAGTTTTGACTGAGTTGGTTCAGAAACAGAAAGTGAAACTTGATGTATGTTAAACTGCTCCTAATAACACTCCATCAACCCTCCCATCCCCCAGTCCTGCGAACCAAAACTGCTGAGTTTCTCACAGCTCTGGGGGAAAAAATTAGCTCAGTTTTATTTAATTTGTCCATCTTTCATTCAGCATGTGTCAGAAATGATCAAACACAGTTTAAATCTGGAATTAAAATGATTACTAACCCTACTCAAAATCATCCTCTTTTCCAACACTTCAAATGGCATTCAACTAATTGTACCAGACCTTGTGTGACTATAAAGAAAATTAGGGACCAAATTCATCCTTGCTGTGTCTCCAACTAGTTCAAGAACGCTATGCCAGGAATTAATCTGAGGAAATTGTAGTTTGCTCCTGAAAAATTAAATTCCTCATTGATAAAAAAATTCATTGGTACTTAAAGTGTATATTGATATATTCAATGAAGTTTCATGCTGGTAGTTAAAAGTTTTCTTAGCTGACCTTAGTATGCCCTTTGAGTGATAGGGTCATTTATATTTTTGGTTTAAATTAAGTGTAATGCCGTGGACAGACCCGGTCATTGTTGGTTGGGATCAAGCCTGGCACCTTTGGAGCTTAATGCATGAACCACTACTGCCTGAGCTAAACGATGCATATATTTTAGCCAAGGCTGTAGCAGACTCATCAACCTCAAGCTGATCTAGGTGCCGCTAGAGGAGGACAGAGCACCGCACCACGCAGACATGGGTTATAAGGTTGCATAAAACTATGGAGTCTTTTTCAAATAGCTGCAAACAAATGGAGTTCCATCTTGTTCTGAACAGGGGATAAATACACTGGATTGTAGATAGAGCCCCATGTTTATAAAGCAAGATACAATGAAAAACTTACCCTACAGCTACGGCTCCTGAAGTTCCTGTCCCACAGGGCAGGCCCAGGCTCCCCAGTGCAGGCATTGCGACCTGGGACATGGGTCACAGTGCTGCTCAGGTTTGGTCTATCTGCCCCTCCGGCATGATGGAGGGGTGTCCAAGGACAGGCCCAGTCCCATGGGACAGGCATGACCACTGCAACCCCCTCCCCAGGAGTCTCCTGCCCCCCAGGGGCAGGACACCATCCTGCCAGGGCCTCGTATGAGAAATTGAAATAAAATTAAATTCCCCCAAAATAAAATGGGAAATCATAAAAATAAATAAATAAATCTGTGGCTCTAGATATACATATCTGTCACAGAGTGGTGTGGGCTGGCCTGTAACCTGGAGCTAGTCAGTCTTGTTCAATCAGTCCTGCCTGTGCCATATTTAAGTGCCTCCCAGCGTAAGCGGTCCGGACTAATTGGCATGAGGTAATGGCCTAATAAACATGTGGGCCTAGTAAAGGGATGCAAAAACCAGATTTGCAGAAGGAACTACAGGGAGCTAGTTGTTCTCCTGTGGAAGGCCCAAGGTGGGTCTGGAAAAACTGCAGGGAACTTGCTTGGGAGTTTGGGCTCTTTCCCAGAGTCACTGGGCTCTGAGCCTGGAGGCTGGGGTGGAGTAGAGCCCGGGCCATTTAGAAGATTCTTATGTTTGTTGGAGAATTCTCTCGGGATTTTCCTTAATCTGGAATGGGATTGAACTATGAGAGTGACCTATCTGGAGAGCTGAGCCATATGAATCCCTGAGAGAGACAGAAAACTGGAGTAAAGGGAAATTAAGGCAGAGTGTACCTCCAGTACTATTCTTGGCCAACAGGGGGTGCTATAGGGCAAGCATCTCTATAACAGTATCCCTTTTCTGAGGTTTTCCCGTAGTATAGCTTAAACAACCACAGTGCACAAACCTCAGCCTAATCTCTCTCTCTCCAAATCTGTCTTTGCTTATGGTTTCCCTGTAGGCCTCTTTAATTAGACTGTCAGCTCTCTGTCTCATAGGGTGCATATATACGGTAAGATTTTGTCCCCACTTCCTAGCCATGGTGTTGGCTATATTAATATTAGAACCCCAGTGTATATGGGTTCAGGTTTTTCATTACCGTTTCATGAAAAGAGTGGTAAAAATGCCAGAGCCCTGTCTACACTAGATTTTTGAATCATTGGGGATCGGCAGGGGCAGGGAGGGAGAAGTTTTGCACCATTCTAGTGTTAGGAAGGCTAAAGAGACATTCCAACAACTAATGCTGGAGCTAATTAGACAGGCCTGTTCTAACTCAGAGTAAGTCAGCAACAAATATCTCTGCAGCTGTATGCCTGGTTCAAACATGGGACAACAATGAATTAACTGAAGAGCTCTGTGCTCTAATGCAGGGTCTTAGGAATTAGCCACCCTTTTCCAAGATATATGAACTGTATTTGCTGTGGATGCATCAGACTGGTTTCTTTGCTTCTCTGTATCTTAGCTGATTATATTAATTTATTTGTTAACCATTGGTTCTGATTGCAGGTTTCAAAGGTTACATTGATTGTTATAGAGATTAAGGGTCAAAGCCTGATTCTGTTCAAGTCAGTGAGAATATACCGTTTCATCATCCAATTGTGTTGCTTTGTGAATGTAAGTAATTGATTTTTCATATGTCCAAATTCAGATTTGATATTCACACGAGATAACCCACAAACTGTTTGAAATTTTAATTTGCAGGCTACTAAGGTTGACTTTTCAGGTGCAAGCCTGTTCTCAGTGGGCTCTCTCCCGCTTAGGTGAAAGGACATAGCACATGGCCGGTGCATGGGCCTATGACTAAGTTTAATGGCAAAGCTTGGTTTCCATGAGCACACGTTTTTTCAAGGCTAGTGCTGTTGACAGTGCTAATTTCTGCCCGGGGAGTAGGGTCCTGTTCTTGCTTCCTGTGGCCCTGACAGAGGAGTTGGCCCCTCCTGGATGGCAGGGTGTCACGGCTTTTGGTAGAGCAGTTGTACTCCGCAATACTTCCAGGAGCTCCCACTGGGGTGATGTAGCTCTGCTTCTACAGAGCTGTGACTAAATGCTACAGCTCAGCTCAGTGCTGTTCAAAAAGAGGATCTGATTGCTTGCAACACAGAGTACACAATCCATATGCTGTCCCCAAAAAATAAACACAAAAAGATATATCATTAAAACTATATATAAACTTTCATTTCAACTGAAAAACAGCTGGAGTGCAAATATCTGATGTAAAGGTGAACTGCTAGGCTTTGAAAAATTGCTTAAGTGATTAAGTTTGCAGCCTTCAATCATGTGAGTACTCCTAAGGCTTGGTCTACCATAAAATTGCACCAGTTTAATTTAAGTGTAGATAAACCCTTATATACTTTCATGTTTGTCTATACATTAAAGTTCTGGATTAAAGTAGGGTGTGAATTTAAAGCAGATTAACTTCATGTGTGGACACTCTTGTTCCAGAAAGAGGCTATGTTTATATTACAGTGCCTATGCTGGCATAGATCCCTAATTTCGATGCTGTGCATGCCAGCAGGAGTTCTGCCAGTGTAGGAACACCACATCCCTACATTACATTAGCAATACTGACAGAAACACTCTCTTCTGCCTGGTCTACACTACGGGGTTAGGTCGATTTTAAAATGAATGTGTCCACACAACCAACCCCGTTCCGTTGACTTAAAGGGTTTTTAAAATCGACTTCTGTACTCCTCCCCGGTGAGGGGAGTAGCACTAAAATCGACCTTGGTGGGTCGAATTTGGGGTAGTGCAGATGCAAATTGATGGTATTGGCCTCCGGGAGCTATCCCACAGTGCTCCATTGTGACTGCTCTGGACAGCACTTTGAACTCCGATGCACTAGCCAGGTACACAGGAAAAGCCCCGGGAACTTTTGAATTTCATTTCCTGTTTGATCAGCGTGGCGAACTCAGCAGCACAGGTGACCAGGCAGTCCCCCCAGAATCGCAAACGAGCTCCAGCATGGACCGAAAGGGAGACACTGGATCTGATCGCTGTATGGGGAGAAGGATCTGTGCAGGCAGAACTCCAATCAAAAAGAAGAAATGCAAATATATTTGCCAAAATCTCAGAGGCATGGTGGAGAGAGGCTACAACAGAGACACACAGCAGTGCTGCATGAAAGTTAAGGACCTGAGGCAAGCCTACCAAAAGACAAAGGAGGCAAACGGTCACTCCGGGTCAGAGCCCCATACATGCCGCTTCTATGATCAGCTGCATGCCATTCTAGGAGGGGACCCTACCGCTACCTCACCACTGTCCGTGGACACCTGCAAGGGGGGAGGATTTTGTGGATGAGGAAGAGGAGGAGGAGGAGGAGAATGCGCAGCAGGCAAGCGGTGAATCTGTTCTCCCCAACAGCCAGGACCTTTTCATCACCCTGGAGCCAATATCCTCGGATGGCAGGATCCCCGACCCTGAAGCCGGAGAAGGCACCTCTGGTGAGTGCACATTTGTAACTACAGCACAGGGTTTCAAAGCAAGAGTGTTTAATGTTTGATTTGCCCTGAAGAATTGGGATGCATTCGCATCCAGTACAGCTACTGGAAAAGTCTGTTCATATGTCTGGGGATGGAGCGGGAATCCTCCAGGGACATCTCCATGAAGTTCTCCTGGAGGTACTCCGAAAGTATTCTGGAATCATTGCAGCACACAGCATGGCAGTAAATGGTCCTGGGTTTTGGTCGCATTCAGTCTATATCTTTCTTTCTGTGTTAGCCTCAAGAGAGTGATATCATTCATGGTAACCTGGTTTAAATAGGGGAATTTTTGTCACTACCCTTGATAACAGAACATCAATAATTGCACTGGCTACTTGGATCACAGCAGCCCCCACAGTAGAGTTGCCCACTCCAAATTGATTCCCGACTGACCGGTAGCAGTCAGGCATAGCAAGCTTCCACAGGGCTATCGCCACTTGCTTCTCAACTGTCAGGGCAGCTCTCATCTTGGTATTCCTGTGCTTCAGGGCAGGGCAAAGCAACTCACAGAGTTCCAGGAAAGTGGCCTTACACATGCGAAAGTTTTGCAGCCACTGTGAATCATCCCATATCCGCAATACTATGCGGTCCCACCAGTCTGTGCTTGTTTGCCGGGCCCAGAATCGGCGTTCCACTGTATCAACCAGCCCCACTGCCACCATGATGTCCCAATTGCCACAGCCCGTGCTTTCAGGAATGTCTGTGTCCATGTCCTCATCAAAATTGTCCTTGTGCTGGCATCTCTTAGCCTGTTTCCGCATATACACCAGGATAGTGCGCAAGGTGTTTACAATGCTCACAACAGCAGCGATGAGCTGAGTGGGCTCCATGCTTGCCATGGTATGGCGTCTGCAGGAGAGCAGAGTTGCAGCGGAAGCGGTGGATGACGACAACATGGAGAAATTTGCTATTGAGACAGCTTATTTACAAGAGCAGGAGAGCAGAGTTGCAGCGGAAGCAGTGGATGGTGATGGTTAGCAGTCATACTGCACTGTCTGGTGACAGCAGCACCCAGGACACAACAGCAGTGGTGACGGTGAGCTGAGCGGGCTCCATGCTTGCCGTGGTATGGTGTCTGCAAGCAGCAATAACAATGGGAATATTGGTTTTGCTTAGGTCTAACCGAGTCAGTAAACTGTGCCAGCGTGCTTTTAAACGTCCAAATGCACATTCTACCACCATTCTGCACTTGCTCAGCCTATAGTTGAACAGCTCCTTACTACTGTCCAGGGTGCCTATGTACGGCTTCATGAGCCATGGCATTAAGGGATAGGCTGGGTCCCCAAGGATAACTATAGGCATTTCAAGATCCCCAACAGTTATTTTCTGGTCTGGGAAGTAAGTCCCTTCCTGCAGCTGTTCAAAGCTCCTGAAGATGCGAGCGTCATGTACCAGAACGGATCCCCCGAGCTGCAGGAGAGCAGAGTTGCAGCAGAAGTGGTGGATGATGATGGTTAGCAGACATACCGCACCGTCTGCTGCCAGCAGCACCCAGGACACAACAGTGGCGGTGTTGGTGAGCTTATCTGAGCGGGCTGCACACTTGATGTGGTAAGGCGTCTGCGCGGAAAAAAGGTGCAAAACGATTGTCTGCCGTAGCCTTCATGGAGGGAGGGGGTACTGACAACATGTACCCAAAACCATCCGCAACAATGTTTTTGCCCCATCAGGCATTGGGAGCTTACCCTAGTATTTCAATGGGTGGCGGAGACTGTGAGAACTGTGGGTTAGCTACTCACAGTGCACTGCTCCGTAAGTCGATGCTAGCCACGGTAGTGAGGACGCACTCTGCTGACTTAATGCGCTTATTGTGGACATACGCAATCGACTGTATAAAATAGATTTCTAAAAATCGACTTTATAAAATCGACCTAATTTCATAGTGTAGACATACCCTAAGCATAGCTGTGTCTACACTGGGGGTTTTGTTGACATAGCTATGTCAGGTTGGGGATATGTGGGTGTATGATGTATATGTTTGGTTGTTTTCTTAAATCCCGTGTCCGACAGAGCTATGTTGATGTAAACTTTAAGTGTAGGCCAGGTCTAAGAGTGCCTGTGTCTGGTTTAATTTAATCCACTTTGGTAGTGGACTAAAATAATTGGGACTAAGGCATTCCTGAATTGCTATTCTGGCACAACTCCATGTGCAGACAAGCCTTTAGTAGTCCCATTAGCTTTTAATGGAACAACTCAGGTACGTAAGGGATTCACAGCTAAGGTCTAAGTTATTAATGCAGGCCTACACTTTCCAAAATGGATTCTGATTGTCGGTACCTCCTTTTGTGTGTATTGCACACAACCTCAGAAACCAGGGTAACTGATCCTCCACTGCTTTGTAGTGAGTGTTCCCAGAGTCATTGAAAATTGGTGTAAAATACTACCACAGATTACATGAATTCTCATTAGAGAATTCTCATTTGAAAATATTTTACACCAACTTTGCATAGGTGTAACCTTTAATTGTGTGTATACTCCTAAGGCCTAGTCTACACACAAAATTGTACCAGTTTAGGAGATATAAGGCAGTGGAAAACCAACCTGCTATGGGTCAGTTCCTGCTGGAGTGATTTGCCTTTGCCCTATCTCCTCTCTATGAGTGCCTGTGCCTTAAAGATATACAGTCAGGCTTGTGGTCTGGGAGAATCATGAAAAATTATTCTCTCCCAGCTCTTTCCTAGTTCTCCTGTCTCCTCTCAGCATGTCCTTTAAAATGGACCTATCCTCCTTTGTGCTGCTTTGTTAATACACCCAGTTTCCTGAAATGCTCACTTAATACACCTTCTAAGGTGTGTTTGCAACAGTATGTTGTCTAGGTTAATTAGGAATTTTATGCTTAGGCCCAGAGAGAAAGGACTGCTGGAATTAAACATTGAAGTGTATTAGAGTATATTATAAACACTTAGGGTATGTCTACACCGCAATTAGGCGCTTGTGACTGGCCTGTGCCAACTGACTCAGGCTTGCGGGGCTAGGGCTAAGGGACTATTTAATTGCAGTGTAGATGTTTGGGGCTGGAGCTGCAGCCCGAGCTCTGGGACCCTCCTGCCTTGCAGGGTCCTAGAGCCCAGCGCGAACATCTACACTCCTTTATAAAGAGCCCCGTAGCCTGAGCCCTGTGAGCCTGAGTCATCTGGCACAGTCCAGCCACAGGTGTCTAATTGCAGCAAAGACATATCCTAAGCCCTGGTCTACACTACAAGTTTAGGTCGAATTTAGCAGCGTTAGGTTGATTTAACCCTGCACCCATCCACACGACTTAAAGAACTCTTAAAATCAATTTCTGTACTCCTCCCCAACAAGGGAATTAGTGCTGAAATTGACATTGCCGGGTCGAATTTGGGGTAGTGTGGATGCAATTTGACGGTATTGGCTTCTGAGAGCTATCCCAGAGTGCTCCATTGTGATTGCTCTGGACAGCACTTTCAACTCAGATGCACTAGCTAGGTACACAGGAAAGGCACCAGGAACTTTTGAATTTCATTTCCTGTTTGGCCAGCATGGCGAGCTCATCAGCACAGGTGACCATGCAGTCCCAGAATTTCAAAAGAGCTCCAGCATGGACCAAACGGGAGGTACTGGATCTGATATGGGGAGACAAATCTGTGCTATCAGAACTCTGTTTGAAAAGACGAAATGCCCATATATTTGAAAAAATCTCCAAGGGCACGATGGACAGAGGCTATAACAGGGACTTGCAGCAGTGCCACATGAAAATTAAGGAGCTCAGGCAAACCTACCAGACGACAAGGCGGTTAGAAGAGCATAGCAGGGCGCATTAGAGAAGCTTTGCAATCGGCCGAACCTGCGGACGCGGCTGGTAAACAAACCGGCTCAGCTCGCCAGGGACTTACCCTGGGAGGCTGTGTGTCAAAGATTGCCAGTCCCTGCTGTAAACAATAATGAAAGATATTGAATTTTGCCATTTAATAGATATAGTCATTCCCATAATAACATTACACCTTTGCATCTGCACTCATACACTCTGTAGAGACCTGATACTTATCCTTAAATCTTTCCTTTTTTGTTACTTAATTTGCCTAATCCAACTCTTAACACTGACATTGCATAATAACATACTTCAAAATCGAATGATAAATATATTGCAGAGTCACTTAATAATTTAGTCTGGTATGCATTTAGCTATTTTTCTCAGTACACTGTAACTCCACTCACTCTAGGTTGGTTGTATTATCATAGAATCATAGAATATTAGAGTTGGAAGGGACCTCAGGAGGTCATCTAGTCCAACCCCCTGCTCAAAGCAGGACCAGTCCCCAATGTTTGCCCCAGATCCCTAAATGGCCCCCTCAAGGATTGAACTCACAACCCTGGGTTTAGCAGGCCAATGCTCAAACCACTGAGCTATCTTTCCCCCCATGCTGGGTGGTTCTTAGACATCCCTCAGCCCGTGCCACTTCCCGCAGCCCCCATTGGCCAGGAGCGGCGAATTGCGGCCAGTAGGAGCCGCGATCAGCCGAACCTGCGGACGCGGCAGGTAAACAAACCGGCCCAGCCCACCCGGGGCTTTCCCTGAACAAGCTGCACCCCTAGTTTGAAAAGCACTGGATTAGCTTTCTTGAACATCTTCTTACTTTGTGGGTATTTTTGGACAGGAGATAATGTACTCAGGCTTTCAGGTCTCTGTAAATTCCTGGAATTCTATGTTTGAGAATTCGGTCTATTGTCAGTAACAAGAACTTCTGGTACTCCACACCTTGGAAATAGAAATTTCAACATGAGGAATTACCATTCTGCTGCTTGCTTGGTAGCTTTGAAATTTTTGTGGGTTTAAAGTAGTAATAATGAATAATACCTCTTTTGGTCAAATTCAAATAGGTTGTTGTCTAGCCTTTGCCATAGTCTTTCTGGGACTTCATGGCCCTTCATCTATTTTTTTTTTTTTGGTGATAACTGATAAAACTCATTGTGATACATGTAATCTGAGCACTCCTTCCAGTTCTTGCTTCTTGTTGTATCCTTCCTACACTTCTTCGTACTCACCCTTGGAGCAGTGCAGGTGTCTGGTATTTTTCAAAGTAGTATCCCTTTGAAAGGCAGTGGATCTGAGCACTGAACTCCCTTAGGAAGTTGTCCCAGCTCTAATGTTTAGAAGAAAATGTATAGGGGTCAGATCTGAAGCCTGTTTAAGTCAATGAAAAGACTTTCATTAACTGCAGTAGGCTTAGAATCTGACCCTACGAGCACATTATCTTGCATAGGGGACTGGAAACTCCACAGATTCTCACCCCGATGTATCCTTAATATCTTTTGGCTGGAGGAGGGTGATATGCCATTTTGGACTGCTTATCCTTCCCCCACCTGCATGCAAAATTAGAAAGGTTAATCATGGGCAACTGAACCTGTAAACTCTTTTTTTTTTTTTTTTGCCAGAGGCCTTTGAACTGTCTCCCAGCCCACCCTAGCAAGATAGGTTTGTTTTTGGAGTCATACTTCCCATCCTCTGACTGCAGATATTTCCAACATTAAGTGCTCAAAAATCTTGAGTCTGGCTTTGACATCATGATTTAAAATCATGATTTAAAAGATGATAAATCCCACTGCTCTTTGGTCTGTCTTTTGATTTTTGGATTTTAGGAGACAGGTATATAACCCCAATCTCTGTGCACTCACTTCAGGTTCAAAATTAAGCCATAAATGCGTGCACACATGTGCAGGCTTCCCCCACTGGCTGCTCAGAGGAGTTTGCTAACTTTCGAATCCCTAAGGTGTGGTTGCTGTCATTCTTTTCATCTTTTTCCTCTGTGCCTTCCCCATCTCTTTGCCTGTCTCTCCTCTTCCTGCTCCAAGTCCTGTCCTACTCTTATTCCCCCCACTTTCATTTGTTCCATATTTTTCCTCCTAAATTTCCTACTTCTCCCATTCTTCTCTGTCCCAAATCCCTTGTGTTAGCTACTCTTTTTCTCCCTTGTCCCAAGAAGTCTTCCTCCCTGAACCCGTCTCCCTCTTGCCATACCTGATGATCTGCTACACCTAACGTTTAGTTTCTGTCTGCTCACCAATTTCTCTCCCACCAAGTTTCCTTAACACAGAACCCATCTTCATTACAGGCAGCATGATTTCTATCCTACTGGAAATAACAAGATGTGGCTATTTTAAGAAAAGGCAAAAGTTGATGAGAAATCAGCCAGGCATCAGGGAGTTATGAGACGGTATAAGAACAAACTCCTAAAGTCTTGACTCACAATAATCCTGGATATGTTGGGGACTCTGTAGACAGGGAACCCAGCTAAATGAATGGTTGATCTATCCAGCACCGACTTAGGTGAAGAGTTCCTGTGGGGTTAGGGCTGCTGCCAAAGAGTGGAGATTGTTGGCCTCCCTGGCCTTTCCCCCCCACCATCCCACCCCCCAAAGGACTTCCGCAGGCTTAGGGGAAGGATGCTGCAGAGATAGCAATGACTCTTCTTCATCTCTGTCTCTCCTCCCCCTTCCATCCTTCAAGAGCTGCCAGTTTCCATCCTTCTGTCTGTTGAGGGGAAAGTGATGGTTTGGCCTGTATGTATCAATTTTCTTTAGTTATTCCCCTAGACAATATTCTTGAACTTTTTCTAAATTCAGTAGCAAAAGTTGCTCTTCTGATCACTCTGGCCCTTAGATATAAAGAACAATATTCATTCTTTCTAGGCCTGATTTGCATTAACTTTAACTCTAAGGCCCTTTTACATTGCCAGAGTGGTGCAAAGGGATCTTAGTGAAAATGAGTATCAAGCCACAGCCTTGACTGTTTACCTGACAGTGGCCATGCAGCCTCAGCATTCTTCAGAATAATGGACTGTAAATGATACAACTTAATTACTCAGATGAGAATAAGCCAGCCTCGCTGCTCAGAAGCCAAACCGCTGCCTGGTCTTTGCATATTCTTAGCATTACAATCTAGGTTAATTACTCCAAGTGTTCTGCTGTCTTTGAATTTGTAGGGATTTTTTCTTATTGGTGCTATTCATATAGTCATTGGGTTCTCAGACTTTCTTAACTCTCCTTTGTTCTTACTTTTTTATGGCCCACTGATTGGCATCAAGTTTTTCTAGTATCCTTCAGAGAACATTATATTCCCTCCAACAAGGTTGGCTATCAAATACCAAAGGTAATAAATCCATTGTATAAGTAGTCGTGCACCTTTCTGGTGCATAAAGAAACAGGTTTACTTTGAATTTATGAACTGGTGCTCCTATTCATTTTGATATTTGATAGCAAATCACTATTTCCTTTCCCTCCTTCCTATAATCCATAACATGCACTTATACCTGATATGCTAATTACGTTTCCTTGTGTTTTAGATTATTCTCCTTGAGAGAGGGATAAACCAGAAGGACAAGAAGGGATAGATAAATTCCACAAGTAAGAGGAATAGTCTCAAAAGAACAAAGAACACTCAGGGAACTATGAATATGTGCAAAGAAGGAAGTAGCCAAAGAAATGCATACTGAAAAGGAACAGGGTCAGTTGCATTTATTACAATTCTCATAAGTTATTACGGTATGCTGAGATGTGATTCCTGTAGTTAGGGCTCTTTTAGCATCCACGGGTGAGCCACATACTACTTTGTTGATGACTTCTTTTATGTAGTAACCTGCAGCTACTACTAAATCTTAAGTTACACTTAATTAACATGTTGCCAAAATCTTAACAGGATCACACTCTATGTAGTTCAGGACTGGGGTTGTACATATCTTAAATTCCACATTTGCTTTTGCCCATAACTAGAATCTTGCTGAATTGCCACCATGTCATTTATTGGCATTCACAGACTTTATCTGCTTTCCTTTTTTTGTTCTCCCTTTCCCGCTAACTTTTTTGATTCTTTGATTTGTTGTTTGTCTCTAGTCCAGAGCTGCAATCCCTCCTTCAATTGCACAATGTACCCAAAATGTTTTTTAAAAAATCTTAATGGCTCATCTTTAAGTTTAGAATCCAAACAAAGATATTTTAAATCACTTCTATTTAGTGTCCAGATTCATCTATCTAAATATATCTATGGCTAACATATCAGATTTATGTAAGATGAATTTGTGGCTGAATAGGAACATACCTGGGAGGAAAAAACATAGAGTATATTATAGTATATGTGCTTTGAAGAGGAAAGGATGATAAGGGAATGCCAGAGCTGGTCTTGATAAGAATATCCATCACTTTTGTGGAATTCTTGAAGTTTTAGGTCTGATAAAGTTTTGATTTAATCTGAGGGATAGGTTTTGATTTGCATTGTGCTGGAATGACTCCTTTTAGAAGGCAATGGAATTACTATAGATTTACAGATCACAATACGGCCCCTAGTTGTATATTTTCCTGTAATCCCATAATGAACATAAAATTGTTAGAACATTGTAATCTCTCTCAGCCTAGCCTAGCAGGCTGCTTGGCTTTGCACACAGCCCCCCAAATAAACCACATGATAGTCTTTCATCTATTGTATAAGCATAAAAAACATTAAAAGAATGGAACACAAAGAGAAAGGAGAGAACTTTCTACAGCCAGGTCTGTCAGTTGTCCTCTTGTAATATAATGACTCAAGACTTAAATATGTCATCTGAGAAGATGATTTGATTGAGGATCTGCTGGAATCTCCTCAGAGACAATATGAGCACTCTGCACTTTCTGCTAAAATGAGCACTTTCAGCAAGAGGCTCGAGAGTGTTTTATGATGCTTGAGTGATAGACATCAGAGCAGGCAATTGAAAAAGGGCATGTCTGTCTGGAACTCTCTAATTTGGAACAATTATGCATTAAAATAGTATGTGGAAGTGGTAGAGAATCAGCTATGGGCTAAAAAGATTTGAATATTGGGGATCTGCACTGGGTCTCAAGGCATCTGATCCTGAAGAATACTGAGAAATAGAAGAAATTCTGAATATAGTGTTTAATGCAGCACACTGCTTTAGAAACCCAGTGAGGAATTACTTTGAAAAGCAGAAAAGTGGAATCATACATGACATCATCTGATACTAATTTTAACTGAAAGGTGCTGAAAGCAGCTTTTTGGGGAATGAAAGTTCTCTCTCTCTTTTAATCTGGACTGATGTTGGCTGACCTGAAGATGTAGCAGAATTGTCAGGTTCAGGGTATGTTGTCAGTATCAAGTGAACTTGAGTTTTCCACACTTGAGTTACCCCTCTCAAGTAAGTGCAGCCATTCCATGAAATAACCCTTGGGCCATGTCTATTGAGGTGCTGCACTCACTTGTGTGGTGCACTAAAGCTGCTGGGGGCACATCCTACATTTCTCTGCACTAAGATGAACTGCTCTGGGAATTCTTTCCTTGAGAACTCTGGGAAGACTTGTCTCTCTTTTCTGGGCACACACAGTAAATTTGTGGGAATGCATTGGAGGACTAGTGGCACTCAAGAGACGCTAGCCTGTGTCCGTGGTACAGTGTGATCATGTTAGCAGCTGATGAGTCAGCTAACTTAAGTTAAAAAGCACCACTGAGCTTCTGTTAAGGAATCGTAAGTGTGGGTAGGACATCAGTTTGAGGCATGCTCTAATTTTAACTTGAATTGACTTTGCACTGAAGACAAGTCCTAAATTTATGGGTGAAGAATTGTTGCATGTAATCTGGGTGTCCAAACACCCAGCTTTGGAATGGGTGATGATGACATGGACTAGATGACCTCCTGAGGTCCCTTCCAATCCTGATATTCTATGATTCTATGACATAGGTATCTTTCCAGAGGATAGGTAGGTTTAGAGGGAAGTTTAGGAACAAGACCTATAGATAGGGATTTACCTGCCATGTGCCTTCCTTGGTGGGATTTGATGAGGACAGAGTGAACCAATATTCAGATCCCAGACACTCCTTACTGGGGAAAAAACCCACAGGGATATGTTAGGGCATGGCTACACTGGAAACTTCAAAATGCTGTCGCAGGAGTGCTCCCGTGGCAGTGCCTTGAAGTGTGAGTGTGGTCACTCACGAGTGCTGGGAGAGAGCTCTCCCAGCGCTCCTGGTAATCCACTTTCACGAGGGGATTAGCTCCGAGTGCTGGGAGCCCGGCTCATTTCCATTCTTCTACCCCTTCAGAATAAAGTTCACTTTAAGTGAGCTGAGGTTTTGAGTAATTTCTCTCTGGACAGTTCACTGGTGGGATCACAATTTCTGCCCTTCTGTGCCCTGCCTGGTCCCCCAGATACTATGGAGCCATGAAAATTGCCCTAACTTTTTCACTTTGCCTTTTAAGTTTGTCAACAGCACTCCTTCAGCAGCTAGAGCAGAGATCTGCAATCTTTCGGCACGCGACCCACCAGGGTAAGCCCCCTGGCAGGGCGGGCCAGTTTGTTTACTTGCCGTGTCTGCAGGTTCGGCCGATTGCAGCTCCCACTGGCCGCAGTTTGCCGTTCCAGGCCAATGGCAACTGTGGGAAGCGGCGGCCAGCAAATCCCTTGGCCCGCGCCGCTTCCCGCAGCCCCCACTGGCCTGGAGTGGCGAACCACGGCCAGTGGGAGCTGCAATCGGCTGAACCTGCGGACGCAGCAGGTAAACAAACTGGACCGGCCCACCAGGGGACTTACCCTGGTAGGCCACATGCCAAAGGTTGCGGATCCCTGAGCTAGAGTGATTACTGTTGAGTGGCACAAGGCATGTCTGTTTTTTCTCCACCCATGCTGAGTGCAGTATACATGCCTTTGCACTATTTTTGCCTGGGAACTTGGGACAATGGATCTGGCATGTGTTTACATTTAAGGCCATTTTACACAGCTCTGGTGATGTAAAGGAGTCTTATAGTGGATAGACACTCTTATGCTGCCTGAGCTGTGTAAAGTGGCCTTAGTGTAAATGAGAATCATGTCCACTGGTTCATAAGAAAGGTCTGACCCAGTAAAGCCATTGGTCCATCTAGCTCATTATCCTTTCTTCCAACAGTGACCCATGCCAGATTCTTCAGAGGGAGTGAACAGGAAAGGGAAATTGAGTGATCCATCCAATTGTCCAGTCCCAGCTTCTGGTAGTCAAAGGAGTAGGGACACTTAGATTATGGGGTTGTGTCCCTGACCATCTTGGCTAATAGCCACTGATGGACCTATCCTTCACAAACTAATTATTTTCTGAATCCGGTTATAATTTTGCCCTTCACAGGTTGACTGTGCATTGTGTGAAGAAGTACAGTAGAACCTCAGAGTTATGAACGCCAGAGTTATGAACTGACCAGTCAACCACATACCTCATCGGCAACCAGAAGTATGCAATCAGGCAGCAGATAAAAAAAAAAAGAAAAGAAAAGAAGCAAATACTGTACAATACAATACTTTGTTAAACATAAACTACAAAGAAAAAAATAACAAAGGGAAAGCTTTAAAAAAAATTTGACAAGATAAGGAAACTTTCTTTGCTTGTTTCAACACGCGCCTCTGCCTGTTCCTCGGCTGCTGGTATCTTACGGTCTGGGGAGACCACGATGACCATTCTTTTATCCAGCAGCAGGTGTGGATAGCTCAGACCCTTAATATTTCTAATTGCTGGGTCTGCAGCCACATCCCAGCCCACTCTCAAACTGGTGTTTCTGTCCTGGCTATCCCACTCAAGTCCCCACTCCTCACTGGAGGGCTTCGTCCGTTTAACAAAATATGGAACAGCAATGACACTTGGGAAGCGGTGGGAATAAATGCATCTAAATGGATAAGTGTGGTGGAGGGAAAAGGTCATTGGTGTTGGATGTGTAATGGGACAGGGCTGAATCTGGGGAAAAGCTGTTGCCTTCAGCATATTGTGGAGAATCTGTGGCCACCGAGAACTTTTCCTATTGGTGAAAAGTCAAATCCAAACCATCCCAATGGACCATCATGGGGAGGGATAGCTCAGTGGTTTGAGCATTGGCCTGCTAAACCCAGGGTTGTGAGTTCAATCCTTGAGGGGGCCATTTAGGGATCTGGGCCAAAAATTGGGGATTGGTCCTGCTTTGAGCAGGGGGTTGGACTGGATGGCCTCCTGGGGTCTCTTCCAACCCTGATGTTCTGTGATTCTGTGATTTAAATTAAAATTGTTAAAAGCAGCATTTTTCTACTGCATAGTAAAGTTTCAAAACTGTATTAAGTCAGTGTTCAGTTGTAAACTTTTGAAAGAACAACCATAATGTTCTGAGATGTTTGTAACTCTGAGGTTCTACTGCACTTCCTTTTGTTTGTTTAAACTTGTAGCCTATTAAGTTCATCAGGTGATCCTTAGCTCTTCTGTTTTGTGAAGAACTTTTTTCTCCACACCATTCATGATGTTCTAGACCAGGGGTAGGCAACCTATGGCACATGAGCTGATTTTCAGTGGCACTCACACTGCCCAGGTCCCGGTCCAGGGGGCTCCGCTGCTGGCCTGGGGTACCAGCCACCAGCCCCCTGCCAGCCAGGGTTCCGGCCCCCTGCCCAGCTCAGCCCGCTGCTGGCCCTGGGTGCCAGCCACCAGTCTGGGGCTCTGTAGCTGCCCCCAGCTGTGGCCCACTGGCCCCAGCAAGGGGCAGTGAGGGGTGCAGACAGGGACAAGAGGGGATGCAGCTCAGCACCCTCACCTTAAAAATTGTTCCAGTGCCACTGTACTGGCATATTTTTAAGTCCTGATTTGCTGCTTACATCACTATTATGCCACGTGGAACAGAGCGCTGCGTTTGATGTTGAGATTAGAATGTACATGCAAGAACTGGAATCAGAATCTTCTGACAGATTTCAAGATTTCCAGCAATTTGGCCCAATGTTTTCTTTTCTAATTAAACCTGAAAAGTTCAATGAAAGCGACTTGGATTTGTCTGTATTTCAGTGGATGGGTGTTGAAGATTTTGAAATGCAGCTCATTCAGTTAAAAAGCTCAGAATTGTGGGCTTCAAAGTTTGGAGATCTGTGGAGTGCACTTGAAGCTACCGAGAGAGATCATGGGGCCTCTGTTCTGACCTGGCGGACATCCCTGTTTGAAGAAATTTTACTGTTTGAAGAAAATTGTGTTTGCAATACTTTCAGCATTTGGATCCACATACCTGTGTGAACAGGTATTTTCACACATGAAATCTGTCCTCTGTCCCTCTTGGAGCCAGTTAACAACTGATCACTCACAAGCCTGTGTGCAGCTGAAAATATCCAAATATGTGCCAGACATTGGACTGAGCAAGAAAAAGCAAGGGCAAGGATCACACTAAACTGATAAGATCTGCATTTTAATTTAATTTTAAATGAAGCTTCTTAAACATTTTAAAAACCTTATTTACTTTACATACAACAATACTTTAGTTATATATTATAGACTTTAGAAAGAGACCTTCTAAAAACATTAAAATGTATTACTGGCATGCGAAACCTTAAATTAGCGTGAATAAATGAAGACTCGGCACCCCACTTCTGAAAGGTTGCCGACCCCTGCTCTAGACTTCTCTCAGACCCTCCACCCCAGCCACCTCTTTTCTAAGCTGAACAGTCCCAGTCTTTTTAATCTCTCCTCATACAGAAGCTGTTCCATACCCCTAACCATTTTTGTTGCCCTTCTCTGTGCTTTTTCCAATTCATTTTTGAGATGGGTTGACCAGAACTGCAGGCAGTATTCAAGGTACAGGTGTACCATAGATTTATAAAGTGGCATTATGATATTTTCTGTCTTATTATCTATCCCTTTCCTCATGGTTCCTAACATTGTTTGCTTTCTTGACTATAGCTGCACACTGAGCAGATGACTCCAAGATTTTTGAGTGGTAACTGCTAATATGTTCCCCATCAATTTGTATGCATCGTTGAGATTATATTTGCCATTATGCATCACTTTGCATTTATCAACATTGAATTTCATCTGACATTTTGTTGCCCTGTCATCCAGGTTTTGAGATCCCATTGTAACCAGGGGTGGTGGAACAATTTATATAGAGGGGACGCTGAGAAACACTGAACCAAACTGTAAACCCTGTATATAATGGAAACCACTTTATGCCAGGGGGTGCAGCAGCACCCCCAGCATCCCTAGTTCCAGCATCTATGATTCTAACTCTTTGCAGTCAGCTGTAGACTTAACTGTTTTGAGTAATTTTGTATTATTGTCAAATTTCCCCACCTCTCTGCTCACCTCCTTTTCCAGATCATTTATGCATATGTTGAACAGCACAGCTTCCAGTACAGATAGAATTCTTCTGTTACTTGTATATATCAGGAATAACTCCATAGAAGTCAGCGGAGCTACACATGTGTAAAACTTGTATGAGAGGAGATTCAATTGCTGGGATCAAGAAGCAATATCCCTGAAGTGCTTGAAAATCCCACTGACTTCAACTGGAATCATGGGTGAATAGCACCTCTGAAAATCAGGTTCTAAATAACGGGAAGCGGAAGTTCATTTGGTTCTGTCACATCTTACTTACAGAATCCAGTTGCTATTGATACTCTTGTTTTGTAAACACTGACATGAAGTACTCCCCATGCAGAAGTTTGATGCCGCTTAATGTTGAGAGACATATTTCTAGAAGCTTTGACATTAGACTTTTTTTTTCTTTTTTGTCATGTTAAGAGTTTGGTGCACTAAATTACTGTGGATCTTAAAAATCAGTCATATGCTGCATCTTTGATGTGAGTTGGGGTTATTTTTTTTTTTGGATGTATAATATCCTATCACCGGAATAGGAACACACTTGAAATACACCTAAATTTAAATATGTAAACAGAGCAATCCATGTTGATAGCTTCCATCGTTCATTAAATAATCCTGGTTTTTGCTGCAATCTTAACATGTGCATCATCCTAAAACAAATGTTCAAATGCATATGGATGGATATCTGCTTGGAATTGATATAAGGAGAGGAAAGAGACTCTATATCCCCAGGACTTCTTTTTTTTTTTTAAATGGGAAACTACTCAATTTACAATTCTGAACAGAGCAGTTTAGTTGGCTTATTTAGCCGTATCCAAAGGAATTGTGAGAGATGCAAACCAGAATATAAGCAGATGAAAGCACAGTTGTTAAGTCCATGCTAAGATGAGATCATTGAGTTTTAAGGATACCCTGCAGCAGAATTGGAACTTACTTCAGAGGTGACAGTGCTTTTTGGTATTTGTTTGAAAATCAGTTGTGGGTATTTTTGCTTCTTTGCTGTCATGGTGCAGTTTTCTGTTTGTGTGTTTAATTTTTGGGAACGAGTGATGAAAAATTGCCTGTTTCAGAGAAGTTTATTAAGAGTGCCTTAAAAGTGTTTTTGAAAAGAATTCAAGAAACAAACAGGTGGATGTGAAGTTGTTTGAACAAGTAATCTGGAGGTGTGAGAGACCTCTGGTGATGTAAAGAATTATTCCCATGTCACTTCTCACAAGGACCTCGCTAGTAAGGCATAAAGCATCATCTGAGCACCATAAAGTAACCTAAGGTGTACTAGTGAATCTAACCTTATGTATTTGTTACCTAAAATGGAGTTGCTGTACATCTGAAAATTAGCAAAATATTGGAAAATATTATGAAAAGTACCAGTTTTTAATTGTTTAAAATCCACTGATGGCAGGCTATATTCATGTTGTAGAGTGCAATATGCTGTATTTTAAATATAAATGTATTATTGTAACATGTCATTAAACGTACTTGGTGTGTATACGATGCATTTTATGCAACAGCAGTGTTTTATGTAATCTATGCATACAGAAGGTAAGAAGCCCATAATGAAACTCTAATATTTTTTTGAAAAATAGATTAAAATATACTGGGGCCATGATACTGGTGCTTATAGTATTCAAAAAGGTGGACATTTGAGCTGCTTTCCCACTCCTTTCACTTAATGATCCATGCATGTTCACTTCCTCAACTGATAATAAATATTTCACCTTTTGGATGGGATCCTGTAACTCGGTTTTGACAGAACGTCTGTCCAATCATAGCACACATCCATACAGCTATCCTTTTCATTAAATATTAACGCTTGCTTTAAAAAAAAACCCTCTTTACAGGGACTGGAATTGTCTTTCTTGTATGGAAATGTTGAATATCCTTGGGTTAATGCTGTGAGCATAACCATCCCCTGACTGAGACGTCTTATATAAGCACAATGCAGAATAATATAATGTTTTGTTACAAAAGTAGTTCTAATGCAGATTTCTCTTAAATAACCTTTTATTTATTATGTTACAATAGTGCCTAGAGGCCCCAACTGAGATCTGTGCTTCATTGTGGACAAACACATATTAAGAGACAGTCCCCACCCCAAGGAGCAAAATCCAGACAAATAGCAGTCATTTATAATAATAATTTTCCTTGTCTCCAATCAGAGTTTAGGGCACTTAGCATCTTGTAGGACTGGACGTTCCCTTGCCTGTTCCTTTCAGCTGCGTATAGATCCAGGACTTGAGAGAGACCCCTGGTTGTTCCAAGTGATCAGATAAGCAGGTATCTGCAGATTAAATAAAAGGGCTCTTTGATGTTAATTCAAAGAGCACAGCTCCGGTATGCTCAACTAAACTTGAGTCAATGACTTCCAGAAAACTCAATTGATGTTGGCTTTGTGGAGTTTCCCTTCCTGTGTCTGCCTTCAAGGAAGGGAATGCTCTAACAGTTAATAAATGAAAGTGATTACTTTTACTCCTAATTACATGACATTACAGTTGTCAAATGATATATACAAAATTGTTTTAATTATTGGATGAGCTCTGCTTATTTCTTTGGATCAAAGCATAGCTCTGTATCTGAGATCATGTTCCAACCCATGATGTGAGAGGTGAGGTATTCTTCCCAATAAAACTGAGCCAAATAGAGTCTTGAATGTCCTTATAGTTCAGTTCTGAGGGTACAGGCCATCAGAAAATTTCCCTGAATTTCAGGAGGAGGGCCACTGAAATTTTTTAATTCCTAGATACTAGAATCTATCTTAAAACAAAAAGCAACCCCTCTCCCCACCAAAAACCCCAAAGAGCATTCTATGAAGCACATTCTAACCCAGTTTCCTTATTTTGTTCAGTGGAAAAAAGAAGTAGAACTCTACTTTAGCTAACTACAGAGGAGAAAAAAGCTTCCCATGCTTACTAGAAATGTAACACTTCGTTCTGCTGTCTTCCTATTTTTCTCTCTTACAAACCTGAATATTGTTTCTTATTGTTCAAGAAAAGGAATTTAGGATTTGTAGTTCAAGTACCTGTGATAGCAGTTTCCCTCCCCTGCCTAGCAGTATGGGCAGATGTGCAACTGGATTGCTTACCAGTGCAAACACTTTCACTGCTGCTGTTGCCTGTCGACACCATCTTATTATCTCCTTCTGTGACACTTGCATTAACATCTCTCTGTGTTTTTTTTATGCTTTGCCCCATTAGTTCTGTGATGGGTTGGGTCACAGAGATCCCTTTGTGAACTGCCACCTGATGTGCTGAGACTACCTCTGAGCCCATTTTCCCTGGCAGCTTGGGACTTCAGTGCCCTGCCTTATGAGCCAGACACGCTGGCCTGCTACAAATACAGCTCCAGGTCTGAACCACGTCCCCCCAAAGCTGCAGGCTTAACTGAAAACAGCTTAAGAAGTGCTCCTGTCTCCAACACCCAGATACCCAGTTCCCGATGGGGTCCAAACCCCAAATAAATCTGTTTTACTCTGTATAAAGCTTATACAGGGTAAACGCATAAATTGTTTGCCCTCTATAACACTGATAGAGAGATATGCACAGCTGTTTGCTCCCCCAGGAATTAATTATTTGCTCTGGGTTAATTAATAAATAAAAAGTGATTTTATTAAATATAAGAAGTAGGATTTAAGTGGTTCCAAGTAATAACAGACAGAACGAAGTAAGTTACCAAGCAAAATAAAATAAAACACACAAGTCTAAGCCTAGTACAGTAAGAAACTAAATGCAGGTAAATCTCACCCTCAAAGATGTTCTAATAAGCTTCTTTTACAGCAGTGGTTCTTAACCTTTACTGCAGCCTGCACCCCTTTGGTTCTCAAAATATGTTCTTGCACCCCTTATCAAAAAACATCAAAGTAGGTCAGTTCTTTAAACCTAGGTTTGTATATTACAGTAATCGTTAAAAATGTATAATGTTAATAAATACATAGGTTTGATGAAACAAAGTAGTTGTACTTACGTGCCTGTGCTTAATTTGTGTTTTTGATGATTTACCTTCTAAAAAATTCTGGCACGTCTCACACCCCCAGAAAGGGCATCTTGCACCACCAGGGGGTGCATGCACCCAGGTTAAGAACCATGGTTTTACAGACTAGACTTCCTCTTAGTCTGGGTCCAGCAACCACTCACACCCCTGTAGTTACTGTCCTTTGTTCCAATTTCTTTCAGGCATCTCTTTGGGGTGGAGAGGCTATATTTTTAGCCAGCTGAAGACAAAACGGAGAGGCTTTCAGGGCCTTTTATATCCTCTCTCTTCTGCAACATCACAGCCACAAGACAGGGTCTCTAGCCACCAGGGTAAGTCACATGTCTATGAATGGGGTTCAGCTTTTTGCCCGATGACACCATTGTTTACATGTTAGTTTGAATGTTCCCAGGAAAGCTCAGATGTGGATTGGCGTCTTCCAAAGTCCATTGTCCATTAAGTGTTTCTTGATTGGGCACTTACTGAGAATAGTCCTTTCTCAAGAAGCTGACCAAATGCTTCACTGAGGCTACTTAGAATCAAACAAGTACATAGCCAATATTCATAACTTTGAATACAAAAATGATACACACATACAGACAGCATAATCATAACCAGCAAACTACAACCTTCTCATAGATACCCTACTTGGCCTCCTCTGTACAAGACCTGGTGCAACCATAGGCCCCTGGTTGCAACAATGATCTATACGGTCACAGTTCCTGTCAATAATGTCACAAGTTCCTCCAGTCATGTCTACAAGGTGTTCATTGATTTTGGTGTACATTTTCATACAACTTGCCTTACAATATACAGTGGCATGTTTGACTTGTATGCTTCCCTACACTGTGTAGTGCAAAAGCACATTAATCACGTGGAAGGGCTGTGACAAGGAATAAGGTAGCTTTGTGGCATATGTCACCCCAGTGGTTAGCCATCACCCATCTCTTTGAATGAGTTCCATATGGCAGACACTATAGTTGGGTGCCAGTAGGAAAAACCAGGGAATAAGTGTTGTATGTGGTGTATTTCCCCCTCCAGTGTAGGATAGCTTAAATGTCAACAAGTGCCATTAATTATTTGTGTTCTGAATAGTACTAATTATTATTTGTATTACAGTAGTACCTGGAGGGTAGGGCCCTATTGTGCCTGTAGTCGCTACCATTGTGACTGGTGCACCAGAAAATGAGCTGGGGACCTCCAGACCTAAAAGCATGAGCTATGGAGCCAAGGCTCTTTAGATGGGGATCTAATAGACTCGTAACTTCTGTGGATCAGGCACAGTGTGACATCTGTATACACACTCACCAGTGGGTTACCCTAGACATTGTGCAAATCTTACAAAGCGACAATCCTTTCTCTGAAGATTTTACAATTGAAGTGTAAGACTATAGCAACAGATAGAAAAAAGAAAGAGGAATGGAGTGAGCACAAGTGAACAATGAGATTCTGATTCAATGCCAACTGGCAAGGGAGTTACAAGAATATCCGGGTATGTACGTTTGGGTTCATCAAAGAATATCATGTGAGGTGTTAAATGAAAGCCAGTGTCACAATGGACATTGTTATGCTAAAATGTAGGTATAGATACTATGTAAGGAATTGTTTATGTATGCTGAAAATTCATTCCTAAAGTCTGTATCGAAGCAGCGGTGACAAACAGGATTTCTGGCAGACAGAAGAAGTTCACTTATCTGTCGGTCAGCATGTAAAGTGAGCATTGTAAACCAACTCAGTGGAAACCCTATTTACATACAAAGTCAACAGTGGAAGTGAAATGAACAGGAAAAACAATCCAAGGTGTTTTTTTTACTGTCCTTGAGGATGGATGATGAAATTTGGGGATATAAGCAGAAGGCAAAGAGACATCCCTTTATCCTGCACCTAGGAAGTAAACAGAGCATTTACAGTCATGAAAATGGGCTCTTCACTAGGCTTGGTTGAAATGCTGCAAAGGACATTTGGGGTGAGATACGCGTCTTATAGGCAGAAGGTTAGCATGTTAAGTTAAGCTTAGTTTCTTGAAATTGTGTTGTGATTTTGCTTTTCAGGTAACCCTTTTCCCCATTATCTTTACTCATTTTGTCTTGAATCTTTGATAAAATTATTCTTGTTTTCACTATAAATATTTCTCAGTGCTGTGGTATTATACAAGGAACTGATCCTGAATTGAAATGTTCAAAATGGGATAAGCACAGATCCCTCAGGGTCAGCAGACCTGGTATTTGTGTGTGTCCAGTGGGTAAAGGGCTAGACACTATGGGGATATGCTTCAAAGGGACTTGAGAACTGGGGTGTACCTATTGTTAACTGGCAAAGCAAAGAGAGGGCTGGCAGAACCCAGAGGAGAATGTTTGGGTGGCTAACAGGATGGTGGTGTCAGGAGCAGACACACACTTAAGCTCATGAAAGTCTGCCTCCTGCTGGAGGCAGGGTGGTAACAAGGTGACTCACAGTCCTGGGTACTCCAAGAACCATCAGAGATGATGCTGGTGATCATAAAAGCTAATGCTTGTAGCACACCAGAGGGCTAATTCTTATCCAGTTTTTTGTAGGCATAACACCATATAGGAGTTTTAAAGAGGAATTCTGAAGGAAAACAATGAGGTGGCTTTGCAGTTATTTATAGGAAGTTTCTCCTATGCTTGACTAACCCTTTCTTCTCGGGGGGTTCCCAAGAGTGCTTCTGCTACCGGTAAAACTGTGATTGTTTTTGAATAACTGCTTCCCTCCAGTGTGTGTGTTTGTGTGGGAGGGGAGTTTAAGATCAAGTCCAAGTTCAGAAAAGCATGACAATTGAATGACACAATTCCTATGACATACCACAGCAGCACAGACAGATGCCATTCATTATCAAACCCACCCTGACCAAAACATATTGAGTCTTCAAAATCTACCGGTAAATATTTTGGAATTCTGTTCTGAAAAAAGAAGTCAGCATGCAATCTGGGACAAAAAACAAATGTCAAAATATCAGAATTTCCTATGGGACACAAATTACACTATTTGGCCAGCGTAACAGAAAATGAAGTATTCTTAAAAAATCAACATATGTTGAGTAAGATGACCCTCACTCTCTCCCCTTATACCACCAGATGTACAAAGTGGGATGGAGACCTGCCTGAACAAGGAAGCTGCGGGTTCCTGTAGCATAGGGAAATCCCTACATAATGTAAACCTGGCACAGCTGGCTTTATGCCACCTTTTCTCAGCCCCTAGTACAAGGGGTGTTGGAAAGGTGGGGCTGGAGTGCAGCAGGTGATTCTGGGATGGGGAACAGGCTTTAGGGAGTCATCCCGGCTGCTGTAAATTAGAGCAGTCCAGAATTAGAGCTGATTGGGAATTTTTGGATTAAACACTTTTTTTTCATTGGAAAAAGATGACTTGTCAAAACAAAACTGTGTGCTAGAAAGTGTCAGTTTGGATGAATTTCTTGGTTTGAAACATGATTTGGAAAAAATAGTCAGTGTTGAAATATCCTGTTTTTGATATCTTAAAAACAACATTCCTTTCTTGTTCAAAATTTTATGTTTAGAAATTAAAGTTAATTATAAGAAAAAATATTTTAAAAGGGCAAAATTGAAATAAAATATTTCAAAAATGTCAATCAAAATGTTTCAGGTCAAAACAAAACTTTTTTTAGATCTTTTTTGAGATTGAGATTTAGGTTTTAAGATTTTACTTTCATTACTGATTTACATAAGAATACTGATACTGGGTCAGACCAAAGATCCATCTAGCCCAGTATCCTGTCTCTGACCGTGGCCAGTGCTAGAGGCTTCAGAGGGAATGAAGAGAAAAAGGCAATTATCGAGCACCTCATCCCTTGTCTTTTGGCAGATGGAAGTTCAGGGACACCTGGAGCATGGGGTTGTTTTCCTGACCATCTTGGCTAACGGTCATTGATAGACCTCTCCTCCAGGAACGTATCTAGTTCTTTTTTCAACCCAGTGATACTTTTGGCCTTCACAACATCTCCTGGCAACAAATTCCACAGGCTGACTACGTGTTGTGTGAAGAAGTACTTCCTTATGTTTGTTTTAAACCTGCCTATTAATTTCATCAGGTGAGCCCTTGTTCTTGTCTTGTGTGAGGGAGTAAATAATATTTTCTCCAGGCCATTCATGATTATATAGACCTCTATCCGATTCCCAATTCCCAACCTTATTCATCTCTTTTCTAAGCTGAAGAGTCACAGTCTTTTTAATCTCTCCTCATGTGGAAGCTGTTTCATATCCCTTATCATTTTAGTTGTCCTTTTCTGTATCTTTTCCAATTCTAATATCTCTTTTGAGCTGGGTAAACAAGAACTGCACACAGTATTCTAGATGTGAGTATACCATGGATTTATAAAATTGCATTATGATATTTTCTGTCTTATCTATCTATCCATTCTCTAATGGTTGCTAGCATTGTTAGCTTTTTTACTGCTGCGACACATTGAGCAGATGTTTCCAGAGAACTGTCCATAATGACTCCAAGATCTTTCTTGAGTGATAACAGCTCATTTAGTCCCTACAATTTTTTGTGTATAGGTTGGATTATGTAAATACATTACTTTGCATTTATCAATGTTGAATTCCATCTTTTTTTTTGTTGCCTGGTCACTCAGTTTTGTGAGATTCCTTTGTAACTCTTTGCAGTCAGCTTTGGACTTAAATATCTGGAGTAATTTTGCAATATCTGAAAATTCCCCACCCCCCTTCTTATTTAGCCCCCAATTCTTGAACATTTATGAAAATGTTGAACAGCACTGGTCCTAGTACAGGTCTTTGTGGGGATCTGGCTATTTACCTCTCTACATTTTGATAACTGTCTATTTATCTCTAACTTCTGATTCCTGTCTTTTAACCAGTTATTGATCCATGAGGAGACCTTCCCTAGTATCACACAACTGTTTAGTTTGTTTAAGAGTCTTTGATAAGCCTTGTCAGAGGCTTTTTGAAAGTTCAACTATATTATATCAACTGGATCACCCTTATCAACATGTTTGTTGTCACCCTTGAAGAATTCTAATAGAATGGTGAGGTATGATTTCACTTTACAAAATCTGTGTTGACTCTTTCCCAGCATACTGTGATCATCTATGTACCTGATTACTCTTTTATTTACTATACTCTCAACCAATTTGCCTGGTACTAATGTTAGGCTTACCAGCCTGTAGTTGCCAAGGATCACCTCTGGAGCCTTTTAAAACTGGTGTTACATTAACTACCCTCTAATCATTCTGCAATTTCATATTTGAGTTCTTTCAGAACACCAGGCCCAGATGGTATTCACCCAAGCGACATAGTAATGTTTAATTTATCAGTTTGTTCCGAAACCATTTCTATTGGAACCTCAGTCTGGGACAGTTCCTCAGATTTGACACCTAAAAAGAATGGCTCAGGTGTGGAAAGTCTCCCTCAGATCCTCAGCAGTGCAGATCAATGCAACGAATTCATTTAGGTTCTCTGCAACTGCCTTGTCTTCCTTGAGTGTTCCTTTAGAGGCTCAGGAAAAATTGTTGAAAATTTGAAAACTTTCCTAATGTGTAAATCCATTTCCCTCGCAGCTTTACCCAGAGTTGGGGGGTGGGAATGACAGAAAGGTGAGGGAAAATTCCTTGTGCCCCTTCCTCCTCAAATATGCCATGCACAGCTCAGGCCTACTATAAATCTGGTCTGTTGCATTGTTTCAGATGACATTTCCCCATCAATTCTGTTGTGGTCTAAACTTATTCTCTTTCTTTTCCTCCTTTTTAATGTTTTTGTTTGAAAAGTTCTATGTTGTTGCCATTTGTTTCTTTGCTTTTTTAAACATGTGGTATTTTATCTTCATCTCTCCTTTTTTTCTTTTTCTTTTTTTTCTGAATTTTTTTCAGACTGGATTGTAGTCAAATTACCTTATAGATTTAATTAACCAAAGTAAGGTAGTGACAACCTCTGAAGGCAGGCACTAATATAATGTGGTTAAAAGCAACTGTACTGGCTGAGGCTTGTGCAAATAAAATGTGCTTGAAATTACTTGAAAACTGAGATTCTTTACCCTTGAAATGTACATTATAGAGCAAGCTGGTGTAAAAATGGTGTGTGTTTTCCACAGTGAATTGCTGCCATGGGTAGTTATTGATTCAAAAGATGGATCGGAAGCAGGATTAGAGGCTCTTTTCATGTATGTGAAAATATCTTTAAAGTTCTATAGAGCATTGATTCTATAAAGTTCTATAGAGTATCACAGCAGTTGGTCTGTCTAGGATTTTCTAAAATAACACCTCTCTCTGATGCTTTCTTGCATGTCAATGACAGTGAATGTTCAGGCATGGGATTAGGATAGTGGCAGCCAGCACATTCCTCGGCCCGCGCCGCTTTCTGCAACCCCCATTGGCCTGGAGTGGCGAACCGCAGTCAGTGGGAGCTCCAATCGGCCGAACCTGCTGATGTGGCAGGTAAACAAACCAGCCTGGCCCACCATGGGGCTTACCCTGCAGGCCACATGCCAAAGGTTGCTGATCCCTGGTCTAGAAAACGCTGAATCTTGATGCCAGCTGTGGTGTCTCAAAGAGTTTGCATAACAGCCACAACCACATAACCCTGGGTACTCCCGTGCTGTCGGGAGAATCACCAGGTGGCATATAACTATAGCTGACTCTGTGCCATGTTACTCCGAGACCCCAGCATAAGGAGCATGCTGGAGATGGCAGGCAGCATGGCTGGAGCTCACTGTTCTCTGGCAATCTTTGGCTGGTGGACAGCTCCTTGTAGACGGTTGAAGTCAGGGACAGTTGAGACAGCCCTGAGGTGGCTCTAAATTAGCCTGGCAGTGCCCCTGGGCCAGGTGACCTAAAATTAACCACTTTGCAGCTTCTCTGACTCTGCCTATGGGTGACTGTATGCAGCTGCAGGGCTATGGATTCAGTTTTACTAGGTAGACAAACTGGTAGTGAGTGGCTCTGTCAGCCTGTAGTCACCGAACTATATGCACACTAATAGTTTACTCTCCCTTATGGTGAATACAGCTACTGTATGTAGCTGCTGTGATTTTATTATTGCAGCTGTACACTTTTAGGAGTCTGCTGGAGGCAGCTGACATTCTTTGCAGTGTTGCTGTAGCTGTAAACAAACATTCTTTGTTCTCATCATGTGAAGCCTATTGCAGGGAAAATGCGCTCACAATGTGAGTGGTGTTGGAGACCGGTCACTTTTTCTTGTTTTCTTGATTTCCCAGGAAAAACATTGTATGGGAAAACACTGCTAATATTTTTCCTGTTCTAAGTGAACTGTTTAGGCTGCATAGCAATGCATATATTGTCAATATATTATCTCAGCGTATTTATTATCAATATATCCATCAATTTTCTTCATGGAAACCAAAATGCAGAATAGCAGAGATTGGTATGCTTATTCCAACAGATAGATTAAGGCTGAGCATGTCCGGAATCAACCCAAATCACAGAAACCCAAAGATGCTTACTGTATTTTGGGGCCAGGGAATCATCACAAAATTAGGGGCTCCTTTAGAGTGTGGGTCCCTAACCAGCTAATCCATTTGCTCATTCTTTTGTCTTACACTGGTTCCCCCTGAAATTATCCAGGGTCTTCAACTAACATGGCAGGCAAGAGACATCCATTCACACAATATTACAAGTTCTCAAAATGCTTTCTGCCTGCAGAAATTTCCTCTTCTCTTCTCCACCTTTATATGTCTTGTAATAGCATGAATATTTTTCATTCTGTCTCTTGCTTTTACATTCATTTCCAGTGCTGCTGAATAAAAATGTGGCACTAGTTCATGGTTCATATTGTAAATGATTCTGCTTGTCAGGAGAGTGACCTAAGGAGAGAATTTGTAAGTCACAAGAGCTTGCAGTTACAATAAGCAATCTCCAGGCAATTATCAAGTTATTACAGTGATTAAAAATATATATATAGTTGAGAAAAAGGTCATTTCTTTTAATGTTATCCACCCCAGATGTCTTTGAATTTTAAAGTAATTATATTTAGCTTTTTTTAGTTACATAATTTCTCTGTGTTGGGATTCCAATGCTCTGATTACATCCTTGCAACAACCCTGACAGTGGAATCTGTTTTGCTCCCAGTTTAATACGGTAAAACCAGCAGGAGGCCCCACTTTCAGACACATTTGATAAAAGAGCCCACTCATAGAGTTGAGAGAAAATCAATGGAACTTTTTCATTTCATGAGCTCTGTGATGCTTAAGTCCCATGGTATAATTCGTTGCTTTTCATGTGATTTTTCTGACAACATTCTATCTCCTACCTCAGTCTCTTGTTTCTTTCCCACATTTTTTTGGCAGGTTTGCTTGAAATTTTAGTCTGTGAAATCTAGGATATGGCAAAGTGCTACACCGGCATATTGAAATGAGAATTTTCTTTTACTGTGTCACTGTCATTGCCAGCGGAATAGTTCCGCTCTCTTAAACAAGCAAAGGAAAAATAATCGGTGGCACTAATACACATCCCATGCTTCCAATCCCCCCCTAATTCTTAATCATGTTTATTAAAAAAATAAATGATCACCACTACCTATTTAAAATTCTTGCCTTGGAGTAGAAAGGAACGATCATATTTATTTAACGCTTTTCTCTCAGAGAGCAAGGCTGCTAATTTTTCTTGGAAGTTGCACACTACAAATGAGCCAATAAGAGCACATTGTCCACTGATGGACAGGGGAGTTCTGAGTGGAATGTACTACAGACATCCATTGGCGAGTAGGCTCCAAAGAATGAGAACAAACCAGAACTATTCATGCATTCACTTAATTTGTAATTCAAACTTTGGTTCATATTCTGTCCATTCATGTACAAGCACACAAGGTGGTGGTGGTGGGGTCAACTCTCTGCAGTCCGTTTGGTATCTATAAGGAAAGGAGCCTGAATCACGCGCCTTGTGCTCTCTGATCAGAAGGGACCAGGGTAACCATAGCACACTGGACAACCCCAAAAAGAATTGTGTCTGGGCAGTTCTATGCCAGAGATGGGACCCAGAATTCAGGAGGTCCAAACATGAATTAATGTCACCTTTGCCGTCATCCCCTGAATTGCCCCTCCTGAGCTCCCTCTGCTGAGAGGCATGGCTCAGAACTGAAGTGTGTATATTTCCACCGTGACATGTTTCTGATGGGGACAATCATTCAGCGGCAAGTTCCCAAGAGGGAAGTTCCAGTAGAGCAGATCTTCCATTATCCTCGTGTACCAGCTATTTCTGAAGTAATGCAGTATTGTCCAGGGTACAATGATCTCCCCAAACCCAGGACACATGGATTTCAAACAGAAACTACAGTCTGCCTGGCTACAGACATCCTTTCTGGCATTAGCTTCTGCACTTTAACAGATTGTTAATTGCTTCCTCTTGACTACTCCATGGACTGTGGCCTTTTAGCCTGCACTGATGGCTCCCTCTTCATTTGTTTATATGTGGCAATGGCATGCTCCGCTGACTCCCAGGCCTCAAGCTTCAGAGCCATGGTTCTGTTGCATGGTCACATGGACTATGTTTGCTTTTTTCTTACCATTTTTTAGGTGCAGTTCATCAAATTGTTGATTTTTATATGCACTTGAGATAACGGGGCCCCAGGTGTTTAGTTTGGATTGTGAAGAGCTTAAACATTTGCCATGCCATTTCATTAACACCAATGCCACTCAATTTCTAGTAATGTAGATTTAGGGTCTTCAGATTATTTTTCTTTAACATGACTTCCATAGATGTCAGTACTGTGAACTGCTGTCATGTCCTTGGACTGAGTAGGAAAAAAGCAACAGCAAAATTCTGAACTTTTGGTAATTTATTTATATCCCAGAGGAAACTGAAATGCTGAAATGTTTTTGTTTTTTTTAAGTAGTCTGTTACTTTTTGCTTTTAAGGGGTAGAATATGCAGAAAATCCTTCAAACCTGTTTAGAAGTGCCTGTTTTGATGGGGGAAAGGAATAAATGGGGAGAGGTTATGTAGCAGTCTTTTCAGATTCCTGTGTCCCAGATGAGTGGTAAGCTCTCAGAGGTGTCAATTTTCATCAGTCAAAAAACTATAAAGGAAAAAGCTCTAGTGCAGTCCTAGAAGGGGATGTACAATTAGGGGATCACCTGTTCTTGATCACCTGGGAAAGATAATTCAAAAGAACAATGTTTCTGCTTTAGCCTGTGAGTTCCTCAGTAACTTTTTAGTTTCAATGCGATGTGATAGAGAGGTCAGGGAGGAAAACTTTAATTTAAATACTACTGGTAGCTGTTGATCTCTGTTGTTCTATTATGCTGCATGGATCCCTTTATGTTGCTGTACAATGCCCCATGGATGCTATTTTTTTTGTATCACCTGACAGTCCAAAGAAAACATCCTTAGAGTCAGCACATTGATCCAGTTCTGCCCAAAACCAGTGCAGTATCACTGCAGTAGCTAGTTCACTCATGCCATCAAAAATGTGTGCATATCAGTTGAGCCTCTCTGATTGATGCTAATTTTCTTGACCTAGTAGATCTAGGTAATGTGTGTTTAAAAAGCTGTGTAGATGGCTGTGCGTCCAAGGTTTTTCCTCTCACTGTTTATAGATTGGTTATCTCCCTTTAATGATTTGGTGTAATCTTTAAAAGTGATTTCACTGACTTTGAAACCTCCTGATCCTCAAAATCTTATCAGATCCTGAACTGGAATCTCTCCCCAACATGTTGATTTCAATGGGAGGGACTCCAGGCAGCTCAAAGATCCACTCAGTGCAGGATCAGAACCATAAATATTTCCCTGTATTGCTAGAAACATAGTGTAGTAGCTTCATACCAGCATATGAAAAACATTGAGCATACAAAAACTATGAGGTAGACCTCCCACGCCAATCATAAAAGTGACTAAGAATGAGATTTGAGAAATAATATATTTTGAGGGGTTTTTTTTGTATTTGCTTTTTTTTGAGCAGTTAGGCTTCATGTTTTCACTTTTTTTTCTCTCAAACCATGATGGCTAGAAACAGTTGTTTTTTAATAAAATGAAAATTAAGATTCTCACATAAACATGTGATTCCAGGAACTGAGATTTGAAGAAAAACACCAGTATCATGAGAAGTTTGATAAAACAGAGAGCTGATAGTAGAAAGTTAAACAGGAACTACTCTGTCATCAAGAGATAAATGATTATTTTTCTGTCTTGAAAATGTTACTTTTGGATGACAGTTGGGAAAACTCTGAGAGGTTCATGTTCAAAATTAATTGTGGCCCTTTACAAAGATGTTCTGTAAATGTCAAACATTTTAATAGAACACTGCTATTTTGGAAAAAAATTTTTTTCAATTGTAAAAAAGAAATTTGAATAAAATGTACTGTGTTTTACTAAGCATTGTAGCTAGGTTATCATAGTTTGTGGCACTGGTTTAAAAAGAAGAACAAAACTAGATTATGAATGATTAATTCACAAATATTTTTAAGGTGTCAGCAAAAAGTCCCTGCTGTACTTTTTGTATTGAAAGGTCAACATTTGCTAAAAACCAGAGTGCTCTAGAAGGGGTATGATCTGTCATTAACAGCTGGGAAGTGAGTCAGCAGAGAGTGGCAGACTGGACAGAGAAAGCAAAACAGAGATAGGAAGGGCACATAGAGTGCATGATGGTTAGCCCCTCGCCTTGCAAAGAGGAAGCATGATCTAGAGAAGTGAGTAAAGTGTAGAATGTCAGAGAATCCTTGTATTCAGTTGCCCGAGTGGAACATCCCTATCCATTCTATACCCCTCAGGGTGTATTCTGGATTTGCCCTGACTCAATGAATTCATCCATCCATCAGTCTTTTCCAGTTATTTAAATGGGAATCATACGTATTTTGCCTCAGAGGGTGTGTTGGGAGGAGTAACTAGTTTGTATATATAAAGAACGATATAAATGCTAAGGCACTGATTCAGCAGCTTTACAGCCCCCTTTATGCTGCTACTCTGGCATAAAACAGATTGCTCTCCCCACGTGGGAATTCCTATGGTGCAGTCTGGTTTCGTGGGAAGCATAGAGCTAGTTTCCTGCAAGCAGAATGCTGACATGACTCCTGAGTTACATCACAGAAATTAAAATCCTTTCTGAAGCATGTGGCCTGTGTTACGTAAACATGTGTGTGTCAACACATATCTACAACCTGGGGCATTCCGCAGTGTCGGAGAATCCTCACCTTAGATTGCACTAGTTCCTACATTTCAATTGTTTTTTGACTGAGTTGGACAGGGATCTATGTTAACAGAGCCAGTCTTTATGCCCAAATAGATGAGAAACTCAGCTTTCTTTCTTCATTTTGTTTATTTAAAATGGAAAATGATAAAAACTTACCACTGTAACTAAAATGTGAATGATCTAAGTGGGTGGAAGCAGGACTGGTGGGACATTTTTCATCAACTTTGTTTCTCCATAGAAAATTGAGGTTTTGACCCAACAAATTTTTTCATGAAAATGTTTGTCAAAAATCTGAACACCTGAAAACCAAAATGTTCTGGCCAAATCTCAAAATATTTTGATTCCAGAATGCTGCTTTGGATGCCTCATGTCCTTGTTCTTTTCTATGGGCTGGGTGCCTAAGCAGAAGTACATCTCCCATGGTGCACCATGGCCAGGGATCACAATGATGCAACCACACCCCCTTTCCATTAGTGGGGACTATGATGCATCAAGGGAGATATAGGCTGAACAGGGAACCCAGTTTACGGAGAAGATTGGGAGCATGAGGTACCATGGCAACATTTCCAAACTGAAATATTTCAGTTCTTGATTTTATTGCCAAAAAGTCAAACTTTTCCAACTCAAATTTTAACAATTTTTTTTTCATTTTCATTGAAACTTTCCACAGAAAAAAGTCCATCTTCCAGTCAGCGCTAGATGGGAGCTATTTACAACTTGGGGGCAAGAAAGAAAGCAAAATATTGCTTCACGTGCCAATCCAAAAGTGCTAAGGCAAACACTGTGAAAGCTGTTAAAGTTTTCTGGCCTCTTTGAGGCTGGGTCAGAGCTGGTGGCTGCTCAGCCAGACAGTCACTGCCCTGCAAATATACCTGCTGTTGCTGCATAACATGTTCCAAGAAGCACATTCAGGACACATCTCACAGTCTCTGCATCTTCTGATCCTTCCAGAATGTTCCAGCAGTGCAGAGTGGAGAAGGCAGCAGCACCAAGTGGGAGAGGTGTAATGCGAAACTGACTCTGTGTGTGTGTGTGTGTAGAAGAATATTTTATTTATGAAATGCCATGTGTATCACCTTGTGAGGTAAAGCATGTTTGAGGGGAACTGTTAATATCTTTGGCAGCCTATCACTAGCTCCAATTCTACAGGGGGAAGATGGGCAGAATCCTCTCCTAACCTCAGGGTTTGACTTCAGCTCAGCATGTCCTAAATTCATGAGATTCACATTTGTACATGCTCCTAAAATATCCAATATGTGGCACTGTGTAATGCTTTCATTCTGTTACAATGAATTACTCCTCCCTGTGTTGGCCACAATACTTGAGTATGCTGTGAGTCAATGGGAGTTGAGTGTGCTCAGCAAATCTGCAAGTAACGATGTGTCTAATTTTGGAATTAGGTTCCTGAGTCTGAAAAGTTGGCCTATGTTACTGTATACAAGGATTAAGCTGCACTGGGTACCACCAACCAGTGTGAAAGGAGCTGTTTGATTTGAAGCTCAGAGAAGTTTTGCTTCACTCAGAATTTTTATATTTACAGAGCTTGGGTGGCCTGGAAATTCCATATATACTCCATAATGAGCTGATTTTACTAATGGTCTGGAAATAAATCACTGAATGCAAATCTATAATGTGAAACTTTCCTTCCAAAAATACTAGTCAGTCACCTCTGAATCAGTTTAATTTCTCAGCCTGGTTATTGCTCCAAGCTGGTTGTCAGCCCTTTACTACTGATTCATGAAATGTTACCCACCTACTTTCTCAATAGTAGTTATTGCTGGTTGGAATGTTAGGCCAGAACTCCAGTCAGTGAACTGTAAATCTTGCAGAGCACAGAAATACAGTCTGCATGCAGTCCTTTTCAAACTCGGGGTGAAATTCTGGCCCCACAAAAATCAATGGCAAAACTCCATTGACTTCAATGGGACCAGAATTTCATATTCTGTATCAAAAGGACAGTATACGCTGTGAAAATTTTATGCAAATCGGTTTGACTCAAAATTAACAGACTTTTCTAAGAGATGTGAGACTTTCCGCCACTTCCTAATGTTCAAATACTAACCTACACACCTCTTTACATATAATGGCACAATATATTCCTTGAGATAATTTTTAAATACAAAGTTTCCTTTAAAAAAAGGATTTAAATATTACTAGTGTTTCATGCTAGACCTGATAAAATTCTATTTCTTTAATAAGTTCTTTGAGATCTAAAAGCCCTATAGAAGAGCTAGGTGATATTTACGTTAATCAGGACATTTTGCCATTTCTTTATCAAATTTATTCAAGAATCAATCCTCATTTTCTAATATTGGACTAGCTCTGCTCACAAATAATTTAAATATTAATGTTCACTGTTATATGTTAATTAATTGAAGACCAATTCTTAAATGCAAAACTTTCAAAGCTTTAAGCAAATTTCAGAAAAAATAAAAAATTATCCTCAATCAGCTGTATTTTGTACACTATCATGAAGTGGTTTTCGAACTTTTTTTCTGGAGACCCAGCTGATGAAAATTGTTGATGCCCGCGACCCAACGGAACTTTGGGTGGCTCCCAGTCAGCAGTGCAGTGCAGGTGCTAAGGGAGGTTTCCTGCTTGTCCGGGCACCGCGGACCACACTGTTCCCCAGAAATGGCCAGCAGCAGGTCTGGCTCCTAGTGGAGGGGCGCAAGCGGCTCTGTGAGGCTCTTGCTCGGAGGCACCGGCCAATGGGAGTGCAGAGCCATTGCTCGGAGTGGGGGCAGAGCATGGAGCTCCATGGCCCCTCTGCTTAGGAGCAGGGCCTGCTGCTCGCCACTTCCAGGGTGCAGTGCGGTGTCAGAACAGGTAGAGACTAGCCTGCAGTGGCTGGGTAGCACTGCCAACAGGACTTTTAATGGCCCGGTCGGCGGTGCTGACCAGAGCCGCCGTGACCCAGTGCCTTATATTCCGCGACCCAGTACTGCAGTTTGAAAAACACTACCCTAATGTATGTGGCTAATGACATAATCACAATTTATTTCTGCCAACAATAAAGATAACTAGAGCTGGTGGGAAAATTTCCGATGGAATGTTTTTCTGTTGGAAAGTGCCGTTCTTCAAAAGGAAGACATTTCATGGAAATGTGTTGATTTTGACAAAGTTTTGTTTAGTGAAAAAAATGGAACAGAATGTTCCTGTGAGATTGAAACATTCTGTGTCAATCTTTTCTGGAAAAGAGCACTTTAATATAAAATAAAGTTGAAATCAGAATAAAACATTTTGATTGCCCCAAAACAATTTTTTCCCCCAGAATGTTGTTTAATGGGAATTTTTTTAAAATGTTTTCTTTCTGTTTTAGATTGGGGAAGGGGTAAATTCCTGCCGAACTCTAGACACAACTTCCACAACACTAATATTACTATGTGTTTCTATAGTATCTTCTCCCCCATAGATCTCAGTGTAGTTTACAAAGATGGGTATCATTAACCTCATTTTACAGATGGGAAAACCCAGGGTCCAGATAGTTAAAATGACTTGCCATTGGTCACAGGGCAATCATTGGCAAAGCCAGGACTAGAAAACATGTCTTCAACGTGTTGCATGTGTTTCATTTTCTTGCTCAACATCTCCCTCTGCATATGTCTCGTAGGCAATGCAGGGAAAATCTTTTCATTCACGTTTGCTTCTTTTTGATGCACGTGACTGTGATAACTGGATGAAGAGTCTAATGAAGAAATCTGACCCTGAAGACAAATCCTGAAGTATTTTACTCAGGCTTTGCAAGTCAATTAAAGTGATGCCTGAGTAAAGACTGCAGAATTTTGTTCCCTGGTTAAATCTAAAATTCTGGTTCAGATTTTCAAAGCCCACTTGGTGTGTTGGCCTCTCCAGTGAGAATATCCTTATCTCATAATTCCACAGTTTGCATAGCTGTCAGCAAAGGGAGTGGAGGAAGCAACTCAGGCTCAGAAGTGACAAAAACAATGAGGAGTCTGGTGGCACCTTAAACACTAACAGATTTATTTGGCATCAGAAGTGACAGTATCAGTGTGAGTATACTGTGTTGCAGTGGCTCTCTCATACTGTACTTCTCTGAAAGCAGCCAGGTCTTTCACACTACATGTTGATGATGGAATGAGAGAAATAGAGCTGGTCCTCAGTTTTCTGGGGCCCCATGTGCAGTATCATATGTGGAGTCTCACTGAGATCTTTCCCATCTCATCTCCTCTCTGTCTCTTGTCCCCTCACACCTAGTTGCCACTTACCTATTTATGACAACTCTTCCCTTCTCACGTGGCTCAATGTCCTATGGTGCTTCCTGTGTAGACCAGGAAGCCAGGCAGTAGAGCTGAAGTACAGTTCTAGCAATGACATATCAGACAGAGAATTCAGCCTCTACTGTGTCCAGTGTAAACTACAAGGTGAATTTGAGAAGAGAGAATAATTATTTGAGCTGGAACTTATTAAGCAAATACAGATTACTCTTCTTTTTTCACAGAATGCCATGGAATGGCAGAAGCGGTCAGGATCTTGGACTAGTTTTCCATCCAAAACTTCCTTTTGGTGTTTTATCTAACAACACATTGTTCCCTAACCCTCTGGGGCTTACTGACTCAAATGCAGGAGTATCAGATATTCGTTTGCCTGTATGCTGTTTCAAACTATGTACATCATGTTCAGGAGATGTTGCTGAGTCTTCCACTGTGCTCCTATATGTAGGAAAGATTAGGGATGAGTGCAGGCAGAACAGTAGCAGAGTGCTACTACAATAGCCAGAGATTACAAATCCGGCCTCTCACAGCCTGTTTGTCTGTGACCGGAAGAAGAAGGTGGGAAGTGACAGGTAACTGGAAGAGAAGTAGAAGAGGAGAGAAGTCAAATCATGTGAATTATATAGAGTTGGCACAAAAAAACAACATCAGTGGGAGTAAAGCTGAAATCTCTGAATGTGAGATTAGGAAGCCTATTAAAGGGGCAATGTAAAATGTTCAAAAACACTTAAGTGATTTAGAAGTCTAAATCCCATTAACTTTCAATCAGACAGGCTCCTAAGGGCTGGATTTTCAAAGGTATTTAGGTGTCTGAAGATGCAGATGGATTGAAATCAAAGGGAGTTATGTGCCTAACCTTTGCTTAGGTGCTTTTGAAAATCCCAGTAGACAATGATCTGTATCTTTAGGCACCTAAATATTTTTTTAAAAAATCTGGCCCTAAATCACTTCTGAAAATGGGACTTAAGGGCTTTCGACAGTTTTACCTACAGTTTGATGGTCTTTGACTCCCGTAATGGACCTGGTGAAATTTGCATGCATTCAAATCAGTGCTTGAGACTACTTGCCACTTCTGTTGCACCTTCCATTCAAGGCTTCCAAATATTTTAATAAATGTTAATAAATTAAGTCACATCCATGCCACTGAGCTGAGAGTGAAGCATTAATCTTATTTTAATGCTGGGTAGTTCTGGGCGCTTACAATGTAGGAAAAGTCGGGCCATAGGAGTTTCAAACTGGTCACTCAAAAATGGAGGCATCAAAGTTAGGGGACACTTCTATAGTTTGGGTGTAAGGGGTTTGTCCAAGGTCACAGGACAAGTTTGTGTCAGGGCTCGAAATGGAACCCAGGTTTCCTTATTTTCAGTCCTCTGACTTAGCCATAGAACCATGCTTCTCCCGCCTCTTCTAGAGCATGCAAGTCACCATCTCCCAGCAGTGCAGCTAGATTACAAATCTCCATCTGTAAAGTTTTTCTTTCCCCCCTTTGGAGTTTGGCTTGAATTTCAGTTCTAAATTTAAATGCAACTACTCCATCTGTGCTGTCCAATAACTACTGAGTAATTAGGCTTTTACACAGAGAAGGAATTTTCTAAAGAAATGTCTTCATGTAAAAGGACATTTTCTGCACTATGGCTCTATGTCTGTTCTGCCTGGTTACCTACAGGAAATAAATAGATACTTGCTTACCAATCCCCATAGTTTGCTATGCTTCATTTTCTTTGTGTGTGTGTGTGTGTGGGGTGTCGGGTGGTGTTGTTCTCCTTGTAGCAGCATGGGGAGCTACACCAACCCCCTCCATCTCCCTTATGTTGCCACACCTGATCCTGTATTTGTCGAGTCCTTGTTATGACCCAGCCCCCTGGCCAGGTCCTTAATAGTTTCTGTCCCCTTTAGGATGATGGGAAGTTGGAAGTTCCACACTCTAGTGGGGGGCTAGACAGCCCTGGGTCTCGGGCCGCCTTCTCCTAAGTGCTTGGCTGGACTAGGCAGGGAACCCAACTTGACCACTGCACTGGGTTCCAGCTCAGGGCCCTTGTTTAGAACAGCCAGATTCAATCCTTCTCAATTCCTTACTTTTCCCTGAGCTGCTTCCTACCTCTCCTCTTCTGCAGGCTTTCCCAGCTTCTTGCCCTGCTTCTTCCTCTTTGGAGTTCATTGGCAGTTTCTCCCCAGTCTGCTGGAGGGATCCTCTCTCTGGAATCACCTTGCTTTTCTGGCAGTTGCCCAGCCTTTCTGCCTAACAGCCCTTTTTATCCTGACAGTTGCTGCTTGGGTTGCCAACTGTCTAATCATACAAACCCATACACCCTTGCCCTGTCCTGCCCTGCTCACTCTCTGGAAGTGGCTGGCACGTCCCTGCGGCCTCGGGGGTTGGAGGGGGATGCGGGCAGGGGGTCTCTGCATGCTGCCCATGCCCCAGTGCCAACTCTGCAGCTCCCATGGCCTGGGAACTGCAACTGATGGGAGCTGCAGGGAAAGAGCCTGACTTAGCACTGCTGACCAGGAATCGCCGGAGGTAAGCAGGCTCAGGGGGTTCTGCGCGCTGCTCCCGAAAGTGGCCAGCATGTCCCTGCAGCACCTGGGGTGGGCGGGGGGCTCTGCATGCCATCCCTGCCTTCAGGCACTGCCCCTACAGCTCCCATTGGCCTTAGTTCCTGCCCAGTGGGAGCTGCGGGGTCAGCACTTTGGGCGGGGGCAGCGCACACCCAGGGGCCGCAGGGACGTGCAGGCCACTTCCGGGAGCAGCGCGGGGCCAGGGAAGGCAGGGAACCTGCCTTGGCCCTGCTGTGCTGCTGGACTTTTAGTGCCTAAAATCTCCAGGTTTGGCTTCTGTTGCATCCAGGAGATAGAGCCCGATTCCAGGAGACTCCTGGAGAAACCAGGAGGGTTGGGCTGAAGAGACAGGTGGCTTCTGTGTTAACCCTTTAGTTACTAAGCTAGCATGGGATCTATAGAGTCCATGACAGGGTGTCTTGTCTCTTTCACATAACTAGGAAAAGTTCTTGATGAGATTCTGATGTAACGTTGGTTTCTAATACAGAGTGTCTCTTTTAAGTATCTGCATAATTATCTCTGTACTCAATACAAATAACACAGCTCTCAGGAACTTCTTCAGTTTTTCACTGCATTCTTTTGTAAGTTATATGTGAATGTCCGGTGGCTTAGTTGCCCAAGATTGGCTCCTTGTTAATAATGGTATTTTCTACATTGCACATCTAGGTCCCTAATTGTTTCTGTCCACAGGCAGAATTGTAGTTGATCAGAGGAAATGAGTTATGATAAACAATAATATCTTAAATTTCTATTGTACCATTCATCTCAGAACACTTTACCAACTATGGGCCTGATGCTTCTATTATGGTTAAATGGGAATTTTGCCATTGACTTCAATGGAAGCAGAATTGGGACCTGTATACCTATACGTATAGGAATCACTTCCTGCTGGACTGATAGCAGTTAATTCTGGGGAGTGGAGGGCAGCAGCCAGATGAACAAACTGTGTATAAGAATGAAGGAAAGGGAGAATTTTCACATTGAGTTAAACCTCCTACTTTGATAAGAAATACCATACAATTCTTATAGTTCACCCAGTGGCTGGGTTTTTAAAGACTTCTGTAAAAAATATATATAAAATGGAATTTTCCGTAACAGAAGGGCGAAGGCCTGGAAAGACTTCCATTGATTTCAATGAGCTTTGAATCAGGCCCTAAATCTGTGGTCAAAGTTATCAATCCCTCTGTTCTAGTTTTGTTGGTCATACTAATTAGGCTTGTTGCAAGTGGAGAAAAACTACAAATGGAGCAAAGTACAGTTGGGACAAGACCTTGGCCCCCCTTGCTGACAGTCTGAACAGAGAGGGCAAGGTTTGAATGAGCTGCTCTCAGAACCTGAGGTGGTCCAGATCAGGGTAGACACTTGTCGGAATTGTTACTGTTGCTTATCTGCTGCACCTGTTCTGTGGAAAACTAGAAGATTCAGTCTGTAGTAGTCAATTTGGTACATCTCACCAGCCAATATTAAATTCATATATATTAACTAAATCCATAGCAAAGACATTAGCAATCTTACAGCAGGAGAAATGTATTATATACAGTGTACAGTTTCAGAATATGCAGATGAATCCAGGCAATTGTCACACAAATCAGTGGCCTTAACTGCTTGTGTGAACTCAATTCAAGACCAGATGTTGTAAAAAGCTTGATGAGAGCATTACTTTTAAAAATGTTCTGTCTATAACTTCTTCACTACATGTTTCATTGTAATTTTTCATAAAAATCTAGATGACTTTCATTGTAAAGATTTACAAGGCCTTTAAAAAAAGGTATATTGGCATATGATTTATTATTAATCTATAGTTCCCATGGCAGCTTGAATGGGAGGAGCAAATGGTACTTGCAGAGAGTAATTTGTAGCTAAAAACAAACACTTGAGCTAAAGCTTTTTGTTTAAAGGTCAGACGGGTTTGAACCAAGAAAAACTGGAAAGCAATGTAATATTAATCTTTCACATATTAGCAGTAAATATTCTTCTTTTCCCTGGAATGAAAAAGAAATGGAGACAAAGAAGCTTATATGTAAGAAAATGTTTGTAAAGAACCAGTAGGGGGTGCTATGACTCCACATGCAGAAAGAGGAGTATTGCAGTAGTCATAAATTATTTTGTGCACTTACTTTAGTACTGAAGTTGAAAGCACTGTAAACAGCATGGTGTTTTTTTTTATCTTCTGTCCAGCAGACTATTCTTCTAGTTTGACCCCCAAATGTATAGGTTTATTTAACTATTTTCCTTTAACTGGCAATAAATAAAAATCTTTGAAAATTTCCATATTCCTCATCTGGAGTTTAGTTTGTAGCCCATTCAGTATTCAAATGCAATACCATTTCCTCCCTCTGACAAATATAGAGTAATTAAGCTTTTCCCTAGACAAATGATTACCTAATAAACGGCCTTCAAAACGCAGTATTAAAATGAAGCAAAAGGCATATTTAGTGCAAACGGTGACCAAGCAATAAGGTGCAGGAGAAAAGGGCAAGCTTTGCATAACCAAACTGTTTCAGCAGCTTTAGGAATAATGGAAGTGCTTACTGGTATAGCAGATCTACGTTAAACATAAGTATAAGCCTGATAGTGCATATAAAATCTTAAACACCACATTGACTGACTGTAGTATTGGCCATTAATTCCCTTGAGATTGTAGGTACAGTCACAAGAAAACAAGATCACATTTACATGAGACACAGATTTGCACGTCTGATTTAAACACAAATATATAAACAGCAAGCATATGCCCTACTGTATGCTGATGTATGGGATGGAATAGCAAATGAAAAAATTCTAAGGATGGTGACTTTGAACTGTTTTAATGGAATATCCAACTTCAGATTTAGAAAATTTAAAAGCTCATCATTTTTGAGCAAAAATGCATCTTATGTCTGTTCTGTCATCCCTTTTAAAAATTATTTTACTGATGATTGTGAATGCTTCTGGAAAGAAAATAAAATAAACCACTTAGTATTCCATCAGCAGCAATCTTAGCATTCAAATTAGGAACACATTTTCCTATCTTGCTATGGAACTAGAGCATTTGGTCCTTACTGGGGGGCTGGGGAAGGGAAGTCCATCAGCATGAAAAGTATTTCAAACATGGATCCTGAAAATATTTATAAAGTTAATTTGAAACTTTTTTTCTTTTTGACAGGTTGTAATAGTGAGAACATTCTGGGCCTTGGGCCTCTCCTGCGGAAAATAGATGGAGGTGGGTTAATAATTCTGAGACTAACCTTGAACATTACTTTTTCCAGCTTGTCAGTGATCCCAAGAAAATGCCCTGGGCACTGGTTGCTCCTGCTTGATCAAAAATGTGTCAAATGGGATGGTTTAACTGCTAGTGGGTTTTTTTTAGCCATCCTGTGCCATCATTGACTCAGTCATATATATACACACACACACAGATTGTGCTTGTGGGTGTGTATAAAATAAAGCATGGTGACTCTTGAACTACTAGTTTGTCAGGTCATGGCTTGAGAGTCTGCCTTTGACTGAGAATAGTGTTACATTCCCCTTTGTGTGATATTGTGGCCGATATGGTATGGAAGGATGGATTATCTCCCATGGGTGACCCCTCTGGCCCTCTCTTTGGCTGTGTCCCTGTAGTTGTAGGTTTTCAAAAACACACAGCTATGCCATCTGGAATGTCCCTGTAATGGTTGTCAACTTGCTGGAACCTTTTCATGTAGGCAAAGCCTCGTTTGGCCATAGCATCCAGTACTGAAACCCAGGGTTCCCTTTTGATGGTGGATGACACTTTTCTCCAAGCTGTTTGTGAATTTCATGCTCCATTCCATTCAAAATGACCATTCTGATTCACCTCTTTCCCCCCTTCTTCTTCATCCTATAAATCCATTTTATTTCACTGAGGATGACTAATGTCTGGATGCTGAGTGAGTTAGCTCTTAAAATATTTTATTCTTGGTTTCCTTATACTTTATTCTGATGTAAAGAATATGTAAAGACTCAGGCTGTTGCAGAAGATTAAAGAGCCTAATAGATTTAGATTGTTTGTATTCCTTTTTGCACCTAAACAGAAAGGAAAAAGTGCTGAGATTTGCAGAATCTGGATCTCTGGTCTTGAGGCCCCAACAATATAATCAATTGGGATAAATATTGTGCTTACATTTCAGTGTATTGTATATAGAACAGAATAAACAAGTCATTGTCTGTATGAAGGTTTAGATTGTACTGACTTTGCTAGTGCTTTTTATGTAGCCTGTTGTAAAACTAGGCAAATATCTAGGTAAGTTGATGTACCCCCTGGAAGACCTCTGAGTACCCCTAGGGGTACACGTATCCCTGGTTGAGAACCGCTGTCATAAGGAAACACCTTCTACGGAGAAGATCCCCACAGAGGCTTTGTCTACATTGAGACAATAAGGCTTCGTATAGGGGAAGACAGTTATTGGCAAGAAAAAGTCTTTGAGGAGCTATGCCACCTGGGTGCAAATGAGATGTCCAGGGAGAATGGCTATCTGTGCACGAAGCCCAAGAATTCACAAACTGAATTCAGTAGAGTCCAAGCTGCATAGGTTTCTGGGTCTCACGCCCAACCTTTTCCCTTCCTCACTTGATCAGATCATTCTGTGAGATAACAATGTAAAACCTGGATTTGTGCTGGAAATGGCCCACCTGATGATCACTTTAGATAAGCTATTACCAGCAGGACAGTGGGGTGGGAGGAGGTATTTTTTCATATTCTCTGTGTATAAATAAAGTCTGCTGCAGTTTCCACGGCATGCATCCGATGAAGTGAGCTGTAGCTCACGAAAGCTCATGCTCAAATAAATTGGTTAGTCTCTAAGGTGCCACAAGTACTCCTTTTCTTTTTGCGAATACAGACTAACACGGCTGTTACTCTGAAAAATGTAAAGTGGCTTTTATGGATTTTCCTAAATGCTTTTTTGCATCCAAACAGTTTTCTAACAAGTGACCCTTGGACACTAATGAACTGTTTTCATTATGTCTCCATCCCAGCAACAAGGTAACATGATTTCTGCCTTCTGGGTATTGTCTATACACATCAATTCTTTTAGAAATGAAGAACAGGGAACAGGCGATTCCCTATAAATCAGAGACTCATATGATTGGAAGGGACCTTGAGAGATCACCTAGTCCAGTCCCCTGCACTCATAGCAGGACTAAGTATTATTTAGACCATTCCTGACAAGTGTTTGTCCAACCTGCTCTTAAAAATCCCCCATGATGGAGATTCCACAACCTCCCTAGGCAATTTATTCCAGTGCTTAACCACCCTGACAGTTAGGAAGTTTTTCCTAATGTCCAACCTAAACCTCCCTTGCTGCAGTTTAAGCCCAGGGCTTCTTGTCCTATCCTCAAAGAAAAACAATTTTTCTCACTCCTCCTTGTAACAACCTTTTATGTACTTGAAAACTGTTATCATGTCCCCTTTCAATCTTCTTTTTTGCAGACTAAACAAACCCAATTTTTTTCAATCTTCCCTCATAGGTCATGTTTTCTAGACCTTTAATAATTGTTGTTGTTCTCTGGACTTTCTCCAATTTGGTCACATCTTTCTTGAAATGTGGCACCCAGAACTGGACACAATACTTCAGCACAGAGAAGAATGGAAGAATTACTTCTCAAGTCTTGCTTACAACACTCCTGCTAATACATTCCAGAATGATGTTCACTTTTTTTTGCAACAGTGTTACACTGTTGACTCATATTTAGCTTGTGGTCCACTGTGACCCCAGATCCCTTTTCACAGTACTCCTACCTAGGCAGTCATTTCCCACTTTGTATGTGTGCAGCGGATTGTTCCTTCCTAAATGGAGTACTTTGCATTTGTCCTTACTGAATTTCATTCTATTTACTTCAGACCATTTCTCCAGTTTGTCCATATCATTTTGAATTTGAACTCCAAAGCACTTGCATCCTCTCCCAGCTTGGTGTCGTCCGCAAACTTTATAAGTGTACTGTCTATGCCATTATCTAAATGACTGATGAAGATATTGAACAGAACCGGACCCAGAAATGATTTCCCCCCCACATTTCCCCTACCCTGTCCATGGTCTTTCGCTTGCTTCTAATGTGTTTGTAGAATGTTTTCTTGTTACCTATTATATCTCTAGCTAGTTTGATCTCGTTTTGTGCGCTGGCCTTTTTAATTTTGTCCCTCCATATTTGTTTATATTCATCCTTTGTAATTTGACCTAGTTTCCACTTTTTGTAGGACTCTCTTGATTTTTAGATCATTGAAGATCTCCTGGTTAAGCCAGGGTGGTCTCTTGCCATACTCCCTATCTTTCCTATGCAGTGGGATAGTTTGCTCTTGTGCCCTTAATGTCTCTTTGAAAAACTGCCAACTGTCTTCAATTGTTTTTCCCCTTAGACTTGCTTTCCATGGAATCTTACCTACCAACTCCCTGAATTTGCCAAAGTCTAACTTCTTGAAATCCATTGTCTTTATTTTGCTGTTCTCCATCCTACCATTCCTTAGAATCATGAACTCTTATCATTTTATGATCACTTTCACTCAAGTTCCCTTCCACTTTCAAATTCTCAACCAGTTCTTCTCTATTTGTCAAAAACAAATCTAGAACAGACTTTCCCCTAGTAGCTGTCTCCATCTTCTGAAATAAAAAATTGTCTCCAATACATTCCAAGAACTTGTTGGATAATCTGTGCCCTGCTGTGTTGTTTTCCCAACAGATATCTGAGTACCTGAAGTCCCCCATCACCACCAAGTGCTGTGCTTTGGGTGATTTTGTTAGTTGTTTTAAAAAAACCTCATCTACCTCTTCTTCCTAGTTAGGTGGTCTGTAATGGACCCCTACCATGACATCACCCATGTTTTTTACCCCTTTTATCCTTACCCAGAGACTTTCAACAAGTCTGTCTCCTATTTCTATCTCAACCTCAGTCCAAGTGTATACATTTTTAATCTATAAGGCCATAACACTACAGTGATAGTTAAATCACTAAAACTTACAGCTGTGTTGCTACAGTATTTTTGGCTTTTACTGTAGTATTATGTTCATAAAGGTTGGCCTCTTCTCACTTAACATAAACCATTTCTGGATATCCTATTACTATTAGTACATAAGAGTAGTAAAAAGACAATTAATATTGGTTTGGAACTTGCACTCCCTATAGGTAGCACTATACAACAAACAACTGCCAAAAAGCAGAAGACCCCCAGATTGTTTAGTATTTATGCAGCACCGAGTGAAGTAGATGTTCTAAGGTTTGATGTTCCATTAACTCTTGGATGTTTGTTATTAAAGATATTAAAAATAAATCAGTCTAAAAGGTTTTTAACTAGCAGTTGATAATGTGAAGATACGTTTGCTGGGAGTCCAGTATTGGAAAGGACTCATAGGGAGCCCAATTTAATTTAACTAGTTTTAATCCCTGAATTTTTCTTAGGTGAAGGTAAGAAATGACATTTACAAAACCTCCAATAAATGGAAATGTGTTGGAGACACTAGGGGTTGCACAGAGCCTCATTGACTGTATTGTGATTCCACATAGGTATAAGTGTCTGCCTCAGCATATTCAGCCTTACATTTTTCCTGCAGGGTTGTGAACCTACTCAGTAACTGGGTGAAATCCTATTCCTGGGGAGTGTTGCCATTGGCTTCAATAGAGCCAGAATTTCACCCACTGACTTCAATGTATTCAGAAGGTTGACTGGATTAGGTTGTTCCCTAGTTCAGGAGAACAACAGAACAAAAAACAAAAACCAACCCAGTTTATTTGAAACTGAAAAGAAAAGAAAGTGAAAATGACTTGGCTCTTTTCCATACTCCAAAAGCACTGAAATGCAAAAAATAAGCTGATGGTGACAGTTAAAGTAGAGTATGATGTACATTTTCCATTTTAATAATATACAATGTTGTTATGATAATAGAGGCAAGAAAATGTATTTTTAAAATATTTAATTTTTATGTTGAAGTGTTCCTTAAAAAAAGTAAAGTACAGAAAAACAGTTTTTCACAAAGAGTAAAAATGTTGAGCTACAGATCAAATTTTCAATTTCAGCAATAGTGTGTTGTTTATATATAATACACGTATCTGCTACATAAACATTTTGTCACCCACCCACTTCCTTCTCTTTTGACATATTGTTCCATGAACACCATAATTTAAAAAAGTCACAAACAGTATACTTATTATAAGTAGATTAGAAGGATTAGATTTTTATCTGTAAATGTCGGTAACCATCAATTTCTCCATACAGTCACATACAGATAAAAAAGGATTTCCACTGATAATAAGAAAAATGTACAGATAGGCAAAGTAGGAAAAATGCTCCTTGAGAACTTATTAGAGTTTGATTTAAGGATATTTACTTTGTAAATTTTGACATGTGATGTTGACAATTTGTGTTTTAATGGTTATAAGGTTTAACTTTTTTAATCTTAGTGCCTACTGCTGTCATTAGATTATTTTCTGATCCCCCTATTTTCTGACCCTCCCATAATTTCCCACAATTACAAGTATTTTTATTTTAATCACCTATACTTTTGCTCAACCATGAAAACTTAAATTAATAAAAATCTAAAAAAATGCTGAAATATAAACATTGATATCTGTCTAAATTTTCTAACATTAAAAATTGAATTTTGCCAAGTTTAATAATAATTATGGGCAAGTATAAGCCATGCTTATTCTCTTCTGATGTAGCACTAGCAAACCAGTATTTGAAATATAAATGTCTAATGAAGAATCCATTTAGGAACTAATTTCAAAGCTAATCCTTTTTATTTAATTTTTAATTGTATTACTTCTCTGATGCTGCATTAGGGAGCAATTGTGTGAACAGTAATTTGTTACCCTTGCAAATGTCAATTTAGGCCAAGGACTAAATTTATTTATCATCAAGGACTCAAATTATGGTTCTCTTCCCTTGAGAGGAAAGTTTTATATGTTTTTGATAAGTATATTAGCAATTAAAAGTTGATCCTGGTGTGCTGTAATATACTGTGTGGGTGTGCACCCCTCTCATCTCCTTCTTTATGTGAGAAGGTCCTTCATTGCAGGTCCAATTTTCCCTGCATCCCACACAAACCTGCTGTTCTTTCTTTTTAGGTTACTGCAGTATATTCATATTGCAACCGCTGAGCTATGAACTGATGAAGCTACAGAAAAATCTGTTATGTACAAAAGTTTCTTTAATTTTCAAGTCCCTGTTATATTAATTTTTCTTGTGGACTTGATTTTAGCCATCTGTTCTACATTTACAAAGGTCAGTGACCCACAGTCGGTTTTCAACCACTTTAAAGACATGGGAGGTGCAACATTGACCTACACAGGTCCGAATTAAAAATAAATAGCACTGGCGAAGTGCTGAGACTGTCGGAGTAACCTTTTTTTCAGGCAGTTGCAAAAGTTTGCTCCAGTTTGATTTCTCTCATTTTCTCATTATTTACTGTAACTTTCTGGAAGATTTTGTTTCAGGTGCATGAGTTAGTCAGAGGTCTTGATTCTGATCTGACTTGTGGTGGTTTTACATTAGTGTACTGCCATTGATGTCAATAGAATAACTCCTGATTTACACCAGTGTACTGTACGATCTGTGTCAATCCCCAAAAGTAATAGGAACACGAAAGGTTTTGTAAATTAAAAGCCTGAAATTATGAATTCTTGAAATAAAAATTCTGGCCACACTTTCAGCTAATGGCCAGGCATTCCTCTGAGACAGATGCCCTGGTTCAACAAGGCACTTAAATATGAACCTAATGTTAAGCATGTGCTTAATTCTCATTGAATTAATTATTTTCCCACTTCATAGCTTCACCTGCTGCTCATATAATCCAAAGTCAAACTATAACTCAGGTCCATGTGGCTCACAGGCAGCTATCTTAATAGTAAACCAGTTTCATCTATTGGCTAGGCCAGTCAAAGCTTTGCAAAATTTTTCCTGCAGGAATCCCCACGTTGATGCTTCCTCTTTTATGATCTTTTAAAAAGTATGAGAATCACATTTAAATATACCTAAAGCTGTAGTACGAGCAACTCCCCCCAACACTAAATATATTGGAAATGGACTTTTGGTAAAAATGTTAAGCATCAAAACGGTCATTGCAGCCTTTACATTACATTGTCTCTGCACTGGTGTCTTGTTGATGATTAGAGCTGTTTGAGGATTTTCTGACAAAATGCCAATTTGTGGAAACTGAATCAGTGTGTGAGAAAGAGTTGCTTCTGATGAATTACCTTATTTAAAAAAAATTTGAAAAAAGTTTCAAAATTGTTGCAGTGTCCCATTTTGACATTTTTGAAATGTCAAGTTTTATTTTCCATTTTGAAATGCCTTTTTGCTTTGAAATTTTAGTTAACTAAAAAAAAAAATAGAAAAAAGATTTTTAGAAAGACTAAAACATTTCAATTGACTCAATCCCAGTTTTTTTTATGACTGGTTCACAGCAATTTTTGAGATTTCAACTTTTTGTCCAAGTTCAGGACAATAAAAATTTCAAAATCTTGAAAACTCTCCTGGTGTGGGAAAACTGTTCCCCATCCAACTCTACTCATGATGATTTTGGAGGGGCAACCAACTTCCAAATCAAATTGGTTTTTATGCTACTTTCTAAAAATATAATAACAAAATAGTGAAACCCAGCCAATGTTCCGCTAGTTAGGAATTTTGGTCTCCAGTTTCCTTTCATACTGATTTTCAGTCTTTATTTTTGGCTTAACTTCCTAGGACAAATATTAATAGTTGATTTTAACTGTGATTACATTTGACCTGAAATCAGTTGTTTTATTGATAATAAATGAACAGAAGATTTAAAAATAGTCAAAAACCATTTTTCTAAAGTGTCTTCTAGGCCCATTAAAGTCAAGGGAACACCTCCCATTGAGTGCATTATCTCAATGGAACTTAAGCATATGCTTAAAGTTAAGGATATGCTTAAGTGCTTTGCTGAATAGCTGTGGAGTTAAGCACATGCTTAAACATTTTGCTGAATTGGGGCCATAATGTGAACAGAATATGACTTCCACTGGAAGTTGGTCTTTTATCAGCTTTAAACTGAAATCTGGAATCTCTCTCTATATATGCTGCAGGACTGTCTACTGTGATATCTATTAATAATCAGTATAGACATGAAAAAAGATTCTTTCAAAGTGCTTCTAATCCATGCTAATTGAAGTTCATGAAGGGAAGGCATTTGTTTGCTATTGCTTGATGTGCTGACTTTTGGACAGAACTAAGGCAAATGGATGTTTATATTCACTTTTGGTTTTGGTACAGTAAATGATAAAATAATTATTTTTTTTCAAATGGGTCTCTTAAAGTATAATGACAACATAGAATCAAATTCATCTTTTGCACAATGTATCTAAGGTATGAGTCAGTAGATTGATACATGTGTAGTAATTAATATCTCCAGAACTTAAACTAAGTGTTGTAAAAAACCAGCCCTTCTCATCAAGCCAGTCATCTTTCTCATAAAGTAACTTGACTGAGTTTCACTTATTCCAAACTGCAAGTACAGGGAAAGAAGCAAGTAACCATGCTACAGATGTTCACATCTAGATAATGTTCTGCTTCTCTGCCTACAGATGAAAAATAACAAATTAATTACATTGCTGAGATCATAGTTCTGGACAGTCACCCAGTTCCAAATGGTAGGAAGACAGTGCCTTCCAAAAATGGTGTTTTTTTAAAAGCCTATTATAACATTTTAGTATAAACAAAATACAGGTGTACAGTGCTAAGCCTTTTATTGGTAAAGCTTTATTTACAAAAATGAATACCAAAGTAAAATGGGCTCAGCATGGTATTAAATAATTGTACTGTTCTCCATATGTTGGGACCAGTGAATTACATGTCTATCTTTGATTACCCAGTGAGTGCTGCTTGAGACTGAAGAGTGTAACTCTGATCATGGAACAATGGACCCCACTGTAAAGAACCCCAACTTATTTAAAAACATACTGCTCTGCGTCACAATAAACCAGCTACAGAAATTCAGTGAGGGGCAGATAAGTAATGAATATGGGACTAAGGAAAAAAGTATTGTCAAGTAAACTGGCTTATATATATATAATAAGTAATATATATAGTTTTAGTATGGAGAAAATTGAAATTTACTCTGATCCACAGCCAGTTTACTTGACAATACTTTTTTCTTTAGTCCCATATTCATTACTTATATATATATGAAAGCAGTGAAACCCTTTCAGTTGAATATCTGTAAGACAAATAGAGCTATTCAAAGAATAACACATTGTGCACAGTGATGCTAGGGTCTATGGTCAATATTGTCATGTGGGCAAATAGGTGAGAATAACATACCAGCCATAGATTTTACTGTAACAATGATATATAGTGAGACATGAGGCCAAAGGTCTTTAACAAAACACTCTCTGGATAGCACAGCTGCTTTAATAAAAGATAGTCTTTCACTAATTAAAGAAAACAAAGTTTACCTCCTAAGGGGCAGATTGTGCCTCCCTCTTTTGTATCCCTGCACAGCTGCTGGGTCCCTTAAGTGTGACCCCCTGGAGCACAAGACATTCTAGAGGTGAGTGAGCAGGAGACTATGGCCAGGTGCACAAGGGGACAATGCTGCACCTCTCAAAGGGTGTAGCAGCAGACACATTCCCCCTAAATGACAGACAATTCTGGCAGCAATTGTGCCCTGAGTCCCATTTGGGACCGCTTCCTAAGTAAAATTAGTGTTTTGTAGTAATCAAAATGGCCTACGTGAAAGCTACAGAATAGAAAATAATCAAATTCAGACTCATGCTGTTAGCAGTTTATTGGCATGAATTCTGTAATAGCCAGTCAGATCACTGACTTGGTCCAACACTTTAAAAATGAGATTGTTTATTTATAGACGTTTGCATTAAAGATATTTTGAAGGGCTTTATCTCAGCTGCCCTCCCAAATGAGCCACCTGAAAATGCGCAAATGTTTCCCCACAGGTAATAATATTGCAGAACAGTACCTTTGTTTGCATTCCTCTCTTCTCATACTACCCTTAATCCCAGGCCTGCCAGCCTGGCTCACTCTCCCAGGAACTGGTGATCCTACATGCTGCCCTTTCTATCTCCAGCTGAGGAGAAAATTGCTGCCCAACACACATCCTCAGCTCTTTGATCCTCTTCAGAAGGTCAGTGTGCCTCCCTGCAGTTCATTCAAGATCACTTTAAAGCCAATTATCTTTGTCTTGCATGATGATACATGATAATATGAAATAATTAATGGGAATGGAGAGCAGTGGTTAAGTGAGCTTTTTATAGTTCCAATACCTAGAATGTACTGTATCATACAGCAGTGTTATAAAGCTACTGCGGATATGAGACTTTTATCCCATGTTCCTTAATTTTATACTATGCCGTTACATCTTAAGCTTATTGCATTTAATGAAAGAGATATATCCTATTTTATTAATCAAAAGGCAGCAAAGATTGCCAAGCAGCTCAGCATGAAACATTCAGGCTGAATCGAAGTGCATTAATGTACCTTTTTATATGAGATTATAAAGTTCTTACCACATGTGTTTGTCTTGGTTTTTATTTTAGTATTTTCATCTTTTCACTCTGTCCACTTCTGTGTCTTATTTCGGAGTCATATTTTTTTAAATTAGGTCATCACTATTTATTAGACGCATATTTAACAAGGTTATCCTCATTTCTATAAACTGGTATAATATAAATGATGAAAATACATAATACTGCAAGGTACCAGGAAAGGCTGTAATTATTTCAATATTATTATCAAAACATTAGATAGTGAAAGGATTACTTATTAAAATACCTTGCACCAAGTTGTACTTTTCATCCTAGGATCTCAAAATGCTTTACAGAGGTGTGTGGGGAGAGGAAAATATCTTCATTTTACTGTTGATGAAGCTGAGGCACAGATAGGTCATGTGTTTTGTCCAATTTACACTGCATCCGATGAAGTGAGCTGTAGCTCACGAAAGCTTATGCTCAAATAAATTGGTTAGTCTATAAGGTGCCACAAGTACTCCTTTTCTTTTTGCGAATACAGACTAATATGGCTGCTACTCTGAAACCTTCAATTCAGTTGGAGAGTCAGGAATCTGGTTGTTCTGGTTTCCAGGCCTGTACCCTTCCCATTAGACCACAATCTCAGGTCATGGAATATTTGGGAGCCCCTCTCAAAGAGATGAATATGGATTTGAAATGGTCTCAGTTGTTCCTTATTTTTAAAATGCATTTTTACACTTTGAATATCTATAGTTGAAAAAGTAAAATAAAGAACTTAATTGATTCTTAGTCAAGTACCCAACATTCTATAATTCCCAGACAAAAAACAAACAATCGCCCCCCCCAAACAAACAAACAAACAAACAAACAAACACAACTATGTTAGGATGGAGCTAAGGTTAAGAGTATGTATCAGTAACTTGATAATAAAATAACATTAAAGGGAAGTTTTAATTTCCCAAAGCCCAAACATAATAAACCCAGGAAATGCAGAGTCCTGGCTATACTTAAAAGAAATCTGAAGTTTTAAGTTAAGAAATGCATAGTTAAGACACTCAAATAACTTTATTTCTTTCCGGTAGAGATATCTTGCAATAACCAGATGATTATAATTAAAGCAATTTAATGTTTGTGGTCTCAGATTAGTTTAAAATATTTTTTAAAGATACATTATTTAGGTTTTTAAATATTTCCCCCCATTCTTATGGCATTACTACTTAACATACCACATCTCATTGCTGGGTAGAATAGTCTTGAGAAGTTGCAAGACAAGGTATTTTAAATTTATAGCTTTTCAAATACTTCCCTATGGTTGACTGACAGAACATTTTTGAACTTTCCCAAACTCATCATATCTCCAAAATGTCTTGTTCTAACAGCTTCAGATTGCTTTGCTTTGTTGGTCTAGCTGAGAAAGTTATCTTTTACTGGGTTTCTTCGTGTGGCTGTGATGGGAAAGGAGAGTTGTGGGGCAATTAAGAAGATATATAATATGAAGAGCTTGTGACAGGGATATCCACAGTAAGGTAGGCAGGCAAGTGGCTTATTAAGAGGCTCATTAGAAAAGAGATATAAAATAAGCTAGTGGAAGGCTAGCCAAGAGCCTCTGAGAGGGATTGTATGTGACATTAAGACCAGCTTGGCGTTAGTTATACACTACTCTAGTAGGCCTCCATTCTGCTCCCTTTTAAGTGAATGACAAGAATCTCATTGACATCAGTGATGCAGGATTAGACTCAGAGTGATCGGGAGGGGGGCAGGGGAGGGATGTTATTGTATGGTTACAGGCCAGGTGAAAATGAATTATGGTGACCAAAGGTCAGCTAGTTTCATTTGACTGGTCTCTACCTGGACTTTATTTCTAGAGATAAGAAGATGAAGCCTATGAGAACCAAGCTTTTTGAAAGGGTGGCTGTTGTTAATTCCACTGTGAACCAGGTATGGTCAAATAACTGCACTCTCAAACCTGGGAAACTGGAGTTGCTGTTCTAGAGTGTGATTCATTTTTCTTCAGCTCTGTATTGTACGTCTTCTGCCAAGACAGAGTTCAGACAGCAAATGTACAAATCCTGATAGGAATCTACTGTTTTAATGTAGTATAATTGCAATCTTCTAGTTTTAAAGATTTTCCAGTCTCATAAAATCATAGCCAATCAAATTTACTATGTAAAGATTTAAAACAAGAACTACTTCACTAAGAAAAGATTTTAAACTATAGAGCCCACTGGACTTTGTAATAGATGATACATGATCAGTCTAATTTGATAGCATTAATTTGGTGTCTTTACTGTTTTGTGCAATAGTCAGAGCCAATATGAAATTAGAAACAGTTGACCTACTCAGTGTGTAGAAAAATAACCTGTGGCTGCTGAGCATTTCGTATGTGTTGTCAGTAGTGACTAGTAGGCATAAGGTGGTTTGATCTTATCAGTAATAGGGGATGTATTATTGAGAACTAGCCTTGAAAGGATTCAAGTTGTCATCAGTCACCGCACTTTTTGGTTGTATTGCCTGCCTTGGAGATAAAGTCCTTGCACATCAAGGTCTGAAGATTGGACTTGAAGTCAGGAGAGGACATTGCCCAGCAATTAACCTGACTGTACCAGATCAGTAATAACCCGGTGGAGCCTTTAGATGCCTGGAATAAAGCCATACAATGTAGCCATGGACATTCAGTGTTATGGTCCCTCACTGTCTAAGCATATTGTTATTGTTGATAGGGTGAGTTCATCCATTTATTAAAAATATCGTATCTTATAAGAATGGTTGGCTGGCAACATTTCTCTTTGCACTGGTATGGTGATATTTGTAAATAGGATAGCAACTTTTTTTAGTGCTTCTCCTCTCACTGACTTGACACTTGTTGCTGTCAAAGATGGAAGAAGAAAGTCAGGCAGATAAGCTAGAGAGTGACATGAGAGGTACTGAAGCAATACAAGTGCTTGTCAGATCACCTGGCTCCTCCTTTCAATCACACAATTTTCCAGCTCTGCAGAGTAAGACTTGGAGCATTTTGTGTGTTAACTGGACTTCTCCATTTTCACCTTTTTTCCATATGTGACTGCTGATTTCTGAAGCTGGAGACTGTTGTTTTCTGAAGTTACAATCATCCACAGTGGGATATGAGAGAAGAGAGAGAAGGGTTTGTGTCTGGTGGCAGCTGCAATATTCACGGCTTTATTTGTAGAAATGGGCCCAAAATTAGGTCCTGAGAATGCAAACATTTACATATGTGCTTAACTTTACAAATGTGAGTAGACCCATTGACCTAACATGGGATTGCTCACATGTGGAACATTTGGATTCAAGGTTTTGGTTGGGGCCCGTCCATATACTGCACAATTCTAGAGTTTGGTCTTGCAAGCATTTATGTATGTGAATAGTCTGGTCCTGAAATACCAATGTCAACGTTCTTCAGTAGAAACTGGAAAGTCTGAGCTGCTAAAATTTCTAATCCAGAGAGAAAGGGAAAAAAAGCAGCATTTAAAAAAATTAGCCCATGTGACTCTCTTTATATATAAGGAAGGAGCAGTAAAGGTCACAGACACAAAATTTGCAGTTATCCTTTAAAGGAATAGAGTGAGGTGAAGAATTCATTGATTACTAGAAATAATTAATGCTTGTAGTTGACTGGATTTACTGTGCACTTAACTCTTATTGGGCAGTCTTCTGTATAACCATTTTAAGTACAATATTTAAATCTTTTATCTCCAAGTTTTGACTCTGCACCCCATGAGTAATATATACTGTATGAAAGTCAATTAGAGTCTACAGAAAGCCTCTGAGCATATGACATCTCTGTCCTTGGATCAAAGTGAGGAATATCTTTTAGGTTAGGGGTGAATTTAAATGAAAAGCTCATAGTGAGGAAGGAAAAGAATAATCATACAACATAGACAAAGCAATATTTTTCAAAAAGCTTTTCCTATTGTTAATAGACACAATCATATTTCACAAAACTTTATGTATAGCTGAGGTTGTATATCACTTTGAAACTAAGTTTTCAGAGGATTACAACTAGAACTGTGTGAAACTTTCACAGCAAAGCCTGATGCTAAGTGAAACTAATCTTATTTGGTTACAAACCCAGGGTTCACTGAGGTTCAGTTTCAACTAACCTTTCAATGAACCTCTTGGAATTCCATAGATTCCAAGGCCAGAAGGGACTATTGTGACCATAAAGAAAAGGAGTACTTGTGGCACCTTAGAGACTAACCAATTTATTTGAGCATAAGCTTTCGTGAGCTACAGCTCACTTCATCAGATGCATACTGTGGAAAGTGTAGAAGATCTTTTTATATACACACAAAGCATGAAAAAATACCTCCTCCCACCCCACTCTCCTGCTGGTAATAGCTTATCTAAAGTGACCACTCTCCTTACAATGTGTATGATAATCAAGGTGGGCCATTTCCAGCACAAATCCAGGGTTTAACAAGAACGTCTGGGGGGGGGGGAGGAAAAAAACAAGGGGAAATAGGTTACCTCGCATAAGGACTTAGCCACTCCCAGTCTCTATTTAATCCTAAATTAATAGTATCCAATTTGCAAATGAATTCCAATTCAGCAGTTTCTCGCTGGAGTCTGGATTTGAAATTTTTTTGTTGTAAGATAGCGACCTTCATGTCTGTGATTGCATGACCAGAGAGATTGAAGTGTTCTCCAACTGGTTTATGAATGTTATAATTCTTGACATCTGATTTGTGTCCATTTATTCTTTTACGTAGAGACTGTCCAGTTTGACCAATGTACATGGCAGAGGGGCATTGCTGGCACATGATGGCATATATCACATTGGTGGATGTGCAGGTGAACGAGCCTCTGATAGTGTGGCTGATGTTATTAGGCCCTGTGATGGTGTCCCCTGAATAGATATGTGGGCACAGTTGGCAACGGGCTTTGTTGCAAGGATAGGTTCCTGGGTTAGTGGTTCTGTTGTGTGGTATGTGGTTGCTGGTGAGTATTTGCTTCAGGTTGGGGGGCTGTCTGTAGGCCATGTAATCTGACCTCCTGCATTATACGTGCTATAGAACTTCCCTAACATAATTCCTAGAGGGTTACTTTTAGAAAAATATCCCATAGTGATTTAAAAATTGTCACTCATGGAGAATCCATCACATCCCTTTTTAAATTATTTCAATGGTTAATTACTCTTACTGTTAAAAAAAATGTATGCCTTATTTCCAGTTTGAATTTGTCTAGCTCCAACTTACAACCTTTGGATCATGTTAAAGCTTTCTCTGCTAGATTGAAGAGCCAATTATTAAGTATTTATTTCCCATGTAGGTACTTATAGACTGTAATCAAGTCACTCCTTGCCCTTCTCTTTGTTAAGCTAAATTGATTGAGCTCTTGATTCTATCACTATAAGGCATGTTTTCCAATGCTCTTATCATTCTCATAGCTCTTCTATGAAACTGCTCCAACTTATCAACAATCTTCTTGAATTCTGGGTACCAGCACTGGACACAGTATTCCAGCATCAGTCACACTAGTGCCAAATACATAAAGTAACCTCTGTCCTCCTACCCAAGATTCCCCTGTTTTTATGTATTTTAGTATCGCATTAGCTCTTTTGGTCACAGCGTCACACTGAAAGCTCATGTTCAGCTGATTATCCATTATGACCCCCCAAATCCTTTTCAGAGTCACTGCTTCCCAGACTAGAATCCCCCATGCTGTATGTCTGGCCTACATTTTTTGTATCTAGATGTATATATTTACATTTATCTGTATTAAAATCCATATTGTTTGCTTGATTCAGTTTACCAAGCAATCAAGATCACTCTGAATCAGTGTTCTGTCTTCTCCATTATTTACTGCTCCTCCAATTTTTGTGTCATCTGCCAACTTGATCAGTGATGATTTTATATTTTCTTCCAGATGTTAAATAGCAGAAGGCCCAGAACTGGTCCCTGCTAGACCCCACTGGAAACACACACACACACTCCCTGTTTATTGTTACATTTTGAGACTGATCAGTTATCCTGTTTTTAACCCATTGAATGTGTGCCATGTTCCTTTTATCGTCTCATTTTTAATAAAACTGTTGCGCAGTACTAGGCAAAGGCATTGCCGAAATTTAAGTATATCACGTCAACCATATTAACTTTATCAACCAGATTTGTAATCTCATCAAAAAAGAGATCAAGTTAGTTTGACAGGATTAGTTTTCCATAAACCCATGTTGATTTGCATTGATCACATTACCCACGTTTGATTCTTTATTAATTAAGTCCTATATCAGCCCCTCCATTATCTTGCACAGGATCAATGTCAGGCTGACAGGCCTCTAATAACATCCCTTTTTTAGAAGCTGGCACAACATTAGCTTTCTTCCAGCCTTCTGAAACTTCCCAGTGATCCAAGACTTGTTGAAAAATCAATATTAATGATCCAGCGACCGCCTCAGCCAGCTCTTTAAAAAATCTTGAATGCAAGTTATCTGGATCTGCTGATTTAAAAACATCTGACTTTAGTAACTTCTGTTTAACATCCTCCAGAGATAGTGAAATAGAAAGAGTACTATCATCACCATATGATGAGACTATATCTGTTTTTCCCCAAATACAGGAGGGAAATATTTATTGAACACATCTATCTTTTCTTCATTATTATTGATAATTTTACCATTTCCGTCTAGTAATGTACCAATACTACTGTCAGGATTCTTTTACTTCCTAATATATTTATGTGACAGAGTAGTGGGCAACAGCACCTATTGAGATCCTGAGGGTGGGAGGGTACAAGCACTCTGGTAACTGCAGCTCTAATTAATGAACACATTAAGAAAAGCTGTGCCTAACTGATGGGCTGGGGAGAACTAAGAGGTTAATTAGGCCATAAGGCAGATGATAAAAAGACACAGGAAGAAAGTAGATAGAGAGAGGGGGAAAGACAGGTTGTTCTTCCCTGCTTCCCTCAGGAGTGGAGAGCTTCTTAGGACTGTAGGTGTAAGGCTGTATAACATATAAGGGTGGTGGAAACCAATCTTGCAGATAAACTGCACAGGTATTTTACCAGAAAAAAGGTCTGAGGTATTTATGGACTTGAGCAGAGGCAGGAATGAGTGGGCCCTGTCACAATTTTTAAAAATTTCCTTCTTATTGTCCATAGCTCCGTTAACCATACATTTCTCCTTGTGTCTATTGGCTTCCCTTACCAATATTCTACAATGCCTAACTTCTGATTTATATTCATTATTATAAACTTCCTTTTTCTCCCATATATATATAAAAAACAAATCTGGTTTACAGGGCAAATTAAGACAAAAACATATATATAAAAAATTACAGTGTCTTAATTTGCCTGTAAACCAGGTTTGTGTTTTTTTTTTTTAAACCAGTACCCAATACAATCTTCCTCCTCAGCTGTGAGATTGTGGCTTTTTGGGCATCTAGTAAGGAGTTCTTAAATGATTCCTAATTACCATTCACATTTTTCTGATTTTAAATTCTTCCGCCTGGCTGATTTGGCTCATAATTGTTTTCAGCTTTAAAAATATTTTTGACTAGTCCATAAACCTGAGTGACACTTCAGCCTAGGCAGGACTCCTTCTCCACAACAGGACTTGTCCTTTATCCTGTGGCTGTCTGTTTTGGAGGAAGAAAGGGGGCCTACTATGCTCATGTCCTCCCTGCATCTTGAGGATGTGACCTTTTGTCTCCTTTCCCATGTGGTATTCTGTGAGGTGGGTAATATAATATCCCCTCTCTCCCTGTTCCACGTGCTCTGGATCCACGGCATGTAAATTCAGGGCAATGTGCAGCTAATCTAACCTTGCCCCCAATTCTGAAGAATTGGGAACAGTAAATGCTTCTCTGTCATCACTTACGAAAGTCTCAGAACTCAATCTGGCACTAAAACAGGCTGTGGAATGCACTATGCTAAAAGTGCATCTCCCCATTGTGGTAGTAAGTGAAGTAATGAACGAAGTGGGAGTGTATCTGGGGGTGCGGAAGACGGTTATAAGAATGTACAGTGCATGAAAAACAAACCACAAAAGAGTGTAAATATCTGCATAAGTACTGTTTGCCTTGTTTTTAATATACAAGCCTCTTAGCAGCAACTAGAACATTTCTCATTCTCAACCAGCTTACAGCAAAGATCCAAACTTTGAAAAGGTATATGTATTAAATCACTCATGGTCTGAGACCTTTTATGCCAAGCTGTAACCCTGGCTATAACTCTACAGATGAGCTGTTATTAAGGCTGGGCATAACTCTCCAGGAAGCTGTCCATCAGTAGTTTCTCTTTTCATTCTGGACAACTGTCACTGGATCGAAGGGAGATAGAAAAGGCAGAGAAACTGAGTGTTGAAAAAAATCTTCTACTCTCTCTGCAGAGGACAGCAACAGACTTTTTCTTAAAGGTATGTTAACATAATTAATATGTCACACAGCTGTAGTGCATGTTGAAGAAACTGCAACAGAGACGACAGTATTAATGATGTTACATTAGCAGAGATGGAGAGAAGGTCTAGCACTCGAGAGCAAAAGAAATGTTGCTAACAAGGCAGTTGTTTTATTTGATCTCTATCAGTAAGTCCCACACAATTAGGATGCAGGTGAAAGTAAGGGCCCCATCATCTTCTATTTAATATATAGATTATATACACATTATGCGTAAACATGTAACTAGTTCTTTGAGATACAAACTGGGGATAATGTTCGTATGGTGAGAACAGTAACAAAATACAGAAACACTATTGATAGTCACAACTGACACAAAATCTGTAAGGCTTAAAATAATATTTTTAAATAACGTCTTGCTCTTCCATATCTACAAGAAGAGTAATACACATGTGACGTTGCACTCTATATGATTTTATGAAAATATGCTAATGAGTGTGCATATAATGTAACTGGAATATGCTTCATCCAAAAGGTCTCTTGTAAGGTATCATTATAAAGCTTATAATCTACTGAGTGTGGCCATCTATTTGTATGTATATATCATTCTTGTATCTGAAACTAGAAATGTGAAATATAACTCTGAGGGCCTATTGTATTTATGCAAAGTGTGGGCCATTAATGGTGCTTTGGAATCTTAATGGCTCCCATTAACCAGGACAATTGACTGTAGATGGTTCTGTTTACTTCTAAGTCTTCCTGTATATCTGTGTGCTGGCAAGTGAGTAATGAAGTCTTACAGTGACATGCGATCATGTCACCTGAACTGAAATCCATCTTTAACCTGATGCTTGTCCATTTAGAAGAAGGGGTGGGAACCCAGCGAGGGACAAAGGATTCCCACCTTGTGCAAAAGATATATAAGGTGGTGGAACAGAACAAAAGGGGCTGCAGTCATGGGACATCCCCTAGCTACCACCTGAGCTGGAGCAAGGGCTGTACCAGGGGAAAGGATTATGCCCAGACTAAGAAGACCTCCAGTCTGTGAGAGAAGCTTATTGAAACATCTCTGAGTGTGAGATTTTATCTGTATTCAGTTTTCTTACTGTACTAGGCTTAGACTTGTGTGTTTTATTTTATTTTGCTTGGTAATTCACTTTGTTCTGTCTGTTATTACTTGGAACCACTTAAATCTTACTTTTTGTATTTAATAAAATAACTTTTTACTTATTAATCCCTGGGGCAAACAGCTGTGCATATCTCTCTATCAGTGTTATAGAGGATGAACAATTCATGAGTTTACCCTGTATAAGCTTTATACAAGGTAAAACAGATTTATTTGGGGTTTGGACCCCATTGGGAGTTGGGTATCTGAGTGCTGGAGGCAGGAGCACTTCTTAAGCTGTTTTCAGTTAAGCCTGCAGCTTGTGGGGGACGTGGTTCAGACCTGGAGCTGTGTTTGCAGCAGGCCAGTGTGTCTGGCACAACCAGGCAGGGTTCTGAAGTCCCAAGCTGCCAGGGAAAATGGGCTTAGAGGTAGTCCCAGCACATCAGTTGGAAGTTCCCAAGAGGGTTTCTGTGATCCAACCCATCACAACACACTGGCTAGTTTTTGTTGGAATAGTCTCTGTTAAATGCAGGGGTGAATACCTGGCCATGTTAAAATCAATGAGAGTTTTGCCATTTACTTCAATGGGGCAGAGATTACAACCTGTCTTGACTCAGGAAAAAATCATGCTTTCATACCATGATAGGAAAGGTATGATTCCTGTGTGTGCTTGACTTCACAGATAGAAAATTATTGCATCTAAATCAACACCTTAGTTTTGTGGGAGGCATAACTATTCTTCTATAAATCTGATCCCGATGGGACATTCCTTTCTAATCCTACTAAATGTATTACTCTTTGTCCAAAGGCACATGCGCATTTTAGTAGGAAAATAAAGAGTTGCTAAATGCTTTTACTGTTTTTTACCTGGATACTTGCTCAGCTGACACACTATTTTGCAGGAGCAGCCAAACTGTGGCTTGCGAGCCACATGTGGCTCTTTTACTATTAAAGTGCAGCTCACAAGCCCCCTCCACATTTTCTGCCTACCAGCTGGGGGTGGGAAGCTCGGGACCTCTGCCTTGAAGTGAGGTGTGGGGTAGGGGCTTCTGTCCAGTGGGGAGGAGGGTCTCGGGGCTTCGGCCCTTCGGGGCACACCTGCTAGGGCTCACGGCTTCAATGGGAGTAGGGCTGAAGCCCTGAGCCCCGGCTCCTGGCAGGCGTGCTCCAGCTTTCAAACTTTTGAAGATTGTCATATGCGGCTCGAAGAGCCAGTGAGTTTGGCTATCCCTGCTGTATTGGTTTAAATTCTCCCAGATACAAGGTGCAATGGCTTTTTATGACAATGGCCTCAGAAAGAGAATAAGTTATGAATGGGAATGTCTTTTGCAGCCCCAGTTACCATGGAACCACATGCGTTGCATTCTGCTCAGGTGTTGTGCTTTGACACACAAGTGCCCAGAGAGTGATCCATTTCAAAGCAGCATCTGGCAATGGAACTGGCCAGAGACTGGCAATTCCATGTTGTGGGGACTTTTGAATTGTAAAATTCTGGTTTTGTTCCACATTGGGATAAAACCTAAACCTTCTGCTTGTTTTCATGAAATGGAATGTTATCAAAAGGTACATCTACACTGAAAACAAACAAAAAAATCCCATGGCGGCGCGTCTCAGAACTGACTCAAGTTTTCACTGACTCAGGCTTGCACTATGAGGCTAAAAATAACAGTGTAGATGTTCCTGCTCAGGCTGGAACCTGAGCAGTCGGGTGGCTCTCAAGGCCAGGACTGCAGTCCAAGTGTCACTGTAGCTCAAGCCATGCAAGCCTGAGTCAGTTTACCCAGACTCTGAGACTTGCTGCCACAGATAGTTTTATTTTTTTTATTTTTTACAGTGTAGACATATGCAAAAAGTAAGTTTTTGGATTGAAAAGGTCAGGTTTTTGATTCGGGTCCTCCTGAGAGTCCATCTTGGACCTCAGAACCCTGGCAGTCAAAACCATCATTAAAATAGGTATGTCTCCATGAAATATTTGAGTTTGATGAAACAGCATTTTCCAATGGAAACAAAGTATTAAAAATGTTTGTACTAGGTCTATTTGACCCAAGAGGGTCATTTTTTTAATGAAAGAGGGATTTTCTGCAGAAGAAATGTCACTTGCATAGTTATTAATGCAATGTATATAATTGTAGCATGCATGGACTACATCATCAAAACTTAGGGCAGTGATAAGCTTTGAATGGGAAGACAGGGCATATGCATGTCTACATGGTGAGCTTTTGGTACTAGTGAATCAGGATCTAGATTGCCATTTGACCCTTTTTATGAATGCCCTGCTAATTGGGTTTGAAAAGAAAAGCACTTAAATGGGATTCTTGTTCTGTGTTGGTACAGTACTTAGTACAAAGGGCTCCTGGTCCATGACTGGGGCTCCTAGGCCCTACGTTAATATAAATAATGACTAATGAAGATAATTTTTGAATTGTTGCTGAATGGGTCAAGAAGATAAGGAAGTCATTTGCATTTCCACAAGCTCACCATGCTTGTTTGTGTTATGAGTTCTGAAATGCTCAGCTTGGTTTACTACGGTAATGTATGCTGTACCCAGTACACCCTCCAGATATGCATGGTAGCACAGATTGAATTCCTTCATGGCATTCATTTCCGTGCACTCACTCTCTTAACATAAAGTACCATCGCCATTACAAAAAGATGCACTACACTAGTACAGACTAATAGTCCTAATAACAACACTATTGTAAGCTTCAGTAACCTTGGGGATAATTGTAACAATTGTGTTAAGAAAAATCCTAAAATATTTAACTGGAACACAAAATTTCTCACCCCAGAAAACAACACACTGTATGTATGACATGATCATAGACACAGAGGCATTATTGTTGTAAGCATTTCAGAGTTCTTCAATTCATTTGTCCTGGCTTTCAAGTAATATGGCAACATCATCTCCACTGAGGCCTTTTTGTCGATTGACGTCCTTCCTGTAGGTGTAAAAGTTTTGCTAAGTGGCAGGTTTGCCTCATCAGAGGATTCTCTTTTGTTTGTATTCTGTTTGTATTCAATGACGTAGGACAGAAGAAAAGAAGGGAAGATTCTACAAAGTTTTGATTTGATATCTGTAGTAGCTCAGTAGTTGTATTGTTTATAACAGTAGGCACCTTCTGTCCTCAAACCTTCACAGCACTTTCCATGATTATCTGTATACAAGCCCAGTATTTTCTAAAAGAAGAATGGTAAAAATAAAATTTGCAGAACAACTCTTCTGCAGCCTATGGAAAATGCTGAGAATTTGACTATAAAATTAAGTCTTTGATTTGTGACATAAAGCGAGATAGTTCAATTCATTACAGCCCCAGGAGGGATCAAATACACAACATTGAAGTGTCTGCTTTTTTAATGAAAACGTTGTAGTTAGTCAGCTATGGCACTGTAGATGGCATACAAAATTATATAAGTAACCACAGAGAGCATTTGTTCTACATGAACAAGAAGTCTGCCTTGGCAAAATGAAATTAGTTGAATGGTGGTATGTTTTTAGGAGTATAGTGTAGGCGAAAATGGGAACAAAGTGAACCTACTGATCAGTAAACACACCTACATTTGCTTCACAACCATGTGAAATAGCAAGACTAACTGATTCATATATTCCATTGTATATCTCCAGTCAGCCTAGCTCTAGTTTAACAACCCCTTCAGATAAAATTAAAAAATAGCTCACAAAGGTCTAAAATTTAGAATACTCTTTGTAATTCCATTGTTAAAGTAAATATTGTCTTGGGGAAAAAAACCCTTTATCTTGGGTTTCACAATTTGTTGTGTGACAGATTCAATGGTGCAAATCCTCACCTGTGGCCAAGGAGCGCATGGTGCAATTCTTGGGAGAGAGGTGCCCAATCCGGTTTAGTTATGTGATGGGCTAGGCCCCTGGAATAAATTAGAGCAGCCTAAAGACTGCTTTAACTTCTTCTGGCTTCAAGGAGCGATTAGGGCAGCCAGGCACAGGATGCCCTGGCCATGCCTGCCCTCCCTGGGCAACACTCGCTGTGCCAGCCCAGGTATTTGGGATGGAGTGGGAGTTCTGTGTGCCTTTCCATTTCCATATGGGGTATGTATGTGTGTGAGTGTTATGCTGGGAGTTATAATGGCTACCATCACCTGTTTCTTTGATTTATAGACAATTACAGAGGGAGTGGAAGCTGCTGGCTCTGCTAACCAGATGCCAGGGGATCCATGTGTCCCCTCTTCTTCTGGTTTTCCAGTTTTCAGCAAAATCAATAGGATTCTGCTCCTTGATACCTAGAACAGTTGCTGAAAGTTTGGAGTTGACTGGATGTGACATTCAAAAGTTATGATGTTACCCCCAAACAGATAAGCAGACAGACAAAATATGTCTTCACGCACTGCAGACTTATGTGGGCTCTTGCCTCAGTTTTAGTCCCCCCCTCACCCCTCAGCTTCCTTACACAAAAAGCTTTAACTCATGTATATATGTGCTTTGAACCCGGGCTTGCTTACCCGGCTGGGAATATAGGTTAGAGCCTGGGTTTTGCTTCAGTGTGGCTCTAACCTCCCAACGTTTGTACTGTGGATGTAGGCTGAAACCATGGTTCCAGAACACAGGTGCTGACAGTCCTCATGGAAACAAACACCACCCAGTTTTATGTAGAGTTTTATCTGGACCTGAAAATGTCAGGCCAGATTTGGATCTTGGGACTCAAATCCGATGGCCTCCCAAATTGGATGTGGGGGTTGAAATATTCAGCATGGTATAGCTAGGGAATCTCAGATGATGTAGTGAGTATTTAAAAAATTCTGATTAAGGCCTGGTCTACGCTAGGAAATTAGGTCGGCATAACTACATCACACAGGAGTGTGAAAAATCCGCACCACTGGGCGATGCTTTAATCTCACCTAATCTCTGGTGCATATAGCACTAGGTCAACAGGAGAATTCTTCCATTGACTGGATCTAGCTACCTCCCTCATTGGGGGGTGCAGAACCTGTGCTGATGGGAGAACCTTGCCCATCGGCGTAGGTAGTGTCTTCACTGAAGCACTACAGCAGTGAAGCTATAATGGTGCAGCCATGCCACTGCAGCATTTTAAGTGTAGACAAGCCCTACATTCAAAGCATTTTGGCTGGGATGCTGTAGTTCCTAAACTGGCAAAATTCCTATTGACCTCAGTGGGAGTTTTGCCTGCATGGAGAATGCAGGATCTAGCCTTGTGCCTGTAGTGCTTTGTTCTTTTTCCTTCAAAGCAGGTCACTGAGGGGTATATCTTATTGTGATGGTTTTTAAATGATTAACATTTTCTTTGTATTGGAAAATGTGCCTAGTTAGAGACACTAAGGAAAATCCACAAGTAACTATGCAACTATAAAATGCATAAACCAAACAAAAAAGTCCAAACAAATTAGTGCATGACAATGCAGGCAAATGTAAATTGCACCTAATGAACATAGACATCTTTTTGAATCATGAATCCCTTTTCAGCAAGTGGCTGTTAAGGGTGGCCATGCTGGGGTGTGTGCTGCATCCTGGAAATAAGCCACAGTGATGAAAATAATAGGATTCAATGAAAAATTACAAAAAAATGTGAGAGGAAAAAATAGCTATCAGAGCCGTTCTGCACAGAAAGAAAATTAATACTGAGGAGAAAGGCTGACATAATGACTGCAGATTAAAGTTATGTCATAATAACAAGGAAATGTACAGTAATACGAACCTATCTAAAGGTAAATGCAAATGTGGCAAACAAATATAACAGGAGAATGTTAACGACTATAAAACATAGTAACAATACACACATCTTTCCCCCGTCTTAACCATATTATATTTGTGTGGAAATTTGACATGAAATCTTAGCAGATCATAAGGAGCAAAGAAATGCAAGAGGAGGTGATAACTCCATAACTAAAGATCTAATCACTGGAACAGGGAGCATAGTTCATACGGAATAACTTGTCTGATGACTTTTGCCTTTGTTTTGAAATTATTTGAGAGCAGATCACAATTTTCTTGAATTTGCCATTCAAAGTTATTCAATGAATAATTTTAGCAAATCATTACTGGTCTATAGATGGTTTGTGAGTTGTTTGGGGAGGTTTGCAATTGTTAAGTATTCAAAACTGGATGGAGCAATGTTGGTTAGCTTTCACTGGACAAATATATCACATATATTTCTGTTCCCCAGATGGATGATTGTTGCTCTTAGAATTGAGTTGCCAGCATGAATACCTATGCTCACAAATTCAGAAGTCATTTCTTATTAATATTCTCCAATAGACACTTAAAATGTGTCGTCATTTTGAACATCCCTGCCACAAACTCATTTGGTAGTATACTAGAGGAAAAGAAAACACAAACATATTTATCTACAATTTTGAATGGTATTTTGTGTAATATTTATGGAGCTTTACTGGCAATAATACTCATCACTCATGCAACCTTCAAGTAATGCAGTTTCATAAACTTTGGGGGTAATAGATTTAGTTCACATATCATCTGCATTTCACAGCTGGGTAACTGAGATCAGGAGAGGTTACGTGATTTGTCTAATGTCATTGTCAAACCCCAAACTGGAGTTAAAGGGCTCTTGGTTTCCATTTGTATGCTTAGTACATTACACCGTGCTGTTTTTCAGGTCATGGGGTATAAAGATCTACCTTCATTAGCAGTGCAGCACAAAAAGAATCTTCACATGCTTGTAAAATGTGCATTAATCTCTTTGTTCGGTATTTCAGCTTCTTGGCTTATGGACTTGAGAGAGGTTTGTTTGGTGTTCATACCTCTTCATACTCATTTTTTCTGACATTTATATAACTATGATGGTCTATGTTCTCTTTCTGTGACTGTCTCTCCAAATGTCTCTCTGGAGTTATACATGGAATACATGTTGACAATTTGTTGCTCAAAATTATAACAGAATGCTCTGTGTTGATCAACTTCTGTTGTGCTGAGAGTTACACCATCATTTATCATATCCATAGGCTTAAGTCCTTTAGACTACTGTGTATTTTTAGAGTTGGATAATTAATGTCATCCATTTAGAATTCAGTATTCCACACAGTTAGGATCTAATGGAGCAAAAAATTATCTTATAGGTTTGTGCAGATTCATCTGGATTTGTGAATGCTAAGGAGTTAAACTCACATTATACATGATGCCTTTTCTAAGAGAAAAAATGCTATATTTTGAGATATACTGATCTGAATATTTCAAAGATTTTCTGTGGGTATGGTCCTTGGCAAACCTCTTTATTTATCTGAAGAGTTACATTCTATAATTCTTCTTGTCTGTCTGATTTCCCACTGGTTATATCAAATCAGTTTTCTTTTTGCAGCTTCATAGTTTTGATAGAAATAACAAGACATTAGTTTTGTTTGTTTTTAATGCAAATATAACTTTCTGCCAGGTGCCAATGGCAACAACAATGGCTGAGTTCAATCAGTATATGGATCTGTTTCTAAAATAAGTAGAACTGTGGTTGCCAACTCGGCTCAGAGGTTTACTCCTACAACCGGCTCTAGGAAATGAAAATAAAATCATGCTGGCCACCTTTGTAGGTGTTTCCTCCCCATTTGCAACCACTCAGAGTCCTTGGAAACATGGGACCATAAATGCCTTTTGGTTGGAAAAGAGGGGGGGAAAACCACAAAAGAATCACAATAACCACCTATATATTTACATGCAATAAAATGAGCAAAATCCAGAGTATCAGGAATGTGGCCAACCCCCAGTTCTAAGTTGTAAGTGTCCTGCTCATTGAGGTTTGGAGCTCACAGTCACTAAGGGTATGTCTACACTACGAAACTAGGTCGAATTTATAGAAGTCGGTTTTTTAGAAATCGGTTTTATATATTCGAGTGTGTGTCCCCCCACAGAAAATGCTCTAAGTGCATTAAGTGCATTAACTCGGCGGAGCGCTTCCACAGTACCGAGGCTAGAGTCAACTTCCGGAGTGTTGCACTGTGGGTAGCTATCCCACAGTTCCCGCAGTCTCCACTGCCCATTGGAATTCTGGGTTGAGATCCCAATGCCTGATGGGGCTAAAACATTGTCATGGGTGGTTCTGGGTACATATCGTCAGGCCCCCGTTCCCTCCCTCCCTCCATGAAAGCAAGGGCAGACAATCATTTCGCGCCTTTTTTCCTGAGTTACCTGTGCAGACGCCATACCATGGCAAGCATGGAGCCCGCTCAGCTCACTGTCACCGTATGTCTCCTGGGTGCTGGCAAACACGGTACTGCATTGCTACACAGTAGCAGCAACCCATTGCCTTGTGGCAGCAGACAGTGCAATAGGACTGGTAGCCGTCATCGTCATGTCCGAGGTGCTCCTGGTCGCCTCTGTGAGGTTGATCAGGAGCGCCTGGGCAGACATGGGCGCAGGGACTAAATTTGGAGTGACTTGATCAGGTCATTCTCTTTAGTCCTGCAGTCAGTCCTATTGAACCATCTTATGGTGAGCAGGCAGGCGATACGGATTGCTAGCAGTCCTATTGCATCATCTTCTGCCGGGCTGGCAAGAGATGAGGATGGATAGCAGTCCTATTGTACCATCTTCTGCCGAGCAGCCATGAGATGTGGATGGCATGCAGTCCTTCTGCACCATCTGCTGCCAGCCAAAGATGTAAAAGATAGATGGAGTGTATCAAAACAAGAAATAGACCAGATTTGTTTTGTACTCCTTTGCAAACCCCCCCACCCCGTCTAGGGGACTCATTCCTCTAGGTCACACTGCAATCACTCACAGAGAAGGTGCAGCGAGGTAAATCTAGCCATGTATCAATCAGAGGCCAGACTAACCTCCTTGTTCCAATAAGAACAATAACAAGGTGCACCATTTCTTATTGGAACCCTCTGTGAAATCCTGCCTGAAATACTTCCTTGATGTAAAGCCACCCCCTTTGTTGATTTTAGCTCCCTGTAAACCAACCCTGTAAGCCGTGTCGTCAGTTGCCCCTCCCTGCGTCAGAGCAACGGCAAACAATCCTGCATCTGAGTTGAGAGTGCTGTCCAGAGCAGTCACAATGGAGCACTCTGGGATAGCTCCCGGAGGCCAATACCGTCGAATTGTGTCCACAGTACCCCAAATTTGACCCGGCAAGGCCGATTTAAGCGCTAATCCACTTGTCAGGGGTGGAGTAAGGAAATCGATTTTAAGAGCCCTTTAAGTCGAAATAAAGGGCTTCATCGTGTGGACAGGTGCAGGTTTACATCGATTTAATGCTGCTAAATTCGACCTAAAGTCCTAGTGTAGACCAGGGCTAAGCAATTTCTAAGCACTTACAATCCCACTTGTGTGCCCAGTTACATTCAGGGTTGTTAGGGAGTAGTTGTCTGTTGTGAGAAGTCTGCAACACCCGGTCCTGTTCCACAGCACAGCTACCTGTTCCATTTCTGTGATCTCAGCTCTGCGCCATTGCTCTGCTCAGTCCTTGCTGCTAAATCAGCTGTCCGCTGCTAAATCAGCTGTCCACTGCTGCTGCTACTCCTTTCCAGTCCAGTCCAGTCACTTCACACAGGGGTCAGAATATCCAGGTGGGGAAATTAGAGCAAAACAGGTCCCTTGGACAGAGTCCCTGCACCCTGGATTATTGTTCCTGATCTCAAGGGCACAGCCTTTTGCTTGCGCCTTGTTGAACTTGAATCCTATTCCCAAACTGAAGGGTTAATGTTTAGCTATTCCACCTGGAAGCAGGCGGGGCACACCCTGACTGTTTCGTAGAAGCAATGCACACATTGCTCTATCCAAGGACAAGGGCTAGACATGAACCATGAGAACTTGATTGTTTGGACAGCAATTGTGGGAGGCTTTCTTAGCCTGGGCTCAAGGCCTGAGAACCAGGATTGTAGTAGATAGGGGATGGTAACTACGTATATGAATTAACGTCATACATTCCTTTGTGTAGCAGTGTGTAATGCTTAGGGGGAGAAATATAATAAAAGGAGAAGGTGGAAGGCGGGGGGGCAGAGAACGCCCATCTCAGCTGACCAGCCTGCCTGCTTGCAAAAAGCTGTGTTCTGTCTCATCACTGAACCGCCACAAAACTAGAGACCACCATCAACAAACGTCAGGATGACCCATTTACTCCAGAGTATATCTTGCACAATTCTGCCCTTCCATGAACAGTAAATCTGTACGATCAATTATACAATCAGAACATAGCCAGATTCCAACTAAAACAGAGAAAACAGTATGTGGAACTATGAGTAATCAACATTATAATTAATGTAAATGAGGCTAGCCCAAGCAAGCTTTCCCCCAATAGAGGGAGCAGAGAGTTGCATCTCTCTAAGACTTCCAGCTCTGGGGCATACCCACAAATACACATTACTGTCCAAAGGGTGAAAGAAAGCTATTCCAGATGGTGATTCTGGTAAACTGTCAAAGTATCAGGACTGTGCTTTCTTTTACTCTGAAGCTTCATTCCACTGTCAGAGACCAACCAGGACCCCCTTCTCTAGGGCTACCAGAGGTCTACTCTGGTGTCCTGCTCACAGTCTTCAAGTACCTCACCTTTTGCAATCCTCCAGCTACCTTTTATGTGCCTAGGTCCAGCTCTCTCTAGGTTAAAGTTGGGGTGCCTTCCTGTTACTTTCTAACAAAAACATAATTGTAAAAATATATGAGCCAGTTTCTTGGTCCTGATTCAGTTGCTTTAATGTTAACTTTAAAGTTCCCATGCAAGGGGTGGCACCTCACTCTTTTCCTCTTGGCCATTCCTCCTTCATTCTGCTGCCTCTCCCTCTCTATCTGTCCTTGTGTACACACGAACACATATCCCAATGTCTGTTTTTGTCTTTCCCTCCTCAGCCAGTCTCCTCCTCGGCTTTTTGATCCTGTCCATCTCTCTTAGGAACATTGGATTTGTCACATAACATCAGACTATCAATCTATTAAGTTGATTATCCTGTCTCTGACAGTGGTCACTACTTAATTTTTCAGAGGGTACCAATATACCTGGATAACTCTTCTCCCATCTCTGACCATTTCATCCTCCCCCTGCCTGTAGCCCCACTTTTTTCTCACTCTGATCTTACCAATTTCCCCTTTACTTCCTCTCTGCTTTGATGCTTGGTGTAGCACTTCTCCCTCTAGCATTAATACTTCCCACTCTGTCTGAAAAACTCTACACTTTTCATATTGCCAAGGACGGGTGAGTTAGAAGCTAGGGAGGTAGGCTGGAGTCTGAGCCTCATCATAATTGGTTCTGGTGCAGAATATGAAACCCAGTCAGTTAGAAAGCCGTAGTTTTTAATGCCTTCTGAATAGCTCAGACTTTGAAACATTTGTAATTGGAGATATTTGATTTAAATTGTATAATTCAAACTGCATTGATGCAAGACTATTTTAGGTAGCATAGCCTGATAACTAGAGTTTTATCTCAAACATATTAATGGTAACCTATTCTCTCTGCACCAGGACAAACACCTGCAAAGAAAATCAATGCATTTTAAAATCTGATCTCTTATAACACTTACTGCCATTTCCATGAAGTAGTAAGCTACATGCTGTTAATATTGAAGAAAACCATACGTCACTCAAAAACAAAGCCAACTTTAATTACAACTACTCTTGACCATGCTGTTTGTTTAAAATCCGTAGTTTGTGGTCCAGTGAGCAGGGGAAAAAGTCCAAGAGATCAGAAACTTGACTTACATATTTTAAGAAAACAAAACAGTCCATTTCAGTTGTGTGTGCACACACGCACAAAAGGGCCTGTCACAAATGGAAATCTCAGAGTCATCAAGCAATTGTTTGTGTTTCAGAGATTAATAAAAGCCAAACAAGGAAACAGAAATGTATGCAGTAAACATAAAATTACCTCAGTGGGTAGGTTTTCCTCAGAAACTCTTAGTAAACCAACACTGGGTTTCCATTTTGTGTTCACCCCATTTGTTTTCTGAACTTCTACAACATTTGGATTGCACGAGGGTGCCCCTCAGGTTCATTTAAGTGATATTTGTCCAGTCCAGTTTCTTCAAAGTTTGTAGTATAGGAATCTGAAAATCTCTTAGCGTTGTGAAAGAAACAGGAGACTAGTTTAGTATTCTTTTAACTGCACTTCTTGTAGCTGAGCTCTTTGTTAATTCTAGAAAAGTTTGGTTTCCATTTTTTTAATAAAGCTGAATAATATTTCATATTGTCCAGTGTTATGTAATTAGTTTGTATCATCTACTGCAGTGCGTATATGCAAAGAGATAGAAGTAAGATTGCGATGGGAACCATAATGCTAGATTTCCAGGCTTTTGTGGGTTTTAAATCTCAAACTTAATATTAACACTTTTCAGCATTAAGGGCCAGAATATTCCCCTGGGGATAATAAGTATTTTAGGTGTAGTAGAATTACCTACTTTAGATTCTTGACTGGCTAGATTTTACTAGAGAAGAATGCAGAAAACTCACAGATAATTCAAAATTAACAGAACTTCATCTACCACAGCAAAATGGAGTACAATTAATCAAATATATCTTAATTATGGCTCCCATTCAGAGAGATGCTTAAGCATGTACCTAACTTTAAACATATGAGTGATCCCACTGAAATCAATGGGACTATTTATGTGCTTAAAGATAGACATTTGCTAAAGTACTTTGCTGAATCAGAATCTGTATGATTTAGTTTTATTTCTGTCAACCTAAAATAACCAATGAGATTTAATCTGTGTGGCAAGGTACCTTCTCTGTCTCACTAGCCTCAGCTATTTTTAGCCTTGGTGAGACAGGCTTGGGTAAAACAGTACTTCTAGGATGCAGGGGGCAGTCTGTTCCTTCCCTCAGACAGCCTCTTGGGTTTGTTTTTCTACCCTTCTGGGAGGGAATGCAGCCTCCCCTCCTGGAGGGGCTCACTGTCTTGCTGCTCCTAGACTATGGGCAGCTTAACTCTTCCCCGGTGCCTTCCAACAGCAGACAGTTTAAAAAGGTCTCTGGCAGCCCTTAGTTGGAATCAGCTGATACTAATTGACCTCAGATAACTCCCTCTCAGCTGATCCTAATTGACCTGAAGTTACCCCTTCTCAGTAGATAGGGAGGAGGGTCTTTTAACCTTCTGGGACTGTTTTCTACCCTCCCACCCCCACCCCTTGCAGCTGTCTGTCCTGAGTTTATCACACCTGACTCCACCATTTTGTGAATAACCTGCCTCTCTCTAAGTTTTAAAGACTTTGGGAGGAATGTCACTCAAATGTCACCAGAAGATACCCTCTACTTTAATTTAGTTTTTAAAGACCTGCTCCTTGCTAATGAATCCATTAGTAAGGACTAGGTATTTAGAGACTTAAGATCTTTGATCATTTATTTACTGTCCTTAAAGTTCCAATGTGTCTTTGATTATAATATACCCAAATATTTCTAGTAGTTGAACTTTAATTCAGAAGTTTTAAGAAGTAGGGCCAGATCCTCAGCTATGTAAATCAGGCCAATTCCAGCTGAAGATCTGGCCTTTAATTCTTAAGTGTCATATTTAAACAGCTAGTTAACCATTTTGTGGCTTCAACACTATCTTTGGCATAGTGACCTGTTTGTACCTGCCACTGCATTTTCTTAAGTGTGAATTCTTTGATCCTTGAAAAATATAGGACTCAACTCTATACTTTTGGATTGAGAGAAACTTTCAGTGACTTCAGTGGGAAATTTTGTGTGTGTGTGCAGTGAGTACTCAGTTAAGTCCCTAATTAGTTCAGTGAGCATACATAAAATGTTGTTACATTTTTTCCCTACAGAAGGATTACCACAGAAATCATACTCATTGATCTTCTGATCAATTTGGTCTCCCCTGTGATTAGGTAGTCTTCCCTTAAAAGCAGTGGTGCCTAATGGTCAGCACACCCAGTCAGGTGGCATGGCCCTTTTTGGTTTTGAAAGCTCCAACATCTATACAAGGACCTAGGGTTATTGACAGAGATGAAGTGGTCCCAGGAAAAAGTGGTGCTTGAGAGAAAATCCCATCACTGTATCTTTAAAGGCCCAGGGGCAGGAGCCTTGCAGAGAGGGCAGGACAAGGTCTCCCTCTCACCCAGTCTGTTGAGGATGAGCTAAGAGAAAGGGGCTAGCCCCCTCCTGAATAGTAGGGCAGACACTAGCAGGAAAAGGTTGGTTTTGCTGAGTGTCCTGAGCTTGATTGATGACTAATTGGGAGAAGGGGCCAGCAGAGGGAGGAACTGGCGAAAGTCCTATAGCTGGCCTAAATTACAATCCAGCTCCCAGGAGGAGAGATGGTAATCCCTGGTTAAAAAAGAGACCATTTTAAGCTGAAGCCCAGCTCCAGGAAGAGGACTGAGGGGTTGCTTCCTGAACCAAGCTGAGAGGCTCAGGGCTAGAGAAGGGCAGAAGATGCTTAAGTTCTGTTTGATTTCTTTATAGTTTTGAGCTCTACTGAAGGGCCCAGGAGAACCTTGGGACCTGCTACTCTGGAGAGAAGAGTGTGATTTTTGTTGTCTTGTGGTGAGTTGGAAGGACTCCGCTGCTGGCCTGGAGGGAAACTGGGTGAAGGGATTTTGAAGAGGCTAATTAGGGGAAGCTAGCTTGGAGTGCCTGACCAGGTACAACTGGAACAGCATACCCAGACTGAACTTTTAAGTGACCTGGACCGAGTACTACGCCACAGATGACCCAGTCAGAGGTGGCCAACAGTAGGAGGCAACTGAGACAAAGGCCCAACACCCAGTCACAAGGAGAGTGTCAGCCAGTGAGTCACTTCTGTGCATGTGGGGAACTTGCTCTGGAGTGGAACCCCATGACAACTTTATATAATTCCTGCTGCTGCTATTCTTAGGTAATCCTGCTTGCTTCTGTGATCCCCTTGAAGACATTAACTCTCTGAGGCATGGTGCCTGTTGGCTGAACTATGTCAGGCTTACTATGGCAATTAATTAAGCATGGTAAGGAGCAGCCATATTTTTCCATCTTTTTACATTTTTTATTCTTATCAGCTATGGATTATTTTCTCAAAATACTTTTTGCTGTAGGGGGAGAAACACAGTAGTAGCTGACCTACATTGTCCTTGTATGGTGAGGGAATTCCTAATATCGATAAGTGCTGCTACTTTTCTGTCCATTAGTCCAATGCTGTATGAATTCCCTACTTGGTATTGTTCAAGCCAGTGGAGCTGGAGCTATTTATTTTTATGTTGATGTAGGTTTACAGGGCATGGCTGAAAGTTTGGTATATTCCTATTATGTGCTGGAATGTAGCCAGATGATCCTCCATTAGTATTAACAGAAATCTGTGGTTAAATCCATACGTCACCCTAAACACAATCAGACAGGTGTAAATCACTATCAGTGGAATTATATTGATTTACATCCACTGAGGACCTGGCCCTAGTGTCTGTAAATCACATTGTGACTTTTGGATGGTGTGTGTTATATAAGTTAAAAATATTATTATTTGCAAGTAGGAAAAGGATACTCTGGTAACCTTTGAACCCCCTAAAACAGAAATAAAAGAGAATAGCTAAATGAAGATCGTAACCAAGGAAATACTGGATGAACTTCAGTATTGCCAAACAAAGCATTCAAAAATCCTGAGTCAGCCCCCCAAAATTTGTCAGTTTGTCTTTAAAAATTGTGAGATTATAATAATTAATAATTAAAAATAAATAATAAAGAAATGCTGGGTTCTTTGTATTTGCTTTCTGGTTTCTGAGCCTTTAGGTTGCACTCGCTTCAAGTTTTCAAGCTTTTCCCAACAACCATAAGAGTTAGAAATGTACTTCAATTAAAAAGTGAAAGCGGAGATTCTTATGCAATATACAGATTCCAGCACTTCGTGCTTCAGGAAAAACACCAAATATCATGAGTTTCACAATAAAATTGTGAGAGCTGGCAACACTGGAATTTTGAAAAAAAAACAACAATCTTTAACCATGCATTTGAGGCCATGTAAAATGAGCTTTTGATTTTGGTCAGTTCCATTACCTATGGGGGTAAAAAATATTATAATGCCTTATTCTTCACCACACCAGGAATCTGTGTGAGGAAATGCATACCTCAGCACAAATGCTCCAGTGGCCTACCTTGGGTTTGTGCTGGATAGCTCATCTGGCTGTAGGGGACAAAGCCAAAGACTTCTATGTTGCCCTAAACATAAGCTAGAGAAAATAAGCAGCTCTGGTCCATTTGCAGGTCAGGGCTGAAATGAGAGTAAGGCAGAGAAGGGAGGAATATATACTGGTCTACAATGAAAGTCCACTTGCAGGATCTAATTCTAGTTTCTCTATTATTGAATTTCCTTGATTTTTTTTAATCAAGGTAGAATGGAAAAAGCAACACTTGTCATATATTTTGTCCTATTTTCAAACATATTTACTTTAATAGGGCATTCAAATCCTGACATCTTAGCTCTCTCATCAGGAATTAGGAATGCTTATGTCATTTAGCATCCTATGTTTGAAAACTGGGTTGAGCATGACAATGGATATAGCCAACTTTATAATAAAAAGAGTCTTTTCAACTTTATAATAAAGACTTTTCAGGTGAAATTCTGTTCCCAGGTTTGCAATTAGAACTCTGTCCTTCACTTGATCATTGCACAAAACTCAAAGGGACACCAATGGGAACCCCCCAGAGGGATCTGAAGTCTCTTACCTACACACTGTAATATCAGGAGTGATTCCTTTGAAAGTAAATGAAATAGGCTGGGGGTAAACAGGGGACTCAAGCTTCTAATGCACAATACTGAAGAGACTTCAACTGCAGATATGAAATTTAGAGTGGAATGCAGCAGATAATATTCCTTTCAGTTATGAAACCAGTCTTAAATTTATATTAACTTACAAACTACAATGAAAAGAAACTATGTAATGCACTGACCAACTCCCAAAGTGTCAGACCGTGTAGAAAGAAACAGCAGTTTGCAAGAGATTCCATTTCCTTTTTTGAGGAGATTGAGAAAAGTAGTTGCCCAGTGCATGCAACGGGCAGTCATGGCACAATGAAGATTATATTACAGTTACAGTCACTGTCTCTAGTCTTTTAAGTCCAATGGATGATGGCCTCAGCCCTAAAGAATACCAGTCCTTTTAATTTTTCGTGGCCACACAATACGTTGTGCTCTTGAACAGTGTGTTTGCAATGTAATATAAGGTTCCAATTGAAGCTGAGCAAATGACCATGGTGACTCAGGCTTATGTGAATGGTCTTGGTACTATCGTGAAAATGTAACTATAGATAAGTAATGAACTATAAAATACTAGTTCAGATATTTAATATTTTCCCCGAGATAGAGAGATAATTGTACTATCTAATGTACTTATATAGCCCCCGTCACTGGAATACGAGCACATGACAGTCTTTCATGTATTATCCTCATAAAATTCCAGTGAAGTAAGGAATGGAGAGAGACCTGAGGCAGAGAGAAACAAAGGTTATATCTACACTGCAATTAAGTACCCACAGCTGGCCTGTGCCAGCTGAGTTGGGTTCACAGGGCTGCAGCTAAGGGCCTGTTTAGTTGTGCTGCAGACGTTTGGGCTCAGGTGCAGCCTGAGCTCTGGGACCCTCCCTCCCTTGCAGGGTCCTAAAGCCAGGCGCCAGCCCAAGCCTAAATGTCTAAACTGCAATTAAACAACCCCTTTGCCTGAGCCTAAGTCAGTGTCTAATTGCAATGTAGACATAGTGTAAGTGACTTCATAGAATCATAGAATATCAGGGTTGGAAGGGACCCCTGAAGGTCATCTAGTCCAACCCCCTGCTCAAAGCAGGACCAATTCCCAGTTAAATCATCCCAGCCAGGGCTTTGTCAAGCCTGACCTTAAAAACCTCAAAGGAAGGAGATTCCACCACCTCCCTAGGTAACCCATTCCAGTGCTTCACCACCCTCTTAGTGAAAGCTTTTACTAATATCCAGCCTAAACCTCCCCCATTGAAACTTGAGACCATTGCTCCTTGTTCTGTCATCTGCTACCATTGAGAACAGTCTAGAGCCATCCTCTTTGGAACCCCCTTTCAGGTAGTTGAAAGCAGCTATCAAATCCCCCCTCATTCTTCTCTTCTGCAGGCTAAACAATCCCAGCTCCCTCAGCCTCTCCTCATAAGTCATGTGTTCTAGACCCCTAATCATTTTTGTTGCCCTTCGCTGGACTCTCTCCAATTTATCCACATCCTTCTTGTAGTGTGGGGCCCAAAACTGGACACAGTACTCCAGATGAGGCCTCACCAATGTCGAATAGAGGGGAACGATCAAGTCCCTCGATCTGCTCGCTATGCCCCTACTTATACATCCCAAAATGCCATTGGCCTTCTTGGCAACAAGGGCACACTGCTGACTCATATCCAGCTTCTCGTCCACTGTCACCCCTAGGTCCTTTTCCGCAGAACTGCTGCCTAGCCATTCGGTCCCTAGTCTGTAGCGGTGCATTGGATTCTTCCATCCTAAGTGCAGGACCCTGCACTTATCCTTATTGAACCTCATCAGATTTCTTTTGGCCCAATCCTCCAATTTGTCTAGGTCCTTCTGTATCCTATCCCTCCCCTCCAGCGTATCTACCACTCCTCCCAGTTTAGTATCATCCGCAAATTTGCTGAGAGTGCAATCCACACCATCCTCCAGATCATTTATAAAGATATTGAACAAAACCGGCCCCAGGACCGACCCTTGGGGCACTCCACTTGATACCGGCTGCCAACTAGACATGGAGCCATTGATCACTACCCGTTGAGCCCGACAATCTAGCCAGCTTTCTACCCACCTTATAGTGCATTCATCCAGCCCATACTTCCTTAACTTGCTGACAAGAATACTGTGGGAGACCGTGTCAAAAGCTTTGCTAAAGTCAAGAAACAATACATCCACTGCTTTCCCTTCATCCACAGAACCAGTAATCTCATCATAAAAGGCGATTAGATTAGTCAGGCATGACCTTCCCTTGGTGAATCCATCCACTTGCCCATAGTCACACAAGAAGTCTGGCAGAGTTGGGAATTAAACCTAGGACTCCTGTGACACAGGCTAGACCCCAACCGCAGGCATTTCTTTGTTTCCTAGCTTAGTTATTTTTGATTTTTCAACACTGAGCCCTTTGCTATAGGCCCTTTTATAATTATAACATTACAGGACAAAGTGTAACCTACCAAACACTTACTAACAATTGCATTACCCTTGCTATTATTGCCTTCTTTCAAATTTCTTGCGTTACAGTAGCAGCAAGACACTTCGACTGACATGAGAGGCCCCATAGAGATAGTCTCTGCCCTGCAAGAGCTTACAGTTCAAATAGAGAAGGCAGACAAAGTGTAGGAAGGGAAACAGAGGGGAAATGTCTTACCAAAGGTCACACAATACGTCAGTCGCAGTGCTGGGAATAGAATCACAGTCTCCTGAATTCCAGTCCGATACCTTAACAACTAGATAACACTGCCTCTCTAACATCTCTTTAACATTTGTACATGGTAACTGTAATTACGTTGCATGTGACCACCCATATCCTTCAGCTCATTCCCTCCCAAACACCCAGAAAAGAAACTGAAGACTCCTCACAGAAAAGACCCTTCTACTAACTGCCTTCCCCCATTATTTCTCTTTTATTAACTCCTGCCCCTTCACTGATCACAACTGTGGTGGAATCGCAGAGGAAGAGAGGGAATGTCTCAGTTCCAAACAAGGGCCTGATCCAAAGCCCACTGAAGTCAATGCTAGTCTTTTAATTGACTTCAGATGGGATTTGCATTAGGTCCCAATTTAGGACCTGATAGGCTTGAAGAATTTTGAATTTGTATGTACATTTGTTTTGCAAAGATACGTTAAAAAAATCAATACCAGTCAATCAGTGCTCATGATCAAGTCCAAAATAACAAGCTATTTTGTACATATAGTAGAGGACAATTATGCAGTGAAGGAATGCATATTTCAATATCACACTTTCAAAGGATGGAAGAATAATAATTATTTTTTAAACATAAAAATGGTTTGTCTATATCCTATATAAGCATCAATTTAATACAAAAGATGACGATGAAAGCTTGAATTACAGCTATTTTTAAAAAGCACCAAAAGTACATTTAATCTTTAGCCTTATTGTTCCCAGTTATTTTTTTCAAAACAGAAAGCTGCTTTGCAGATTAAATTGCAACTGCCTCTTTCAAAGCTGGTATTTCTAGCCTAGCAATTTAGATGGGAAGAACAAAAATTTTGGTTAGGAAGAACAAATGGGAGGGAGTGGGAATGTTTTTAATTGCTTACATTTATGTGGCTGCTATTCATTTAAGGTGAAATCCACTCTAAGTATCTGGGCTGATTGTGGGCAGTGTGGAAGGATCTGGGAGGTGACATCCACGCTCCTAACCTAGGGCAATGTAGGTGGCTGCAGAGAAGCACCTGCTGTGGGAACTATTTCACCCTGTGCACTGGCACAGTGGCTACACAGCTCCTCCATGTCTGTTATGTAGGGTGTCCAGGACTCTGTGAAATCAGATCATCTTAGCTTGCCCCCACCTGTCTCTGTTACAGTCTTCTGTACCAGCCCATGTTATTTTCATAGAGTTTAATGCAAGGAGAGACCATTAGATGATCTAATCTGACTTCCTGTAGATCACAGGCCACCATGTTTCACCAAGTTACCTCTGCATTGAGCCCGACAGTTTGACTACAGCATAACTCATGTTTGGCTATCTTGGCCCGATGAGGAGACTGACATGCAGGGTGAATGTACAGGCAGACTTGCATGGCTGTTTCACCTACAGTTTCCTGCTCAGTCCCAGTATTGTGTAAAAACATAAAGGGGATGGTCCTGAACTGGGACAATTATAGCTCAGACACAGCTCATGACCTGGGCCCTGTCTGTCATGTATAATTATTAGCGATCAAAGGAATCCAGTAATGTTCCTTCTTGTTCAGCATGATGGCACAAAGAGCAGAGTGGGCAACTTGGATCATCTGTGAAGGCTCTTCTTAGTTGAAAGGTAAATTAACTGATGATCGGTGATGCTCTTTCAGGGCTACTGATCATACTGTAGTGGCTACTTTTGTAATTTAACTTCTTTTGGTCAGTCCGAGTAGTAACAAAGAGAGAAGAAAATCAGTTCTCACTCAAGTAATTTAGTTGAAAGCTGCTTGCAGATGAAATGATCTGCTAAAGGACCCAAGTATGCCAGCAGCTGAAGCCCAATATTGCAAAGCACCTAAGCCTATGTATAACTTTATGTATGTGTGTAAACACCTTTAGGTGCTTTGGTAGTTTGGAGTACGAATAAGTACTTTAAGAAAGCTTTTTCACCAATGAGGTACCAATGAAAAAATAGTAAATTGGGCCAACATATCCTGTCCCCAAGTGCAGATGAAAGTATGTACTGTGCTATTTACATATGTAATATGTATCGCAGTGCACAAAAACTATTTCAGCTGTGATCTGATGTGTAATAACAGTTAGAAAATCACTATTATTTTGTAATCAAGTTTTGAAATGAGCTATTATGTTTAAGAAAACTGACAAAGGAAACATGCATATTGAAATAACCCATGTAGCGCTCAGAATAAATAGTGAAAAAAAAAGTGACTGGAGCAGCATTTAATGCAGTTTGAATAAAGAAGGAAATTTTATATTGAGATTACTTTAGTTTCAATTATTAATATTACAATACAGACAAGCACATGCTTAAATGCTTTTTTGGATCAGGGCCCAAGTCCTCTTGATTTCACTGGAACTTATCCAAATGCTTAAAGTTAAACATATATTTTAGCACCCTTTCTGAATAAGGATGCTTTTCTGAATAAGGGCCATAATGTGTTCCTTTTGGAAGCTATAATATTGTCATTTTTATCTCTGATGCCACAATGCTCTGTTGGCTGATTTTAAAAATAGGATGATTGAATTTAAAATCCTTTGAGAACAGTTACAACTTATTTCCTAAACTGTGTTAACTTTTTTATTTTGTTCCTAAAACCAATTTTTGTTATCTTCTTTTATGTAAAGATGCACATATAAATATTGAAAAGAGGTGCAAATATATGTACCAGCAAACTTCAGCGTAAGTTTTTCTCTATCCTTCATAAAGGAGCCTCATAGTAGTCAACATAAAAAAGATCCTGAGTGGCTGCCTGCCTGCAGTTACAGTAAATTTACCAAAAAGTTGTGGATATAAACTTAACTAGATTGCTTGTTTCATCAGCTGTTATAAACTGAATGGAATGGTGGGAGATGAGTTAAGAAATCTGATTGTCTAGCAGGACAATTCTCTAGAAATGTTCTGTTGAACTACAGACACCAACTGGAACTGCATCCCCCATAAAATAAATCCATACACATAAGCTTTTTTCATGTGTGTAGTGAACATTCTGGTTATATGAATTAGTTCTAGTTACTTACTGAAAAGTAAAACCATGCAGTATCATTCACAGGCAATACAGTGAAAGTGATGCCAAGATTTTAGAGGCTGAAGATTTGCTTTTGAGTTTTTTCTGGGCATAACGGACAACAAGGGTCTGACCCAAACCCACTGGAGTCAATGGAAAGCCTTCTGCTGACTTTGATGGACTTTGGATGAGGTCCCAAGTGGGGACCTTTCACTGAAACATTGCATTTTAAAATCTCTTTTCCAGCAGGTTAGTTTAAATTTCTGCATAGTCTATGTTTCTCTCATCAGTTGCCAGTACATGATGTATACTGACTATGTCAGCTTGCTGCAATTGCAGTCTGAGCTGTTCAGCTTAAACATTTCAAAAGGGGATTCACTATTTCGTTAGCAAAGCTTGGGACACAGTCAGCAAAGATAGTTATGAGGTTTAAATCCATTGTGACTGCCTCCCTTTCATTTCCTAAAATGTTCTAATTTGGAAACCTCTATAAACTGTTTCAGAGGAACAGCCGTGTTAGTCTGTATTCGCAAAAAGAAAAGGAGTACTTGTGGCACCTTAGAGACTAACCAATTTATTTGAGCATGAGCTTTCGTGAGCTGAAGTGAGCTGTAGCTCACGAAAGCTCATGCTCAAATAAATTGGTTAGTCTCTAAGGTGCCACAAGTACTCCTTTTCTTTCTATAAATTGTGTTAGTCTCTGATCACCTTGCATCCTGTCCAATAAAAATCCATGGAGCCTTTATCTGTTCTTTGTAGTTTCTGGGGAGCAAAGAAAGTGCATAGTTGGATTTTATATGGACCGTTTAAATGTTTTCTAGAGACTAACATTTTATGAGCTTTTTTTCTTTTTTGTAAACAGCATATATCCAAGCCTAAGAAAAGGAGTTACAATTTATAACAGGGGTACTCTAATTACAGAATAGTTACATTGAAATAATAGTGCAATTATTGAATGGTTTTGCTTTTCAGTAAGTAACTAGCACTAATTCTTATAACCAGAACGTTCACGACATATGTGATCTACTACTTACTCCTTTGGTGTTCTTAATGTACATACACTATTAGAACCCAGAAATACTGACAACATTGTAAATACACTATAATTATTATTAGTCAGGTAGTAAGCTTCCGGGTTATATGACAAGTTGCAATTAGAGCTATCAAAAAGGCATAGCCACTGTGTAATTACACTTGTAATTACAATGTAACTGTTACATATTTTAAGTGTGTCCAAAAGACAAATACTATCCTCCAGCTTCTAACAAACATTACTGAATGTAAATCTTCAGGTGAGACAGCAAAAAGCATCTGACTCTGATTTGCCTTTTATTGGAGAAGCATCTGCAGTAAAAGTCTCCTTATCTGCAGACTGTCTAATAATTTTACATTTGAAACTCTGAATAATATGTCTTAAATCGAAATATTGTGGTAAAGGGATTTTTAGTACCACAGTGACTTGTGTGCCATGAAATACTGTGTTAACTAATGCCATTCTGTTCTCTGGGACCTCAACATTTTACATAGTTGCTGAGTTCAAACTGTTCTCTGGAGACATGGTGGCATTTCCAAGCTAGATTAGTTTGTATGCTTCCTATGTCTTTATCTTACAAATGCTGCTGTGAGGAAAAAGTTCCTAACCTACAGGGGACAATAGAGTCAGATCTGACTCTGTGTGGCCCAACAGCTAGGGCACTAGACAGTGAGTTAGGAGGGCTAGGCTCTGACTTTGCTACTCACCAGTTGGGTGACCTTGTGTGAGTAACTTCAGCTGTCTTATCTCCTTTGTAAAGTGTGTTGAAATCTTCAGATGGAAAGTGCTCTTGAAAGCTAAGTTTTACTCTGGTGACTACTGGAGGTCCAGCTGTGACAGGGAGGAGACAGCCAAAACTGAGCTCTCCATGATACACCTTGCCCATCTTCCAGACTCAGTCTCAGCAGTGTACCCCTCATCTGATGGCACCCAGATGTGGCAGAAGCCCCCAAATTCTATTCCAGGGTAGTGTCAGTTCTGTCTGGAAACCAGAGACTCACTTTGTTTGGCTGTTGGTGGAGACTGAGCCACAAGCTGAGTGAAGAACAGCCAGGCTCCCCCCGACTCATCTCCAGTGACTTGAGCCATAGGGCAGGAACACCCATCGCCTCCTGGAGGATGAGACCAGTCTCCCCTGGTCTCCACTCCAGTAGCACAGTCTTGGGAGCCTCTTCCTGTGACTTGTGGAGTGCCCTGCTAATTTGTATGCAGAAGGTGGGATGGAAGGAGTGCTTTGCAGGGAAGTTAATGGAGGATCCTTAAAGACAAGACTGTGGGCCGCTTTCTCAATAGTGATTAGATGGAGTTTGTAGGTAAAAGGCTACTTTGGCATAGGAGAGGAATTTAATATTTCAACTGTATTTTTTAAAATAGTTAACATCTCAGACAGACATGTAAGGCCTGAGAAATAGTTTTTGTGTTTTTTTTTAAGAAGAGAAAATATACAATAATAGACACTGCTCCATCTCTACCTTCTACAGATATTATATTCTGCTAATGTAATGCTGCATTCATGGAACTTTGGGACAAAGAACAGGTTTTATTAAATGCTATCGCATTTATACCTTATTAGACTAAACATATGCCTCTTGATTTAATTTAATTCAAGGGATAGCTAAATAGTTTGAATTAAAATTATATATTGCTGATTAGCAAACAAGGCTTATGTATAAGGAATTATACTGCAGATTACTGCAATAGTTTCTTTTTCTTTTTTTTTATTAACCTGAAACATTTACTGTTTCCAAATATCCATGGGGGGCTTTTTCTGACCTTCAAATATAGTAACTTTGCTGTGGGAGGGTGGTACTTTAATATTTAATGCTCAAGTGGGGGAAAAAATAATGGGAAGGTTTCACATAAATAAAATGATCAGCATTTTTAAGCCTTGGGAACCATTATGCTGTAAGATGCAACAGAAAGTTTTTGGATCAGGTGCAGTGAATGTTTCCCTGGTAGGTTTTGAATGTTTTACACATTTTTGATTGCCCTTATTGTCTAGAAGACGAAAGGCTCAACTTTCTGGACCTTAAGATTTTCTGTTGTAACTCTGCCATGAAATATTTGAAAGAAATTCCCTTTACGGTCTCTGATTTTCTGAGAGCCACTGTCAACGATGATGCAATAGACTAAGCCTAAAATGTAGGTTTTGTATGAAAAAAAAATTAAATAAATAAGTAAAATTCACCCGACCACAGGAGGGCTATTCAAGGTCTTCTGTGCGAGCTGGAGATTCAGCATGTCTGCAGATGGAATTTAAATTAATGAGCCTCCACTGGAAGTATAAAATCTATTGTTACTGAGTATGGAAACTACACAGAGATCTTCCGAATATTTCTGAGCCATAAACTTTTCTGTACTCTCTGGGCTCAGTCCTGCCAGGTGTGCTGTACTCTCAACATTCGTTGACTCCTGTGAGATTAGTGGCAGGGATTTAGTTCTAGGTGCTTAGAAGGAAATATCTTATAAAATTGTGAAAAATGATTCCCTTCTGAAATTCTCTGAGCATACTAAGAGCTTTTTAGTAAAAGAGGCCAAACCAATTTAACAGAGACATGAATATGATATCCAGTAGCTCTTTATCTTTAATAATTTAATTCTCCTCGGCATTATTTGTGCAGTACGCTGGGTTTTCTTTCCCAAACTACTTAGTCATCTTTGGTTCTGCTCCTGAAAAACAGCATCTTCGGCATTTTAGCAAGCCAACATAATATCTTCGCTAGGGTGATATATGGAATACCTCTGAAAATGAAAGTCAACTGGCTAATCCAATGTCCTGCATGCAAAGGATTTGGGACCAATCTAAAATAACTTACACTGAACCTACTGAGGGGATTCTATGCAGAGTAGGGTCTTGACCACCTGGGTCCACAATGAATAGTTTTTATTACCAGAGTATGGGAATTGAAAATTCTCTTGCCAAAATCAGAAGCATTGGGCAACACCATAGCTGTACAAATATTTTCTTGCATGCACTGGCATTCAGGGTGTGATTCCAAATATTTTTTCGGTTTTGTTTTGTTTTAAGTGCATCCATAAATAAGCTACCTTGGGTCTCTCAGTGTAATAATTCTCAGTGGGTGTTCAGTGGTGTTAATTGTTTAAGGTGTTGACTGCTGAAAAACCTCCAGTACACAGAATACTCTGTGTCTGTTAACATCATTTTGACAAATTTCCCAATGTATTTGGCATTGGTTTTGAGAAATGATTATGATGATGCCATTAGTCAGACTGATGACAGACTGCAGTAATACTGTTCTATCAAGTAATTTTCAGCCCTGGCATGATGCACAAAAGTGTAGGAAAAGAGCTAATCTAGTTTGACAGCGGGTGATGAGTTTGCATGAATATTTAATGTTTCTGAGATACCATGTAAAACTTTTTTCATAAGGTACACCAAACTGTAACACAATGGAAAAGGTGGAATTATGGAGTGGGGTTATAATGATGGAAAGCAAATCGACCCCTAGATTATGGAGAGCCCATGCTTACAGGGAAGATGAAGACAACTGGTTACGTTCAGTGTTGTCAGATGAGAGGCATGGTGAGTCTGGCCAATGGCCAGGATTTCTCTATGGGAACCACTAAACACAGAGCCAATCATTTGGGAAACATAAACAAAGACCAATCCCTTTCCCCCACTGCCCAAAAAGAACATACATTACCTCAAAGAATCATATAAATTCCTGGACCTTAGGGATCCATATGGTGATACGATAATTAACTCATTCACAAACTTTATTCTTCAATGTAGAGAAGGTTGCATACAATTCCAATAGCTGAATTTTTTGGGGGCTTTTCATTCATTGCAGTACTACTTAGTAACTAAAGATACCAGACACTGGAAGAGAGGGTACTCTAGGCCACATTCTGATCTCAGTTGCCTAAGTTTAAATGAGGCGTATCATTACTTACTTTTGTCACAGCAGTATTTATAATCTGCTAGCTTCTTTACAGACATAAAGAAAAACAAAGTCCCCATCCCACAGAGCTTACAGTCTGCAAACAGGACAAAGTTTGGGTGAAAGGACACAATATATAAGTGAAGCTCTGAAGGTAATAATTGGCACTGTAGTCAGTGGAGTTACTCCTGATTTACACGGGTGTAACAGAGTGCAGAATGTTTCCATCTGTTCCCAAGAGTACTGTCAACAACTGCACAAGATGCTTTTTATATTAGAGTGGTCATTTGCAGTGTTAATTTACTTCTCAGAGATTGTTTCCTACTTGCAAGAGGATAAGGTCATCTTATCCTTCTGACTATAACTAGGAAATTGGACCCAGAACACTCAGTAAGTTACTTGGTGGCAAGAAAGACTATAGGACTCAGTCTCGTAAGATGCTGAGCATTCAAGCCAGACCCAGCAAAACACTTAAGTACCTGCTTAACTTCAAGCATGTGAATAGTCTCACGCTTAACTGCTTTGCTGGATCAGGTTAGAAATCTCAGCATCTAGCCATATTGAACCCATAATGTTCTGCCTTCAGATGTAGAGTAATTAAATACATATTATTTATGCTCCCACTTCTGAGCAGTGAAAAGGGGAATGGATTTGGAGCAAGGTAATTTTTTGTGGAAGACAAATGGGTGGAGACACACACTGGTCTACTAAGCTAATTTTATGCATACTGGCCTAAACTGTGAAGTCCTTTCTCAGTCAGCTCAATTCTGACTCAGTCAAAACCTCTGTTGAGTTTGTTGTGAGTTTTAGCTGAGTTTGTCCTGAGAGTAAGAATTTTCACGATTTGGCCCAGCATGAATATACTGCCCGTTTACTTTGAAATGGGCTGGATAAAAAGAAAAAGCAGCAGCTATGCCTTAGTCACATAAGGACTCTGGCAAAATTCTATTAATCCCTACCCCCTTGAACTGATTAAAAATATTCCAGCAAAATTTTTTCAATGAAATATGGCTTGTCAATAGAATTGAAAAGTTTCATGGAAAATATGAATTCTGCCAGTTTGATGTTTTGCAATGAAAAGTTTCCAAATGAATTATTTAAAATAAATATTCTTTTTTTTTTTTTTGGTTTCGGGGGCAGGGTGGACAAAACACTCATTGCTTGCCCCTCCCATGTTTTTCTAGTTGGGGGTGGGAATGCAGGAAAAGGGTTTTTTTCTCCCATAGAAATTAAATGATTTTTTTCCCCCAGAAATGTTTCTTGGGAAAAATGTTTTTGGAATTTTTTGGCAAAATTTGAAAAACATCACAAATACAAATGAAGCAAGTCAAGCACTTTAAAAGAAATAATTAGAAAATGTATTTACCTATGTTCAACCAGCTCTACTTTTTACACAAGTGGCCCAATTCTGACAGGTGCTGAGCAGCCACAAGGCCCATTGGAATTCAGTGGGAGCGGAGAGAACTCATCTTTCCCAGGATTGGGTCCAAATGCTGTTATGTAGAATGCCAGAGCACTAAGCTACATCACTTCCACCAACATGACCTTGTGCTCTTAAACAATGAGGATGCCATATTGTTCTGGGTGCTGGGCAACTGGGCTGCTCTACATCTCTGTAGAACAAAAGGAAATCTATTTGAATGTAATGATCTCTCCATTTAACACAGGAGCTCATGTCCACTACTAATGCATAATAATTTTGAAGGTTTTTGTTGTTTTCATTCCAGTATCTTGTAAAAGTCCTTTCAGGTCACCTGTATAAAAACTGGATTTTTCCCCTGTTTGGTTTCTTTAGAGGGCCTGGAAGATTTTTTCTCATTGATATTTAACTTAGAAATATCTGGAGTCAAACATGGACCTTTCTGATTTTGCTAAAGAACCTCTAGTGGATGTCCGGGATGTGTACTGTGAATATATACACCTTAATGGAAGGGGCAAAGGTATTGTATCTTTTTTTTTTTAAAGCTGCCTTAATCCAGAATTTTAATTAGTCATTGAATTTAACTATATTTTAATTAAAATCCACAAAAAAAATTCGGATTTTTTCTGCTCTTGTGATTCTGTCACAGTGAATTGTGGGAGAACTTGTCTGTCCTTCTGGGCACATGGAAGGAATTGTGGGAAAGCATTGGAAGACAACCAGAACTTGACTGGTTTAGCTTGCATCGTCAGTGCAAAGTGGGTGAAAGTCTTACTTGAGCTTTAACCTATATCCCAGGATGGATCAACTAGTTTGAATTGAACGCGTCATTAAACTAGAACTAGAGACTTTGTATGTGTGCCCAGGAGCTGGGTTAATGTCAACACTGAAGTAAGAGCCGGTGCTAGCTATTGGTATGTCTACACTTTTTGGATTCTGGGAGGGAGGGGCTGATTCCCAATTTGAGGAGACATACCGGCATTAGCTTTCATTGCGCTAACGTGCTAAAAATAGAATGTAGCCATGGCAGCATGTTTGGCGGGAGGGGCTAGCCACCCTCAGTGAATTTGTAGCATCTCTAGGGGCATGCAGCCAGGACGGCTAGTCCATTCCGCTGCGTTCTATTTTTAGTGCACTTGCTTGATGAGAGGAGTCACAAGTATCTTTCTCTGAGCTGGGAATGCTACTCCCAGCCCAAAGTGTAGACATAGTCCTCTCCAGTGAAGACCTTAGCCTTTGTGACATTCCCACTCCACTAGTTCTCCAGTCATCACAGAGTCCTTCAGTTTAGACAGAACCTGGATTTCTAATGTAAAACATAATCAGATTAAAAATAAACATAAAAGGCCTTCGGGGCTTTCATTATTCATCATAAAGATGCAAAAAAAAAAAAAGTGGGAGTCATAAGTCCCAAATGTTTTTTCCTTTGACGGTCACCTTTAAGCTAGCTTGCTGGGACATTCCCAGAAATTGCTGAGGTTATTAAACCCTTGTATGGGATTCAGTCTCCAATATTCTATTTCAGTATTGGGTTTGAATCTACTGCTATCTTTTCCTCTTTCTCTACTGATTTCTGAAACTTAATAAAAATGAATTTTTTAAATGTTTTAAAACAGCAAATAATTGGTGAAAGGAAGAGAGGTCACGAAAGCACAATGTGTGGGTTTTTTCTGTTTTTGTTTTTAAATGCAAGAGGCTGTACTGTAAATTAAAGCAGCAGATGCTGACATTCCTCTAGTTAAAGGCTTAGGCAATTTCTTTTTCAGGGTTCATTATCTCAGTTGTTTCAAAGTGAGTCAAACTAAAACTTGGCATATGTGTTGTCAGTCTGGAGGCAAATGTATTAAGCCAAAATGATCAAAATAGCACATTACACCATCTTAGTTATAGATTGGCTAAAATCATAGCTCAGAGGAAGTTTTAGATTCTCTCTCTCTCTCTCTCTCTAACAATTTGAACCTTTCTGATTTACCCCATCACCAGTTGCTTCTGGGTTTAAATCAAAACCTAAATGTTACTTTAATGTAATTTGTATTTAATAGATTTAGGCTTGTATTAAATACCTAACCGTTTATCAGCGCTCAGTGATTTGGAGAAGTACTCTAGCAGAAGCTTTTGATAGTGGAGACCCGGTGCAAGCTCCAGGGCTCAACAGCTCTGAAATGGCATGGTTAAATAGCAATTTGCTTTCTGTTAGCAACAAACTGACTCTCAAATTTGAATAATTGTTCGTGCTTTGTCTTAAAGCAATTGTGTATCATGCAAGATAACATTTGGAAAAGGTCAGATCAGGAGTCTGACTCAATTGCTTATTTGAACTAAATACCTCCAAAGGGCACTGAGAAGAAAAGTGTGTCTGGGAAGGGAAAGGAGGGATTGAAAAACAGTGTGTTCCGCTCCTAGTCCTGGCTTGCAGCCCTCTGACGCTTTTACCCAGTGGCACTTGACTTTTTCCTAAGTGTAACTTTTGTTCTGTTTGGAAGACATGGCGCCTGAGCCAAAGCCTAGTGAAACAAATGGAAAGGTTTCCACTGATTTCAGTGGCTTTGGATAGGGCTCTTAGTGAGGATTTAGGGAGCCTATGTGTGCTTTTTAAAGAATCTTGATGCAGCCTGAAGTTGAAAGCCTCTGTGTGCATCCAGGGAGAACACGGTTGGGGTGTCTCCCTCTGACTCAATGGCGAGGATGTTTTTAGAGTAATTGCGCTGGAAAGTTACAAAGAGGCAGTGAGAAAAAACTAAAAACAGAACAAAATCAGAGTGAAGATAAGAACTCAGGTGAATGTGAGATAGTCTATATGTCATGATTATCATAATATTCAGCACTTATTATAGACAGAACTGGTAGTGCAACCTAAGGTTAAGGTGGCCTCATGTAGATCCCATCCTCATTGCCACGGTGGTATCCCAATAACATGAAGACTACTGAGGATTAAATGCAATCAAGAACAACCTTTATTCCAGGGTCCTACACTGTCTCTAGATTTCTCTTCCACATGACCCCCACCAGGACCCCACCTCTTACTGGCTTCACTTCCTGATTTCTTAAAGGAGGCATACCTCATAAGCAGCTGTTCCTAGGGTGACTATATTTCCCAAAGGGAAAATGAGACACCATGTGGGGCTAGTCTGAGGCGCCCCCCTGGCCCGAGTCGCTGGCCCAAGCCCCCATCTCCATGCGGGGCTGGCCCCTGCGCCAGTCTGGGGCTGGCATCGCTGCTCACCCTCCTGCCTCCGGTGCAAGGCTGGGGCTGGAGTTGCTGCTTGCCCGAGCCCTGTGTGCCCCCAGCACGAGGATGGGACTGGAGTCACTGCTCACTTGAGCCCTGCCCACCCCTCCACACACATTCCTCCACCTCCCACTTTTTTTTGACAAAAGTGGGCATTTGTCCCATTTGCTCTTGACAACTGATCAGGTTGGAAGAACAAACTTGACAAATGCCCACTTTTGCCAAAAAGTCAGGCTGCCTGGGACAGAGCTTTAAAAAGGGACTGTCCCGGCCAAAATGGGATATATGGTTGCCCTCGCTGTTCCCAAATACTGCAACTAATGCTGCTCATTATAAGTCCTTGTTATCAGTTGCTTATTACTTTACCAGACTTTAACTGTTTTAGCTGAAATTTTGCACGTTGGTTCTTTGCTCAGGCTGAATGTTTTTGAAAAGTTTCAGCAAAAATGGTTAATTTGTTTCTAAGAATGAGATTAGGGAAAAATATATTGCCCAGTGTGGTGGGGCATCTGCCCCACACTGGCTGAAGAGGGGTTAAAGCATCTCCGGGGAGGCTGCACAGGAGACAGCCAATTAGGGCCAGGCTGGGCCATATAAGAAGGACTGCTGACCAGAGCAGCTTCAGCCACTCCGTGGAGTTCAAGGAGGAAGGACTGGCTGCCCTAAAGAAGGGAGAAGAGATGGCACCATGATCAGAGCAGTGCTGGGAGGGGCCAGGGGAGCATGAGTGAGCTCCTAGCTGACTACTACCAGATGGAGGCCCTGATACAAGGATGGAGAAAGGTGCTAGGGCTGCGGGGAAGTGGCCCAGGGAAACAGACAGCAGGGGTTGGAGGTGACGCAGTGTGTGACGGCCACCATCCCCCCCTTTTGCCGCAGTTGCCACTGATGCAGGTGGCTAGACCCTGGACTGAAGCAGGCCACTGAGGTGAGTGGCTGGGCAGAGGAAAGCTCTGGGCAGGGGAAGGGCTAAAGACCCAAGTGGGGCACAGCCGGAAGGCTGTGTCCAGAAGAGGACACAGCAGTCCTGAGAGCAACATGGGTCCTAATGATAGAACAGACAGCCGCGAGACACCGCTAGATGAAGGCACCCTGGAGAACCAGAGCTAATTCCCAGGATGGCCAGCAGGAGGAGCTACAGTGGTGAGACATGTGCCGTCACACTCAGGTTTAAAGACACCCCTCACCCTTCCCAAACTTAGAACCATTTCAATGAGAAGCTCTAGGGCCTCCATACTTTTGAGCAGGGGTTTGAAAAAAGGACTTGTTAGGGCCGCAAAATTCTCCAAAAACTCCAGTCACACTGAGTATGCTCCAGCCTAAGGCTCCAGGGGCTGACCAGAACATTCCTTGCAATTGGCTGTCCAGGGGCCACGGAGCGGGGAGGAGGGGCAGCTGGGCATAGGAACTGAGAGCTAGGAGCTTGTTTTTCTGTCTTTTCAATGCTCCCTCTGCTGGCACCAAGGAAATGTGGAAGAGGAAGCTGCTTAACTCAAATGTAGAGGGGACAAGAGCCAGGTGGGTGGAGGTTGCCCTGGAGGGAGGAGATTCAGACAAGGACTCTTTAGTGGTAGGAAGCCAGTTTGTGGTGAGACAGGCTGGGCAAAGAGATTGGGACAAGGAGCCATCAGGAGATACCAGGACTAGGAGAGGGGAGACTGAAGTTAGATGAAGGATCTAGAGGGTCAAGAAATGGTACTGGTTAAATAAGGAGATTGGGACAAAGGGTCAACAGGGAAACGGCGATGATGAGCCTGGGAAGGGTGACTGAAACTGGAAGCTAGGTTGTTGGAAGCGAAGACTAGGATTTGGAAAGGGAACCCTAAGGGAAACTGGGAATGGCTAAGTGAGGAGACTGGGGCTGGGAAGAGGAGCTGGATGCGGGAGGGGGAGCAGAGAAGGCAGGTCTAAACCAGGGCTGTGCTGGATGGAACAGGGGCAGAAGGCCCTGTGCCTACTGGAGCACATTCCCCTCAGAGGCTGGGGTAGGGCAGTTGTTGTTCTCCCCCCCACCACCACTTTCTCTGTGTAAATTGGGAAGATCATTGAGTCATCAGAACTCCTGGATCTCCTGAGATTTCTGTACCTTGTGATGGCAGGAGGCTGAAGATCAGAATTGTGTGTGGAATTGTTTGTTTCTTGATCCTCAGCTCCAATAGGCTTTCCCACTGGAATGATCAGGCCATGGAAGGCGGAGAAACATGTAAGGTCAATGTAGAGGTCATAATTAACTTACTAATGTATTCTCTGCTGAATTGGTGGGAGACAGTGTGTTGACAGCAGAGTTTTCCCATTCCTTGCTCACCCAGGGAGCTGAATACATGTAGAGCATCTTTTCCTTTCGTGGGATTGAGTGGAGTGGGAATAGTAGTAGCAGGCCTGTTCATCACCTAACCTTCATGCTGCTCGAATGGCTTTTGCTTCCTTCTACATGCAGAAAGAGGGAAGACTTTAGCTCTTTGCCAATACGCTAATACTTACTCAGCACAAAAGATGTACAGGAATTTAAACCGCATAGAATATAGGAAGTCTTGAAGTGAATGTGCAAAATATTTTTATAACACCAAAGATTCTCTCTCCTTGTCTTCCTAGAAAAGGAGAGAAAATCTGCTTACACAAGAGCTTTCTAAGGCTTAAACGTTCTCTCTGTCTTTCAGTCTCTCTGTTGTGCATTGTCTCTGAAGACTTTTGCATGAGCTACGCTAAATGGCTTGTAGGATTTAACCATTTTCTTTACTCACCTACTTTGAAAGAATTATTTAGGCTTTCTACATTGTAATTAATGTGAAATGGGAGGGTCCTCCTGTTTAGAACTTATTTCCAAACTGTAAAACATTTTTGCATCATTAAAAAGAATCTGCTGGTGGAGATTGTTCCCTCACATCCCATGCCATCTCCACTCTCCTTTAGAAACATCTGTGAGGCTATTCTCCTTTAGGTATGCATATAACTCTCATTCACTTAACAAGGTGCATCAAAGGGTGAAAGCAGACTGAAATCATTTGGAGGAAGGATGACCAATCCTCTTATTATGAAAGTCTAATGAAATCTCAGCCAGAACTCTGATTTAAAGATGCAGGTGGTGGACCACAGGGGGCCTCAGTTCCATATAATGCCTTGGGAAAAGTAAGCCTTTAATCTGACTGGCACTATTTCTCATTGTGGATGATGATGTTGAAAATAGAAGCTGTGCTCTTATTACCAGTGTATTGAATCAGACTCTTTTACATTCTGGTAACTGGGGGTGGGGAACCTGTTATACACTAGGATTTTTTTGTCTGCTAAAGTCATTATAAAATGTAAACGAATGCATTGTGAGCCAAATCTGAATTACAAATACCCTGTGTGGAGTTTTATGTGAATACTATGCAATTTCTGTTTATCCTTAACAGCTATGGGCATGGATAGGATTTTGTCACACAGCATTCACTAAATGCTCATGCGTCTGTTAAACTGGAAAACTTTCACAGTTCAGATTATAATTGTTTAAAGCACCGCTTTAGGGCAAATGTGTTTTTATTCTGGAATCACTCAAGTGTGAGCATTAAAATTATACATCTGTGAGACGGAAGTCTTTGAAGATATTGTATTATCAGTGAGTGGCAAGGCGCCTGGGAATGATACAGCTAAGGGTGTAGCTAAACCCCTATTTTCAGGGGGTACTGACTCAGGATGAAGTAGAAGCTTATTAGTTTTTGGTTAATTGATTTTATTTATATAATTAAAACATGCCTACATTTCTGAAAATAAGTGTTTTACAGGTGGCTACCTCAGATCCAAGCTTTACTTTTTGTAGTGATTGTGAAATATATCAGATTCACAGCCCTGGAGACTGAAGTCCTCTGTTTGTACAGAGAACAGGTACAACATGGGCAACAGTAGGATAAGCCTCCTCGCATTGCTCCCGCCCAAGTCCACAGAGTATTTACTGTGGATGAAATTTACCTCTATGCAGAGCATCAGCATGAGGTTGATATGCCACTTAAGTATGCTCTCCTTTGAGGGCAAAAGGTAAGTGGCTCATAGGTATTGCATGAACCCTCTGCACAGAGTGAATTTACCTTACTGGAACAAATTAATGTAGCAATTGGTCCTGAACTGGAAAAACATCGCAGCCCTAATTTTGATAATGTAACATTAAAGACTGATGTAGCTCTTGTAAGGCATTCAAAAGGGCAGTGAAATACACAGCTGCCAGTCAATGGCCTCGATCCAATAATCCTTGAATAGTGTGAAATCTGCTTTTCCATGGGGTCACATCAAAATCAAACACATTGATTGTGCTCATAGCAGCAGTGAATTGCTAGAGATTACCCTGCTAGCAAAACTTTTCTATTACTACATATGTATTTTATTATGTACCATAAGTTTATATAATGCATATTGTCCACATCTTGCGGTACTCATTAATGTGTCTGTACCCTCCCAGTTCTAGGCTGCGGCGGGGGCTAAATCAGCCCTCAGTGTAAGTTAGCAGCCCTGGGTGGACTGCCTAAATTATGACAGGCTATGAGGCCAAGCCTACCAACCCAAAATAGCCATACTAATGTCTGCTACAGCTCCAGGGTTTGCAGAGTGAGCTTCATAAAGAAAGTCTTACTCAATTCTTACATCAGCAAAATTCTCACTTGGCTGGGTCTGACCTCTTTACACTGCCACAGGAATGCAAATGTTCTATTGCAGGTGGGAGAATCCCGCCCAGGTCCTACCAAATTGCAATCTTATTTAGCGTTTACAATCCAAATTAACTTGTGCTGTATGCAAGACTGATGCATTTTTAACAGGAATAGCTGAATTTTTCAGGTGTTGCAGACTTTAATGTTCATTCTTCATCTCAACCTAAGGCAAAACTAATTAGAAGCACTCTCTTGTTGTTTGAAGAATAGTTTCAAGGCTGTCTTAAACTATATTCTATGATTTCTGAGATTCCATGTGATTACACAAATAAATTATAGAAAAGGTGGATCTGGAATATCTAACTTGCCATTCTGTCTTCTGGTACAAACGTGTAAATGTGGTACCCAAGAATGCTTATTTTTAAGGAGACACCCTTTGAAATAACTCTGCTTAAGGCTGTACTTTTAGGAGTGGTATTATGGTCAGTGTACATGTTGGTTATACTTCTGAAAATGGAGCAAAACAAAATGGTGCTATAATGTGATTAAGAGGAAAGGATGAGTAACCAAAATATGAGATAGTCACAGATGGATAAATACTGAAGTGTTTAGATGTACCCAGATTTAGACAATCTGCATGGAACTTATCTCTAGCAATAAGGCCACAAAGTTTTCAGTTAATGTTTCTTATTTTATTGCTTAAAATCTCAGTATTAGTTTGACATACTCTGTTCAGCTTCAACATGTTCTGGCTTCTTCTGGCAGGTCAATTAAAATGTGATGCTGTGGAAGATATGAAGATGTCATTTTATTCTTACTTTGGAACAGAAATCCATGTAATGGAGAGAAAAAACAGAAGGGAAATGAGGAGTCCAAACATAAATTAATACATGCCTAAAATTGATGCTTGCCATCTAACATTACTGTGCATATGGCAGGAGTGCGCAAGAAAAAAAAAATCCCCAAAAAGCTGATGCAGCTGAACAAGGAGGTGAAAATAGTTGTAAGGGTAAAAAGGTAGGATATAAGCCTTCAGCTAGGAAGGACCACTGGAAATGTTACGAAATGAACAGAGGAACTGGAACAAGCTGATGAGAACTGCAAAGATGAAAATGGAAAGACTGAAAGATAAAGGAAATCATAAAACTTTTTTTATTAATTAAGTGCTTATAGACAAATTGAAGTACAGTATACATCAGTTAATAACCTCCAATTCTAAACATATCCCTGGGTGATTGTAAAGTCCCCATAGTGATGTCCAGAAAGAATCTGCAAATTAATGTTTTTGTTGGGATAGATGACTTCACCAGTGGAGACTGAGGCCCTGATCCTTCAAGAACATAAACCTGTGCTTAACTTAAGGGGTGCTATTGAAGCCAATATGTCCACTCACATGCTTAAAGATAAACATGTGCATGAGTGTTTGCAGACTGGGGTAAGTGACCCTACAAAGAATTTGTTTGCTTTACAATTAGGATTGTGCTCCATTTTGCTCCTTCACAAGGTATAAAGAGGTGTGAATATTGGTTTTATTTACTATTTTCTTCTGATGTTTTTAACATTAGAAATATCAGAGGAATGTTAAGTCTGACCTTCCCTGCTTTTGCTGGAAGACTTCAAGGTAACTTAATGGAAGGGATGGGTGTGCTGACTCTAACAAAATCATCCCTTCTCCAAAATATTCAATCGTTGTTAGAATTTTAATGGTGTTACTCTGATTAAAATCCTCTTTCTGTGACCAGCCTTCAGTTCTTTGAAATTTATGGTGTCATGATGTAATTAGTTCTCCAGACACTCTTCCACACTACTGAAGAACTGAATTGTCACTATTAAAAATTACAGGAAAATAATCTTTAAACCCTTTCCCCGCCACACACACACTTTCTCCCCCAAAACTCCCTGAACAAACCTACCTTGTTGTACATAGTAAAGCAGCAAGAAGGGCACAAGCCTTCTCTCCCCCACCCCACCCTTTATTTTTTCCTTTCTTTCCTTTCCAAAGTTTTGTTTAGTGTTTGTGGAGGATACCAATGCTACCTGCTAGACAGTGAAGCTAGAGGGAGCTTCATCCTTTACTATAACATTTTTGGGGGCCTTTTAACAATTAAATTATGTCTCTTAGAGCAAGTTTCAATAAAACTCTGTAAGTGAAGTTTTGTGTGTGTGTGCGTGTGTGTTTGTGTGTGTAATAAATAGGGCTGGTCAAAGAGGTTTCCTTCAACACAATTTTTGAAAACTGAGCTTTCAATCAAACTCATATTTTTGCTAAAAGTATCTACTTTGTGCAGACAGTTTCAAAAAATGTCAGAAAACTGAAATATTTTGGCCGAAACCCTAAATATTTCAATCTGGAAATGTTGTTGTGGTGCCTTATGGATGTTGTAGTTCAATTGCCTCATGTTTGTCTATGAACTGGGCAATTTTTTTTTTTTGGTAGCAATTTTCCACCCTGAAAAGAAAAACCATTTTCTGACCAGTTCTAATATATATAGTCTTCAGGAGTCGTGTGTGTGTGTGTGTGTGTGTGAGAGAGAGAGAGAATGAAAATACATACTATTGATTCTTATCATCAGTTACTGTAAGAGTAAAGGTGCCAGTACCACATGGTATTGCACAAGTCAGCAGACAAAACATGTTATAAGAAAATTATTATCAAGGAGTTCCACTCAGACAAACTCTTCTGACCAAATTTTAGTTAAATATAAGATAGGTATCATTCTGTATTTCATCAATTGTATCTTCATATACTTATCACCAATAAAGCTCTTAATCTGGCAGGGTTAATGCCTGATTCTCAGTGACTGCAGTAGGCTTTGGATCAGGCCCAGTGTTATTATTTCTGTGCTTGTCTAATATTCTAATTTAAAAGCTTTGGGCAAGGAAGGAGGTCCGGTGGTCAAGGGACTAGCCAATGACTTGGGAGACTTGTGTTCAGTTTCCTGCTGTGCGACAGACTTCCTGTGTGACCCTGGGCAAATCATCTATGATTCAGTCTCGGTGCCTCAACTCCCATCTGTAAAACAGGGATAATAACTTCCCTAACTCACAGGTGTTGCAAGGATAACCATGTTAAAAATTGTGAAGTGTCTTGAAATCTACTGAGGAAAAGAACTACATAATAGTTAGGTGTTGTTATTATATTATGTACAGCTTCTCAATTGTGTGTCCCTTGATAAATCAGGAGACATAACAGGACAAATATTTCCTTTGAAATATAACAGATTCGTTCTTCTTGATTTAGATTAAACTAAAACATGATTCAAATTCAATCCTGTAGTGGCTTATGCATGTGCTTAATGGCACACACACTGAGTAGTCCCATTGGAACGACTCACACTGCATAAAGTTGTGTAGATGCGTAAATGTTTTCAAGATCAGGGCCTAGGAGACAGGACACACTTGGAAACCCGAGAAGGATTACTTTTGAGTTGTAATTTTATTTCACCCACAAAAGAAGCAAGTCCTTAAGAGGGACTTGAATGTAAGGAAAGGAATGGCTTGGGGAAACAGCATGGGAAGGGCATTACCTGCATGTCTGGAGAAAGGTAAGGAAATTAAAGTATGGGGAGGGTGAGGGGAAGGAATTGTCATCACAGTGCAGGAGTGGATATCATTTAGGTCTACATCAACCATGTATCATGAGACCTACAAGCTGAGAAAGGATGTGTCAGTGGTTAGGGACCCTGGGTTAGAAGCTGAGACCTGGCTTCAAATCCCTGCTCTACCACATACTTCCTCTGTGATACTTTCCTTTACTTGTCTGCAAAATGGCGACCATAGTACATCCTTACCTCACTGAGCTGTTGTGGGGATAAACACTACAGCTGACCAGAAATATTCCTATAAAACATTCCATGACAAGGGTTCAGTTTTGACAAAGTTCTGACAGAACCTAGACAGGATTCCAACTCTGCTTTTTGGCAGCCTGCCTGATGGGCTGAGAGCCTGGGAGATGTGGCTTCTTGGCAGCCCAGGCTTCCAGGGTCTTCAGGGCTGGGGAGCCCACCAGGTGGACTGCCCCAGGGCTGGGGCTCCGTTCCCTTTCACTGAAAATTTTTGGTTTTCATTCCAGTTTGGAATGAACCCTAATCCTGAAATATCAAAACCCCTTGCGAAGCAGAGTTGCCTTTCTCCACCCTGCTCTACTAAATATTTTAATTATTGTGTGGATGCTCCATTGCCATGGTAATGGGTCAATAGGTGTACTTAGGATACATTGATCTTGCAACTGCTAGGCATGTGCATAACTTTAAACATCAGAGGAGAAGTCTCCCTGATATCTGTGATGCTCCTTTTAGACAACTGGTTCTTCTGGGCCAAGCAGTTTGCAATATCAGGGCCTAACTCTCCAGGATGAAACAGAATCTCCTGCTGCCACCCCCCACTCCAGTTCAATATCCAAGTTTCCGGTGAGACTTCTTTAGAGATTCTACCTATTTAGAAGCCACTTAAAAAGCAAACATTTTCTCCCTAGGGAAGTCCCACCAAAATTAAATGATGCTCATGCTTAGCTTTGCTACTGTGAGTTGTTCCACTGATGGACAGCAGTAAATTTATGTGTGTGTAGAAGTGTTTGCAGGACTGGGGCCTAAATCTATACACCAATAGCTACTACTGTAACAAATCACAGAGGCTCTTTTTTTCCCCCTCTCTCCATGGAAATATCTATATCCATCATTATCGGTGACAATAACTTTCCACCCTGTCACAAAAACTAGGGCAATGCAGCATAATCTAAAATAAAATTAGCTCTACATGGTCATTATTATGTCACAGTATTAAAACACAACACAGACTCTACTCTACCAATAGGGATAGTAGTACTGGCAGCATTCAAACACAGGCCAGATAGGCTCCGATGCTGCTATGAACGCCGGCGGGGTGCCACATGGAGCTCAATTCAACATCAGGGCCTTGGAGGGCTCCTTCTTTTACCTCTATGTTAACAAAGGGGAGTGGGAAGAACAGATGCCAGAAATTGACATACTGTTAATGAGAAGGGGTGGAGGATAGGAAGGAGATGTGGAGAGAACAAACACAAAGAAAATTAGATCATGTCAGGAGAAAAAATATTAAAATTAAAAGATCTGATGATAGAACTACAGATGACATCAATTTCCAAAATAAAGAATGACAAGAACTACAGGGGCTCCTGTGTCAGTGGTTCTATGGTGGTAACTTTAAGCACAAGAAGCAGCTGATACTCGAAAAGCATCCAGACTGTTATCACAGAAATATATCAAAATTAAAAAAGCACATGACTATATCCAGTACTAAATGCCCCTGATTCCTTTCCACCCAGGTCTCCACCCCTGCAAAGGGGGGATATAGCCCTTGTCCTAGGAGCTGATTTCTCTGTGACTATCTCGCCTCCAGTGAACTCTCTAATATGGCATCACCCTCAGAAGTCCTTCCCAACATGCTCTCCTGATAGCTGTTTCTTTAAATATAAGTGAGACAAGCAGCTGCAGGCCTAAGGTGGCCATTTTACATCTGTCTACTGCATGTGAATCTTCCTTCTAGTTGGCGTGTGTTTGTCTCGTGCTAGCTTTCTCTGACTCTTGAAGAGGTGGCACAACTTCTTGGGATCAATCTGCTGTAGACAATTGTCATAATTATAGGAGGAAGCATATTGAAAAGTTGCCTATACACTGAATGAGCCAGGGGTCCCGTGGGGAAAAATGTATGTGATCATATCATGAAAGACTATATCAGAATGCATATGCAAAAGGTAGGGTGACCAGATAGCAAGTGTGAAAAATCGGGATGGAGGTGGTGGGTAATAGAAGCCTATATAAGAAAAAAAACCAAATATTGGGACTGTCCCTATAAAATCAGGACATCTGGTCACCCAGGCACAAGGGGTCTGAGTTAAGGTTGTATGGGTAACCTTAATTCTGGCATTTCCTAACTTATCATTGCTTGATTTTGAAATCTTAATGTTCTTTTGAGGTATTTCTCTCCCACTGTCTCCCACAATGTAACTACTTCTATCACACAAGCTTTCACTAAACTCCTGACCTTCAGCCACCAAGCCACATGTAGCTACATGTGAGCTAAAGGAAATCTTCCTTAGCTAATAGAAGTAGCAGGCTAGTTGTATTTGCCTCTAACCCCCACTCCTTGCTAGCAGGTCCCTATGCTGCTAGGGGAGGGTTAATTGGGTTATGCTGACTCAGTGAGGTGGAGGTGGCTCACTCCATTACAGAATTAACCTCTGATCTTGTTGGAGTAATCATACCTAATACATATTTTATGTTACAAGAAGAATTGACTGCTGTCAAAGTTATTCTGGCTCAGTTTGTTCTCACTTTACCAAAGGTCCACAGTGGTAGAGCTCTAGTAAATATCCTTCTGAGATAGTCACTTTACTCTCTGTGACATTGCACTCCACATGCTTTATTGAAAATATGCTTATAAATGTGAATATGATGTAACTGGAATAAGCTTTATGCAAAAGGTCTCTTGTAAGGTATAATTATAAATCTTATAATCTACTGAGTGTGTTCATCCTATTTGTTTGTATATATTATTTCTATATCTGGAGTTAGGAGAATAAGATATAAACTTGTATTTCTAATGTAACCATATTAAGTGGAAATCATTAAGGGTGCTTCAGAATGAATTGGTTGTAAATGGCTCTCTTTACTTGTAAGCCTTTCTTATATGTGTACATGAGTGCCAGCCAGTGAGTAATGAAGTCTCACAGGACATGTGATCATGTCACATGATACTGGAATCCATCTTAAACCTGGTGCTTTTCCATTTAGAAAGAGGGATGGGGACCCAGAGAGACAAAAGATTCCCGCCTTGTGCCAAAGCCATAAAAGAACAAAGGGGGCCAGTCATGAAAAATCCCCTAGTTACCACCTGAGCTGGAACTAACAGGAACTGTACCAGACTAAGAAGGAGTCTAGTCTGTGAAAGAAGCTTATTGGAACATCTCTGAGGGTGAGATTTAACTATATTCAGTATCTTAATATTTTGGGCTTAGACTTGCATGTTTTTGCTTTATTTTACTTGGTGACTTACTTCGTTCTGTCTGGTATTACTTGAAACCACTTAAATCCTACTTTTTATACTTTATAAAATTACTTTTGTTTATTAATTGACTCAGAGTAAGTAATACCTGGGGGAGCAAACAGCTGTGCATATCTCTCTATCAGTGTTATAGAAGGTGGACAATTTATGAGTTTACCCTCTATAAGCTTTATACAGAGTAAAACAGATTTATTTGGGATTTGGATCCCATTGGGAGCTGGGTGTCTGGGTCCTGGAGACAGGAATACCTGCTGAGTTTTCAGTTAAAAGCCTGCAGCTTTGGGGGCATGGTTCAGACCCTGGGTCTGTGTTGCAGCATGTCTGGCTCAAAAAGACAGGGCTCTGGAGTCCCAAGCTGGCAGGGAAAATGGGCTCAGAGGTACTTTCAGCACTCAGGTGACAGTCCTAAGGGGGTCTCTATGACCAAACCTGTCATACTCTTATTGAAGCTACTTAGACTACCGTTGGGAAAGCAGGGTGCACGTTCTTCTACAGACTATGCTGTTCAACTCCCCAATTTTGGCAAAGGTTGTGGAGAAGACCTCCAGATGGTGGTTGATTATCAGGGGAATTGCTATCTGGAGTCCAGGCATGGTGTTGCCTTCAGTCAAGGTCATGTCACAAACCCATCTATCCACTGGGTATAGGAACAAAACCAGCTAATGCTGTGGAAGGGCTGGGAACACACTAAGTGGGAGAAGACAGCTGTGTTTGTGATGTAAAAACTCCAACATTTATTGACTAGTTTCTTTTCTTCTGCTGGAACAGGAATCCTCTCTTAAAAACAAACAAATGAACAAAAACATCGGAGTGCTCCACTTAGGGCATAATAGCCTTGTGATTTCGCTATCTGGGGAAAGTAGCAGCAGCCACCCCCAAAAGACTAGGAGATTTCTGTAGGAGAAGGGAGCCATTATAAATAAACATTGTTCTTTTAAATATGACTTCCAAAGAAGAAAAATATATTTAGCTCTTAATTGCTTCCTCATGATGTATAAATAAGGCCTCAAAGGTTTATTTGAATTTTTCAACCTTAAAATAACTAGCCATTGGATGTCTTTGTAGTGTTTGTGTTTCCTGGAAAAACTGAGAACCGGGGTGGTAGCTTTCTCTGGCCCCAGTTGCAGCGGCTGGGGTGTTGAATTTTTTTACGGAAAGCTTTTCTCCCACAGTTTGGCAAGCATATGATTTAAATAGCTGTTAACAAAAGCAGAGTTTCATACAGTCTGACTAAACATTCTTTAGCACTTGTCCTGGATGACATCATCCATGGCATTATTTTGGGGAAGTTCTATGGCTTGTGTTATGCAGGAGGTCAGACTAGATGATCACAGTGGTCCCTTCTGGCCTCGGAATTGATGAATCCCCAGTATTTTTATTCTTCCAGTAAAACAAGTTAGGTCTTGATTCAGGTGTAGTGCACAGGCAGACAGCAGTATCCGTGCTGAGCTCCACTGACTTCAAGGAGGCTCTTTGTGGGCACACAAGCTAGTCTGCATGCTGCAGGAGTAGAGCTTAAATAAGATCTGAATTTTTCATGAAGAAAACCAAGAAGAATGAAAATAATTGAAAACCACACCACCTTCAGCCTTCTGTATCTATCATAAAATGCAAAAATTGTCAGAGACATTTTTTTCCTTTGCAGGTCACCTCTCTGAAAAGCCAGCTATGCTCAGTGGGAGATGGGAGGAGGCATGCTAATTCATCAGAATGGAAATATTAAAAAATATTTCCCTGTCAATGAATGTTTCAATGAGGAAGGTTAAAAAGGGGAATATGTAAAATAGGAAATTAATTTTTAAATAGAGGAACTATATATTTTCTGAATGTCTGCTTTCTTGTGTTGCAAATTGTTATGGGAGCCGGAAGAGAGCTTAAACAGAAAGAACTGGGCTGTCATCAGACGACAGAGGATGCTTTAAAATCCCCCTCCCCCCATACTAGAAAATAAACCTTTTGAAATTATTTGTCAATTATCATGATTTTTCCTTCCAAAAGCCTCCATCCTATCACAGATAAGCCTTTTGCTTGTAATGTCTACTGATGGATTTAGTACCTACAGCTGTGAGAAACGATTCTGACAAGGCTAAGATGTGGTGTATACAGAAAAATTGTTTAAAAATTCAGATCCTGCAGATGGACAAACTAGAGTTCTTTGTCTTTCCATAGAGCTTGGAGATTATTATCAGTGGTACTACTGGTATCTTCATCCAGGTGCTTTGTGCCTTACAGCTAATTAGCCATTTGGAAACTGACACATTCCTCCAAGGACTGCTTCTAAGGCTAGCAACCATAATACTTTATCCTTTTAGAGTTCTATTCTGGTCTTTCAGTTGCAGTTGTTTTAAAATGCTCTACTTGAAACAAATGGATTCCTGACCTTGGAAAGGTCTCTATATAATGCATTTTTTAGTTAGTGTTGGAGTCAATTTTTAAGAGTATACACAATTCCCATTCAACTCAACAGGGGTTGTGAGGTTGAAATACTTTTATAAGAGTTTTTTGAAAATATATCCCTTCACCAGAATGGAAGAGACTGTTGAAGAGACTTGTGATTATCTCTGCGATACATGCCTCCAGTGCCACACTAAATTTCTGGGCTAGCCTTAATCTACAGCAATATTATATCTGGGATTGAGAACGACTGATTCAAATTCATGCCCCTCTGAAAGCTTAATACTTCCACCATTATAGCTTTTCTTTGTTATTGGGGTGTATGTTGAGAACAAATGAGCCCTTAAGCTAGAAGAAGCTAAACCAAATTGGCATCACCTACCACTATTTTGCACAATAAAGCCCCAATCTTGCCAACACTAGCTTGTGTGTAACTTTAGTCACATGAGCAGTTATATTTGAGTCAAGAATTAGTTACACATGTTTCTAAAATTAAGTGTTACTATATGACATCCATTACCTTACCAAATACACTGCAGCATTTTGTTACTGATGTGATGCCATTGCATTGTTAGTTTAGAGTCCATAGTAACAAATTGTCAGAAACGTGAGAACAGTAAATCCTGAAAGTCTATAGATTTGGGCATTTAGCTCCCTTAGGCTGTTCTAAAAATCGTAGCCTAAATTTTCAAAGACGACCAGCTATTTTGGCTGCCTCCATTTGTTGGATACCCAACTTCAGACATTTTAAAGTGACCTGATTTTCAGAAGACCAAGTACTGAGCACTTCCTGCAAATCAGCCCTGTTAAAGGGTTCCCAAGTTAGGCATACAAAAATGGAGGTATACAAAATCACCAGTCACTCCTAAAAATTGGGGTAAATCAATATTTGTTGGGTAACAGCTATACTGTCACTATTTTTCAGATCTACTATCAAAGGTATAATATCAAAATCTTTTAATGTTAGAATTTAATTTTTAAACTTAAACATGGAATGTAGTAGAAATATTTAAAATCCATTCCCACTATTGAATTCACAAGTAACTTAAATCCAAAGTAACTAAATTGTAAAAAATGCTTACTACTTGAGCTTGGGAAAAATATTTTCACAGTGAGGGAGATCCTTGTGGATCATTCTGCAACTATATTATGCACCATTAAAATTTGATTTCCACACTATCTTTTTAAGTTTAGTTTTGGACAAGTCAATGAACTTTGTATGTAATTAAGGTTGCAGTAGTAAACTTTCATAGATATTTAGGTCAGAAGGGACCATTATGATCATTTGTTCACGTATTCCTCAAGTAGTTTCTAATATGCATCTAGAACCACATTGTTATAGGATTTGAAGCAATATTTCTGTAGAATTCAAAATGTACAGTATGTAAGATACAGTAATATTTTATGATAACATGCTTGTCATGATGCCAACCCTTACATTTTCAGCTGCTGTGGCTTTCATGCCACCATGAAGTTATGGGCCAGATATGTATCTGGTGTGAAGTGGTCACTGAAGTCAATGAACTACACTGATTTCTACTAACTGTGGATTTGGCCTATGGCCTTCAGCAGAGAGTTATTCCCTTGTTCGATGAGAAATTAGTGGCAAAGGACTGAATATTATATATGTTTGTTTACAATATGTACACATGTTCCTGTTAGTGACTTGAGAAGGAATAACTATGAAACAAACAAAAAGAAAAGGAGTACTTGTGGCACCTTAGAGACTAACCAATTTATTTGAGCATAAGCTTTTGTGAGCTACAGCTCACTTCATCGGATGCATACTGTGGAAAGTGAGCTGTAGCTCACGAAAGCTTATGCTCAAATAAATTGGTTAGTCTCTAAGGTGCCACAAGTACTCCTTTTCTTTTTGCGAATACAGACTACCATGGCTGTTACTCTGAAACCTATGAAACAAACAGTGAGCAGGCTCAATTTATAATTCAGAAAGCTGCTGTTTTTAAAAACCTTTAGCTGTCTTCTTCCTTCGCTTCTTGTACCAATGTGATTCTAACCTCCGTGACTGTGCTTACCAAAGCCATTACCTACTACTACTTTCTCCCTTCTACCACCATATGAAGTGGGGCACGGAAACCCAATGGATTCCCAACATGAACGTCACTCACTTCATTGCCATCGTATCCTCAGTTTCTGGATTCCGTGGAGAGTTCTTCATAATGATGTGGAGCCACGGAAGGAAGAGGTAGAATAAGCAACTGGTAGGCTGTGCTCCACCATGTCACCTGTTGTAAAACAATAAGGAAATCTTTAAAACTCTCTTTGGACTAGGAAAAATGGCTGTTAGCTAACAATGATTGTAAAAAATGGCTTTGTATCTAGTGTTGACAGAAAGAGACATGGGTAAAATAATAATGGTTGACCCTAGGGGGAGCATCAGACACAAGCCTTGCCTAGGCTAGGAAAACTGGTTGCAAGTTAATGTAGCTTGAGGTTCTATTCACTTTCCATCCTTCATGGCAATGGTGTGGGAACCTCTCACCCCTTTAGGAGGTTTTTTCAAAGGATGAAAGGGATGCGGAATAGCTCAAAGTAGGGGAGGTGTGTGTGTGTGTGTGTGTAACTATAAGGGATCACCTGGCAGTGAGAGTGTGTAAATTCTCTGGGGCAGGAACTGTGTCTACTTGTGTCTGTACAGCACTTAGCAAAGTGGCTAAGAGGTGTCCCATGATTTGGACATTTCCTTACTTTTAATGGTTTGTGTTTGGCGGGATTGTTGCACTTAACTAACCATCATTCCTTTTCATATGTTTCTTTTGTTTATGGAATGATACTACTGTGTGCATGTTGCTTTGTCCTGATCCCATCCTCATTGTGTACTAGAGTTACGAACACTTAATGTGCATGGCTATCACATCACTCATATACAACAGCTGTTTTCTTTTTCCTTTTGGCTACTTCATGCACTTTATTTATTATTAAGCTGCACCTGAAGGAGACTCTATTGTGCCATTAACTAATATTTTATCATTGGTTTCACTACTGTTCTTTGAGTGCCAAGCATCACATGGAATGGCTTTCAGTGTGAGGCAGCTGTCTGGAGTCCATTATAATGAATAATGTTGTTGATGTGCAATCCAAGCTCTTGAGAATTTTCTAATTTGGATTTAGTGTTACATGGACAGAGAGGGATGTACTGTGACAAGGAGTGACATGATTGCTTTTATTACAACATGTGGTATTCAGAATGTTAAAATCTATTCTGCGTTTTTAACTTTCATTCAGTGATTCTTCAAGATGCCCAGGGCTCCTGGGAGGTACCATGTGTGCCCTTACAATGGAAGTTAGTGGGAGCTAAGAGTGCACAACACCTTGTGGGATTGAGACTTTATGGGATACAGTGTATTTTCAATTCAAGGGTGAAATCCTAGCAAACAAAGAGGGTAACATGCCACTAAAAGTAAAATGAATAAAGGTTCAATCTAGTAAAAATTCCATCCTGTCTCCATGCTGTGCAACTCTCTGGAAGCTGATTTACCAGAGCTGCTTCAACCTTGCTCCGTGCAGTTGAATAGAGCAGTAGGAGATTTACAAGTGTGTGGAAAGAAGAGCTATCTTAATAATCAGAATGGAGACTGTTGAAAATTGTAATCCTTGATTAAAAACAGCTTGCAGCTATGGCAAAATGGGGGAAATATGCCAGAAATGAACATTTAAATTTAATTATTACCATTGACGTTTGTATTACAACATTTACTGTAGAAATTTACTGTAGAAATGCTCAAAAAAGAGAATAGTGAACATTCAAAATGCTTAATTCAGAAACTGATAAAAATCCTAAGTATTGATTTGGGAGACTGGAAGTGAAATGGAAATTCAGGGGTAAGTCACAATCCCAATCCCTTGTGAGATACAGAAGTGTTACATACCTGCTGAAGAATTGTGGTCTACCCTCCTCCTTACAAAAGAGGGTAAATGAAATATACAGGATAGATGTTTGATACATGGTCTACTGGGTTCAGAAAATTTCCAATGGATTTGAAAAAATCTATTACATTTGTGTAGTAGGCTTGGTGCTTTCAAATAAAGAGCAATGACGAAAAATTATTAAACTGAAAAGATATTTCTTGCCACTAGAACATATGGCTTAAAATCAACATTTACGTTATCATGTTTCCACTTACCACCACATATAGGTGTTAGATAAGCATTTATCCTTGATTAAATATAAACTCAGAAGCAGTGATGTTTGTCAGAAGTGCTTGAGATTAGAATTCTTGCACCCATGTGTACTGTAGGCAGATGCCTTAAACCAATAAAATACAGTATTTTAAAATCTATAACACAAAGGAGCAGTGCCATTTCAGAAAATGCTTTGCTGAGGAAAGAGGACTGGAAAAAATATTTGAAGTCTTCATGTTTTCAAATTGTATGAGTTATGTGTTTGAAGCTGGAAAGAAGCCCAAGGCAATTGCTCTCTCATAGGCTGAATCAGTTTTTAGCATCAAGAGAAAATATACTGTTCTTGAAACACTGCACACTTCAGATTAGTATAACAACTTCGGTAATGATGTAGTTACTGTAAACTTCCCACTTTCTCAATCCATTTGCAATATATAATTTTAAGATGCCTCAAGTATGTCACTGCTGCTTAGTTTATATTTCATTGAAGATAAATGCTTACCTAATGCCTTGTGGTGGAGGTGAGTGGAACTGTACCTATGTAACCATGTTGATTTTAAGCTGTCCTTTCTGAACAGTGAGAAATACATTTGTTAGCTTAATGTTTTTTTATCAAGGTTCATGTCTTGCAAGCACCAAGTCTGCTCCACACAAGTAATAGCAGACTTGTCAACTTTAGTGGAGCTTTCCTTAGTGCCAGAGGTCCAAGATTTATAATAAGCCTAGCCCAATACATTATCCAAAATGTTGTTAAATGCATTTGACATGACACTGATGAAAACAATAGGAGAGAAGTCATCAGTCACTACAGACTTTTGTGTGTGTGTGTGCTGCAGCCAAAGAGCCACTATGATTTCAGACACATTCAACAGAGCAGGTATATTTCAAATGATCATACACTTCACAAATACAATAATCCATGAATGCTCATGATCCTCTGTTTTCAGCTGAGCACATATACTAGTCTTCTTCAGTGATTGGCTCCGGTACTAGCAAACTGATTTAGCAGTAGCTAAGCTAGCATGAGGGACAGTATCCAATGGCATGTTGTACTGACACTGCTCAGGTGACCCCTTTAAGTTATCTAAAGTATAAGATGTTTTCATGTAAAACGTCTAGCTTTTGTGGTGGCAAAAACTGCCCTTCGAAATGGGGGCTGATGTAAATTCCGCTGCCAGATTGAAACAATAGCTCTAAGAGATGTGAACTGCTACCTTTCATCTCAATAGGTGTTAATGTTGACATTTAATTATGATTAGCACTGGGGGACTAATGGTTGGGGTTTTTTTTTTTTTTTTTTAATTCTCTGGCAATTCTGAAAAATTGAAAAAAGTTTAGTTTCAGGTTGACCCAAAGGGGAAAAAAAAACATTTTGAAATTTTTTTGAAAATTCTCAGCAAATTGAAAATAGTTTTGATTTCAGGCAGTTTGACAAAAGCAAAGGAACAGGCTAGAGGAGGTGCTGCCTCCTCCCTTACAAGCGTTAGCCCAGTGGTTAGGAAATTGACTGAGAATGTGGAAAACCTGTGTTCAATTCCCAACTCGTGTAGAGAAACAAGTTGAAGGTGGGGCTCCCACACTGCGGAGAGTGACCCAGTCACTGAGCTACAGAGGTGTTCTCTTTCTGTGGCCCAATGACTATCCATTACAATGGCTGTGAATTTTTACTATAGATGACAATGGATAGTCATTGGGCCAGGGAAGCAGAGGCAGACTGGCTCTCTAGTCTGGCAGTAGCACTCCCAAATATGGGAAACCCAAGTTCAAATTCTTGCCCCAATGACTATTTATATACAGTAGAACAGCTTCAACAGGAGAGACTGAGACAGCTCCATAGCAGAATATTCCAGAGGTCCAGAACGGTCTCCTGCAATGTGGGAGACCCAAGTTAAAATCCCCTCTTCTGTATCCCAGGTGAGTGCCCTAACCACTGGGGTGAAACTTATAGAGGCACCTCCTCCTCCTCCTCCTCCCTGTGTTTTATGAATCTAGTCCACCTTTGTTTTTGTCAAAATGCTTGAAATTAAAACACAGTATTTCCAGTTGGGTCAAAATGTTTTGATCTTTCAGTGTCATCAAAACTATTTGGCAAAGTTGACCCAAATTCACAAACAGTTTTCGTTGATGTGAAACTGCACATTTTGGCTAATAAACCATTAGCCAAAAAAAAAATCACTTAACTCCAATTATGACAATTTAAATGTTAACTCCTCTTCATTGCAGATGATTTTAGCAGAAACGTCCGTGTACTACGGGCTTGTTCTGAGACCTTGGGCAGTTGAGTAGGGCACCACCTCTATTTTTCCTGAACATGACCCCCTAGGCGACATTAAATACACTAGTATGAAGTTATGCCTCTGTGTAAGAACTTTTCATTTTTCTGTGTCGTACAAAGAGAGATGGATAAATTAGTGTTAAAAAAAAAGAGGTATTCACAAATATTCAACCAAAGAAAAGCAGAATTCTGTTCATGAGACTTTTTATTCACTTCCCAGAATGAACTGATTTGTAGCAGTGAATTTCCATTCTCAAAAATGGTAGTAGAAAAAGTGTTTGAAACTCGCATTCAAATTTGTATTGACATGGCCATCTTGAAAACTCTTTATGCATTTGGGAGTCACTCCAGGAGGGAATAGAAACACCAGGCATGTGACTGACAGCACAAATTGTGAAATACAAAGAGAGATTAATCAAGCCAATAGTCATGGTGAACAGTCCACATACGCTCTCTTCCCTTGGTCCCGCAATTGGGGCACTTCATGGGGAGATGTGTTTACACAGAGTCCCATGGACTTCAGTGGGACGTACGGGTGCCTGGGCTTATCCACAAAGATGTGATTGCAGGATCACGGGCTGTAGGCTGAAATATGTTTGTATAAACCACTCTTTTGAAACATTTCAAATATACAAATTCAGAGAAACTAGGAGTCCCCCCTCTAGAAGAATAATAAACAAAAATAGGGGCTAAAATTCACAAAATAAAGGGGCTGATGGAAATAGCCATGTTCTAATTATAAGATAATTAAGATAGCACTGGTGCAATACACTTAAAAGAGAATATATATATTTCCATTTGCTTATTAAATATCAGAAATCACCAGATTTTGAAGGCCCGTAGTGGCTCCTTTTGATGCTGGATGATAGATTGCAGTATGTATATAGGGCCAAATGTTTCTTAATCTATCAGCTTAATAATTTAATTCTGTCCATGTTTGCTATTTCTACAGCATAATAAAACACACACAGGAAGCACTCTGATATCTTACATATTATATCTTTATACAAGAGTACAGTCAAGAAGCAAAGGGTGAATGTACCGACTGAAAGCTTTGAACATTCAAGTACTGTAGTACATAAAATGTCTGCCTGTGTTGGCCGATTGCCATTCATTGGATTTAAGAGGTGAATCTGAAGAAAAGAAAATGTGGTGGGGGGAATTACTAGATGTTTCTGTAATAAATATAAAAAGGGTTTCTAGGTTAGACTAACATACATAAGAGAAGCAGCTCTGGCTTAACTCTCATCATAAATATTACAAAATCTCATTCTTCCCTTGGTGGTAATAGCAGATTGTTGAAGCACAGAGTCCTGTCCCTGCATGCTATGCCTAATTAGCATTACGTCCTTTCTTTGCAAAAATACCCCTCTCCAGAAAGCATGCAGAAATGAATTATCACCATTGCAGCAGAGTTTTGCCGGGAGTGGGGGGGGGGTCCTTGCATAATGAGATAAAGGTAAAGCTCACAACCAATTTCCATGATGCTTTGGAAGCCAGCTTTCCACCCTTGGATAAATAATAAAAGAAAAGAAAAATGTGAAGTTCCACTTTTTTTTTTTAACTTAAGCTATTGGGCTTAATTATCCAATATATTCCATAGCTTTTATGTCAGTAAAGCTGTAGTGACTTCAGTGAACTCATACTGGCTTGTGCCTGGAGTAATGCACTGTAGAGGGAGGCTCCTTTTTTGCGAGGCGTATATTTTTCTGTATCATTCTTACACTTGGTGTGCATCATCCAGAAAATCTGCTGATGGAAAAGCTATCAACAGTTTGGAGATCTCAAAACTGAGACAGTTATATAGTGCTGAATTCTGCAAGCAGAAGGGGAAAATTATAAAATGCCATCTAATTACAGGAAACTTTACTCAGGCCCCTTGTGCATATTCAGTAAGATGCAGCTTTGAATTACATGAATAGGTATTAGTTTTCACATAAAGTGTTATATATTCATTTTTTACTACATCCGTATATTATATGTATGCAGCATCTTGTACTGGGTTACTGTAGTATGAATGGTTTCAGAGGAACAGCTGTGTTAGTCTGTATTCGCAAATTGGTTAGTCTCTAAGGTGCCACAAGTACTCCTTTTCTTTTTGTAGTATGAATGGCAAAATCTGGAAGAGTTGCATTTAAGATGCAGTGTGAATGAAGCAGGGCTTCATTACAGCCTTGGCTCATTCACTGTTCACCTTAAAAGATGCACCTTACATTGTGGAAAAAAGTGTTGATGATTGAGAAACGCAATAATTCTGTTGGGAGCTTTCCTATGGCTCTTGCAGCACCACTGCAATGTAAAGGAGGTGATGATGACTATGACACATTTGGAAGTGGAATAAATTTTGTCAAGGAATGCGAGAACATAAAAATGCTTCTCCTGGCCTGTTGAGTGGTCTAGTGGCAGGGTATCATATCCGCTGAATTGTGTGAGCAGAAGTTAGGGATGAAATCCTGGCTCCAATGAGGTCAATGGGAGTTTTGTCAATGGTAGCAGGGTGATTTGTAGTGACTGGGAGCCCCTGGAAAATAGTGCAGTCAGAAGGAGTACTTCGGAACACTGTGGTGGCTTGGCAGGGAGTGCTATTGGCTGATTTCTGTAACGACCATGTCCAGCCCACAGCTGGCCTAGGTGAAGGTTGAAGTGAAAATGGTCTGGAGCTATAGAGTGGGCAAAAACAGAAAATCAGAGATTCTTAAGGACCTCAGAGAAATAAATATCTTGGAATGATTGAGTCCTCGGTAGTGAGCATGTGAAGTGGAGCTCAAAGGTGGCACTGCTCTGAGTGCCCTGATTACAAATAAATACACAATTTGTTTGTGTACAGTCTGTTATGGATGGATATCTGGAAATCAAACTGAGACGAGCCAGCAATTTTTAACCATAAATCCAGTGTAGTATTTAAATAAGGTTTTCCACTCTACCTCTTGTTTCAAACATGCTTCACCTGAATGACAAATACATTTATCTTTTACTGTTGCCACAAAATCCCTTCCAACACAGCACTGAGAACATCACAAGGGAACAATCTCCCCTTTGGTAACAATGCTTCATTATTTTTATTTTAACAATAATGCTAACCAAGAAGAATGTTTTATAATAACAGTTATATGTCTGAAAGAATTTCTCTCCTTTGGTATTGTCATTTTCATAACATAAAACACCTACAATTTGTTTACTGACCTAACCAAAAACAGAGGCTTTATCTACCCATTGAGTCTCAGGCAAATACAAAGAACATAAAACTAAGAACAAGTCCGCTAAATTCAGTGCATTTTCTAATCTAATTACTGCATGCTCACTATTGAGCTTGCTTTCAAATAGATTATAGAAGGGCTTATTTTCCTGTATTCCTTTCTGTTTCAGAAAATAGGGAGGATCACTCAATAGCATTAGAATATATTGTGTTCTGAGATGAAGCCAGTCCCTAAACTACTGTGTATATCCTGACATCATTACCTATGACTTGGTTTACTAAGCTTAATGAGAATACTGAATCACCTCACCCTGAATATTTATTTGCTTCTTATAATACAGCAAAGAAACAAAAGCAGGTGTCTTGTCAAATAAATGACCTACCTCCTCTTTGTTAACTACAGTCATCTATCTATACACAACAGTACTACTAGAAAAAGGCTGTTTCAACATAATTCTGAAAGGATTTCTCTGTAATTTTAACACAAAACGCAGAAGGTTAGTCCTGTACATGTAGGATGGGTTTAAGAGAATGAGTGACACAGCAATGGGGATAAGTGTGTATAATATAGCAGAGAGAGAAGCATTTTGGTGTATAAAAATTTGAACTTGGAGCTGTGGTCTGCTGGAATTCTGAAGGAGAATTTAGCTGTATACGAACATTGCTGTGACTTATCCATCATTTTTTCAAGGTGAATATGAACCAAACATTGTAAGAGTCTGTTGTAGATTTGGAAGCTTTGTGTTGCTTTCCTAGTGCATAATATTTACTTTTTTAAGAAAACAAATTTAAAAAAGAACAATGAAGGTAATAAAATTTCTAAAATCACCACCTAGAATATAAAGAAATCAAAGATGGTGCATGTGATATCTCGGTACTGCCTCTGGCTTATATTATCTCAGGAAGCAGTTATTAGAAAATTCATAATTGCAGCATTTTGTTTTCATTATTTTCCTGATAACTGATCAGAGGAAGTCTCTTTATAAACATTTCATGGATTTTTATCTTTCTGGTTGCTGACTGGGCTACAGGGGGATATAATTTTTACATCATTTTTGTGTACTTTTATGAATAAGCTGTTTTATGATTAACTGTAAACTTTATTGGGATTAATAGTCATCTTTCCAGCAAACTGATTGGTTGACAAGTTTTATTGGTAAAGTTAACAATAAATGCAATGAATAAATACATGGATTTTGACTAGAATAACAATTTGCTCAGAACTAAACTTCTTCTCCTGCTGTTCAAACAGAGTTCAGGGTTTTTTAAGATCCTTGTTTTGACAGATCTTTACGTTTATGGCTTGATTAAATGTCTTGTTGATGAATGGTCCTCTTTTTCATTGGTCTAAACTGATTGTGAGTGTGCCTGCATCAGAAATCTCATGCCATATCCTGTGAATGAGCTCTGCAGTTGGGCATCTTTATGAAGTGTAGGATATAGATTACTTGTCGTGACTTCACAGTACTGGGCCAATGTAATTCATCATATGTTTAGACACAATGGGACTGATTGTCCTCTCATACTAGTGTAAATCAGGAGTTAATGCCATCACAATCAAACAAGTCGCACCCGAAGAAAACTGCAGTAAATGAAGAGAATCAGGCCTTATGTATGTTTCAAAATGTTTGTTAAAACTAGAAGATAACATTTATTCATTTGGAGAAGAATGCATTTCTGTTTTTGAAGTTAATACTTTAATTTTCTGATCACAGTAGTTTTGGGAACAGGCTGTTGAGTGGTCTCAGAGATAAAACCAAGTAATCATTGAGACTTAGCGCCTGTAAATGCTTTATCATTTGCATAAAATTATAATTTATACATACTAATGTTATACATAAAGGGCCCGTTTCTCCAGCTTCCTTAGCTTGACACTGGTGTAACTGCATTGACTTCAATAGAATCTTTAGTATATATGGGGTTTTAATTATTATGACACATGCTTAACTTTATGTACTGTGAGTGTTCCTACTGTAGTCAATAAGAATATTTTCAGGACCTAATTTGGTTGCCTATACATAACCCAGATATCCTGATTCTCTTCACACACCAGTGTAAATCAGAAGTAACTTCATTTAAGTTAATGGAACTACAGTGGTGTGAGAGGAGTCAGACGTGTGTGTGTGTGTGTAACACAAGCTGCCCACAAATTAATGATGAAAGCTTCATGTATGCTATAGGACTATAGGCCTTCAGATTACAACGTGGTTGTCCCTTTGAGCATGTCCGAAGCTGGTAGAAACATTTTCAACAAAGCTGAAACAAAACTTCTCTGCAAAATGGTATTGAGTAACTGAAGCCTTGTGGTTAAGGCACTGGAGATACAGGTTCAGATTGCTGTTCTGCCTGATTCAAAGGGATCTGAGATTACAGATTGCTCAAGGAACTTGAACATGGGTGTCTCACATCCCAGGCCAGTGCTCTAACTAGCAGGCTGTAGAGGGTCTCCATCAGGTGTCACTCTCAGAACAGACATTTTGGTACAATTCCATTTTTTCTAGACCCTTTGAAAAATTTTGGTTTTGTTCCAAATTTTAGAAACTTCAAGTGTTGGATTTTACATCCTCGGGACAGCTCTAGTCTAAAGCTTTAGCCCAGTTTGGAAAGGTGGCTAATAATAACTAGGTTCTTTGGCTTATTTGTGTTTGTTGTGTAGACTGGCTCTAAAATGTTACCAGTCTGGAAAGAGTTCCAAAGAGTTAGCAGAGCAGGTTGCATTAAACATTGCATCATAAAGATAGTGAAAAATCTGTTACAATGAAACGAGACCTGCCACAATAACTGCTTGTTCTAATCTAATTGTTTCAGTTTGCTAAGTATGACATTGTCATACTGTTTTGCCCCTTTTCCTCTCTAAATGTGATTGCATTTAGAGTGGGAACGTCCACTAGATTTTCAGTATTTGAGATCAAGTTGCAAGCTTGAGTGGTGATTGCACTGAATGGGAATTTTCCTTGAATAGGGACTGCAGCATTTGGTCCAGAGTAGGTTCTGACTATCAGATTGAGAGTGAATCCTGACATGTCCTGTGTGAGACTTCACATCAGCAATTTCACGTGGAGGAGGAGGAAAATGGGCAGATGTTTTCTTGGTCATTTGTCTACTCACGTTGAGTCAAAATGGTCTCATTGGTTTTAATTGGACTCCTCAAGGAGGAAGGTACTACTCACCATAAATAGGGGTGACAGAATCTGGCTGTAAATTAGTGGGAATTATGGATGAACTGTTACTGCTACGAGGTTTTTGAGTGTTTCAGTGTTGACCCCTTATTTTCAGGTTATTTTTAGACCTTAACCATTTTAGGCAGCATCAGGTGGAAAAGTGGTGTGCTGAAGTGATAATATTAAATATCACACAAACACAGTCAGATCAGGAGATGAGGTACATTGTTACTGTGGGAGTTAATGGCTTCCAAAATACCACATACTTCTGTGCTCAAAACTGCATGCCAAATTATGCCAGCTGGGAGGATGTGTGTCACCACAGATTGATTGCAATTTTGAGATGTAAATTAAGCTGCTTCTTTTAGTCTAGCATAAGAAAAGAAGCATGCGTGTAGTTATAGAAACTATACCAGATTTTTATAACACAAATTACCCTTCCAAATTAGACATGAGAATCACAGTATTACAGTCTCTTGTACTCTGAACACCATAGAGCCCAGGTCAGTGGGGCTTCCTCTGGGTCTCTACATGGTGCAATTAGGGAGGCAAGCGGAGCCTGGGTCAGGTCTTGTGGTTACATCAGCATTGGTTCCCCTCTACCCTTTCCTTGCATAATAAAGCAGTAGCTAGATTGGTGGTTTCAGGGGGGGAGGAAAGGGTTCCTTCTGCCTCAACAACAACACCATCTTACTTCCTTCACCAACCCCAAATACTCTTGGTGCAGGGGGAAGATTCTCTTCCCTCTGCCTCATTGGTACTTTTCCTATTGGATTTGAAATAGTATGCAATCTTCCCATTCAAGTTAATATACTATTAAATAAAACAACCCGCAAAACTGAACACAAGAAATCAGGTAGAGTGTGAGGAGATTGCTTTGCAGAGGGAAAGCAAAACCACAAAAAAATCCCTCCAGACCAACAGCACTACCTGTGCATGGTGGTGTGTGTGTGTGTGAGTACAATTGGGATGATTTCATCCAATGAAATCATCACTGAAGGATCAGCTCCATTTCCAGTGCTGCCACACTTTACATGGGAATGAAATTTCCTATCATAGACTGATTCAGAAATGAAGATTATATCAACGTCAGTGCTACAAATAATCTGTTTGGGGAAGGCGTGTGTGTGTGTGTGTTATGAGGAAACAGAACTGGGCCAATATTTTCAAAAATGGCTAGTTATTTTTGATGCACAACTTGAGACACTTTGACATCTGATTTTCAGAAGATTGGTGCATGGCACTTCCTGAAAATCAGACTCCTTTAAAAAGGCTGTCACTTTAGAAAATCTTGTCCTTGAATAATGAGTGTCATGCTCTAAACAACTATAAGGTTTTGGCCATGCTTGTCCATAAGACAGAGGATTCCTGGTAATTTAGTAGAAGAGTGGTGAGTCAAGCACCAGACGTGCCTAAAAGCAAGCACTTGCATGTCTACGTTCTTACACAGGTGTTGACTTCAGTGGCGAATCAGCATAATAAGCAGTAGCACAATGAGAAGTATCATGACTGTGATTTCCTGTAGTGGTGGATGAACCACAAAAGGTGTTTGGATACTCAGCCAAACTATCCAGTCCTCTGTTAATCACAAAATCCATCTATTGCTTCATACGCTGAGATAATTCAATATTATCCCTTCATTAATGGACAGTTAGCTTCCTTACCTTTCTGAAAGGTGGGGTCTTTCTTTAAAATAAAAATGTAGTGAGGGTCAAGTAATTGTATATTTTTCCTCTCCTTACTACCAAGGAAAACCCCATAAATGTGTGATCTAACTGTACATAAAGTAGCTAGAGCCTTCTACTTTAATAACATCAATTATGCTAAACTGTGTAGATTCAGTGCTATGTGTGATAGACTATAGTATCTTTGTCATGATACATCTAGCTTCATTATGATATTTATAAACACACTGTGGAAAAAGTTAGCCCCCAGCAGCAAGTACTTTGTGCCAGTCCCCTGAAATAAAGCAACTGAAAAGCCAATTCAGCTGACTACTTCAGGATTACCCAGCAGCAAAGGGGCATGCCAGGGCATGACTGAGGAAAAGGGGGGAAAACAAGAGCATACAAGCACTTCTGGTAATGAGCCTTGGTGGCTGTTAAGCCTATGTGCAAGTTGAGCAGCCCTGAGGCTGCTCTTACTTGTATCTGAGGCCAAAGTGGCCTTTAGCTGGCCATATGATCAGGCAGTATAGATGGATATAAAACTATGTTTGTCCACCCACTTGGGCCCCAGGGTGAGGAAGCCAAGCTAGCCCCAAGGATAATGATGTCACATTCATCCATGGTGTAAATCTATCATTTCAATGAAATAACATCAGGGATGAATTTCATCCCCTTAAACAAATAATCTGATTATTTTATAGCAACACTCTAATGTATTTGTGGCATTTAGAATTAATTTTTTAGAACTGGCCATAAGCAATATTCGCTATATGCTTCACCCCTATTTTGGTTAGTGAATCATTCATGAACTAATCATGATTTCTGGGAATGTAATAGTTCATGAACAGAGCTGGCTGAAAGTCAGTGTCTGTTTTGCAGGAAATTCTGACATTTCCAAATTTCCTTTCATTCCAATGAGAACAAAAAATTGAAACTTTGACATTTCGCACAAAACAAAAACTTAAAAAAATTAGTTTAGGAAATATCAACATATAACTAAATGTTTCAATAATTTTCAGTATGCTCCAGCAAAACATTTTGATTTTCTCATATCAGCATTTTCGAATGGAAAATCATTCAATTAGATTTTTTTTTTTACTGACTGCATTGATAAATATTTGCCAAATAGTGTAGATAAACCATTTGCAGCCCAATAGTTGTTTGTGAAATACTTGCTTTGAATATTTGTGGGTAGTGTAGGCTGGGAGCCTCCAAATTTCATTTGAATTTCAATTCCCATAGGGTCCTTTGACAATCACATCCATAAATCAGCTGATATTGTCTCTTCCCAAATTGTAAGAATGAAACTGTTTTAAACAGAAAAATAATTAATAAAGAATATTGAGTTTTCCTAACCAATTTTTCAATGAAATAACCATTTGTGCTAAAATTCATGAAACATTGGGATTCACAAACCTTCCCATGCATTTGTGTGAATTCTTGTGAATAAACACCATATGGCCCATTGATTTGCAGTGAAGTATCTTGGTAATTTTTTTCAAAAAAATATTTGGAATCCTCTTTATTCTTGATCAGTTTTAATAATAATAATAATATAATTAATAAAGCTTAACAGAATGGGAAAATGCAGATCTCTTCCAGACAATGTCATTCAGATGACCATTGATATTTTGTAAGTGTTTATGTAGCCATCCCTGCTTGGGTCATAAGAGGAGCTTGAACTGAAGACTTTCCGTGCTAAATCATAAGTGTCTACTGCTTGAGCTCATGGACTTAATTTAGAAGTGTATACTCAGAACTCTTTTCATGGACCAATCACTAGAAAGGGCTGAAGGCTCCCAGTGTGAGTTACTTGTCACTTATACCTTTTCTGAATTGTGATTTGTGCAATTCCAATGAAGATCAACTTGTTTAAAAATGGTACCACTGGAAATTACCTTTTTGTGGTCTTAGTGGTGATATTCTCAAAACAGTGGATTTATTCAAATCTTTAGTCCAGTGATTCTCAAACCAAAGTGGGTTGTGGCCCAGTTTTAATGGGGTCACCAGAGCAGGCATTAGACTTGCTAGAGCCAGGGGTGAAGCCAATGCCTAAGCACCACCGCCTGGGCTGAAGCTGAGTCCTGGGCAGTGTGGCTCAGGTTACAAGCCCCCCGCCTGGGTCTGAAACCCTTGGGCTTTGGCTTTGGGCCCTGCTGCTGGGAGGTGGCAAAGCTCAGGCAGAGATAGCAGGGGTTGGGCCAGCTCAGGCTTCAGTCTACCCTCCTCAGGTCGTGTAGTAATTTTTGTTTTCAGAAGGGGGTCGTAGTGCAATGAAATTTGAGAACCCCTGCTTGCCTTGACACACTGGTTTTGAGGAGGACTCAGGTAACTTTATCAAATAACTTAATTGCTCATCTCATCTCATCTCATTTTTTTTTTTTTTTTTTTTAATACATAGAAGCTAATACCAGCTACCAAAGGAAGCAGGGACATTAATTGAATAGGCCTTGCTCTTTTGCTGAAACTCATTCCAGTTGAATTTTTGGTGTGGTTGTTCAAAACTCACCTATTAATTTTTTTCTGTAGTAAAGTACTGGAACACTGGGAAGGGGATTGGTTATAAAACGCAGCCCTTAGGACAAATTAGGACAAATCAGTGATATCAGTTTACATATAGCATATGAGTATTCTTGCTTGTGTCTCTATTTATGGTACATTAAAAGCAGAGTCACAAGAAAATCATGGGGTTATGAAGCTTCCTTCATAAAGCAGAAAATGTAAAGTTTTTATGTCTGTTTAGGCACAGATTATTAGTGCTGTATGACATTAAAGAGTATTAACTGCAATTTGTAAAGCTCCAAAGAACTTTAGAAGGATACACAACACTTTTATTGAGTCACCGTTTTAATGAAAATCTGGCTAAGTAAATCTAGATGAAGGCCACCACGGATGTTGTACCATACTTTATCAAGGAATAAACTGCTTAATGCTTGGGGGAGATAGGTAAACTTGGATGCACTCAAACTTTATGCATATATAACCTAGTTAATCCATAATAAGTAAGCTGTATATAAAACAAAGAGATGCATATTCCAGTTCCAGTCTGCCATTCAGTAATGAAATACAGAAAAGGAAGGATTGGAGTGGGTATATGCTTCCCACTTGAGGCTTACAAGTATCTCCCACTAAAATCAATGTGTTAAGAGAACAAATGGAGATGAGAATAGAGCCTTCTTTTTCTAATCTGTAAATGTAAATTCCTTCTGTGATCAGAGTTCTAATTCAGAACTCACTAGACTAGAATCCCAAACCTTTATATCTGATACTAAAACAAGTATACGTTCTGTCTGCTTGTCCTTATATGATCTTTTCTTGGAAAACACCTACAGCCATCTTCCACAGTTTCTCTCATTACGTACACTGGCACTGTGAAATAAAATACTCTGACTAGGAGACATTGAGATAAGCTATTTAATATTCCCGCAGGCTCGATAAAATGTGGAATACTGTTTTCCATACAAATTATTTAAACATACAATATTCAGAAAATCTTGAATTAAATGCTAAGCCCAATGGCTGTATATTTCAAACATCCGTTTCCCAACTGTGTCATATGTTTGGTCAGTATAGGAGATTTTTATATGGGGCCAGATTTTCAGATAAGATCCCAAGAATTATATAATACTCTACTGTAGGAGGGACAGGAGACCACAGGGTGCATTTTGAATTTCTCAGAATCATCTGGGCTACTATTACTCTGGTTCTGCCAGTGCTTATACTGTAAACCCCCCTGTTCTAGGTTTTCACAACTTGGACAGTAAAATATGCTTCTAGCTAAAACTTCCTAGATAAGTTCTCAGCACAGCAATCATGGTTTGAGGACAGACATGTTTTTTAGGCCCCCCAGATGTTGGTACCTGAAAGTCTACAGCCTCCTTCCTTATTCAATGTCTGTGTGGGTCCACATCCTCCAATGCAAGCTGGAGTGGAAGCATCATAATACTAGTCCTTAATTACCTAAGGTGCTCTCATGGTGTCCTTCTGCACTATGGAAAAGGTCAACTCACTGTTTCCACCCAAGTATGTTAAAAACAGTGCATGAAGTGGGTCCCTGTAGCCATTTCTAGTGAGGGAACCAGTCTCCAAGCCACTTTTCTGACACCTATGCCCTGGCGGGGAGGGGGGGGGTGTAGCTCCCCTGTTGTCTATGGTGAGGAGCACTTGGCCTCTCCACTGTTTTCTGAAGCTACTGGAGGTGCAATCCCTGGGCTGCTGTTTTATCTCTTATGCCAATAGAGGATAAAGTCCTGAGTCTGGGTCCTTGAACGTTCATGCCAGGGGAAAAGTAGACCACATATGAGTCCTTTCAGCTCTGGTGACAGTGGGGGAGTGACTCTTCAGACCAATTCTTCAGTCTCTCTGTTATAAGAATGAAATGTTAGTCTGTAATGTGAATGTCAGAGGCTGGCTGGCCCCTTCAGGGGAGTTGGGCTCTGCCTGGCCTGTGGCAGATCAGTTACCCTCCCAGCTGATTCTGATCAGCTAGGTTTCAGAAGGTCCTGTTCAATTATTAGACCCAGCTGGGAAGGGGTCATGGCAGTGGCACCCCAGAACCAGGGGGACAAGGGGACAGGACCCTCACACTTTTTTGTCCCATCCCCCAGGCTCCCAGCCCAGGGCAGTTAGAGGTGGAGGGTTTGCGACTCCATGCTGGCTCCCCACAGCTACCTGCATAGCTCTGTCCCCAACCTGGCTCTGGCCAGGGGACGGGGTTGGGGGGCCTTGGAGCCACAGCCTAGCCACTGTAAGAGCTGTGCAGGCAGCTGTGAGGAGCCACAGAGTCACGGACCCTCCCCCTGCCCTGGATGGGAGGTCCAGGGGGCAAGGTAATGGGCCAGGGGGTTGCTTGGGCTCCCTGCATCGTGGACAGATGGAGGGTCTGCTGCAGTTCCCACAGCTGCCCGCCTGGCTCTTATCATGGCCAGGCTGTGGCTCCAAGCCCCTACCCCCACCCCCCGCCAGAGCCAGGTCAGGGAGAGCTGTACAGGCAGCTGTGGGGAGCCTGGGGCCCTCCATCTGCCCTGGGAGGGGAGCCCAGTATATGGGCAGGGGTATTGCTTTTGCCCCCCTCCCCAACCCGGGCGGGCTCCCCAGCCCCACTCTGGCTTCCAGCTTGGCTTGGGACAGGGCCTTGGGGGGCAGGGATGGGGTCTGGGAGGAGCTCCCCATATTGGGAGGGCTCTGGCACCTTTTCATGGTATGCCTACCAAGGGCTGTGAGAATTCATTTAGGAGGAGGAGCTGCAGAGGGGTTGTTGGTGTCTCTGGTAGGCCTGGAGAAGGTAACTCCAAGACAGCCAGCTGGAGGGGAACTGAGGATGATTGTAGGAGGGACGACAGCTTGCGTCTGTGGCTGGCCTTGGAAGATTCCCAGAATGGAAAAGTCCTGAGTCAGCACCCTGTAAGAGGCTAGGAAAGAACTGAGAGTTGAGCCCAGGAAGGATGGACCCTTTTGGCTCATGGTGCACTTGGGGTGATTGTCTAATTCTGTTACCAGCGCCTCTCTGGGTGGAATTGAGAGACTACTATCTGGACGCATTTCCCTGAGAGAAATGAGGCAGGCTGAATAATGTTGTGGTGGGCCAAAACAGGGTGCTGTGGACACCAACTTTGCCACAGTGGATTAATTATTGGTGGGATTTTCACAAGCACCTAAATTTAGGACCACTGGAGATACAAGGTGGGTGAGGTAATATCTTTTACTGGACCAACTTCTGTTGGTGAGAGACACAAGCTTTTGCGCTTACACAGAGCTCTTCAGGTCTGGGAAACTTAGGCTATGTCTGTACTATCGCTTTTGTCGGTATAACTTATGTCTCTCAGGGATGTGAAAAAACACCCCTCTGAGCCACATAAGTTACACCAGGGATTGGCAACCTTTGGCACGTGGCCCACCAGGGTAAGCCCCCTGGCAGGCCGGGCTGGTTTGTTTACCTGACGCGTCCGCAGTTTCAGCTGATCGCAGCTCCCAGTGGCCGCGGTTTGCCGCTCCAGGCCAATGGAGGCTGAGGGAAGCAGCACGGGCTGAGGGATGTGCTGGTCACCACTTCCCGCAGTCCCCATTGGCCTGGAGCAGCGAACTGCTGCCAGTGGGAGCTGCGATTGGGTGAACCTGGGGACATGGCAGGTAAACAAACCGGCCAGGCCCGCCAGGGGGCATACCCTGGCAGGCCGTGTGCCAAAGGTTGCTGATCCTTGAGTTACACCAACAAAAGCACCGGTGTGAACTGCGCTATGTTGTCAGGAGATGCTTTCCCACTGACATAGCTACTGCTACTCACTGGGGGTGGTTGAATTATGTTGATGGGAGAACTCTTTCCTATCGGCATAGAGCGGCTATGCTGCATTGGTACAGCTGTGTTGCTGTAAGCTCGCCAGTGTAGACATGGCCTTACTCAGAGTGTCACAGCTCAATACAAGGTGGAACAGACTGTTTAACAGAAGTAGTTTACACACATTTCAAGGGATCATTCAAAGTGAAGTGGCTTGTTAGCACCTGTGCAGTCTTCGGGAGGAAAGTAAGGGGGTGGGGAAGCAGCTGGGGATGTTGTTAGTGGGTTATAATATATGTTGTTGTTGTTGTAATAAGACATAAATCCAATGTCTTTATTCAGTCCGTGATTTTTAGTGTCTAGCAAAGTTCTGAATTTAAGCTACCCGGCTTGTCTTTTGAAAGTGTTGTGCGGGGTTCGTTTGCAGATGAGGACTGATAGTTCAGATATAAAGTGATCGCTTTGTGAAAAGTGTTGACCCTCAGGTGATATGATGTTTTAGATTAGTGCTACTAAAATAATAAAACACTATCTGAAAATGAATGGAATTTGTGCTGCAAATCACTACAGCTGGGAATATGCTTCCCAGCTCAAGTAGAAAGATACACATTAGTTTTTTGAGCTACCTTACTAAAAATAGTAGTGTAGCCAGGGACAGCATCCTATTTATGACTTTAAAGCAGTCTTCTTTCTACCCTCAAAAGTGACACAAATGGCATCTTCTCACTAAACAGATACAGTCACTGTTTGTGTAATCTGGCTCATATCGGCTTCCTTTGGGGACAAAAATAAGATTGTGATACTCTTATTCCTGGCAAGCCTCTATGATGCCAGATTATGATCTTGTCATGGGTGAGTTCTTTGACAATTGTCTTGTACCCTGCTGTTCAGTGTTAACAGGTTCCATGTGGTGACATGTAATGTGCCTCTGAGGTCTGGTTGGGGCCAGAGAGTTGGGGCCATTGGGCCTGCACCTCCTTGACTGAGGGCTAGGTCATGTCCATCATATGCATGGAAGACATGCCCTTCCTCTTGAAATCAGTAATAGAGTCTTTAACCCTGGTACTGTTGCAGTCAGGTCACTAGTCCTGCTGAGCCAACAGAGCTACAAGAATGAGGTATTCTTTCTCAAGCCTTATTAAAGAATCCTTCACTAAATTCCAAATGGGGGCCAAAAAATTACACTTGTGCACACCCACCGAAGGCCCAAGTGTAACAAACAGCATCAGTAGTATGAGACAGCACCGTTGTATACCTGGAGGCATGTAGAGATTCTGCAGTATTTCTTTGTAATGTAGTAGCAAGAGGGCCTAAAACATAAGCCCATGTATCAGAGGCCAAGTATAAGGCCTGAAGCCTGAACCAAAGTAGTGGTCAAGCTTTGCTTTGACAAGGCAAGACAGCCATAGTTTTAACACATTAGCTGGTTGAGGTAAACTGTAGGCTCCCTCCCCTTAGGCAGTGGTTAATTTGTGCCAGGGCTGAGCCCTGCCACCTGTAGGCTTGGCAGTTCATAGTCCCAGCCCCTCTGGGCTTGCTGCATCAGTTATGAATGTAAAAAAATTGCTGGAGCCCTGGCACCTCCTTCATTACAAATTAAGCACTGCCTCTAGGGTTTATCTCAACCAGCTAACATATGTTAACTACTCTGTTTTGTCTACATTAGGATTTTACTACATTAGTTACTGTATTAAAATATACTTTCGCCTTTTGTAGGCCTGGCCTATGAATCTTGCAGATGAAGTATATGTCAGGATCTGCACATGCATATATCCTTAGAAGTGTGGTTCAAAGAAAAACTATAAGGTAGTATGAGCACTTACCAAACATGGCCAGCCATGCTAGCAATTTGTTTTTTGTCCATGTCACAAATTAAGACCTGCAGTTGAATCTGTAGGGATAGAACTCTGCCACCAGAAACAGTGAGTTGCAAGGTTGGGGCTTAAGTATTTTGCTCTAAACCAGTTCGAGGCCATAGTTCATCTTAATTGCAAAAATCATGTCTAACTACCCACCCCAAAAAAACAACAATAAAAACTTTTTAGAAGAATGACAAGGAGGCTTATGGCATGGTCAATGTTGAGACGCAGCAGAATCAATGGAACCAGGCTGGCACTATTTTATTTTAAAGGTAATGCTTTCTAAATAACTATAGAAAATCAGGGACGGGTAGTAAATTTTGACTCTTCATAGGTAATTATAGTATGATAACTTACTTCTTAAAAGCAGGTAATTTTCTTGGTACTCCACAGAAGCAGAAATAGCTTGTGAGAATTTAGTATTCCATGTGTAACCTACTGTATATCCACCTGAGGTCCCAATCCTGTGAATACTTAAGTGCATAATTTTTTACATATATGAGTACTCCCCAGGGGTGAAAGTAACTTAAAGGACTTACCGGTATGCTGGAGTCCTGAGCAAGGGGGCGGGGCCTCAACCAGAAGAGGCGGGGCAATTAAACTCTCCAGGGGAGTAACCTGGGGGGTTGGTCTTCTGCAACAGAACTGGGAGCTGGACAGAATCTGGTGAGACTAAAAGCTCAAGCTCAAGCTCAGATGGGCATAAGCTGCTTTAATTGGATTTGGTTTGTTAAGGATTTTCTGCATTCTACTGGGAGACACTGTGAGGATACTGGGAGCATGTTTCTCTGGGAGAAGAGTGAGATTGCACTGAGAAGGATGGATGGAATGTGTTGTGCTGACAACCAGAGCTGTGTGGGACACTCTTTATACAGGGTGTTGCTATCCCAGAAGGGATGAAGCTTTAAAGTGATACTGCCAGAGGGCTAAATCAGGAGAAGCAGCTGACCATTATAGAACTTGAGTGGCTGTTTGCAGAGGGTACAGATGAGGAGAGCCTGCTATAGCATGCCCAGCCATGAGGGGGCATGCTGACCATGATTTACTCTTCTATGCTAAACTTTAATCCTATTGAGTAATTGTCCGTTTGAAGTTAGGCTTGTGCTTAAGTATCTTGCTGGATTGGAGCCATACAACTCAGTCCACCAGCTATCCCGAGGAAAAAAAAACTTCAGTCTCCATTCTCATTCAGTCTGTGTTCTTTTCAGATGTTAGCAATGAGGATGAAAATTAAGGTCAATTGAAATGATGTATCTTCTTCTGAAGTTACAAGTGAATTACAAAAGACCATAGCTTTGGTCTGATTGTATCTTAAGTGAGGAGTGTGTTTGTAAGGTGGAGTTGTCTATGGTATTGTTTTCAAAGCCCCTTATCTATTGAACACCCACTTCAGGAATGGGAATACCATATACAGAAGGCTGCTAGATTGGTTCTTTTATTTTACTGCACAACTCTGAGTAGTTTCTATGATGAAATGTTAAAATCTGAAGAGGGTAGTGTGGTGGAGATGCTTTATTAGTAGGATATAGAAAGATTTAATTAATACTCTTTTCGATTAAACAGTCTTCACCATCTGGGAAAAGATTAATCTTTTGAAAAGAGGAAGTAGCAGTTTCCTAAGGCAATCCTTTTTTGAGCCCTAATGGAGACAAACAATTAAAATACAATAATAAACAATAATTAAAATATCATCAAATATGCAGAATAACAATTAAAGAATATATTAAAAAGTCAAACTGAGCCACAGAGCTCTCTACCCCTGTGGGCAGCAGTGATTATAACAGAAATCACTTCTGAAAAAGAATAAATGGACACAAATCAGACATCAGGAATGGTAACATACAAAAGCCAGTAGGAGAACACTTCAATCTCCCTGGACATTCAATAAAAGATTTAAAAGTAGCCATCCTTCAAAAAAAAAAAAAAAAACAACTTCAAAAACAGACTTCAAAGAGAAACTGCAGAGCTACAATTCATTTGCAAATTTAGCACCATTAATTTGGGTTTGAATAGGGACTGGGAGTGGCTGGCTCACTACAAAAGCAATTTTCCCTCTCTTGGTAGTGACACCTCCTCATCAATTATTGGGAGTGGACCACATCCACCCTGACTGAATTGGCCATGTCAGCACTGGTTCTCCGCTTGTAGGGTAACTTCCTTCTCTTCATGTGTGAGTATATTTATGCCTGCACCTGTAATTTTCACTCCATGCATCTGAAGAAGTGGGTCTTTTACCTGTGAAATCTTATGCTGATGGGAACACTGAGCCTTAGGATGGCTCTGGGGGATTAGATTGTTGCTTTGGTGGGTGTGCATGAAAACTGTGTAGGCAAGGGGGAGGCAGTTACACCTTGTGTAAAATTAATTTGGCTAATATGATGTTATGGAGGTTAAACTATACGGAAGGAATGTGCATTTTCCTAGGACGTGTGCGGTGTATATTGGAGAAGGGGTAAAAGAAATGCAAATAAAACATGGTACTTAATTAAAATCCTAATAGGGCTCCAAAAGGAGCCACAACAGGTTGTGCTTTCTTTTTCAGATCTGTGTGTGTTTTGGAGCAGGAGATGAAAGTAATCAGAACTCTGGAAGTAAAATGTTTCCCTTTTAAGACAGTGTCTGAGCTGCTAACAGCTTTGGATCCAGAAGCAAGCTAGTAAGCCTCTGTGTAAATGCAAATTACCTAGCTGATGGGCACAAAGGAGCTGCAAATAATGAATACATCCAGTCAGCAAACAAGCTACTAGAAGACTCAGATTCTGGCCCTCCAGGAAAGGGAGGTGAAAAAAACAAGTCAAGCCTGAAAATAAGGGGGACAGGTTAACCTTAAGGGGGGTGTAGCTGTGTCTCAGCTATTACCTGAGAATAAACTTAAAGCTTGGTACAGCAGAGAAACTATTGCAAACTTGGTCTGTTGTACAAGAGGGGAAACTGAGGTACACCATCTCATGAATTTCAAAAATGACCAGTGAGTGAGGTAATTCACTAGCCAGACTATAGAACAAAATAAGGACAGCCTGGAGGTAATTCTTCTGTTTTTCCTGCAATTAGAAAGGACATTTGTAAAATAAAGTGGTATTATTATTAAGCAATAATCTGTCCCCACCAGGGGAGTGGGGGTGTGTGGGAGATGGGAATGGGGGTAAGAAAATTGGAATCATGTTTTGCTAAAGGGGGAAATGGGAACAGGGAATGGGAGTAAGGAAATTGGAATCATGTTTGGCTAAGGGCAGGAATGGGAACAGGGACACAGGTGTAAGGCTCTGTGGTGTCAGAGCTGGGAAGGAGGATACTAAGGAAGGAAACTGGAATCATGCTTGCTGGAAGTTCACCCCAATAAACATCAAATTGTTTGCACCTTTGGACTTCGGGTATTGTTGCTCTCTGTTCATGCGAGAAGGACCAGGGAAGTAAGTGGATGAAGGAATAAGCCCCCTAACATATGCCCAAATAAATCTGTTAGTCTTTAAGGTGCCACCAGACTCCTCATTGTTTTTGTGGATACAGACTAACGTGGCTACTCTCTGATTCTGAAAAAGTAGCATCTCCGAAGGCTTGAATGTGTGAGAAAATGACTGATGTCTAGGAAGAGCATATTGCACACACTACTGCCATATGGGCTGTGTTAGACAACTGAATTAAGACTAAGCAATGCACCTGCAAGGTGACTGGTGCCAGAATGCAGCTGTCTTTTCAGGATGAGTCTCAGTGAGATGGTCTCGAATTGGAGTATAACCAGTTTCTATAGAAGTGAAGGATCAAAGAGGCAGTCAGCTCAGAACCTTTAAAACTTTTCATTCTGTGGCATTCTGCACCTGTGATGTATACAATCGAGACTGAATTGGGAGCTGCTACAGAACAAAGTTTTTTCATAAAAGAGGAGGAAAATGTACAGCGCATGTTAAAATTGGTTTCTTAAGGAAAGCGAGGCAATAAGAATAATGTGAGAAGAAACTAAAGTTTGAATTTCTTTTTAATAAAGCAAATCTCTTGCATAGGACGTACAGAAGCCTCTAAGAGACACCCCTAGTAAACTACCTATATTAGCACTGATTTCCTCCAAAATAACACTGAACAAATAATAGTAGGCCCTCGGGATAGGGAGAGTGCATGCTCTCGTTACAGTGTTATTTCTACAGTTAATTCATCCCAACTACCCAAAATCTAGCTGTGCAGGAGATGCTCAAAAGCATCAGTCTGATCACCTATATTCTGGCCAGCCAAAGCCTGGACTGAAGGAAAGGAGAAGGAGATCCCTCAAAGATTTTTTTTAAAACTCAGGGGGAAGGAGTGGGGAGCACTTCTACAGTCTAGGAGGTCTGAAGTAGGGAGGGATCAAGATGCCCAGTAAGATCTGGAATTGATACTAGAGAAAGTACTGTGGATGAACTAAAAATGACTGTTACCTCTAAGAGAGACCTAAAACTCCCAATGTACCCTACACCTTTTATCTGTCACTGAAAAGCAAGAAGCCTGAATCTTTCTCTGCTGTTTTGAAAAATACATAAGACCTATGGATAGAAGAATTGGGTATTCAACCCCTCTCTGTAGCTGTTTGGCACTAGATCAGATAGGTTTACAGTAGCAAAGGGGCTTAGATAAAATCCCACATGAGCATTAAAGGCAACTAAGTAGCATCTGCAGTATTCATTAATGGATGTACCATTCCTACACTATTCTCTGCAACCACTGGTTTGGTGACAGGACCTTTATAAAATACATCTGGAGATGTGAGATTCTCAAATGGGGACAACTGTGTAGCTGGGACTAGTAGGTTGTAGGAAAAATATGGCAGTATTCCCTGATATATAAGACTAATGACCTTTAAGAGCAAACAAGTATTTATTTAGAAGGATTTTTTTATCCATTTGAATATAATGAGTGATAACAAATACCACTGATCACACATAGAGTAACTCCTCACTTAAAGACGTCCCGATTAAAGTTGTTACATTACTGATCAATTAGGGAACATGCTCATTTAAAGTTGTGCAATGCTCCCTTACAACATTGTTTGGCAGCCGCCTGCTTTGTCCATTGCTTGCAGGAAGAGCAGTCCATTGCAGCGAGCTGGTGGGGGCTTGGAACCAGGGTGGACCGACAGCCCCCCATCAGCTCCCCGCTCCCCTAAGTTCCCTGTGCGGCAGCCGCCCAGCAGGCTGTCCCTCCCCCCACTGCCATGTGCTGCTCTTGCCCTCTGCCTTGGAGCTGCTCCCTGAGACTCCTGCTTGCTGGAGGAGGGGGGGGGGGCAGAAAAGGGGGGCTAATGTCAGGGTGTCCCCCTCCCCCTTGCTCCTGAACCCCACTTACCCCATCTCCATAGAGCAGGGGACACACGACAAGGCTCAGGATGGAGGGAGCTTCCTGGCAGAAGCTGTGGTCTCAGCTTGCTAATTAACTTAACAAGGCAGTGTACTTAAGAGTGGGTCAGTGTACTGAAAGGGGCTATGCGCATCTCTCTCTCACACACACATGGTGTGTGTCTCTGTCTCTGTCGGCCATGCTGTCTCCCCTCCCTCCATTCCTGCTGCCTTGTAGAGCATGAGGCTACATTAACAAGGAGTTAACCTCTTGAGGGCTCAGCCAATTGCTAGTTCATCATTTAGCATTCCCTGGGAAATATCCCACCCTCTGAGTCCTCCGCCTCAACCAAACTTCACAGTCATCATTGCTGTGTACAATATTAAATTGTTTGTTTAAAACTTATACTGTGTGTGTGTGTGTATGTATGTATATATATATATGTAGTCTTTTGTCTGGCAAAACATTTTTTTTTCCTCTGGAACCAAACTCTCCCTATTTACATTAATTCTTATGGGGAAATTGGATTCGCTTAACATTGTTTCGCTTAAAGTCACATTTTTCCGGAACATAACTACAACGTTCAGTGAGGAGTTACTGTCCTCAGTCAGTTTGGTTTGTTTAGCTAAAAGTAAGTTGCCACCTTTTTTGCTCCACAAGAAGAGTCCAGGGTCTAGCCGGACGGGTCAGTGGTGCACGGGGCTTGAGTGGGGAGGTGACAGCATGGGGTGGGCGGGACGAGGGGCATGAGGCAGTGGTGAGATGGGGAAGCTGCACCGGGTGCTGAGCGGGCATGAGGACGAGGAGCAGGGGCTGACGGCACAGGTCCTTGATGCCTCGAAGCTTAGTTTCAGTACTTGAGTGAAATGCTTTGCCATATGTTTTGCAACTGGCATTTTCTGTTCTATTCTTGGGAAGCATTTCTATGGCTTCCCTTGGGGCTGAAACTTTTTTCAGTGTTCTACACCATAGGAAATATTGCTGCATTAGCCAGTATGTGTTTCTTGATGGGGCCTGTAAAGCAGCTGAAAAAAATGTTTGAGCCAACAAGATTAATTGGTACAATTGTTAAGAGTATATCTGCAAAGAACATAAGTACTAGGTATGAAGCCAAAGGAAGGCTTTGTAGTTATCTATGGTGGATTTATTTTAGGGCTTGAATTTTAGTCTCAGTTAAGTTCACTGAATATTTTATCTAGTTCCCATGTTTCTATGCAGAAGGATAGGATGTTCATTTACTATTGCTGGTACTTTTAAATGGTCCAAGGGAATTAGGCATTAATTCCTTTGCAAGTGCCAATCTAAATTTTTCTTTATACAGTTATAGGTACTCATTCATTTCTGTGATACTGGAATTTCCCCCCGACCTTTAAGGATATTAAGGCTATTGTGTCAGATTAATCCCTGGGATAACTCCACTGATTTCATGTCTCATTCCAGATTCATAACTGGCTCTTATTAGGCTCACCACTATTGCAAAATCCATGAAGAAGAAGAAACTAGCAAAGGTTGTAATTGGAATTTTTTAGGTTCATAGGGTGCATCCTGGTCCCACTGAAGTCCATGGCAACACTCCAGTTGACTTCAGTGGGGCCCAGATTTCACTCACAGCTGTTATAAACATGGTGGAGAAAACTGATAGGTTACCTGGTTATTTCTCTACAAGTCTTAATTTGAATCATAAGAGTGCTGACTTCACCTTTGCCTATGACATAACTGACAAGTAACTGCTTGTATTTATAATGTCTGAGTCCCTGGCAAGACTTTGACGTTTATATGCCAAGTGCCTGAGACATGTATAGTATCTGCTAAATGCTTCACTTATTTATAATGTACATAAAGTGTCTCATGACATTTTAATGCCCACAGGAACCCTCAGAGACCTCCAAACATTAAGGAATTTTAGTAACTTTAACAGCTTCAACTCAAATGTAATAAGAGGTCCTGTGCACTAGTTCTCATGGAGTCCTAAGTAACCAGCCTACCCTGAGCCTTCTTGACCATGCCCATTGTAAAGGAATTTAAATTTAAGGATTTTTATTTATTTTTATTATATATATGATTATATATAATAATGTACTGAAATGCCTTAAAAATAAATAACTTCAGCTGCTTCTTCTTATCTTCCCCACAGAGCAACCTCCTGGGGCTTGATAAAAGCTACAAGCCATTTCATGCTAAAGGTGTATTAATAGTATTTGGTGGTAAGGAGGAAGCAGTCAGAGTCCATCTTCATGGAAACTGTGTCACAAGTGTGGTTTCACCATATTTGAGTCTGGGAAAACTGCTTCTTTATCCAAGATGCTTTAAGAAGCAACATTAAAATGGATGAACACTCCAGAGTGATGGAAATATCAGGCATATGGATTCGAAGAATAAGATTTCCATTACTGGCTATCACAGGTGAATCTTCCTTGCTACCATGTATAGTATATGGTGGTCAGGATATATATATGTGCAAGTGTGCTCAGTTGGAAGGTGTTTCTTCTGTGATTAACATAAGCAGAATTCCTCATAGTACTACTGGTCCTGATGCTTATTCTCCTTTGGGTATAATAAACAGTCTGGTTCACGTGGGCTTAAAAAGAAAAAAACAACAATATACGCTGTGCTACATTTTGCTCAGTTGTAAAAGTCTTTTAATACTTAAATTTGCACAAAGCACAAATCAGGCAGGAAAAAAGCATGAATTATTTAAGCTAATTTATCTAAGAGAAAAAATAACTCTACTGCAGGACTTCCATCTGTCTGCAAATGGTAAACAGCCACCACCTGTTTCCTGTAAATGGCAGTATAGGGTTATTGCTCAGTAAATGTCACAATTTCCATTTCAAAACCCCTTTTCAGCTGTCTGTTTCTCCAGCAACAAAAAAAATAAATCACCTGCTACCATGGTCAGTATAAATCCCCTGTCTGTGTAATAATGACTGGGGGAAAGAGAGCCAAAGAAACCTTCATTTTTGCATTGCTTTCATTTATATAACGTTTGTACCTAGATGACAGAAAGGTGATAGAGTCCACTGCATCCTGTGGCAGAGAGCACTTTTTTAGCTTTCACGCTGTATTGATAGCAAGAAGAGGGCAATGTTTATTACTTGATACTCAAGAGGAAGCTGGCATCCTACACTGGGATTGACGTAATCTTAAATAGTCTTTAAAATACTGATGTCTGTCTAAAGGACGAAATACTCTGCAGAAATATTTTTCTGAAATTTTCTGCCACTAAGTGACTCCCTTGGCCATATCTAGATTCATCAAATGTAGATATGTGCTGACTGCAGGGATATATGTCCACTGTGCAATATTTTGAGTGGTTGTAGGTTAATCCTCAAACTCAGCTTGGTGCAGTCAGGAAAATATCTTAGTGGCAAAGAAATTAGAAACAGGGAGCTACGAACGGCTTTGCCATTTAAAATCAATGAGCTGGCAATAACCAGCAGTTGAACAAAGCAAAGTCCTGTCTGATATTACATGCTCCATTGGCTTTTGGCTTCCTACCAAAATTCAATGCAGTATGAAGTATCCGACAATCATTCTGTAGACTATACGCTCTTTGGTAGTTAAACTATTGACACATGGCGACACCTCTTGGTAAAGAATGAGTCCTTATTTGTCTGTGTTATTAAACTGCACAGCACCACTGACTTCCTGCTTCCAAGTATAACTTCATACCTACTTCTTCCGTCTTACTTCTCCTTCTCTTCCAAATTCAGCCCAGTAAATCTTAACTAGAACAGTCATGCTTTATATATATGTAACAAAAGAGAGTCTACTGGAGGAAAATGTGTTTCAGTATGGCAGAAAGTTCCTTTAACGTCTGTGCTTCCTCCCACTCTTCGTTCAAATCTTCCTTATGGGTTGGGTGGGGAATATAAACTTCCTCCATTCTTTGGGTATCCTTGTGTGGCCTTTTCTATCTTTCAGGAACCTACCTTGAACCTGCACTGGACTCTGCTGATGTCTACCCATACAGAACAGCTTGCAGGACAAGTGTTTTAGTTTCTGTCCTGAAGAATTTACAATCTATCATTTCTATGTACTCTCTAGGACCAAGCACAAATCTGGTGCTTACCAAAGAAAGCAAGAATAAAAAGAAGTGGTCAGGAAGACTTATGCTTCTCAAGGAATAGTTTGTTTCCTTTATGGGAAGTGAGTGGCCCCAGCGATAATAAGTGACCCTATTCTATTTTATTTACATATTAATAATTTCTATAGGATGACTGAAATGGTAAAATATCACATTTTCACTATTTCTGTAAATCGTAGCCAGCACTTCAAAAATCATTCCTGTTCCTCACCAATCTGTAACAACTCATATTCGAATGCTGTCAGATAACCTTGCCCCCTGACACGCATTCAGAATCCTCTTCTGTTTCATGTGTCTGTGTGCTCCAGGTTTCACTAAGCTTGAAGACCATCTCTCCAGGAGATGGTGATGCTGTGTTTGCTTTACTACAAAAGAGTCAACTATCTATTAGTAACTTTCCATTAAGTTCAGTTAGCTGCTATTTTGGAAAAAGTGACACGTCCATTTGTGATGAAAAGCTGGCCTATTGTTGAAGCATCCTATAGCAGTGATATGGTGCTCTATTAAATTTCATAAGATGGTTCACAATACCACTAGAAGTGTTTATTTTCTATAAGGTTTGGGTGCTAGAGATCTCTAGAAGCCCAAGATGATTTAGAGTAGTGATACTCAGACTGTGGCTTGCGAGCCACAATTGGCTCTCTGTGTCTCCTGCAGATCTTTGCAGCCCATGATATTAAAGTTAGTAAAAGCATCCTGATTGGTTATTATGTTATTAACCAATTAAGTTAACTTGCACTGAATTATTTGCTGTGAGAATATTTATAAATAATTATTTCCCTGTCCTACCATTTAAATATGAATAGTATTATAGTAAAATGAAACTATGAATTCACACTGCCCTGGCTCTTTTGGGTAATGTTCATTGCTAATTTGCCTCCTGAATCATTGTGCTCTATTACTGATTTAGCGCTAAATGCTTAGGCAGCTAATAAAAATGCTCTGCTTTAACAGACCAAGCTGGCTGGGAACTTTTCAACACTTTTTTGTCAGAAGATGCTGCCCCTCACCCTCCCAAACCAAAAAAGTATGTGGAAGTGTATTGGTTTGGAGTACACTTTTGTCAAAAGTTTCTCTGGTTGAGGATAAAATTTCTGAAGAGAGCGAGACAGGTCCCAAGAATAGCCAACAGTCTAGCTGTGAGAACACTCACTCGAAATGTGGGAGACCCAAGTTCATGTTCTCTCTATTTTGCATCAGGGACTTGAACCTGTGTCTTCCACATCTCAGGAGGGTGCCCTAACCCCCAGGCAATATAATCAGTCTCTCTGGCCCAAAGAATACTTAATTATTTATACAAAGTGGAACAGCTCTGCCTCCAATGAGAGTTTGAGAGACATGGACTCTGTAGCCCAATGAGTTGGGCATTCACTTGGAATATGGGAGACAAAAGCTCAAGAGTAAGTTCCTGCTCTGAATCAGGCAGAGCTGGGACTGAACCTAGGTCTTCAATATCTCATATGAGTGCCCCAGTAACTGGGCTATTGGCTATTCTGGGGTCAGATGGCCACACCTACTTTTTCCATGAAAATTTGTCAAAGGTCTCAGATTTATTTCTATTTGGAAAGAAGACAAACTTTGAATTTTTTTTTTCATAAAACTGAATTATTTTTTTCCATCCAGCTGTGGTAACAGGACTTAATATAAATAAGATCAATGAGTTCTCATTTTTCAGAATATCCTCAGGATGTTTCTTCAAGGAGGGATAAAAAAGTATTTTAGAGTAGAAAAGGAGCCTACTCTGTGAAATAACAGTTATGACAATTTTCTTCAATAAAAAGTAGGATAGTAGCAAAATATGTCTTTTCCAGAAAATACAAGTATCTTGGCTCAATTTCTCTTTGAAATTGAATTTAGCAGGATAATTCTTCAAAACCATATGTATTTTGAGAGCTTTTTTAAAAACAAGAAAATGTTGCACTCTCCATACTTTACCAGTCTACGCACATTGTATTTGATACAATGACTCCTAAATTTTCTGTGACATTCCACCATAATTAAAATGAACCCTAGCAGTAGCGTGATTATATGATGGTAGAAAATGACTTAATTTATTTCTAAATGTGGCTTTATCAAGCACATTTGATCATTTTAATTTCATAAGGACAAATCATGAATTTTAATAACTGAAGTACAAACCAAATTAACCAAACTATACAATGTAATTAGTGATGCAATACATGAGGTTATATTACAATCTGATTAAATATGTCCCTGAAGACACTTTCCTAAAAAAAACCCTAATTTATTAGAGATTTGTAGTATCACTGGCCACTATTTTACTGCTCTTTATGCAGGGTTCTTTTTTTTTTTTTTTTTTTTTTTGAGGTCACTTAATTATTACTTTGAAGTAGAGATGCAAGAACTTGGAGAAGTTTATCTGACAGTATCTATTAAATTTGTCAGGAAGACCAAAGCGACCACATAGGGGTAAGAGCTGGTGATATTACAATTGACAGAATAATTTCTTCCTATGGGAGTTATGTTATATATGAAGGAGCTGGAAACAAAGAAACCAGCCAGCTCTCTGCTGACCACCACCAATTGTTTGCAAACCACCAGTGGTTTGTGGCTCCACAGTTAGAAAACCTCTTGCTTAGTGGATAGAAGACCATATCCTCTAACGTATTTAGCTGTCTAACTCCTATTTATTTCAGTGGGAGTTAGGCCCTAAGTAGTTTTAGAGGATCTGGGCCTTAAAGGTGCCTACTTCAAAGTTCCAAAGTACTGACTTAAAAATGTTGTTTTATTAGCAAACTTCTTAATCATTCTGATCACTGCAGATGAATTCTTAACGTTCTAAATTAAATAAATGTTGGATCCAAACTATTTTATATGTAAAACAAGAACCAAGCTAGAAAAACAGCTGAGTCATTTAAGGTCAGATTCTCTTATCCTTACTCATGTTTAATAGCTAGAAAAGAACAGTTTAGCCATGTGGATATCTAAATTAGGGTGCCAATTACACATTTATGCTCCCAAATTGGCCCTTACCTCTGTTTTAGGTCTGGCATCCAAATTCCTTGGAGTAGAGACTAACAATCATGTTGAATAGAGTTAGCACAATTTAACATTCTAATCACCAGTTAACATGGTTTAGATCATTGTCCCAAGGATGAAAGCACACAATTAATTGGCATGTGAGACCTAAAACAATAGGTCCATATATTGGAAAGGCCAACTTATTAACTTGCTGCAGCACCAACTAACTCCTTCTGCCAATTGCATATAGATTCAATGAGCCATAATTAGACTTGGTATAAGTGGGTCAAACTGTTGTGACCAATATGGCCCATGAATTGTGACATTTTGGGAGTTTACACAGTCATTTATTTTTCAGAGTAATTTGCAGTCCTGATCACAACTGAAATGAAATCAAAACAATCATGGCTGGGTATCAGGAAACCAAGCTCCAGAACTTTGGACATGGTACCTGTGCTCTATTTACATACATCCTTTTAGTGTTTGTGGATTTATTCGCTGTTTTTTTTTTTTTTAAATCTTCCTAGTATTTTGTATTTGCTAAAGGAAGAATAGAACCTAACTTCTTAATGCAAACATTTTTAAAATGAGTTCAATAAATACAAATTTCCTTTTTAACTTGGAGTTTCTGTTCCCAAAGACAGCTTTATAATATATGTTTTCAGGCATCCAGCGACTGTTGGCACAGAGTAGAAAATACTTGATGGAAATGAGTTTTAGAGTGGGTTCCATCTTCATCTGCACTTTGAGTGAAGTGGAGCCAAAGGCACAAAGACTCCTTTCATGTAGGCTGTTGTAAATTTCAGGTAACTTCCATTTTCTTCAGTGTACCTGAAAACAGAATTTCACTTCAAGGCTGCCGATGAGTTTCAGGAGGTTTATGAAAAACAAAGACCTGGTTCCATGGCATGGCATTTCATAGGTATTCTGATCCAGGTGGGAGCCATGGGTGGCCATGCCTGTGGTTGGTCAATGTAAACACTGTCTCACAACCTGCCAGCAGATTACCCTGATGGGCTGTGTGCGGGCTGCAGATTGCCCACCACTGCTGTGGAGGAATCCCTCCTCCTGAAGCTGAGGAGCAATGGGTGCAGGAAGTGTGTGTGGAGTCTGTAGAGCTTCCTGAAGCTGGAGGAGAAATCTCAGGGTGGGTCTGACCTTGCCTCAGATACTGTGCAGGGGAAGAGGAAGTCCCATCCTCCCCAGTCCAGCTGGGAGTAGCAGCTGAACTCAGTGCAGGGTAGGAGCCACCAGCCATGTCTTCCCTAGTCCCAGCCCCTGCCACACAGTGCTTTACCTCTCTGTCGGCTGCCCTGGGCACCCAAAACATACTGCTGGGGAGGGTCTCATGACCTTACTTGTGACTGTCCTGTTTTCTGAGGGGAAGCAAAGGAATCTGCAGGGGACATAAATTCTGCACATGCACAGTGGTGCAGAATTTACCCAGGAGTAAAACTTCTACCACAAGGAATCTTTCTGGATGTGATGGAGTGGTACTTACACCTTTTATTGTGCACGGTAATAAATATCATGCTAAGTGAACAGTAATGTAAATAATGCTCAGTTTATAAAAAAAGTTGAAAGGAAGCAAGTAATGATTAAGTAGGGCATATATAGCCTAATACAGCAACCTGGCTTGAATATTTTAGAATATAAATTCATCAGTTGTAAGAGGCAAAGTTTAAAAAAACTAAATCTGTTGGCCATGCATGTACTGACTTTATGGGGGGGAAAAACAACTAACTCACCATGCCAGGTATCTGCAGAGTAATTTTTCAGTTTATTTAGTTTTATATTCTACTCCATGCCAGTCTTCATTATACAAAAGATGACATGCCCACTGTTCACAGCAGCTGCAATACATTAACCTAATGGATTGGAATTATAGGTTACCTTAGGAATTGTGTATTGTGCCAAATCCAAATGTAAACCCTACTGTGAAAAGTCTTGACACTATTAAATGTGATAAAATACAGAGCCTTTGGAATGAAAAAAGGAAGAATGTTGGGGGGAGGGAGGGGGAAGAAATAAAGACATATAGCTAAAAAGTAAAAAAAACCAAAACCAAACCAAAAAAACCCCTCAAACTTAGTTATTCAGAGGAAGTTTTGGAAGCATCTCTCCAATTCTGTTCGAAGCTGATTCACTTTGTATAAATGAAATATTTATTGGGCCAGAGCACGTGAGAATGACTCCATAGCCTGGTTGCTAGGGCACCCATCTGGCACAGGGGAGACCAGGGTGTTGAGAAACAGGGATTCAAATGTTGGTCTTCCACATCCCAGATGAGTGTCCTAACTGTTGGGCTAAAAGTCAAATGGTTATCCCTCTCTCCTTTTTTGTGACTTTAGGGTGAGGGGCCGGTTGGAAATCTGGCCCAAATTATTCAGCAAATTCATGAACAGTTTTGGGATGACAAACTGCATAGTGAATGGACTATTTGTCAGAAAAAGTTTGCCCAGATGTAATAGCAAGGCATGCTTTCCAGACCTCAGTGTATTTTTGTAGCTCTGAATACCCTCCAACATGCTTTTTAAGCATTTGCCTATGTAACCCCCCTTTCCTCCCTGGGTTACTCAGGAGCAGGCAACACTCGCCTGGGTGCCTGATGTTGTTGACATTAAAGAAGATACTGAGTATCCCAGTGGTGATGTTCGATAGGTGGGAATCCTCTATTCACTCCTCTGCTGCAGTTCCTTTACTCCTAAAGGAATTTAAAATTGGCAGTGCCTCCAATTGCCTGGCTGGCCCCTGTAAACACTTAATGGCATGCCTTGGGAACTTCTAGGAATAAAGCTATTCTAATAATTAATAATAATCTGTGGCATGGGTGTAACTCAAAAATACCACAAAAAGAAAAGGAGGACTTGTGGCACCTTAGAGACTAACAAATTTATTTGAACATAAGATTTCGTGAGCTACAGCTCACTTCATTGGATGCATGCAGTGGAAAATACAGTGGAAAGATTTTATATACACAGAGAACATGAAACAATGGGTGTTACCATACACACTGTAATGAGAGTGATCAGGTAAGGTTAGCTATTACCAGTAGGAGAGAGAGGACAAAAAAAACCTCAAACTTTTGTAGTGATGATCAAGGTGGGCCATTTCCAGCAGTTCACAAGAACATGTGAGGAACAATGGCGGGGGGTTGGGGGGGAATAAACATGGGGAAATAGTTTTACTTTGTGTAATGATACATCCACTCCCAGTCTTTATTCAAACCTAATTTAATGGTGTCCAGTTTGCAAATTAATTCCAATTCAGTGGTCTCTCGTTCGAGTCTGTTTCTGAAGGTTTTTTTGTTGAAGAATTGTGACTTTTAGATCTGTAATTGAGTGACCAGAGAGATTGAAGTGTTCTCCGACTGGTTTATGAATGTTATAATTCTTGACGTCTGATTTGTGTCCATTTATTCTTTTACGTAGACACTGTCCGGTTTGGCCAATGTACATGGCAGAGGGGCATTGCTGGCACATGATAGCATATATCACATTGGTAGATGTGCAGGTGAACGAGCCTCTGATAGAGTGGCTGATGTGATTAGTCCTTATGATGGTGTCCCCTGAATAGATATGTGGACACAGTTGGCAACGGGCTTTGTTGCAAGGATAGGTTCCTCAGTTAGTGTTTTTTGTTGTGTGGTGTGTGGTTGCTGGTGAGTATTTGCTTCAGGTTGGGGGGCTGTCTGTAAGCAAGGACTGGCCTGTCTCCCAAGATCTGTGAGAGTGATGGGTCGTCCTTCAGGATAGGTTGTAGATCCTTGATGATACGCTGGAGAGGTTTTAGTTAGGGACTGAAGGTGATGGCTAGTGGCGGTCTGTTATTTTCTTTGTTGGGCCTGTCCTGTAGTAGGTGACTTCTGGGTACTCTTCTGGCTCTGTCAATCTGTTTCTTCACTTCAGCAGGTGGGTACTATAGTTGTAAGAATGCTTGATAGAGATCTTGTACTTACCTACATGCCTCCAGCTTTCATCCAGACTACACCACACCACACGATCCATTGTCTACAGCCAAGCTCAATGATACAACAGCATTTGCTCCAACCCCTCAGACAAAAACAAACACCTACCACCCCTCCCTCTGGGAAGCTGAGAAAGAAAACAAACAAAAAAGGGAAACCCAGCTGTTGCCACTAGCTAATTGAAAAGCATATGCACAGACCTTTTAAGACACAAAACTAATCAGTTTTTTTTAAAAGGTAAATTTTATTAAAAAAAGAAGACAGGAAATAAATGGAAAATCAGGCAATTGCTAGATGTTCTAGAGCAACTGAAAAGGGGTTAAACACCAGGAATGGCTCCCTGGAGTCCAGCTTAACATTACAAAAAAACCCAAAAATACCTGAGCTTAGCACAGAGGAAATCCACAAGCCAAAATAAAGAAAGAAACCTGACCGCATCTATCTAAACATTCTCTGTCCCAACGAATCCTTCTAGGTATGGAAGATACTTTTTCATACCTGGTTCAAACATTACACAGCTGTCAAGGTTCCTCCCTCACTCTGAACTCTAGGGTACAGATGTGGGGACCTGCATAAAAACCTCCTAAGCTTACTTTTACCAGCTTAGGTTAAAACTTCCCCAAGGTACAAATTAATTTTATCCTTTGTCCTTGGAATAACCACTGCCACCACCAAACTTTAACTGGGTTTACTGGGAAGCGTAGTTTCTTTCCCCCAAAAATCCTCCCAACCCTTGCACCCCACTTCCTGGGAAAGGTTTGGTAAAAATCCTCACCAATTTGCATAGGTGACCACAGACCCAAACCCTTGGATCTGAGAACAATGAAAAAGCATTCAGTTTTCTTACAAGAAGACTTTTAATAGAAATAGAAGTAAATAGGAGTAAAGGAATCACCCCTGTAAAATCAGGATGGTAGGTACCTTAAAGGGTAATTAGATTCAAAACATAGAGAATCCCTCTAGGCAAAACCTTAAGTTACAAAAAAGACACACAGACAGAAATAGTCATTCTATTCAGCACAATTCTTTTCTCAGCCATTTAAAGAAATCATAATCTAACGCATACCTAGCTAGATTACTTACTAAAAGTTCTAAGACTCCATTCCTGTTCTATCCCTGGCAAAGCAGCATACCAACAGACCCTCCCTCCTCCCAGCTTTTGAAAGTATCTTGTCTCCTTATTGGTCATTTTGGTCAGATGCCAGCGAGGTTACCTTTAGCTTCTTAACCCTTTACAGGTGAGAGGATTTTTCCTCTGGCCAGGAGGGATTTTAAAGGGGTTTACCCTTTCCTTTACATTTATGACAACAACATTCCTGCTGCCCCTGTCTTTTCAGCCAAGAGAGAACAACCCAGAGACAAATGGAAAGTCTCTCCTCCCCCCCCTCCGTTTTAAAAAAGTTCTAGCCTTCCCATTGGCTTTTTTGGTCAGGTGTCCACTCCCTTTCTTTTACCTGGGGGACTTTGTTAACCCTTTACAGGTAAAGCAAGCAGAGAACAGTCACCAAGAGGGACTTTATAGCTAACTGGCTGGGTGTCCATAAAAGGGAGCTACTCCTGCCCTTTAATCATCACAACCCCCTTTCCCCAAGGCATTATGGGAGTTGTAGTCTCTAAGGCTAGATTGCAGCACAAAGGCTTTCCCCCAAACCACTCCCAGTAACGTTCAGAGGCCCCTCTAGTAAAGGGTGCCTATACCTACAATACAATCATTGTAATACTAGATTAGAGGCCTACATCTACACAGGGACTTAACACCGCAACATTCAGCGTTCAAACACCTAACTTCTAGGTGCCTAGTCACTCAGTGAGTACCACAAACTCTGAGTTAGGTGCCCTGCTCCTCCCTAGGAGTTAGGCACCTAAATCTGGGTGTGGGGAAGGCACCTCTCTCCACTTGGAATCTACAGCTGTGAAGTCTCTCCTGGAATCAGGCACCTAAGCTATTTTCTTCCAAGAAAGGGAACAGTACATGCCTAATGACACACAAAGCTGGAGTGGGGAAGAAGGAGGATTATGACTGCCTCCCCACTCTGGCCCACTAATGAGGGCACTCACCCAGGATATGGGAGATACTACTTCTATTCCCCCCTTTGCCTGTTGAGGAAAAGGGACTTGATCTTGGGTCTCCCACATTGTGGGTGCCACAGCCACTGGATTATAATAATTTCTCTTTAGCTAGTTTATACTTAATATATTTCATACTGAATGGAAACCTTCAATGTGGTACACCCATACCAGAATACGGGTGGGAGACCCCTGTCCAAATCCATTGTCCATATCAGGCAGCTATGGAATATCCCACATCCCAGGTGAGTGCCTTTTACCCCTGAGCAGACCATCTCTTCTCCAGAACTGAAACAGCAGTGCTCAGGCAGAAACTTAAGGTGTCTTGAGGAATTAAATGGTGAAAAATTAAGCACTGAGGGATTGCAGAAGTCTCCGGGGTCAGGCAGAGGGTTAGCAAGGGTTTCGAGGACCTAAGCGGTGCTTAACTTTTGGATTTAGGAGCCTAAAATGGGAGTTGGGCATCTAAGTCCTTTTCTGGGTCTGGATCTAGCTAACTGTTTTGCCAAGTGCTTGATATATTTTGACCATGAAAGTTCTTTTTTTTTTAAAAAAAAGAGACTATGAAAGAATGATAATCCAGATTTCCTTTTCTGATCTGAGATGCTGGCGTGAGTGGTCCTTATTAAACTGAGCCTATTGCTGGAAGTTTATGGGGGTCAAACTCCATTTAATTTAAAACCAGGAGGCATCTTGAACATGCTGATTCAGTTTGCCAATTGTTTATTATGTTCAGAGTATGACTCTCAAACTTTATGAAAGTCAGAGGTGCATTATTTGGCAGTTCTCCTCCCTTTTAGAAGGACTTTTCAGCTTTGGGAGTCCCAAAGTTTTAAATTGTTTTGGATCTTAGTGTCTTATTTACATATAGCACATCTACAGCTAACTCAGTAGACATTATCACTTCCAAATAATAGCACAGAGTATTTTACAAGTGTGGGTAAAGTAATTTAATTTTTATAAAGGATTTCTAACCCAGCTTTGCTGCTCAGAGCTAGAAGCTAGTAAATACAAGTATGGCACAGCAGTTATAGAACTAATTTATGGGCACATTGATTTCTAGTTTGTTTTACATCAGATTTACATTTTCATTTTTATTTAACTCCTGTGAATATCAATTAACTATGAACACTTCTTTACCATTCTTACCATAATTTACATTGCAATTCCAGGTACTGACATGGAATCAGTGTTGATATTAAAAGGAACTTAAACAAAAAAAACAGAAGAAGGGGAGAAAATTACAATTTATTGTAAGTGTTTAAACCTCATTACAATGAACTCTGTGTAGAAGACAAATAGGTTTCTCCTCTACATCTTATACCACATCTACTTTTGAAAACAATTAATTTAGAGTGAGAAATAGAACATTGTCTGATACCCTATTTTCTGACTGGAATTCCTTGTTCATTATTTGAGCTACAAACTGATCTGATCCTATCACTTTAATTTGGGAAGGCCCAATCTATGATCCACTGTTTATTTCAGCTTGGATATAATTAAAGAAATTTTAACTGCTGGTGAATCAAATAGACCTAATTGATTAAATGTTCACTGGAATTTAAGTCTGATTAGGCAATATGTCTTGAATACAAATTACTTTGCGCTGCTTGAATTCATTTAGTGAATCTCAATATGGTTCATAAATGAATGTTGACACTTCAGTATTGCAGCCCTTGTTGTCTGGTAAACAGCAAAACTACACAAACAAGCTTAAAAAAATTGCACTTTAATTTGGAAAAAGTAAGTGTCTCCATTCCAACACTCTTTTGCAATTGAGGTGGCTTATTCTTAGGAGCAGTAGCTCCTAAAAGAACATAGAAATGTGCAGCAATGTAATGATGGCCAGCCTTGGTAATTACAGACAATAGAGAAGCACTGGTTCCCACCACTTACAGTGGATGACAATATAGGCGCTAGCTCTGAGACATTTATATAAGCAGGAAGGAAAAAATCATTTATAGACTAAAGTAATTGGCCTATAGAAATAGAATACAGCATAAATTGCTGAACTGCACAATTATTGCAGCCAATTTCAACCCAAACTACCTTCCTCTTCAAGTCATTGTTTTTCTTCTCCTCCATAGTGCACTTTTCATTAACTGCATCACTGCTGGCCCTCAGCTCCAGAGCTTGTGCTTTGCAGGCAAGAGTGAGTACTTTGATGTTCTAGAATTCATCTGAAGTCACAATGGAATCTCATGGGCAGCAGTGGAGGTGCAGTTTGCGGATGTACCTGGTACATCAGGCAGCAGCAAAGAAGTCAGAATGGTTAAACACAAATGTTACCTTCACATCTACATTTTCACGCTGTTTTGTATGATCATAAGTAGAATCACATGATGGTATACAGCATTTCTCAACTACGTAGACTATAAGGTGGATTCCTCCCCCATGGAGTACGCACCCTAAATCAAACATGTACATAAAATGAATAAGATCCAAAGGGCTGCAGTCATGTCTGTTACACAATTTTGTAACAGCTTCATGGAAGAAGTGTGTTTCTAATTAGGGATTTGAAGGATACGTGTGTAGTCCATATGAACTGCAAGCCAGTTCAAAGGAGTGAGAAGAGTGAATTGAAAGAAGGTGCAAAGCCAAGAGGAGGAGAAAGAAGAAGCAAAGAGGTTAGGGAATTTGAACTAGAGAACAAAATTGTGGAAGGGAGTTGAAAGAGAGGACAAGGAAAAGAGAGCCAGTCATGCGACTAGACGTGAAGTTAGTGATGTGGTCACAGTAGCAAGAAAAGTAGACTGAAATGGGCAGATGTGGAGAGGCCCGGAGGAAGAAGGTTTACTGTCAAAGCTATGTTGACCAAGGCATGAAGTGACAGCAGTAGAGATGTAAAGGAAGAAATTTGTAACATCTAAGAGGAAGAATTGTAAGATGATGGTGAGAAGATGATGGAGGAGGAGTAAGTGATTACACTGCTGACTTTCACTGGTGTAAATGAGGGCAGAATCAGATCCTGAATTTTCAAGGCACCCTTCAAAGACCCTATTGAATGTCATGGGGAGATTTCCCATGCTAAATTCTCTCTAAAATTATAAGAAACCTGTAACTCCCAAGAAACAGAGAAAACTTTCCATAGCAAGCATTTTCCCAAGATGGGGAGAGTCTGCAAAGTCTGACTTCTAGGAAATCTAATACCCCAGAAAGATTAAAAATAAGACAGCTAGTGAATAATCAGAAATAGTGAATTACTTCATGAAGAAAGTGTGCAGACTGTAGTTCTTGGATAACAATGTGTAAATTGTGGGAACACCAATGATGTCTTTGGAGGGTGAAACTGTGGATTGGTCAAACTCAATGCTGTGAATCCATCTCCCATTCAAATGTGTGCGTTTATTTATTTCTGTATAAAAAGGCTATAAAGGCTTCTAGAAGTTGGATGCCTGTCTTGTAAACATTTGCTACACACATTACAAATGTATTCTCTACTAAGCAATGAAACATGACTTATAGAAACATTTTCATAGCTCATTCTAAGGCTTAGTTTATAGTCCCTTTATACAGTTTGCCAAAGCAATATAAACTTTTTATATAACCAATAAAACAAGCATTTACATGGCTGGACAAACTGGGATATGGTTAATTTTAATCTGGTTTACAGTTATGACTGTGAAATTATAAAAGTTTGGAAAAAATAGCACCTCAAATGTCTTATGTTTAGCAAGTTTCCCGAAATGAATGGGATGTTCCAATAAAGAAATAGAAACTGCATCCCATTTGGATACAACACAGTGTAAAATTGGTTATCTAGAAAATATAGTAGTAGCCCTCCCACACCCCAATTCTTAAGTCTAAATTCTGGGTTAGAGTTTGAATAATGGGTTAAAAATACTGCTACAATTTGCCAATAAAGTGTATCAACCAAAAGCACACACACAAAATATCAATTCTTCTTTACATTTGTAGGCCAACTCTGAATTTAGTGGATGTTAAGCTTCTTGTGGACAAAGGAAATACTATAAAAAAAGCTTTGAATGTTTTTTATTTCAGAGCATGAAATGTTCTAAAGTATGACTCAGAAATTCTGCTTATAGGTTGAATGGGCAAATTGAAATCAGAAATGAGAAATAAAATCCTCAGATGTCAAGGGCCTCAACTCAGTAATGACCTGGCCTCCTTTCAAATACCGTATTTTATCTTTTAGGCTAGTTTTCTAAAGGCATATATTTAGTGCACATTATGCATTCTTGTTTGTGTTAAACTTCTTGAAGGGTAGTTGGGATCCAGATACTCAAACTGAATGTGGTTGCCTTTTTATTGCGGCTTCTAGAAGGAACTGAGGTTTGTGATAAACACACAGAATCCCTTTTCAGTTGTTTCAAACAAAAAATCATCTTCCTTAAAAAGGTGAAAGTAGTTAAGATTATTATGAAATACTTAAAGTGAAAACAAATTACAATATTAGGCAATAGCCCTTGTTTTCAATAGACTGTATTGTTATAACTTTTTAACCAGTACAAATGAAATTTGCAAAATACCCTTAGCCTGTAGAGCAAATACTCCCAATGATCTAGGCACTGGATGGGGGCACTTCAGTCCTCACTGCTATCAGGGTGGTGTGGAGAAGAGAGTCAGCATATATGTAGGCAGCTGGGGTTGTGATGAATCAGGAGTGTTTAAAAATGTTTTAAATTACACAGAAGTTTAGGTGTCAGAAGAATTCCACCAAGTCTTGTTACTATAATTAGTCTTAGTGTATATATGCATTCTTAATAATCTACTCAGCTCCATAGCTCAAAATGTACAACCAAAGCCTACCTTATTGGAACAATGTTTGTACTCCATCTCTGACATTTAGGAGAGGCTGTTAAAACCAAAACAAGAGCTTGGGAAGAACATTTACAGATATATAAAATCATAAAAGCATTAGTTTGCTTGTTAAGAGTTAAAATCAGTCGCAATTAGCTTTTTGGGTTGTAGGAACCAAGCTGACAACCTTAACTGCCTTAAGCTTAAATGAGAGAGACAAGGTAGGTGAGAGAATCTGCTTTATTGGACTAGCTTCTGTTGGTGGAAGGTACAAGCTTGTGAGCTTCACAGACATCTTCAGGTCATATGTACTCAAATGGACAATACTATGACTCCATTATCGGGAGACTACAGCGGATCCCTGTGGAGAAATGCATAAACCAGTTTGGACCAGGTACAGTGTCCCAAGTCAGACAAAGGAACTTCAACATTTGTACCCAAGGTCTTTTGGAATGGATCGAGAGAGTCTGTGAGCCACGGGAGGGAGATACTGACTGGGGGAATCAGACTGAGAGGTAGAGGCTGCAGTGGGTGCACTCTACCTAACCCACCCAAGTGCTGTAAGCAAGGAAAGGCCAAGGTTTAGGAAAGATAATATGGCTTTATGTTGTATCTAACCCTAGTCTCTCTAAAGGATTAACAAATCATTTAAAAAAAAAAACACACACACACAATCGTCCTCGGTCATTGCAATTTCATACTGGTCAGAAGTTCCTAGAGGGCATTCCGGAGCGGGGTCCAAACCCAGCTGCACCTGCCAAAGGTAATACAGTTGGTGAAATGGTGGGTGTTGTAACTCGGTGATCCAGTCTAAAAGTGGGCTGAACTGCAATGTTACACCCTGAGAGAAGCGCAGTTATGGGCCTGTGTGGCTTGGAAAGCGAGCCCAAGAGGGGTGTGTGAGAGTGGAATCTTAACAAAGCAGAGAGTCCCACTCCTACCACCATGCTCTTTGAAGATTCTCACACCACCCAAAATGTATTTGTGTGAAATTGAACTCCTGCTACTGTCTTCTTTGATGTTTGTTTTCTACCACTAGGACACTGCGTAGCAAAACATCTGCTGAAGAATACTGGTGTCAGTGATGTAATGCTTGTCAGTCTAAGAAAAATAGCTTTGGTATGAATCAGGGACAAAATCCCCAGCCCCCCTTTTCATTTAGTCAACTGATGTAATGATAATGAGTAAAACATGATGGAGCCGGTGATACATTATGACACCAAGTATTCTGACACAATGTCTATGCTCATCCAGTTCCATCTTAGTCTTTCCTACTCATTTTTAGAGAATGATAAAGAATAATTTTGAGGGTCCCTGACTTGGTTGCTGATGGCAAACATGTGCTTAGGGCTGATGTGATCAATCTGTGGAATTCTCCTCCAGATAACGTTCTGGTTATCTAACTTGCAGTGGTAAAACTTTTAGACTGCAAATCCACAGCATAATTAAGGCTAATTATTTTTCTGCCAATTGCTTTTGTTCATTTAATACCAGTACTTAATATTGGAGCTGGTCAAAACTTCCATTTGGTGGGAAATCCCAAAATGCTGAAGGAAAAAAAAATCACTGTTCAAGAATGAAAGGTAAATATATTGACATTGTCTGTCCATGGTAGAATTAAAAATTCTTCTGAAATAAGACACTTTTTTGTTTTGAATATTTCAAAATGAAATTGAGACTGGCAGCCCAAGCTTTGAGGCTCCCACCACAGCTGAGGCTCCCCCCGTCAGCCCTAGCAGATGGATGGTGAGCTGTGAACCTAGAAGCCCTGGAATTTTCAGCGAGGGCCAGGGTTTCCATGTTCTTAGCTCCATAACAGGGAGGCTGGAGAGTCCTGGGCTTTCTAAGGGTCAGTCAGAATGGCAAGGGTACCCTAGAGCTTTGAACCCTAGAAGTTCTGGCATTCACAATTGAGATTGTCCTCTTATGGGTGTGCTATAGCCATGGACCCTAGAATCCTGTAAAACCTGCAGCCACCAGGTAAGCTGACAGGAAACCAAGCAAGTTTCCATCAGAACCCTGCTTGTGTTTTCTTGGAAGTTAGTCAAAATGCTACAGTTCTGAGAAACATTTCAGTTTCAACAAATCAGCATTTTCTGACAAAAGCCTGTTTTGTTGGAAGACTCACAGCAAACTCCACATAGCACGTTTATAATGCTCTTCATCTATAGATAGCAAACCAGCTTACAAAAGAGGGTCACTTCATTTAACGGATGGGATAGTAGTTTAGGCACAGCGAGAAGTAACTCACCAAAGATCACACAGCAAACTATGGGTAGGCTGGGAATCAAAGTCTGATCTCTTCACTTCCAGTCCAGCACCTTATCCAGGGGACCTGTTATGATAATTGGGTCTACAAATTTATCCTCATTGTGGGCAGAACTGTAAAAAGTAGGTAAAAGTTTATAAGATTCACAATAACCTCTAATAATGAGGGTTGATGGGAAAAAGATATGAAAGAGAGACAGACTGAATAAGTTCAAACACAAAGGGAGGCAGAATATACAGTAATTTAAAATGAGCTTTTACCTTTCATATGATTTTCTGTATGTCCCAGAGGTTTAAAGAAAGAGCAGCCCATACCCTTTTCAGGGACAGTCAACCACCTAACTTTACCCCACTGCAGGCCTGTGCAGGTTAAAAATGACCAATGAACCTTATAACCTGCACCTGGAGGAGAGCTAAGGCCTGATAAAGCCTAAATGAAGATGAAGCCCAGCTGGGTAGAAGTATGCTGGGTTTGTATAAAGCCAAAAAGTTACCCATAAGTGAGGATCCTTTTGAACGCTGAGACATGGGCAGGTGCTAGCTTGCCTACTGCTAAAAGCCCCTCCCCCAGCCTAGGGAGGAGCTACTGGACTCAGAACACAACCAAGTTTGTGGGACAATAAAGGCAATAATGGGAACAGGCATGGGGGTCAAAGGGGCCAAAGCTAGGGAACAAGAAGAGGACACCAAGCAGAGAACAACGGACTGTGCCCATTGCTCCTCAAAGGCATCAAGAGAGCCGGTGGATGCTGCCCAGAGGAACTCTGCCCGGATACATGAGCAGATAAAAGAACGAAAGACAGCCCCATGGTCGCAGGACCCCTCCCCTGCCAATCTCCTCTCCCTGGTGTTACGAATGGCCAGCTTGGCCAGGGCCAGGAGGAGGTTGATGAGGTGTTCCCGTGACTTTGTGGAGCCTCGGATCGGGTGTGCGTAAATAAACAAGCGAGGGGGAAAAGTGCAGCCAGAACCTCAATAAGAGGTTCTAGAGGAGCCAGAAGAGGGGCTGCAGCCTGGCGCACTGAAGGTAGGCATGCACCTACCTCATGCCACAGAAGGGACAGGCTCCAGGGACAGAGGTGAACCGTGCCAAGTACATGCCCGTGATCATGGCTCCATGTAGGAGCTGCCAGCTGATATCCCTGGCAGGCTGTGGGACTAAGATGGAATATAAGATGGCCCACCAGGGTTCCCCACCCTCCACAGCTGGTAAAAGGTCCCACCATTTAGTATCTGGGGGGACACTAGGGTGGGGAAATGAAGAGTGTGCAGCATGAGCACATATAGATGGTGTCTTGGCACGGTTCAAAAATGAACTGGCTGCAAGATGCGCAGTTGGCTTGGGGTACGAGGAGGGGGAGGCTGGGAAGGCTCATGGGGCAGGGGGCCAATGGAAAGATCTGGAGGGCCTGGTGTGAGAGATGGGTGGGGTGCAGGACCCACTCTCGCAGGACCCACTTGAGGAAAACCTGAGCTGCGGGGTGCAGGCCTGCCTCCACCTCTTGGAGAACATGCCAGTGGGGTTTAAGGGTGGAGATCCTCATGTGCTGACCAACCACCAGGTGATCCACCCAACCCCCCAGGTCATAGTCCAGGAGGTCTCTGATCTTGGTGACGCCTGACAGGACCAACCTCTGGCACACCAAGGGGGACTCCGCCACCTGCACACAGAGGTGAGGATTGTGTAGCAGGGGCTCTGCGAGGCAATCTATCCCCTCGGTGGCTGCCATGGACCTGGTTGCTGAAACCAGCCTCCAGGTCCGGAGGAGGTCCTGGTAGAAGACCGGCAGCTCAGAGAGGTCTCGCTGAAGACCTCTTGGATGGAGAAAAAGGAGCTGCCAGTCATATCGGAGCTCTCGCAGGCAGTGGAGGAAGGTGTGCACCAATATGCTCACACCGAGCCACCTGACTATAAAGGAGTCTCTGCAGGGTCTGGAGGCGGAAGGCATAGACTTGCGTGCGCATGCACGTCAGCCCTGTCCTCCCTCCTCCAGGGGAAGATGGACAACCCCTGCAGAGACCCAGTGCAGTCCCAGCCAAAAAAACTTCAGAACCAAACTCTAGAGATTGGCCAGGAACCCCGAGGGGTGGGCACAGGGTGTTGAGCCAGTGCCAGAGCATGGACAAGACCAGATGCTTAAGCACCAGTGCTCTGCCCTAGAGCAAGAGGCACTGGAGCAGTCCTGTCCAGCCCCACAGCCACCCTGCCCTCTAAACCTTGCCAGTTCTCCGGCACAGATGGATGTGCAGCAGAAAGGTAAACGCCAAGATAGAGGAGAGGACCTGCGCTCCACCGGATGGCCTGAAGTGTGGATGGGAGGGAGCTTGCCCGCCACCTGATGCCGACCACCAGGCCAGAACTCTTGACCCAGTTTACCCGGGCCACATCACCAGCTCACGCAGCACCAACTCCGCCAACCTCTTATGAAGGAGACAGAGGAAGGCCAGAGTATACAGCTGACTTGACAGTGGACAGCCTTGACGCACTCCTTGCCCGAAGCTGACAGGTGCGGTCAAGGTCCAGTTGAGCCTGACCAAACACTTTGTGGAAACATACAGCACCTGGAGAAACCGCACAAACTTGGGCCTGAAGCCGAATGCCTGTAGAGTGCCCAGGAGATACCTGTGGTTCATCCAGTTAAATGCCTTCTCCTGATCCAACAACAGGAGGGTGAATGACAGACCATTCTTACACACAAGCTCTAAGAGATCCCTGACCAGGTAAAGATTATCAAAGATGGTACGGCCCAGGACGGTGTAGGTCTGGTTAGGATGGACCACGTCCATCAGCATTGACCGCAGCCGCAGCGAGATGGCCTTTGCTATGACCTTGTAGTCCGTGCTGAGGAGCGAGATGGGATGCCAATTTAGGAAATCACGGCAGTCCCCCTTCTTTGGCAGCAAGGCGAGCACTGCTCGCCTGCATGACAGGGGGAGGACCCTGCACTTCAAGGACTTGGGGTTAAGGTCTGGGCCAAGGATGTCCCAGAACACATGGTAGAACTCCACAGTCAGCTCGTCCATGCCCTGAGATTTATTGTTGGGCATGAGACAGAGGGCTCCCGAGATTTGTCCCAAAGGCATTTGTCTCCTCAGGCATCAGCGTCAGTTGGATCAGGGGAGAAAAGTCCAGCATAGAAGGCCCGAGCCCTCTTGTGCATCGCCACTGGATCCGTGAGGGGGGTACCATCAGCTGCCAAAAGGCAGATGACATGTTCTTGACTCCTCTCTTCTTCTCCAGGGCATAGAAGAAGTGGGAGCCATAATCCATCTCCTGCAGGAGGTGAATGCGGCCATGAGTGAAGGTAGCAGAGAGGTGTTCTATAATCACTTCTTAGAGAGTTGGCTAGGGATTATAAAGTGTTCTAGTGGGAGAATAGGCCATGGGATCCTCCCCTGGACTACAGAATCTGGCAAGAAGATAAGAGGAGTGGAATAGCCATTAGGAGTAGAGGAAAATTGGGTCAATAAACTCAGAGGTGAACCAGGAGATACAGAAATGTGACACAAAGGAGCCTAAGGAAACAGCAACAGGGTACGAAGGCTGGAACCTGGAGTAACAGGGGAACCCAAGCCCACCCATCAGCCACTGGGAAAGTGGCACTTGGTCTGGAAGACTGCTTGCTGTGGCCTATGGGCAACTTGATGAGACTTCAGTAGCCAAGTGACCAGGCTGGAGGGCTGAGTCACGAAGAGACACCTCCTTTCTCTGCCCCATCCCAGTCCCAGAGAGTGAGGCCATGGGGTGAGGAACCAATGAAAGGGAGTAATAGAGTGGGTGAGGGCTAATCCCCAGACCGAAAGAGGTGCCCCAATGGTGAGTGAACCCTGTTATGTGCACCTTTGAAAATCCTGGTCTAACCACATCAATAACCTAAGTCCCATTACCTTTGGCCTGATGTAAACAAGCACATAAATAAAGTTGTTCATGTGCATTGAATATTTGCAGTGTCAGACTGTATCGCCATTTGCTAATCAGAGACTTCTGAAACTAAATATTGTATTATCCATCTATATTAGTCATTTAAAACTTGCTATTTATTTAAACATGGCATTTAAATTTATTATTTTTTAAAAAGTCATGTGTAATTGTATGCATACAAAGAAGCTAAAGTCAATGTTTTATGTGTAGGTCACCAGATTTTCTTTTTGAAGTCACTTTAAAAAAACATTGTGAAAATAAGTGAAAAATAATATGGAATGATGGTTTCTGGTTCAGAGTCTTGGAATTTTTTTTACTCCCAGTGCTTTGTTCAAATTCTAAATGTCTCTTTGTAAAACACAGCATAGCCCTGGTCATCAACTGCCATGATAACAACATACTGAACAGTTTTATTTCCAGCGAAGAAGTCTGCTGCATTTTTAAAATGCACCCTTTAATTATTTTGTCAGTTTATATTGTAGTTTACTCTTGAAAAAGGAAGCTTTTACTTTTCCTCAGTGCTCATAATTAGATAGGGAATGGCTGAAATATTCTGACTACAATTATGGCAAAATAGAAACTGAAACTATATCCATTTCACATTATAATTGCCGTCTTGGGTAACGGGATGTTTGTGAACCCAGTGAATTATCTTTCCATGCAACCAAATGTATTTATATTTCTCAATATGAACCTTGGGCAAGTATTAATCTTCAGTGTGGAGGTTAAGGGAAGGGAGTGATGACAAAGACCAAAACTCTCCTCCCCTGCCTTTTATGGAACCCAATTCTTGTACATAAATGGAAATTTAATATCTGTTATACTGCTCAGTGCAGTCAACTGTTTTGTTATTAATTATAGAGTTGTTGTTAATGCTTGCGAATGATATTTTAATAAGGTTTAATCTCCTTTTTCCACATTCTACTATCTTTTATAATTATGTTTTTGTCCTATACTTTTCCTTTTTGTTCTTTTTTGCAAACTAAATTGAGCCCTCTCGGTATTAATTCCAGCTTTTATGAGCAAGAAAGAGGTTTTTCTTTAGACTTTGACTTCAGGAAAAATAAGCTGGTTAAGAAAACAACAAGAATCTCTCCTTGAACTTCTGACCAAATCTAGAATCTTCCATAAGCAGCCCATTCCCTTCCCAAACTTCAGTTTTTCTTGGAATCCATCCTGGTAGCTCCTAAGGTCTTTGCTTGCCCTATTGATGCTTTTACACACCATGGGTTTAGTTGTGGTCTTGCCTTGAGCGTGTGTGTAGGGGTGCTCTTTGTACCACTGACCTAGGGCCAGGCATGGGAAGTACCTTTCCCTGGAGCATGAGGAAATCAATGTGTATTGTTTAGCTCTATATTTGGAGCAGCATGCATCTGCCAGTGAGCTGGTGCAATTGTACAGCCTGGTGCATTGAAGGACAGAGCCCAGGCTTGACCCATTTCCCACACCCTGCCTAGGAAGGGGTGTAACCTCTCTGTAGAGGCTGCATCCCTTTCTGGGATGCAGGTAGCTAGTATAGGCTAGCAGGGGAGGCTTTATGTCCCCTTACTTTCCTGCTTAGGCATGCATGATGAATCCTGATTTGACCCTATGCATTTCGTTAATTGTTTCCTCTGATTTCTGTGATGGAATCCGCCCCTGTATTCATGCCTTATTGTTGTAATGTTTGTACAAAATATACCTTGTGAGGTGTCATTTGAAAATTAATAACTTGCTGGCCAATAACATCATGGTGAAAGGTGTATAAAAACATTATATATAAAGTTATGAACATAAGCTGAAATCATGACTGAAGTGTTTTACCAGACAAGTCTGAGGAGTGGGTAAACCAGTTTCTCAAAGACAAAGGACAAGTTGATGCCTCTAGCCAGGTGTCATTAAAGTTGATAGGCCATCACCTATCAAGTGGCTATTCTTTCCCATGAAAAAGGAGGCAGGAACAAACAGATCTGCATTTTAGGGCTTATCTACACTTACATTTTATAGCGCTCTAACTTGCTGGCTCAAGGGTGTGAAAAATCACCACGCTGAGACCAGCACGTCTGAGCGCTTTAAAGCACTAGTGTAGACAGGCTCTGAGCACTGGGACAGCGCTTTGAAGTTTCCAGTGTAGCCATGCCCTTAGCAAACCTTTTCCCCACCAGACTCCACGTTTCCTTGCTCTCAGCTGGAAAAAAAAAAACTTTATCTTGGGATCACTCTCAGGAAAATGCACTTCAAAGTTTAATTGAACTATAAAAGTGAGGGGAAAAACACCCCAAGTTTTCTCTCCTTGTCATCTCTCTCTTCATCTAAGAAGACCCAACAACAACAAAAAGTGCAAACAAAAAAAGCAAACAAACAGAAACCCCAGACGTTGGACTTTTGGAGCAGATCCTGGCCTGAAACTTGTCAGTGATGCTACTGAAAACCTGTGATAAGAATTTCACCTTCACCTAAGTCCAGTTTAAGTTTGTATAAGGAAGCATTTTATCTTGTAATAATTGCTGACTTTAATACCATTTTGTTAAATAGGCTTGTTTTATTCTTTAATAAAAACTAATCCAGTGTTGTCAACTGTGTGGGTAATCCCATTTAAGGTGTCAAGTATCAGGGGGTAGCCGGGTTAGTCTGTATCCACAAAAACAACACTGAGTCCAGTGGCACCTTAAAGACTAACAGATTTATTTGAGCATAAGCTTTCGTGGGTAAAAACCTCACTTCTTCTGAAAGCTTATGCTCAAATAAATCTGTTAGTCTTTAAGGTGCCACTGGACTCCTTATTCCATTTAAGGTATGCTTTCCTTTACAGGGACGACGGACCTAAAATATCTGAACTATCCAGGAGAAGGTTGGATAGTATAGAACACCCATTTTGTGGGGAGAGGGAGGATCCAGAACTGGGACTGTGTTGGGGTCACCCTGCAAGTAATAACCAAGGCTGGTGGGAACCAGAGTGTGGCTGTTGTGTTGCTGACAGGCTGCTGGGATCAGAGTTGCTGACAAGAACTGTGGCCATACAAAGACGCTCAGGGTGCAACCTGGCATGCTGGCAGGCTATTTATGAGCTGCCCAGATGGGAGCTCCAACAGCAAAGCATTGTGAGGGACCCAAAGTTGCAGGGCAGGGGTGACACAGCTCCTCACTGGTATGGATTTTACCCTGAAAGTTTTAGAGTCTGAAATTAATTTGTCTTCCTCTTGATGAAATATGCCCAGGTAAATAGTCAGAGAAACATCTCTATCTCCTATCAAAAGAAATAGTAATTGGCTGCATTTTTCTTCAGTCCTCTGTGCAGTCATTAGGTGCTGCTAGAATCAGAGGGAACTGAAACATACACAAACTTTTGGCGGATTATATAAGTCACACTTTTGAGATTCACCCATCACTAGTTATCATTAGACTTGTGATTCAAACTTTTGTGAACAAGCCTTTTCTAGCTTGCTTTCAAGAGTGTGATTTACTGGAGGTAGCCTTTTTGTTACACCTGCCATATGAACTAGGCTGAAAAAGGCCAATTATTATTTCAGCTGCTTTCAGTGTGAGAAAAAAGGGAGCTCTTGTGCTGCCAAACAAATAATGCAGGATTTCATCAAATTGTTACATCATGATTTTGGTTTCAATGCAATTTGCTTGGTGTAATGTGAGTGTCTTGACAGAGTTGGGATGTTGAGCACTATCATTCTGCTGTATAGGTGCTATAGTTGACTCCTTTGGAAGGAAGCTGCCCCTGAAGCACACCAGTTTAAGGTGATATCTGCAGAGAGAACTATTAGACTTTGAGATGGTGAACATAAATAATTTGCCACTGAGGAAATACAGACAATGAACCTTATTAATTTAGATATGGTGTTAATTTGTATTAATTATGGGTGTTGCAAAACCTTTCTCAAAGCGGAGGTTACCAACTGTCCAGTAGCATGATCTTCTCTCACCGTCTCCACTGGTGTCAAATTAATGAGAACAATGAGGCAAGAAAATGATCTGGGGAACTTGCAAGGCTCAATGAACTGGAGCGTTGGGGTCTCCAAATGAAATATAGCACATGCTGTTAGTGAATGACAACTATTAGCAGCTGATGACTGCTCTGTGACCAGGATGATATGAATTAGAGGTCTTGAACCACATACTAGTGGAGAAGATGTTCAGTTTCCAAGATGACCATGACCACACTTAGCATACTTGTTGGTAGTCTCCGTAAAGATGCTGAGAACTGAATGGGATACTAATCTCTTGCTCCTTAGGTGATCACTGTAGATCATTAATTACTATAACTGTTAATGATCTAGAATCACCAGGGTTGAACCTGAGTTGAAGCAATTTGACAGGACCATGCATGAAACTTGCAATGCCATTGATCATGTAGTGCTTGCTATGTGCATAAAGAGAGGAGTTAATCCTCCACTTGCAGTTAATTAATAAAGAAGGGGTGGGGGTAGAAAACAAGCAAGGCATAAGAGGCAGAAGTCTAAAATAAACTCTTTATACAATTAAAAAAATAAAAGCTGTCAATGTGGCCTCTGCAAGATATAAAATAAAACATTAAAAATAGGGGTTACAGCAACTGTTGCACTTAATGCCTGTAACTCCAGGCAAGGTAATTACATAGTAAACATCTCTAGCTGCTCAATTTACTGGTCTTAGTGATCCCTCAACTCTGTGCATGTTTAACCACAGCAACAATAAAAATACCCCATCTCTTCAGTTAGAAGCTAAGTAGAAGAATGTATAAGCAGAAAATTCATATGGTCCAAAACCACACCCCTTCAGCAAATTAATTACTGTCATTTCAGTGGTAATTTCGGAAACCATATACCCTGTTAGTATACAAGTTCCTGTACACAGACTAATAAGACAGTTTTGACTAACTATGCCACACATTAGTACATAGACAGGGCTGGATTCTCAGATGGTATAACTCTGTGTTATGGTGCAGTTCAGTTTAGCACATGTTCCAGAATCATGTTTTTATTTTGCTTATACTGAACCTACTTCATATTTTCTTATTAGAGAAGTTTACTGCTGAATGGACAAAACAAAAAAAGCATTGGTGGCTGGAAAATGTAACTATAAAATATTTTGTCACAGCTAGTACTTCTGGGAGTGGTGTGTGTGACATACTGCATGGTATATACACAAATTACCATATATTATTCCTAACACAAGTGAGCAGTAATTCATAGTGAGAAATGGTGCTATTCAATATGTTTATGCAGTGAGTGAAATGTGAAATATATATTCAAAGGCTCTGTACCTTTTTCCACCATGATAAAGGTGAGCAAAATTGCATAGCTGCTTTTCTTAAAGTTAAGAAGTAGTGAACAATATGAACAGGGATTATTATTGTACATGTTCTAGGAGTATAGCTATGGAATCCTTTAAAAAATTTTTTTAAGATAGCTAGGTAGCTTTTTTACTCATTATTTTTGATATTCTTGAGCTTCTTTTTTGAAGCAGTCATTCCAAATGTTCATTGCTTTGATGGCTTCATTATAGGAATTTTACTCTTTCTGCTTTCTTCAGGTTTTCTGTTCTTTAACGACTACTTGCCTATTTGCTATTTTTTAAAATTTGGATGGAATATCTTTCTGCACTCATATAAAATCTGCTTTAATGACACTATTATGCTCATATTGCCAAAACAAATACATACACAGTCTAAAGGTCTCATTCCTGCAAACACATTTGTGCATACTTTGAACACCTGAGCAGTCCCCCTCAGTTTGGTAGAACTACTCACATGAGTAAAGTTATTCCGATGAATAAGTGGGGCCAGAAACTCACTGAATGTAGTGGCAGCTTTCGGGATAAGGCTCTTGTGATGCTCTCCAGGGTTATGAGGCACCTCATCACCTGCTGCCCCTGAGCATGAGAAAGGCGTGTCTGTGCATCCTGTGCATCAGCTCCCTGACCCTCCCCACCCCCAAGCCTCTGGCGATGCAAAGACTGCTTTCCAGGCCCCTCCCCACCCCGTGCAGTTAAGTGATAGACACACGCCACCCCACTCAAGTCCTTGAAGCATTCCCTGTAGTGTCCAGCCCTTTGTCCACTGAATGCTCACAGCATTACCAGGCCTGCAGTTCCCAAAGGAACAGCACAAGCCAGCATGTAAGTTTCAGCTCAGGATCACCATTTTGCTTAACACCATAGGACTTAGATATATTAGTGAAAAGAATAAGTCTCTTCACTATAATCACTTGAACTCTATTCTTTGATAATAAGAGTATTGGAAACAAACGGTTAACATATAAAATAAAATCTTCTTTAGACAGGAGAGTGTCTCTCCTCCCCACCTCTAGCACAGCCATTTGGGAACTTCTCAGCTCTTGGGTCTGGTCATAGGCCCAGAAAACATGGGTTGTGCTGTGGATCTGAGAGAAATCAGAAGCCAAGGCAGAGAAAAGACTCTCTGGTTGCTCAGACAGTACCCTCAACAGGAACAGGCACTAATGCTTAGTATTGGTATGTCTATAATATAGTCACAAGATAGGACTGCAGCTCATGTAGACCTACCCAAGCCAGCTTTAATTTAGCGAGTTCGAGTACCAGTAGTAGAGAAGCTGCACGGCCTGGGCTTCAGCATAGGGTGGTACAAGCCTTCCTGGGACCCTGGGTAATAACTCAGGTGACTAGCCTCACTCAAGCGATCTAAAATTAAAGCAAGTGCCAATATGCCTACATGAACTGCAGTCACACTTTGTGATGGCAGTATAGACCTACCCTACGTACTGTACCATTGGCTCTGTTCTTCTCTGATGTTTTCTTGTGCTAAGATCATCGATCAAATCTGGCCAATGACTTGATGTGTGTTTTGTGTCCCTGTATCTGGGTGTACTGCATTGTTAAATGAGGTGTTGAGGCACAACAGCCTTGTAAACCAAACTAACAATGTCAAATACATTCCAGCTGCCAGTGAACAGACATCTGCTGCTTGATGAGAGAGTATATTCTCTTTTGAAATATGTTTCTGGGAAACCAAAAGCTGTTTCCCTATTCAAACACACCTGAACACCACTATAAAAATGAGTTCATTGTATAAAACTAGAGGATTTTGATTTGGCAGAGTAGCAGCATTTTTTAATCAAAGGCATTTTTCTATTCAAAAAGTATAAATGTTAAACCTGCACAAACTCTAACAAGATGGGTTAACTTTATCATTTACTCTTCAACTGTTGTGCCAATAATTTCCAAGTGTCAGTGCCCAGACAACTGCATTTAAAAAAAAAATAAAATAAAAGCTTACAAATATGGTTAGATGCTGGTTGTGAAACCAAAATAAGTGGTGGTTTTAGAGAGACACTGGGTTCTATTCCAAAGATAATGGTTAATTTGGGGGACTAGGGCTTTCTCCACCCCAATCAACAGGGCCTTTCCATACATAGATTCTAAAAGTTTTGTTTTCTCAGCATGAACATGGACCGTGCTACACAACTGAAGAAATATATATTTTAAAGCTGTGAGTTATTACATCCCAATGTACATACACACCGATGAAATGAAAGTGCTGTTTTTTGTTATGACAGGTATCTCCAGGTGGTGGTGATTTATATAATCTTCCCAGCTTTTTCTTTGTGAGAGAAATGTTCAGTGTTTGGAAGACATGCTGGATTGTTCACTTTTGTTCTGCAAAGTTGTGTAGAGGGAGTGCTTTTTGAGGAGGGAACTGTGCAAGTAGCAGGACAGTTTCTAATCAGAAACCGAGGCAGAGAGTAATGAGTTCCTGAAGCAGAGTTGCTCTCTGGGAAATGGGCATTGGTGCTGAGCTGAGATTCCTGAAAGAAGAGATTAGCTCAGCCAAGGGGAAAGCACAAATTTGTATTCTGGAGCGAACATTTGAGGTGTCTCCATGCTGATCTTTAAAAATGCATTAACTATCTTGAGTTAACTGACAATTAACTAAAGGTAAAATCCAGTGAAGATCAGTCCTCTCTACTTCCTTCTCTGAATCAGTGGGTCATTACCTTCTTATTGGCTTCTAAGCTTATTGATTTTTTTTTTTCACATGAATATTTTTTTCAGACTTTTTGGTTGTAAACCAGCATTTTGGTTGTAAACTTCTCGGCAACTTTTGACCATATGTCTGCACTATGTGAAAAGGATGAAAGGGGGACCCACTTCATATAATAATTGGCAATAAAAATATTGACCGAACATTTGATAAAGAATGTGGTGGAGGCCTAAACCTTTTCCTTTGCTCTCTTCCACAAGAAATTACCTGTAGATAGGGATATGATACCTAGATTTCCTCCTGCCTGAAGGAGAAATTGTATTTGGAGTGTGGTGGGGTATATGGACCCCACCCAGACAAGGAAGATGCCAGAGAGGCCCTGGAGGCAGAGCTAGCCCCCACTCCTTCAGCCCTGTTCATCATGTATGATAGGGAGAAAGCCTTTAAAAGGAAGGAAACTGGTCAGCAGAGGAGGGAAGAGCAGGATTGCCCTAGGCCGCAGACTGCAGGTGTGACCGCTGAGGGAACTCTCAGCTAGGATACCTTCATCCTGACCCTAAGGAGAATACAGCAAACTTCCAGGGTAAGATGGACCAACTGAGCCAGACTCAGAGACCTAGACAGAGCGCTTTCCCCAAACCCACTAACCTGGTGCTGGATTGTTGACAGCACTGTGGACTCACCACCCCTTCCCTTCTATTTGAGGGGCCACAGGGAGGACATATCTTCAAATGCATTGGAGGTTTGTGACTTTCATTTTGATTTCCCCCATCTGGAAAGACTGAAAAGGCTCACAAAAAGCAGGGCCCCCTTGCAAGGAATAAGGAAGTGGGATCTGTGCTAGAACCAGCCACAGGAGATAACTGGGTGTGTACGGGTTCTTCCACCCTCTGAGATACTTTTATATACTTGCATACAATGAAAAAGTAATCATTTTAATCTGTGAAGGCTAGTAATAATGTACAAATTGCCATTATATAGCTGACTTTCAAAATGTCCATTGGATTTGTCATTAAGCAATCAAAAGTAATTAAACTAAATTATGCATTATATGTAAACATGCCAATGATTGAATCACTGAAATCTGGATAGTAAATGAGCCTGACGAATTGTGCATTAAGTATGCAGTTTAAGGTCTTTCATGAAAATTTACTCTTAATGAAAGTATTTTAAGTCCATAATGCCGCACAACAATGAATTTCATATGGGCTAATGAAATTACATCATCAGTCCTGAAGGGATTGAGCTGTCGGGAGATTTATGGTAGTGAGAGGTTAAGCTATCTAGTTAATGTTTGGTATTAAGGTTTAATGTAGAATCTGTGGACTGCTGAGACAGCCGCAGCCCTGTTTGCCTGGGTATATGTCAGAGGTCACTTCTGAGTGATACTAATTCTGTGTGTACTTCAGGGCTGGTGTCAACAGCTGGTGGCTACCTCAAACACCAATATATGGGACTTCTAAAAATAGCACCTTTTTTGTTTAACAAAAACATCTGGTAAGATGAGCTTTTACTTTCTTCCCTAAGAAGGAACCTGCTATTAGAGACTGCCTTGCCCTGGGCTCCTTAAAGAGGATGCTACTAATGGAGTCAACACCAAAACAACAGGCTCTGGGTAAAGAGCCAGGCTGGTGCATCTCAAGATCCTCCTGAAGAGCTTGCCTAAATATGAGGAGTTCTCTTTGTGGATTTCTGTCAAAGAGGATCTTGCCAGAAGGAGGAGGAGGGGACTGCCTGAAGTGCTGTCTGTAGAGTCTAGTTGACCTTACATCTATCTGCTCATGTTGTGATTTTTTTTTCTTATATTGCCCATTTTGAGAGCTGAATTAGCTTAATTTAACTTTTTTTTTTTGCAAAGGAGTGTTCTATATATATATATATTTATTTTGTTTGGACTACTTTTGCTTTAAATAAGCAATGTATGGTTGGGTTAGACTACCTACTTTAAATATATTACAATGCTTTTTGATTTGGTTATGTCTGTGGTTTTTGTTATGCTGTGCTGGTACTTTGGGTGAGTTTTTGTAACTATCATGTTTTGCAAAAGCACCACAAAGATTGCATATGGCAGTGATGTGCTAGGTAGATGTCAACCTCCATATAGGTTGTAGATTGGTTCCATGGAGCTGTTCTGCCCTCCTGCAGAATACTTGAGGAAACTTATAACAGTGAGGTGTACAGGCCAGTTGATGGGTGGAGGTGGGGTTTGGTTTTTTTTGGTTGCTTTTTGTCATGTAGGTAGAACAAATGCTAAGACTGTCAGATTACAACAAACTGGAGCTGTGTAAATTAATACATCTTGTGTTTTATTTCTCATGACTTGATAACAAATTTGCATTATCCCTCAGAAGGCCTATATACAAATATCCAGAGGTGATAAAAATCTGCAGATTTTGCATTGGAAGCCATGCCAAGTACTTCAGTATTACAAATATAGCAGTATCTCTGTGAAAGGATTGTGGATTATGGAAATGTGAAATAATTTTTCCAAGCCTTTTGCAGTCTCAGATGAAGCCAACACCCTTCCACCTATCATTTGGAAGCCCCTGCATAACTAATCAGACTTTATATTTTGCCTCATTGAGGTGCATAGTTCTGCTATTCGCAAGGTACTGATGCTTAGAGAGTAATGACTGATTTCATTTTTTTCCCCTACTTTGGCTTCATGTGGTCTTCTGTCATACCTCCATGGCATACCTGGGGCTATATAATACCATCAGTTTTCAAGCAAAACTATGCTTTAGTTTCCATGGAGATCTTTGCTTGAAAACTGGTGGCACAATATAGCCTCTGCATTTTTGGAATCTTCAGCAAGGGACCATATTTGTCCTGTAGATCAGTGGTTCTCAAAGCCAGTCCGCCGCTTGTTCAGGGAAAGCCCCTGGTGCGCCGGACCAGTTCGTTTACCTGCCACGTCTACAGGTTTGGCCAATCGCGGCTCCCACTGGCCGCGGTTCACCACTCCTGGCCAATGGGGGCTGCAGGAAGGGCGGCCAGCACGTCCCTTGGCCCGTGCCACTTCCCGCAGCCCCCATTGCCCTGGAGCAGTGAACCACGGCCAGTGGGAGCCATGACTGGGTGAACCTGCAGGCGTGGCAGGTAAACAAACCAGTCTGGCCTGCCAGGGGCTTTCCCTGAACAAGTGGCAGCCCAGCTTTGAGAATCACGGCTGTAGATGGTATGGCAACATAGTAGAGTACAAGGCTTTTAGCTTCTGTGCTGAAATTGGAGGCACATTTTTTAGTAAGCTGCTTCCTATTTTCTCATTGCACAAGATGTAGAAACATATTGCTCGAAGTTAAGTGTTGGTGTGCAATTAAGTGTCAGAGATGTGAAACGACTACGGAATAGACTGCAGGAGAGAACTTGCTGCCTTGTTTTTCAGTTGCTGCTGCTGCATGAAGTTAATGGTTATAAAAAGGCTGATCAGGGGACTATATCATGCCATCAATTTTTAAACAGAACTCCTGACTGAAATCATGTTCTGAAATGTCTGTTCCGTGTCAGTTAAATTTGAGCAGTAAGTAGCAAGCAAAACTGCTTTCAAATTCTATGCAAAAGCTATATTTCAGATTTCAGTAGGGGGTTCTGCTTATAAATTGATGGCAAAATATGGCCCACCACTCTGGGAAAGTAGTCTCCAGAAATTGCTAAATGCTAGATCTGCTGTTAATAAACTTACTGGTCACGTATGTATATTGATTTTTGGTTGGACAAAAGACTTCAATGTATTCTGGATGACTTAGTCACCTGTATTTTGGATATTGATTCTTCAAGACTAGCTTCATGTTAGATATTTTTCAGCTGATTTTATTCAATGGAATGACAGAAGGGGATACGTATGAATGCAATGTATAGTCTCCATTATTAAACATCACAATATTTAGTATGTGTTTTTACAGCAACTTGCACATAATGGTGTATTACATAAACACAGCAGTGGATTTTTAAGAAGACAGGAACCACTTAAAAATGATTCACGAGTGTGGGGTTCATCTCAGACTTTGCCATACACCTTCATGTTCCCTATATACTATGTCCATTGTGTGTGACTACTAATGCCTTACACACATAAGTGTGCAGTACTATGTCATCCCCCTGTCTAAGCACTTGTTTTTATCACTGTCACTAAAACCTGTAATCTTATTATGACTACACTGCCAAAAAAAAAGGGGGCAGGGGGCATGACAGCGAGTCCCAAGGCCCAAGTCTAGAGATGTGAGCTTGTGCTACGGAACTAAAAATAGCTGTATAGACCTTCCCACTCTGGCTCTGAGACCCGGTGAGGGGGGTAGTACATTAACTGTGTCTTTGACTTCAACTCTCTCCTTTGTCACACACCCAGGCAATTTCTCAGTCTTGCTACTTTCTGTACAGTGTCTCCAAGATCCAATCTTCCCTCTCTGCTCACATTTTCAAAGCTCTTCAAGTCCTGATCATCTTATGCCTTGATTACTGTAATCTCCGAGCCCCTTACATCACCCCTCTTTAAGTCCCTTCCCTGGTACCCAGCAGCAACCATTGGTTTCAATAGAATCTTGGAAGCAGAAGGAGGGACAGGAGGCTGCAGACAGTAAAGCCTTATACATTGGGTCTGTACTAATTGCCTTATTTCTAATGGATCTTGGGGATCCATCGATTGAAGAGTAGAATCCCTAATCTCTTCTGATCTGTTCTACCAGCAGAATGAGCTGAAAAACTCTGCAGGCCTCTGTCTTGTAAACGTTTTGCAAGAGAGTGGGAAGTCTGTCCCTGTATATTTAACACCCCCTGCCCTCCTATTACATACACACTTCTTTGTTGAAAAGGTCTCCATGCTTTTTCACGGTGTGCTCAACATTTATGAATGAAGCTAATTTGTCCCTAACACAAATAAATAACCATTTAAAAATGAAAGAAAAAGATAGGCTCCATCTAAGTAACAAAAGTTGTTCATATCATGCCGAGTGGGGGAGGTGGAGGTCAGCTTTATGTGTGACAAGTGTCCTGCTGTGGCCCTGTTAGATGTTTAGAATGTAGGAGAGCTTACCTATTTCTTTTTCAGGGATGGAGGAGGGGAGGTTGTTTTTTTTAAAATCACATCTGTTTTACCCAGTTTTAAAAGTGCTTGCATTACACACTACTTTTAAAACCTCACTGGTGAGAAAACATTTTTAGAAGGTCTCATTCTGCTTTACTACCTCGGTAAATAGAGAAATTCAGAACAGAGATTGACAGAGAAGATTTTATTTGAATTCTTTACAAATTCCCAGTTGCTTTCATCAAAAGGCTCAAAGTAAAAATACAAAATCTGGAGAGTGTTATTAGACTTGAAAGTACTGGATGACTTTCTTCTAAGAATAAAGCTTGAGAACACTCTCTTTGGGATTTGCAGTGAATTTAGATTTCTACATTCAATTGTTAGCCAATATCAATGTAGGCGTGAGATTATTTTATTATCAGATGTAACTGATGTGTAAAAATGGTTTCTCCATATGCATCCAAATAGAGAGGTAATATAATGACCAAACTTTCATTAACTTAAAACTTGAGTGCATCATCCCATCTAATATTTGTAGTAGTTTCTACTTTAATATAGATGCTCCTATTCTAATGCTTGTTAAGGTCTCATTTTCCAGATATGTTGACAGGAGGAAATTAAAAAGGGGCTTTTCTAAAGGTTAATTACAGATAATAAATTTTTGTTATGCAGATGTAGACTCCCAAATGACTTAATTTTCCAACAAAACATACTGAGCCAGTAAATTAAAGCTTAACTTTTATTTGCAGTATTAAATTGCCAATCAAATTAAAAATGACTGAACTAGAAAAAGGCTTTGTTTCTTGGTGTTTGGGCTTAGATGACAGTTTAAACAGTAAGTGTTCTACTGATCTTCTATCACATACATAGTACTATTCAGCCCAGGTTCAATAAGTGTTCATACATTCACGCTATGTGAGGCAACATGGTTCACTGGATAGGACATTGGCCTGGAATCCAGATGACCTCAGTTCTATCCTCATCCCTATTGTTGATCTGCTGTGATATTGGGCAAGCCACTTCATCTCTCTCTGAAACTTTCCCCATCAGTATAATAGGGATAATGACCCTTTGCTAAGTGCTGTGAGATCTATGGATGAAAAAAAGCAAAACAAATTTTAATTAAACTAGTTACACTTCATAGCACATCTCCTGGGGTAGGGAAGTACATAGGAGTCTGTTGATAAATTGTATAGTCAATTGCTTGATCACACTTTGGTTTGTTATGAAATATAGTTGAGACCAAATAACCAATGTCAGTCAGACTTATTGCTGTAAGCCAATAATTTAGTACAAGAAAGTTTTTATATGATACCAGTCTCAGGGAAACCATCTTATGAATACCTTATGCAGAAGGTGTGCTCCCAAAGTTGCACATTTCAGCTGGTATTATTTATTTGATTTTATACTTTAAACATATTTTTTTACATGTTGCAAAAATCCAACTCATCAGTTTGTCCCAGTTCCCTAACTTGTTCTCTTCCTTCCTTATCTTTGTTTTGGATACTAGAATTCCAGGTACTGGTCTGTGAAGGTACTTACCTAGCTTGTACTAAGTCATAGAACAAATGTATCTTGATTTTTGTCACGTGTCCTATCTGCTTATGCTAACGATATGCCAAGTACTTCAGCAAATACAAGGGGTTATGGGATACTTAGCATAAATGAACGGGATTATGGTATGGGCCAGTTTAGGCTATATCACTGTTATAATATTGGTTTTTAATGTTGGTGCTTAATGCATACTATATATGTATGCTAGCCAGCATATTAGTCAACAACTCAATCTTGCAAGTACTTGTTATTCCTGGGGGAATTCTGTGCCCTGCAGGGAGGGAAGGGGGCTGTCATAAATATAAAGGGAAGGGTAAACCCCTTTGAAATCCCTCCTGGCCAGGGGAAAGCTCCTCTCACCTGTAAAGGGTTAAGAAGCTAAAGGTAACCTCGCTGGCACCTGACCAAAATGACCAATGAGGAGACAAGATACTTTCAAAAGCTGGGAGGAGGGAGACAAACAAAGGGTTTGTGTCTGTCTGTGTGCTGCTCTTGCCAGAGACAGAACAGGAATGGAGTCTTAGAACTTTTAGTAAGTAATCTAGCTAGGTATGTGTTAGATTATGATTCCTTTAAATGGCTGAGAAAAGCATTGTGCTGAATAGAATAACTATTTCTGTCTGTGTATCTTTTTTGTAACTTAAGGTTTTGCCTAGAGGGGTTCTCTATGTTTTGAATCTAATTACCCTGTAAGATATCTACCATCCTGATTTTACAGGGGGGATTTCTTTATTTCTATTTACTTCTATTTTTTTATTAAAAGTCTTCTTGTAAAAACTGAATGCTTTTTCATTGTTCTCAGATCCAAGGGTTTGGGTCTGTGGTCACCTATGCAAATTGGTGAGGCTTTTTATCCAACATTTCCCAGGAGAGGGGGGGGGTGCAAGTGTTGGGAGGATTGTTCATTGTTCTTAAGATCCAAGGGTCTGGGTCTGTAGTCACCTAGGCAAATTGGTGAGGCTTTTTACCAAACCTTGTCCAGGAAGTGGGGTGCAAGGTTTTTTGGGAAGTATTTTGGGGGGAAAGACGCGTCCAAACAGCTCTTCCCCAGTAACCAGTATTAGTTTGGTGGTGGTAGCGGCCATTCCAAGGATAACGGGTGTAATATTTTGTACCTTGGGGAAGTTTTGACCTAAGCTGGTAAAGATAAGCTTAGGGGGTTTTTTCATGCAGGTCCCCACATCTGTACCCTAGAGTTCAGAGTGGGGGAGGAACCTTGACGGGCGCAGAATTCATACTTTCCGCGGATTTCTTGGCTCCCCCACATAAAAATGGGGAAGCACAAAAATTTGTGGGGAACACATTCCCCTTCTGAGGTAGCCCTACTGGGAGCAGCCAGCAGCAGAGAACAGATCACCGTGGTGGGGGGAGGAGGGAGGCTGGGCATACGTGAATGCGTCCGTGGAGAGATGTTAAGGGGATGGGGATGGGCGCCTGCCTGCATGTGAATAATTAAAGACAGACTCATTCTGTCCCTCTCCTTGCTGTTGCTGCACCCTAGACTTGGAAGCATGGGGCTGTGTGAAGCAGGCTCTGTCCCTGAGGCAGAGCAGAAATGTAACAACTGAACAGGCAGGCTGCTAATGTTCCCATTGTTAGTCAACTCTGGGCATGGCTACTGGAAACGTCAAAGCACTGTCGCAGGAGCGCTCCTTTACCTTGCCAGAGTGGTGTAAAGGAACCTTATTGTAAATGACAGTAACGGAATCCTCAGCTAGGAAGATCTATGTGCTTTCTCCCTTTTTTTCCTAAACCAGAGAGGCACCATGGGGTTAGATTACAGCTCAGGATTTATTTTACGTATCCATTTAAAAAAATGCAGGACAATGATTAGCAAAACGGAATGATTTTCATGTGTGAAAGTCTGAGTAATTTAAAGCGACATTCTACTTTACAGAACACCGAACACCAAAATAAAAGTAATGTCATTTAAATGAAAATCCAGGATTATAACTGGAATGCAGGGTCTTGGTTACCAAGTATTTGTAACTTAACTTTCATGTCTGTAGGAAATGCTGAACAGTTATTGTAATTTTTTTTCTGTATGGTAGTTTAAATAAGTTACTAAAATAAGTGAAACTGGTGTGATTATATTGCATTATTTTGAGAAATAAAATATGCAGAATTTTGCAGAATTTTGGAGTTTTTGGAACAGAATTTTGGATTTTTTTTGGGTGCAGAATTCCCCCAGGAGTAACTTGCTCACAAGAGTAGAGCTCTGTAGTATGTGTAGTCCCCTTGAAATCAATGGGACTGTTCAAGTGAGCAAGGATTGGGCCCTTAGAGTAGGAGCCAGATAGTCAAAGGCACTTAAAGATTCAGATAAATGCCTAATGGGGATTTTCAAAAGCATGCTTGAAGTCAGTAGGGGTTAGGCTTTGGAAAATCCCGACTAGGCACTTATCTGAATCTTTAGGAGCCTAAATACCTTTGAAAATCTGGCTCTAAGCTCCTTGAGGGAGGGACATTAATCTATACAGCTCCAAGCACTTTCTTAGCTCTTAAGCAAATATGTCTAGAAAGTTTCTGTGCAGTGGTGACAATAGTCTTTATTAAGTGACTTTCTTAAGGTCACCCATAGCCAAGAATAGAACCCAGCCTCCTATCCTAACCGCTAGACTCCTTTGCTTTTCTGTCTGATTACTAGGTACTACATTTCAATGTTCATGAACGGAAACTGACATCAAAATGATTAATCTTAAAACTGGAATGTTAAACTCGTACTACACCTACACCAGCTGTATAACACTGTCTGTGGATGGTAGTGATAACAGTCCTTAATAACGATATTTCATGGTAACTACGCAAATAATTGGCAACATCATACTCTTCATTTAATATTAGAGAGCTAACAGTGGATAACTTTCATACAAATAATTTATGGTTAACTTTTTGGCAATACTCATAGTTTATCTTTTTTTTTTTTTAAAGGATAAATTCTTTCTTACATATGAGATCAACAACTGTAATGATCCATGCACCAAAAATACCAACAGCTAGAAACAAGTTTTATACATTAGTGGAAAAAACATTCCACCCATGTACTGTTTTTGCAGCACTTTGTGTCTCATCTCTGACATACCTAATTTATATGGTGTCATGCCCTCAATTTTCTGTCTCTAAACATTTTTCTTTATTGGGGAATTAGCAATGAATTTAGACTAAGGAAGGCATCATGGTTAGAAATGAAATTGAATTTATTAAAAGCTTAATTAGATTTAAATGACACAATCCTTTCTCTAGAATTCTCAGCATTATAACCATGACTGCCAAGAATGTATGACAGATTCATGTAATGTCAGGAAATGGGGAGTATAGTTGCATGTTTTGTTACAATATGTGGGGATGTTCTTTATTTCTATGACTAGCCCAGCAAGAATTGAGCCTGTAATATAATACAGAAGTTTTCCTTAATGAAAGGGGAAAAAGGATTGTTCAAAAATATTATTTTAAAAGTCCATCTCGTGTTCCTTTGTAAGTCCTCTGGGACAAATTGGCATAAAAACTGACCTCACAAGCCTTTAAAAAGCTTTGAAACAGATTGACAGAGCCAGAAGAGTACCCAGAAGTTACCTACTACAAGACAGGCCCAACAAAGAAAATAATAGAACACCACTAGCCATCACCTTCAGCCCCCAACTAAAACCTCACCAACGCATCATCAAGGATCTACAACCTATCCTGAAGGACGACCCATCACTCTCACAGATCTTGGGAGACAGGCCAGTCCTTGCTTACAGACAGCCCCCCAACCTGAAGCAAATACTCACCAGCAACCACAAACCACACAACAGAACCACTAACCCAGGAACCTATCCTTGCAACAAAGCCCATTGCCAACTGTGTCCACATATCTATTCAGGGGACATCATCATATAGCCTAATCACATCAGCCACTCTATCAGAGGCTCATTCACCTGCACATCTACCAATGTGATATATGCCATCATGTGCCAGCTATGCCCCTCTGCCATGTACATTGGTCAAACTGGACAGTCTCTACGTAAAAGAATAAATGGACACAAATCAGACGTCAAGAATTATAACATTCAAAAACCAGTCGGAGAACACTTCAATCTCTTTGGTCACTCGCTTATAGACCTAAAAGTGGCAATTCTTCAACAAAAATACTTCAAAAACAGACTCCAAAGAGAGACTGCTGAATTGGAATTAATTTGCAAATTGGATACAATTAACTTGGGCTTGAATAAAGACTGGGAGTGGATGGGTCATTACACAAAGTAAAACTATTTCCCCATGTTTATTCCACTCCCCCCGCACTGTTCCTCAGACGTTGTTGTCAACTGCTGGAAATGGCCCACCTTGATTATCACTACAAAAGGTTCCCCACCCTCCCCGGCTCTCCTGCTGGTAATAGCTCACCTTACCTGATCACTCTCCTTACAGTGTGTATGGTAACACCCATTGTTTCATGTTCTCTGTGTATATAAATCTCCCCACTGTATTTTCCACTGAATGCATCTGATGAAGTGAGCTGTAGCTCACGAAAGCTTATGCTCAAATAAATTGGTTAGTCTGTAAGGTGCCACAAGTCCTCCTTTTCTTTTTACAGATACAGACTAACACGGCTGCTACTCTGAAACCTATTATAATACTCATAGTACAGGTCAATTTGTAAACAAACATCTCACACTTCACACTTGAATGAAAGCTAAAGGCAGCTCTCAGGTCAAAACTAAACAGAAGAGTTTCAGTAGTGTGAGACCGCCATTTCCTTAGCAATAAGTGGGAGAAAGCCAGAAGAAAGCACCATGGATACTTATCTTGAAAAGACAAAGGTACAGCCAGTTGCAGAATGTCTATCTCAGGGCTGTAGTTGCTTGGCTTTACCAAATGTTAGCGGCCAGCCCCTGAAGGGCATGCTGAGGGAGGTGTGGGGAAATCCTATAAAAGGACAACTCTGCATAGAGATGAGCTAGTAGGGGTTTAAAAGTTGCTAAAGCAGGTGGTGCTCCATCCTGTGTGGGGGGAAAATAACCTGCTTGGGTGTTCTTGATCACCCCAGTGACACACAAATACTTCTCAAATCAAGCCAGCAGTAAGTGGATAATTAAGTCGTTCACTTGCAATCTGTGCTTAAAAACATGATTATGATGAAAGGCTGAATTGTGTAGTACCTTTGTGGCGTGATCAAATCAGCACTAGGAAGAAACTGGAATACTGGTTTCAATTGTGACCAAAATAGGATTTTAATAAGGTGGGGGCAGTCAATAAGCAGACTGTGGGCCAAATCCGTCCAGACCACCAGATGCTGTTGAATGGACCCCGAATATTTTTATTTACTTATCATTTTCTCTGGAATCTATACCTTGACCAAGAAATTTCGACCTTGACAAAAAATAGACGACCCCTAGAATAAGGATTTCCAGAGCTGAAAACAGTATTTCAACCCACTGCAGCATCTCAGAATAATTGTCAAACTGTCAACTACAGTAAAAGTGAACACACCGAGAAAAATATAGCAGCACATTTACATGCTTCGTTAAAAGATAAAAACTTTCTTACTCTCTCATGGAAACATGCTCCTTCTTTTTCAAATGAGGTTTAAAAAAACCCACTTATTACTGGATCCAAAATTCAGTGGCTGGCATCTGGACAAATACCTCAACTGTAGTCCTACTGTGGTCCTGCAAACACTCCTTTATTCTGAAGTGTCTGAAGTTTAATTGTTTTGGCACACTAAGACCTCATTTAAAGAGGAACATATTTCAGATGTGTATACATCAGTTCAGTGAATTCTCATTGACTTTTGAGTAGTTTAGATTTTAAATGTAGTATTTAATTTTCCAGACTGTCTATAAGGTTAGTATTTCCTAAGGGTCTATCTCTGCATTATTTATTCTGTTTCATTTGATCTTACAGTTCTTAGATCTGTACAAACTCTCACTTTGTGATTTTGGTTTTTCCATTTATGTATAATTCTTGTCTCTGCTTTAAGGACTGGGGGTGAAATTCAGACCTCATTCAAGTCAATGGCAAAACTACTTTGACATCGGGTCAGGCTTTCACTCATAGATTTGTTGAGGTTATTTATTACTTGCAGTTGTACATCTCTTCTAATAAAAAGTAGTATACAAGATACTTATTTTTAAGATTGATGTCTCTTAATATGGGGGGTTGGTAGGGACACCCCCAAATCAAATCATGTAGTTTGTTAGTTATCCATACCACTAAATATCTACACTGAATATGAATTAAAACTTGTAAAATCTCACAGAAATGGTAGTTAGGAACATTTGACTTCCAACAACCATTTAGTTCAACCATATTCATTCACCTTACTAATTACATGTGAATGCTTATGCATAACTTTTTTTCTCTGCACATATATTTGGAATATAGCTTCTGTTTCTATGAATACCCATATTGACATGTGAATAAAGGTATTCAAACCTGAATAAAAGTATCCATTATCACTTTCACTGTTAAATTTCAGGGAGTAGAAATTATTCCTGTGTAACTTAGGTGTTCACTCTCAAACAGCAACTAATGAACAGCAATTACATGAAACAGTCTGGAAGCACCTCATAGAATATTAGGGTTGGAAGATACCTCAGGAGGTCATCCCCTGCTCAAAGCAGGACCAACACCAACTAAATCATCCCAGCCATGGCTTTGTCAAGTTGGGCATTAAAAACCTCTAAGGATAGAGATTCCACCACCTCCCTAGGTAACCCATTCCAGTGCTTCACCACCTTCCTAGTGAAATAGTGTTTCCTAATATCCAACCTAGACCTCCCCACTGCAACTTGAGACCATTGCTTCTTGTTCTGTCATCTGCCATCACTGAGAACAGTCTAGCTCCATCCTCTTTGGAACCCCCCTTCAGGTAGTTGAAGGCTGCTATCAAATCCCCCCTCACTCTTCTCTTCTGCAGACTAAATAACCCCAGTTCCCTCAGCCTCTCCTCGTAAGTCATGTGCCCCAGCCCCCTAATCATTTTCATTGCCCTCCGCTGGACTCTCTCCAATTTGTCCACATCCCTTCTGTAGTGGGGGCAGGGGAGGGGGACCAAAATTGGATGCAATACTCCATGTGTGGCCTCACCAGTGCCGAATAGAGGGGGATAATCACTTCCTTCAATCTGCTGGCAATGCTCCTACTAATATAGCCCAATATGCCATTGGCCTTCTTCACAACAAGGGCACACTGCTGACTTATATCCAGCTTCTCGTCCACTCTAATCCCCAGGTCATTTTCTGCAGAACTGCTGCTTAGTCAGTCAGTCCCCAGCCTGTAGCAGTGCATGGGATTCTTTCGTCCTAAGTGCAGGACTTTGCACTTGTCCTTGTTGAAGCTCATCAGGTTCTTTTGGCCCAATCCTCCAATTTGTCTAGGTCTCTCTGGACCCTATCCCTACCCTCCAGGGTATCCACCTCTTCCCCCAGCTTAGTGTCATCTGCGAACTTGCTGAGGGTGCAATTCATCCCATCATCCAGATCATTGACAAAGATGTTGAACAAAACTGGCCCCAGGACTGACCCCTGGGGCACTCTGCTTGATACTGGCTGCCAACTAGACATCAAGCCATTGATCACCACCCGTTGAGCCTGACAATCTAGCCAGCTTTCTATCCACCTTATAGTCCATTCATCCAATCCATACTTCTTTAACTTGCTGGCAAGAATATTGCGGGAAACCGTATCAGAAGCTTTGCTGAAGTCAAGTTATATCACATCCACTGCCTTCTATGATGAGATAACTGGCTCTGTGGCTATAGGGGAAGCAATCAGGCATGACTTGCCCTTGTTGAATCCATGTTGACTGTTCCTGATCACCTTCCTCTTCCCCAAGTGCTTCAAAATGGATTCCTTGAGTACCTGCTCCATGATTTTTCCAGGGACTGAAGTGAAGCTGTAGTCTGTAGTTTCCTGGGTTCTCTTTCTTCCCTTTTTAAAAGATGGGCACTACATTTGCCTTTTTCCAATTGTCCGGGACCTCCCCTGATCACCATGAATTTTCAAAGATAATGGCCAATGGCTCTGCAATCACATCAGCCCACTCCCTGAGCACCCTTGGATGCATTAGATCTGGATCCACATGATCTGTCACTAGGTTGCCTCCCCCATTCAGTAAGGGTCCCACACTTTCCCTGACCACCTTCTTGTTGCTAACATACCAGTAGAAACCCTTCTTGTTACCCTTCACATTTATTACACAAATAAGGATTAAGTTGTGTAACAGCCCAAATGATGGCATAACATTCCCACTCAATGTCAGCATAGTTCTAGTCAATGGAGGGTTAGTTTTTTAACTCAAGAAGGCACTGGGGTACCTCTTGTTCCCCCATTCTGCATTAGTACCACACCTAACCCAACCTCAGAAACACAAGTACACAGCACAAAGGGTTTGCTGATATCAGGGCTGACCAAAATAGCCTCTTGTGATAAAGCCTCTTTTATGTTCTGGAAACCTCTTTCAGAGGCCTCTGTCCATTTCCCCCTTTTTTGTAAAGTCTGTTATGGGGCCACAGTGTCACTAAACCCCTTTAGCAACCTCCAGTAATAGTTGGCCAGACTGATAAAGGATTTGAACCTGCTTCTTTGTTTATGGGGCAGATCAACTTTGAATGCCTTCTACCTGCCCTCCCCATGCCTTAGGTAAGATACCTCTGCAGCCCCCATCTTGCATTTGGACACCTTGGCTCTCTAAGCCTTTGTAACATAAGTCGAGTGGTCTTGTCAAGAATTACTAAAAATCACCAGGTCATCTATACAGGTTCTGGCAAAGGTCTATAACCACTGCAGCACCTCACTGACAAGCCTCTGAAAAGTACCCCATTAATTAATGGATTAATTAATCCAAAAGGCATAACCTTAAATTCATATAGGGCAGATTCCAGTATAAAAGTGGATTTGACTCGTGGGTATTGGCAAATTCCCTTAGATGTTGATGCCCAAGACAAGTCCAGAGTTCTTATGAACTTTGTACCCACAATAGATCCAGTAGGTCTTCTACCCAGGGTATAGGTAATGGGTCAGGTTGTGTTGTTATACCAATAAAATAAAAACTAGCAGGATCTTATTAAAGGGGAAAAGGCAAAATGCCACATTTATTGTGAATACAGAAAGAATCATAGTAAGCAGTTAGTTATAGCTATAACATTCCATTCAATTTCATATTTATTCACACATTCATTCATACACACACACACACACACAGGTTCTGCAAGGTTGTTATCATAGTTACCAGCCTTAGAATTGCTTGTGCCAAGCCACTGGCCAGGTGGCCTGGACACGAGGAGGGAGCAGGGCCTTGTCAGATGCTCATCTGATGCTCCTGGAAGTGGATTTGCAGAATCAGACCCCAAAGTTCTCACTTTCTAGAGTCCATTTTTATAGGAATTTCTTCCTATGCTAGTCTATGGGAATTGCTTCATCATGCTGTTGCTGAATCAATCAGCAGCTGGCACATTCCTGACGGCTCCGTGCTGCCAGATGTTATCTTGTTCTTTGGTTCTCCCATCCTTGAAGCTGTTGGGTGGATTCCAGTCTGCCCTCCGGGGGTCCTCTGGTTGTTTCCACTTGACGCCTTCTTCGGCTGATCGACACTGGATTCTTAGGCTGGCACCTCCCTGATCATTCATTTATTATCCACACGAAGCATCCATCCACATACATCCTCTATCTCTATTTTAATCACAATTGTCAACAAAGCAAGATAAATACAACAAAAGGGCGGGGAGTCTCTGTGTGCTGTTTCCGTTGTTACAAAATATCGCTTTGAGTCTCTCTGTGTGTGAGTAGTTGTTGTTACAAAGTATTGCTTTGAGGCAGACTCTGTCTTAGGATGTACTAACACAATTAGCAGCTTGCAAGTTTCACACAGAGAGGGAGAGAAACAGTAAAAAGGAGACCAAAAACCAAGAGACCTCTTAATTAGTAATACCCTGAAATTTAAACTATGGGGAATCAAACTCATTTGTGATTTTAATACAGAACTTCTTTAATATGATCCAACATAATAGTGTGATAGCATTTAACCTTCTACAGTCTACTCAAAACCTCATAGTTTTATTCCTTTTTAGGTACCATCACAATAGAAGATGCCTAGGTGCTTTTTGATTAGCAATCACCCCCTTATTCAGCATACTTTCCATGTCCTCCTGAATTTTCTTCTGCATCTTTTCCTTAGCATGATATGCTTTGCTAGGAGCAGAGTGGGGCCCTGTAGTTTCAATGGCATGTACAATCTCATCAGTTAAACCTGGCTGGTTGGAAAATACCTGTGGTGCTTCAAAAGGGCCAACATTTCCTGCTTTTGTGTTGGATTCAAACCCTCCCAAATCTCAGTGCTTTCTCATGGGCAGAGTTTGGGAGGTAAAGGGGGGGGGGGGAGGAGGAGGCATTGCAAGCAAAGGCAAGCATCAGGAAGGCAGCCTGAGTGTGCAATGTAATGAGTTCTGCAGAGAAGTCACCTAGTGCTCCGCTCCCAGCTTGCACCCCTGAGACAGAGTCAGAATTTTGTTCATAAACAGAGTGATTAACGGGTAATTAATATAAGAAAGGCCTATTAGGATGTTTCCTAAAGTTAAATGATTTGTTCCAAGCTTGGTGAATTGCAAAAAGTAAGTACCCTAAATTATATAAAGTAATTGTAGATTTTTCTCCAATTGTTTCAGTTGCTGGATTAAAGAAGTAGAAACAAAGTTACTAATATCTTTCTTGGAGAAAATAACTTTGGGTTTTTTTTAGAAAAGGAAATACAGTAGATCTAATCTACCTGGATGTCAGTAAGGTATTTGATACAGTTCCACATAGGAAATTATTAGTTAATCTCCATTTTCTCTAATTTCATATGAGAACTGAAATGTGGATAAGGCACTGGTTAAAGGGGAGATTACAACAGATCATATAGAAAGGTGAACTGTCAGGCAGGAGGGAGGTTACTAGGGGAGTGCCTCAGGAATCAGTCTTGGGACCAATCTTATTTAATGTTTTTGTTACTGACCTTGGCAAAAAAAGTGGGAGTGCGCTAATAAAATTTGCAGATCACAAAGTTGGGAGGTATTACCAATACAGAGGAGGACCAGAATATTATACAGGAATATCTGGATGATGTTGTAAACTGAAGTAATAGAAAAGGGTGATACTTAATAGTGCGAGGCCATGCATTTATGGACTAACAACAAGAATTTTTGCTATAAGGTGAGGACTTATCAATTGGAAGTGACATAGTTGGAGAAATACCTGGGTGTATTGGTTGATCACAGGATGACTGAGCTGTCAATGTGATGCAGCTGTGAAAAAGGCTAATATGATCCTGGGATGCATCAGGCAAGGCATTTCCAGTAGAGACAGGGAAATGTTAGTACAATTATACAAGGCACTGGTGAGACCTCATCTGGAATACTGTGTGCAGTTCTGGTCTCCCATGTTTAAGAAAGATGAATCTGAACTGGAACAGGTGCAGAGAAGGGCTACGAGGATGATCCAAGGAATGGAAAATATACCTTATGAGAGGAGACTCAAAGAGCTTGGCTTATTTATGCTAACAAAAAGAAGGCTAATATGATTGCTCTCTATAAATACATCAGAGGGATAAATAACAGGGAGGAAAAGAAGTTACTTAAGCTCCATGCCAATGTGGACACAAGAACAATCTTTAAAAAAGGGAAGAAGGAGGATCCTGGGAACTACAGGCCAGTCAGCCTCACTTCAGTCCCTGGAAAAATCATGGAGCAGGTCCTCAAAGAATCAATCCTGAAGCACTTGCATGAGAGGAAAGTGATCAGGAACAGCCAGCATGGATTCACCAAGGGAAGGTCATGCCTGGCTAATCTAATCGCCTTCTATGATGAGATTACTGGTTCTGTGGATGAAGGGAAAGCAGTGGATGTATTGTTTCTTGACTTTAGCAAAGCTTTTGACACGGTCTCCCACAGTCTTCTTGTCAGCAAGTTAAGGAAGTATGGGCTGGATGAATGCACTACAAGGTGGGTAGAAAACTGGCTAGATTGTCGGGCTCAACGGGTAGTTATCAATGGCTCCATGTCTAGTTGGCAGCCGGTATCAAGTGGAGTGCCCCAAGGGTCGGTCCTGGGGCCGGTTTTGTTCAATATCTTCATAAATGATCTGGAGGATGGTGTGGATTGCACTCTCAGCAAATTTGCGGATGATACTAAACTGGGAGGAGTGGTAGATACGCTGGAGGGGAGGGATAGGATACAGAAGGACCTAGACAAATTGGAGGATTGGGCCAAAAGAAATCTGATGAGGTTCAATAAGGATAAGTGCAGGGTCCTGCACTTAGGACGGAAGAACCCAATGCACAGCTACAGACTAGGGACCGAATGGCTAGGCAGCAGTTCTGCGGAAAAGGACCTAGGGGTGACAGTGGACGAGAAGCTGGATATGAGTCAGCAGTGTGCCCTTGTTGCCAAGAAGGCCAATGGCATTTTGGGATGTATAAGTAGGGGCATAGCGAGCAGATCGAGGGACGTGATCGTTCCCCTCTATTCGACATTGGTGAGGCCTCATCTGGAGTACTGTGTCCAGTTTTGGGCCCCACACTTCAAGAAGGATGTGGATAAATTGGAGAGAGTCCAGCGAAGGGCAACAAAAATGATTAGGGGTCTGGAACACATGAGTTATGAGGAGAGGCTGAGGGAGCTGGGATTGTTTAGCCTGCAGAAGAGAAGAATGAGGGGGGATTTGATAGCTGCTTTCAACTACCTGAAAGGGGGTTCCAAAGAGGATGGCTCTAGACTGTTCTCAATGGTATCAGATGAGATGTCAGAATATGTTAGGCCACTTAGAACGAGGAGTAATGGTCTCAAGCTGCAGTGGGGGAGGTTTAGATTGGATATTAGGAAAAACTTTTTCACTAAGAGGGTGGTGAAACACTGGAATGCGTTACCTAGGGAGGTGGTAGAATCTCCTTCCTTAGAGGTTTTTAAGGTCAGGCTTGACAAAGCCCTGGCTGGGATGATTTAACTGGGAATTGGTCCTGCTTCGAGCAGGGGGTTGGACTAGATGACCTTCTGGGGTCCCTTCCAACCCTTATATTCTATGATTCTATGATTCTAACAAATGGATATAAACTGGCCATCCTCAAGTTTAGATTTGAAACTCTAACCATCATTAGGAGTGAAGTTCCAGAACAGCCTTCCAAGGGGAGCCATGGGTGTAAAAACCTGACTTCATGACTGAGCTTGGTAAGTTTATGGAGGGGATGGTATGATGGGACTGGCTACAATGGCATGTAGCCCATCAGCGACTGCCTGTAGCAAAAATCCTCAATGGCTGGAGATGGGACACTAGATGAGGAGGGCTCTGAGTTACTATAGAGAATTCTTAATGAATCTGCCTGGTGGGTCTTGCCCACATGCTCAGGGTCTAACTGATCACATATTTGAGGTGAGGGAAGGAATTTTCCTCTGGGTCAGATTGGCGGAGACCCTGCATGGTTGTTTTTTTTGTTTTTTTTTGTTTTTTGCCTTCCTCTGCAGCATGGGGCTTGGGGTCACTTGCAGGTTTAAGCTACTGTAAATAGTGGATTCTCTGTAACTTGAAGTCTTTAAATCATGATTTGAGAACTTCAGTGACTCAGCTAGAGGTTAGGGGTCTGTTACAGGGGTGGGTGGGTGAGGTTCTGTGGCCTGCAATGTTGACCGTCTGCAGGCACAGCCCCCCGGAGCTCCCAGTGGCCGTGGTTCGCTGTTCCCAGCCACTGGGAGCTGTGGGGAGCCATGCCTGCGGATGGTCAATGTCAGCAAAATGTCAAGTGGCCTAACATATTCTGACATCTTGTAGCAAGTCACTTATGGGACTCTGGTTAGGTTTTAAATTGTAATGTATATTCTTACTCCGATACAATTACTAAAGTCAGAAGGGACCATCGTGATCTTCTAGTCCAGTGGTGGGCAACCTGTGGGCCATCAGCATCATCTGACTGAGGGCTGCGAGACATTTTGCTGACTTTGACCATCCGCAGGCACAGCTCCCCATAGCTCCCAGTGGCTGGGAACAGCGAACCGCGGCCACTGGGAGCTGCGGGGGGCTGTGCCTGTATCTGAGTAAGAATATACACTACAATTTAAAACCTAACCAGAGTCCCATAAGTGACTTGCTACAAGATGTCAGAATATGTTAGTATTACAACTGAGTGGGTCTAATATTTATTTAATTTTCTTTCTTGATATAGGAATTAGATACAGTGCTCCTGTCAGATAATTTCTGTTATTATCTGTAAAAAACAAACCAAAACAAACAAACAAAAAAACCCTAGAGTTTTCAGTTGCCTAAGTAGCCCCTGGAATCATGGTTAAAGTTACTCCCGCAATCTGAAATGGCACCCCTGAGAGCAGGCACAGAATTTACCCCTCCCGCCCCCCACATGGCCGCATAGGGTGTCTGGAGCTGCACCCCACCAAATATAGAAGTCAAACTACACCTACAAGAGGAGCCTCTTCCTCACTCTCCTTGACCAAATCAATTAAGGAGGCAGTAAACATTCCCTTATCAGCATAACAAATCATATTCACTGCTCTCTTCTTTTCATAAGTTTTCAATCTATGGACATGTATTGTTTGTTCAGTTCCCCTGATATGGAGCTTCCTTACACTAAATGACCTCACTCACTCTATCACTTCCAAAAGTCCTTCCCCACAATCTTGCATTTTGTTTTTCCTCACTTGGCAGAGGAACTGGTGTTAGTGATGATTCAAAAGTTCTTTGTTCATCATGCCTGTCATACCCAGTTTTCTGCATCACTTGACTTCTTTCAAGGTTTAGCTGTACCAAATCTACCATACCTCACCCACATTGTCTCTAATATCATGGGAGTGACATGGCTACAACACTGTATACCTCCCTGAAGAGACTATCACAAGAGTCACCAACAGTGATTGTCTCACCAATAAGAAAAGGAGTACTTGTGGCACCTTAGAGACTAACCAATTTATTTGAGCATAAGCTTTCGTGAGCTACAGCTCACTTCATCGGATGAGCTGTAGCTCACGAAAGCTTATGCTCAAATAAATTGGTTAGTTTCTAAGGTGCCACAAGTACTCCTTTTCTTTTTGCGAATACAGACTAACACGGCTGTTACTCTGAAACCTGTCTCACCAATGAAATAGGTCCACCCTCAAAACCTTGATTTTGCTGCATGTAGTGGCCAGGCCGAAGCAAACCAGTTTTCCTAGTCTGAATTAAAAGGAGCAGAGCTGTCTATTGGGTAGGGCAAATTGGGGTGACCACCCCTGGCCCTGTGCTTTGGGGGGCCCTGTGCTTTGATAAAATTGGGACTGTCCCGATATTTAGCCCTTTGTCCCATGTCCCAACATTCAAGTGAGGAGGCGGGTGAGGAGGTGAGGCGGGCAGGCGAGTGGGGTGAGTAGGCGAACAGGGAGGTGAGTGGCAGGTGGGAGGGGGATGACGAGGCAGTTGGGCGGGCGGACGGCAAGGAGGAGAATGGCGGTTGGGCAGATGAGGGGCACCCCTGAGGGATGGCAGGGAGGTGAGAGGCAGGTGGGAGGGGGATGAGGAGGCAGAATGGTGCGGAGGAGAGCAGTGGTTGGGTCAATGGGGGTGGGTGCGCTGGAGAGACAGCGAGGAGACTAGCAGGGAGGCAAGAGGTGGGAAGGCAGGTGAGGAGGCAAGCAGCAGGCGGACGGCGAGGAGGAGAGCGGGGGAGGGGGCTGAGGAGGCGAGCAGCAGCTGGGCAGGTGCACCAGGTGGACAGTGAGGAGACTAGCAGGGAGGCTGATTTGTCCCAAGCCCCCCCAACCTCCCTCCCAGGGATGGCCCTGCCAGGGAGGCTGGAACTTCCTGGCTAACCACCAGGAAGAGTTGGTTAGTCACATGACAGAGGGGATATGTACCTTATTTAAGGGCTGCATGTGGTCCATGCTTGCTCTTGCTGTCTCACTGGCTGAACATCTCCCAGGCAACAGAAGGACTAAATGAGGCAGATTCCAAGAGGGCCCTATCTCTCTGATGCACAGACTGTGCCGAAGGACTCGGGGGCAGTATTTTAACTTGCAATCAGGATTCAAAACAGAAATTTGTTCAGAACTCACTGATTCCTAGAACTACAATTTTTGCAAACTTAGCCATTGATGTTTTTCCCTTGAGGCCAAATTCAAGCAATGTCTATGAAAGTATAATAAAGAATTGATGTTCTGCAGTGGAAATTGCTTTAGAATATCAAAGATGGGTGAGAGAATATTTGCTTTGAAAGGCAAACCAACAACAAAGTGTGCATATAATCCATAACATACCTATAATCTATCATCATAGTGTTGTTGAAATATATAAAAGTAAAGGTATTTGCTTTTGTTTTGTCAGGCATGTTAGTCTATCATTTTATTATGGATCATCTATGTAATAAAAAGACAAACTTGTATTTGAAGTTTTACTGCATATAAAATCAGCATAATGTACTAGTTAATAAAATGATAGGCAGAGGTGGATATTCAGTACTTTAAACCTGTTCAGTGCTCACCATAGCCATGATTTTCAGAAATATGGTAGTCATTTCCCCTTAGGTCTGTCCAGAAAGCATATCTGTGTAGCTTCTGTTAAACTGATTTGTGTTCTTGGAATTCAAAATCAATACCCGAGGTGAAAAAAACATCTCCAATAGTTAGAATCTAGATGGAATTCCTGATTTTAATGAATTCTTATTGTAGTGACTTTGGACCTGATCCTGCAAAGACTTTAAGCACACATGCTTTTAACTTCCTAAATTCAGTGGGACTACTCAGATTAAGACTGGAAATAAGGGTGAACAGCGTCAAATTGGTTTTAGGTGAAGTCAATAATTGGCAATGATATCACTTGTTTGAATGGTATACAAAAGTAAACTCTTAAAGGAGTCATTGCTAACATCTGCCTGATCACATTTGAATATGATATAATCAATATGGATCTAAGTGTCCCTGGGTTTAGCCTGTTTGATCAAATGTTTATAAATGTTTTGTTCCTGTTTGGGTGTAATGATTGCTTGCAGTTAGGCATGTTTAGAGCAATTGTGTAAAACACCATTTGGCCTTTGAACTGAAAGGAAATTATGGTTAAATTAGTGTTTGGTTGTTTCCCATATTAATAACACACAGGGAATGGGATGGAGGAGTAAACTGGGACTGAGAAAGCAAGGGGACTGAGATGGGAAGATGGGGGTGGTGGTGACAGGAGGCTGTGACTGGCTGGACAGAGAAATGGAGTGAGAGCTAGGACTGGAAGCTGAGGAGGGAAGTGAGGCCGCGGGTGAGAGAGAGACAGATGAGGAGCTGAGAGAGAAAGTGAGACTGGCTGAGCCGGGAGATTGGGACTGGGGAAGGAGAGATGTAGAGTGGGATTGGGAGGCTGGGCCTCAGATAGGAAACCTGGAGTGGGAGACTAGGAGTGGGATGAGAAGCCTGAGGAGTGAATAGTGAGACTGAGTAGGCAAGGAGAATGGGACCGTAATGAGAAACCAGAGCTGGGTAAGAGATAGGACTGAGCCAGGGATCAGTTGGAGGGGATGGGGGCAAAAGAGGTCAACCTTCGGGAGAACAGGCAAAAAGTCTGTGGCTACTAAAGACACTCCAATCTAGAGCCTTGAATGGAATCCAAGATTCCTGAGTCTCACCATTCCTCTGCTGTTAGCATGTGTGAAATTCACTGGAAAAGTTTCATTTCCTTGTAGAGCTGGCCCACAACTTACTATTGCGATCAGTTACTTGATTAGCTCAAGTGGCAGAGATCTGTGTGATGGATTTGCACATTCTTACCTTGCTGATGATTTATGTGGGTGTCAATATGATGTCACATGATGAGCTTTGTTTTTTTTTCAGTTTGACCTTAAAGAACAAAACCAAACCTAAGAAATTACATACAAAACCTCATAATTATACACCATCTGACATCTTCAAGAAATGAAGCAGGGGTCCTATAGACAGGAGCTTCTTTCACTATACTCCCCTAATTCATCTCCACTACAGGTTTTGCATGTGCACTGCATGTAACTGGGGTCCTGTGGAAAAAATAGTATGCAATAATGTAATTAAACTCTATCATGATGCATAGAGTCTTGAATCAATGATGCACTTCATGGCAAAGGCTGGGATACTCAGTGCTGCTTTAGACCTGGTTGTTCCACTCTTGACCAGCTCTTTACCTCAAAACAGCTTTTTGAGAAGATTGCTGAATTTAATTAGCAATGCACAGCATTTCTTAGAGACTTCCCTCAGGGGTTTTTGATTCAGAGCATCAGGCAAACTTGGAGGATCTGAGGCAACATGGCATCACTGGGAAGATTGTGATATAAAGAGAAGAGTTATATAATGGTACAGAAAAGTGTGTTAGAGTCCGTGGCAGATACAAGGAATGATTTCCTATTTCCACGGGAGTTTGGCAAGGCTGTTACCATTGCTGAACAATATTGACATTGATTAGTTGATGGAGAAGTTTGAGGAGGCAACTGTTGGGGGTGCTGAGTTGAACGCCATTCTGCTTTGAGATCTCTAATTTACTGATGACGTTGCCTTGTTAGTTCAGTTTGGTGAATCACTGCAGCTGATGGCCAGTCTGGTTGGACAGGAAGCAGACTGCATCAGTCTGGTTATAAATCTGGATAAAACTAAGTCTCTGGCCATTACCATCGAGCAGCCTCCAGTTCCAGATAGCAACAGCTCAGTATTAACCTGGTTGGACAGGACATCAAGGAGGTGCAACTGTCTAATATTTGGGCAGCATCAAAGGCAGTGCTGGAGGATGTGCAAAAGATGTAGATGCCCATATAGCAGCAGCTGCTGCCGTGTTTTGAGCCTTTTAGCGGTTTCTGTGGGGATGTTGTGATATCAGCCTTGCTATGAAACTGAATGTATAACTTCATGATTATACCAACTGTATTGGTCTGAGGAAGACTGAAGAAAGTTGGATTGACATTTTCAATTCTTGTCTGTCAGCTGCTCCACATTACGTGGCAGGACAAGAACAGAAATGGGGATATTTGAAGCTAAACCCAGTAACCACCTGAATCAGCACTGGTTCAATTTCAGTGACTGTGACATTCCCCAGGGTGCCATCTGGACTGCTGAATAGCTGTTCATCCTAGTTCTCCAACCTGGGATGCCTTTTACACAGCTTTAGTGGTGAACAGCCACACGTGGCCTGTTAACACACAGACTACAGCATGTAACTTGTGCCCAGCTTCACAATATTGAGTGCTGTTAGCTAGCCACTCATGAATTACATAGCAGAACACCAAAAGATACTCTAGTTCAGATTTCCCCCAGAAATGTGCATCTTGTACCACAAGCAACTTGCTGAACAATGCAAGCTCATATAAAATCCGTTAATTTCATCAATGGAAAATGATATGCACCATCTTTGTCATTGTAAATCAGTGGTCTCAAACATGCGGCCCATGGGGCTATTTCCTGCGGCCCACCAAGCAGCCCACCCCCGGCCTATCTCCAGGCCGTGGTGGGCAAACTACAGACCGAATCTGGCCCCCTGGATTGCCCCCCGTGGCCCCACGAGCCCTACACTGCTCCCTGAAGAGGCTGGTACAACGTCCCTCCAGCCTGGGGGGGCAGAGGGCTCCGTGCATTGCCTGGCTTCTAGGCACTGCCCCCCGCATCTCCTATTGGCCGGGAACGGGGAACTGTGGCCAATGGGAGGTACCTGGAGGAGCGGCAAGGCAGCGCACGGAGCCCTGTGCCCTCGCCCCCCCACCTCCCCAGGGCCACAGGGACATGGTTCTGGCTGCTTCCCGGAGGGGAGCAGCACAGGGGCCGGAGGCCAGGGGCCAGGGCAGGCAGGCAGGCAGGGAGCACCCTGCACCTCAACTCCCTGCCCTGTGCCCCCTGCCACACCCCATGTCCCTCCTACACCTCCTGGGGGAGGAGTTAGGGTGGGGAATTTGGGGTAGGGATTGGAATGGGGGCAGGGAAGGGGTGGGAAGAGGCAGGGCCGGGGGCAGCCGGGGGGGGGGGGTGTCAGTGATGTGGCCCTCGGGCCAATGCCCTAGTCCTCATGTGGCCCTCGTGGTCATTTGAGTTTGAAACCCCTGTCCTAAGTGGAGTTTCCCACACAATTTAATCCAAACACACTGATTAGATAAAACAGTGAGACAAGTTTATTAACTACAGAAAAAATATTTTAAGTGACTTCAAGTAATGAGGCATAAAGGTTAGGATCGGTTACAAAAAAAAACAAAAACAAAAATGATAAAATGTAACTGACATAGAATCATAGAAGATTAGGGTTGGAAGAGACTTCAGGAGGTCATCTAGTCCAACCCCCTGCTCAAAGCAAGACCAACCACAACAAACTAACTTAACAAACTAAATGGATTCAAAGGAAATATCTTTCTCACCTCTGGCTGAGTTTCTTTTCAGACAGAATCACGCTCCCCACCCCACCCATTTCAGTTCTTTAAGAGTCACTGATGTCCGAGCAGAGTGAGGTAAAGCGTGTTTTCTCCCCTCTTTATAATTCAATTCCTTGTGCTAGAAACATCCTTGTGGAATCATGGTGATAAACAGTCTCTTGTGGATGTGAGGTTTGAACTGTCCTTGTGCTGAAATGCAAATTTCTTGTTCATGCCTTTCTCCTGCAGAGAATGGCTGCTTAATAGGTGATGGTCATTATCACCTGGTTGGGGTGCTAGAATGTCTGTCTCTGAAAACTGGTTTGGAACTGCTTTTCTAACTTGGAATATGTTACATCAATGTTATACAGTAAAATTTTATAACTATACATACAATGTTGATTCACACATGTTATCAGGACAATGATGTTCAGCAGATTGAGTTTTCAAATGATACCTCTCAAGGCATACTTTGTACAAAATTTGTCAGAATTCTGTAAAAGTGGTGAACATAATGGTATAGACTGTCGCCGTGGCTAACTTGGTATAGATATATTTAGAATGGAAGACTAATGAATTCCAAAGTGTGAGTACACCAAGTAATACCGCTACATGGCTGGCAATCACATGGATGCTAAAAACTTGAGTAGGTGTGCTAAGATTGCTAGTGATGGACATAAACTAAATATACAACTAGACCACCTTTTGCACCTTGCCAGAGATTTACCTGGAGCCATGTAGCAAGGAGGCCATGTACCTTGGGCGGTGGTGGTAGTGATTGATGATTTGGCAAGAGGACCAAATTGAGGATGCACAGAGTGCTTGAATGTCTCTTGAATGTTTGTTTTTGTGTGTAATTTTGTGTGTAATGTATACGCACACATCTGGCAAAAGGCAAAAATACTCTTTTAAGTAAGTTTTGGTAAAATAGTACTCTGGGTCCGCTAACAGATATCAAACCAAAATACATTTCACAAAGTTGCAAGACCCTCTTAGAAGAAAATATCTGACTATTTCAATGTTTTGTTATTTTAAGTTCATTTAACAAATACCTGTTGTATACTGCTGCATTGCTACAGCATATTTGCTGTAATGAGGCATTTAGCTTTCTAAATGCTAATGATTTTCATTACTGTCAAAGATGTTTGAATTTGAAAGGTGCTGTTAAATACAGAAATTCAGAATGGGTTACTTTATGAGGATACTTATGCTTTGAGGCAAAAGTGAGACCGTTTTCAGCTAACATTTTCTTTTGATGCAAAGAGCTTCAAAACATGATTGTTCCAACTGGGCCATTACACATTTTACATATTGACTTGTTCATAATTTCAAAAAAGTGTTTCTGCTTCTGTATATAAACAGGGTTAAATCTGCCTGCCTGCCTCCCTCTTTCAGGACAGACAAACAGAATGCGCATATCAATGCCTCTCAACATTTCTCTGATGTTTTTTGTCCTTTGAAGTGGTCTAATCCATAACTAAGTTAAGTGACACAGAATTACTTTCCTGTTACTCGTATGGCAATTTGGAAAACGGGGGTCCAACTCTCACTGACTTCCCTTCAAAAATATATTTGTCAAGCCTCATTCCCTTCTAATTCACGTGACTCAGGAACACATGCTCCTGCATTAATTATCATTTGTACTTTAATAGGGTCCTGAATCTGGGCCCCTTTGCAATAGACACTTTTTACTAGGCACTGTAAAAAGTCAAGGAAAAACACCATGCTTTTATTAGATTAAAAAGGAATTTTTATTTCAGTACAAATCCCTCTTTGCTCACCCTATATGTGCACACTCAGCCCAGTCATGGCTCTTCACTGCTTTGTTTCCTTCTCCCACGCTGGATTTCACACTTCTTTAGATGCTGCATCTGATGCATGAAGTAGCTGCTTTTTTATGTACAGAGCAACCTTCCTCTCTTCCTTCGAATCCCCTCCCCCTTGCTGCTGCTGCTGCTACTCCTCCTCCTTTCTCTTGTCATTCACCATTGATGCACTCTGGTGCGGTCTGCTCTAAATTTTGCTCTAAATATCGCCAATATTATGTTTGTCTGAATTAGATGATAAACTGCTCTTGCAGGACTGTGTCTTCATACTAGTTTTTAAAGCCCTGTTATACAACCATAATGCTGGCATGTTGGTATTTGAGTGACCAACAACTAAGATCTCATAATACGCTTCTCCCTTCCTCTCTCACCCATACCCCCCACTTTTCCTAGCAGAGAAAGTTTTATGTTACTTTCAGAGCTGACAGGGCTTGGTCTGGGGGTCAACGCATTTTGAGATCAAACAAAAAACTATTTAATTTGGATAGTCCATCTTGTAAATTATAGTAGTCTGCTATGCCTTTTTACAAATAAAAAGCCCAGTAATAGTGATGGGTCTTAACCAAAACCTCTCGCCCAAGCACCCTCTGATCTTTGAGGAAGTTCAGATCCCAATAGTACACTGGCTCCTATTTCTATAAATGACACAACCTACATACTGGATCTGAACAAAAATCTAAACTATTTTTAAGTTCAGTTCTGGATCCCAAATTAGTGACATTTAGGCCCCTACCTGCCCTTGAAATCAAGGAGAATTAAGTGCCTAAATACTTTTGAGGATGTGGCCATAACCTTATTTTTACTTTCACTACTGATGGCCCTGATCAGGCAAACCCTTATGCATGTACTTAACTTTTGGTATGTGAATGGTTCTGTGGAAGTCAATGGGACTACTTGTGTACTTAAAATTAATTAAATGAATACATGGTTGCAGGATAAGGGCCTAACAGTTCAGTCTGGAAAATTCTAACTCATGTAAGTAGTTTTACACACACCAGTGGCTCTCTCTGACTTCTGTTCAAGGAGACTACTTTTTGAGTTAGGAGTTCTCAAGTAAGTAGTCCAATATTTACTTAAGGAAGGGGTTTGCAGACTGCGTTGCTAATTCACTAAATGAGCCCAGGTTAATGAAAACTTTTTGAAATAATTCCAGCGTATCGCAACATTTTGTTTAACCATTCTGTCATTTCCACATGGCTGAATGTGGCCTGTACCATTTACCACTGTTTTTTTCTCTCAATACTCACTGTAACAACTGCTTATTATTTTACCAACATGTATTCTTACAAAAATGACAAGAGAAAGGTGATTCTGAAGCTGTTATTTCATGGTCAACCATAAGATTTTTCTTTCTGGGTAGTGGACTTGCTGTCAGCTGGTAATTGCATTACTGCATTCCTTTCTGATACTCTGCAGTAGGTACTGACATACCGCAGCCTTTCTGTTAAGAGTTACATTTACTCAATGCCGTAGGCCTAAAACATGTCTTCCTATCCTTTTGGTATGCTCTGGCTTTTTGGAAGCAGAATTCTGTGTAAATGTATTTCTAGTGAATAATTTATTTCTTTTCTTTTCCATTTTCCCATAGTTAGCTTTCTTTTGGTAGAAAATTTTTAGCTTAAACAGTTGTTAAAATCTCAGTATTAGTAGCTGCCTCATGGGTTTTTTTTCCCTCTTGTTTCACTCATCAGAGTGTCATACTCTAACAAGAATATCTTTCAAACTGGAATATGAAATAATTCTTTTTTTAAAAAAAACTTTCCGCAAGATCATCACAATGTTAGAGTGAGGTCAGATTGCTACAACTTCATTTATTGCTGAAGAGCAGGTCACTTAACAAAAGATAGCACTTTTGCGTCTCTTTAATTTTGGGACAAATCTTGCAGTCCTTATTCAGTTTTTCAGTGAAATTTTGCCTGAGTAAGGACTGTAGGATTTGGACCCCTATCTCAATTGCAGAATAGGGTGGTCTGCCCCTTTATGAGCCTGACGTAAAGCCAGCCCTTTTCATTAATCAGATGCAAGTGAAGAGATGTTCCCTATAAAGAACCAGGCTCTCAGTAAGGAAGGAGGAGCAGTGGGAAGTCCCCTGGGAGGGGAAGAAGTGGGAGGCTGGGAGAAAGCCCCAGGAGGTGATGGTCTGCTAAAAGAATGAGGAAGAATCATGCAGTATGCCCTGAGTCAGGAGGGACAGAGAGGCAAAGGGGAAAATCCCTTGGGAGCTGTAGCCCAGGGTGTCATGAAGAACTGTGTGTGTGTGTGTGTATGTGTGGTTCCCTCCCCCTTTCCCTGCCACCCCCCACCCTCCCGGTTTGGAAAATAAATAAAACTGGAAAAAGAGAGTGGGTGCAATAGTGAGCTAGGGCCAAACTCATACTTCACACCTTGGTTCAGGGAAGGGGGATATTTTTCAAAGTGTAAAAATGACCAGTAGTCAACTATGCATGTATATTATTAAATAAAAGCCTTTTGAAGGGAAAATGTCTATTCCAGTGGTTCTCAAACTTTTGTATTGGTGACCCCTTTCACATAGCAAGCCTCTGAGTGTGACCCCCACCTATAAATTAAAAACATTTTAATATATTTAACACCATTATCAGTGTTGGAGGCAAAGCAGGGTTTGGGGTGGAGGCTGACAACTCGTGACGCCCCCATGTAATAACCTTGTGACCCCCTCAGGGGTCCTGACCCCCAGTTTGAGAACCCCTGGTATTCAGCAGCAGTGTAGTTATTTAAGGTGGTTCTTTTCTAAAGCAGATAAGCAGCTTGCCAGGGCTTAAACAGAACACAAAGAGAAACAGAGGGTGCTGATGCTTTTCTGAGTTCTACTCTCTGCTTTTCAGGTCTTACACATCTGCACAACTAAATGAGATGAGACAGACCTTAGACCTGGTCATTTTATATGTTTATTTTGGGCTCAGTCATGACCCCCCCCCCCCCCCCGCCCAGGCTGTGCTATCGGCTTTTCAGGAAGGACACACAACTGCTACTACATCTCTTCTCCATGCAGATGGGGAGGGGTGGGATCAGTAGATATCAAAGGGCTTTACAAAGGAGGCAAGTATCTTTATCCCCATTTTACAGATGGGGAAACTGAGTCAAAGGAAGTGACATGACGTTCCCAAAGTCATCCAGCAGGCTAGACATTTTAGTAGCAGAATTTGTGTACAATTTCTAGCATAGTGCTAGCTATCTAGGATCAACTATAGCGGGTAACTTATCTTTGGATGGCAAGCTTAATTTTGGCATTGGAAAGGCAGACACTGCATTTGCCAACTGACTAAGCATATGTCAGATACCAGGAAACTGATAATGAACACCAAGGTTCAGGTCTCCTAGATGTGTGTTTCTGAGCATGGTGGCAAAACCTGTACAACCCAGAGCAAGCATGAGAGAAAGCAAAACACCTTTCATATCCACTGTCATTGTCATATTCTTGTGAGAAACCAAAGTTCCTGACAAAGGTACTTGGAAAAGCAAAATTACCAAATCTAATCACAAGCACTGATGTCTCCATTGGCTTGGTCATCTGCACTGGATGGGCACTGGACACGTTCCAAAGGGTCTCCTAGAAGGAGAATTTGTGGGTGCTCCAAGGCCACTGGGCTGACCTTGGCTCAGGTTTAAGAGCATTTACAAGAGGGACTTGAAAATGTTCAACATTGACACCATAAGCTAGGAAGCTGCAACGAGCAACAAGTTATACTGGTGGCAGGAGGGAGTGAAAGTGGCTGAAGAGCGGTGATCGAAAGAGAGAAAAGTGCATCAAGTGCTTGTCGTGCTCCGGCTACCTCTGGCTTTGCACTTTATGTCTGTGTTATCTGTGGCAAGGACTGTCACTTGAGAATTGCACTTTTTAGTCACTTGCAACACGGCAGCATGACACAGCAACTGAACTGCTTTGCCACTTAGCACCATAGTTTTTCAGGATGGATGGTTGCCATTCCACAGGGCTAGTGGTATAGTAAGGAATAGAACCTGGGTCTGCTGAGTGCCAGTCCAGTGTTCCATCCACTAGGCAACACTGCCTCCCTATTCTGTATGCTTTCTTTTGGTACAAAAATTTTACTCTTGTTGACAGCAGGTGTAATTTCAATGAACAACAGACAGTGAATGTTCTGAAGTTTTTAAAATTTTCTTGTGTTAATTTTTAAAATGCTTAAAAGGATGATATATTCCTGATCTTTGAAACATAAACAATTTGTAAGGAGGCTGTTTGTCAGACAATGGAAGTTTCTTTAACGTCCTTTTCCTTTTTCATAATTAATGCTACTGCTTAGAAATTATCCTAGAATTTGGAAGCAATCAAAATGACCATTTTTTTCTCCTGAAAATTGTGCTAGCTTTTTATCATTTTATTTTGAAACAGTGTACCTTTGTTAAAAGGAAGCCCCACAGTCCCTCTGTTCTTACAGGAAGCTGTCACTTGATATGGCTATTGAGTTCATTCAGTCATGACTCTGATCAGAATATAAATGGGACAAAGTAGCATGTCCAGCATTAAAATGCTCAGAAGGCAGGAAGCTTCTCAGTATTTCCAGACTCTAAAGAAAGTCTGTGCTGTGGAAGGGTGGCTTGGGGTGGCTTGAGTGGCCTGTCCTGAAGGGATCACACAGCTCTGTAGGTAGTTCATGAAAACATTTCGCTGCTCCAGAAAGATCCTGTTGCTTGAGGATCCATGAAATCCTGCTCTGGGGGGCAGGGGGAGCGAGAGGGGAGGTGGAATAGGTCTCTAAACAATCTGCATTAAATTCTTCCTTGGCCCACCATAGAATGAAAGCATTGAGTAGTTTACTTTACAGCAGAATTGGGCTTTTGCTATGTTTTAAAGACTTCCTGAGAAGACGTCAGGCATTCTAGCTCCAAGAAGACACTATTTCATGCTCATTATTTTCAAGAGGCGCATGTGCTTAACCGTGTATTATAGAACATCCTTACCAAGTGATACTAGGCTAGATATACTCCTGCATCTGAGCTCCAAAGTCCCTCCTCACCACCACCACCAAGTTTCCTCTATCCCCTGGCATGTCCCCTACAACAGGATGAGGAGTGGCTGGTGGAGGTGCTAACTCCACCCATTTATGCCAGTTGAGAGCTGGTCTCTCCTCACTCCCCCAACATACACCCTGAGAGCTCAACAATTATTGCCTCTTGGTACTACCTGAATGGTGTCCTTGTTTCCCCCCACAGTGTCCTTTAAAAGATAAGCACTGTGGAACGATAACTGTCATGGGTGCCAGGTTTGTATAATTTTTGATGGTGCCCAGAAAGGGTCCAAGCAGAGCCGTCCCATCCCTAGGACGGACCGGGGCAACTGCCCTGGGTCCCACACTTTGGGGGCCCCCATGCTTCAGGGGGATGTGGAGTCCAGGGCAGCCTGGAGGTTTAGCGGGGGGCCTGGTGCCAGCAGCAGCGAGTGACCCGTCCCCGGCCAACCCCGCTCTGCTCTGCCCCGCCGGCTCCTGGTGTTGCTTGGGGGAGGGAGGGGAAGCCAGAAAGGGAGGGGCAGAGGTTTGGGGTGGAATGTTGCAGGAAGGGGGTGGCACAGAGGCAGGAAGGGATGGAGCAGGGGTGGGAAGAGGTGGGGTGGAGGCTTGGGGGAAGGGGGTGGGGCAGAGCAGGGGCAAAGAAGAGCAGGGCAGGCTAGTGCCCGGTCGCTCACTGCTGCTGGTGCCAGGCCCCCCACTAACCTCCCAGGCTGCCCTGGAACCCGCATCCCCCTGAAGCGTAGGGTACCCCAAAGCGTGGGGGTCCGGGTGGTTGCCCCGGTCCATCCTATGGATGGGCCGGCTCTGAAAATATAAGCCCAAACATTGGTGGAGCTGGATCCACGTTCCTGAATATTGGGCGAGCATGGGCACCATGGGCCCATATAACTCGCCGCCTATGATAACCGATGACATCATGTCATGAGAACAAAGTCTAGTATCACAAACCTAGATTATACACCAGAATTATGTCTTGATCCTTGTCCAGAAGAACTCATGAAGGTCGCCATGAGAAGCATTGTGGAAGGCCAAGGTGTGTGTAACTCCCCTCTGCTAGAGGCCTGAAACCAATCAGCTAGCATAGCACCTGAAGTTAAATGGCCAAGGAAGTTCAAGGGCAGGACAGCTGGGGGATGTTCTGATCAATCTTATCCTCTTGTCAGGCTGTGACAAGGGTTTCAATTTCAGACAGTGGAGAGTAACTGTGGAGACATATATCGGGGGTAGCCGTGTTTGTCTGTATCCACAAAAAAAACACAAGGAGTCCAGGGGCACCTTAAAGACTAACAGATTTATTTGGGCATAAACTTTCTTGGGTAAAACCCACTTCTTCAGATACTTGGAGTGAAAATTACAGATGCCGGCATTATTATACTGACACATAACTCCCTTCTCTTCAATGTGTCATTTTCACTATTGTGACAGACAATAGCATCCAGGAGCAGGTTTTTAGAAACTGCAGGAGCAACCTGAAAACTAAATATAAAAAAATACAAGAAAACTTCTACCTGCAAGGCTTGACATTTAATGGAGGGGTTCAGGTGATCTCATTAGATGTGAGAATGAATCTTGGGTGGGTTTTGCAGTCTTCAGAACAGCAAAATAAACATCTCCTATTAGATACTGATGAGTACCATCCATTGAAATAAAGCCTGATCTTACAGCAGAGGTCCCCAAACTGTGGGGTGTGCCCCTTTGGGGGTGTGTGGAGGAAAGTTCAGGGCTGGGGGGTGGTGAGCCCAGGCCAGCCCCCACAGGGTCAGGGAGGGTGTGCCGACCTGCCCTGCACCCAATTCTGCTCCGGTCGCACACCTCTCCCTGTCCCCAGGCTTGGCGCAGCTTTATACGTGGCCACAGGCCCGGCTGCCAGGCCCCACCACAGCCTAGCTATGGCTCCATTCCCATCCCCACTCCTGGCCCCAGACCCTCCCCCAGCTGTGGCCCCAACCTCAGTCCCCTTACCCCGTCCGCCTTCCCCCCGCTCGAGCCATGGCCTCCCTCCCTGCCCTGGCTCCAGGGAGGGCATGGATAGGGGGCTGGGGTGTGGGGTGTAACCCTCCAAAGTTTGGGGACTACTGCCTTAGAGCCTGGTCCTGCAAACCCTTACTGGCGGCAATAATTCCAATGACCTCTGTGGGATTACATGTGTAAGGACTAGTCAGGTGCGTCATGTTTTGCAGAACTGGATTCTATCTAAGGGCATCTTTTTTTTTTTTTTTGTGAGGAGGGGAAAGGGATTATTTACTTTTGTATGATACCTTGATCCAGTTGATTCACATTGTTTTCTCATTGCTCTCTCAGTGGTGCTGTTTCAGTATCAAAGGCCTCAGCAGCTGAGCTGCATCAGAAGTAGAGCTTCATAGGAGGATCTTTCATTGCTTTCAGTGGTTTGATGTAACTCATGGGTGATGTCAGCCCTCGGGATGATGATTGGTGTAAAAAGGTATGGATTATTTTTCAAATAATTTTTGTTTTTCAAATGTTCAAATGTTTTCAAATGTATTTAACATTAACAGTGATATATTCATATTATATCAGCAATGTATACCAAAGGGATACAGAGAGCCTGAAATAAACAGAAAAATTGGAGGAATTAAAGAAAGTTATTAATTCAGTTTCATAAAGAAAAGCTAAACATCGTGGGGTTTTTTCCTAAAAAGATTTAATGGTTGACCATTCTTTAATTTTAGCATTTCTTTCAGCACCTGCAAGCTTGACAATTCAAATAGCTACAACAAAATTAATCGTAGGAATATTTGTGGTGTGCTATTTTCCTTTGAAGACACAGATAGATGACATACAGACCCTAAACCCCATCAACTAAGGCATCACCCTCACAAAAATCTTCTTTGCAATTGTCCACTGGAATTTGAGATTTACCGATGATTCTTAGAAGAGACATTTTCTTATAGCTAGCCCCCAAATGGGCTACTGCATTGTAATGGCTAGTCCGGAATGGGCTACTGCATTATTATATACAATGAATTTTTGCAGAATGAGTGGACATCTGCAAAATGTCAGTCCAAAATTGTTCAAATAGATTCTTGATGCATTGCTAATATATAACCTACATTATGTTTGACAGTTATGAAATTCCCTCTCAACATCATAACCTCATCCCTGCACAAGATGAAATTACCTATTTTTCCTTAAAATAAGAAATGGATATAAGTCACATTTACTGTTATAGGCCAACATCAAATGGTAAAACCAGAAGTGTTGTCTGTTAGAGATTACAGTCCATTTATAGTCGACAAAGCCAAAAGCCCAAAATTAAACCTCTGGAACTGAAAGCATTTTAGTAAAACCCAATATGATGCTGCTTGTCTTTTTTGAAGATAGCATTCTTTTCTATTCTTGTGCTAGAAACTACTCTGCCTGACATATGACAGAAGAAACAGTAAATACAAGCAAATCACTGCCTATCCAGAATCGATTTGCAACGTCACTATCCTTTGTAGTCAACTGCACAGTATCCTGATGTTGACATTTGTCTTTGATATCAACTGGGTCTGTACAACACTTTTCTTAGAGTTCTTCTCTCAGGTTTTTTGTTAGCATCTCTCAGCAGAGGTCTATAATTAAATTGTTGTAAATAGCTTGTTTTGTGCATTAGGATAGCTGCTTCCCAGTGCACATACTATTTTTCAGTGTTCCATTTTGGGATACGTGTTTTGATTGTGTGTTATTTTTTTCTTTTAAATCCTGCATGACCACAGACTAACTTGTATTGTGACAACTTCTGTGGGAGCTCTTTTTTTGAGCAGGATGGTTGAGTTCCTCCAATGGGGTTGTTCCCATAATAGCCCAGCAGAATTGTGCTTGGAGTAGGATGGTTTTAGAAAGCTCTAGTCTGTAAACCAACCACATCATCTCCACAATGTCTCTCACCGCCAATATTGTGAAGTCATAATCCCAAGGTTGCTGTCAAACTTGTAGCTCCTACAAGACAGCAAGGAGTTCTGCCAACATGTGAGGTTCATAGTTGAACTAAACTAACAAATATGAGTATAGCACATAGGAGTGAGTATAGACGTGATTGTTTGCATCAAGTCCTGTATATCTGCATATTGCTCAAGTAAGATTTCTGCCTTTTTCACCTAGGTCTCCATATGGTGTCTATTTATTCCCTCTGTTGTTGTCAGGAGCCCATAGTCATCTGTACATGGAAAAGCCAAATTCAAGAAAAACATACATTGATACTTTTTGTTTAATGATGGAGCTTTTACTTCTGATTTTCGGAGATGATTCCGTATATTTGTTGGAGTGAGTGTTGTCATCAGCTAAAATGTGCTCAATACTTTTGTAGTGTGAAGAAAGAATAGGTTTCTGTGGAAGCATTGGTGCTGATTCTGAAGAGTGCTTCTCCAGTACTAGGTCAATCCTACTTTGATGCTTTCGTCTCCTATTTTTTTTTTGGTCACATTCAATGATCTTTTGGATTTGGCAGACTCCCACGTTACTGCTCTTTAATAAGCAGCAAGTGCATTCCTTGAACTTTATAATCTTTATTGAGCTTTCATTCTCTGACGATGTCTTCCAAATGTACTGCCAAAATAATCCAAGAGACAGGGAAGGTGAGGTTGGTGCAATAAAAATATATTACTTCTGTTGGTGGAAGGGACAAGCTTTCAAGCCTCATAGAGCTCTTCTCAGGTCTGGAGAAGGGCAGACCTGAAGAAGAGCTTTGTGAGGCTCAAACACTTGGCACTTCCACCAACAAAAGTTGGTCCAATAAAATATTACTTCACCTATTGTGTTGCTCTTTCTCCCTCTCTGATGTTCTGGGACCAACATAGCTACACCAATATTGCAAACAAAAATAATTCAGTTCAGGAGTCACTGCCCATTGAGGATACCTATGGAATCAAAATCAAATATAAGACACAATGCAAAAAATGATGTACTGTACATATTAAAGCAGACTTGCTAATAGTGTCAGGAACACAAGAAAAACAAAGTTGATTTCTACTCTTATTCCCACTTTCTTCCCAGTTTGTCAGGAGAACTATAGGAAATGTTGTGAGCTTCTTATATCTTCTGTCCTCAGGGATTCATGACAGTGGAACCTTCTGAAGGTATCTCTACACTTCAAGCTGTATATGTAAACTCCAGCTCAAGGAGACATACTTTGCAGTAGCTCTGAGCTAGTGTGGTAAAAACAGAAGTGTAACTACAGCAGCATGAGCATCTAGATGCCCCGAATACATACTCATTGAAGACTGTAGGCATATACTTGGAATGGCTAGCCCCTCCTGCCACTCATGTTGCTGCAGTTACACTCCATTTTTAGCATGCTAGCTTGATCAGAGCAAGCACAAGTGTACCAGAAGTATTGACATACCCTTAGAGTGAAGTAGTGGTTAGAATATGAGTTTGTCTACACTAGAGTTTCTTCTTTGCCACCTCCTCCTCTAGTCATCCAAAGAAGAAGAGAAAAGAAGTGATAATCCTGTTGAAATGTAACACTTCACTTTCACCAGGTAGGCTACCAATGGATTTAGCACAGTGGAACCCAACTATAGTGGATTGCTACTTCATTCAATATAAATGAAATAGATTCAGTATGAGGAATGTTCAAGTTCATTGGTATGTGCTGACATAATTTAGGTAGCAGTCAAAAATGTTACAGCTCAACTGCTTCTTCTGGGTTTTGACTAAACAGACTTTTTTGTGGAAATGTATCTGCTTCCCACTTACAATGTAGATTATTTCTTGTCAAAAAATGGCATTTGAAAGCCTAAATTTTTGGTTTGACTGAAAACAAAACAACCCCCCCACACACACACGCCAAAATGCGATGATGCTATCTCCAATGGAGTTGTGGTTCAGGTGCGTCATGTTACCATTTTCTCCTGGGGGCTAGGTTTCCCGGTTGGACTATGTATGATAATGGTGCACAGCAGCCAGGGACACCCATGATGCACTGTGGCAGCTCAAAGAACAGGAGGACTGGTGGCACCTTAGAGACTAGCAAGTTTATTAGAGCATAAGCAGCTCAGCAAGAAGGGGAGCTGTGGTGTTTCATGGGAAATGTTGTCTGGCTAGTGAACCTGGTCCACAGAAGAGAATGAGGGCTTGTGGCACCTGATCGGCAACTCCCAGGAGGTGGCATTTTTTGAATCAACATTTTAAGATTTTTTTCATCCAAATATTGTGGGGTTATTGCCACAAGAGTTGCTGTTTGATGAAAAGTCAGCATTTTCCATGGAAATAAATTTTCTGGCCAGCAAGATCTTTGGGTCTTACTGTTACTACTGTATTTTATTGCCATACTTCTGAGTTCATTACAAGTGAACTCTACTCTACAATTTACTTGTCATGTACTGTTCAGGCATTCGAACTTCAAGGAGATTCAACACTGATTCTCACATTTAGCTAAGGAACCAAATAGCGAATTAGATATTTGCTATTCTTTGTATTGATGGATTTCGTTTATCTGTTATCACTGATTAAATGAAAAGGCTACCCTTTTGTCTGGGCATAAAACTTGTGTACATAAACTCTTTTCTTGGGGTCTTTGATAATTTGGGCAAAGACATTTGTTAACAGGTTAAAATTATTTAGAAACTATTGGACAGGAATGAAAGATTTGGACATTTGAATGAAATAGAATCAGCTGGCTTTACCATTTTTTTAAATGTATGATTGATAGATGTGGTTGGGGGGCAGGAAGACAAATATGACTAAACAATTGAATATTTGCATAAAATGCACCCAAGCTCATTCTGTGAAACTCACTCTTGTGCTCAGTCTTCAGTCCTCTTCCATTCTATTTTGAAATGTGGATTCAAAAACTGTAAATCTGAAATAGTGAAATGATTAAAAAATGTTTTCCTGACTGAATTCAAGAACTGCTGAAAAAAGAATATCCAATTTCTTTAGAAGAAACATAGATTCGTACTTCCCCTCTGCATTTGGAACCATCCTTAGACTTTGGTATATCAGTTAAGAAGACATTTGACTTTGCTAATTGCCACCCCATTTCCAGAAAGCAGAGCTCATCATGCCTGTGACATATTGTACTTCACTTTTTATTTAGCTCAGTCTGTAGGATGCTAAGCATGAGATCATCTTCAGTCATGTTTCCATAATGGCAACCAAAAGTAGTTTATAGGTACATCACTGGGATATAGCTAAAAAGTTGCAATTGATATATACGCTGGTCAGTCTATTATTCCCAACCCACTAGCACTATAGTCATACAACAGTCTTAGGCAGATCTGCCATCACACACACTGCATATGTAGTTTGATAGAGAAATTGAGCAGTGTGTTGATAAAGGCCTTGAAGAACAAAAATCCTCGCATTTCTATAAAAATCAGCACCCTAGAAAATTAAAATATGTACATTGTGGCATATCACACATGGCTCACTGCACTCACCTATGGTCCATATGTTTCTAATGCCAAAGCTGAAGTCTGCCTTTGCATTAGTTTTGTGAAACCCGGGGTGGGGGTGGGTATGAGCGAGCCTTAAACTGCTGATTAGTATTTGCTAATGGGAGAGGCTAGTACAACAAAAACTGTCACTTTTGGAAACTATCAGCTAATAAATGACCATAATAAAATATTTCATTGAATGTAAAGCTTGTAAATACTAGACTTCTGGATTAATAGCTGCAAGAGTGTGACAAAGTAAATAATTATGACCTTTCAGAATCTAAGGGAAAGAATATTTATTAAGTTCATGTCTGAGCTAAGTCATGCTTAACAGGATCAGACAATTACAATGTTCTAAAACACAGTGGCTTTAAAATATTTAACATATTTGTGACAGCATGACAAGATAAGGCGCAGAATCTATTTACATTTCACAATGAACCACTCTAGCTGTGGAAACTGCTGATTCCTGGTTTTTGTAGGGAGCATTCTGAGCTAAATCACTTGCTTTTACTGACAAAACGATGGTGAATCTGGGAAATACAACTCTTTTAAAAGGGATTTGTTTTTTTCTTTCCCTCAAATGAAACTGCATTGATTTACTTCCAAGCTCTGAAAGGTGTTCTGGTAAACTACGCTTCTGCCTCTTATGACTCTGCACTGTATTTTCAAATAAGGGCCAAATGCTGGGCCTTGAACATAATTAAACCAACATAAGCAGCTATCTGGGGATTCTTTTGGTGTAGGAGACTCCATGGGTGGTGTAGAGCCATATTCCCAGTATGTGGGGGGGGGGGGGGGAGGAGGAGGGAGGAGGCGTCTACAGCTTTCTTGTGATTTCCTATTTAAATTAAAAGTTTATACTTTGTTCTTATACAAAATGGCCACCGTCCTCCATTACTATCAATGGAATTGAAGCCACCAGTCAAAGTGGACACCATTTCGCCTCAGACTCTTTATGTGAAAATGAGGGAGCTCCAAGAAAAGAAGGCCACTATCTTCTATTGGTTTTTAATGGTACTGAAAACAAGTTTCCCTCAGGGAAGATGCAGACCACATAGTACTATAGCCCTGGCACAGCAAGATACTTAAGCATGTGCTTAGGTATTTTGCTGGAGTGGGACCAATGTGAGGGCAAGGCAGAGGACCACAGAATGTGAAACAGTGGGAAATGATACTTTGGGGTAGCAGGAGGGAAAAAGTGATAAACTGAGGAGTGGGGAAAAGGAGATAGAAGAGGAGGGGATAGGGGAAAATGAAGTGTGGAAAGAAACTGAGCAGGGTGCAGTGTGGGGAGAGTGAGAATATGATGTGTAGGGGACTGAAGGGGAAAGAGGAAAATCTGGGGGACAGATGAGAGAGGAAACTGTCAAGGTTCCTCCCCCACTCTGAACTCTAGGGTACAGATGTGGGGACCTGCATGAAAACCTCCTAAGCTTACTTTTACCAGCTTAGGTTAAAACTTCCCCAAGGTACAAATTAATTTTATCCTTTGTCCTTGGAATAACCACTGCCACCACCAAACTCTAACTGGGTTTACTGGGAAACGTAGTTTGGACACGTCTTTCCCCCCAAAATCCTCCCAACCCTTGCACCCCACTTCCTGGGAAAGGTTTGGTAAAAATCCTCACCAATTTGCATAGGTGACCACAGACCCAAACCCTTGGATCTTAGAACAATGAAAAAGCATTCAGTTTTCTTACAAGAAGACTTTTAATAGAAATAGAATTAAATAGGAGTAAAGGAATCACCCCTGTAAAATCAGAATGGTAGCTACGTTACAGGGTAATTAGATTCAAAACATAGAGAATCCCTCTAGGCAAAACCTTAAGTTACAAAAAAGACACACAGACAGAAATAGTTATTCTATTCAGCACAATTCTTTTCTCAGCCATTTAAAGAAATCATAATCTAACCCATACCTAGCTAGATTACTTACTAAAAGTTCTGAGACTCCATTCCTGGTCTATCCCCGGCAAAGCAGCATACCGACCGACACACAGACCCCTTGTTTCTCTCCCTCCTCCCAGCTTTTGAAAGTATCTTGTCTCCTCATTGGTCATTTTGGTCAGGTGCCAGCAGGTTACCTTTAGCTTCTTAACCCTTTACAGGTGAGAGGATTTTTCCTCTGGCCAGGAGGGATTTTAAAGGGGTTTACCCTTCCCTTTATATTTATGACAGAGACACTCTCCTATCCTGTCCATCTCCATTTCACCCTCCCTAAATATCTTGTCTTATTATAGTGGAGATATCAACAGACAGAATTTCAGCTTCCCATGTCCTAGAAGATAAATAAGTAGCAGTCATCTAAGTATTAAAAAATGCAAGCAAAGAACAGGAGATTTTCTTCTATCCTGAGATGAGTACAGAGATAACAGATATGTCAAAATATTGTGATACGTGGAATAGCTTCCGAAAAGTGCACAAAAGTCACTGATGGGCCATGAAATCTTAGACCATTGAGGTGGGTTTATTGTGATTTGACAAAGAAATCTATTTAGTTTTTAATTACCATTATTAGTTAGGCTTTCCAGAGTTAAATTTTTATTTTTTTTTTATAATTTTGATGGATAATATCAGTGTTTATCTGTAATCATTTTTTTAAAATTTTTTATTAGTTTTAAACTTTCACCCTTGTGGAAAATTTTAGGTCAGACAATTATTTAATGGCTATAAACATTAAGATTCAAAAAGTTAAAGCTTCAACACTCAACGTCACATCAAAATATACAAAGTAAATATCCTTAAATCAAACTCCAAATTCTTAGGGAACATTTTTCTTACTTTGCCTATCTGTACATTTTCAATGATCAGTGAGAATATTTTTCATCAGTTTGTATGTGTGTGTGTATGGTGAAATTGACATTTACCACCATTCATTGAAAAATCTAATCCTTTCAAGCCTATTAATCCTGTTTCATTTTTGTAATGAAAGCTGAGATTCCAGAACAAAAGAGGGCAGCCCCAGAAAAAAATTACTGGCTCATCAAGCCTATGAGAACCAGTCTAATTCACTCCTAAGAATTTACTATACTAAAACATAAATCCAATGCCTCAAAAAAGAGCTTAATTGCAACTTAAATAGTGTATAGGCCTTGTAGTAACCTGTCTGGATAGGGGTGAATTTCATCTTTAGTGTATGCCGAATAAGGGATCATAAGTATAACCGTATACACATAAAATGAGCTTGATATATTTCTTCTTGGGGATTACTTTTGACGTCAACCAAACAGCTCATAAATGTATCTATTAAATGTGTGATAGCTTGTAACTTTTTAGGGCTATATAAGACTTGTTATTTTTGTCCACAGGCTGTTAGCCACCTCTTGCATGGGCCATGGTTTGAAGACAGTTAGTTAATGTATGAATGGCTGCCTGCTGTTGAGACTCAAAGCTTCTAAAAAAGTATGTGCAGGTGACCAGCAAATTACTTATCATGGATGTTCATTTCAAAATGCCCTACTGCTCCACTGTTTCAGGAAATGAACAGCTAGGAAAAATACAGATTTTAAAAAATAATTGTGAGAATTTTAATACTGGGAGATTTACTTAAAATAACCCACAGCAATATTGTTAGTTGAAGCTCTGAACTAACTTTTATCACGCAACAATTTAAAGAGACTTTACCAATTTTAAACTATTTGTTCCCATTCTATATATGAGAATTCTTGAGACAAACCATTTGGTCTTCAACTTTGCAGGCTTGTTGTAGGTGTGCTCGTTCCAGGAGCTGAGAGAGAGACAAGGTAGGTGAAGTAATACTTTTTACTGGGCCAACTTCAGTTGATGAAAGAACTCCTAAGGAAGAGTTCTATGGAGCACAAAATCTTCTCTTTCACCAACAGAAGTTGGTCCAGTAAAGGATATTACCTAACCTACCTTGTCTGTCTCATCTTATCTGTTTAATATTCTCCATTCTTTTCCTCTCACACACAACCTAAGCTTCCTGTATTTTGTAATTAAAAAAAATGCACGGTAGCCATTATCCATCCATGATATATCCTTTGAAGGATTATACTTGAGTATGTGAGTGGCAATGCATGGTGAAGCTGTAAATCTTTCCTCAGTAATAGTACCAGCTGGTAAACAACTAAATCTGACAAAACTATTCAGTTTTTTGGGGGTGGAGGGTGGTGGGGAAAGATGTTGAATTCTTTCAACTCACTTGGGAATCAATGCAGTTTGAACACCCTCACCACACTGCACGGTTGGGCCTTACATCTTTAGCAACAGTTTTCTTGCCTGTCCTGCCATTAGTCTTTATTTCATTAGAGCAAAAGCTTTTAGGGAAAGCTTGGTCCTGGCTCAGGGTTTTTTAGCATGAAGCTATAGGCCATGGAATTCCTGAGCTGCTCAGCTCTACAGCTGAAGAATACAATTAAACAGTCTCTAAAAACTGATGCTGAACCTATCTGTTGCTGACTATTTCTGTTGTGTACAAGCATTCTGCAGAACTCAATTTAAGCTATTCACCAGTAACAAAATAGAAGTGAAAAAAGGCCCAGCACTGGACTTAGAAGCTTCTTTCCCCCTAGGCGATGATGACATAGATACAGTGAGCCTGACTTTCCCCCATCCCCCTACCAGTATAAATCAGTAGTAATGCCTGTAAGTCAATGCAGTTACACCCGTGTAAAACTTGCCTAAGTGAGGGGAGAATCAGTCCCTAAAGAGCTTTAAAAATATATATACACATCAGAGAATGGTTATGGAATTGAATTTTTGCTACATAGTGGTTATAGTCACCAGGCTTAGTTCAGAGATTACACCTCTTAATAAAACAACTGTACAGAAGATCAATGAGCCACCCAAAAAAATACTTGCAAAAGCAAGTTAAGCTGTTGGGGCAGGGATCATCTTTTTGTTCTGTTTGTACTGTGCCTAGCACAATGGGGTCCTGGTCTGTCACTAGGGCTCTGAGACAGTGCAGTAACATAAATAATAATTTGAAAACAAAAACTCCTCCAAGCAGCTCAGGGCTTTTAAGACTCAAGGAGTCATGTTAACACAAGCTGCATGAAATAAATGACAGCAAGAAACAGTAAGAAGCACTGTGTCTCATAATGATAGACACAATTCAGCAAAACACATAAGCATGTGCTTAAGTCTTTTGCTGAAGTGGAGCTGAAGGCACTAGAATTGTAAAATTAACACCTAAAATCCTATAAATTCAGTTGCAGTTGGCTGCTTGCTGCTGCCTTCATGAAGCTACCTGATGCAGGTACCTCTTTTCTTCCTTCTATATATATTTAGCATAGAGGCCACTGCTTCTAACCCAATACTTCACAGGTGGACATGGAGATGCCAGGTTGCTTCATGCCCTCTGCAAGCTGGTTAGCTCCTTTGGCTAGTTATGGGTGAGACTACACCCTTGTCTCCTCCTCACCCTGTCTGAGTAAACTTATGTCCCATATGTGCATCGAAGGAATAGTCCATGAGAGAAGGTAGCCCCAACTCTGCATCCACACTAAGGAGGGGGACAGTCTTATCCCATGTATTCTCAAGTTGCCATGCTCAATGACCCTGTGCTGAGTCTTTCCTCCTGTGGCTCTTTGTGGGCCTCACTTGACCATTCCTGCTTTTTGTCTTAATGCAGGTTGCTGCATTTTTGTGTTCTATTAAACACCACCTCTTCTGTTCAGACCCCCTTCTTTAAGTATGAAATCAGTCCTTTATTGGTGCTTGGACCTGAACCCCTTTCCTGACACACTTTTGGTGATCGCATAAACTGCATGTTATGTCTTTTTTTTTTTAAGTGACTTCCAAGAATATGGAGTCCCATGGCACCAATATACAACATACTGTAAATTTAGTCCTCAGGTTTTTCTTTCACCATAGCATAATTGCATGTATTTGTATGCAATATACATATTTTACAGTGTCTTTGCCATGCAGGAGACAAAAATAGGATTTAAATTGTATGCATCCAATATGCTTGCAGTTATTCCCACTGTTTAATTAGGTCAATAGTATTAGGCAGGATTTACAGATTAAATCAAGAGTAAATTTTCTCCCTGAGTAGTCTGACAATAAGCTGCTTGCAATCTCTGCTGTTTCTAATTCTTTACATGCTGAATAATGATAATTAAATAGAAATATTAATGCTTTGTGCTTCTATATGGAATAGTGAGATTTGATTAGCTCAAAGCATTTCATTAATATGAATTAAACCTTACAGTATGCCACATTTTTACAGGAGGGGTGAAGGCTGAACTTTATAAACATGGGATGTTAAGAATTAGAGGTCTGATCCAGAGTCCAGTGAAGTCAATAGAAATCTTTCCAATGACTTCAATGGGCTTTTGATCAGGCCTTAAATCCAAATGTAGGCACCTATACAAATAGCTTGCTTTTCAGAGCTACTGAGCAGCTGCTGAGCAGCTGCAGCTCCAAAGGAATTCAAACCACAGGTGTGGTACTCAGAACCTCTGAAAACAGGGCCACTTCTGTAGGTGTCTAAGAATTTAGGTGCCTATCTACAGTTATCTTAGTTTGAACATGCTAGCCTAAGAGACTTGCACAAGATCACGGAGTAAGTCTGGGCTACAGCTAGCAGCAGAATGCAGTTCCTTTGACTTTCAGTCCATTGCTTTAGACAAGTAGGCATTATTCCTTCCTCTTGTTTTTGTTTACAGCATGTGTACAAAATAGGTGTGGGCGAATTGGTGGTCACCCAGTAGTAAGAGGTGTCACTGAAAAATCAGTGAAGTGCAACCCTCAGATCTTAGTCCCAGAAGTTCAGCTTTCAGGGAGTGATACTTGCCATAAACAATAAGCCAAGTACTTATAGTTCTCTGCCCTCTGAGTGTGAGGTAGCTCAGCTAGGAAAACATGAGGGATGAAATCCTGGCCCAGTGGAAGTCAATCTCCATTCTAATGCACACAAACCATTTATAAAAGGCTATAAATAACTCTACAAGCTGTAAAATAACAGAGAGTCCGGCCCTGTATTTGCCTCTTCAGCTGTCACCATGGTACACTATCTTCACTCTGGTAGAAATCTGGACAGCCCATCATTAATGCTAAATGACTTATAAGTGTAATGTAGAATAAATCGTAAAAATGTGTCTGATTTTTACTTATAAGGTTGTAAGTTAAGAGTACTCCAAGTAAGCTTTTTCATATGCTACAGTACTCTGTAATGTCTCCAAGGTGCATAAGACAGCATGGAGACTTTTATTTCCTAATTCTTTGGAGTCAGGAAACTGCAAGTTATAGTTTAGGAACTTTATTCTGAAGTTTAAAATACATTACCCTGCTATTTTTTCATCTCAAAGTTTTTCTGTCTTGAAATTTTCCTCACTGCCTTCCCAAATTAATTTTTACCTCAGGCAAACTCTCAGGTATCTTATTCAAAGAGGAAACAACATTTTTCAAATTAAGAGTCCAGATACTATACTACAAACTTGTTCCATTTGATTTTTATCGCACTTTAATATAGTGCAAAAGGGTGAAACTATGAGTAATGGAATTAAACAGAAGAAAAGTTAGTTTAAATAACAGTACTATTTCTTTAATGTTGAGCTCCTGAGTCTCAAAGTGTCCTTCCTTTTAAGAGTCAACTAAAACACCTCATGATTGCCCTTATGTATTATATCACAACCCAGCCATGGTGGGCGTCTCTCCATCTACCTTACAGAAAAGTAGCAGTAGTAGAGGAAGAAAGAGGAGGTGGTCAGCCAGTGTTCATATTAAAAAGAGAGGGGAAAAAAAGACACGCTATTCATACCACAGTTATGCAAGGTTAATGATTTCTCTCTCCTGTTTTGAGAGTTGCAGAAAATAACTAATGTAGAATGGCTGCCTAAACAATCTCTTCTAGTTAGCGGCTCAAAGGAAAGTTATGAAGGAGAAAGATCTTTTGTGCACCTTCCTTCCTGCACTCCACCTTCAGGGACACTTCCACATGTGCACTACAGACATGAACTGTAAGTTAATTCTGAACTGTTCCTGAAAATCAACTCCTCTCTAGTCCTTTCCCACCTAAACAAGGGCTTGTTGCAATTCCCATTAAAGTCAATCACAAATTTATCATTGCTTTCAAATAGGATTTGGAATGGGCATTAATAAATGGGAATATACGGTAATGGGCTTCACCCCCAGCTAATGGAGCAGGTATGTGTGTGCTTTGAGAGGGGGGAGGAGTGGGAACGGAAGTGTTCTTTTGGGGATGGAGCTCTAGGGGAGACAGGTGCTGCTGTGTTAGAGTGCACAGAGTTCATTAATGGTTGCTGGATGTTTTGACAATGTGGTCTTGCCTCCCTTTCTTTAGTATCGCTGTTGCTACATACTTAGTGTATGTGATCCACTGAACTCCACTGGATAGGATCAGAGTGGCTTGCACATTAGCTGGTCCACATTACTGGCTTAGTTAGTGAAGTTGCTCATTTAGCTTTTGTTCAAGTTGAGTCCTCTGGAACACTGCAAAAATTCGTCTGACTTTTAAAATCTCATTAAACAGTAAAAATGTCAAAGCTACACCACAGTTTACCTGTTACATAAAAATGTTGCGTCTGCCAAATATGAGGATCTTTAGTTTTTATATTCAGTTCAGCAGGAGAATTTACCCATGGTTTCTTCAGTTCAGTGCTGTTCCTTTATAGCCTTGCAAGGAGAGGAGTGGTAATATAATGCTTATATTATAAGCATTTTCAAAGTTTGTAAGCAAAACAGTCATTATAACAGGCAAGCAGGACTTGGGGCTTTTGAGCTGGAGCTTGTAAGGCTGCTGAGAGTAAATGTCCAATGAATAAAATTTGTTTTTGTTGATATAGTTCCGGAGGTGGTTTCTAGCTGTCACTTCTTCCGACTGTCAAGATATCCTTGAATGGCAGAAATGCAATAGCAATATTCTGCATGAAAAATAGAAGGGAATCCTCCATCCTTGTAATGTTTATTGTGTATTTTTATGTTTAGATGCTGGAGCAGGTATAGCAGTTTAGCTGAAATCTGTCCTATAGCGAAAATAAAATCCTTGTGAAGGAACATTTTGGATTATGGATGCCCCAAACAGCGAACCAACATATTAGCATTACTCTCTGAGACAAGGGGGATTACATATTAAGAGTTGAGTCTTTGAAATATCGCATACATAAATATGATACATATATGCGGTACAAAAAGGCCTCAGTCCTCAGCTATCAACATGTGGGAAGACACCTGCACACACGCAGCGTCACAGAAGTCAGTGGAGCTCCACCCAGGCAAGCAGTCCACCGGTCCATCATCAGTTGCAGCCTCAGGACCTCAGATCCTAATCCTGCATTATTACTCAAAGCTGCATAGGGATTTATGAGTGGATCCCTCTGGTTGTCTCACACGCTTAGTCACTTCCCTATAGCGTTTAACAGAGGCAGCAGTTTAAACCGTCCATCTTGTACAAGTGAATGTACTGGCAAATTCTGCTTGTTGAGAAGCTGAGGTCTACGCTCACATTGGGAGAGTGAATGTGGGGTACCATAAAAGACTATCCAGGAAAATAACATAGACTTATCCCAGTTATGTCCCTTTGTATAATTACAAATAAATAAATATCTCAAAATGCATTGAAAAAACATCCCATTAAGGGAATAAAAGAAGTACCATTTCCCTGCCCCCCATAAGTGAGGAAGTGATTTTTAAAATATTTCTTTCCAGACAACAGTATCTGAATTGCGCCAACGATTTTCTAAAGAATCTTAACCTCTACTAAGGTCTGTTCATTGTGTTTAAACAAAGTCCATAATTGACGACGGTGTAGAGGATCACAGGAGTAAATGCCTTAAGTGACCTTAGTGATAGCCCAAGAGGAAGAACGTTTTTGTGGTGTTCACAGCAGTCCTGTCACCATGACTTAGAAAAATGCATATAGTACATTGCAAATAAGTCATTGCAATTTAACATTTTACCAATGTGAAGGGTCCGTACTGGGACCAGTCCTATTCAACATATTCATAAATGATCTTGAAAAAGGGGTAAGCAGCGAGGTGGCAAAATTTGTAGATGATACAAGACTACTCAAGATAGTTAATTAAAAGCATACTGCGAAGAGCCACAAACGATCTCACAAAACTGGGTGACTGGGCAACAAAATGGCAGATGAAATGCAATGTTGATAAATGCAAAGTAATGCACATTGGAAAACAGAATCCCAATTGTACATATAAAATGATGGAGTCTAAAGTAGCTGTTACCACTCGAGAGAGATCGTGGCATCATTGTGGATAGTTAGTTCTCTGAAAACATCCACTTTAGACTGCACAGAGGCAGTCAAAAAAGTTAACAGAATGTTGGAAATCATTAAGAAAGGCATAGATAATAAGACAGAAAATAACATATTGCCTCTATATACATCTCTGGTACACCGATATCTTGAATACTGTGTGCCAGGATGGGCAGGGATGGTTTCCCTAGCCTCTGTTTGCTAGAAGCTGGAAATGGGTGACAGGATGGATCACTTGATAATTACCTGTTCTGTTCATTCCCTCTGGGGCACTTGGCACTGGCCACTGTCAGAAGACAGGATACTGGGCCAGATGGACTTTTGGTCTGGCCGCCCTAATGTTGTGACATGACATATACATGCGCCTACTTGATGAGTCATGGCTTAAAGCTATAGGTGTAAAAGGAAATGGAAAAGGAAAAATGGACCCCTTAATGTGTACAGTGATAATTTCCCATATCTTTAAAAAGGGTAAGGATTCTGCCTGAGCTACTGCAAACATGTCAAGATGCTGCCAATATTAGAAGCACAGACGTGTTACCAGTACAAATGACAGAGATCTTGGTAGCCCATTTTATTACTCTTTGATATTTTTCATCAGTCTGTATGTAATATGTAGAGTCATGAATTCTTCCTGTACAGAACTGGTCTGACATCACTTTATTTCTATCAATTTGTGTGATATTTATTTCAATAATACTTTTCAAAATAAAAGGAAAGATTGTTTTAGTTGCCACTGTTCTTGCTCAATTGCTTCACAAACAGAATGAGCTGTCCTTGGGTAGTGTCATCATTTCAAAGAGGAAAAATGCTATGTGAAGTAATACAGGCTTCCAAAGTAGAAAATAAATATGTTTTTTACATTTCCAGCAGGGACCCATAATTTTATAATTCCGCACATCATATCATCATTTTCCATAATGTCCACCTGGCACATTGAAATAATGAAATGTTGACTCTGCTGAATATTTAAAGAGGGTTACATTTGTTAGCTAGGAAGACTATTAGTTCATATACTAGCTCTTCCTGGTGAAATGAAGATGTAAATTATAGTTAGTTTATTACAGTGTGGTTTGAGGGGGAAAAAATAGTTTCTGCACCCTGGAAGCCAATTTTTGGAGCTTCTGAGATGATAGGAGACAGACTTTTTTTTTAATTGCATCAGGTTTTAGTGTGCTTTATCAACAGGCCTGCGACTAGCCCAACTTACACAAATGTAAACAGTTCCACATAGAAAATTTCTTTTCTAACAATGAGCCAGATTTATCACAGGAGAGGGGGCAGATATTTTTCACTAATTTATTTGCTCTTATTTATTATGTATCTACTTTCAAGTGTTCATAAACACTTGCAGTGACAAATACTTCATTTTAATATGTAAGAGTAAAACTGTAGTATTTAGATTTTAAAATGTGCTACAGGAGAACTAGTTCTGTTAAAAGAGGGACCAACCCAAAGCATCATGTATTGTAGCCCTGGGATCAAAATGTACGTCTTCCTCTCTTACAAACTATGGGCATTAAAGAAAAAAATACAGCTAGTTACTAAGGCCCCAGTCCTGCATGTCCTCAGTTTTATGTATGTAAGCATTCTCATAGAAGTCAATAGGATTACTCATTAGCACTTGATTAAAGCTTTCTAGGATCAGGGACTAATATGTTAGTATGTGGACACGGCACATGGTGTACTGAATATAGCACTGTCAAGGTTCCTTCTCCACTCTGAACTCTAGGATACAGATGTGGGGACCTGCATGAAAACCTCCTAAGCTTACTTTTACCAGCTTAGGTTAAAACTTCCCCAAGGTACAAATTAATTTTATCCTTTGCCCTTGGAATTTCCACTGCCACCACCAAACTTTAACTGGGTTTACTGGGAAAACGTAGTTTGGACACGTCTTTCCCCCCAAAATCCTCCCAACCCTTGCACCCCACTTCCTGGGGAAGGTTTGGTAAAAATCCTCACCAATTTGCATAGGTGACCACAGACCCAAACCCTTGGATCTTAGAACAATGAAAAAGCATTCAGTTTTCTTACAAGAAGACTTTTAATAGAAGTAAAGGGATCACCTCTGTAAAATCAGGATAGTAGGTACCTTACAGGGTAATTAGATTCAAAACATAGAGAATCCCTCTAGGCAAAACCTTAAGTTACAAAAAAGACACACAGACAAGAATAGTCATTCTATTCAGCACAGCTCTTTTCTCAGCCATTTAAAGAAATCATAATCTAACACATACCTAGCTAGATTACTTACTAAAAGTTCTGAGACTCCATTCCTGTTTTATCCCCGGAAAAAGCAGCATACCAACAGACACAGACCCTTTGTTTCTCTCCCTCCTCCCAGCTTTTGAAAGTATCTTGTCTCCTCATTGGTCATTTTGGTCAGGTGCCAGCGAGGTTACCTTTAGCTTCTTAACCCTTTACAGGTGAGAGGATTTTTCCTCTGGCCAGAAGGGATTTTAAAGGGGTTTACCCTTCCCTTTATATTTATGACAAGCACAAAATACACATCTTAAGCCATCTCTTACATAGAACAGATGCATGCAATTTCCCAGTGGCCTTGGACTGCAAAGTGCAATTCAGGAGCAAAGCACCTCCCTTGATGATGAACTGCCTCTGTTCCACTCTGGTCCCATTAACTTAGAACACCTTTGTGGGCTTCTTTAACTTACTCCAGCTGTCATTGACCCTAAAGGGCCAATACAGCAGCTGGACATTGCCAGGGTGCAAGAGACTACTGGCCATGCTGTCTTTTTCTCCTTGCTGGCTGTCAGGAGGGAAGGCATAGGGGCTGTTATGTCAGCTGTCCAAAACAGAAGAATCCCTCTGAACTGGAATGATCCCTCAGGGCTAGTTCTACTATGGATAAGGATGTTTTGTGTCAGTGATGGAAAGTTGCCTGGTTTCAGAGTAGAATGTGGTCATACTGTTCAATCTAAAAAAACCTGACCTACATAGATGCAACATTGTCATGTCTAGACTAGGGAAAAATACATTGTTTTTTTGTTTGTTTTTTTAAAATGTGCTGGCATCTAGTGCAAGCCTGTTTAACTTCTCTAACAACATGTTTGTTGGTCATGGACCTAGGCTGCTCCTCCACAACAAGAGCCACCATCTATGTTATAAAGGATTCTGTCAGTCACAAATATGATTCATGGAATAATAGAGTGTCACAGAAGAACCACAGTCTATAGTATACATAATTCAAAAGATGAACTCCCATTTATTATTAGTTACGGCAGCACCTGGAAATCCAGCTGAGATTAGGGTTCACTGGGCTAAGCAACATAACAAACATTGAGCAAGAGAAAAACCCTTCCCCAAAGAGCTTACAATCTAAATAAAAAATACAAAGAAGTATTTTTAATCTCTGTGTTATAGATGGGGACATAAGTTACAAAAAAATGCCACTCATCCGCGTCAATGGGTGGGGGAAATTGACTTGGCCAGTGGTGAATATGCACAGCCCCGCCAGCGAGGGAGGGAGACACTTGATGAGGTACACTGAGTAGTGCCTCCCCACTCCCCCCGCCTCTCCCGGAGTCTCTAGCACCCATTGGCCAGTTGGGGGAAGGGATTATGATTGCCCTGCATCCCCCCTCAGCTATTGAATCAGGAACTTGGGCTGCATAGAGTCTCCTGTTGCTGTGTTCCAGCAACCCCATCTAAACTGGGAATGGGAATGTAGTATGGCAGATGCTGCAGGTCTAGCCAATAGCCCATTTGGGGGTCGGGAAGGAATGTTTTTCTCTTATGGGCTGAGGCCTGGAGAGTTTTTGACTTCCTTGCAGCAGTTTCAAGCTACAGTAAGTTAATTAAAAATGTGTTTAATACCCAAATGAAGTACTTGCTTGAGTTGTTAATTTGTCACAACTTGCAGCTGGTTTCCAGTGTGATTACCAGGATAAAATGAATGGTTCCCAGAGGTAAAAGATTTAGCATTTTGCTGAGGGCACCTGGGCTCCTGGAATAGGGTCAGACCTAGTGGCCCTTGCAGGCTGAGGTACCCAACCTTCTGCACCCTCTGTCGGAGGGAAAGGAGGGAGGGCAGAAGGAACTGAGTTATGGGGGATAGGCTAAGGAGAGCCTACCCTAAGTAACAGGTTGTATGGTAGGAGCCCTGTAACCCCTGTACTGGAACCAGTGGTATATAGTAAATGCCTGGTATATGAGAGTATGGGTGGTGGGCGGGTAGTGCCCCTCCCCTGTTTCTACATAAATAAAAGTTGCAGTCTGCCACTTAAAATCCATCCATGTGTCTCTTTTCATGTCACCACTGTGTCTGGATCAACCTAAGTGCTTTGCCCAAGGTCATACAAGAAGTCCAGGGCAGTGATGAGAACTGAACTCAGAGCTCCTGAGTTCCACTTTGCATTTTAATCACAAGAGAATCTTTCTTTCTTTCATGTCAGAGGTAGTTCTCTCCATCCATGGCACTTTTATTCCTTCCATCAGTCTCTGTCTTGTGATGGTGAGATGTGAGGGCCCAGTATGCGTTGGCCCCATGATGGTTAAAAATATTAAATGACTTCACTTCAGTTAATAACCACTCCAGGGAACTCCTAAGGAGATGGTTCCCATTTGGCATGCTAAATATCAAAAAGCTGCAGCGAAATACTATTCCTGAAGTGGCTGGTGGCCATGAGAATCAAACCATGGTCTACTGAGAGCAGCAGGCAGCTTGCACATTAGCCCTTCAGAAAAGTATTTCATAAATATATAGTGCTGTGTAGTCAATGGAGACTTCACAAAGCTACCAGCAGGTTTAATGCAGATTGCTAAAAGATTTCATTAGCTTATGTGATTTATTTTTCAGAGCAAATGTGTTTTTCTCCTGCAGTCTGGTGCAAAAAAATAAAAAATGTGTGTATACACTGGGTTTCATGGCTGAATTAGCAGAGTGCCAAGCTTTATTCCTCCCTATTACCATATTGAGTGATTGCACCACCATGGCTCTAGTAATCTCTGTGACATACAACTATTCATACAAAAACATTCCAGTTCTGAGAAGGTTTTTGGGGATCTAGTTCTGATTTATGTGTAATTCTTCCACAGACGGTAAGAAAGCTAAACACTCTGCAGGCTGCTGTGTATTTCTGTAAAGCAGAATGTGACTATAAGGTTTTGGGGGAAACTAATAGGCAGCAAGCAGGAGTGTTGCAAACTTCATTGGGAGTAAGGCATTTGAAGACCTTTGAGGGGATGGGCCTTATTCCTTAGAATGGCACCATTCAATAGTTAAAAGATATACAACCCTAGAAAATGGACATTGATCTTTCTTTTCCTCTGCTCCTCTGATAAATGGAATGTTTAAATGCTTCAGGAAATGAACCACACAGCAAGACTTTAAATATATATTTGCCCTAAAAAGCCATTCATTACCTGGAAGTGTTGAAAAGGTAGTAGTCAATTATACCATGATTGTAAAACCTCTGAGTGATTGCTTATCTAATTTCTCAGCCTGGATAGATCTTAATTATGCTACTTAAGTCTATTTCACATCTGCATTTATTACAACAACATAGTCAGAAGATGGCACTGTTTATTCATTGTTTTAGAAAAGCAAAGCTGTTTCTTTGTATGTTGAGAGGAAAAAACTGCTTCTATATTGGGAAAACATAGAAAATGAAGGTGTTAACTTTTTATGATAAATACATATTTTCCTTAGATTCAGGAGACATCTTTTTTTAAGGCTTCAGTGCTGCAAAGGCTTATTCATGTACTAACTTTAGGCATGTGATAGTCCCCCTAAGCACAAAATGTCTATAAGCCCTTGAAAGACCAGGACCAAAAATGCAACATAATGAGGGAAAATATTGGAATGGGGAAATGTATTGTTTTCCTTTAAACATGTTTTTAAATTGGAAAACAATGACATGTCCATGAGAATGTATTTATTGGAAAAATGCAACAGATAGCTTTTCAATTAAATTTACAGGATAATCCAGGATTTTGTTTTTTTAAAAAAGAATGACTAGGTCTATGTCTACACTGCAAGTTAGGGGTGTGATTCCAAGCTTTCATACGCGGAGGTCTGGTCTACACTATGAGGCAGATCAATCTAAGTTACGCAACTTCAGCTACATGAATAACGTAGCTAAAGTCGACGTACTTAGATCTACTTACTGCAGTGTCTTCACTGCGGTAAGTCGACAACTGACGCTCTCCCATCGGCTCCGCCTGCACCTCTCGCCCTGGTGGAGTACCAGAGTCAATAGGAGAGTGCTCGGTGGTTGATTTATCGCGTCTAGACTAGATATGATAAATCAATCCCTGCTGGATCGATAGCTGCTCGTTGATCCAGCGGTTAATTTAGACGAGCCCTTAGTCATGCTAGCGTTCATCGAGCTACCATGAGTATAAATAGCCATATAGCTGCATTAGCATGGGCAGTGGCTGCAGAGGCATGGCTGAGCCATATAGAGTTCAAACCCACCTGAAACTAGTAAGTACGTACTCTGCACTTTTCAGCCATGCTGCCACAGCTACATTACTGTTTATACTTGTGCTAAATCTCGTCGAGATAGTGTGTGGTGTGTGTACATGAGCTGGGAATCACCTCTTGTAGCTCAAAGTATAGACGTAGTCTCTAAGTGAGCTTTGCTTTCAATAAAGGAAGCTTTGAAGTTCGCAAACACTTATCTTACACATGCCTAGCACATGAGTACTCCTACTAATTACAATGGGATTATTCACATGCTTTAAGTTAAGCATGTGTTTAAGTATTTGCAGGATCAGGACCTTAATTTTGTAAAATATTTGCTGTTAACAGAGGGAAGACAATCATTATTCTAAACAGAAATAATATTGATATTGTATTGACAATAGGAAAACTGCGTACAGTGCTACATTCTTCCAGTGAGTCAAAATAAAATGTCTATCTAGGATTTTTTTTTTAAACAAAAAAAGTAGATTTGTTATAATTGAATGTACTATTAATGCTACATTTAAATTCTGAGTAGTAACTTCAAATAAAATACATTAGACCCTCTTAGAAAGTGCAAAGACTCTTAATGGTCATTAGTGCACCAGGGTTAATTCCATTTTAGCTTCCTCTGCTCCTTTCACAGGTGGCAATGGTAGAGAGAGAGGAAGAAGGTAGCACTGAGTTTAGTTCCAAATGACAGAGGTTTTCTGTTTACATGGATTTATTTTACTTTCTTATTATAAAAACTAAGGTTTGAGGACAAGACTCTGTTAACTGTCCCTGTATTTTTTCTGCCAGGTCATTCTATCAGTTTGCACTGTTAAATCCAGCTTCTCTTTCTCATTGAGTAAAACTGTTGAAACCATGTAAATAAGGAAAAGGTTTGGCCCAAAGTGAGAATAACATCCAGGGCATGGAGAACAGATATGAATACGATTCTCCTATTTGTAATGCTACAAACTTTCTTTTACTCATTCTGTCTTACCAAAAGCAAAATTTAAAAAATTGCCAAAATAGATAAATATCCTGCTACTCACCATAAAAGAAAATGGTGGAAGGGAAATGAACTGTGTTCCTTACTTTGGAGGATATTTAACTGCTTATCTGTACAGAGTGTTTTTGCAAAATTTAAAATCACTCAAAATTAGCTCTCTTCCAGATTTGTGGAGTGTCCATGAAATATTTTTTCATGATTGAAAATGTAATTAAAATTGAGCATGACATTTTTTTCTCTACTCTCTGGATGTCAGTGAATTACCTATACAGCTTTTTTGGGGTTTCTTTGGGTTTCAAAATAGGAAGGTTGGGTTTTTGTCGTACTGTATTTCTTCATGGCCCCCCGAGTGATTAAAACTTACTCTATATGATTAGGTGGGTCAGAAGAAGCCATCTTAACTTGTTCTTTTCCAGCCTAATGATTTTTTTTTGTTGGTGGAAAATTCCATAGAAGATAGGTTTATTTAAAAAGTTATATAATGGGAATATTTTGGAAAAAAACACAAGAAAAACACTGGAAATTATGATTAATAAATGAATGCATATGTCAGTAAGATCTTCCATAGTACAAGATTTTTCTCTTGTTCCTAACTTAGATATCAGAACCGTTTAGCTTAGTTTTGCAGTTCTTTCACCCATGCCAGTTCTGAGAAGACACTAGTTCGCCATGAAACTTGTCTAAATCTGTATATAAGAGGGGAGCTGTCAAGTTTCCTCCCCCACTCTAATTACCCTGTAAGGGTACAGGGTAATTAGATTCAAAACACAGAGAATCCCTCTAGGCAAAACCTTAAGTTACAAAAAAGACACACAGACAGAAATAGTCATTCTATTCAGCACAATTCTTTTCTCAGCCATTTAAAGAAATCATAATCTAACACATACTAGCTAGATTACTTACTAAAGTTCTAAGACTCCATTCCTGGTCTATCCCTGGCAAAAGCAGCATACCAACAGACACAGACCCTTTGTTTCTCTCCCTCCTCCCAGCTTTTGAAAGTATCTTGTCTCCTCATTGGTCATTTTGGTCAGGTGCCAGCCAGGTTACCTTTAGCTTCTTAACCCTTTACAGGTGAGAGGATTTTTCCTCTGGCCAGGAGGGATTTTAAAGGGGTTTAACCTTCCCTTTATATTTATGACAGGAGCCTCTGACTTTGCTACCATTCAATTGTTAGGCATTGAAACCTATTCATTATTTGTACTGCTGTAGAGTTTAGGAGCCTTAGTCATGGACCAGGATCACATTGTGCTAGGTACTGTCTCAACACAGAACCAATATTTTCTGACTTCAGATCTGCACTTTTGGGTTTCCAAACAGCATATAAGAGGGGCTGACTTTTGGATCCCGCTATATCTTGCCAGCCTTTACTTTTCTTTTTTATAGCAAATCTCTTCAAAGATTTAGCCTTACCCATGAAGGGAAGACTCATTTGAATTGCTTGTGCTAGACTGGGCCTTTTATACTAAGCCCCAAATATGGGAGTGGAGCTGCCCTGCCCCAGGAAAAATTGTCTCACACCTGCCCATGGTGCACTTGTGATGGCTGCCATTTTAGCTGGTGCACAGGGGATTGAACTGGGAACCTCCAGAACATAGTGTATGAGCTGCTACAGCTTAAGTCAAGGCTCTTTTGCTGAGGCTTCAATAGACTTGCATCTTCTGTGGATCAGGCACAGTGGGAACCCTGCAACATCGACTCACCAGTGGGTTGGACGGCCATCCCCCCCAACCCCGCCCAGGGTGAGACATGCTCTGGTTCTCACTGTTGGGAAGCACCAAGTGGGGATGATGGTATGGCACTGCAGGAAGCATCAACTATTTTTCTTTGTGACAAGAGTTCCGGACCCTTCTGCTCACCTCCTTTCTGTTCCCTTCGCTGTGCACAGGATGGTTGTATTGGGAGGAATATTGACTATACTGCCTCTGAAGGTTTGCAAAGAGGTGCCTTTCCATTATTCTCTCCAAGCCTCTGAAGGGACTGTACATTTCAAAGGCATAAAGGTCTGTTCTAAAGCATGCTGAATTCAATGGAAAGTCTCCCAGTGATTTCACTGGACTTTGGAACTGTCCTAATAATAATTTTTGGTAGCACTACTTAGGTGGTATAACCTCCTCTTCCTGTCCCTAGCACAGTTTAGGCTCACAAGATGCATATTTATGCGCCATAATCTTTTTTTCTTTTTTCAGACCGAGCTGCAGCTCTGGTCTATTTAGAAGTGTTTGTTTGAACTGCAAGAAAATACAGCATTATTTGGCCAGGCTGTTAAGATTATTTATAATGAAAAATACATGAAAAGATTTTAAAATATTTAAATGATTTGTCTTGAATCTGTAAAATCATGCACATTATCATTTGTCTTTCTGTAATTAATGGTTTTCAGCGGTTTTCCTCCTTCTTGCCATCTTTTCACTCTGATGCCAAACATGAATTTCTCTGACACAAAAGAAACCCTGGACTCCTCATCTCACTTTAAATTATCATAAATGTGAATCCTGTAGAGCAGTGGTTCTCAAAGTCGGTCCGCCACTTGTTCCGGGAAAGTCCCTGGCAGGCCAGGCTGGTTTGTTTACCTGCCGCGTCCACAGGTTCAGCCGATCGTGGCTCCCATTGGCCACGGTTTGCCACTCCAGGCCAATGGGGACTGCGAGAAGCGGTGTGGGCCGAGGGATGTGCTGGCCGCCCTTCCTGCAGCCCTCACTGGCCTGGAGCGGCGAATGGTGGCCAGTGGGAGCTGCAATCAGCCGAACCCGTGGACGCGGCAGGTAAACAAACCGGCCCTGCCCGCCAGGGGCTTTCCCTGAACAAGCGGCAGACCGGCTTTGAGAACCACTGCTGGAGAGGTCCATTAAGGATCATCAGCTATATAACTGACCCATTGAGAGAAGGCAAGGGATAGACCTTGTGACTCAGCAAAGCAGCAGGGGCAGGCCTTTGGACAGAACTCTAAGGCTTCCAAGCCATGTGCTAGGCAGCTTGTGTTTGGGACAAAGGAAGCACAAGCCGCACGACAAAAGACTATAAAAGGCAGTTGCATCTTCTCCATTTTTGTCTTCAATACTGCTTCTTACCTCTGGAGTAACTTTCCTACAAAATGAAGGTCTGAAGAAAGGACTGAATGACCCATCCAAGCTGTGGATGTGTTCCAGAGGGACTTTGAAGTCTTTGTATTGTATGTTTGTGATCTGTTTTGCCATTTAACATCTCTCGTCTTCTTTCGTTTTTCTTTATAATAAACCTTTTGTTTTAGACACTAAAGGATTGGCTGGCAGTGTGGTATTTTGGGTAATATCCAAACCTTTACTGACCTGGTAACATGGCTGACCCTTTGGGGTCAGAAGAACATTTTGTATACGTGAGCAGAGTTTTTTAAATAACTTCTCACTATACTGGACCTAGGTGCTGATTGGGAGCCAGAGAACTGGAGTGCAATAAAGGGAGCTGTGTGATTTCTTTTTTCCTTCTTGATAACCAGTGTGGGGGATCAGAAGCACAGTTTGTGACTATTTGGGGAGTTTAACTTCAGTGTTACCCACTAGTTTGGGGAGTGTCAGCTCTCTCTTTGGCAGCCTGCCCTGACCTTGGCCTTTCCAGTGAGGGCTGCCCCAGGCATCACAGGTCACACCCATCATTTAGCTCCGTCTCATCGAAAGCGAGTTCTGTAGTCAAAGAAAAGCAGAGATGGTGTCCTGTACCCATATCTTTTCTTTCTGTCATTAACCCAGATAATTGATAGAGCTATGAGGAGATTATATTCAGACAAAAGAATAGTTTATGTAAAAGTTCATAGGAAAAACAACATGCGTTGTAATGATTAGAAAATCGGTCCCCTTGACCTAGAGGTTCCTTAGTTAAAATCCCGGTAGCTTCTTTAGGGATCAGATCCTCAGGTACAGTTGGACTTCCACCACATTTCCTCCCCATCCGGTCCTGGAAGCAACTTTTTGAGAGGCAATTTGGCTCCTGGTACGAGTTAGAACAGTTCAGGGACTACTTTTATTGGCACTGTTTTTATTATCCACACCCCCACTCCCTGATAGGCCCCCCGGGACTCCCACGCCTATTCAACCCCCCCTGCTCCCTGTCCCCTGACTGTCCCCTGGGACTCCCTGCCCCTTATCCAACCCCCCCACTCCCCACCCCCTTACCATGCCGCTCAGAGGAGCATGTCTGGCAGCCACCCCGCCCGGCCAGAGCCAACGATGCTGCAGTGCTGCCCAGCAGGAGCTCGCAGCCCTGCCACCCAGAGCGCTGGCAGCATGGCGACCTGAGGCTGCAGGGGAGGGGAGACAGCAGGGGAGGGGCTGGAGGCTAGCCTCCCCCGCCGGGAGCTCAAGGGCCAGTCAGGATGGTCCCGCGGGCCGGATGTGGCCCGTGGGCCATAGTTTGCCCATCTCTGATTTAGGGGATGAAAAAGCTTGCATTCTATTACCATCCCCTGAGACATCTGGCCCTGCAGTATAATGCTTTAAAGAAAAATAATATAAGAAACCCTTGCCAATTCTGGCTGTGAATTTGAATTAAATTACACATACAGAATAAAGGATTAGAGTACAAAAAAAAAGTTACAAGCTGAACAGACCCTTTATAGTGTGTAGGTTTGAAAAGAAATCTGTCTTTTTTCAGTTGTTTACTTGCTCCTGAGATGAAAGCCCCTGTGTTAGGATTAGGAAAGCTTTATATAAAAGCTGGAGCTGACTCTTTTGTATGGAAAAGTAAAATGGACAGCCAAATAATTTCAGTAAAAAGGACAAGATATATGGCTTTGAGTTTTACATGTGACAGACAATAGGTTGTATACCTTGCATTGAATTTTGTAGAGCAAGCAAAAGCTATAAATAGTGAGGAAGGGAGCGTAGTACCTCACAAATAATGGACTTCTAATTTTAAAGCTTATATAGCCAACAGATTCTATCATTTCTAGAGCTGATCAAATAATATAAAAAGTGAATCGCAAACACTTCCCTGCATGAAGGCGAGAGTTAGGTTTGCTGCTATTTGTGGGGTCATGTGATTTGTTGCTCACAGGTATTCAGCGGCCATTCAGGTATTTGTGAAAATGTCTGAGAATTCTGAAAGCTTCATGAATTTGAACAGAAAGGGTTATTTCTCTCACAACTCATAGTAGAAATGTCTTGTGCATTATTAGTTGTTATCCTGATTAAAATAAAAAAAAAACAGAAACAATGCTCTGTGAGTCGAGTGATCAATTAGATAGCGCAAATATTGAATAGCGAAACCGATCAGTTAGTGACCACCCCATTGGCTGGCACTTGTTTCATTAACACTTTTGGGCTGGATTGAGAGAGCTAGTCTTGGCTTTGGTTGAAAGGGAGTGGACAGGTGCACTGCCCTAGCTGCAGGCCCAGAGAGGAACTGTTACTAACATCCCTTCTGATTCACAATTCCTCCAGAATTCCTATTTTGTGAAGGGTTGCATTAGGCCATTACCAAATACTGCATATTCTCCTCCACTTCAAATCCAAATGGCTTCATTGGCCTACACATGGTGATGAAGCTGAGCCATGGCTCTATCCATTTCTCAGGGTTGCTCCATTGCCTCCTACTCTCTTATTCACGGGGAGTAGTATCCAACATGCTCTTTCCCCTCTATTCCCCACTACTTCACTTGGACTCAAGTTCTGGTAGGTCCTGTGTGATAATGTAGAGGAGTTGGATGGGGCAGAGCCTTTTGTTCCCTGGTGGGGCAAGGCAGAACAGGATCATAATCCAGCTGTTATTTTCTCCTTCCCTTATTGCATTAGGAAGTTCTTTCCCAGTATTTAGCTTGTTTGAATAGGCACAGAAAAGATCCAGAATATTTACATGCCCATTAAAGGTGTGACAAAACTTCTTTAAACTCTTCTCCTTTAGAAGACATTTATAATTCTTGAAAGGTATATTATAATTACCCTATAATTGGATACAAAGGACATCTTTGTGAAAGAAATAATTAACTTTAAATTTGGGGGGCCGAGAGGTCTGGGGTGCAGAGAAGATTATGGCTACTAAAATCTCTGAATGGTGGCTACATACCGTGGCTACGAAGGAAAAGCTGAGGCCTCTGCATCCCACGCCACACCAAGCCATGGAAAAAGGTTATATCCCAAAGTTGCAGTGAAAAAAAAACTCCTTTGACTAGTGCTAGCTGGCTGTGAGCCAAAAAAGGCAATATTACTGATTTCAGCAAAAGATGTATCATTAGCCATTCGTCTTTCTATAGGATCTCCTATTCTGTGTAGAGCTATACATCATAATTAGTATCATGCACATTCTTTCTTCACAGCAGGTAATGGACAAAATATCAGAAGCTTTATTACATAACTTAGTCAAGAAGCAGACATCACCTATTTGGTCAATGCAATGTATCTTCTCAACATACCTACACACCATAGATCATTTGAAAGCTGATTATGTCTACTTTAAGATGAGGTATGATATGATACTGTCAAATGGTGCCATTATCATAGAAGTGAGGATAAATAATGACACAATCCACATGTTAAAATGAGCACTTTGAAATATTTGCATTTGTTTAGTTTAATGACTCTGTATTCTTTCAAGACATATAATTGGATTTCTTTGTGACCTCAAAGCATCACAATAACATCCTAAAGAGTAAAACCATATCTAATAATAAATGTATATGCATATCATTGAAAGATAATAGAGATGGTGACATTTCTAGTCTACAACATTATGACCTCTGTTGAGAGTGCATGGCTTACTACAGTCTTCATTGCCTTGGCATGTACACACTTCTGTGCAGGGAAGATTGTTTTGACTACAGACACAGTTGATTGTGCAGCAATTCCTACTGATACAAATACAAAATAAGGTATTTTAGAAGCTCAGATGTGATTGGGCCCTAGAAGAATACAGGAAGTAGTTCATCATCCACATTTTTCCATCCATGTTGCAATGGTGATCCAATATTTGGTTTACCTGTATGAAAGAAGACATCCAAATCTTTGTTTGCCAAGATGCTCTTTTGACATGAGCTTCAAATCGGTCGTCATACGGTGGGAGTTTGGCCAGTGACCTGTTCTTTCTGATGAGGCACAAGGAATTCAGGTCTCTATTGGTCTCTCTTTATTTCTTGCTCTGATCATACAGCACTGCTACCAAATTCTTTGCTGCAGAAATTGCGGCTTGTCCATCACTCTCTCTCAATTTGGCAAGATCTCTGAAGCGGGAAGTTCCCTTTGTTTTGACAGCATTAAATACAGATTTTTTTTTCCATTACTAAATAGGGATGACTCAGAGTCACATCCTGTTAATGCATATACAGCGGGAAGTATGTTTCAGAAGTCAGGGGTGACTGTGTCACAAATTGCATACACAGGTATGAAGCACACTTGTCAGTTGTGCTGGTAATGGTGCTTGTTTCAATCCATGTTAGCGCTGTGTTCTATTTTTGGAAGATCGTGAACAGCAAGGAGCAAAACATCTGTATCAGGTGAACTAGTTGTTATAGTTTCTTTGACACCAAGACACCCAAAAGCCATATTGGTACATATGGCATGCAGAAACATCCTTGTGTCTGCTTCCTCTTGAGTATTGTACAAGTCTTGGGCTTCTTCAGCACCTCTGCTGGTGATGGACTTTGCTACTTCACCATCGGAAAAGCCTCCGGCAAGAAGGAGTGTTTGTGTTGGGTGTGCTTCTACATACTCAGGTGCATTTTGAACCATATAGTCACAGAGGACATGTACAAGTGACTGTTTGTAGGATGTCATGGGTAGAAACTTTTTCCATGGAGACACAGGGCATCCGTTAATCACCTAGTATTTCTTGCATCCAACTTTAGATCCTGTCTGGTGCTGTCTTTCTGCAATTTTCACAGAGTTACTTTTATCATATCTGTCAAAGACTTTGATTATACAATTAGCTTTGTGAAATCCTTTTAGGATCTGCTTCAAGTACTCAGCAGCCAATTAATCAAGTGTGTGGAATTTGTCTCCAGCCAACATTTGATTGAGAGTCATGACATCTCTGATGTACACTGTGGTTTCTTTGTTGCATGCTCTTAGCTTATGGAGTCTTTCAGCTTGAGCTTCTAGCTGATGCCCTAATTCAGCTTTGTCTGTTCTTCTCATTGTTCCATCAGCATGGAGGAGGGACAAAGGCACAGGCATTATTGGGTGACTAAGAACAGTTGCCATTGAAACATCTCTGCATCTTGTTAAGGACAGATTTCTGTGGAAAACAGTTTCTAGATTGATAGTTTCTGTGACTTCCTCCCTTGCCAGACTAGATAGTGTTGGCCATGTCAGCAAATGTTTTGACACTAGATTTCTTGAGTAGGCTGAACCAGCTACTTGACCCATCAGAATCAAGTGCACCTTTCACAAATCTCTCCATTTGTTCTTCATCAACATTTGCTGTGTGGAGTAGAGACTCTTGCATATTTGACATTACATGCAGTCCAGTCGGTATATCAATTAAGCATCTCTGGCTATGATTCAGGGTCAAATGGGTTTGTTATATTGTTGATGACATGGTAAGAGCTGTAACATATTCTTCATTCCCTTTTAGTGAAGAGGCAAGGACTTATTTGTTGACTTCATCTTCACTACTTCTTCTTAGGCCACTTCTTTCATAGCTTTTGTATATTCATATTATGAAGTTGTGTATTATCACCTCTAACACTGACCTGTGCATAAGTGTCACTGAATTAAAAAAACTAATTTCTAGAATAATTCAAAGGCTAGTCCTGACTGCATAAGCAATTACAAATCAAAACTTTCTGCCAGAAGACTGTTCCACCCACCTGGGCTCCCTTACATTGTGCTGCTGAGCCAGGCCCCTCCAGCACACAAACAGATAGGGACACACCCAGCTGCTGAAAGACACAGACACTGAAATCTGCTCTGCATGGGAAGACTCAGCTAGGAAATTGCCCAGCACTCAAGTGCACACCCGCTCTGGAGTGTAAACCCCAAATTCTATTGTGTTGTGCTCTACAGAGAACTGCACAATCTAAGCTCATAAAATTCATCCCATCGCTGAATGTGGAGGAAGATATGCCCAGCTTTTTGTCCCCCAGTTATGAATTCCACAAACTGGCTTTAGAGAAAACAAAAACAAGTTTATTAACTACAAAAGATAGATTTTAAACGATTATAAGGATAGCAAACAGATCAAAGCAGATTAAACAAATAAAATAAACATGCAAACTAAGCTTTATACACTAAAAAAACTGGTTCCAAGTAGTAATTTCTCACCCTAAATATTATTTTATGGCAGATGGCAGAGATTTGTGAAGACAAGCTGCTCTTGCATGAAGCTTAAAACTCCAGATATTTCTTTCACAGGCCAGATACCTTTTCCAGCCTAAGCTCAGCTCTTCTCCCCCTATTTGTCTTTGTTTCTTAGATGTTTCCAGCAGTCATCCTTGATGGGGATTCAGTGAAGAACAAACTCTGGTTAACTCGCTCCCCTGCCTTAAATAGGATTTACATATGGCAGGAATCCTTTGTCTTTCAGTGTGATTCCCAACCCCCTCAGTGGAAAAATACTGGTTTCTAGGATGGATTCCAATACCAGGTGACATAGTCACATGACCCTGCAGTGTCAAAGCATCCCAGGAAGCTTCTCAGGAAGGTGGAAGATTAGTATCTTCAAAGACCTATTGTTCGCCCTAATGGTTCATTGACTTGTCCCCAGCTAACCAGCCAGACTGATTGCATTTTGTCTGGTGGCCATTCCCCAGGTAAAAACACTTTTGTAGTACAGCTGTATAATCAATATTCCTAACTTTAGATACAAACATGATACATGAATACAAACAGGATAATCACATCCAGCAAATCATAACCTTTCCAATGATATCTCACATGCCTTATCTTTCACAAAATATATCATAGTTATGCTATAATCATATTATAACAATATTTCTATGAATAATATGGTGCATAGTGTCACATTATGTTCTTATGAAATTCATGTACATGTATATCTACCCACTATCAGGACAAACTATGTGCACACAATGTAGGGCTACTGATGCACAATTTTCAGTGTGGAATTGATTTGGTCAGCTAATTTCAGCTGAAAATATAGAAAACTATTATAATCACTGGTGAGATACTTTGACGATTAAGAATACGTGATGTGAAAACATCTTCATGTTTGTTTATTGCAAAATGTTGATATTTGCCATTTTTGCCACATGCTAAACAGCTTCATTGTTTCTGGGGGAAAAAATCCCTGACCATGCAAAACCAGCACAATTTTTTTAATATGGTGTTTGGTAGCTTTGACCAATAACACCACATTAAGGTGTTGAAATTTCCTTTAACAGTCAAAACTCACAGTCATGTTGTGGTGTTTCTTGAACTGTACAAAAAAAAAATGACCGTTTCTCACTCTGGGTGCCACTGTGTCACTTGTGGCACCATTTAACCCATAACATACCACATCTAAAGATACATACAATAAGCTTTCAAATGATGGGTGTAGGATGGGTACATTAAACTCCAAATAAAGCCCTTTTTGGAGAACTGCCACATGCCTAACTAGGGAACCGTTATAAACTTAGAACAAAACTATGGAATCTAAAATTAAAATTATAATGCATATTCACTAAGGACCCAGTTCTTCTCTCACTTATACTGATCTTACACCAGTATAGCTTTGTTGACTTCAGTAATTACTCATCACTTATGCCCGGTTGAGTTAGAGCAGAATCAAACCCAGCTGAAGTCAATGGAGTTGCTCTGGGTTTACATCCGCTTAACTGAGAACACAGGCCGTTTACTGATGGATTGATTATTGACTGACTTGATTTCAGAGGAGTTATTCTGGGTTTAGACTAGTGTTAATGAGATCAGAATCAGGTCCCCTATATCTGAAAAATAAATTTGCCAATAGTACATAGGAATCTTTCTCTTTAAATATGCCAATATGGAGAATCAAAATATTAAGATTTAACACCACGAAGTAGGGAACTTCAGAAAGCTTACTTCATCCCCATCTCTCTGTCTGTATTCCTGCTGATTTTAATTGTGAAATTTTTAGAGAACAAGAAAGCCACATAAAAGTAGTAAAGATACAGAACTACAGGTCTGATTCTCCCTCACAATTCCTCATGAGGATACAATTTGCAGCATAAAAGTTTGTTCTGTTTAGTGTTTATGCTGCGGCTGTGGAGAAGACACAGAAAAAACTTCTTTGCTTTCACCACAGCATCCATAAGATTTCAGACAGCGCATTTGTACCAGGTGGTAGATAACTTGGCAACTCTTCTCCCTTTGAATTCTTCCCACTGTGAGGACATATCTGGTTATTTTGTGGATAAAGTTGCTCAGATTTGTTCAGAGCAACATGTCCAAGGGGACAGAGCAACATTTGGAAGGGACAAATGCTAAGTGTTCTCTGTTTGTTTTAGATGGTTTTATTAAGCCATATGCTGGGAGTTCTGTGAATTAGAACCTGTGCTTTGGATCAGTGTCCTTTCTAGGTGGTGAAAGCCCCTAAGGAAGTACTGGGTCCTTTGCAAGTGGAAATTGTCGGCACTTCTTTTAGCGGTGCAGGGCAGCTGATTGTCTTTGAGGAAGAATTACTGCTGAGGCCTCTACTCAAAAGCAATTGCTTAATACTAATGGGAAATTTATGATAATCCATTTTTGGTTAAGGTTATTTAGAATGCTGTAATGTGAGAACCAAGGACTAGATCCTCAGCTGGTATAAATCAGCCAACCTTTGACTTCCATGGGGTTACACTGATTAACACCATCTGAGGATCTGGACCTGATCATAGTACTGTGCCATATCTGTTTAATCTTTATGTTAATCTGTGGTCCTGGAAGCCTTCAAAGATGATATTCTCCTGGTGATGGATAAACCTCAGGAATCAATGCTGATATTATTGGATGAGTCGTCTCTGTGAGGATACCCCTTGAACCTGTTCAGAAACTGAACCTCGTGCCGACTGCAGCAGCCTGCTGGCTGTGTGGTGTATCTCTACATGATTGCATGAGACCAGAACTCTGAGATCTACACTGAGTGCCACTTGGTTCACAGGTGGCTTTATAGTGGCATGGTTTTGATCCAATAAGCTCTAAATGGCTTGGAATCTGCATACGTGAGAGAGAGTGCTTCTCTCTCTCTCTCTCTCAGGGACATACTGCCACAATTAAGATCAGCAAGATACTCAAGCTCCTTGAAAGGCTCATTGCCTTTGGAATTTGTTTCCCTCCCCGCACTGGGTTGAAATCACCTGAAATTGCTGACCCTTCAGAGCATGCAGTGAAGTCTATCTATTCAGACTTTTAAGGAGGGTTTTTTGTCTTTTTTATGTGTTGAGGAGTTAGGAATATCTCTCTTCCCCAAATATTTTCTTGCTTCAGGAAAGCCCTATTGCCAATAAGGAGTTGGAGGTTTCAATGTGATATGTATAGAGTTTGCCACACTATTCCCATCGATATTAGTTGAAGTCCTGCAGTAACATCCAAGCATGCCTCTAGGACACTGTACAACTATAAACATATTAAAATGCCAAAGTTGCAAATTGGATTTTTGCATCTCTTTTATACTTGGCCATTATTATAAACAAGGATATGAGAAATTAATACAAGTGTCAGGGGTCCATCAGTATTGAAAGTGCTTAAGGTAGGCAGCTTAGTTCAGTAGCTAGGGCATTAGAATCAGAATCAAGAGACCCGGGTTGTATTCCATGCTCTGTCATAGATCTACTATGTAACCTTGGCCAAGTCACTTCACCTTTATGTACTTTTGTCAAATGGTGATAATGATACTTACTCTCCTTTGTAAAGAGCTTTAAGATCTCTGGGTAAAAAGTGCTCTGTAAAAGCTAAGTATTACCATTAAAATGAGTGCTATATTAAAAAAAATCATCTTTTTAGCTATTCAGTACAATAATTCTCAAACAAAAGCATTTGTAATTTAACAACGAATAAATCATATTGATTTAGTTTCATATCGTATTTTATATTTAAAAAAATATACCAGGCAGCCAAGATCAGATTGTCAACAGCAACACAAAAATAAACTATAGAACGATAATTGAGCGCTTTATGATGGTAGAGACTACAAAGCAGACAAGCAATCATTCGTTTCATACAGAATCTCTCCTGCTGCTAGTAAACACCTTGGTATGAAGCCTCAGGGTTTATTTGCACTACAGGAGATGTCTCTTACTTCAGACACACTGCTCTACAAACTGGTTATCATTTAAATAATGTGGAAAAACATCTTTATATTTCTTGCTCTAACAAGACTGGCTTCAATAAAGTAGAAAGTTTATACGCTACTAGACATTCTTGTTCATCATTGTCTCGCTGTACATATCCAGGGCCTGGGGCTTGATCCTGAGAGGTGCTGCGGTCATTCACATTCCATTGACTTCATTACAGCCTCAATTCAACAAGCACCTAAGCATGTGCTTAAAGGTAAAACAAACAGGGATACACTTGTTTAAAATTAAGCATGAGCCTTAAATATTTTGCGAATCATGGCCTGAGTGTTGTGGTTACCCAGCGCTTAGGATTGATCCCTATGTTGGTACATGAATAGAATCAATTTTTATTACTCATCTCAAGAAAGAAAGGATGCACTCATTCAGGTCCTGGTCCTGAAAGTCCTTATTCACAAACATGATCTCAATGAAAGCAGTGGTTCTATTTGTGAATTAATGTTTGAAAGATTGGGCCCTTAGAGATACTAGAGAATTACTTTCTAGTAAAATCAGCTGTGATGCCTAATGTAGCTTTAAAGATGACAACTAAAGGGCTAAAAGGGTTTCAATATTCTCTCTTCATCTCCAGGGACAAATTCAACATGTGGATGGAAAGGCAAAAATGTATTCAAATGCAATGCGAAATCTAACTAGAGAAGTGATTTACAAACAAAATATTGAATTGAAAGTGTGATTTTTTTTAAACAAATAGTTGTTTATGTTTAAAAGCCATTACAGAGTTCCATGCAGTAAAGAAAGAGAAATGGCTGTCAGACTAGTAAAGTGACTGTTCGGGTAATGTCCAAATTTCAGTTCTCTCAAAACTTAAATATTGTAAGCAAAATATTTAAGATGTGCATATATTTTAAATGTTAATTAATGGACAGTTTAATTCATTTATGTTTGACTTGCATTAGTGATTTTCACAGCTCTGTTCTAATCTATCTGTATAAAAACGAAAGGAATAACTTGAAAAAATAATTGTATCTCAGCATGTTCCAAAGGCAGCATAATAAACAATCAGCAGAGCATACAACGTAACGGTCGGTTTTGATGTCTGGCTCTGGCTGATCTCTGGATACCTGTGGTTCTGACAAAAAATATTGTCAGTGTTTAGACAAGACCTATAGCATGACTGGGTGGTAGGCGGAAATATCTGGAAATCCAGTGCAGTTAATAAGGAGCATAACTTTCCTTCCATTGCCAGGTAGAAAAAAGAGCCCCTTCCTCGTCCATCTGCAGCATGCTGCCTATGTTCTCTATTAACCAAGCCTCAATTCTAAACTCAAAAAAGCTTTCTAAATTGAAGAAATGAGTTTTTATCTTCTAGGGAAATAGAGGGAAGCCTCCTGAAATGTCAAAGTGTGGATTTAACCTTTGATAGTTGTAAGCAGTTTAGGGTAAGGGGTTGTGTTTTTGTTCTCTGTTTGTACAGCATCTAGCATAGTGTTGTCCTGTTCTGTGACTAAGGCTCCTAGGCACTACAATAATACGAATAATAATAATAATAATTAATAATAAATAGACATATTTAAAAATTGAGAATTGAATTTCTTTAAATCAGCTATACAAACCTATCTGCAATTTGCATCCCAAGCCAGGAAGGGAAAAAAAAAAACCTCATAAACTCATAAGGAAACGCTCCAGACCCAGCTGGATGAATAACCACCTCAAAAGGGTTATTAGGAGAAAGCAGAGAGTCTATGGGGGATGGGAAACTGGAATGAGCAGCAAAGAAAGCAACATCTTTGAGCTTAGAAAATGTAGGAATAAACTGAGAATTTCTAAAAGTTGAGCTGAATTAGCTCTTGCCAAGGAAATTTTAAAAAATTAGATTTTTTTAGCTATATAAATCAAAAGAGAATAAGGACAGATGAGATTGGGTCAATATGCAGTGTAGATGGGGAGAAAATTAAAGATATTCCAGGTATGGCCCAAAAACTAAATGAATGCTTTGCCTTGTTTTTCAATAAGGATGGTAATAAGGAACATGGGCATAAAGGAAGGATGGATGGCTAATGGAAATGAGTATAGAAATTGAAATGATCACGTCTGAGGTGGAAGAAAAATGCAGAGATCTTAATGTGCTCAAATTGGGGGGACCAGATAATTTCCATTCCAGACTTCTGAAAGAACTGGTGCATGAGATTGCTAGTCCAGTAGCAAGAATTTTTAATATCTCTGTCTATTCAGGGTAGTACTGTATGACTGGAGAGTAGCTAATATCGTACTTACATTTAAGAAAGGGGGAAAAAGTGATCTGTGGAATTACAGACCTAGTCTAATCTCAGAAGTATGCAAGACTTTGGAACAAATTGTGAAGGACAGAAGAATTAAATTCATGGAAGTAAATGGAAAAGTGTATGTAATGCAACATGGGTTTACCAAAGGTAGATTGTTCCAGACTAACCTGATTTCCTTTTTTGAGAAAATAATTGATATTTTAGAAAAGGGAAATGCAGTGGATCTAATATACTTGGACATCAGCAAAGCATTTGACACAGTACTGCATGAGAATTGCGTAGCTAAATTAGAGAAGATGGGGATTAGTACAAGAATTGTAAGGTGGAGAAGGAACTGGCTGATGCGGAGAAGGGAATGGGTTGAGAGGCAAAGTGAACTATTGAATTGATGGTTTAGTCTTGGGACCAATCTTATTCAATCTTTTTATTAATGACCTTGGCAGAACAAATAGGAGCATACTCATGAAATTTACTGGTACAAAGTTGGGAGGTATCATCAATTCAGAGGAAGATCAGAATATTACACAGGAAGATCTGGATGAAATTGAAGACTGGGGAGCGACAGTAAAGAGATGAAATTAAATAGTACACAGTGCAAGGTCATGCATTTAGGGTCTAATAAGAATTTCTGCTACAGGCTGAGGTCTCATAAGTTAGAAGCGACAGAGGAGGAGAGAGATCTAGGTGTGTGGTTGATCACAAGATGATGATGAGCCACCAGTGTGATCCAACTGCAAAAAAGGCAAATGCAATCCTAGGATGTATACAAACTACAACAAGTACTGAGAGAAGCTACTAGGATGGTCAGGGGAATGGAGGGCCTATCTTATGAGAAGAGAGTGTAAGAGCTTGAATTGTTCAGTCTAGCAAAAAGAAGGCTGAGAGGGGATATGATTGCTCTCTATAAATACATTGAAGGTGGGTGGAAGAGGGGCGTAAACACCAGGAAGGGTGAAGAGGAGGATGTTGGCATAAGAGCAAATGAGTATGAAGTGGACCTGAGTAAATTCAGGCAGGAAATTAGAAGGGGTGAGATTCTGAAACATCAGAGGGGTTAGGTTCTGAAACAGCTTCCCAGTAGGAGCTGTGGGGACAAACAACTTAATTTGTTTTAAGAGAGAGCTGGACATATTTATGAGTGGGATTATCATAGAATCATAGGGCTTGTCTTCATTATTGGCATAAGTCGACCTAAGCTACATCTTCTCCAGCTACGTGAATAATGTAGCTGGAGTCAATGTAGTTTAGGTTGACTTATCCCAGAGTCTTCACTGCTCTGTGCTGATGAGAGACACTCTCCAGTTGACCTACCTTACTCTTCTCAGGGAGCTGGAACACCAGAGTCAACCAGAGAGCACGCTGCCATTGATTTAGCGACTTTTCACTAGACGTGCTAAATTAACATCCACCTCATCAATTGCAGCAGTGTCAATCTCCCTGGTATTGAAGACAAGCCCATAGGGTTAGAAGGGACCACAACGGTTATTTAGTCTAACCCCTGCCAAGATGCAGGATTTGTTGTGTCTAAACCAGTGGTGGGCAACCTGCAGCCAGCGGGCTGCACTCGGCCCGTCAGGGTAATCTGCTGGTGGGCCATGAGACAGTTTGTTTACATTGACCGTCCACAGGCACGGCTGTCTGCAGCTCCCAGTTGCTGCGGTTCACCGTTCCCAGCCAACAGGAGCTGGGTGAAGCGGCGGCCAGCATGTCCCTGTGGCTTGCTCCACTTCCCGCAACTTCCATTGGCCGGGAACGGCGAACTGCTGCCACTGGGAGCTGCAGGTGGCCATGCCTCTGGATGGCCAATGTAAACAAACTGTTTTGCGGCCTGCCAGCGGATTACCCTGGCAGGCCACAGGTTGCCCACCACTGGTCTAAACCATCCAAGACAGATGGCTATCCAGCATCCTTTTTAAAATTTCCGTGAAGGAGTTTCCAAAGCCTCCCTAGGCAGTCTGTTCCATTGTCCTGTTCTTACTGTTAGGAAGTTTTTCCTGAGATTTAACAGAGTATCACAGAGTTGTTTGTGATGGTGTGGGGCAGGACTCGGCAACACGGTGGTCCCTTCCAGTTTCTCTTATTTTCATAAAGCTCATATGTCAGCTGGTCACCTGCAGGAGCCAAGAAGCAGTTTTCCTCAAAAAATGTTGTCTTTCGGGTTTTTTTTGTTTGGTCTCCTTCCTCCAAAGCATCAGGAATGGCCACAGCTAGTGATAGGAAACTGGATAGGTTGGACAGGTGCTCTGAGATGACACCAAGCATTCTCTCTTTCAGGTGCTTGTTTGGTTCAGGGTCTAACTGATCACCATATGTGGGGTCAGGAAGGAATTTTTACCCAAGTGAGATTGGCACTGACATTGGGGGAGTATTCTCCTTCCTCTACAACAGAGGTTCTCAACCTTTTCCTTTCTGAGCCCCTCCCCCCATGCTATTAAAACTCCATGGCCCACCAGATAGTTACTGTTTTTCTGCATATAAAAGCCAGGGCTGGCATTAGGAGGTAGCAAGCAGGGCAGTTGCCTGGGACCCCATGCCTCAGGGTCCCCCACGAAGCTACATTGCTCAGGCTTCAGCTTCAGCCCTGGGGGGTGGGGCTCAGGGACCTGGGCTTCAGCCCCATTGGTGGGGCTTCAGCTTTCTGCCCTGGGCCCCAGCGAGTCTAATGCTGACCTTGCTTGGAGGCCACCCTGAAACCTGCTCAAGGCCCCCTAGGGAGCCCTGGACTCCTGGTTGAGAACCACAGCTCTACAGCATGGAGTTTGGGTCGTTTGGTGGGATTATCTGGGTATATCTTACTTAATCAGTTCTCTGCCATTTCTGGGACCTTGGGCATTGGCACACCTTGGTCCCTCCTATTCTCTGCCCATGGCACATAATAGTCTAGTGTCCTGTGGGCTGTAATACTTTGGTCTAATTTTGTTGTCAGGTTTTTCATGTGGGTGCTGAATGGTGTGGATTCCCTGTGACATATGTCAGACTAGATCTGGTGGTCCCTTCTGGCCATAAACTATATGACTCTAAGACTTCCTTGGCCCCTTCTCATGAGGCCAGAGTAAATAATATAATCAGTTCCACCCATGGCCAATCCTAAAAACATTAAAGGATCTTTGCATAGTGTGATAATCTGGTAAATAAAGGGTTAATTTTCTCATGGCCTGGTCTGGAATCTTTGTGAGTTGCTCTGTCTCTATTGGTCAGAAGTGTCTGGGGGGAGAGAGAGAATTCCATTCTGCCTGTGTAAATGATCTCAGATGTGTCAACTGGATACAGTTTTTGCCTACATGTCTTTCACATCCCATTGTACTGAATAGTGTTAACAGTTTCACATTTTACTTTAGAAATAGCTGAATTTCAGTGGTGGATTAAAGATCTCTGTATATAGTCTGTATATTGCTTTTAGTGTCAAAGTCTAATATTCTTACACTGAGGAGCCCCTTATTCCTACCAGTGGTCCCATTCAGAGTGAATAGGGTATCAGAATCTGTCTCTAAATTTGTAAGGTGTTTTGGAATCCTTTGGATGAAACACATTCACCGTGAGGGGGCCTCTATCATGCTTCTGGCCAAGATCCGTGAGAACAGTGACTTGCCTCTTTATTCAGACCTCTTCAACTACCCTCCAGTTTGCCTGTCTTTTAGACATCCTTTGTGGTCACTTATGCCACCACAGGACATGAAGGTGGAATCTGCTTGGCGTAATGAGTGGTCAGCAATAACAGTCATTAATCACTCTCTTGTCACCAATCCAACCATTTGCCCACCAGATTTTGACCTACAAGGCACCTATAGTCATTGCTGAACTGGTTTCAAACAGGACCGGGTAACTCTGCAGTCAGTCTTTTCAAATGGGGTTTCTCTAACAACCCGTGATGTAGCTGTGATCAACTTCAGACTATGTCACATATCCTTGATAAGTGCTCGCTGAATTACTTCAGTGATGGGCTACTGGCTCTTCACCTGGCTGATGACGATTCTATCAAATAGTTGGGCACATTGCACATACGCTGATGACTCTATCAATGCATTCATCATTAGCAAAGATGTGGTTAGTGGGCAGCAGTGAAAGAATAAACAATAAAGGAGATCACACATATCAGTTGTGGGTGGGGAAACCTCAGCTCTCCACTGAAATTTCATTAACCCTTAAATAACTGGCCTCTGGTTGGCCATCATGTCTCAACTAAAGATAACTATTGATTCTTCTAATTTTTATGACATTTAGATAGTACTGATCATGTCTCCCCTCCACCTGTCTTATAGAGTGAACATGCCAGTTATCCTAACTTTTTCATATTATTTTCCAAACTCTGTGTTCTTTTTGTTGCCTCTTAATTCTCCCCAGTGGGGATAAAGAAACATTTCAGATAAAGTAAACTGTAGTTGAAAACTATAAACTACAACTGCTTCAGAAGAGTCACAGAAGGAAAGAATTTGGCCCTAAACTTAGTATTTGTATTTGGTGATGCTTTTCTTGTAATACTACCAAATTATAGTATGTGAAAAGTGGGTCCCAAGCTATAAGATGTATTTAGATACATATAAAATTGTGCCCTGGTACCTACAGCATTTTAAAAAAAACCCTCTTACTCTCTGAAGCAGTTACCAATACTGGGGCCTCGATTCCAATCCCTGTCATGGGGGAAAATATACTAAAAGATCATAGGTTTCAGAGTAGCAGCTGTGTTAGTCTATATCTGCAAGAAGAAAAGGAGTACTTGTGGCTACACTGAATGCATCCGATGAAGTGAGCTGTAGCTCATGAAAGCTCATGCTCAAATAAGTTTGTTAGTCTCTAAGGTGCCACAAGTACTCCTTTTCTTTTTAAAAGATCATAGTGATCTTGTTAGGAATGAAACTTCCTTTTATGAGCTTTGCTGACTGCAGTGTTCCCAAATTCCTACTGGCTAAGAGGCTCAGTTTTAAACATTTCTTCAAGCTTGTGATCTTTGAAAACATATATAACAGATGAATTCAAGTTGCTGTGAAGAGTGAGTCTATCAGACTAGAGGAAGAAAGATCCCAAATCAAGGCTTGGAAGCTTTGGGAAGTATTTAATTGCCCAGATTCATTAACAAGATGATTTTCACTCACAGATAACAGTTCACTCTTCAGACTCTAATCTCCAGGTTGTTTCTAAACTAACGGTGATACGTGCAGCGGCAGAAATAATTTTCAAATGATCCTGCAGCAAGGGTTGTTAGACTAGAACCTGGAAAATATTTGAATCCCATTTACCATAAAACTTTCACAAAAAGTTCAAGAATCTATAAGACTGGGCTTGATCCTCCTCCCACTTACATTGTCTTAAATGGATTTATTACTGATTACAAGCCGTATAAATGGGAGGAGAATCAGACTCACTGACTGTTAACCTCACCCACCGCCATTAGACCTTGTAAACTAGTTCTGTGAACAGGTAGCGTCTGTACCATGCTCCTGCTCAGCAAAACTACTGCACACACACTAATGTCCAAAACTTACACCCTGGAGTTTCATTTGTTAAATTAAATAACAGCAAAACATGAAGCTCACTTAAGCTTTTCCCAACCTTGGGTCTTCCTAGGGGTTCCCCCGCAGAACCTCTCTGCCCCAGACCCTCAGCTCCTTCTATCCAGAAATGTATTTCCAGCCCTCTTGCATTCTGGTTGGAGTTTATTTTTCCCTCTCCTACCTCCAAATAGTCTGACAATAATTACACTGCAGTAATTAGACTGCAGCCTCATGCAGGGTCCTAGCAAGTGAGCTCAGGGTGACTCAGCACAAGAGTTTCCTTTCCTTTCCTTTCTTACGAGGGATGGACTCCTCTTTCTTCCTCTCCCAATGGCTTGACACCAGGGATGAATTTGTCTCAGGCATTTTTAGCATACTAAACATTCAGCCCAGGTGGACAGTTATATTGCAGTGCACATTAACAGGCACACATGATTATTTTGGAAAGACAAATGAGAGGACCACAAACGCCACAGGTCTGACAACTTAGAGCAGTCTCATGATTGCACATTCTGCAAAGCAATTAAGCTTGCAGTCAGACGTAAAGGGGAACTACCTTTTGTGAAAACTCTTAAGCACAACAAATATATTTGTGACTGAACATATTAAAGTTCATTGTTATTGCTAGCAACCTATTACTAGATTGAATGTCCAGAAAAACTACCCACAGAAGTAATCACTATCTTTTAAGACCTCAGGGCTTTCTGTTTTATATGAATTAATGAGTTTTGCAAATGTGCAGTGCTGAACACTGAACACCAACTGAATTTTCATGCAAGAAGCATCTATTATACTGTATGGTTTCAGCATATTACTGTCTAATTGTTCCTGCAGTGCTGCTTAGCAAATATATGTTCTGCAATCTGAAAGTGTGTGAGACATTTTAATGTATAAAAAAAATTATAAATCAAAGGGAGATGTGATTAGTTTGCATTATGAGTTGCAATTCTGTTCTTTGAGATTAGCGGCGGTGAATTGCCAGTGTGTACTTGAATCATTTACTGGTGCAGGCAATAAGAGTTGTGGGAGGGTTAAAAGCCTCGTGACATTTTAAAGCCTCAAAAGGTTGGCATATAATTATGACTAAGAAATGGTAAGGGCTATCAATCTGGCACTATCACCAGTAAGGGCATATTCCTCAATAACTTTTGAAGATGTGGTTCCATTTTCTATGAAAAAAATAAGGGGCATTTTGTGGATAGTATTTGTTATATATACTAATAGAAATGCCTGGAATGTACTTCCACATAGGGGTGGGGGAGAGTAGAATTAAAGAAATGCTTGGCTGTGTGAGGTTTGGAAGACTCCAGGGCTGGTTCTGATTTCATTTGCACGGTCTTTAAACCAGTGTGACTCCGCTGATGTCAGCAGAGTTACTCCACACCCGTGTAAGTGAATTGCCCTTTGTACTGTTTCATAATTCATTGCTGCTATAGGCCAGCAGCAACTTACTATTCTCTAGAGCAAATTGTGCTCCAGAGGCGTGTCTGGGAGGCACGTTGCCTCCTGAGGTGCTGCACTATACGCACCACCTCTTACTTGACGTTGCGCATAGAGATACATCTTGCTTTTGGGTAGGATTTAATAGAACCAGTAACTGACGGGTAGGATTTATCACAGTCCGTGCATATGCTTATGCAACTTTGTGTTTGCTGTCCGTGAGCTAGTACGGAAAAGGAAGTTTATTGGAACAAACATTTGTAAGAGTGACTTTTCAAAGTCACATATGTGAGTAGAAATAGGAACCAGTTCTTAAAATTGAATGTGCAGGTTTTCACACCCAAAGAGCTTGTCCAGTCTGAGAACATAGAAATCCAATCAGTGAACAGAAATAACACCATGCGATTTATGTGACCAACTGTGAACAAAGAAGAAAAAGATCAAGAAGAAAAAAAGATATTCCAGAGATTAAGGGTGTACCACTACAGCTGGGAGTGAGCTTCCCTCCACCCCCAGTCCATTTTCATACTCGTGTCACTTGAGCTAGTGCATTAAAAATAACAGTGTGGATGTTGTGGCTCTGGTGTAGTCTCAGGCTAGTCAAATGAGCTCAGAAACAGGGACCTGGGTGGGCTTGAGAACCCAAACTGTGTGAATCTGTCTACCTGATCTGGGAGGCTCGGTTCTCACTGCAGTGCAGACATTACCTAAATGTCTGACCCAAAGTTCATTGAAGTAAATAGGAATTGTTCTCTTCCTTTCAATGGGCATTGGATCAAGTCCCAAGTGAAAGAGACAAGATATTCATAGTGAATAATTTTACCAGCTCCAATTATTAAATAACTGAAGCATTATTATTAAATAACTGGGGTTTAGAATAGAAACTCTTCACTACCCTTATCTTATTAAACAGATACTCTTTGATATTAGAGCACCGAAGAATTTCACAAAAAGACATGGGTATGTTACTTTTTCCACTGGTGGTCCTGCCTAGGTCTACTCTAAGTAGGGTGTGCAGAATTGAGACAAAAGGGAAGACTGAAGCTTGGTGTGCTGCCTTCGTAATAAATATTTTTCATGGGAGAAAAAGATAGATCACACAACCATTTATAAACGGAACCGTAATATTTTTAAAGGATTAAAAGTTAATGTTAAGAGAATGGTACAGACATACATAATATACATTGTAGATCGCTATAAACACATCACTTAAAGGTGTTATAGGTGGCTATAAGCAGCCTTTTGGAGTCTCTATAACAATTGATTAACCATTTATTAAAACATCAATTAATTATTAACCCTTTATGAACTATACATAAATGAAACCTTAATATAAAGTCTGATCAAAAGATAAAGCTCTACATCAGTAAAAGGAAATCATGTTACTACAAATCCATCTACAAGGTATTCAAGAAGACGTAAGTCATGTTGAAGGATTTCTTTGGTAAAGCATCTAGCGTAAGTGCCAGCTTGACAAACCTACCATATGAAGGTCTATCTAATTTGTACAATATTCTTCAGACACATTTCTATATTTTTTCATTCACGTGAAGTTTGTTTGATAGCTTATGTGTGATTGCCAGCTCTAATTTTGTGGTTCTGTCTCCTTTTCAAGTAGTGCTCATTTTATCTGTATGCCCGATATAAATCATACGTACAAGCCAAATAACCCAGGTGATGGATATTGGTTTGATATGAGGTAAACCCGGTGCTATTGCTGTGTGAAGAAAATAAGTAAGCCAAGCCCATGAGTGAAGTTAATCTTAGTGCTAGTCACGTTGTTCACAGAAGATGATATTCCCTTTTCTGTTTGGTTTATAAACTGATTGTAACTTTTACAAATTTATTTATTGTTAATTAGTCACCAAATAGTTTATGTAAACCAACTGATGCCTATGAGTAATTTGGAAGCTATTCACTATTCGTGGAATGTGGTTCATTGCCTAAGTCATTTGGATCCCATTCTCCCTTGGGCTAAATCTCTGGAATGGAATAACACGAGTTTACATCAAGAGAAGACCCGGTGTTCTCTCTGATTATTATTATTAATAATCAGAGAACAAAGGGTAAGAGTAAATGGTAAATTTTCAGAATGGAGAGGGGTAACTAATGGTGTTCCCCAAGGGACAGTCCTAGGACCAATCCTATTCAACTTATTCGTAAATGATCTGGAGAAAGGGGTAAGCAGTGAGGTGGCAAAGTTTGCAGATGATACTAAACTGCTCAAGATAGTTAAGACCAAAGCAGACTGTGAAGAACTTCAAAAAGATCTCACAAAACTAAGTGATTGGCAACAAAATGGCAAATTAAATTTAATGTGGATAAATGTAAAGTAATGCACACTGGAAAAAATAACCCCTATTATACATACAATATGATGTGGGCTAATTTAGCTACAACTAATCAGGAGAAAGATCTTGGAGTAATCATGGATAGTTTTCTGAAGATGTCTACGCGGTGCGCAGCTGCAGTCAAAAAAAATCAAATGGGATGTTAGGAATCCTTAAAAAAGGGATAGAGAATAAGATGGAAAATATCTTATTGCCCTTGTATAAATCCATGGTACTCCCACATCTTGAATACTGTGTACAGATGTGTTCCCCTCATCTCAAAAAAGATATACTGGCATTAGAAAAGGTTCAGAAAAGGGCAATCAAAATTATTAGGGGTTTGGAAAGGGTCCCATGTGAGGAGAGATTAAAGAGGCTAGGAGTTTTCAGCTTGGAAAAGAGGAGACTAAGGGGGGATATGACAGAGGTATATAAAATCATGAGTGGTGTGGAGAAAGTGAATAAGGAAAAGTTATTTACTTGTTCCCATACTATAAGAACTAGGGGCCACCAAATGAAATTAATGGGCAGCAGGTTTAAAACAAATAAAAGGAAGTTCTTCACACAGTACACAGTCAACCTGTGGAACTCCTTGCCTGAGGAGATTGTGAAGGCTAGAACTATAACAGGGTTTAAAAGAGAACGGGATAAATTCATGGAGGTTAAGTCCATTAATGGCTATTAGCCAGGATGGGTAAGGAATGGTGTCCCTAGCCTCTGTCTGTCAGAGGGTGGAGATGGATGGCAGGAGAGAGATCACTTGATCATTACCTGTTAGGTTCACTCCCTCTGGGGAACTAGGCATTGGCCACTGTCAGTAGACAGGATAGTGGGCTGGATGGACCCTCTTCTTATTTTATTTTAATTTTTATTTATTTCATTTATTTACTTACTTGTATTACTGTAGCACTCAGGAGCCCTAGTCATGGACCAGAATCCCACTGTGCTAGGCATTGTACAAACACAAGAACAAACAGATGGTCCCTGCTCCAAGAGGCTTACAGTCTAAGTATAAGACAAGATACAACAGAAGGATACAGACAGACCAGTAGAGAAATACAAGGAAACAATGAGACAATCTTGGGCAGCATGATAGGCAATGCTCTCTGCACACTAGCAGCCTAACAATTGTCACAACTCATGACTGAAACTTTTAAACTGCTGAATAATTAAAATAAAAATAATTAATGCAAACAGCACTACATTAAAGTGCACTAGGGAACCTTTAGTGCACATCAGTAGGGTCTCATGGACCAATGAATGTGCCGCACATCAGTGCACTTTAGAAATCACCCCATGTTACCCCACTGGGTAGACTAGCCCTATTACAAATACAATCGATGATCCCATTACGGTTGGGAAGCTCATTCAGTTCTGTGTTCTTCTGGTGGTTAGATTTCCACACTCATATTCAGGAATAAACCATTTCAGAAGGCAATCGTTATAGCCTTCAGCATTCAGTCTCTCTGTTGTCTGAGCCTTTCTTAAAATCATCCCCCTAGATTTCTCTTAGGCTTCTCAGAGTAGACATTCCTTGCTTTTCAGTCTCTTTGGTCTTCTGCCTCTTCCCTTTCCAATTACCCTTTTCTTAATTGTATACATTTTGATAAAGTTCTCTATTAACCTGCTCACCTGATAAGGAAGAAAAAAAAATAAGAAAAATTGGTGGAGTTCTTTCCAAAGTCACTTTATAAATGGTCAGGAGTCATTAATCATCTTCCATATAATACAGTTATTAATTCTCCCATCATTCCCTCCTCCATAACGAATATATTTTTTTTTAAATTATGAGATGAAATGCTTATTTTAAACTGGCAGTTAAGAGATGTACAATTGCACATGAATCATCCTTCAGATTGTATAGCTAGCTGACTGCATCATCTGAGACAACTATGAAAAATAATTCTGAATTTTTGTATCCTGGAAAGCAGTGATTCTGAAAAAACCCAAACCTAGGTCATGTTGAATAGTTGATTGGTAATAGAGTGGGATGAATGAGTTTTTAATTTTTTTTGGTGGCTGAACCAAAAAGTCCTCCCCCAAATCTGGTTAGTTTTGAAGTGAAAGTGTTTTTTTTTCTTTGATGAACAAATGAAAAAAAAAAACTGTTCCGATCTATTTGAAATGACATTTTTGAAATGAAGTGTTTTATTTAGAAAATGTAGAAATGAGGCAGACTTTTAAAAAATATTTTCTCATTTTTGATTGATCTGAAACTATTGCCACATTGCTTTGAAACTGCATTTTTTGCCAAACAAAAATTATTGCCCAGCTCTAAAAGAAAATGGCTATGCCTAAAAGGGTTAATGCAATTCCTGAAGGGGGAGAAAAAAGGGGGGGAGGAATATCAAGTTTCATTACTTCTGTATAAGTAGAAAGGTTATGTTAGGAAGGTTATGTTACTTCTGTATAAGGCTCTGGCGAAACCACTACAGGAGTAATGTGCTGAATTCTGTTGTCTACACTTGACAAGGGATGTTATAAAGATTGGAGGGAGTTCACAGAAGAGTTACAAGAATGATTTGAGGTTTGGAAAATATACCTTGCCATGAGGGGAAAAGAGCTGTCTGTTTAGCTCATCAAAAAGAAGGTTCAGATGATTTATTGCCGTCTCTAAGTCCTTACACAGAGAAATGCTAGGTGGACCTTAATCTTGCAGAGAAAGGCAGAGCATGATTCAATAGCAGGAAGTTTAACTTTAGAAAAAATGAAAGTGGAATAATATGTAATTTTTTAACTGTGGGTTTATTAAGTATCGGGAGAATTTAGCAAGGATATTGATAAATACATTACCATTTTGAATCTTTAAGTCAAAATAGGATGCCTTTCTAAAGGGAATGCTGCAATTCAACCACTAGTCATTGGGCTTGTATTCCTAAATAGTGGGAAAGACTAATTCCCTCTCTGCAGGAATTAATGGATGAAATTATATGGCCTGTGTCATAAAGATCAAACTAGATGATCAGGGTGGTCCTTTCTGACTTTAAAATCTATGTAGTCAGCTGTAGCATTTCTAAGAGTTAAATTACGTGGACTCTTCCAGAATTCAGATATTTGAAGTAGCCCAAAGGAGTTAGCCCCCTATGGTTGTCCAATAGATTATCTGAGAAACCATTGTCAGAACACCAATGAGTTTCCACTATGAGCTTTCCTGAATGTGATGCTGATACTGTTGAAGGCATGTTTCCAGCACCATGTGTGCTAAGTAGTGCAAACATATTCCATTATTATTAGTGAGAATTTTACGAGTGACTCCCGCATGCTGCTGTGAAAGATACAGAATCTCTTGCTGAAAAAGACAATTTCAAGTAGCTGAAGTAGAAGTCAAACACTGATATAAACTTAATTAAGATATAATAAAGTCCACTGTTTACTTTCTCTCATCCATTCAGATGAAACTACCTAAATTCACTTCATCACTTGCTAAAGGCGAAAATCCTTGCAGCATAATTTGAGACAGAGCCACTTCCTCCTAGTCTGGGAACGTGGCCATAACTTTCGTCATGGGTTATATATTTATGTAATGTAGCTATCGAATCATGACATTTGATTGTCTCTGAGAGGCTGTAATTAGGAACAATTTGAAATGGTTAGATATTTAATTTTCCATCTTAAAAGAACTTTTAATTGGATATTAATTTTGTAATTTATAAATTGTGAGGATAACATAATCTAAACAAAATGTAGTGACTCCTTCCCAACTGTTCTATCTATATATGTAGATAGATTCTTTACATGACTGGCATACACAAAATTGAAAGGGCCCCATCTGGTGTAACTCAGTGCAGCTGCATTGATTGTTAGGCTTATTCATACCCGCTAAGGATCATTTAGGCTTTCCACCAACTAGTCTGACAAAAAATGTGGCAAAAAATGATATAACTCGATTGAAGTGAATGGAGCTGCGTCATTTTACACCAGCTGAAGATTTGTCCCAATGACATTGTGCCCACCTCAACCAGTAGTCATTGTGTTTTACAGGTGATTTAGTATTTCATACATGCCTCTAGCTCAAAAATAATCTGTTACTGGAGGTAAGGAAAGTCCCTAGTATGGAGGGAGAGCTCAACCTTTTGACATGAGCTATCCTCTGGACCTCAACTGGCAACACCTTAAAGGTTCATCTGAATACCCAGTTGTAGAAAAATAAGTAATGATCGCCCTCAAAAGAGAGTGATGACCTTAAATGGAAAGAATCTGGTTTTGTACACTCTTCTTTGAAGTCCTTTCCCTCTCACACAACTTCTTTAACCATTCACTTTGTATTTGGATATAATGCATTCTAGTTAACCAACATACGGTCTTTTGCACAGAAAACTTGCAGCCACAAAATAAATTATGAACTAGTTTTGGTGAGCAAATGTGATTACACGTAATAGTTTAGATGGCATTCTGTAACTTTGATGTTACAATTCTCTGGGGAGCCTTATTCAAACCCTGGTTATCACAAAACAAATCTGTTGAAGAGACAACTCTGGTATTCATGCCCTTTATGTTGTATTTTTGCATGTGTAAATACTCTTTCCAGGGTAGCATTTTATTTTTAATTGTGTAAAACTGTATGACAGAAGTGGCAAAATGTTTCCTCTGTATAAAGTAAGCTAGTAAATTCTTATATAAATCCCAGGGTTTGCATGTGGAAGACAGTTTGCCCAGATATTGCAGGAATTATTTCCTTTGCTTATATAGCAGAATAACAAATCTGTCATTCTCTCTCATGACACGATATTCTTAGATTTTTTTCCCCTTAATTTATCTTGTGGATAGTGCTGTGTGTAGGACATTTAAATAGCATTTACACCATTCCCAAACGTTTGAATCAGTGATTATTAATAATTTCATAATTCTATAGACCTTACAGCTGAAGATCTCAAAGTGCTCTAATGACGTTAACTAACTAGGCGACACAATGCACCCTATGAGCTACTGGAGGTAAAAACTATATAGGAACTGAAATCACCATCATTGAAATCTAGCTACCTTGACATGTGGTGCTCAACAACTGTTTGACTGCAAATAGAGACAGTTGTCAAAGTGAAGGAGAAGGCTGTATGAAATTGAATATACATGGGGACTTTAAGCAGACAAAACATTATTACTGCAGTTAAAATTTGGCCCGGACTGTAAGTTAACACCCCATCTCTTTTTGAATGGCCACAGAATCTTTGATGGATACAAATGGCCAGGACTTCTGTTTTATATTTCATCCAAAAGTGCTTCACTCCTGCCAAATAAATTTAGTTATGGAATCAGTTCTGGTTTCTGAAATGGACTTTATATATATATCTATATATAAAACACCTATTTTACTTTGTAGTCAGCAATTATTTCTGGGCTTCTCTGTATCTCTCACTTCTTGAGAAGATGGCAAACTACCTGTGATCATTCTTTTTAATGGAGTTCATCTGTTTTTAAGTTTCAAGCTCTGTGTTATATATTGCTTCTATGTATAAAAGTAATGGAAGAAAGTTTGACTTTTCAATGTTCCTACAATTCACCAGGGGCTGGTCAGTACCTGTAGTATTTTGATGTAAAGTTTTGTGATGGTCTATTTTATATATACACATAATCTACATTGATAAAAACAATGGGAATTGTTATTTATTCCAGTATATTTTACATTCCCCCACCCCACCCTACCCTGTTTTTTAACCTGCATAGTTTGATTTCTGTATCTGATTATTGGAAGGTACCCATCTGTGCCTACTTTCAAATACACCAATTGTCAATTTAAAACATATAATATGTTAGCAACCTAATTTTGATTTAGTTTCTCTACGGCTTTGCTATTCTCCCTGTCTTTGACTACTTGTGTCACGAGTATTAGTGGTCAACCTCCAGTTATTTTAATGATGTCAAAAGTGCATGATAAGGGAAGGAAGAGATTCTGAAAGGACAAAAACATTTAAAATTTTTCTGACCAAACTCTGTAGGGCACTGAACCTGCAACATGGGTCAGGGTGAGTGAATCCCCACACCTGTGTGGCACCTGAATGAAGTTAATGTGGAACCACATGGGCACAAGGATATGACTATACGGAACTAGTTTCAGGATCTGGGCCTAAAGACTATATCTGGTTTAGTTGAAAATAACTAATATAGCTGTGTTAAAGTGCACTATTAATATAATTATATAAACTTCAAACTGACTCTGTAATTTTTACCCCTTTGAATAGTGTGTCCAGAAAACAAGAGCTTGTATGCTTATAGTACACAGAAAATAAAGGAATATAGTTATGGAGGCAACGTGGAGCATGCAGGAGTTGAGACATGCCAGGATTAAGGCTATACATGTGTATGCGTTGTGATACAGTCATTAATTACATGATCAGATGCTATTTTGATCACCCATTTAAAGTTTCCGTCACTATTACTTTTCTTGTGTCCTTTATATTAGGTTACTTGTCCCATATTATGCCCTACATTTGAGTCCTGATAGGATGGAATGTAGCAAAACTATATTAACACTGTTAGAAGCAGTAGTATTTTGGGCAATTACTTTAGAAGAGTATGCACTTTTCCTTTTAAGACTAGCCTGACTGGCATGTAGAAACCAAGGGAAAACACAACATCATTTGATTATTTTAAATGCAGAAGCTCTGGATTATTTCATTTTCTGAAAGACAACAGGAGTAAATGTGCAAATAATGCAGAGAGCCTTGGCTGTAGTTTATGATAAACCAATTGTGCTAATGTGACTTCTAGGGAATACTGATAAGCCTTTACAAGTGTAACCTGATTTCCATGAATTCCACACAAAGTTCATTGTTCCTTCTGCATCAGAACCAGCAAGATAATCTGATCTTCCTTAGTATTATAGCATCACCCAGGAAAAGTACTAGAATTAATGCTATGTATATTACAATCAGGTAATTTACACATAATAACCTATTAGGAAAATAATCACCCTTGGTTTAAAGCTCAAAGATGAGGCCTCAGAAAATTGGTACATTTGGAGTTTAAAAAATTGGTTAAGATTTCAAAGGAACTCATCTTGGTAATTTTTATGTTATGTGAGAGTAAACAATAAACTAGATATGTACTGGTGCAGCTGTAGGCCTCTATCCTCTTGTCCGGGTAAAGAATCTGACATCTGACTCCACCCCAGAAGTTGCCATGCAATAGCCTTATTGTTCTGCAAAATTCTTCTTGTGTTTCCTTGTCATTTATTTTATTTGGTGATTGCAATCAGGTCAGTCCAAGCTACAGCGTTCTTATCCAACAATGTTCCTTGAGGTCTTCGTGCCTTTCCTTGTCAGAGCCACGTATAAGTGGATTGCAGTGATGTGTGCTGGGAAAGTGGCAAAAAATGAGACAGCCTTCCACCGTCATTTAATCAACCAATAAACAAGTAAATGAAAGAGGTGTTTGGAAAAAACATGGGCACACTCATATCAACATTTATGGCCAGATTGCAGCTACCTCGTATTATCCTTCACATTAAGGCACAAAGATCTTTTTGTGAGCAATTCAATTCTTTTTATTTGTCTATTACATAATACAGCAATGAGAGCCTGTTATTTGCTTGCCACAGGCAGTTCCAGCTGTCCAGAACCCCACCTTCCACAATGGAAGGTGACTTTTGGACTCTGCAACTATATCCCCACTTTTCAATGACAGCAGCTGCTTCACACAATCTATTTGCATTTGGCACAGAAAGGGGTGAGAGTACAAGGAGACTCTCTTCCAAATTTGTAACTTTCAGCAGGGAGGAGCCATGTTGTGAGTCATGAAGGCCCAGATACTTGCTAGCATTTCTGCAGCACTGATCACCTGGATGGGTAGGGTGGGCATGGAATCATTGCCTTCATCCCTAGAGCTGCATGCTGTACCTTCTCCAAGAGGTGTGTGACTTCTGTATTCTTGTGCACTGCCCAAGATGACCCTGCAGGAGAGACCCTTGCTGAGAATTTCTTCATGGGGCACCATCAGAAACACACCTTCTGCTTTTCTTCCAGTGTGACTGAGGACGTGAGAGTACAGGCCATAATATTCTCTATGATTAAATCAGACTCATGATGACACTGCTATTCTCCGAGAAATGCACTTTGCAGTTAGCTTGCATTACGCTGTTGCTCCTTGATTTTGTTCGGGAGGATCCATGAGCCCTTCAGATTTCTGTAGGAGAAAATATGTACAGCTGTGATTTCAGGGGGAGCAATGACAAATTAACATGAGCCTTACAGTGCTTTCCATATTAAAAAAAAAATTGTATTAGCTCAAATTATAATAATGGAAAAATCTGGGCTACTTTCAGGCAGTTAAACTAAGCTTGTCTAAAGAAAGGCCTTGATGGTCTAAAAAATCTGAAGTTAGAGACAGTTATAAGCATTTAAGGGATTACAAAATAAAGAAGATAATATTCTCATTTCAACAAAATGTTAATAGGGGAAGATATTACTATGACCTATGCATTAATAAGCCTGCTATGAAATTGCAGAGATCTTCAGTTTCACTGTCAATGACGTTAAGGTGGTGTGACTGAATGGCAAATGAGGATATCTGAATTGTGCAGTTTCATGAGAGATTAGTAAGTAACATGACTTGTTAAGCATATATTCCTTGTCATTCTTTTTTAGCGGTCCGAAAGGTGTTTGTTTCAGGAATTCTTAATGAATTGTTCTTGAAAACTAAGTGTGACAGAGTGGGCTTTTATCTGTGTCAAACTGTGAACTCCATTTTATACTATATGCTGAACATGCCTCAATTTGCCCAACGGACCTTTATTATACTGAATTGTTGACAATGCCCTGCTCAGAAAAGGTGAGTGACATCCCTTTGAAGCGCTATCACTAAGAAGCCGTCAAGGCAACAATTTATGGCCATTGATTCTGGGTACACAGCAGCTAGGAGGCATAATTCCCATCTTGGGTAGAGATACTTGCACTAGCTCTGCTTGAGCTAGCACCTAAAAATAGCAGTGTGGTCACAGTGGCATGGGTGGCAGCTCAGGCTAGCTGCCCAAATGCAATCCCACCCAACCACCTAGGTACAGTCTTGGGTAGCTAGTCTGAGCTGCTACCTGTGTTGTTGCCATGATGCTGCTAGTTGTAGATGCTAGCTCACGCAGAACTAGTGCATGTATGTCCACCCAAGCTGGGAACTACAACTCCCAGCTTCTGTGTAAAGATATTCTTTGTCTCTTGGCTAGCAGCCCATCCCCATGGAGCGATGAGCTCTCTGCACTGGGGCCTTTGAGGTGGAGAAAGCATGCCTGAGAGAGGAAGCTGGAGCATCCCAGGGTAGCATGTAGCAAAGAGAAAGCACTTCAATTTAAGAGAGGGTGATGCTCTTAGTGGGAGGGCAACCATTTTCACATGTAAGAAGAACTGACTGGAGAGGGGAAGGAAGTGGGAGGGACTCTGCCCAGCCTGAAATGTTGACAAACCTCAGACTTGCAGAAGGCATGAATTCAGTTCTGGAGAGGGTATATCCTAGGACCTGTGGTTGTTTTAGAGACCAGTAACTCTCGACTACTTTAAGAGTAAAGTTCTTGTGGTTAAGAAATTCCTTTGCTAAGCCTGTGTCCCTTGCTTTTCTGACACAGTGTCCTTGAAATTCTTAAACTAGAAGCCAGAGTGCCCAGAACCTAGGAGAAGTTCTAGGGAAACATGTGTAAGTGATTGGGTGGTGGTGGAGCTTTGGAGGTCTGACACTGATTTCCAGGTCTAGGATGGTGGAGATGTCACTTGTTGCAAGAAAAGGGATGAGATGAGTTCTGGCTCCCAGGAGCAGGTCCTAAGTAGAGTTCATAGAATCATAGAATATCAGGATTGGAAGGGACCTCAGGAGGTCATCTAGTCCAACCCCCTGCTCAAAGCAGGACCAATCCCCAATTTTTGCCCTGATCCCTAAATGGCCCCCTCAAGGATTGAACTCACAACCCTGGGTTTAGCAGGCCAATACTCAAACCACTGAGCTATCCCTCCCCCCACTGAGCTATCCCTCCCCCCTCAGTTGGCTGAGCGTTCTTTGAAAGTTCATATGGTTTTGAGAAAAAGTTTCATCTCAAAGTGGAACAAAGTGTTAAAACCATTAAACTGTCATGGAAAGAGATTTAAAGAAATACTCAGTTTTGGGAGACCCAAACCAGATTTTTTTCAGTGTCCTAGCAGCCACTGCTGGAGAGGCAGAGAGCCTGGCCCTCTGCCTCCCTGCCAACCCCCCATCACAGGTGTGACATTATTGACATAAAATGTGACCGTATAGATAATTGTTGCAACCACTGTTATATATTTGCAGCAAATATTGTACAAAGGTTGTCACGTGAGGTGTCTATGAAAAGGTTATGATTTGCTGATTATGATTATGCTATCTATATATGTGTGTATCATTTTGTAGTTGAAGTTATAAATATTGACTATGTACATGTCTCTCAATGTGTTTTGATTCTAAGTAGCCTCAGTGAAGCATTTGGTCAGCTTCTTGAGAAGGGACTATTCTCAGTAAGTGCCTAAGCAAGAAACACTTAACTGACAATGAACTTTGGGAGACGCCAATCCACATCTGAGCTTTCCTGGGAATGTTCAGACTAACATGTAAACAATGGCGTCGGCCTGTAAATTGAGTCATGCATGGATATGTGACTTGCCCATGTGACTCCAGACTCCATCTTGTTGCTGTGATTTTTCACAGTAAGAACAAAGGGGTGTCCTTCCACAGGCAGAAAATATAAAAGGCCCTGTAAACCCCTCCATCTTGTCTTCAATCCTGCTTCTTGCCTCTGGAGGAACTTTGCTACAACTGAAGCTCTGAACAAAGGACTGAATGACCCATCCCAGCTGTGGATGTACTCCAGAGACTTGATTTGAACCTGCAGTTGATTCCATCACTGCTACAAGCCTGAACCAAGAACTTTGCAATTTCTGTATGTAATTGATTCCATTTAACCAGTTTTAGCTCTCATCTATATTTCTTTCTTTTTATGAATAAACCTTTAGATTTTAGATTCTAAAGGATTGGCAACAGTGTGATTTGTGGGTAAGATCTATGGGGTATATAGACCTGGGTCTGGGGCTTGGTCCTTTGGGATCGGGAGAACCTTTTTTCTTTTACTGGGGTATTGGTTTTCATAACCATTCATCTCCACAACAAGTGGCACTGGTGGCGATACTGGGAAACTGGAGTGTCTAAGGGAATTACTTGGATGACTTATGATTAGCCAGTGGGTAAAACCAAAGTCCTCTCTGTCTGGCTGGTTTGGTGTGCCTTAGAGGTGGAGAACCACCAGCCTAGGGCTCTGACTGCCCTGCTCTAAGCAATTTGTCCTGAATTGATACTCTCAGAAGTGTCCCACCAGAAGCCAGCATCATTACAACAGGGAACCAGAGAGTCGCTGCCAGAATGATGGGGAGGCAGAGGGGTAGAATGCCCTGGCTTTGTGCCTCTTCATCCTCAGAGCTGGGAAGGTATTTGATGAAAGTTTCATTGAATCTGTACTAGATTCCACAAAAAGTTTCATTCATCTGAAGCTGCATTTTCTGACAAAAATAAGTTTCTTCTGAAAATTTCTGACCAATTCTAGTCCTCAGGCCTAGAGCTAGACACAGTGACTATTCTCATCCTGGATCCAGCTGGGTTGGAAACATATTATACCCAGCAATTGGGTCCACTTGCAACAGACTGGTGACAGTATGGAGGTGTACTAGACCAGGCTGTAACACCAAACTAATTTTGCATATATTGATAAAGCCATGGCTATAATGCAGATATACTCAAATGCTGAAATCTGTTCAATGGATAAGTATATAAGATTTTTCTAAGTTTCCTGGAGGTTTCATTCCCTCGGTATTTGAAATGCCCATGAGCAATTTCATATACTCCTGTTCCCAAATGGGAGCTGTGCTCAAGAAATTCCATTTACCTATTTGTCCCTGAGTCTGCCAATCAGCTTTGTATTATTAGAGCTGTACAAATAATGGATATTTTTGCTTTGCTGACAATACTGAAAAGTTGAAAAAAGATGGCTTTGGGTCAAACAGAACACTTCATTTTGAAAAAAAGAAGGATATATTTTGTTTGACCATTTTGAAATACTTTTATAATAAAATGAAAATAAATTTTGAAACAAGGCTGTTTAGATCAAAATCTATTCATTTCTGAAAATGTCAAAACACGTTTAGACTTTTTCTGATTTTGTTTTGTTTTGGTTTTTTGGCTGAAGCAATTTGCAAATTTATATCCATTTCACCAAAACTATTTCAGCGTTGATGAATCTGTATTGGTGTGTATGAAACATTTCTCTTCGCTCTTCTTATAGCAGAAGCAGCATCAACAGCTATAATCTAGCTTGTAAAAAAATTGCTATTATAACATTCTCTTGTAGCCCATAACTTTTGTGGTACAACCACTGTTAGGGCTTGGTGTGTTGTTGGTTTTTTTGTTTGTTTGTTTTTCCCTGAGCTTGGTCTGTCCAAATTGCCTCACAGTGGGCCAGAAAATTTAATTGGGAATGTTTCTGAAATTGTAATTATTCTGCTTGGAGGAGCACAGAGTACTAAACAAATGAGAACAACAATGCTTTGCACAATTCTAGTCTGCCTTCCACCTGAGTTAGAAGAGGGAGCTGCACAACTTTGGTAAAAACAAAATGGAGCTTCCCCTGCTCCTTCCTTAGTTGGGTAAGCAGTGCTTCTTCCCCACCTCTTCCTTTGCTCCCCAACCTATTTCAAACTGACCATTCTGAGCCAGCTTGGGGTGGGAGATTTCTAAGGTATAAGAGGAGGAAGAACAGAAGAGAATAATAGGGAGGATGGAAGGAAGTGTTTGACACAGACAAGTTCTGTAGAGACAGAAGCTGATTATAAAAGAAAATGAGAACCTAGAGTAGCTGAGGCACAAGCTCACTGTGCCCTCTGTGCAAAGACTTGCTGGGATTAAGGCCGCTTAAAGCCTCTGGTTGTAGCTGAGAAACTACCACACTAGTTTTAAGGCTTTCAGAATACCAGAAGGAGAGGAAATACAAACTGAGTTGGTGTGTGATCTTATAGTTTTCTTGATACAAATTCCCTGCTGTACGAGGGCAAAGGGTACCTAAAACTTTACTGAAGTGAGCCTTCATTGCTCAGAGAGCTACGAAATCTTATTCAGCACCTTTGTGTGGTAACAAGGGCACTTTCATGCCCTGTGGTTTTGCAGTTTGCATAGCTAGGCTCTAAAGCATGAGATCTATTAAAATATTAAAAATATGAATTATGAATCGAATTTCATTACAACAAGATAAAAGAACGTTTGGGCACTTTTCCACATTAAGGTGCAATCAAGGCTTAAAACCTTCCAATGCTTCAGTGTCATTTAAAAATGAAATAAGTCCCATTTGTCACTGAAGTCACAATGTGCATATTGTGACAGGGCAAGGCCAGATGGCTATAGAAAAGTAGTGGGAGATAGATATATTAGCTCCAGGCTAAACAAATCCCTGGTACCAGGTTAAGTGAAATGGAAGCTGCTCCAGGTCAATTAAGACACCTGGGGCCAATTAAGAACTTTCCAGAAGGCAGGGAGAAGGCTAGGTTGATTGGGACACCTGAAGCCAATCAGGGGCTGGCTGAAACTAGTTAAAAGCCTCCCAGTTAGTCAGGTGGGTGTGCATGTCAGGAGCTGTGGGAGGAAGTTGTGCTGTTGGAGAGGCTGAGTAGTACACACCATATCAGGCACAAGGAAGGAGGCCCTGAGGTAAGGGTGAAGTGGAGCTTGAGGAAGTGAGGGCTGCTGTGGGGGAAGTAGCCCAGGGAGTTGTACATGTCATGTTTCTAAAAGGTCAGCTACCATAGCTGATACTATTAGGTTTCCTGGGCTGGAGCCCGGCGTAGAGGGTGGGCCTGGGCTCCCCCCCACACCTTTGACCCCTGATTAATCACTGAGAGTGGGAGACAACAGAGACTGTGCAAGGAAGGATAATTTCTCCTCACCTCCCTTGCTGGCTTATGATGAAAATGGCTCAGTAGACCGTGACCCTTGTCTCTAGAGAAAGAAGGGTTATGTGGAGAGTCACAGAGAGCCTCTGAGGCTAACGAAATCTGCCAGGAAATGCGGGACCCACGGAGGCAAGGACATAGCTTTGTCACAATATCCTCTGGGAAATGTCATGTTTTGCCATGATTACTAATCTTTTTTGTTTGGCAGTTCAGAGCTGTCTATGACAAAAGTGTCCTAGTAACTTTTTTTGCATAAAAAAGTAGCACAAAGCTTTAGAAGTGAAGTGACAATCAGCTCACTCTTCTTGGGCCTGCATAAGTTTGAATAGGGAGTAGATGGATGGCTTCATGTATTTATTAAAAAAAAAAATCTAAACTGAAAAATAACAAACAGAACCCCACATGTTTAACACCAAAAATAATCTTTAAAATATTTTTGAATAAACATAGCAGGCACTGCATGGTAACTGTGTGGTTAGGCGGGATATCTATATCCAAGCATCTGCACTTCATAAGAATTCCTAAAAACTTCAGGACCCAATCCTGCAATGAACTGTACATGGGTAGACCCCTATGCACTTGTGAAGTTTTGTGGGTTCAGGATCCAGCCATGTGGAGCTCATTGTAGGATCAGGGCTTCAATGTTACAGTTTGGAGATTGATTTTTATTTGCAAGACATTATCTAAAATGTATGTTTGGTGCCCAAGTACTCTTTTAAATCAATAGTTCATATCTTGTCTTGTTATTTCTTGTAACTAATACATATTGGGAGTAAAGGTGAGGAACTCCTCTGTCAAGGTTCCCTCCCCACTCTGAACTCTGGGGTACAGATGTGGGGACCCACATGAAAGACTCCCTAAACTTATTTCTACCAGCTTAGGTTAAAAACTTCCCCAAGGCACAAGTCCTTCCTTGTCCTTGGATGGGTACTGCTGCCACCACCAAGTGAGTTAGACAAAGATTCAGGAAAAGGACCACTTGGAGTTCCTGTTTCCCTAAAATATCCCCCCAAGTCCCTTAACCCCCTTTCCTGGGGAGGTTTGAGAATAATCTACCAACCAAATAGGTAAACCAGGTGAGCACAGACCAGCCCCTTGGGTTTTTAGGATACTAAAAACCAATCAGATTATTAAAAAACAGAACTTTATTATAAAGAAAAAAAAAGTAAAAGAATCACCTCTGTAAAATCAGGATGGAAGGTAATTTTACAGGGTAATAAGATTTAAAACATAGAGGATTCCCCTCTAGGCAAAACTTCAAAGTTACAAAAAACAGGGATAAACCTCCCTCTTAGCACAGGGAAAATTCACAAGCTAAAACAAAAGATTGTTTAACGCATTTCCTTGCTATTTCTTACTATTTCTGTAAGTTTAGCTGTATCATTCATAGGAGCTAGATTACTTGCTTGGTCTCTCTCTTTGTTTCCAGAGAGAACACCCAAGCCCAAAACAAAAACCTTCCCCCACAGATTTGAAAGTATCTTTTCCCCTTATTGGTCCTTTTGGTCAGGTGCCAACCAGGTTATCTGAGCTTCTTAACCCTTTTCAGGTAAAGGAGGGATTTTATGCTACCCTTAGGTGTAGGTTTATGACGTGATCTTTAAAAGGCTTTTAAATGAGGTCATTAAAATCAAAATATAGCAACATTATTTTAGTGACCTTTCAAGAGCTACCTTCTCCTCTCCCCAAATCATGTACTCTGCCTCTGTTTCTCTTCCAGCACTAGTCTATATTCTTATGCTGAACAGCCAGATGCTAACATTGCTAGATAGAGAATATGCTGTTGAGATAAGGAGAATTTGTGTCCGCCTACCCCTAGGGCCCATTAAAAAGGTACTCTTAAAAACTCGTCATTTATCACTTACTGGGATTTGTTGGTCTACCCAGCATGTAAAATGGGGAATTACCACAAATATTGAATATTAAATGTAGTTTTTTTCAGGATGCCCACTATAGTTACAGTCAGAGAAATAACCTCTGTTACTTAGTGAGATTAAACTACAAACACATTTATTTATCCATTTTTCTCTCTTTCAACACTTCATGCAACTCAGTTGAAATATAGCTAATGGTTCCATCCCAGCTGTAAGGCTTTGTGGGATTAGAACCCAAGTCTGTAGAACTTGGGCCACCTGATGTGCCCATCTCACCACCAGAAGGGTATGCAATGCTATAGGCAAGAAGCACTGTGAAAATTAGGTGCCGCAGGAAGTAATGCCCAAATAGTCTAGAGTGACAGCACCCTGCAACCCACTTATAGGCCAAGCTCACTATTTAACCCAGGAGGGTGGCCCAGGGTGTTGTCTGGGCAACTACATAGACTTCTGGACTGCTGTGACTGCAGACTGCACCTTGCTTCTGATCTCCAGTCTCTGACCCCAGCCAGACTCTGATCTTGTCTCTTGATTGTAGCCTGGTACTACCTCTGGTCTCTGACCTTGGCCTGACTCTTGCTTATTAATCCTGGCTCTAGTGATTACTCTGATCCTTGCTCACTGATCACTGCCATATGGCCGTCCTGGACTGGTGGACACCAGCCCAGCTGGACCACTAGGCCAGATTGCCTACAGCACAGTCCCTTACAGCAATGCAGTCGATGCTGTTTTAAGAAAGTGATATAAGATGGGGATTGCAATATGGTCAACTTGAAAATCACATTCTGATCCAAAATGGTGTTCCTATAGTAGTTATAAGTAGTACCTAAGTATATTGTAACTGAAAGAACTTAGAGAAAATATTTACTATTTTTTTTTCTTTCAGTAGGCTCAGGATTTGCAAATATGTGACTGCAGTTTGTATATTGCTTGTATTATAGTAGCACGTAGAAGCCTCCACCATGATCAGGGCCCTATTGTACAAACACACATTGATGTGGACATGTAACAAATGACACTGACATCATTCATGAAAAAAATTGGAGTTTCTGATATGACCTGAGACCTCTTGATATTTTTTGTGTGAAAAAACAGGCTGAGAGAGAAAGAGACCAACCCATCTCAAAATAATGATTAACCCAGCAGTTAGTACAGCCACTGAAGATCTGAGGATTGCTCTGAATTGGACGGAGCTGGGACTAGGGTTGCCAATTTTGGTTGGATGCATTCCTGGAGGTTTTTGTCACATGACAATCTTTAATTAAAGAGTCCTTCCTTTAATGCCTGGAAACTCCCAGATAATCCTGGAGGGTTGGCAAATTTAGCTGGGACTTGAAGAAATGTCTCCTATCTCCCAGCTGAATGCTCTAGCCACAGGGCTATCAGCCTCTTGAGGATCTCACCTGAGAAATCTTCCACATGAAAGTTTCAACTTTCAATAGTTGTCTATAAAATTTGGGTTTTGACAATTGGCATTGTCTGATTGAAAAAATGTTGTGATAAAAATTTCCAACTAGCTGTATTCTACAATGCCGAATTTATTAGCTCGGATCCCCTAGGACTTTCAGTGCCTTCTGCTAACATAAACCTTGGTGCATTTTTTTCTGTGGAAGCAAGTCTGCCCGGGGTTAAAGTGAGAAATAGATGATGCATCTTACAACAGTTACAGCTGTTCCCTAGTGGTAACAATCATCTGCCCTCCTTCTCAGCAACAGTGGGCCCTGGTGGTAATTTAATACCTGTGTGAGACAGCTTTAGTAAAATCTCCCATCCTTTCCATTATAGCCACTCCAATTGATAATAGGTACATTTTAAATGAGTTAAGGCCAAATGCTGTCTTCAATTGCATGTGTGCAGTACCCACTAATATTAATGGGAAGTGTGTATGTGTGGTCAGAAGATGGCAGAATCTGATCCATCATCCTTATATTGGTCCTCATTGAGGACTAAGAGGTATTTCTGGAATATAGAGAAATAACATATTCTAGGCTGTGACTACCACAATGTTTCTAAATTCTCATCAGATCTAAATATTTTAAAGGTTGAGAGTAGCAGCTGTGTTAGTCTGTATTTCCAAAAAGAAAAGGAGTACTTGTGGCACCTTAGAGACTAACAAATTTATTTGAGCATAAGCTCACTTCATCGGATGTCCTTTTCCAAAATGAAGCATCCTCTTATCAAATAGATAAGGAAATTGCCAAGGAAACCCAAATGAACATCATTCTTAATCACTGTGGAGCAATTAGACCTTAGTTTTGACTGATAATGCAAATTTCTTATATGTTGCCATTTAGTTTTAATCAAAGCACCATCATATCATAAATGTTAATTAGAATGCAGATTTCTACTCAACCTTGTTTAGAAGGAGAGATGCATCAATAAAAATAGTGTCATGGATACATGAACAGGTTAGTAGAATAAAACATAATTTATCTGAATGATGAATATTCCTGTTCTGAAAGCATCTTTGCTGAAGGCAAAGCTTTTTAATATATCTTAAAATTCAATTTTGGGCACAGAAGGAAACTATTCACTAGAGAGAGTGAGAGACAGAAGCTGTCTGAAATATAAGGATTATTCTGCTGTGATGAAATAAACATTATTGATATCTTTCAGTAAGTAAGGGCTTCCTAGTGTGTTCAATCTCAGATACTATACTTAAAGCCAGTGGCACATACAGTTACCTGGTGTACATTGACATTGCTCTGATTTCCAAGGAGCTCCACTGATTTACTGCTGAGGTCTGGCACAATTTATTTGGAAATATACTGTGGATAAATTAAAAAAATAATAGGGCTGTCAAGCGATTAAAAATTAATTGCAATTAATCACTCTATTAAACAATAATAGAATACCATTCATTTAAATATTTTTGGATGTTTTCTACATTTACAAATATATTGATTTCTGTTACAACACAGAATACAAACTGTACAGTGCTCACTTTATATTTATTTTTATTACAAATATTTGCACTGTAAAAATAAAAATAGTATTTTTCAATTCACCTAATACAAGTACTGTAGTGCAATTTCTTTGTCATGAAAGTTGAACTTACAAATGTAGAATTATGTCCAAAAAATTCTGCATTCAAAAATAAAACAATGTAAAACTTTAGAGCCTACAAGTCCACTCAGTCCTACTTCTTGTTCAGCCAATTGCTAAGACAAACAAGTTTGTTTACATTTGCAGAATGCTGTTTGCTTCTTGTTTACAATGTCACCTGAAAGTAAGAACAGGTGTTTGCATGGCACTGTTGTAGCCAACATCGCAAGATATATACAACAGTGCCATGCAAATGCCTATTCTCACTTTCAGATGACATTGTAATTAAGACGTGGGCAGCATTATCTCCCATAAATGTAAACAAACTTTTTTTTTTAGCGATTGGCTGAACAAGAAGTAGGACTGAGTGGACTTGTAGGCTCTAAAGTTTTACATTGTTTTGTTTTAGAGTGCAGTTAGGTAACAAAAAATACATTTGTAAGTTGCACTTTCATGATAAAGAGATTGCATTACAGGACTTGTATGAGGTGAATTGAAAAATACTATTTCTTTTGTTTATCATTTTTACAGTGCAAATATTTGTAATAAAAATAATATAAAGTAAGCACTGTACTCTTTGTATTCTGTGTTGTAATTGAAATAGATATATTTGAAAATGTAGAAAAACATCAAAAATATTTAATAAATTTCAATTTGTATTCTATTGTTTAACAGTGCGATTAATAGCAATTAATTTTTAATAGAGATTAATTTTTTTAGTTAATCGCGTGAGTTAACTGCGATTAATAGACAGCTCTAAAAAATACTGCTTAAAGTGGATGAGATACCAGCTGATAGAATCCAGGAAACTTGAAGTTTAATATGTTTCAGAGTAACAGCCATGTTAGTCTGTATTCGCAAAAAGAAAAGGAATACTTGTGGCACCTTAGAGACTAACCAATTTATTTGAGCATAAGCTTTCATGAGCTACAGCTCACTTCATCAGATGCATACTGTGGAAAGTACAGAAGATCTTTTTATACACACAAACCATGGAAAAAATGGGGGGAGAGAAAACCTTTTGTAGTGGTAAACACCCATTTTTTCATGGTTTGTGTGTATAAAAAGATCTTCTGTACTTTCCACAGTATGCATCTGATGAAGTGAGCTGTAGCTCATGAAAGCTTATGCTCAAATAAATTGATTAGTCTCTAAGGTGCCACAAGTACTCCTTTTCTTTTTGAAGTTTAATATGGTGATCTGAGTTGGATTGACTATAAGAACAAAAGGTAAATATTATTAATTAAAATGTAAATAATGAAAAATTATCACTCATTATCTTAATTATGAAACAAATATAAGTTCCCAAATCTATGTATGTTCTACCGGAGATGCTTTATTCAGTCCTAATCCTGAAGTCCTTATTCAGATAAAACATCCATTGGCTTTCATGGGAGTTTTGTCTGAGTTGGAAGTTCGTGCCCTCTATATCATATGTCCAAGTGCATAGCTCAATGCCCTTTTCTTCCACAGATCTGTACTGATAAATCTAACTGTTCAAGGAGTTTGTATCATTATGCTTTTGACTAACCAGATACCATCCTTAATCCATATTGTCCCTATGCACATACATAGTGCTCTCTTTAAGCATTCTTGTTTCTGGTTTCTGTCACATGTTGGTTACTTAGGAGCTGATAGCAGTAGCTACGTGTGCTTCTGACTGGCTGATCAAAGCTGTTAGATGGTTTAACTTGACTGCTGCTCATCACACCGATCATAATCAGTACCTTGTGCTCCCCCACCTATTGTCTCATTGTCCACTCAGGGTACATCTATACTGCAGCTAGAGGTGTAATTTCCAACTCCGGTAAATGTATGCCATTCTGAGTACAATCCCATCTGAGACCCTAGGTATGTACTCGAATATCCAGTCCATCCTACTACCCAGGCCACCATAGCCACACTGATATTTTTAGCACACTAGCTTGATCAAAACCAGTGGATGAGCTGGAAATTACACCTTAAGATACAGTGTAGGTTGTAGAATAGCTTGAAAACTATTTGCGGAAGGAAGCTTCTCTTTGTTATACTGACACAGTTCCCATCTCAGTGGGGTTGGAGTCTTTAGGTGTTCCTGCAATGCAAATAGTAAATAATAAATCATTAATCTTTTATTCTCTTGCCAGTTGAAGTTTTGTATTAGCTATGTTATTTGTAGACCAACTTTGACTGATACACATTTAAGTTTTTGTGCATAAATCCAGTGCAGAATGAATTTCCTAGTTGGTGTTTTTGTGGGGCCATCTTAATAACTGACTTGCTGGTAGCCCGATTCCAAGACAAGTATGACTGGTGCTTTAAAACATTCCAAAGTTGTGACAAGGCAACAGCCTCTAAGAATATTATAAGTACAAGAAACCTTTAAAAGATATACTGCTGTATTTTCTGGTGGCAGAGTTCAACTCTTCTCCCCTGTAGACTGGTGGCAGGTGCAGGTGGGAGTCCCTTAATGCTAATGCAATTTTCAGTAACAAAACATATTAGGAGATTTCAACTCTTGGCATCATAGAGTTAAATATCTCTTTCCTAAATCCCACATATAACAAATTACTGGGTGTGTATACAGCATATGGAATGGTTGACTAAGTCCCAGTGTGTGCTGCTTTGCATTCCCTGTAATGTCACTCATTATTCTATTTGACTTTAGTTGTGTTCTCAGATTGATACATTAAAGATTAATGATGCACTTATGCTAAATCAAGAAGTTAGATACAAAGATATAAAGGAGTAGATGGTGTAGCAATTAAGGCTTTTGTCTTTCACATCTGGGAAATTGTGGCCTGAGATATGTAAGTGAAATGCATTCTAGAAGTCTCTGTTTATTCCCTGATAGATGTTCTGAGCTTAGTAAATTCTAGGGTCAGTTGCTCTGTTTGTCTGTCTGTAAAAACATTTGGAAATCTTATTCAATTTATTCCAGTGGGATATGTCAATGATGAATTTAATAATGTTCATAATCAATAAAGACTGATGCACAAATGGCAGGATTATTCAGATAATAGATTTTCAAATACATTTCATACCAGAACAGTAGTTTCCAGGGTATCGATACATAAATATTTTTGTTTCAAATGTAGAAAATGAATAAAGTAGCTTTAGCTGCACAATAATTTATTAGGATAGTCAACTGAGTTTCTTAAATGAATTTCAAAACTTAGCACCCTTGAAGTTCTAACTCAGGCAAAACTAATCGCTATGGCAACGGAAAGACTTTGCCTGAGAAGGACTTCAAAACCGAGTCTACTCCATTTATTAATGTTAACGTGGTTTTTGAAATTCTGAGGACAGCCAATACAGACATATCAACTTTTTTTCTGTTATCGCCAATAGGCCAAGACAGTAATAAATTGTGATGTGTGCAGATAATTTAATACTAATTGATCAGATAGTTGCAGAACATATATGGCTTTTCCCCTGAGGAATGTTCTTTGTCTGGAGAATTAGTTTAGATTGAGCTAATTCAATAACAAAATGATAGAAAAAGAAATAAGTTCATGTACTATAAGGAACATGACGATTTTTTGGTGGACTACTATGATATGCAGCATTCATTATAATATGTTAGTTAATTATTCATGTGAAATAGAGTACTCTAGTGGTAAAAAGGTCACCATAAATATCTGAACGATAAGCATCAGTTGCATAGACCCATTTTACCAATTTTTGACATGTTTAGTACACACTAATTTATGGATTTGAAAAAGTATAGATCTTTTATTGTTGAGATGCTTCCCTATGATCTATCCTTCCTTTATCCTTTTTTATTGTAAAAACAATGTCTTAACTGTTTTCCTGAAAAATACACAGATTCTTCCTATTGACTGGTACTGATAGCATACTTGGTCCTATACAAAACACTTGTATGGTTTCTTTCTTTTGGAGCTTACAGTTTAAGTGGAAAGGCATAAGAATTAACATACGAAGTTGGACCAGTGGCCCATCTAGTCCAGTATCTATTCCCCAGCACTGGCCAGGACCTGTAGTTCAGAAGGGGATGTAAAATCCCTATAGTGGACAGATACATAATATTACATGGCTATGGAAGAAGCTTCTTCCTACCGCCAGGCTCTTAAATATTTGCTTATGTCTTCAAACATGTGGATCGACATGACTTATACTAGTATAACTGCAGATAGTGTTATTGTTCCTATCTAACCTAATCCACCTATGGAATTTCTAAGGTGCCTATGAGTAAGGCTGCGAGTCTGTCATGGAAGTCACGGATTTCGTCCATGATTTTGGTCCCCCTCCTTCCTGCAACAGTGGCAGTCCTGGTCTGCCCCCCCCCCCCCCAGCAGTGGTGGGAATCCTAGGTCACCACCTGCCAGCAACCAGCATGGTGGTCCCAGGCCACCCCCTGCCAGAGAGGCTGCTGCGGTCCCGGGCCACCCCACACAGCACCAGTGGGCACCCTGGAGCCCCCCACCCCTAGCAGCAGTGGGTGCACCAGCAGGTGCCTGGGACCCCCCACCCAAAGCGCCAGAGGGAACCCCAGAGCCTCCCCTCCAGAGCAGCAGCTGCACCTCTAGAGCCCCCCAGAACAGCAAAGATTTAGTCAGGGGTATATAGTACAAGTCATGGATAGGTCACAGGGCCGTGAATTTGTTTATTACCGCGACCTGTCATGACTTTTACTAAAAATGCCCATGACTAAATCTTAGCCTTACCTGTGATTTATTTATGTACATATAAGTAAGTATGTTATTCTTTTTGAATCACTTTGCTTCATATGGGAGTGAGTGCCATTGATTAGCTGTACACTGAGTGTTTTGTTTTGTTTTAAATGTTTCCTAATATCAGTTGTAAACTTCTTGATTTTTTTAACTGCATTGGGTGTTCCCATTTTCTTGTATTTTAGGAAAGGTTTTACAGGGCAGCCTATTGTTCATTTTAAAGCCCAAGAGAAATAGCCTTTAACACGAGAGCAGCTCAGTGCTGATGATAGTTATTAGAGACCTGATCTTGTTCATGACTCTGCTCCCATTCATGTTTTATCGTTGACTTGAATGAGATTATTTGAGGTAGGAGCAGGTACTCCAACAGTATCTAACTGTGAGCAGAAATGGCCATTGATTATACTTAAGTAGAGTTAGAACAATGCTAGGTAACCCTTGTTGGTGACTAACAAAACATTGCTGCATCAGAGTGTCATGTGAAGGATGTGACCGCAACCCTTCATAGAAAGCAAGCATGTCTCATCTAGTGCAGCCTGAGAGAGAGAGAAAGGCCCCTGATGCTGTTCACTTACCCATAGTAGTGATTAGAGGTGACTGGTAAATGGAATAATTTTTTTGTGAAAATGTGCATGAAAAATGGTGGTTCTGTTTTTGACAAAGTTTAGAAATTTTCAGTCTGTTTACTGGCAACATAAAAGATGTTTCGTTTCAACTATTGTACAGTCCAGAGCTGTGTATTGTAGGGGGGAAATATTGTACAGCAGCTTTGAAAAAAAAAAGAAGAATTTTCATTTTGGCTGCAACATTCCTATTTTTATATATTGCTTAAATATTCAAAAGTGAATAGCAATTTTGGGAGGCCAGCTTGAGATGTTTAGATAAGTTAAGTGTCTTCAAATCACAAGGGCCTGAAGAAATGCATCCTAGAATACACAAGGAGCTGACTGAGGAGATATCTGAGCCATTAGAAATTATCTCTGAAAAGTCATGGAAGCCAGGAGACATTCCAGAAGACTGGAAAAGGGCAAGTATAGTGCCCATCTATAAAAAGGGTAATAAGGACCACCCAGGGAATTACAGACCAGTCAGCTTAACTTCTGTATCCAGAAAGATAATGGAGCAAATAATTAAGAAATCAATTTGCAAACACCTAGAAGATAATAAGGTGATAAATAACAGTCAGCAAGAAGAAATCGTGTCATACCAACCTGATTCTTTCTTTGACAGGATAACAAGCCTTGTGGATCGGGGGGAAGTGGTAGATGTGGTATATCTTGACTTTAGTAAGACTTTTGATACTGTCTCGCATGACTTCTCATAAACAAACTAGGGAAATACAACCTCAATGGAGCTACTATAAGATGGGTGCATAACTAATTGGAAAATTGTTCCCAGAGAGTAGTTATCAGTTGTTTACAGTCATGCTGGAAGGGCATAATGAGTGGGGTCCCACAGGGATAGGTTCTGAGTCTGGTTCTGTTCAATATCTTCATTGAGGATTTAGATAATGACATAGAGAGTAAACTTATAAAGTTTGCAGACGATACCAAGCTGGGAGGGGTTGCAAGTGCTTTGGAGGATAGGCTTAAAATTCCAAATGATCTGGACAAACTGGAGAAATGGTCTGAAGTAAATAGGATGAAATTCAATAAGGACAAATGCAAAGTACTCCACTTAGGAAGGAATAATCAGTTGCACACATACAACATGGGAAATGACTGCCTAGGAAGGAGTACTGTGGAAAGGGATCTGGGAGTCATAATGGACCACAAGTTAAATATGAGTCAACAGTGTAATGGTGTTGCAAAAGGAGTGAACATCATTCTAGGATGTATTAGCAGGAGTGTTGTAAGCAAGACACTAGAAGTTATTCTTCTGCTCTACTCTGCACTGATTAAGCCTCAACTGGAGTATTGTGTCCAGTTTTGGGCACCACAGTTCAGGAAGGATGTGGACAAATTGGAGAAAGTCCAGAGAAAAGCAACAAAAATTATTAAAGGTCTAGCAAACATGACCTATGAGGGAAGATTGAAAAAATTGGGTTTATTTAGTCTGGAGAAGAGAAGACTGAGAGGGGACATGTTAACAGTGTTCAAGTCCATGAAAGGTTGTTACAAGGAGGAGGGAGAAAAATTGTTCTTCTTAACCTCTGAGGATAGGACAAGAAGCAATGGGCTTAAATTGCAGCAAGGGTGGTTTAGGTTGGACATTAGGAAAGACTTCCTAACTGTCAGGGTGGTTAAGCACTGGAATAAATTGCCTAGGGAGGTTGTACAATCTCTATCATTGGGGATTTTTAAGAGCAGGTTAAACAAATACCTGTCAGGAATAGTGTCGATAACACTTAGTCTTGCCTTGAGAGCAGGGGACTGGACTATATGGCCTTTCGAGGTCCCTTCCAGTTCTATGATCCTATGTGTGTAGGCCCACTGAAGTCAATTAAATGTCTTATTAAAATGACCACAATTTGATCCTAAATATTAAGGACAGTTTTAAGAAGAGCTTGGCAAGATTTTTCAGAAAAATAGTTTATTCACCGAAATATGCAGTTTCAGATCAAGAAAAATAATTTGTGAATACAGGTTAATTTGGTAAATAGTTTCAGCCAAAAAAAGGGTTTATTTGCAACATTTCAAAACACTTCAACATTTTGTTTTGGAATTTAGCCTATCTAATTTTTGAAAAAGTGTGCAAATCAGCAGAACATAAAATATTTCGCAACAAATGTCATGTTTAGTTTGACCTGAAACTTTTTTTTTTTGGTTTTTCATTTGGCAGCAAACTGAAAAATTCCCATTTTAGGTCAACCAGAAAATTAGGGTTTTTCCCCCAATTTCTCCCACATGCCCTTGAGCTCAGCCACTGAAATGAAAACTCAAGTATTTGTACAGATCTAATCTTAAGGTTATTTGTCAGGCAAAATTCCCATTGAAGTCAGTGAAAGTTTTGCCTCAGGAAGGGCTTATGAAAGGCTTCACTCTTATACCCAATATTATTTAGGAGAAATGCATTTCAGACACACTATAATTTGTATTAATAAAGGGATTATCTTAAGCAAAGACCTTTTTTTAATGGGGGGAAGGAGGGGAAATCCTGGTTTGGTTTAACATCCTGCCCCACAGAGTACAAAAACAAATAGGAAAGAAGAAAATTAGTCGTCGAATTGCAGTTTCCTGGGAGATTTGTAAGAAATAATGCAATTGCATCATGTATTTGAAGTATTGTATATTGGCAGACTCTCTAAACTGGATGAGGATTATGTACTAGACACTTTAGTGTCATACACCATTTGTCTTACAGTGGTAGAAAGAGGGACATGTGATCAAGTGGGGGGGTTACTGTTTATTAATGTGGTTAGGAGAAAAAAAATCTTATTAGGAACCACACTATTCCTTTTAGTCAGAAGGACTGTGACAGAAGCTAAGATAGTCAGCAGGGACTGGATTTAGTCTCATGTCTTTTGATGTGAAGGAGTTCTTTTGAAAAGGGGGATAAGCATTAATCTTTTCTGGCAAGTTTGTATGACAGAGTTGGTACCTGAAAACTAAAGTGAGACCAGATGATTATTTGGGAATGGGGACTGCTCACTGGCAAGGTTAATTGAGTGTTTAAAAAAATCACATTAATGTTGTGGCTTGCATAATTAAATTATGAAAACTTGTTAATTGTGTTGTAAATAAAATCCCAGCCTTTGTTTTCAAACTAATTATCTAGCTGTGTGGTGAGTCAGAGGAGGAGCATGTGGCAGCTTTCAAATATTAAGACTCTTTTCCAGACAGACTGAGTTAGGAAGAGCCGTTAAAAGAAGCCGTCCCATTCTCTGCATAGTTGACAATAAGAGAGATGACTAGCATGTGCTAAAGAACAGGTAAAGGCTAGCTTGGGTGGGTTGGCAATGCAGAAGATAAAGAGGAAATAGAAAGGGATGGATTAGAAAACAGGTGGTCTACAGGAGTGATAAAGAATTCCCTCCTCAGTCATGTTGTGCTATTTGAATTTGAAAGGAAAGCTGCAACTTTATGATGTGTATTGGTATCTGTCATTTGTTTGAGTTAATGGGATTATAACATTTATATCTAGAAAGCATATCTCCTATTTATGTTGATTTATAGCTCTCTAGAAGACATGAAGTTCAGTGCAGGAAGTTCTTACTCAGGTATGACTCCTAGTGCTGATGGATTTTTGCCCAGCTGAAGACTGAGTAAAGACTTGAGGATCAGGCACATAAACAGAAACAATGGGCTCTTTAAAGTTTCCTTCCTGTGTTTGGTGGGTTGAAATCAAATCTGTGGGGAAGACCAGAGCTAGTCACTTCTATGGAGGGAAATATTTAAGGGGTATTCAATCAGACTTGTCAGCATATATGTACAATGGACTGGATTTGGTCAGTGACTTGCATCCCTGATATGACTTCCCCTCCACCATTCCAAATCCTAAATCCTAAATCCAAATGCTAAATCCTCAGATCCCTGTAATAAGCCCCACATGACTCAAGACTTTCAAAACCTATCACTCCCTATGGACAAAGCATGTTCACATATTCCTCTCTGCTTGTAGCTGCCAAACGTTCCTGCACCCTTTCCCAAAATGACCTCCAATTGCCTCTGACTGTGGTCGCTCTCCTAATCCCACTCCTCACATAATGTGGAAAAAATATGTTCCAGTTTTGTTACTTTATCTCCATGTTGTCGAAAAGATGTCTCATGTGGTGACTTTGAGAATCTGTTCATCATATGTAAATGTGTCGAATGGACTAATCAGGACTATACAGAACAAATATAAGTATAGCTACCTGAATATATGTAGTAACAGCTTTTAAGTATAATTTTTGTCTATATGTAAAGAATAAAACATATACTTTCAATCTAGACAATGTTTTGGAAAAAAAACTGAGCAAGGAAAACAACAGTACAAACAACAAATACTCTGCTTTCTCTGTTATGGGGATTTTGACTCTCTCTGTCCTAGAATACTTTCACCGCCCTGGAAATGCATCAGGTAGACGTCTTACACTTAAAGGTGCAGTGCATTGAAAATAAAGAATCATTACAATATACTGAAAACTATTGGTTGCATTTACAGCAGTAGTTCCCAACCCTTGTGAATCTTGAATATTAATTTACATAATTATTTAAAATAAAAACAAATGCACAAAAAAGTATTTGTTTATATATTGCTAAATTTATAGATAAATAGAAATTGTTTGATGTCAAGCGTTCACTGGCATTAAAAGTCGAAGGTTGCTCAGCCCTGATTTAGAGTTTTCAGGTAGAATATGCTTTCCACTACAAGGCTGTTCAAATAGATAAGTATTGAGCAACAGCAAGTTAGAAATCTGTGTCGCTCATTTTAACTTTGTCACTCAGCAAAGACTTAGTGTTATTATGCAGAATTAAATTTTCTACTTAATGGACCTGATACTCAGCTTGTGTCAAATGGCATAGCTCCATTAACTACACTAATTTACACCTGTTGAAGACAAGCATCTGTCTGGAAATCCAGATGTTAGGCATTGGGAAACTACGGTGGCCTAAATCACCTTCAGAGAAAGGTGTGCCTGACCAGGTCCTTCACCTACCAGAAGATATTCGAACCACTCCATAAGGGACCAACACTTGTCCTGCTGAAGTCAGTAGCAAAACTCCTACTTACCTCAATGGAAGTGGAATCAGACCAATATTTACTGGGATCCACTTAGTGTGAGTTCGTCAGATACACTCAAACCCCTCCCTTCACAGCTCTAGACTAGAGCAATCCACACTTTTATATATACACAATGAATTGATAAAACATAGCTTCCTTAAGAAGAGTTAATCTGCGTTCAAAAGTAATGCTCATCATATTGCACAGAAGGCAGAACATACTGCTCAGTAAAACCCTGAAGTGCATCCAGAATGTAGCTAAACATACACAGTACATATTTATGCAAATATTGAAACAGTTTGAGTGCAAAGAACTGTTAGTTTTCACTACTTCCACTTGGAGACCATACAGTGATTTTTGTACAATGAGGATCTATGGCATTTAATGGCTCTCATTTGCATTTTTACTAATGTAAAGGGATGTATAAAGATGGGGGCCACTTATGATTTCTTTTTATGATGGTTTATAATTTGTTTGAGTTGTTGCATATTGTCTGTTTATTTTTATGGAATAGGAATGGGCTGTATAACTTACCAGCACTATGACAAAACACAGCCACAAATAAATGGCTGAGGGGATCTTATCACCATCTTTTAAAAATAAAGAAGCTCCTACACTATCCAAAATCCTGTTATATCATAACAGAGGATATATGCAGAATGATTATACCCATGTAATTAGTAAGGTACATAAAACAATATAAACTACTGCAATTTCCATTTATATTTCCCCCTGTGAATGTTGTGCCTATAGATGTGCAGACAAAGTCTACTTATTTCTTAGCTCATAATGAAATCTACAAAAGTCACTTGAATAAAATCTGTTCAGCCATTCGTCAGTTATGCATGCATTCAAATTGGAATTTATGGGAAATGGTGTGGTGTTTATTTACATACACACAAGCAAAAGCAGAACAACAGATTTTGTTCACATGCAAAAAAATTAAAAAACCCCAAATTTCATGTCTGGTCTGAGACCAAGCGTGAAAAATGTCAGCCTGACAGGAATATATTTGACAGAATTATGAGCAAGTGAAAAAGAGGATTATATCTGAAGCTGTGTCAACCTTAATCAGTCATTATTTATGCAATAATGTGAGTGTATAAATAATTTATATACATTTCTTACATTATTGAAATTCTGTATAAAGATACAAAGTGATACATCAAGGAAACAGTCAATAGTCAAGAAGCTTAAGGTGTCAGTGCATTTTTGAAACATTATTTGAGTGAGATCTACAAGTGTTAATAAGTAATAATCTTTTAAAATAACTGTGTGTGTGTAAAATAAGAATAAACATAAACAGCATGGTGCCACTAGCTTCCTCTAGAAGTTGAAAGTATGGCATGCAAACATATACTAAACTAATAGGGTGGAGGATTTGTGTCATACAGTATACAAACGACATTTCTCTGCTATTAAGCGATGCCAGAAAACTACAGTTATACATTTTTCATCTAAATTATCATACCTATTGCTGCTGTGGGGCTTGACAGAGGAACACATTAATTTCTTTGCTGATTCAAGTTCTATTGTTGTTTCAAGATCTATTTTACTTTCTTGAACTGTTTCATTGAGTCAGTAAGATTATAAAATAAACATAAATAACTGAGGTGAGATGATGTACTACGTTTAGAAAACAGGGAGGTAAGTACAAAATATCAATGAGACCACAAATGCTGCTTCTCTTTATACCAAAGAGTTCAGGCTTTGATCTCTGCCTCCTACCTTATTGCAATGACAGTTACAGCTTTTTTTTCCAGACAGTCTGGGAGTTGAAAGGGGTGGTTATCCCCTACATTTAGCTGAAAGGTATCATCTCATCAAGTCCACAGTGCTTGCTTTCATCATTTTGACTCCAAGTATAACTGGAGTCTTCTGTCTTTTACAGTAATGCAGTCAAAATAATAAGAGTCTTTCTGAAATAGTGAAGTCCCCTTCACTGCTCTCCTAGGAACTGTTAAGTAGCCATGTTAGTCTGTGACCACAGAAACAATAAGGAGTCCAGTGGCAACTTAAAGACTTACAGATTTATTTGGGCATAAGCTTTAGGGGGTAAAAAACCCACTTCTTCAGATGCATGGAGTTAAAATTACAGATGCAGGCATTATATACTGACACATGAAGAGAGGGGAGTTACCTCACAAGTGGAGAACCAGTGCTGACAGGGCCAATTTGATCAGGGTGGATGTAGTCCACTCCCAATAATTGATGAGGAGGTATCAATTCCAGGAGATGCAAAGCTGCTTTTGTAGTGAGCCAGCCACTCCCAGTCCCTATTCAAGCCCAAATTAATGGTGTTAAATTTGCAAATGAATTTTTGTTCTGCAATTTCTCTTTGAAGTCTGTTTCTGAAGTTTTTTTGTTGAAGGATGGCTACTTTAAAATCTGTTCTAGAATGTCCAGGAAGATTGAAGTACTCTCCTACTGGCTTTTGTATGTTACCATTCGTAATAGAACAAAAATTCATTTGGGCTTGACTAGGGACTGGGAGTGGCTGACTCACTACAAAAGTAGCTTTGTCTCTCCTGGAATTTAACACCTCCTCATCACTTTCACATTCTTTAAATTTAATCTTCAGATTCTCTAGATTACAAATTGAGATTTGCAAAGCACATCTTGCTTTAGTTTTGAGGGAAGATTATGTCTAAATCCTCTTGATGTTTGCTCATTGTTGAAATAGAATTTTATTCTCTGGAGAAAAGGAATGAACTAATAGTGGGGGCTTTTGTTATGGGTTTTTAAGTAGCAGTATGTGGTAGTGCTTTTGTTTACATAGGCTGTATTCAGTGTGAGCCCTGATAGCGGTTGGGCAGATATGGTTGTATTGCATTTTCATAGTCCACCAAATCCTCAGGGCTACTGAAGGGATGCAAATGGGCTGGAGCAGGGACCAGGATAGGCCTGATGTATAACGATCAAATTTGCTATCAATATGTTATGATACAGATGGTGACTTTCAAAAGTACAAATCAACAGAATTTGGGCACCTGACTTCCTTTTATGTCTTTTAAAATCTCCCCTAAAGTTTCAGAGGAACAGCCGTGTTAGTCTGTATTCGCAAAAAGAAAAGGAGTACTTGTGGCACCTTAGAGACTAACCAATTTATTTGAGCATGAGCTTTCGTGAGCCACAGCTCACTTCATCTGAGTGAGCTGTGGCTCACGAAAGCTCATGCTCAAATAAATTGGTTAGTCTCTAAGGTGCCACAAGTACTCCTTTTCTCCCCTAAAGTGTAATCTAAAAAGAACATGGAAAATGCTAGTCACTGAGGCTTTGAACACAGCGATGTAAATGTAGAAAACCCTTCCATTCAGTATATGATTCTTAAGAGAATGATTCACTGAGATTTAGAAGCAGTATTTATGAAACCTTTGAAACCATCTATATCCTCTCAACAGTCTTTTGTGCCTTGAATTTATATTTATACTTATAATAGATCACAACTACAGGAATCTGTTTGCCCAAAATTCACTCTGTGCTACAACAAAGACAGAGCAAAAAATTATCCATGACTCATTTTGTTCACTTATTTACAAACATCTGAGTGAGCTTTTAATCACAAGACTATTGTGAGTACTAGTGCAAAGAAATATTTGCAAGATTATTCACATTGGACCAGGAGAATTCTGAAAGTATTTTGGGGGTTGGGAGTTGGTAGAAGGAAGATGTCAAGTTGCTGGAAATGGAGAGAGAAGAATTTTTCAGGGGGTGGGGGGTAGAAAAGGAGTCAAAAAGGAATTTCTCTCATGGCCTGAAGCATGAGGATTAATTTCCCCCCCGCCTCTCCTTCCACTTATTATCTCCACTTGCCTAGGTACAAACGTCAGTGACCATAATTTTATGAAGCCAGGATGTTTGACTTAATGACTCCTTAGGGGAATTAATTCTACTGGTTTCTTACATGCTGTATAATGAAGTTTGTTCTACCCATAGTGCACTTCAGTTTATGCTAGGGTCTTCTTGTTCTGATAGTGGAGAAACAGCTGGGATCTGGGATAAATTACTGAAAATATTTTAATAATGAACCATAGTCTCTAGTTTGTTTCTGTGCTGAATTGTTGCCTTTTGTTTCATACTGTAATATGTAGCTTGTTTCAGTGCTAAAAACTGAGGTTTCATTGAGGATCTTTAAATTTGTCATTTTCAACTATACCAGCATCCATTTCAGCTCTGCTTTTGACAGGTTGACAGAACAGAAGGGGTCATATTTCTGAAGTGAAAGGTCTTAAAGCCTCAGTATTCTAAATCAAATCTTTAGGTTGAAGGCTGAAGTGAATGAACTATAGCATCCACTTTCACCAATATGTTACTCCTAATAACTAAACCTATTTCCAAGCAGAGTAAGCCTATTGACAGGTACTGGGAGGAGGAGCCTGCTGTCTAATACACACATAAGTGCCAGTAAGTGTAATTCTACTTGTGGAAAAGAATTCTAGCATTGTAAGGGTGGGGGTGTGTGGGTGGTGAGGGGGAATGTGTCATTAATTCACTCTGTATCTCACAAGTCAGATATATTTAGTTTTCAAGTGAAAAAAAATGGCTTTACTAATTGACAGCGTAGCAAACAACAATCTGGAAACGATAAGTTGTGGTTTTTCTGGCTTTTGCAGTAGTGCCAGAAATAAGGACTTCGCAGGTTCTGTCCTGTGTTACAGCTGTGCAACACCATTGTCTTCAGCTAGGCTACACAGATATAGCCAATAGTATAATTTGGCCCTACAATTAGAATCACTCTTTCCTAGTTGGGTTGGCTCAGTTGTGCTAAGCTGAGTAAAGAGTAGAAAACTCTTGTTTTTACTGAGAATGTAGGACAGCAATAGAGCACTTCCTCATCTGTTAGAGCTGCAGAGAGCTACAAAATAATCATGTCATTACCTTCTGGATTTTGTGTTATAATATTGCAATGATGACAATATAATACCTTCACCTGCCTCTCCCTGGTTTGTAGGTGAAAGAAGAGAGTTCCCCTTCTTTCTTCTATTGCTGATAGTTGGAAGGGAAAGAAAGGAGAATCTTAATATTCTCTCTCTCTCTGATTCCTGTCCCCAACTTTTCCCCATCCTAGGTGCAGTTTCCAAAAGTCTCAGGAAGGAGAATTTGGCAAATGAATCCTGGCACTAGAATTAGTCAGGATTTCTTTTTTTTTTAAACAAAACATGGACAAATGCAAAGTAGTCCATTTAGGAAGGAACAATCAGTTGCACGCATACAACATGGGAAATGACTGCCTAGGAAGGAGTACTGCGGAAAGGGATCTGGGGGTCATCGTGGATCACAAGTTAAATATGAGTCAACAGTGTAATGCTGTTACAAAAAAAGTGAACATCATTCTGGAATGTATTAGCAGGAGTGTTGTAAGCAAGACATGAGAAGTAATTCTTCTACTCTACTCTGCGCTGATTAGGCCTCAACTGGAGTATTATGTCCAGTTCTGGGTGCCACAGTTCAGGCAGGATGTGGACAAATTAGAGAAAGTCCAGAGAAAAGTAACAAAAATGATTAAAGATCTAGAAAAGCTGACCTATAATATTGAAAGAATTGGGTTTGTTTAGGCTGGAAAAGAGAAGACTGAGGGGGGACATAACACTTTTCAAGTACGTAAAAGGTTGTTACAAGGAGGAGGGAGAAGAATTGTTCTTCTTAACCTCTAAGGATAGGACAAGAAGCAATGGGCTTAAATTGCAGCAAGGGAGATTTAGGTTGGACATGAGGAAAAACTTCCTAACTGTCAGGGTGGTTAAGCACTGGAATAAATTGCCTAGGGAGGTTGTGGAATCCCCATCATTGGAGATTTTTAAGATCAGGTTAGACAAACACCTGTCAGGGATGGTCTAGATAATACCTAGTCCTGCCATGAGTGCAGACAACTGGACTAGATGACCTCGTAAGGTCCCTTCCAGTCCTATGATTCTATGTTTTTGTCAGAAAGTGCTGATTCATCAAACCAAAATCTTTATCCTGTCAAAGAGGCAGTTTTGACAAAACTTCAGTTGTGATGGTTTCTCATGTCCAGGATGAATTTCCTGCTCAGACCACAAGAGAGACTCCAGAATAGCAAATAGCCTGGAAATTATGGTACTCACTTGGGCTGCAGGAGAGTAGGGACTTGATCTGGTTCTGCCTGCTTCAGAGCAGTAATCTGCTCCCAGGCCTCCCACATCCTAGGTAAGTGCTTCAAGCACCAGGCTACTGGCTATTCGACGGCTTGCTCAATTTCTAAAGTTGGTGTTGTTTCACTTTGTATAAATAATTAAATATTCATAGGACCAGAATGAGAGAGACTGACTTCACAGCCCAGTGGTCAGGACATTTACCTGAGATATAGGAGACCTGGATTGTGACTCAGGCAGAGCAGGGCCCTGAACCAGCTCTTCCATGTCACCTGCACTTAGGGTGACCAGGTGTCCTGATTTTATAGGGACAGTCCCAATATTTGGGGCTTTTTCTTATATAGGCACCGATTACCCCCCCACCCCCTGTCCTGATTTTTCACATTTGCCATCTGGTCACCCTACCTGCACTGCATCAGAGGTGAGTGTGCTGACCACCATGCTATTGGTAGTTCTGAAGGGGATGTCTCTCTGGCTTTCCATGAAAACTTTTGAAAGGTCTCTGTTTTGTCCCACTGGGAAATGGGAAACTTTTTGAAATTGTGAAAACTCTGATGGGACAGGGAAAAATGTTTCCCCTACAGCAGTTCCCACATTGCTAGGTCAGTTTGCTCCACACTCCTGCCTCCTGTAACCAGAGTCAGCTCATTCTGCTAGGAAACCAGGCAGGCAGAGAACTTCAATAAGATGCATGAAAACTGCATCAACAGGCCTGAACAGTGAGAAAAGAAAGTTGTATGCTCCATATTGCCAAGTCCAAAAGTTAAAAAAGCATGAGATTTGTAAATAGAAAGATTTCCATATTTTGGTTTGTCTTTTGATGTATTTCCTTTTTTTCAGTCTCCCCCACCCGCCTGTGTGTGTGTGTGTGTGTGAGAGAGAATTATAATGTTGCTTACTCTCCCAAATACAGGGTAAGGTGATTCTGGCCCCTGCTACAGGAGCTCTTGCTGGTTGCCTCTGAAGCTTCCAGCTTCTTCCTGATTCTCACATTTCAAATTAAATAATTGTGTGCTCCCTGACCCACCCCAACTCTACCAATCCCAGGAATTAATTATACACTGTACCACCCCTCACCTCAAGTCTGCCACCCCAGCCCTACATCCCTTAGTGCACCTCTGCTTCTCCTGCAGCTCCTGGGTTCTTCACCGCCCCTCTCTCCTGCTTCTAAATTGCAGGGATGGAAAGGAACAGTGAGAAGACAATTCATTTTTCACAGGAGGGTAGTGGAGAGGAGGGAGCAGGACCCTTCAGAGTCACTGGGCTCTTTCTGCTCCCTCTTCCCCTTCTGTAAGAATGTTCTCAGCTGCTCCCTCTCCTCATTCCCCCCCACAAAAAAATATTCCTCTGGCTCCTGACTGGTGGTGGGAGAGCTCTACCTGCCTGCTGCAGCTGCCTTGATAGGATGCTCTTCCGCAGAAGGTGGGCAAGTGGTGATGGCAGCTAACCAGAGGGAGTTTTCCCCAGGCAGGACTGAAATTTAGGTAGGAGCAGGAGCTTTGTGAATCCTCACCAGCTCGACTCTGGCTTTAGCCCCAGCCAAAATTGTGTTACTTTCAATAAAATCATGAAAACTGGCAACTCTCCACACTTCTCGGAGAATTGTAGCTGGGGAACCAGTTAAATGGCTTGTCGGATGGGGCTGGAAATGTTCTTGCATTAGTCCTGGACAAGGAGGGAAAAAATGAGTGAAAATTCAGGTGTGTCACAAGAGAACCGGTGAGCCCATGAAAAAAAAAAATCATCCTGCAGGTAGTGTGTGTGTGTGTGAGAGAGAGAGATTGTACAGTCCTATTTACTGATCAATATAAAAATATGCATAATATTGAGAAAATACTGCATCTAACTGTGCAGTCCTTGATGTGTGGAATGATGCAATAAGCTAAAGTGCCATATTAGGACTGTGAGGACCAGTAGAAACGGATGTACAAGAATGAGCTAATTTGTGTAATAGCATTTTACATTTGGATGTGAGAACTAGTATGTCACACAGCTGTGACTGAGGCTTTGATAGAACTAGTTTTGAGGATGTGGTTTCTAAACTAAAAATAAATCTTCATGACTCTAGCCCCTAAGAACTACCGCAATACAAGTGAAAATAAAAGGATCTCCCAAGGCTGAGAATAAGAGAAGGATCTGAGCTGATTTTCTTTCTCTGGTGTAGGGAGAAATGGGCTCTGGCACACTGTGTGAGGGTGAGGGCAATACTTCCTTCCACAAGTGACCTGGTTACCCCTTCTGTGGAGCACCATGTCATTTCTCTAATAATATACTTTTTTCTTACAAAACAGAGATGCTATTGCATAGTAACAGTTTTATTTTTGGTGCATGGGGTGGTTGGGGATGCTGTGTCCATTGAGATAGTCAGTGTTTCCCTTTCTCCTCTGTGGACAGGAAAGTATAGCCTTAATAGATTAATAGCACTTGGGGTTGGTTTTTTTGTGGGGTTTTTTCATGCTTACCATTCTTTGGTGGGGTGGAATGCTAGATTTTTTTTCACTGAAAGATGTGCTCTCTGGTAAGGCTAACTAGTCTTTACTATGCTGGAGGAAATATCCATATACACAAACAAAGAAAGTATTAATTCTAAAAGCTGGTTAAAGAGTTAATATGAATATCCCCACATTCTGGTTTTCAATATGTGAACAGAATTTGGGTTGTAGCTCAATATGTTTTACCTCATGAGTTGCTGAATAGCTTAGAGTCCAATTATCAATCTTAACTAAGCAGAACAATGGCTTTCGTGACTTTCCACATGACAATTTATATTAATTTATAGCTATACATGCTGTATGACTAAACCTTTAGTCAGGAGGCATTGTAACTCATAATGATGCATGCAGCATAGGGTTGTATGTGTTTCTGTCCCAAGGAAAGCCAGTGGCAGACTGATGTTTCACAATCAAGGATCATCCTCATCAGGGAGGGACGGGAGTTTATTTAAAAAAAAAAAAAGGTTTAAGGTCTAGGTTGTGCCTTTGTCTTACTCGCCCAACAAGAAAGTAAGGACCCCTATTGACTTTGCTCGGCCTACCCATATCTTTCGTTCTTGGTCTGGTGTGGCACACAACCCTTGTATCTGCCTGAGAACAAATGGGTGAGGGAGGGCAGACAGAGTTTTAGCTCACCGGCCAGAGTAGCTCGCTAGGCGCAAGGGGGACGTAAGCTATCCGTTTTCAAGGGCTGAAGTAACTTACTTCCTCTAGAGAATAAGAGGGGACCAGGGGAGGAATTGGCCCACAGACTTTCCCTAAGGCACAATACTTCCCACGGTGACTGCTGGGGTGGTGCTGTTTGTTCAGGGCTTTGCCCATAGACATAATCTAGTCCTGCATTTGGAAACCAATTGCATTTAAGCAAACACAATCACCATGATCTTTAACTTATTTAAATGTAGAGGCATTTCAAGAAACCATGTTGCCTTTTTATACGCAGGAGGCCAAAGCATCAGTCATCATTACTTATTTTATTCATTTTTTCCCAGGAGAATAACTGAGCATTACACAATCCTGAACCTAAAGCTAATATACAAGTAGGACAGAAAAACAAGTTTTATAGAAAAGGACAACTACTTTGCAAAGACATTGTCTATTTTCAGCTGCAATTGATTTTAATGCTTATTTCCTCATCACACTTAATATTCTATTGAATTATAGTTCACGTTTAAATGAATAAAGTCAGAAAACCTTTATGGTTTATTTTTTATCTAGAAATACAGTCAATGGCCCCTTTCCACTAAGTCAGGTCAGTAGTATTTCCTATAAATATATTCCACCCACCACTGCTATCTGAGCTACCTGCAGTGCTCATGCTATGCGGTGATCTCTACATTCGGCTGGGCAGGGAAATGCTCTTAAATTTTCCCCACCTCATTATGCTTCTCTTTCAACCAAGAAGCCAAACAAGCTTCTTATGCTGCCTGATGCCAATATACCTGTCCTAAATATAAAGGGAAGGGTAACCACCTTTCTGTATACAGTGCTATAAAATTCTTCCTGGCCAGAGGCAACATCCTGTTACCTGTAAAAGGTTAAGAAGCTCTGCTAACCTGGCTGGCACCTGATACAAAGGACCAATAAGGGGACAAGTTACTTTCAAATCTTGCGGGGGGGGGGGGAGGCTTTTGTTTGTGCTCTTTGCTTACATGGTTGTTCTCTCTTGGGACTGAGAGAGGCCAGACAGAAATCCATCTTCTCCAACCCATCCTAATCCAAGTCTCCAATATTGCAACCATTATAGGTAAGCCAGGCAAGGTGGATTAGTTTATCTTTTGTTTTATGTGAATTTTCCCTGTGTTAAGAGGGAGGTTTATTCCTGTTTTCTGTAACTTTAAGGTTTTGCCCAGAGGGAGATCCTCTGTGTTTTGAATCTGAATACCCTGTAAAGTATTTTCCATCCTGATTTTACAGAGATGATTTTTACCTTCCTTTTTTAAAAAGATAAAATCCTTCTTTTAAGAACCTGACTGATTTTTCCATTGTTTCAAGATTTTGTAACAAATTGGTTAGGGTATTATTCTCAAGCCTCCCCAGGAAAGGGGATGTGTAGGACTTGAGGGGATATTTGGTGGAAGACGTTTCCAAGTGGTCTCTTTCCCCGTTTGTTCAAAACGGTTGGTGGTGGCAGCATACTGTTCAAGGACAAGGCAAAGTTTGTGCCTTGGGGAAGTCTTTCATGTACCTTAGAGTTCAGAGTGGGGACGGACAATACCTAATTTAAATGAGCTGAAGCTTTACAGTGTTAGCAGTGTAGGCTGGCTTCGTGCAAATACAAAGTCCAGCCTTAGCTAGTGGTGAGGAAATTTCTAGCAATCTGCTCCACTGAGTTCCCTTACTATCTCACCTGGGGCAACTGTATAGATTTTGTATCTCACATGTAGCAGACATTTTATTTAAAAGAAAAAAATACTCTCTTACCTGGGGCACTATTTAGTATTGTAGTAAAACATATTTCTTTCTAAAATACCAATTCAAATCCATAATAGAAGTGATTGCAGCATAAAAATCAGATATAAAAGTAAAGTTGTAAAGTTAAAATGAAGCTGGCAAGTAATTTTTTAAATAGTTTATTTCTTTTCATTATTAGTTTTTTGTGATACAGGCTTAGTAGCATTTTAAACAAGTAACACTTACATAAAGAATATGAATGTGAACTTATACAGTGAATATGAATTAATTTAGGCTATATGCAGATATCCTTGCTCATCTTGAGTAATACCTTACTGCATGTGTAGCCTTATTGATTTCAACATAACTACTTTCTGAGTAAAGTTCAACTCAAAGTGAGTAAAAGTATCAGACTCTGCCCCTTAAGGAGTACTCACAAATTAGGATGACAGAATCTGGTGCATTATTCCTATTGAGTAATATCATTCTTCATGAATAATTCCATTGACATCAGTGGTACCAACTGATAAGTAAAATACTATTCAGTGTGAATAACAGTGATAGAATCTGTCCCTAAGGTAAGATACAACAGAGGAAATAGGCTAAGCGTGACAAAGCCAAAATTGTCGGAAAATGTACCAGATAAATTAAGACCATAAGAACAGCCATACTGGGTCAGACCAATGATCCATTTAGCCCAGTATCATGTCTTCCAACAGAGTCCAGTGCAGATGCTACAGAAGGAATGAGCAGAACAGGGCAATTATCAAGTGGTCCAGACCCAGCTTTTGGCAATTAGAGGTTTAGAGACACCATGAGCATGGGGTTGTGTCCCTGACCATCTTGGGTAATAGTCATTCCTGGTCCTATTGTTTTAAACTAGATGCCTATTAATTTCATTGGGTGAGCCCTGTTTCTTGTGTTATGTGAAGGGGTAAATAACACTTCCTTATTTAGTTTCTACATACCATTCACAATGTTATAGACCTCTAGCAAATACCTCTTTAGACAATCTCTTTTCTAAGATGAACAGTCACAGTCTTTTTAATCTCTCCTCCTACAGAAGCTGTTCCATACCCCTAAACATTTTTGCTGTCCTTCTCTGTCCTTTTTCCAGTTCTAATATATCTTTTTATGAACTGGAGCAACCAGAACTGTATGAAGTATTCATGGATTTATTTAGTGGCATTCTGATATTTTCTGTCTTATTATCTACCCCTTTCCTAATGGTTCCTAACATTGTTCACTTTTTTTGGCTGCTGCTGCACACTGAGCAGATGTTTTCAGAGAACTGTCCATGATGACTCCAATAACTCTTTCTTGAGTGATAACAGCTAATTTAGACCCATCATTTTGTATGTATAGTTGGGATTATGTTTTTCAAGGTGCATTACTTTGCATTTATCAACATTGAATTTCATCTGTCATATTGTTGCCCACTCTCCCAGTTGAAAGAATAATCTGTCATATTAGTTAATAAACATTCAGGGGGTGGGAGAAGCAGAACACAAAGAGCACACTGGAACGTGGCAGTGAGTCTGGTGCAAAATTCACAGGCCCTCGTGAGAATCAATTTCTTAACAGGTAGCCAAAGTATTCAACCTGACTTTCTAATAGCACTATAGGTTTCTCAGTTCAAGCAAATGATCAGGTTTGTGAACAGTACTCCTGTCATGGGAATGCTGGAAAATGTGCTCTGGGGTAGATCAGTAATTCATCCACAGAAAATCCTCTAGGACTAGGCTTAGTAAAGATATAGCTAAGTCAGTGGGGAATATAACTGCAAACTGCCAAACTGTTTCAGAATAAATTATTTTCCCAAAAGTACTCACGATAACCACCAGCTATGAAACTTTTTTCCTTCCAAGTAACATTTCAGCAAACACATTTGAAAAGGTTGAGGAAACGGATTCAGATATGTGCAATGGAAGATCTTAAACAATGAATCCCTTATATTCAGAACGTATAGAGAATTAATGTGCAAGATTAAATGGAACACCAGTCTTGCCTATTAAATGTTTCAAAGTCTCTGTTCCATTTATCAATGATGGAATTAGTGTCAGCTTGATATCAGGCATACAAGATGTGCTTGCAAAGCTCAGAGATTATGGGGAACATTCTTTTGACATACTACAAGTCTCCTGGGTGAGGTATTTTGGAGGCCAGATTTTAGCTATATAGCCTTTAAATGGAAACACAGATGAAAGTTCACTTGAGGAAGTTCATTGCAGGACTTAAAAAGTTTAGGCTACAGCCCAAATAAAAAGTGGATTTTTTGTATCGCTGACAAGAATCCAGCAGAGGACTTTCAAATGGTCTGTCTCCATATTTATACTGTGATGCTGAGTACTACAAATGTATAGATTTGTTACTTGGACTGCAGGTCAGAAATATTACATACTGTACATAGATACACAATTTGCAAGCCCTGTTAATTAACATTTACTGTATTGTTGTCATATGGGGGACTGGCTGTGTCAGGAAATTAGCAATGTTGTACAGAAACTTACACATCTAGGCCTCCATTTCATACCTAACCAGGTTAATAGTGACTAGCACTGCGAGAAACCACAAAATCTAAGTGTCAGCTAACCAAAACTGACAAATTTGGTTTTGACTTTCACTTGAATATTCGTTAATCTGAACTTGAAAATTCAAACAACTCTGTCAAGAATCCTGTCAAACCCTGGGCCAGCCCAAATCATCTTTGTATTTCATGTGGCCCTTAGGAAACACCTATTTCTAGATTCCAAATTGAATATTTTGTAGAGTCATAACAGAGACCCAAATGAGTTATCATCGGATGGCTATTTTATGACCTATATGAAAAGAGTCCAGTTATTAGTATGGAGTGTCTTTTTCACAAAGACCTCCATCACATCAGAACCCTGTCCGGCAGCTTCACTGAAAAGGCCAAAGATTATATAGGTCTGGACAATTAATTACTCTTTCCATACAATCTAGTGCATGGGAATCTCTGATGTCAGTGGCAGTTGGAGTGAGCCCTAAAGGTGCAATGCCTTTACGTTTGGGTTGAGAGGCACATTGATAGTGCATCATGGGAAATTGTACATTGCTGGTGCTTCATTTTTGCCTGTTCTGTGGTTATAGACATACATACAAGAGGGTGGCAAGGAGTGGGGTTGTTACATGTAGGGGAAACTTGGAGGAAACTGTACCGTACCTTACAACGTCTGAACTTGTGGTAAGGTGCTTCTTTGTCTGTCTAGTTTTGTCTTTTAGATGAGTCTTCAGGGGACTGCCTTATATTTTTTTTTTGTACAGTGCCTAGCACAATGGTCCTGACCCTGGCGGAGGCCTTTATGCACTACTGAACACTAATAATAATACAGGTTTCAGAGGAACAGCCGTGTTAGTCTGTATTCGCAAAAAGAAAAGGAGTACTTGTGGCACCTTAGAGACTAACCAATTTATTTGAGCATGAGCTTTCGTGAGCTACAGCTCACTTCATCAGATGTATACCGTGGAAACTGCAGCAGACTTTATATACACACAGAGAATATGAAACAATACCTCCTCCCACCCCACTGTCCTGCTGGTAATAGCTTATCTAAAGTGATCAACAGGTGGGCCATTTCCAGCACAAAGCCAGGTTTTCTCACCCTCCACCCCCCCACACAAATTCACTCTCCTGCTGGTGCTAGCCCATCCAAAGTGACAACTCTTTACATAATCAAGTCGGGCTATTTCCTGCATAGATCCAGGTTTTCTCACATCCCCCCCACCCCCATACACACACAAACTCACTCTCCTGCTGGTAATAGCTCATCTAAACTGACCACTCTCCAAGTTTAAATCCAAGTTAAACCAGAACATCTGGGGGGGGGGGGGGGTAGGAAAAAACAAGAGGAAACAGGCTACCTTGCATAATGACTTAGCCACTCCCAGTCTCTATTTAAGCCTAAATTAATAGTATCCAATTTGCAAATGAATTCCAATTCAGCGGTTTCTCGCTGGAGTCTGGATTTGAAGTTTTTTTGTTTTAAGATAGCGACCTTCATGTCTGTGATTGCGTGACCAGAGAGATTGAAGTGTTCTCCGACTGGTTTATGAATGTTATAATTCTTGACATCTGATTTGTGTCCATTTATTCTTTTACGTAGAGACTGTCCAGTTTGACCAATGTACATAGCAGAGGGGCATTGCTGGCACATATCACATTGGTGGATGTGCAGGTGAACGAGCCTCTGATAGTGTGGCTGATGTTATTAGGCCCTGTGATGGTGTCCCCTGAATAGATATGTGGGCACAATTGGCAACGGGCTTTGTTGCAAGGATAAGTTCCTGGGTTAGTGGTTCTGTTGTGTGGTATGTGGTTGTTGGTGAGTATTTGCTTCAGGTTGCGGGGCTGTCTGTAGGCAAGGACTGGCCTGTCTCCCAAGACTTGTGAGAGTGTTGGGTCATCCTTTAGGATAGGTTGTAGATCCTTAATAATGCGTTGGAGGGGTTTTAGTTGGGGGCTGAAGGTGACCGCTAGTGGCGTTCTGTTATTTTCTTTGTTAGGCCTGTCCTGTAGTAGGTAACTTCTGGGAACTCTTCTGGCTCTATCAATCTGTTTCTTTACTTCTGCAGGTGGGTATTGTAGTTGTAAGAAAGCTTGACAGAGATCTTGTAGGTGTTTGTCTCTGTCTGAGGGGTTGGAGCAAATGCGGTTGTATCGCAGAGCTTGGCTGTAGACGATGGATCGTGTGGTATGGTCAGGGTGAAAGCTGGAGGCATGCAGGTAGGAATAGCGGTCAGTAGGTTTCCGGTATAGGGTGGTGTTTATGTGGCCATTGTTTATTAGCACTGTAGTGTCCAGGAAGTGGATCTCTTGTGTGGACTGGACCAGGCTGAGGTTGGTGGTGGGATGGAAATTGTTGAAATCATGGTGGAATTCCTCAAGGGCTTCTTTTCCATGGGTCCAGATGATGAAGATGTCATCAATATAGCGCAAGTAGAGTAGGGGCTTTAGGGGACGAGAGCTGAGGAAGCGTTGTTCTAAATCCGCCATAAAAATGTTGGCATACTGTGGGGCCATGCGGGTACCCATAGCAGTGCCGCTGATCTGAAGGTATACATTGTCCCCAAATGTGAAATAGTTATGGGTAAGGACAAAGTCACAAAGTTCAGCCACCAGGTTAGCCGTGACATTATCGGGGATAGTGTTCTTGACGGCTTGTAGTCCATCTTTGTGTGGAATGTTGGTGTAGAGGGCTTCTACATCCATAGTAGCCAGGATGGTGTTATCAGGAAGATCACCGATGGATTGAAGTTTCCTCAGGAAGTCAGTGGTGTCTCGAAGGTAGCTGGGAGTGCTGGCAGCGTAGGGCCTGAGGAGGGAGTCTACATAGCCAGACAATCCTGCTGTCAGGGTGCCAATGCCTGAGATGATGGGGCGCCCAGGATTTCCAGGTTTATGGATCTTGGGTAGTAGATAGAATATCCCAGGTCGGGGTTCCAGGGGTGTGTCTGTGCGGATTTGATCTTGTGCTTTTTCAGGAAGTTTCTTGAGCAAATGCTGTAGTTGCTTTTGGTAACTCTCAGTGGGATCATAGGGTAATGGCTTGTAGAAACTCGTGTTGGAGAGCTGCCGAGCAGCCTCTTGTTCATATTCCGACCTATTCATGATGACAACAGCACCTCCTTTGTCAGCCTTTTTGATTATGATGTCAGAGTTGTTTCTGAGGCTGTGGATGGCATTGCGTTCCGCATGGCTGAGGTTATGGGGCAAGTGATGCTGCTTTTCCACAATTTCAGCCCGTGCACGTCGGCGGAAGCACTCTATGTAGAAGTCCAGTCTGCTGTTTCGACCTTCAGGAGGAGTCCATCTAGAATCCCTCTTTCTGTAGTGTTGGCAGGGAGACCTCTGTGGATTAGTATGTTGTTCAGAGGTATTTTGGAAATATTCCTTGAGACGGAGACGTCGAAAATAGGATTCTAGGTCACCACAGAACTGTATCATGTTCGTGGGGGTGGAGGGGCAGAAGGAGAGGCCCCGAGATAGAACAGCTGCTTCTGCTGGGCTGAGAGTATAGTTGGATAGGTTAACAATATTGCTAGGTGGGGTGAGGGAACCATTGCTGTGGCCCCTTGTAGCATGTAGTAGTTTAGAAAGTTTAGTGTCCTTTTTCTTTTGTAGAGAAGCAAAGTGTGCGTTGTAAATGGCTTGTCTAGTTTTAGTAAAATCCAGCCACGAGGAAGTTTGTGTGGAAGGTTGGTTCTTTATGACAGTATCCATTTTTGAGAGCTCATTCTTAATCTTTCCCTGTTTGCTGTAGAGGATCTTGATCAGGTGATTCCGCAGTTTCTTTGAGAGCGTGAGGCACAAGCTGTCAGCATAGTCACAGTAGATGACTTCATCCACATTTGTCAAACCATCATTTTTGACAAATATTCATTTAAAAATAATGTATTTATTATGTATTCAAATTAATAATGAAATAATATATTTTGCTATGTTGTCACAACATAGCTGATGAGTCAGATCTTTAAGCATAGATATGGGAGTGTGATTTGTAAGAGTTATTTAAACACTTCTCTCGAAAATATCCCTAAAAAAAAAAGTGGTATTAATCTGGCCCGACTTTGTTTAATTAACTGAAGGGTCTAATTATAACTGATTAAGAACTTTATTTTTGTTAAGTGTGTTAATTTCTCTGGAAATTTAAACAACTTTCTTCTTTGGCTTTTCCTGTGTGACTAGTCAAGTTCAGTCACATTTTCACTGATGAAGCTTCATTTCCATTTTGTCTTGTTACATCAGTGTAACACAACATGATTGATTTAAGTCACCCTGACATATCACAAAGTGAAACTGATGTCTTCTGAAATCCATATTAAAAAATCAGGCTTTTGGGGAATACAACCACATGGGGAAATTATTTTTCAAAGTACAAAAATGTACCTTAGCCATATCAAGCATAAATATTTTATATATATCATATATATATATATATTACATATATAATCAATTAGATAATGAATCGACAGAAAATCATTAAAAGTTGGATATAAAATTTAGGGTACTCTCCCTTTATTAGGAATGGGGTAAACAGGTTGGCCAAAATAAGAAGTGATCTCAATTTTGGTTAAAACTCCCACATTTTTGGAGTTTGAAAAAGCTCTGTTAGGGACTGATACTATTCTTACTAAGTACATGAAAAGGCATCCATTTCTTGAGCTTTGGATCAGCCCTTAATATTGTAGTTGAAGTTTATTATATAAGTATGACACAAGGACATCTGGATGCCAATTGACAATGAGCATAAGGGGTTACAGGAATCTTGTGTTTATATTCTACTTCACTAACATGGGTCATGTGAGGTCTCTAATGAAAGCTCAAGTCATATTGGTCATCAGTAACATTACAAAATACATGTACAGATGTTGTTTAAGGAGATGTGCATATACACTGAAAATTATGTTCTTAAGACTGGTCTAGGGACTGGTCACCAGTAAAGGTGAAAAACAGGTTCTCTGTTAGACAAAAAATGTTTGTCTGTTTACATGTAAATTTAGGTATTTCATGATTCACAGTGGGCATCTACTCACCAGTCTGAACTGAATGCTAGTGAAAGATTATGATTTCTTGAAAGAGGAAAGTTACAAATATAAAGATGTAAAAAGCAGTGGGCAGGCAACCCTAACTTGAGGTGCACATCAAAGATCTGTGCTGGTAAATTTAGGGGTGCAAAGAGACAACCTGTTATCCTTCACCTAGAAAGTATATATAAAGCAAGTTTGTTTCATGAAGAAGGGATCTCAACTAGGTGGAAAACACTGGAGAGAACTTTGGGTGAGAAGCTTCTTTAGACAGGAGAGTAACTTGTTAGTTAAGTTTAATCTCTAGAAAGTGTGTGAAGATTATTTTATATGTAACCAGTATTTGTACTCCAAATATTTCAATATATGTATTGCAATATTTGTACTCACTATTATTTACCTTATTCTTGTTTTCACAGAGATGTATTCTAGGGTATAACTAATAACCTGGTGTGTACTGTTCCTTTGGGAACACCAGTGTTCAGTGGACAAGGAGCTGGACACTATAGGGAACACTCCAAGGTCTCGGGGTGTGGCGTGTGCCTAGCACTTACTTTTACAGAGAGAAGCAGTGTTTGTGTTGCCAGAGGTTGGTGGTTTCAGGGATATGGTGCACAGTAGGCACAGACAAGTGTTCTTTATGCTAAGGGCAGAAGGTGGTGAGGTGCCTCATAACCCTGAGTACCTCAGGGCAGCATCACAATAAGTTTAAATTTTAGGTACTTATATGGCCTCCATAACAGTACTAATTCCAAATTATTGTATTTATCTTTTCAGCACCCCTGTATTTTCAGGTATTATCCCCTTTGTACAGATGCGGGACTCAAGATAGATGAAGGCCCAGATTCACGGAAAAACTTAGGAATTGCAGTGCTCAGTGTTGCAGGAGGCCGCCCTTGTAACCTTTTGCCCAGTGACTAGGAAAATTGCCCAGGATGTAGGAGACACAGGTTCAGTTCACTTCTTTGACCCGATGAGAGAGGATTTGAAGATGGGTTTTCCACCTCTTAGATAAATGCCCCCCTCAGTCACTTTGTGAAGAGTTAGGCATGCTCTGGGCACCCCTACTAGATTGGGCCCAGGATGATGGGGAACACCTATCTTTTACTGGTTTGCGGATCATGCTGGTGTTTAGCTGTGAGATAGGTGTCTGGGTGCCTTCCTGAGGCAGCAGTGTACATGACCAGAAGCAGAAACAGGGAACGTTTACAGTGAAGATGCTCCTTGATTTTAGTTGCCTTTAGGTTTAGGCATCCACTGAGCATGGGTTTTGAGGACCTCAGTAACACCTACATTTTGGGCTTCAGTGATTTGACTAGGTCACAGAAGACATCTGTGACAAAGAAGGGAACTGAACACAGCTCTCCCAAGTGCCAGCCTAGCCCCCTAAATGATGGCCTATCATTTGCTTCCCTGGTCTGGCTGTTGACCCAGACCAGAAGCGAAAGTTTGATGTATACACCTCATGTGGCATCACCATTCTCTTCTGCCCACGGAAGAAGGGCAGAAATCTTCCAAAAATCTTTGCTGTGGCTTTTTAGGCTTTGTGCTCCTTACTTCTGTGCAAGGCTTCCATATCTTGGTGAAAGATTTTTCATATGGAACCTAATAAATAGAGGAAGAGAGAAATTGAGATTTAAGGTCTGTCTGAAAGAAGAAATTACTACAAATCTTGGTAGAGAGCTTTATCTTCAAGTTATGCATCTAACAAATGGAAAGAAGTTCTGATAAGCCTCCAAATAATCATTTGAACTGTTGGGTACTTAGCGCAACTAAACTGACTCAGCAAACCATTTCAACTTTGCCCATCGCTGAATGGGGAAATAATTTTAGAAAACATTTTAGCTTAACAATTTTTTGAAGGCTTGCATTCAAAATAATGTATTAGAAGTTCTCTTTTGATGTAGGCTCTGTGTCATCTTGCTTAGAGAACTGTTGTCTCTTAACATTTGTAGATCTTTAACACTGACATTTCCTAATCTATGCAGATTAGGCTAAGGTATAAATCTCTTAAAATTGCCACAACTCAGCATAGCCTGTTAGGGGCTTGCTGCTAAAATCTCCAAACATTCCATCTGAACTAGGCCCATTGACCTAGCTGCACTGAGCATGCTCCCCAGGTTTATGGAGCTGAAGCAGCAGCCACTGCTGGCCTAGGAGCCAGAAGAAGACCATAAACTCTAACTTTAGCTCTTTCACTTACTAGTGGTAATAGTTTCTGCACTTCATAGTGCTTATGATTGAGCAAAGCTTCATACCCCTACTTGAGGAGACAGGCAAGTATTTAACGTCTTACATATGGGGTTATGGAAATATTGCACAAGGTCACTTGTGCCATAGCTGGGAATAGAACCCTGTTAGTATGGTACATCCAAGTCTCATGCAAAGCCATACTGCCTTTCAGAATGCATGCATCTGTCTATGTGTTTGTCCCTGCTGTCTGTAACCTCCTGATTCCACTCCCTTCCAGTTCCAGGAATAGAAACCATGAATCTTTTACTCCTGTTATCCCACTGCTGTCTCGCAAATTGTTGTGTTAACCACATACAACATCTATATTTGACTTCCCCTTAGCGGCTGGAGCATATAGAAGAGAACAACCTACTGTAGCTATTGGTTCCTTTTTTAGCTGATAGGGGTAGATTACAATCTGGTAGAAGCAAGTATCTACATCTGACCATCCTCCATCAGTAGAGAAGGTCACCAAAACACTTAATCCTTTATGGTTTTAAAAAGTGTGCTGGGAAGAATGAAGTAACCTTCTGTGCTTTGAGGGTGAACCACTAAATTAGGGTTTAAGTTAGAATTCAGCTGTCCATCTGCACAGGGATGAATTTTCTTGAGTTGTATTAATGATAGAAAACAGGGTTCTTAATGTAAAAGGCTTAAAAAAAATCCAACAGGTACAAAACACCTTCATCAGAAAAATCCCCCTTTAAAAGCAAAATTCTCAGTATTTCTCAGATGAGTTTACAGCATTTTATCCTGAAAATGAAGGCATTCCTGCAAGAAATAGCATACTGGCAAGTAATACCTTGGGGAATTTTTTTTCTTCCTTCTTCTGTGACTATTACCTTTTAAGCAATATATGTTTAGGAAGTTTGGATAAATGCATTCTTCCTGAGTGTGCTCTCCTTGAACTTATAGCTACAGGCAAACTTCAATGTGTTGCTTCTACATCAACTTTCTGACTATCCCTAGGCACAGGGGAGCTACTTTGAAGTTCTATCAAAAGTAGACTTCAAAGAGTATTTACAACTATGCATTATAAAATGACAGTCTGAAGAAAGGAAGTATGGCTTTGGTTTATAGTGACTTCTTCTGGGAGATGGGCAGCTGTAGGCAAAATTGGCAGCTACATAAAGGAAGAACATGATCTTGTGAGGTGCATAGAGCCTCCTGATGGAAGGGCAACACTCAGCTACCACTGTAGTCAAAATATTGAAGAATTGTTTTCAGTTGCAGGTGATATTATGGGACAATACAAATTCTCAAATAAATTGTGTGAATTAAGACTGGTCTGCTTAAATAATACATTAAAAAGTTGCAAATTTGTTTTATTGATGACTCTTTATATGTACAATAATCTAAAGAAAATGTAACCTATTTCAGATCAATAGTATGCATTGCCTGAATAAGCTGGTTGTGGGAAAAATATTGCTGCCCAAGGAAAGCAACTAAGGTCTTCAGCCTATAGTTGAACTTGCCTCCATGCTCACTAGCCCACAGGAGCATACGATTCCTATTTGACTATATAGCAGTGGAGGCTTTCAGATATCTCCTATAGCTGTGGAATACTGAATTGGACTTTGTACTATTCTCCCCTTCTTCCTTCCCCTCTTCCTCCATGTTGATCAATGCCTGATATTTGCCCAGGCTAGGATCCTGGAAACAGTAGCTTCTTCTAGCATTGGACTCTATCTGGATTAACACTTCCTAGTCATAGATAGAGGAAGTGATACTCTTAAGAACCATAAGTACAATATACCACAGCAGGAGGGGAGGAGCTTCTTTACATTAGTAAATGTTGCAATAAAGCATTGCCAATTTAATTTTTGTTATAATTCATTTTAAACTTATGTGCCTGGCCTACATTCCTTGCATCAAAGGTTTTCCATAGCTTGTACAGCTTAGGAGCCCTTGGGATATGTTTTGGCTGATACATATGACCATTCAGTCTGAGAAATAACCACCAGAGCAGCTCAGGACTGTTCATGACCTGCAACTAATGCAGCTGGCTAAACAAGGGACTTGATAGTCATCTACATTCCAGTTTCCCAAGAAACACCCAGTTAGGTTCCCCTTGCCACAGAGAGACTCAAAATGTCATAGCAGCTGCTAAAGCAAATATAATTTTTTAAAGAAAAAAGCTCTCATTAGTTTAATTAGGTACCTCAGTCAAAAAGACTATTATGATTTGTCTCTGGTTCAAGAAAAGTTCTGTAGAGTACTAAATAGAAGAAGGTGGAATTTTGTTGCTTGTTACTGCAGTACAACCCAGGAAAATCCAAGTTGTGTTGTCCTTTTTGTTTCTCTTTCTTCCATATTCTATCTGGTGTTAAAAGTATTATTTTTTAAAATATAGCCTTTGCTTTTTAACTATATGTCCCTATAACTGGTTTCTACTTACCACTGGAAGGTCCTTGTGACTACATCTGGGCATTAGCTCTGTCCTGGTCTGGCACCCCTTCCTTCGTTGCTCACCCCATGGGCTCCATCTCCGGACTCAGAGTGCTACCTCTTCATGATTCAGCCCAGGTCACTCGAGTCCTCCCCCGCCAAGCTATCAGAGTTCCACTGGACAAACTCTCTATGTGCAGTCTTTGCCATTTTTCTGTGCCATTTTTCTCAGTGGCTGGGAGGGAACCCAGGCCCACTCACTACTCTGGGTTCCAATCCAGGGACCCTGTGCCTAGGAACCACGGGCTGCTCTAGCTTTCACATTGTTTCTCTGAGCACTTTTCTATCTCTCTTCTCTATCTTCTATTCTACCTTCAGATTTATCACTGGAGCTTTCTTTACTCCCCATGGTTGCTTCACCATCTCAACTTTTTGCCAGAATCTGTAGTCCAAGGCAGGATCCCAGGTCCCACTCTTCCCCTTCTATGTAGGGAATGACTGCAGAGCTCCTCCCTCCAATCCCTCTCATACTACCAACTTCCTCTCTTCATTAGCCTAGGTCAGCTCTTCCCCCAGATGGGCTTCATCAGCCATTAGGCCTCATCAATCCCAGCTTCCCGCCAGGTGCAGTCTATAAGGCTAACTGGCCAATTTTACCTGCACAGGTCTTGTCCTATTGGGTAGATACCCCATCACAATCGCCAGTTTTGTAACTGTAAACACTATGTTTCCACTATGTTTAGTAATCATTTATCTGTTTGATATCCCCACTCAACCAGATACATGTATGGATTTCTTTCTTCAAAGTGATGCTAGATATACAGTAACAACTGGGTAAATACTTGGCTCCAGAAATCAGTGCATAAGCGAGGAGTGAGGTAGGAGTGGATCCTCAGGTAGTGTAAATCTGCTTGGCTCCATTGACTTCAGCAGAGTTGCTCTGATGTATGTCAAGTTTGATCTGGCCCTAAAGCTTTTAAAATAATGTCATAAGAACTTAAGGAAGTTTGTTTTGTTCCAGGCTCAGCAGGCAAGTAATATACAGATGTCAACAAAGTAGGGGCTGTAACTCTACTAAATTAACTAAAATATAGATTGTGGGGTGAATAGAAACTACCCACTGGAAACTGCTCTAGTGCAATACCTGAACTAGTCCTAATGGCTTAATGCTTTTATCCACCAGGCCTCCCTCTGCTAGCCAAATAAGGAGATTGAGCACCATTGGTCATCCTGTTGCCCTTTCCTTGTGCAATGGATGAGTGTCCATTGGAAATTGAAAGATTGAGGAGATTTTGATTGCTTATCTTGGGAGATGAGTATCAAAGTATAATAAAATAAATAGTGTAGAGAACGTAGAGTGTTATTCCTGTCTCTGAACAGAAGAACATGTGAATGTTCAATAAAATGGAAAGGTGGCAAATTGAAACCTGACAGAAGGAAATACTCTTGCACACAGTGCCTAATCAGACTGTGGAACTCACTGCCACTGGATGTTATTGAGACCAAGAAGCTATCAAGATTCATAGAAAGATTGGACATTTATATGGATAACAAGAATATCCAGAGTAGAAACAGTTAGTGCCAACAGATTTTGGAAGAGAGATAAAACCTGCTGCTTTAGAGTCAATCCAATATCTAAATATTAAGGATTAGAATAAAACTTTCATGGGGACAGATTATCCTACTTCTGCCCACTTTGGGGTTTCACCTTCCTCTGAAGCATCTGGTGCTGATCACTATCAGAGAGAGGATACCTGGTCTTAGATGGACCACAGGTCTGATCTTCTATGGCAATTCTTTTGTCCAGACAAGATACCTGAAATGTGTGAGGCTTTGAAGCTCATACCCCGGCTAAAATATTCTTTAATACATATGCAACCTATACATTAAGGGGTGTAATCCTGACTCTTAGAAGTCAGTCAGAGTGTTTCCATTAAGTTCAATGAGGCCAGGATGTTGCCCAGGATATATTTACCCCAATGTTTGTTTAACTTTCATATTACACTGGGTTGTTTGTTTGTTTTTGTAAATGGTGTTGTCATAAACCTGCCCAAACTCCCCCTTATTGGACACTTACTAGCTTGCTGCACTTGGATCCGTGACCTTTTAAGCTCTCCTGGATCTAGGTAGGCTCCAGGTCTCACACATGCTTCCTGGGCAAAGACTCTTTGTCTGGTGCTCCTTCTCAGAAATGGACCCCCACAGTCCTGTTGCCCTAGGTTCCTAGATCAGTGCTGAACCCCGAAGACTTTCCAGTAGGTTAAGCACACTCTACTCAGAGCTCCATCTTCATTGGATACTTTGGTTTACAGCTTGCCTTTTAGGGACACATGATAATTGAACCAAATAGACACAGTCTTTGGAGAGCTTTCTAAAATCAAGCATGCTTTACTTGTTGACAGTACAAGAGAGATACAGATCCACTCCCTCTCCTAAAACTTAGTCTTCCAGCTCAGGTTTTTCCTGTGGATCCTGGAGTCTCTGTATTCCTTCTGCAAGCTCCCTTTGAGTTTGTGATCCTCTTAATCTCTGTAGTTTAAAAGCTAGCACTAACAGCTTGGTTCTTTGTTCTTCTGTTTTTTTCTATTCTTCGCTTTTCTAGAGACAAGCTGGAGAGAACTATTTTTACACCATTGTTTTGCTTATTCAGGACAGGGCTTATTCAGTTCTTGATAGTCCTCAACAACTGTCTGAGGCAGACAGCCAGGCACCAATCCCCCTCTCCTTAACAAAAGAATTCTGATGCAGGAATACAGCACAGACTGACATAAGTGCATACATCTACAGATTGCATAATTTCAAATAATTCATACACTGTACATAGATTTCCCAGATCTTCACAGATGTTTTATCAAACTGTTCTTTAGTCAACAGAATTGTCAGCTGTCTTCTGCTGCTGCCTTGTAAAGGATCAGAAGTACTGCTGTAATGACAAGTGGTTTCTGAACTATCAAATAGCTCTGAGATATACTTAGTGCACAGTGAAAGTTTGTTGATGCTGGTGATCATGTGAATGGAGAAGATCAGTTGAGACATTTGAGAAGAGAAGGCTCAACTTTCATTGAAGCATAAAATATGCAAACATGTATTATTAGGCAAAATTTTATTTACGTATTAAATCTAGTCCGCTTTCTTCTTTTACACCCACAAGTAATCCACTTTGATAGAAAGTCCTACTTCCCCACAGTCATGCTTCAGTGCTGAATGAAGTCTTCAGTGAGTTGTAACCTCACCCGAAACCTAATGTGATCAGCGTCCTATGTTTACTAGCTAACTTATCAGAAAATAAACTCATCTCAACATGTCTCAGTAGACAATGAACAGTTTAAACTGGACGGTTTTCTCAACAGCATGAATTCATCTTTTAGCCAAAAGAAAAATAGTGCTCTTTATACCAGTTTTCTGTTGTAGCAACCAGGCAAGGTACTAACAAACTTCACCAGGACTTTATTTTTAAAGTGGAAACCTCATTACCAAGCTGCTGCTGCACCCTTGGTAGCTCTCACTCCACCTCCCCAACTTCCCCCCTCTTCCTGTTTCCTGTCCTTTCAGACTCCCAACAGCCAGTGCTCCCAGTTCTAATAATTACAAGCAGCATCTAAACACCACATTCCCTCCTCTCTTCAGAAACTCTCCCAATTAAAATAAACATTGTTGTTCTAACCGCAGGAACAAATATGAAACAAGACACTATACTTTTGGAAGAAATATTACACTGAAAACACTGTAGATACTACATAACATAGTCTCTAGTCCAGACAGGTGGTCGTCTGGGTCTGACAGGCCGTCTCTCAAGTCCCGGTTCCAGTGCAACGTCTTGTTGTATTGATACTACGGTGAAGTCATCCAATGCAGACTGGGTGTTGGCATAATCTCCCCTTGGTGCACAGGCAGGTGCAAGATAAGAAGCATTCCATACCCACCCATCAGAAAGTCGATAGGTGTAAGGTCCCTTCTTCTCTATCATTTTAAGAGGAGCTGTGAATTTATGGTCCCCTTTGCGTAAAATTCCAGGTTTTCATATTCTAACGAAGGAACCACACTCATTCTAACGGAGGAACCACACTCAAACTTTGATTCCTTAGCACTCTGCCGCTTGTCCGTGAAAGCCTTAGACTTTGCTTGGTTCTGTTCAACTGTTTTTCTCACATCATCTTCTGTTGGGGCATCAGGTCGTGCCTTTAACATTCCAGGAATGTTCAGTTTAGTATTCCCATGCAGTAACTCCGTGGGTGATCTTTGCATTGTGGCATGTCGTGTAGCCCAGGATGCTTGCAAGAAAATCAGTAGTGAAGGTTATCCGCAATCACCCTTCCAGTTTAGCCATTTGCAAACTCTCTTTCAAACTTCTGTTAAACCGTTCGATTTCCCCATTGGCTTGAGGGTAATATAGGGATGACCTTCTGTGTAAAATGTTCCTCTGTGCTAGAAAAGCTTCAAACTCCAGGGAGGTAAATTGACTACCATTATCTGAAACCAGTTCTTTGGGGTTACCTTCCCTGCTAAAAACTGAAGAGAGGAACTTAATTACTGTAGCAGAAGAGATTTGCGAAGTAAATGCTACCTCAGGCCATTTTCTGAAATAGTCTATTAAAGTGATAGCATAATGGCAGTCACTTGGAGCACTATCAAAGGGTCCTACAATGTCAATCACCACTTTTTCCCATGCAGATTCAGGAAGAGGAAGAGGCTGTAATGGAGGGGTACATGTCACTGCTATCTTATCATGCATTTGGCAAGTGACACAGGATTTTATGAGTGCTTCAGTTTGAGAGTCCATCCGTGGCCACCAATACAGATCCCATAGTCATTGTTTGGTTCTGACAATTCCTTCATGAGTATTGTGTGCCAGGTGTATGAGTTTTGACTGTAATTCTTCTGGCACAAGTAGCCGGTGTGTACCTCATAGTACACAGCCATCAAGCAAAAAAAGTTCATCCCGAACTCTAAAATAAGGCAGCAAAACTGGATCAAGGTTTTTAGGGTTACTGAGCCATCTCTTTGTCAGAAATTCCCATAGTTTTTGTTGCATTGGACACGCTGAACAAGCAGCTTGAAATTGTTCTTTTTTAACTGTAGTAAGAGTGCTTGTAATAAGCGCAACTACTACATCCTCATCCTCCAGTGGACCATCTGGTGAAGGCAAAGGCAGGCAAGAAAGGCAATCAGCTACCACATTTTGGTTTCCAGGCTTATATTCCAGTGCATAATTGAAAGAGAGTAGTCTTGCAGACCATCTAGCAATATGATATCCTGCTCTTCCCAGGCCTTTCATGGTAAGCAATGTCGTCAAAGGGCTGTGGTCTGTGCTCAACTTGAATGTGCGGCCCCACAGGTAAGTTCTTCATTTTTCAGTAGCCCAGACACAGGCAAGTGCTTCTTTTTCGACTGTAGAATATTTCCTCTCAGCATTACTTAGTGTCCTTGAAGCAAATGCAACAGTCCTCTCTTTGTTGTCCTTATGAAGTTGTGTGAGGACAGCACCAAGTCCATAATCAGAAGCATCAGTAGTTATAATTGTGGGCAAAGCAGGAGTGAATAGTGCAAGCACTTGACTATGTACAATCAAGTCTTTCACCATTTCGAAACTAGCTTGTGCATCTGTTGTCCACACTAAGGTTGAACTTCTCCATAGTAATTCTCATAATGGTTCAATGACAGAAGCATAATTGGGAACGAATTTTGCATACCAGGAGGTAAGACCCAAGAAGGAATATAAGGTTTACAAATCTGTTGGAGGAGGAGCATTTGAAATTGTCAGGATATTATCTGGATCAGGTTTTAGTCCAGCCTGTGAAATTGTATGTCCCCAGAAAGGAGAGTTCAGTTTGTCTAAATTTGCATTTGGACCTATTGAGCTTGAGGCCTACTTTGCTGATGCAGTTTAGTACAGACTGCAGGTCATTGTCATGCTCCTCAGAAATATTTCCAAACACGATAATATCATCCACGTAGCACTGAACTCCATGTTGATTCTTCAGAATCAGTGACATCATTTTTTTAGAAGGCACTCGGGGCAGATGCGAGACCGTATGGAACACGTTTAAAACAAAATAGTCCCTCATGTGATAAATGCTTTGAGGTCTCTGCTATCTTCATGCAACATACCCTGGTAGTATGTGGTCTTCAAATCAAGAGTAGAAAACATCTTTGCTCCACGGAGTTCTGCAAATACTTCTTCTATGTGAGGAAGAGGATGGTTGTCAATCACAATAACTTTATTTGGCTCCCTTAAGTCCACACAAAGGTGAATGCCTCCACCCTTCTTCTGCATCACTACTATAGGTGAAACCCATTCCGAGGAGTCAATCCCTTAAATAATGTCCTTTTGAACAAGTTTTCTAAGTTCCTCTGAAACAGCTTCCCTGACTGAAATTGTAAGTGCCGTAACTTCTGTCATACAGGCATCACATTATTTCACATTTTAACTTTATGCAGAAACCCATAAACACAGCCAAGTTTTTCCTCAACCTGGTGTTGGGTCCCCGCTGAAACTAGTGTGTCTACCACGAGAGTGCTTTGCTGAGGAAGATCAATTCATCCATTAATTACCTTGAGATTTAAAGTGGCCAATAAATCTCTGCCAAGGATAGGAGTGCCTTTGTGGACAATGTAGAACTCTGCAGTTACACAGCAATCACCAAAAGAAACTATTGCTGGCAGGCAGCCGTGTAGTGGAATATGGTTTTTCAAATAGCACACCAAGTGAAGTTTGGGTTCAGTAAGAGGCACATCTTTAAAGTAATGCAAATAGATGGAATCAGGTAGTATAGATACTGCTGTGCCAGTGTCCAACATTAGCTGAATAGAGTGATTTGCCTGAGGGTATGGCGGAAATGTTTACAGTGCACTTTATTTGTTCTGGAATATGTGCAGTAGTGATTTTGTCCACGCTCAGCACGGTAACATCTGGTATTGTAACTGCATGCACCTGTTGATTGAACTGGCTGCTGTGACATACTTGAGCAAAATGCTCAATCTTTTTGCAATGATTACACTGAGCTACTTTTGCTGGACATCCTGTGTAGCTTGCAAGGTGTTGTGGGGATCCACAGCAAAAGCATGCTTTTACTGTATTTTGAATTTGCTGATTCAGTGGTTTTTCATTAGTTTTCCTTTTGTAATCGTTTGTCTGCAGCGATAGTGAACTTTTCTGCAAAGCAGTCACAGCCTGGACTGTGCCTCCTGTATCCATGCTCATTATTTTGGCTTCAGCTGTAGCTGACTCAATCTGAGTAGCAATAGTTATTGCTTTTTCTAGTGTAAGTTGTGGTTCTAGAAGTAAGCCTCCTCTTACACGAAGCATGGTTGTTTTCTCAATGAGCTGGTCTCTAATCATCTCATCTGCCATATTCCCAAAGTCACAAGTTATAATCAAACTCCTCAGGGAAGCAATATACTGCATTATAGTCTCCCCTGTTTTCTACTCACGCTGGCAAAATCTGTAGCGATTAGCTACTACTTTCACTTTTGGCACAAAAAAGTTCTTTTATGCAGTGAGTGCAGTCTCATATTTATCATCTGCAAGGGGAAAAGTGTAAAATATATGCTGCCCTTCTGCTCCAAGACAGTGGATTAGCAGAGCACTCTTTCTTACTTCAGAAATCTCTGTAGCAGTGATTGCAAGCAGATAAGTCTCAAACATATGGATACAGGTAGTAAAAGCAATTGGAGGCTCACCTGGGCTTTGCAAAAAGGGTGCAGGTGGGTTCAGAGGCAGAAGATCCATCCTCATCACCAAAATATTGTAGCAACCAGGCAAGGTACTAACAAACTTCAACATGACTTTATTTTTAAAGTGGAAACCTCTTTACCAAGCTGCTGCTGCACCCTCGGTAGCTCTCACTCCACCTCCTCAACTCCTTGCCCCCCACTTCCTGTTTCCTGTCCTTTCAGACTCCCAACAGCCAGTGCTCCCAGTTCTAATAATTACAAGCAGCATCTAAACACCACACTTTCCAACTAGAAACTTAAACCCCAACAGTTTCTCCTTTTAAGTAGTGTAACCTGTTCTGCAGATACAGCTTCAAAAGCATTGCTTCTTTAAAGGCAACTTCTTTAGCCTCAGTTTTTTTAAACCCAGCAATTTTTAAACCCAGCAATCTGGGTGTAATGACTTAGCACTTTCCCATCTACTGTACATTAGTGCGTGGCCCTTCCTCCAATCTGAGCACCTAAACTGATCCTAAAAATACATGTCTTCAGAACATCTCTGAATCTACATAGCTAGGTCAGGTCCTCAGCTGGTGGAAACAGGTATAGCTCAGTTGAGGGCAACAAAAGGAGACACTCTGAATTACTCCAGATGGGTATAGTCATCTAGGGAGTATACATGCTAGCCGCCCCCTGCAAGCCCTTCTTGCTGTCTGTGCTGGTGGTGATGAAGGGGAGGTGTAGGAAGTGACTCCATATCACCTGAGGACTCCTCTTGTGGTGTATTGGAAACCGGTTAAAATGACAAACTGTCACTTTAAGAATGAGGGATTTCGTGGAACTGATTTGCAAGCTCTGAGGAATGCCCTGTGATTTGGGTCATTTGAGTCAGTCAACAGGCAACTGATCAGGAAGGAGTCAGCTTGAAACAAGATGGGGTGAGTTGTGCCTCGCTGCTGTAGGGAGAGCCTGTTTTTTCTCTCTATTGCTCACTGTTTTTGTGCATAACTGTTCTGAATTCTGCGAAGGTTTAATTTATCTCTGTGTATGCTGAGAACATAACACTCCACAACTGGAGGTATTCGCAGCTGGGGGGTTACAGGAAGTTTCTACTTTTTTTGCACCACCTGAGTGGGGGAAAAGGGAGTGGAGAGAGGGAGAGAGCCAGGGAATCTGCATGCTCTGTTTTCAAAAGTTCTCTACTGGGCAGAAATCACTTCAATTTAGCACATTTGTCTGATTTGACCCCTCATCCTGTAGTTTTCCTCTCTGTCTAGTTAGACTCTGCAGGGAAAAGACCATGTTTCATGTGTCTGTAAAGCACCTTGCACACTGTTGCCACTTGCTTAAAATATTTAATATTAATACCTGTCATTTTTCACACTGAAAAGGAACCCGTTTTAAGGGGAGTCTTGCTTCTCCATAGCAAACCAGATGAATTTGTTTAGTAAAAATGGGTTTCTTTCACACACTTCAGTGACAAACTCTGAAAAAAACCACGGCGGAGGATGGGGGGGTGGGGAAACAAAGAAATTGCAGACACTGATGCAGCTCAGCTTCTCATAAAAAGAATGAGCCACTTGACAAATGTTGTAAGTGATTAGTTAAATGTACAGTGGTCCTTTACATCACCCATATATTTTAGAATAACTATTTACAAGGTAACCTTGTGCAATTTCTTGGAATATGCTGACATAAGAATGGCCATTGAGATGACCCTGTGAAGATTGTCTTTTATGGATTAGGGGAGTTATTTGAATGATGAATGACAAATTTAGTCAGTGTTAATGTTCATGCACAAAATACACTGGAAGCACTGGCTAAAACAAGATGTAGGGTGAAATCCTGACTCCATTGAAATCAATGACGAAACTCCCATTGATTTCAATGGGGGCTAGAATGTCACCCCTAGTGTAGACAAGTACTGTGGAAACTTCCCATGCAGCCCCATTGATGTACTGAACTTGTAACATCCCCTTTATTCAACTAAGTTAAGTATTGCAGATGATGTCAGCTGTTCTTTTTTGTTTAGCTCTTCAATCTGTCGCTAACCCCTAGTATGTTGCAGAGTTTCTATAGACAATTTATCATAGTTCCCCAAAGGTAAAGATGTTGGTTTTGACCTTGAAGAGCTGTGCTGAAAATGTCCTGGGAGCAGGCTCTCCAGAATATTCATGCAAAAGTGTATCTTGGGATCCAGTAGCTGGGGTAAATCACCGCTTGCTTTGACATCACATTCTCCTTTATCACTAGCTGACAACTGCTGTAGGAGCTCCAACAGTGCAAGGTAACTTGCAATGAATGATTCAAAGCTAACAATGTGAATAGTCAATAGATCTGAGGAAAAGACATAGTGGATATGTCTTCACTGCAATTAAAAACCAGAGGCTGGTCTCTTCCAGCTGACTAAGGCTCATGGAGCTCTGGCTAAGGGGGCATTTTAATGGCAGTGTAGATGTTCAGGCTTGGGGTGGGGTCCGAACTGGAACATCTACAGCTCAATTAAACAGCCCCTTAACCTGAGCCCACAAGCCTGAGTCAGCTGGCATGGGCCAGCCAATATAGTCTAATTGTAGACATATCCGCTATGGTTACCTAAAGTAATACTGCTAGGCTTCTGGATTTTTACTTTTAAAACTCACAATATAATTTATTTTATTTATCATCTCCATTTAGACCCATTCAATAACAGAAGTTCCTAACAAAATGAAACATACATTCTTTTCAGCATTTCTAAAGTACACTTGTTTGTTTGTGAGCCCTAGAGAACTAACATCTTTTTATTTTATTTTATTTTTTTGCCCTAATTCAGAAGATACTTAAGCATGTGCTTAAAGTAAGGCACAAAAATAGACCCATTTGACTTCCTTCTTGTGTATTTACAGTTAGGCACATGCTTAAGTACTAGAGTTGAGCACAATGTAGAATTTCTCTCTTAAATTTCAGCACTTTATTTATTTTTCAACCTAAATCGGGACGAAAAGTTACAATTTCAAAAATTTTCATGCAATAGAAGTTCTGAAATTTCAATTCAGAAATGTCAAAACATTTCATTTTGTTTTGTTGAACTGACTCAAAACCTTTCAGTTTGAGTCAATTCAACATTAAACTGCATTTGTCCATTCTCTCGCATTGCATCCAGGGAATTTTAGTTTAGGTGCCTGATACCCTGATTCTTCCTGTTGGGTCAGAGTCCCTAGCTGGACTCCTAGACTTTGAGGGAAAAAGGGACCACCATGATCATCTAGTCTGACATTCTGAACATTGCAAGTCACAGAACCTCAGCCACCTGCAGTAAGCTCATAAACTCTGACTGAGTTACTAAATTCCTCAAATATTGATTGAAAGACTTCAGGTTACAGAGAATCCACCATTTACTTTAGTTCAAACCAGAAAGCAACTCAGACAAAGACAAAAAGCCCCTAGGGTCTCTGCCAATCTGTCCTGAAGGAAAATTCCTTCCCAACCCCAAATATGGTGATCAGTTACACCCTCAGTATATAGGCAAGACCTACCAGTCAGACACCTGGGAAAGAATTCTCTGTAGTAATTCAAAGCCTTCCCATCTCCATCCATTTGAGATATCTGTATATAGCAGTTATGAATGGGCCATATGCCATTGTAGGCAATTTCATGAAAAAATGTTCCTATTTTTCAACCTGCTCTATTCATCAGTTAATTTCCCTGAATTTTAATACATGGCTTTAGCTCCAGAGGCTAAGGTGATAGAAGGGCCCTCAATTTCTATACAGCCTTCTAGAGTCTGCCACTTTCTTCTAGTTTTAGCCTCTAGAAGGATTGCTTGGTTATGGTAAGTGGAAATGAGGCTTTGGCCTAAGTTAGGCTAAGTAGAGAGGCATATGGGAAATTGAGCTTGTTAGTATGAGCAAAAGCTGGAGATAAGTTGGAGACAGTGAGATGGGAAAATAGAAGTAAGCAAGGATGTGACCCAGGGTTATGTTGTGGCTAGGTATCTATATTGATAACATGGGAAGGGCATTGGTGCAGACATTAATTTACATAATGTGTAATGTAAAGAGCCTATAAAGAGATGGAAGATATGTAGATATGGCAATTGATAGATTTAATGTTAATTAGTATTATAATTGGTTTAAAAGGAGTAGCCTTGCAAAATTGGGGAGAGCTTCAATTAACACTAAAAGTGTACCATGAGATCACAGGATTATAAGGGTATATTTCTTTTTGTTCTCACTGGACAGAATACCCATTGATACACCATTGCATCCTTGAGCGTAAGTATAATTGCAATATCTGTGTAAATGGTAATTAAATGCCTGTTTGCTTAATTAATTATTTTTCTCTTAAATAAAGTTTGGTTCTCTTATTCACAGTGTTATCCAGGGTTCTCGACTAAATTAAATTGTCTGTAACTGACCTAGAAGTTTGAACCTGAGAAATAAGTTTGATTTATTGCACACTTATCTTTAACAATTTTATATTAATTGGAAACATTTAAAATTCAAGGTTACACAGCCTATCAAGTTCATATTTACAATTTTTTTGCAATAAACATATTTCCATATAAAATGAAATATGTGAGAATCTAGCAATAAGACACTAATATTTACAACCATGCATCCGTCATCTGATTAAAATCTCAGAGCAATGAGCTCCTGGTGGAGATAACAAAAAGGTACTGCCATGACAGTAGTATCGTCTCTGTAAGCAGGGACTGAATGAGCTCTCCCCTGACATCGAGTGATGAGCTGGGGAAAGGAAATGGCTTCAGGGCCAGTCTGTAGTTACATAAACACACCCACTCTGCCTAGGTATGAGCAGACAGCTGTTTTGTCAAAGTGGCCAGTGTTGGAGTTGGATTACAAATCACACAACCCTGTGAAGGAGCAGAGGGACTGCAGCTGGGCACAGCAGAGGTTAAAGAACACTTTGGGTTCAGCTGGCCCCTCCCCGTTATACCTGCAGGCAATGCCAGGCCTGGAGGGGGGAGAAAAGAAGGTAGCCTGGATCAGTTGGGCTGATTGGCAAAGAGGCAGGAGCTCTCTGTATGCCTGCCTGAAGGTACAGACCAGCAACCTGCCTGCCAATGCAGCCACTGGATGCAAGTAAGTCTTCCCTGGCCAAGGGGAACCTACAGAGAAGCCCCAACTGCAGGGCAATGGGACTAGCGGGGCCATGCTCCAAACTAAAAGGATTTGCATAGTGAGCAGGCCAGGAAAACAGGCCCTGACACACCCCCCCCCCCCACGGCTGGAAGAAAAATCCATCTCTCCTGTTTAAGGGTTGAGCAACACAGGACCCTGGGTCAGGACCTGAGGGAGAAGGAGGGATGAGGTCCCCCTCAACCCCCCCAACCAACAGTCTGGCCATTAGGCTGCCTGGCCAATGAGGGTCCTATCCCACCTCCTCTCCATTCTTAGGGTATATATACACTTGGAGTTCAGGGTGTGACTTCCAGATCGAGTAGACCTACTCATGCTAGCTCTCCTTGACCTAGCTTGCTAAAAATAGTTGTGTAGCCAGAGTAGCATGGGCAGTGATGAAAGGTGTCACATACTAGCCATGCTGAGTACAAATTTCCCCAGATGTCATGGGCACATAGTCAGCACAGCTAGCCTATGCCACTGCTTGCCTCTGCCCATGCTACATGACTATTTTTTGGGCACTAGCTCTCATTGAGTATGTCTATGCAAGCTGGGAATAGCACCCCTAGTTCAGTGTAGACATAGCCTTTATCTTTCCTGTCTTTGATAACTGTGATGGATGCTTGGCTGCATGGCAAATTTGTAGTAGATTGTCCTTGTTTCAGATGATTTGTTTATCCTTCTGTTTGCAGAAATCTAGGCTCTAGAAGCCAGGAACCTCAACTAGGTCTCGCTGGAATTGCTGTTCAAAGGCTACTCTCAGGTTTTGTTGTAGGGGCCACCAAGTGTTCTTCATGGTTCTGCTTGCTAGACCAGTGAACTGCCTGATAGTATGTTCACTTCTCCAACCCATCACCTTTTAGCTGATAGTATTCACCTGCCAAAGCTTGTGGTGTTTGGCAAAGTCAAGGCATTCCTTCCTTGCTAAGCTTCCTTTTTCATGTCCCTGCAACTTGTTAGACTCACGTCACTGGCTGTTTCCCTTGCTTTCTGGCTGTAGGCTTACTGTGTGATTACACTAGCAGTTGGCTGAGTCTGACTTAAGCTTCCTTGTTTATTCCCCACTCTTTGGTGTGGTGTATTGAGGGCTATGTTGGAACTGTGGTGAGTTTTTTCCAGGTGCTGCTTACAGACTAGGGGGCTCTGTATGGAAGAGTGTGAGCTGAATCAGTCAGGAAAAAACAGTCTAAAGTAATGTGGGCTGAGTTGTTCTGCCTGTCTGTTTTAGATAGCAGCTTGCGTTGTGTTTCTCCGTTTGGGGGTTCTTGTGTTTTATCATTCTGAATTCTAAGAAATAAAGTAAAATTATGTTCCAGCCTTCCAGCAAAAGTATTTGTTTTTATCTGTCTTATCTGTATATTTGTCATGAACACAACACTATGTTTTCCATGAGTCACTTCTCAAGCTTTATTCAGACCTGGCCTCTTTGTTCCTGACCTGTCCATATTATTTTAGGCTAAAAGAGGAGACCAGGTTGATTAGTACCCTAAGCTACATGACACATCAATGAGGTAATGACATCTCTGTGTCTGATTATCCACAGCCTTGACTGATTCTCCTACTGTCAGATGTCACTTTTTTCTCTTTGCTTTTTTTCTTCTTCATCTTATTCTCTTGTATCTCTGTTTTCCCAATGTCAGAGATGCTCGCCTTCTCTATCTGTCCATCCTCTCTTATTCCTTTTTTTGTTTTGATCTTTTTTCCTTTGTCTCCCTGACCCTTTCCTGGTTGGCTAATTCTTTGATGGCTTGATCCAAAGCCCACTGGAGTCCATGGAAACCTTTCCATGGACTTCAGTGGGCTTTGGATTAGGCCCTAAGTGGACAAAAAGATATGTCAGCATATCAGAACTCTAGGATGGGTTTGATCTGTAAGGTTGTCTCTTGAAGTGTTCATGTTCTCTTCTTATTTCCTCTAATGAAGCTAGTGAATGAAATGGGACTACACGCTCAGAAACAGAACTTAAAATCTATGATGCCAGTAATAAGGCTAGATCATCTAGTTTGACCTCCTGCATAACACAGGCCAGAGCACCTCACCCAACCCTGTAGACTCAGTTGGCCAATAGAAAACAAGATGGGAAAAAGACTTGCTTCCCTAGGTTCATTATGGGGAACTGGTGTCCCCTGTGGACTGAAATTTAGCTGTATCTGATGGTAGACTGGAGTGGGTTGTGGATTTTTAGTAGAACAATCCTCTATCCAACTTTACTCTGTGGTGTGCTCTGCAGATCCATACCAGAGCTTAGTACAGAATCCTGCATTAAAGAATCAGGGAAGGCTGTGTGACTTTGCATAATGCTAATAGTGGGGCTGTGGGATGGTGTGACTGACTGTGTTCTATTTATAAATACATCCCCACAAAAAAAAAAACAGAAGTATATACACTATAGGGCTGAGACCTGGTGGCTGTATACCACAATGCAAATAAAAATAATAAAACAACCATCTAGATGCAATGTGGAAAAACAGTTTCATGGTCTATCTCGAAGCACGTAGTTTTCATTTCTTGTCTTGTTTGCTTTTTACAAATACAACAGAGGTATGAAACACTGTTGGATCATAGTAAAGAAGTTCTGTATTAAAATCACAAATGAGTTTGATTCCCAGTTTAAATTTAGTTTAAATTCCAGAGTATTACTAATTAAGAGGTCTCTTGGTTTTTGGTACTGTTTCTCTCCCTCTATGTGTTAAACTTGCAAGCTGCTAATTGCGTTACTACATTCTAAGACAGTGTCTGTTCTCAGAGCAATTCACACAGAGAGAGACTCAAAGCAATACTCTGTAACAACAGAAACAGCACCCAGAGACTCCCCGCCCTTTTGTTGTATCAACAATTGTGATTAAAATAGAGATGGAAGATGTATGTGGACGGATGCTTGGTGTGGATAATAACTGAATGATCAGGGAGGTGCCAGCATAAGAATCCGGTGTTCATCGGCCGAAGAAGGCATCAAGTGGAAATAACCAGAGGACCCCAGAGGTCAGACTGGAATCCACCCAACAGCTTCAAGAATGGGAGAACCAAAGAACAAGATAACATCTAGCAGCACGGAGCCGTCAGGAATGTGCCATCTGCTGATTGATTCAGCAACAGCATGATGAAGCAATTCCCATAGACTGGCATAGGAAGAAATTCCTATAAAAATGGACTCTAGAAAGTGAGAACATTGGGGTCTGATTCTGCAAACCCACTTCCAGGAGCATCAGATGAGTATCTGACAAGGCCCTGCTCCCTCCTTGTGTCCAGGCCACCTGGCCAGTGGTTTGGCATGAGCAACTCTAAGGCTGGTCACTATGATAACAACCTTGCAGAACCTGTGTGTCTGTGTTTGTATGAATGAATGTGTGAATAAATATGAGATTGAATGGAATGTTACAGCTATAACTAACTGCTTACTATGATTCTTTCTGTATTCACAATAAATGTGGTATTTTGCCTTTTTCCCTTTAATAAGATCCTGCTGGTTTTTATTTTATTGGTACAACAATATGTCCACCATAAAGACCCAAACAATGCAAAGTTCACCTGTTTTGTTATTCATTATAAACTAGAGACAGGAAAATAACTGATTTTTTTGGTTTCTTAGGAGCTTCACAAAAATGCGGGTGTGGGGGGAGGGGGAAATGTTCAGTATCGCTTGAAACAAAAGAGTTTTCCTGGAATTTTTGGTGAACTGAAAAAAGTCTCAGAAAAATTTTGGTTTGGATCGAACAAAAAGCAAAGGAAGTGTTAGATAAACAAAGAGTTAGGTAAACCAAATGGCAGCAGGAGGAGCCTGGTGGTTACTGGTTGTGGTCATCTAGAATGTGGAGGAAAAATAGGTCCAATTCCCTTCTCTGCCTGATGTGGAACAAGGATTTGAACATGTTCTCCCCTGTTGCTGGAAGAGTGCACTAACCAGTGGGCTATAGGATATTGTGATATAGACCTGTCTCAAGTTCTCCTGTTGAAACTGTTCCCCTCTCTATAAAATGTTAGCATAATCATGGGGCCAGAGTGAGAGAGAATGAATCTCTATTGCTTGGTGGTTACGGCACTCACCTGGAGGTCAGAGACCCAAGTTTATGTCCCTGCTCCAGTGACCAGTTATACACAGTGGAACAGCTTCTGCAGGAGAGATAGAGAGGCCTATATTAGAATATCCTACATCCCCCTGGTTAGTGCACTCTCCAGCTCAGGGGGAGTCACACTCCAAGAATGTAGGAGAGCCCTGGTTCAAATTCCTGCTCCCCACCAGGCACGAGGGGATATTGAGCCTACCCTCCCCACTTCCCAGGTGAGTACACTAGGCTAAAGGTTATGTGGGAGACACCGCCTCCTCCTCCAGCTATTTTGTGAATGGCATCCAAGTTCAGAAAAAAGGTGTGGGATTTTTGTTTTGACCGAAACTATTTGACATTCATATCCTATTCCCAAATAGTTTTGGATCAACCAAACTTCATTTGTTTTTTGGTGAATAAACTATTCATCCACAAAAATTCACCCAGTTCCAGTTATAAAGGAAGCAACATTGTCTCCATGAACACCTTTCTCCCCATGATGGTTTTGTTGTGTGAATCTAGTCCAAAAAAAATGAAAATGAGACATTTTGTTAATGTTGAAACAAATATCTTTTTTTGATTTGACCAAAACAATTTGCAGAAAATCACATGAATTCATAAAATATTTTGGATTAGCTGCATTTGCTTATTTTCAGTACAAAAAAAAAAGTTTTCGACCAAACTTTTTCACCCAGATCTGTTCCAGATTCAGACCAGCTTTGCTAAAAAGTTCACATGTTAATTCAGAAGCCTTTGGTACCAAGTGAATTTTGGACACACTCTATTTCAGATCAAATTATTGCTAATTCTTGGGTGTAGAAAGTTTGTCTGGGCTAGGTCTGTCTGCAATTTGGAATTTCAAATTTCATGGTGTTTCAATCAATGTGAATTGAAATGAACAAATTTCTCATAACTCTACAGCATTTTATTCTCCCAGTAGGACTCCTGATGTTCATGCAGCATATCATTCCATGGGCAACTGGGATTTGAGAACATTCACTGAGCAGGTCTCCCATTAACTTTCCAGCCACCGAATTTAACCTTTCCTCCGTTGTTAAATTATCACAATTTCAGTCTCTTAAATTGTACTTACTGATTTACTTAAAAGGTAACATCAGTGCTTTTAGATAAGAGGATGTTGTTTTGGAGTTGCTGCTCTAATGCATTATGATTTGTCTTGAGTAAATAGGTAGAAATTTTTAGCAATCCTATTTCAATAGCTTACCTCCTTGCATCTTACAAACATTGAAAGAATGATTGCATTGCACCTTTAACCATGGGGGAGGGGAATTTGGTTGGCTGACTGAATGAAGGGAACAGTGCATTACGACTGGGGAGGGGAGTGAGAGAGGTCAAATTGCTGGAAAAGGGAACAAGGGGCTACACTGACTCATCCCCTGGAATCTGAATGGGCAGAAGGGTTTAAAGGGGTCAGCATGTGCAGTGAAGCCCCCTTTCACATGGAGCAGGCTGAGGCAGATTCTTGGCGCTGCATGTTGTAGTGGACAGGTCAGCATTCTTGATAGCCTTGTTCAGGTCAGCATTCTTGATAGCATTTTTTTGGAACTAGTATCTGGGTCCGGTAGCGACTCTACCGGAAGGGTTTTGGAGCTGGGTGATATACAATGGCATGAGCATTCAGTGATATTACACTTGCGAAGGTCAAAGACAGATCAAGTAGGCCAGGGTGAATATGTTATCCTACGGGAGGACAGTGAGCCTGGGGTCTGCCCCATGCAGGCCTTGAGGGCCTACCTGGCGATATGGCCGGGGGGGGGAAGGGCACTTTTTCTTGCACAGTGACAGGAGTCCCCTCACAACATATCAATTCGTTACAGTGTTGAGACAGGGACTAACGAGGTTGGGGCTGCCAGCCCACAGATTTGGTGTCCACCGATTCAGAATCGGGGCAGCAGCAGCACAGCTAGGTGTGGGAGCAGAGGCAATTGGGCGTTGGCATTTGGAAGCGTACCAAGCGTATGTCAGACCTCAGGCGGCAAGTCAGCATTAATTAGTTGTAATCTCATTCCAGATATTGGACGACTGTTCATGCAGACAGTGGTATGGATCTGCGGGCACAGTATTGTCTTTTAGGTGCACAGGTGTGTGTCCAAATTGCCCGAGCGTTCGCAGCTGGGGTTCGGCAGTGAAGCAGCACTGAGTTAGCATGCAAAGAGGGGCATGTTATGGGATCAGCTGACACCACTGCTGTATGCTGTGGGAGCCTGTCAGTGGCCATTCGATATAATTGCAGTGCACCTTGCAGGAAATGGTTTGGGAATATGTAAAGGAGTCAAATTAATGCTAAGAGCAAGGAGGGACTTGAGGCTGATCCTTGAACTTTTTCCAAGAGTTAAAATTGTATGGTCAGACATGCTTCAACGCAGGGTTTGGAGGGGAGCCATGCCTCCCCCAGGTGGACAGAACAAGGAGGTATGTGAACAGGGAGGTGGCCAAATTCTTTGGGACCATAGGAGGGGCAATAATTTTGCATCCTGGCATAGTATATGGGGCCCCAGAGTTATTCTGGGGGGGATGGGGTTCACCTGTCAGACTTAGGTGCTGACACATTTTTGGCTGCTATAAAAGAGGGCATTGGGAGATATCTGGGAACCTGACTGGATTTGGGGAGGAGGCAGCCATGCTAATTGCTGGCGCATCCTTGTGACAGAGGTCCAGTGCAGGTATTCCATAGGGAAGGTATAAAGTGACCGGATAAATGGCCTGGAAAATGACTTAAAAAGGAGGTATTGGTTAAAAGAACAGAATGGGAGTGGGAGTGGGAACTCCTATCATTGATATAGCAGGGAGTCAACCCACCTTTCTTATAGCCCACCTTAACTCTCTACGGGGTGGGGGTGGGGGAAGTGGATGGTAAGTTCTCAGCAATGGGTTGCCTGGGGGACCTGGATGGAAAAGGGGTGGCTGGCGGAACCCCCCCGCCTGAAGAAGTTATTGAATAAACATGGGGTTACCTGCAGTGAACACTTTTATCTGCTGGGTAATCCCAAACATCTAACAATAAACTTGCGGCCTGATTAAAACCATACGTAATAGCTCCTGTCTTTCCTTTGGTATACTGGACAATAGCAGCCTATAGCACAGTGAAAAACATCACATTGCAGAAAAACAAAATGACCCCCAAAACATATTTTGTGACCCTCTATTGAAACATATAGTTTCCCCACCTCAATTTTCTTACACTAAGTGGATAATAACGGAGAGGCTATTCTAAGGTATTGAACAAGTCCCATCTAACGTGTAATCCCTTCATTACCACTGACTTGGGGATACATGTGTATTGCAATTGTGGCAGAAGATGGCAGTCTTAGTTCAGTATACAATGTTTAGACTAAAAAATTCATTTTCAAAGGAGCAGTGAGTATTTCCATCTATTGAGGAAGCTTGGATGCAAATAGGAATATAGTAAATCTTTTGTAAGCATGTCATTTCTGCATTAACAGCAATGCAATAAAACAAAAAAACCATGTTTTGCATTATTAAAACATCAAATGAATCAGATTATGTAGCTCTAATGACTGCATCATTGAGCTAAACTGTCTCATGTTTTGTATAAAGTTTGTATTTTTTGTCAATAGAAAGATGGTTGGGGGTAAAAAGTTTACAGTCCAATAAAAATGAATAATTGATCAGTCTCACAATTCAGCAATACCAAATTCTTCTGACACGGTGGCATTTTTATTACCTGGAATGTAATGTAAATTTAGGCCAGCAAAAACGTGAAATTCAGAAATATGCTTATTAAATGGAGTGAAAGCAAACAATGAATTGGTGGCAAACTTCATACTGCAGACTTCCATAGAAACACTGTCTGTGCTGTAGAAAAGGTTATTCATCAAACTTGAAAACTGATTGAACAGTACAGTGTACAATAGTATTAATGGTTGAACCTTTCTGTGTTCCTGGAAGTAGTGCTGGTATTTTTGAAGGTTGGAAGATTTTCTTAGATTGCAGGAAATATTTTCATTTGCAAAAGAGCTTGAGGGATAGTTCAGTGGTGGGATGTCTAGTTTTTTTTTTTTTTTCAAGACTTAGTAAGCAAAATCTGTAGAACTAAATCATATAATGAAGTATTCTGGGTATGTTTTGTTAAAAACAAGGAGGCTATAGTATTGTATATTTCCCCCATTTATCAAATTAAGTCAGATACATCAATACCTGGAGTGGAGCCAAATCATTCTTAAATGTTGGTCTAATGTGGTGAAAGGTAACTGTTAGAATGAAAAGTATGGATGCCTTATTCATGCCTCTTTTCCATCTGTTTCTTAGAAGTAATTGTGTGAATGTAGGTGGTTATCAAGGACCAGTTCTTCTTGGAAGATCTTAATTTTGTTTTTTATATTTTGGACAAAACTAACCATTGCAGTTATTGAGGGGTAAATCTTCAGAGGCTTTTGCATTATTAAAATGACATCCTCAATCTGGGCTTCTGCTGAGCTGTACCTCCTGAGGACCAGATCCTCAAAGATACTCAGTCACTTATCTGCCTGTTTAGGTACTCAAGGCCTTGTCTACACTACTCAGTTTTGTCGGCAAAATGCAGCTTTAGTTGACAAAACTGTGAAGGTGTATGCACTACAATGCTCCTCCCACCAACAAAACTCACCTGCTTTGCTGACCAAATAAAACCACCTTGACGAAGAGGCGTAGAGCTTTTTGCAGAAAAGTTAGATCTACAAAGTGCCAGTGTAGACACTGTATTCATTATGTTGCCATAACTGGCCTCTAGGAGCTATCTCACAATGCTAACTGTGATGCTCTGCTCACTGTTTTGAACTCCTCTGCCCTACATCCGGCTACCCAGGTATGCGCCCCTCCCCTTTCAAAGCCACAGGAAGTTTTGAAATTGCTCAGTGTGGAGACCTCACATAGCTACTGCCCAGCGGAACATGCCAGTTTTCTGCAGCAAACGCACTCCTGCCTGGACTATAGGGGAGGGGGTGGTTCTCCTTGGGCTGGTGGGAGAAGAGACTGGGAAAACTCAAATGGAATCACAGAATCAAAACATTAACACAGAATCCTGCTCGTCCCAGCCCTAGAACCTGAGGGGCAGGCTGCTGCTGGAGAGTGGGGGTGTGCTGTTCAGAGCCAGGGAGGGAAGTGGGTGCAGAAGTTGGGCCCCTCTCCCTGCCGGTGTACTGGTGCACCAGCTTCTGCCTCAGGATTGGTTGCTTCAGCACACTCCAACTACACACTTTACTGTGGTTCAGTGTTAAAAATGCTCCTTCAGGGCATTCCCCCAGCTGAATTACCCCCCATCCCGCTTGGGCTCCTCATTGTGTTCATAACGCACAGCACAATACTGAAGAGCAATGCAGGATCCATGCTTTCTGACAGAGATGGCTGGGTTTCAGGTTACCAGGGCAGTTGAAAAGTGGCTGGCAATCTAGTAGGACACCCATGGAACGATGGGATTGAGAAACCTTCATCATGTGACACTGCACCTGCCCCCATGAGGCATTGCAAATCCTTCCCAAAGCACCTTGTGGTCAGTTGTACAGTGGGATAGCTGCACTGCTCTCTGTGTTGATGCAAAAGCTGCTATTGAGGATGTGCTTCTCCGACACAGACATGCAACAGCGGTGCAATTAAAGTGGTGGCGCTATGTCAGTGTCACGGGCGTCAACAAAACTCTGTAGTGTAGACAAGGCCGTAGTCCACTATATAGGCACCACTGACATTTTCAAAATTGCTGCTCAGTTGGCATCTTAATTTCTACTGATTGGCATTTGCAAACTGGTTTAAGTCCTGATGCCACCCCACAGCTAATCAGCAGCTTGTAGCCCTAGCTTAGTAGTACTCAAACTACAGTGGGACCCAATCCTGTAGGTGTACTCTGAGCACATCTAAGACCTGGTACTTGTCCGACTTTGCAACAGGAGGGATGGATGCAGGCCAATGATGGGGCCAGGGGGTTGGGGCACTGCAGCACAGCATCCACACAGGAGACAGCTTGCAACACAAGGAAATGTAGGGATAGTGTGAGAGTTATCAAGTGTGAACAGGAGTGAGAGAGAGAGTCTGTTTTGGCTGCCAGGGCATTTATTCATACACTCCAAGGTTGGAAGGGACAGTTGTGAGCGTCTGATCCAATCTCCTGTATAACTCAAGTTACAGAATTTCTCCAAAATCATTCCATGTCTTTTAGAAAAACATCAAATCTTGATTTACAAATTGCCAGTGATAGAGAATCCACCACAACCTGTGGTAAGTTGTTCCAATGGGGTATTTACCTTCACTGGTTAAAAAAAAAAAAAAGAAAAAAGGTATGCTTTATTTCCAGTCTGAAGTTTCTCTGTCTTCAACTTCCAGCTGTTGAATCATGTTATGTATTTATCTGCCAGATTGAAGAACCCATTTTCAAATATTGGTTTCCTATGTAGGTACTTACAAATTGTAATCAAGTCACCCCTTAACCTTCTTTTTTCTTCAGCTAAATTGACTGAGCTCCGTGAATCTGTCACTATAAGGCAGGTTTTCTAGTCCATTAATCATTCTTGTGGCTCTTCTCTGAATCCTTTCCGTTTTATCAACATCCTTTTTGAGTTGCGGACACCACAACTAGACACAGGATTCCAGCTGCGGTCATACCACTGCCAAATATAAAGGTAAAATAACCTCATTCCTCCTACTCAAGATTCTTAATGCATCCCAGGATTGCATTAGTCCTTTTTGCCACAGCATTGCAATAGGAGCTCAGGGTCAGCTGATTATCCATCATGACCCCCAAATCTTTTTCAGAGTCACTGCTTCCCAGTGTAGAGTCCCCCATCCTCTAAGCATTTGTTGTTCCTAGATGTATACATGTACATTTAGTCATATTAAATCACTTATTGTTTTCTTGAGCCCAGCTTACCAAGCAATCTATGGGCTACATACATGCCTAACTCCCAAAGAGCGTTCATGGCTGAGGATCTTGAGCAGAGGGAGGCACCTGTCTCCAATCAGGTCATCTGCTTAAGCACCTAGGTCCATCTCCTGGGCATTTTCCACAGGGTAGCCTCCTCCACTAGCCACTCAGCTTGCTGGCTTCTGATGATTCCATTCTTAGATGCTGAAGTCTCCCCAAGCATTATATGAGGAGTCTGGGCACCTAGCTTTGGGCTGAGGATTCCACAAGGTGGCAGGGGACCACAGTTGTTAGGTGTTAGAACACCTATATACTTTTGAGGGTCTGAGCCTAAGTGTGTTACCTACTTGGAGGGGAGTTTTGGGGGGTACAGGTCGCATTCCAACAGTGCATAAGTGCTTGTTAGGTTAACCAATATGCTGCCATGCACTAGACTTAACACCTGTAGTAGCCTGCACAAAGTGAGCAACCCACACTGCATTGGCAGCTCATTGCGTCATTACTCTTTGCTCCATTACACAGAATATATGGGAAAAATCCATGCTCTGTGCCTGGTGCTAGGGCAGAGGACCAAGGAGAATGAAACAGTTTGTTCACTGGCAACCGTAAACAAAATCCCAGTGAGGGTCAGATGTTTTTATTTTACCACTTAATTCCCTGATGTCTTACTGATCTTTCAGAGAATCATAGGAGCTCATTGCAACTACTCACCTTAGCTGCTTTCTTGGGCCAATAACACAGAGTGTATCAGAGTGGAGATGGAGTGAATATATGAATAGGTCCAAAAAAATGCCTTGGGTATTTACACATACACACTCTTGAGCTCTGTAAAGTTTGTACTCCCACAGATAAATGTGGCTCCACATCCTGTCCTTTGGGAAAATGTGTACTGATTTGGTCATAATTAAGGTTAAGTTTTTGTTACATATATTTTTAGTAAAAGTTACAGACAGGTCACAGGCAATAATGAAAAATTCATGGAAGCCTGTGACCTGTCCTTGAGTTTTACTATAAATACCAATGACAAAATCGGTAGCCTGGGCAGCTGGGGGGCTTGGGGGACTGGGAGCTCCAGGGTCCCCTTCTGCTGGCAGCTCCAAGCTGTGGGCGTCCCCCTTCCTCCCACGGTGGTGGGGGGCCCTGAGGAGCCTCTCTGCCACTCGCCATGGCTGGGAACTGCTGGGGTACCACCTGCTGCCCGCAGCAGCCAGGAGCTCTGGGAGTCCTTCTTGCCTCCGCAGGCAGCAGCGGACCCTGCAACTCTCAGCTCGCACTGGCTGAAGTTATGGAGGTCTTTGGAAATCATGGATTCGGTGACTAAATCACAGCCTTAGTCATAATGGATAAAATTTTCAAAAGCACCTGAGGAAGAGGTACCTCTGCAGCATCGGGGTGCAGGTCACAAGCCAGGATTTTCTGGGTATATCTTACTTATTAATTTCCCTGTCATTGCAGGGGCCTTGGGCACCAGTATACCTCGGTCTCTCCTATTCCTTGCCTCTTGCTCATAATAATTTCGTTTCCTGAGGGCTGTAATACTTTGCTCTGATTCTGCTTGTTGGGCCTGGTATGGGAGTTGCAGAGTATAGTTTAGTGGCCTGTGATACACAAGAGATCAGACTAGATGATGTGGTGGGCCGCCTGGCCTTAAACTATGACTTGGGAGCCTAAATCCTATTTTCCAAAAGTGACTTAGATACTTTTCTGTTGCCTCCTGCCTAAGGCTCACAGAAAGTCGCATGACTTTCACTTTCAAAATGGGGACTTAAGGAACCTAAGGGTTTTTTTTTTTATTTTGTTTTTTTTTAAATGTTACCCTCTAATTTCTGTCAGATCTGTACTGTACCCTGTAGCAAAACCAGTATGTTGTTCTGATCTGGAAAAAAAAAATCACTTTGTCAAAAAAAGAATTGTCCACTATCAACAGCACTTAATGGAAGGGTCAGTCTACCATTGATGCTCCATAACAATCAGTTGTGAATGCTCAGCCTATATAGAATGGAACCATAGTTCAAAGAAACCAATTGGTTTGTGCGTTAAGTAATTTTGTGACTTCCCAGGAGAAGACTGACTAAACCATAAAAATCAAATCCATATTTAATTAAATCATAAATATATTTGTCCATTGGTACTGCAGCATGGAGAAAGCCCAGAGCTATGCTGATTCATACTAGCTAAGAATCTGGGTCTGTACAGGGTCTATGTAACTTTGCAGGTACTGTCGTTTTGTAATGGATTGATCAGGCAGAAAGTTTAAGTTCAAATAGAAGCACTGGAAAACATGCTCTCACGTTATTTACAACCAACATGCTAAATGGCAGGGTACACTGCAACTAGAACACTAGGAAGGCTTTCTTTCTTTCTTTCTTTCTTTCTTTCTTTCTTTCTTTGCCAAGCCAAATTACAATTATCCTATAATGCTACAGAGTAACCTGTTAGGTCTTAGGAACTCATAGAGCCAAACAACTTTTATCCTAATTTTCATTCTTCTTGCTTAATGTTTTTCTGGCTTCATTCCCCCTTCCCTCTGGCTGACAGACCTCCCTTAACATTTAAATGGCAAAATATTAAGTTGCACATTTTCCTTTGTGGGAATGGTATCCGGGCTGATACACACCCAAAACTTCATATGTCCAGGAGAGTTTGTCTAATTTCTAGTTAGTCCTGAGCTATGCAGAAATTTAAGATGCCATAATGGAATAGATAAATAATCCAAGGAGATACAATATCCTGAAGGCTGACTCATTCATCTTTGACTGTCAGATTTTTAACAGGTATGGTCTGATTTCTAGAGGATTCCTGTTTGTTAGCAGAGCTTCAATTCCTACTCCAAATGCAAAGTACTGCACTTAGGAAGGAACAATCAGTTGCACACGTACAAAATGGGAAATGACTACGTAGGAAGGAATACTGCAGAAAGGGATCTGGGAGTCATAGTGGATCACAAGCTAAATATGAGTCAGCAGTGTAACACTGTTGCCAAAGAAAAAAAGAAGCAAATATCTTTCTGGGATGTATTAGCAGGAGTGCTGTAAGCTATACACAAGAAGTAATTCTTCCACTCTACTCTGCGCTGACTAAGCCTCAACTGGAGTTTTGTGTACAGTTCTGGGTGCCACATTTCAGCAAAGATGTGGACAAATTGGAGAAAGTCCAGAAAAGAGAAACAAAAATTATTAAAGGTCTAGGAAACATGACCTATGAGGGAAGATTGAAAAAACTGAGTTTGTTTAGTCTGGAGAAGAGAATTCTGAGGGGGAAACATAACAGTTTTCAAGTTTGTAAAAGGTTGTTACAAGGAGAAGGGAAAAATTATTCTCATTAACCTCTGAGGATAGGATGAGAAGCAATCAGCTTAAATTTCAGCAAAGGCAGTTTAGGTTGGACATTAGGAAAAACTTACTGTCAGGGTGGTTAAGCACTAGAATAAATTGGCCCAGGAGGTTGTGGAATCTCATAACTAGAGATTTTAAAGAGCAGATTAGAGAAACACCTGTCAGGGATGGTCTAGATGATACTTAGTCCTGCCATGAGTCAAAGGACTAGAATCATAGAATATCAGGTTTGGAAGGGACCTTGGGAGGTCATCTAGCCCAACCACATATTTTTACCCCAGATCCCTAAATAGACCCCTCAAGGATTGAACTCACAACCCTGGGTTTAACAGGCCAATGCTCAAACCACTGAGCTATCCCTTCTACCACCCTAGATGACTTCTTGAAGTCCCTTCCAGTTCTATGATTCTATGATTCAAATTAACTGGGAACTACCCAGTAGCAGAAACAAAAATCCAATCTTTTTACTGCGCCTTGCAGACTGTTCTGGAACCAGGGCTTCCAGCTCCTGGGCTGACCAGAAACACTGGAAATCCAGCCCTCTAAAACTCCTCTGTTCTCTACCTGGTAGGCTACCAGGGCAGCATGGGCAGCCCCAGAAATTTTTTTTTAAAGGTCAAAGCAACATTTCCATAATGAGGGTGTGGGTTTTTTTTTGTTTTTACTTCCATTACATAGAGAACTTCCAAATTTTGGTTTTGGTCCGAACTGAAAAGAAACCAGATTGTGACATCTTGACATCTTCTGCACAATGCAATTATTATCCTCTTCCCAGTTCTACTAACAATCAAGTCAACTGTTTTATTATATCTATAAACTAAATATCTGTCCAACCTGAACTTAAAAAAAAAATCCTTGATTACTTTCCGTGCTCAACTAACTCTGTTTATCATAAGTTTGTGAAACATTCAACATCTTACTTAAATCTTGATTCTCACGGGGAAGTGAAGTACAAATAAATACCACAGAACCTGCTGCCATTTACAGACTATGGAACTTTTCTATCACAGAGGCTCCATTCTGTACCCTGACATTTGATCCAATTTCTTTGGCTCTGTTTTTGCAGCTGGGTTGCAATTTTCAACATTTGTCTTCTTGTCGTTACCCCATTTTTCCTTGCTCTTTGCCCTTACTCTGGTTATTTACTTCTAGCATGTGGCTTCCTGGGCACTATCCATACAAAACTGTTCAATAAAAATGATATAAAGCTCTATAAAAAGTCCATATGGAAAAAAGCCTTTGTAAAGATTTAACATCTGGCCTATGGTGCTTATTCTTATAAAAATTATTCAATCCTAAATGATCTACAATTAAATCTATAAACTCCCCTCCCTTTCTTCCCATTCTTACCCTTTTTTTAGTATTGTACATAATTATTCATGTTCTCTTCATGAAGCCTGTTGACCAGGAAAAGGTGTGTGTGTGTATGTATGTAAAAACTCTTTGAAACCTACTTTACTGAATCTCTGAAGGAAAACCATGACCAGAAAAGGAATAATGTAAAACAAGGGGATAAAATATACATTTAGGATTCAGATTAATATATCGATTTGACCTTATCTGGAGTGGTCAGCATCACTGACATTTTTATTGTACATTTAAGGCTCTATCAAAAGTCCTTTGAAGCTAATGGAAAGACTTTCAATGACTTCAGTGGGCTTTGGATTAGAACCAAGTTGTTGCTGCATAGCCCGCAAGGGCTGGATATGGAGAAAGGTTACTTAAACAGCAGAGAATGCCAGCAAGAAGCATGCCTCTGGGTACACTTGAGGAGCAGCATCTGCTAAACTTATAAGAAGGTGCAACATACTCTGTCCCTGTGAGGCCAGCACCATATCATAAGGGGGATGGAATAAGGCCAGGGCCCTACCCACTTTATAGTAACTAGAGTTGCTTTTAATGTTTTGATTCCCTAGCATACCCTTTATACTCAGTCTGATTCTGATCCCAGTTACACTATGCAAATCCAGCATACCTTCACTGATTTAAACTACTCCTGGTTTATGTGATGCCACTGTCTTTGGAATCTGGTCCAGGCATTGCAAGGTGTGGGATTCTAAGGATACTTGTAGTCATCTTCCTCTCTAAATAAGCATAGTTAAAATCTATCCTTTCAAGTGCAACTTTGGTCTTTATTACGATGATCAGAAGGCTCTTTGTCTTCTGCTATTTACACTGTGGAAAAAAGTCTGAGAATGTGAAATGTTCAGCAAATGTGAAAGGTTATTACAGAATTATAACTGTAAGATTTTACTCAAATCTTCCTGTGAGCCACCTGGCCAGATATGGTAGGCTACACTAGAGTGGGTAGGAGCACAGAGTCGTCCCATGCTTCTCCAACCAGTATAGCCATTCAGGAATCCTTCATAGTACTGGAGCCAGCATTCTCTTAGCAGCAAGTTCGTGGGGGTGCTATCATTTTCAGTTGCATTAAACACTCTGCAGAAGTTGTTGAGGTCGGATAGTTTCAGTCGCACCCTCCTGCCCCCTCCAGATTTTTGCTCTCCCAAAAGCTGGCAAACCTCAGGTGGATGGTGCTGGGAGGAACGCAAGCTTACATCTTTTTCTGAAGCTGTGGCAAAGGCTAAAAGTGAGCATGCTTCCTCAAATGCCCTTGTAGAAACATCTGTTGGTTGCTTTCACCGGCATAACAGCCAGATTAACTTCTAGTGGAAGGCTGTTGTATTCGGACCAGTAGTTACAGCAGGTACGCATTTAGCCCAGTGCCTCCATTTACCACCCCTCAGGTATGAATGTTCTCTCTGTCTGCCCTCTTCCCTTTCCCAAGATGGCTCTGGATCCAGGAGCATGAACTAAGTTTCCAGTGAAAAACATAGTGTAAGATCAAAGCATGAGTTGACCTCTGACAACAAAAAATGGTTAGTTACTTATTTTCTTGTCCAACATCTTTTCTTGCACTGGTTTTAGTGCTACAGGTGATTCCTGTCTAAATCTGAAAGAGACTGAGATGGATTCAGTAGCCTACTGTCATGGGAAATGCTATTTCAAGTAGATGGCCAAATCCAGCATACTACTATGTTAGTTGTGTAGAAAATTAGAACAATTTAGAAAAAAATGATTATTCATAAACTTACTGGCTCGCTTTTTTTAAAGTTTATTATAAGCACAATTCCCCACTAATGTCATTCTGTATATATTTCAAAATAGTACCCTAAGGTTTCACATTACAGAACTGCAATGGGAAGCTAAATATTTCTATCCCAGACAATGGGCCAGACATTCACAAACGTTCATGTGCCAGTGTGAATGCAAAAATGCACACACACAATCAGGGGTCTTGTACCAGATTTTTTCAGAAATTCTGAGTGCCCACAGTTTCACATGACATTAATGGTAGCTGCGGGTCACCAAATTCTCTGTAATCAAGCCTCTGATTTGCACATAAAATTAGAGAGAGAGAGAGAGGAAACTGGACTTGCACAGCAAAGTACATTCTGAAAATCTGTCCCACTGTGAACTGGTTACCCCATTAAAAACAGAAGTACCATAAAATACTATAAAGCGCCAATACACAAAACATAAAAACAAATATATCTGATTTTATTAAAATTAAGACTATTTCATCCCCATTTTAGTGCATTCTTCAAATGTAATAGTCCAGCAGTTTTACTGTTTTTCTTTTTAAGACTAATTGAGTCTACAGTGTGAAAACCATTCTGGTAAGGAATGTTCAGTCAGGCAAGGGAAATACTTGGCTGATTATTCAGGAGTGCTATAATTTTATTTTGGGGAGATTTTTTTTCCATTTTCACTGGGAAGTCCAGAAGAACTGCGGTTGCAGAGTTGCAGTCCCTAGTAAAGGGAACTGTGATGAATGGCAACCGAGTTTGAGGTAGGTAGCAGTCACAGTTAACGTCATTAGGATGTCTATCATCTCTGAGTGGCTGGTGCAGTTAGGGGCTCAGATATTTAAATCAGTGGTTCCAAACCTCTTCCGTCACCCACCGGTCACAAAAGTAACAAGTGCATGAGCTATTGATATGACAAGTCATCTTGGAACTCCTTGAATAGCATGAAATAGTCATGCTGTTGTAGTCCTGTTACTGTAGTATGATGAAATGATAAACCAAATGGTTAATCTTCAGATATAGCAATAATGCTTCTGTTTACCACCCTCAGTTTTTCAACTCTTGTGCTCACTCATGAGTAACTTTTATTTATGAGAGTAAAAGGTTACAGGATCAGACTAGATGCTATTGAAAGTAGAACTCACTTCAGTTTGTTTTCAGCAGAATCTCTAAGCATTTCCTGTCAGTAGCACCTGGTAACCTTGGTATACTTGTTGTCTGTTTGATACCAATAGTATGATGTTGCTTAAGTTTTGCAATTCTATAAGATTCCAGGAAGAAACCTCTATTTGGATTCCAGAAATAGAAATGGATTTAGTCAAACCTGCTTTACTTTACAAAATGGAAATTGTTTTTTCCTCTGGAAATTATTCACTTTGCCTCTTTTTATATCCACCATGCTTACTTTGAAGTTGCTTTGTAGTTTGAAGGGGCTACCATGACAAAGAAAAACAAAAAGAAAAAGCTTGGTTTAAACTGTGATAACAGGAACTATGTTTTTAAAAAAAAGAAATTATTCTATTGACAAGGCTTCTGTGTAGGCAGGACTAGGGAGTACTATATATATATATATATATATATATATATATATATATATATATATATAATATATATATATATATATATATATATATATTAGTGACAGGGTCAGGCCAGATGGCTACAGGAGAGTGATTTTTTTTTTGAAGCAAAAGATGTTTTTTTTATTTGCATAACACACTTACAAAGTAAAAACAGCAGCATATGCAATGTGTAACACAGCAACCATCACAATTGTTTTCTCATTAGCTTCAGGGGAGGGAAGTGTTCAAGCTTGCCTGGGCCCAGAGCGGGGGGCCTCCTCGACTCTCATGGTCTTCCACCCTTCCGAGTTACCTGGTGACCCAGAGCGAGGGGGCTTCATCAACTCTCATGGTCTTCCACCCCCTCGAGTTACCTGGCGCCACGCCCGAGTGTCACCAACAATTCCCTCCTCTGAAAGCACACAACAAGAGGAGCAGGCTGTGGGGTGAACAATCCCGGGGGGGAGCACGTGCACCCATGTGTGAAAGGATGCCTCTAAGGTAGTGGTGTGTGCAGCAGCAATGGCTGGGGCTGGGGTCCCTTACTCTCTCCCCCAATCAAAGGGTCAGACAAAGGGAGCTGGACGGGGACACCGAGCAGAGAATCTCAGACAGTGCCTACCGCTCCTCAAAAGCATCAAGGGAGTCGGTGGACGTCGCCCAAAGGAACTCCGTCCGGATACGTGAACGGACCGAGGATTGGAAAACGGCCCCACAGTCACAGGAAACTCCATCGGCTAACCTCCTCTCTGGTTTTATAGATGGCCTTTTACAGATGACCAGAGCCAGGAGGAGGTTGACTAGGAGATCCTGATCAAGAGACAGGAGGCCGAACGACAGACCATCTCTCCGCCCGAGTTCCAAAAGGTCTTGGACGAGAAATAGGTTGTCAAAAATGCTGTGGCCTGGGACAGTATAGGTCTGGTCTGGGTGGATCACGTCCGCCATCACGGACCCTAGCTGCAGCGAGATTGCTTTCGCTACGATTTTGTAATCCGTGCTAAGGAGTGAGACAGGACGCCAGTTTCGTAAATTGCGGAGGTCCCCCTTCTTTGGCAACAAGGCGAGCACCGCTCGCCTGTATGACAGAGGGAGGACCCCGCTCTGCAAGGACTCAGCCCAGACAGTGACTAGGTCTGGGCCGAGGATGACCCAGAACGCGTGGTAAAACTCCACGGTCAGCCCGTCCATGCCCGGAGATTTATTGGTGGGCATGCGACGGAGGGCTTCTGAGAACTCGGCCAGGGTCAGAGACCGCTCTAGCCGGTCTCGGTCGCCCACGCTGACTGTGGGAAGTTCCTCCCAGAGCACCCCGCAAGTGCCAGGATCGGTCGGATCCAGGGAGAAAAGGCTTGTGTAGAAGTCACGGGCCCTCCCACACATCTCCTCCGGATCCGTGAGGGGGGTGCCATCTTCCTCTAGAAGGCAGATGACGTGTTTCTTGGCCCCCCTTGTTTTCTCCAGGGCATAGAAGAAGCGGGAGCCGCGGTCCATCTCCCAAAGGAGGCGGATGAGGGACCGAACGAAGGCACCTCGGGTCCGGTGGTCCTCGAGGGCCCGGAGCTCCTCCCGCTTCTCCCGGCATGCTCCGCAGAGGGACAGGTCCTCGGGGTTGGCGGCCAGGAGCCTCTCCATCTCTAAGACCTCCCGTTCCAACTGCTCTATCGCCGCATTTCTCCGTCAGCTGGTGCCCCGAGTGTAGTCACGGCAGAAGAGCTTGGCGCGCACCTTCCCAAGAACCCACCATCGCCGCACCGAGGGAAAGGCACGCCACTGCTCTCGCCAGGCCAGCCAAAACTCCCAGAAGGACATCACAAAGCTCTTGTCCTGCAACAGGCTGTTGCTAAAGTGCCAATAGGTCGGCCCCAGTCTCTCTGCACGGAGGGAGACTGTCATGGTGACTAAATGATGGTCGGAGAATGGGGCCGGCCGAATGGCGGAGGAGTGGGCCTGTGAAAGATGGAAACAGGATAAGTAAATACGGTCCAACCGAGAGTGGTGTGACCGATGGGCCTCCACCCGGACAAAGGTGAACGTGGAAGTGTCATCTGGGTGATGGTCACGCCAGACGTCCACTAGGGAGTGATGTTCGACTATTCCTCGGAGAATGTTTGCGGCGGCCGGGCTCGGCTCGGCCCCTGAGCGATCCCGTTCCTCGAGGGTGGTGCTAAAGTCCCCTCCCAGGACCAGGCACTCATGCGAATCTAGGGTGCCGAGGAAGTCGGACACCCGCTGATAGAATTGTGGCCGCTTTGGGCTCGTTTGTGGGGCATAAATGTTAACAAGGTTGACCACGAGCCCCTCCATACGGACTCGAAGGTGCAGCAGGTGGCCCGGCACGGCCTCAGTGACCCCTAGCACCTCGGGCTGTAGGTTGGGGGAGAACAGGGTCGCCACTCCAGCTTGCCAAGTCGTGAAGTGGCTAAAGTATACCCCGTCCCCCCACTCCAGCCGCCACCCGGCCTCGACGGTCGGGTCAGTATGGGTCTCCTGCAGGAAAGCTACAGAGTACCCCCCTTCCCGAAGGTAAGAGAGCACCTGGGACCTGCGGAGAGCCATCCTACAGCCCCTGGTGTTCAAGGTTGCAATAATGAGAGGTGTCATGTGGAGGGCTGGGGGCGTGGGGGGTTCTTATTGGTGGGGGTGTCCGTGGCCCCCGGTGTGTTGCGCAGCAACCTGTGACCCATCCCGTGGACGAGTAAATCTTTCCGGAAGCCACGGGCCCGCTCGAAGGCCGCAGCACTGCGCTTTTCTTGCCCCCTGCCCTCCTGTATAAGGGCCCTTGTGGCCTGAAGAATTTGATCAAAGTCCCCCCATAGCTGAAGAGCTAGCTGTACCCTATTGCGGGCGCCACGGGTGTGTTCTAGGAACTTCCTTAGTGCATGCCGCAGCTCATGAGGGGTGGAGTTACGATTTCCGGGGTGTTCCCTGGTGGGGCTCTTAATGCAGCCTCATGGTCCGCTAAGGCGGGTAGGCGGGGTGCGGACCACCGGCGGGCCGTCTGACAGGCTGGGGTTATTAAATCCATTTCACGCCTTGGGGTGGAAGGGGATGGTGGGGGAAAAATTGCAACTCCTAATGGGTCGCGACTAGAAAGTGCAAAGACTGCTCCCTGGGGGGAATCTGCAAAAGGCGGGAAAGAAATAACCCCAGGGGCGGCATTAGCAGTGCAGGAGGAGAGGAACTGGGCAGAGGTAAGGCTCTGGACTTCATGAGGCGAGCAGCTAAAAGAAGGTGCCTCCTGAGCAGAGTTGAGGGTTAAGGGGTAAGAGAGGGGGATCCCAGTGATGCTAGGCGCTGGCTCCATGGTGGTCTTGGCGGCCATGGCATCAGGTGGTGGACCACCTTCTGCGGTGTGCTCGCCCGGGAAGGCAATTAGGGGGAGGGAGCATGGGGAAAGGGGATCCGGGGTGAGGCTACCCAGATTGAGGCCAGCCGGCAACAGAACAATCAGGAACCTTCTGGAGACAATTAAGACAGACAGGCTGATTAGCACACCTGCAGCCAATCAAGAAGCTTCTAGAATCAATTAAGGCAGGCTAATCAGGGCACCTGGATTTAAAAAGGAGCTCACTTCAGTTTGTGGTGTGCATGTGAGGAGCTGGGAGCAAGATGCACTAGGAGCTGAGAGTGAGAACGCGGACTGTTGGAGGACTGAGGTGTACAGGCATTATCAGTCACCAGGAGGAAGGTCCTATGGTGAGGATAAAGAAGGTGTTGGGAGGAGGCCATGGGGAAGTAGCCCAGGGAGTTGTAGCTGTCACACAGCTGTTCCAGGAGGGACTCTAGGCAGCTGCATTCCACAGGGCCCTGGGCTGGAACCCGGAGTAGAGGGCGGGCCTGGGTTCCCCCCAAATCCTCCCAACTCCTGGTCAGACACAGGAGGAGTTGACCTGGACTCTGGGTTCACGAAAACGGCCAAACTGAGGGCTGCCATGAAGCTCCACGGTGAGCAAATCCTCCAATAAGTGCAAGACCCACCAAGATAGAGGAGGAACTTTGTCACAATATATAAGTAGGATACCATAAATGTAGAGGTGTCTAATCACTAGCTAGCTATCTACTCAACCTGCATGTTACAGGCCACTACTTTGATTTAAGGCATCCTCAGCTCTTTAGGCAGATTACTTAAATATCTCCAGGAGAAATCTGGGGGAGAGAGGGAAATTTTCATTTAGCAAACTTTTTTAACTGCAAAAGATATTCATTTACTAAGCATTAGAGTTGGTCAAAAATGGGAATCTCCAACCCATGAGAACACCAACATCTTAAAATTTGTTTGAATCCCAAATTGTTACAAAATCAAAGTCAAAATCCTAAAATATTTTGTGAAATCACTGAAATAACCGTATCAAAACATTTTGCTTCTATAATGTCGCTTATATAAAATATTAACTATAATATATAAAATATTAAGTCATAGATATAAATAGGAAATATAATCTAAAAGTTGAAATTAAGCAAAATACTCATCTAGATTTGAAATAATTTCAAAACTGTTCCATTATATTTTGTCAAAATTGACACTTCCAGTGAAACATTTAGATTTCTACGAAAGAGCAATTTCTCGTGGAAATCTGTTCTGTCAAAAAATTTTCAACCAGTTCCACGAACCATGCAATTTAAATCAGATCACAGATAAATAAGTGTAAATGACAATATCTGATACACTTGTTAGATTCACTACTACTAGAATTTTTGCTTCGTTATTTTAGCACATCTGCTTTTATCCTGTACTGTCAAATTTAAGGTTTCAGAGGAACAGCTGTGTTAGTCTGTATTCGCAAAAAGAAAAGGAGTACTTGTGGCACCTTAGAGACTAACCAATTTATTTGAGCATGAGCTTTCGTGAGCTACAGCTCACTATTCTTGACATTTATGAAGATCCCTGGGTGGCTGTTGACAGAAAAGCTTTGCAGGACATGTTAAAGGAATACTCAGAGGAAGTAGTCAATGGAGTATTGTGAATGTTACTCCCATTCTATCTGACATATTTGTACACGCTTGGAGCTTTAGACATTTTGTATTTTTCCATTTGACTGTGTTATCTTTCTCATTACATTATCCCTTTACTCTCATTAAACAGTTTGTTTTTATGTGCACAGACACAGTACTTCTTATTTTTTTTTCCTGTTCACTCTGCTTACTCCTAAAAGAAAGGAGTAAGCAGAGTGAAATAATCCATTTCAAGTGCCATTTCACCATTTCAAGTGACCCACCCTGATCCAATGGCAATTATGAGACTGCAGTCTCAGTCCACAGGAATTCAGATTTGGAGGAGACAATAATATTAATTTTCATTGATGGAACACACCACTTTCTTAAGAAGTTTCAGTGCCATTTCAGTTTTTCTAAACTGAAAAAAAAAATGACCTTCTGTAAAGGATTTTTTTTCTTTTTTGCAAACTTTTTTTTTCTTTTGAAAGTTTTCTCTTTTTACTTTAAAAGAAAAATTGAAATGTTTCAGGTTTATGGTCCCATTTTCCCTCCCCCCGTCAACAACAACAACTACAAAAATCAATACAAATAGTGAATTTCTTTTTTAAAAAATTAATGGAAAATACTTGTACGTTTCAACCAGCTGTAGTTATCAGGGCTGTCAATCCGCTGATTATTTTTCACTAGCATTAAATTGTCATAGTTTTTTAAAGCTGAAATTTATAGTTCTATGAAAATTGGAAAATATGCACATTAGTCTCATTAAATGTGCATAACATATCATATCTAGAGCTGTAGAAAACTTGGAAGAACTGTGATTATTCACAAAAAGAAAAGGAGTACTTGTGGCACCTTAGAGACTAACACATTTATTTGAGCATAAGCTTTCGTGAGCTACAGCTCACTTCATCGGACTTCATCCGAAAGCTTATGCTCAAATAAATGTGTTAGTCTCTAAGGTGCCACAAGTACTCCTTTTCTTTTTGCGAATACAGACTAACACGGCTGCTACTCTGAAACCTGTGATTATTCAGTCCCCCCACCACCAATTTCCTCTCTGGGGTTTTCTTGGCTTCTTCAGGGGGTCCTCCCAATGCCGTAATTGGCAGTTGCTATTGCTTTTGGTCCTTTATCCTAGCCCTGTATGTTGGTGGTGGCATCTTCTTCTAGCCTCTGTCTGAGCCTGCTTCATTTAGTAGCCACTGCTTTTGCTCTGAAGAAGCTCACCAGTTCTCTCCCAGTTGATTCTGTCATGGGCCACTTTCTTCCACTCACGTGGATTAGCCATCTTGCTTAACCAACTCTAAGTCCAAACCATCTGCATGACTGCATGATCATGATCACAACAGGTTTTGTGATTGGGGTTTGGTTGAGGCCTGTGTGTTTTTATGTTTTGTTGTCGGTGGTGGTTTTTTTTAAATTAGTGATTTCATTAACTCACTCATTCCACAACCTCTCAAATGATGATAGCAGTGCCCAGGTAGTTTTGCTCCCAAATGGATACAGCATGCAACAAAGCTTGCACCATGTACTAATCATGAAAGATGCTTCTGTTGCAGTGTTCTATTGTTTCTGGACTGGGATTCACATTATTATAGCACTGAACTGGTGGCATTATAGTTACAGTTGCAAACACATTTCCAGTCTAAGACCCTATTTTAAGACTGTTAAAAATTCCCCTAAAACAAGCATAATAAATTTAGGATCAGAGGAAAATGTAATAAAGTACAAATGCAGTAACATTGTGTTTGGCTGGTTTTGATATCTGAGCATGGGATGTCTGAGCATAAATCCCTGTATTTTCTCCACCAGTTGCAGTTTTTCAGGCACATTTTGCACTCTGGTAACTCAAAGATAGTTTCTTTCAACTTTCAGACTTGCTAGGGCCTTCGTTTCTCAAGAGCATAAGACATGTCTGAAGAAATGTGGTTTATAAACAACCAAATGATAATGGTTTGGGAAGCAAATGGAGGACATGTATAATATACTGTTTCCTACTAACTTGAGGCATCTGACTTGAGAGAATTACCTATGATTCCAAATAAGTATTCCAAATAAATGTGGGAGGCCCCCAAAATCATGAGCTGTTGAGCCTGGGGCTAAGCCAGTCCTGATTACAAGATAAACTCCACCTGGGAGGAATCAGGTAATTCCAATATAAAAGGCAGCAGGAGGCTGTAGAGAGGGGATGATTGTGAGAAGTAGCTGAGACTGCCAGAGATAGGTAATCTGGCTGTAAGATAAGGCAGTTCAGGAGGCTGGAGATAGAACTGAAAAAGACATTGTGTTTGTTTTGGAACTTTTGAGTGCTGTGTTTTTGACAAACTGTTGCCAGCCTGCTGAAGAGTGAATTAAAGGAATCTGGGCTGAGAAGACTGCTGAGAACTGAGTGAGTTCTTAAAAGAGCCCTGGTGAAGAGGAATAGAAGTGGGTTTTGCCCATGGTGCTGTGTGCCTCTTGGCTGCTGCCATATGTTAGCTTCCCTCATACCCAGGTGCGGGATAGGAAGGAACTCTCCACTCTGCTTTTAGTAAAGGGGAGATGTGCACGCACATTCATTCTCTCTCTCTCTCAGTTTAACTCCTGCCCAGCCTCTCTGTCCCCTGATATCAGACCAGCAAGCTAGATGTAATTTTTGTAGAGAGGGTGTAATTACAACATCAACAGCACGTGTTATGTAGCCTTTAGTTATGAAGAGGCAATCTTCAGCAGCACAGTATGTGAGAATTACCTCAGCAAAGTCTACCCATGCTGCTGAAGCTAGTGTCCAAAGGAGAAAAGTGGTGCAAAAGAGTATCAGGTGTCCATCCAGCAAACCAGGAAGTGTTTAGCTAACTTCAAGTTTGTGAGTAGTCTTAATGAATGAATGGAACTATTCATGTGTGTTAAAATGCTTTGCTAGATTAGGTCCTTAAATGTTCAAGGCATCAAGATGTTCAAGGCATCATATCCTAGTGAGAAAACCATATGAACAGAACAATATTCTGTTTGCTTGTTAGGGTTGTAAGAGAACTTGAACAACTTCAGAACAGATGCATAATACCTCACGTTTAAAGACAGTGTCAAATGAGTCCATTCTTGTGGGGGAAAATGTGCTCCTGTAATTGTAGGAATGTCAGAACGTTGTATTAAGTGACTACATAAGTGGTAATCCTAGCAAGATTACCTAATCTTTTCCAAAATGTCCTGTGTTTTGCACTCTTGAATCTACATTATTTGTTTTTTTCCCTTGTCTGGATCTCTTTTATTTTCTATCTGTTTATGAACTTGTTCTTTCAGCTGTCCGCACTCAATTACTATATGACAGGAAGCTTTTAAAGTGAGTAAGTACAATAGTTATTGAAGCATTTCAATCGAAGTGGAGAATTTCACAGATGCAGAGGAGATACAAGAAGATCAGGGAATTTAAAGTTGGCCTTCCACAATGCAGTAATATCAAACAGTGCATTAAGTAACCAGGATCGGCTTCTGGAATTCAACTTGAAAGGGGAAAAGGACAAAAATGCTTTCTGTGATGTGCAGTGACTAAATGGGTCAGCAACCATATGAATCATGAATGACATCTGATTCTTTTAATGGTCTTAACATACTGTAGGTCACCTACTGATCAGTACTCTCTGAAGAGCTTTTTGCAGCTCAGAAGCTTGTCTCTTGCACTAGCAGAAGTTGGTCCAATAAAAGATATTCCCTCACCCAGCTTGTCAGTACTACGGTAATTAGTAAAAATAAAAATCTCTAATTCCAATCCAAACTTGACTTCTATGGAAGTCCTCATGCTATTATAATAATGACCCTATAAAATGTAATGTGAATTAAAAAAAAGGTTAGGAAAAGTAGCTATTCTGATGGAAATGTAACTAGAGTACACTATGAAGTTGTTACACTTTTTTTTTCTCTGCTTCATATCTCTATTCAGGCAACCCTAACACCATCATGTGAATTGTTTTTCTATTACTGGCTGGGAAAGCAACCATTATATTACTGCACGTGTTCAGATGCATAGTTCTTTCTTAAAACTAGAATGTCTGATGAACAATATACTCCAGTTTGGAAACCCTGCAGATAACACAATGTGTCTTAAAATATAGAAGGCTTTACAGTGGTGTAAATCCACAGCAACTCTCATACCAGTTTAAATGAGGAAGATCTGCCCCAGAAAGTGTAATAAATGCTGTACCAATATTGCCATGGCAGAAAGGAAAGTTAACTCATTAATAAAATAATTCCTAAAGCTGAATCATATTTCAGGCTGTTATACCAATAAAATAAAAACCAGCAGGATCTTATTAAAGGGGAAAAGGCAAAATACCACATTTACTGTGAATACAGAAATAATCATAGTAAGCAGTTAGTTATAGCTATAACATTCCATTCAATCTCATATTTATTCACACATTCATTCATACACACACACACACAGGTTCTGCAAGGTTGTTATCCTAGTTACCAGCCTTAGAGTTGCTTATGCCAAGCCACTGGCCAGGTGGCCTGGACATGAGGAGGGAGCAGGGCCTTGTCAGATGCTCATCTGATGCTCCTGGAAGTGGGTTTGCAGAATCAGACCTCAATGTTCTCACTTTCTAGAGTCCATTTTTATAGGAATTTCTTCCTATGCCAGTCTTGGGAATTGCTTCATCATGCTGTTGCTGAATCAATCAGCAGATGTCACATTCCTGATGGCTCCGTACTGCCAGATGTTATCTTGTTCTTTGGTTCTCCCATTCTTGAGGCTGTTGGGTGGATTCCAATCTGCCCTCCTGGGGTCCTCTGGTTATTTCCACTTGACACCTTCTTCAGCCGATGGACACTGGATTCTTAGGCTGACACCTCCCTGATCATTCAGTTATTATCCACACCAAGCATCCATCCACGTACATCCTCTATCTCTATTTTAATCACAATTGTTAACAAAGTGAGATGAATACAACAAAAGGGCGGGGAGTCTCTGGGTGCTGTTTCTGTTGTTACAGAGTATTGCTTTGAGTCTCTCTCTGTGTGAATTGCTTTGAGAACAGACTGTGTCTTAGAATGTACTAACGCAATTAGCAGCTTGCAAGTTTCACACATAGAGGGAGAGAAACAGTACCAAAAACCAAGAGACCTCTTAATTAGTAATACCCTGGAATTTAAACTATGGGGAATCAAACTCATTTGTGATTTTAATACAGAACTTCTTTAATATGATCCAACAAGGCTATGTCTACACTATGGCGTTTATGCCAGTATGGCTATGTAGAAACCATGTACCCAGAGGGAAAGTTTTTTTTGTTTGTGTAGGAACACCAGTTCCCCCAAACATTATTTATGTTGACATAAGCATTCTTCTGTTGACATAGCTGCATCTACACTTTTGGTTTTGTTGTCATAGCTACGTTGGCAAGTGTGTGAGGGTTTTTTTCCCCATGCCCCGAACTGCTATAGCTATACCGAGAAGTGTAGACTAAGGCCATGTCTACACTGCCCGCCAGATTGGTGGGTAGTGATTGATCTATTGGGGATTGATTTGTCACGTCTAGTGTAGACATGATAAATCGATCCCCGATTGCTCTGCCGTTGACTCCGGAACTCCACCATGGTGAGAGGCAGAAGCGGAATAGACGGGGGAGCGGCCGCTGTTGATCCTGCTCCGCGAGGACGCGAAGTAAGTGATTCTAAGTCGATCTAAGATATGTCGACTTCAGCTATGCTATTCTCGTAGCTGAAGTTGTGTATCTTAGATCGATTACCGCCCCCCCCAAGTGTAGACCGGGCCTTATGCACAAAGCTTAGGCAACACTTTGTTAGTGACCACCACACCAGTCACTGCTTTTAAAAAAAGTTACAGCTAATGTGAGTGTTGTGAGGAGTCAAAATCTGAATGCTCCCTCGAATAGGTAAGATGAGTGTTCCCTCTCTCCCAAGGCATCATAGGTCCTTTGCCTGCTTCTCTTTGCAGGGAATTAACAGTGCCTTCCCTGTCTAAACTAGTGTGGGGTATTTGAAACTATAAGCTCTGTTTGCTCTTTGGGGAAGAAACCATCTTTGTACTGTGTTTGTACAGCACCTAGCACAATGACTGGAGATCCAAGATAGTGCCACAATACAAATAGCATTTGTCCAATTCTCAGCCAATCAGATCAGCAGTAGATATTTCAGAATAAACATGCTAAATGACACCTGTTATACTGAAAACTCTATGACAAATTAGATCTCTTTAAACTTAGACTTTTTTCTCTAAATTGCCAGATGTTGGGCTGACATCCTTTGCTAATCATAGCCCCTGTCTATTCTGCCACAGGAAGCATTTTTTTTTTCAATATTGGAGCCTGCCATGAGATGGCTATATAGAGATATCTATTAGAGAGGATGAAATCAGTATCACGTAGAATATCTATTTGATTTGAGTCCTTAAAAGGTATTTGAAAGTACTGTACTGTAGTAGTGTTTTACATACAAAGCATCATGAGAGCAGGTTTATATAGTTAAGGGTAATTAGATACGGATTATCATCCACTATTACAATTAAATGTTTTATTTTAATGCCTTGCTCTATATATTGATAGAAAACAAGAAGTATTTTTATATTGGAGCTGTCAGTGTGGTGTTCTTGACCATTGAACTTTGTTATGCTCAAAAATTAACTTCTAAAAAGAGAATAGCATGTGTTCAATTATTCAGATAAGAGAATCATTATCCTTGCTAGTTATAACACCCATCTTCACTGACATACACAAAGACTGCCTTTAAAATTTATTACAGTATATTAGCAAATTCACAGTAAATTAATCTTGGAATCCCTTTCAGCTTTTGTTTAAATCCAAAATTCAACAAATCACTAAAGCATATACTCAGTGTTTTGTTAATTAGCAATGAACTAACGCATATCCTTTACTGCACTGCTGCAAAGGATTATGTTAACATGGACTAGCTGCCACTTAGTTTGCACCATCATGATCTACATGAGGCAGCTAGAGGGCAATAAGTTACAAAGCTTCACAATTCACAGCCTTCTAGTTTTTACTGTGGCACCATGTAGACAAACTCTTAACTAGGGATTTGGGACCTGTTCCTATAAGATGATGAAGACTTTCTGTGAAGTCAGTGAGAGTTGAATGCACTCAACTCCTCAAAAGATTGTGGCGATAATACTTACCCTACTGTTCCAGGCACGTTCTTAGCTATTTGAAATTTGCATTACACACATTGGTTGATCCCATCACATTTGATCACAGTAGACCCACAATTGGCCAGGAATGATTACCACAGTATAATACCCCTAACATTGTGGATGTGGCTTAAAAAAAAAACTTTGATTTTTAAGAATAGAAAAAGAGGGGAACATGCAAACACTGGGGCAAATTTACCCCTAGTGTATTGGTACTGACTTCACTGAATATGTCCTGCATTTGTCAATTGTAGTGTATTCACCTGTGCATTTAAATAAGAGGAGATAGCAGAGCTCATTGTCATACCCAAACTAAAAACTGTCAGAATCCCTCATAAATATGGTACCTTTCCCTCTGACAGACACATGTAAAATAACAATCTCTTTGATAACCCAGTAAAGAATGACTTGCTAACTTACAATAGATACTGTACATTAAAATGTACTGTGTGTGGGTGTTTGTGTGTGTGTATACACACACACGCTAAAAACAAAACAACATTCTTTCTGAAAACTTTTAATGGGAGAGACTGATACCATTATTCACATTAAGTAGCATTTTAATCTACATGTGTCCCCATTCATTCCAATGGGAATACTTGCCTCACCCTAAGTAAATAAGCACTTTTACTCTCAGAAACCTTACCTAACTGGATTATTGCAATGGTAAAAGCCCTGAGCCAAAACACAGATCAAACACTATAACTCTTTTTTGATGAACAGAATTTCTTTCCAAGACAATGTCAGCTACACTTTGTAATTTGGGTTGTGGGGAGATTATTCAGGTGTAGTTTTTCCAGAAAGCCTCCTTTACAAAAAAGTGAGCTTTGACGTAGGTCTTTGAGGCTATTTATGTGAAAGGTGTGGGCAGTCATAAATTGATTTAGCACCAGGCAGTAATCCCTAGAGGATTTAGCAACCATGAAATTGGAGTTTATTCATTCACTCTAGATGTTTTCATTCAGCACCAGTTCTAAGGGCTTAGACTGAAGAGAGAGATTTTCTCCTCCAGTGTTAGTTACCTTTGCATAAGCATCCTTTGCTCAGGTTATGAATTGAACTAGCCCACTCAAGGAGGAGATGGGGGTATACCTTTTTCCCAGATTAGGGCACAATGTCTGAGCCTGCTGGCTCTTGCCAGAGGGCTTTTGCAAGTGACTGTAGAGAACTGTATTAAAAGGTTGAGACGGTCACTCTTTTAGTTTACCAAATAGAACTGAGAGGTTACTTGCTTCCCATTGTCTCATATCTTCTCTACAAAAATCAGAAACCTATGTTATGCTTCTAGAAATGTTCTTGTTATATTTTGGTAAAAATTTAGAGAAAGTAAGGTGGTTTCTAAGCATGTCATCTGATGCTGTTTTAGGAAGGTGTACAAAATTGACTATATTCTACAGAACATTGTAGGCTTCCTGAAGGAATGTTAAATACTGTAATCTGAAGAGCATGCTAGCTGTATGTTACTATACAGCTAGTATTCACTGTATATTGGAGAAGGAAGACACCTTTTTAAAATAATTAACTTTCTAGGTTATGAATATTCAGGTTCATCCCCCTTGTACAGTCTTCCAAAAGAATAAGTTAGCCACACTTAAATTTTTAGCTAAGGTAAGCAGGGTCTGAATTCTATTTAAATCAGATTACCAATCAGACAATTTTATGCCTTAAATCATGTACGTTACCAGGAGAAGCTTGGCTACATCATTTAGATGCAAAGAGAGCACCGTAGCTAGTCTCTTAAAACAACAAAATCCTTCTTTAGGAAATCTTCTCTTTAGACTTTGTTATAATTTATGGTGATAAATCAGTGGGCCAGGCTCTGTACACTTAGAAATATCTACATGGGTAATACTATGAATAATTTCTTGTCTTTTCCTTTTTTCCATTTTGTAATTTTTTTCTCTTATTGCCTTATCTCATATTTCATATTCATTCTTCCCTTGTGTGCCATCCACATCCTTTAGTTTCTCTCCTCTCCTCTGCTCCCCTCCTTAGTCTCCTCTACTCATTTTACAGACCTTCTCCCACTGACACGTGCTCAACTTTCTCTATCCTTCCTCTGTCACCTGATTCCCTGAATCCCTCTTTCCCCCCCACCTCCCTCCAACAACTTCTCCTTTGTCCCCACAAGATCTTTCCTCCCTCATCTCTTCCCTATGTAAGTGTCCTCTGACATTCTCTGTAGATTGCTTGTACTGCTATGTGGCATTTGACCCAGCTTGAGAACAGAGGTTCCCCCTAGGTGCTAGTGTGAATGTCTTGTACCATCATCAACAAATGTCAGCGGGACTTGGCAGCTATACAAAGTTGTGTACCCTAGTAGTAGCACAAGTAACCACTGCAATTAATTTCTTGGGTTTCCGTGAAATGGGTATTTGGGTAAAAGGAGTAATAGATTTGGATTGAGGATAGAGTTTAGCTGAGAGATGAAGGTTTGGTCACTTCCTAAAATACTTTCTAGTAGATCAGTTTCTTCCTCACCATCCTGCTTTCCTTCTCTTCTGTGTTTCCTCAACCTTTGGAGAATTTTATCTTGGAGTCTGTCCCTCTGCTGGGACCAGATGAGCATATTCCTTCAAATCAGGTTATTTCTCTGTCAGATGTAAGTCTGAATGAAGGTCAACTTTTTATGAATTTAGCAAATCCAGTTAGTCAGATATCAGCTGTAAAATCTATCTGGCAGCTCAGCAATCTCATAAGTATTCTAGCCAATACTGTGATGGAATTTAAGTAGAATAACCCCTTTTAATTGAGTACAAATTAGTTTTACTAATTTTAACGTTAGGTTCTTTCCAAGTCAACTTTTACCTTGGACAGTATTTTTTAGATCTGGATACTGTTATTCTTAACTAATAGTCTATTAATTCACCCAGAACCACCTGAGTACATAATCAACAGTTAATTGATCCAGTGTAGATACAAAAGTTCTAGTCAAATACTGAATTGTACACATGCAATCTTTTAAATAATTAACAAACCAGTTTTGAGGTCCAGTAACTATACAAAGGAACAAGGCAAATCACCAAGATTTATTACATTTATCGATAATAATCGGTTACCAATTCTTTAGTACTTTTAATAAATTTATTATACTTTCAGCACCTCTGCAAAGAACAAGGATACACTTGTCCTAAAGACATTCTTGATAGTGTAATCTGTGTTATCTGAAAAGTTTGAAATGAAAATGACAAGTTTAGAATATCACAAGCAATTGTTTTGTTAGGCCAATTTGCTTGGGCTTTTAAAGGAGTATGCATGCAGCATTATTTAGTTCAAATGCAAAATATGGTTACTTGAGGTCTTACTAAAAAGAGTGTAGACTCAACCAGATAACTTTCAGTTCTTTGTATTAAAGAATGGAAAAATAAATACAACATCTGAAGTAAAATCTCACCCCTGTTAAGCCTGGAGGGGGGGAGGGGAAGTCTCTCTCTATGGGTTCAGCTATCTATGGTGCCCATGTTGTGTTCTTGGGTTTCTATATCCTGTTTGGGATCTGTTAGAGGAAGGTAGTCCTCTTATTTTCTAAAAAGAAAAGGAGTACTTGTGGCACCTTAGAGACTAACCAATTTATTTGAGCATGAGCTTTCGTGAGCTACAGCTCACTTCTGATGAAGTGAGCTGTAGCTCACGAAAGCTCATGCTCAAATAAATTGGTTAGTCTCTAAGGTGCCACAAGTACTCCTTTTCTTTTTGCGAATACAGACTAACACGGCTGTTCCTCTGAAACCTCTTATTTTCTATTTGGCACTTGTCTGACCACCCAATTTCAGCTAATTGTCTTTACTGCTTCCATCCAGTAGATGGCACCAGTGTGTAACACATTTCTTTGATGTGTTTCTTAGTTGGAGGGGTTTTTGTTTGGTTTCTTGGATTGTATTTTAGTATTAGTGAATAATATTTATTTGAAATACCCCCCTTTTAAACAATTTATCATAATATTCTAAAGGGGTACCTTGTTTACATAATTGGATCTGTCAGTACTAGATGATCCTGGAGGTCCTTTCCAGTCCTATGTAATGTTCTTTTCTTTCTTGTCCTATACACGTCATACCATTTCCATAGTGCAACAGTAGTTTAGAAAGCAAAATCCCTTTTAGTCTTCTAAATCTGGGGACATAGTCCATACATATTTTTTTTTTATTGTAAGCCCTAACTGATGTGAAATGATTATGAACAAGAGGCATTTTTCACATAGAAAGAGACTGTTTATCTGATTCACAAGGAAGACAGATGTACATCTTATAATTTGGAATGAAAGACATATTGAATGAACAACAGATTATCCATGGTGTATTTTATTCATCAAGCACACAAATGTGTAGTTTATAATTCGGGTTGAAAACTTGTGAACCAGAGTTCTTGGAGCAACAAGGAAACTTGGTCCCAGTAACATAGCAGACTGTCATGACTGGTTTAAACCTGCAGCTTCCCCACCCATCTCTTGATCTTGATTCATTCACAGTATGTAAAGGGCCACTTTGCATAGGAAAGCAAGGTGTTGCTCTGCTTTGGAAATCTTTTGGGATTCCTTTTTAACTAGGCCAGAAGATATGAGTTTATCAATGTGTAAATTTGAGAGTCTTGATAATTTAGTCTTTTTTAGTTTCTATTCTCAGTGGAATGGAACCCCTAACCTTAACTGATTTGTCATTCCTTAGACAAAGCGTCTCACACAATGTGAACAATGTTCTTATTGCCTTCACTTTCAAGGTGGAGTTGAGTCATAGGTGGGCCCTATCTTGGGGGTAAACAAAAGTGGATAGTTTTTCTTATTTGAGGAACTAAGTAATTTAAATTATTAATCATTTCAGGAATACTATTTGATGCTCATGTTTGTGCATGCACCTTAGAGGGTTTTATTGTCTGAACATGATTGATTGAAGAAGACACTGTCTCTTCAACACAATTATTTTCTACTACTTCAGGATCAATCTTTGGCCTTTCCAGAATATGTTGTGAGGAACTTTTATTAGCCATGAGTTCATGTCTCCACGAGCATCAGAAACTTCAGTAAAATTTTTGGAATACAAAAGAGAAGGAAAATACAACAGAACCTCATAGTTATGAACATCTTGGGAATGGAGGTTGTTGGTAACTCTGAAATGTTCATAACTCTGAACAAAATATTATGGTGGTTCTTTCAGAAGTTTACAACTGAACATTGACTTAATACAGCTTTGAAACTTTACTGTAGAAGAAAAAATGCTGCTTTTAACCATCTTAATTTAAATTAAACAAGCTGTGACAAAGTTCCTGCTCTTCCTTGGTGGGTCTTGCGCTTATTGGCGGATTTGCTCGCCTTGGAGCTTCACGGCAGCCCTCAGCTTGGCCGTTTTTCTGAATTCACAGTCCAGGTCGACTCCTCCTGTGCCTGACCAGGAGTTGAGAGGATTTGGGGGAAACCCAGGCCCACCCTCTACTTCGGGTTCCAGCCCAGGGCCCTGTGGAATGCAGCTGTCTAGACGCCTCCTGGAAAAGCTGTGCAACAGCTACAACTCCCTGGGCTACTTCCCCATGGCCTCCTCCCAACACCTTCTTTATCCTCACCACAGGATCTTCCTCCTGGTGTCTGATAATGCTTGTACTCCTCAGTCCTCCAACAGTCCGCGTTCTCACTCTCAGCTCCTAGTGCCTCTTGCTCCCAGCTCCTCACACACACACACCACAAACTGAAGTGAGCTCCTTTTTAAAACCCAGGTGCCCTGATTAGCCTGCCTTAATTGATTCTAGCAGCTTCTTGATTGGTTGCAGGTGTGCTAATCAGCCTGTCTTAATTGTCTCCAGAAGGTTCCTGATTTTTCTGGAATCTGCCCTGTTACCTTTCCCAGGGAAAAGGGACCTACTTAGCTTGCTCTCCTGCTGCTGCCTTCTGGCCTGGACTTTCTTTGCTTTTTGCCCCTGCTTTCGGCTCTCCCCCTTTCTTTTCTTTTTGTTGTTTTTTTTTCTTTCTCTGCTGTTGCTAGAGTGCTGGCCGGCTGCCGGCCTGCTGTTAGTGCCCCCCTCCCCGCCCGCTCTCCGACGCTGCTGCCACTCCAGCTGAAACCCCCCCAAGAGAGGGGGATCCTGCCGGCCCGCTTCCCCTGAGGGGGAGGGAGTGGGAGGACCCAGCCCCCAGATCCAGCCGCTTGCTGTTTGTCTGCAGACCCATCTCCGGTCGAGAGGACTCTTATCACTTGCTCCGGCATTTCTGGAATGCTGCTGCTGCAAAAAAGAAAGTCTGGAACAGACAGAGAGAAAGCCGTCCACCGGAGGAACACCGCCCAGGGAATCTACAAATTGCCGTGGAGAGGGCCTAAGACTGAGTAACTTTCGAACTGTGCTCTCCTGTGGGGGGAGGCCTTGACTGTGTCTTAACTGTGTTTGTAGGGACACAGAGGGTGTGGCACGGAGCTGCTCCCCGATCCATCTGTGTCCTCCCAACCCCCACACTACGATCTTCAACCCCCCACTCCACCATCTTTGCTGGCTGTCTAACATCTGCCCCTGGACTCACCTGCTCACCCTAATTCCACCGCGTGGGCCAGAAGCACCAGCCAACCAAACAGGACTCTCTGGACAAGTGTATGGTGATTCATGTGCCCCCCGCCCTGAATTGTCCACCCCACAGCTTGTCCCTTTCTACCTGACCCCAACTCCTGTTAATCACCTGCCACCGCCCCCGCTGGGGCATTGGCATTGGAGGGCACCGGGGTGACAGCAATGGAGAATGGGCTGACAGCAATGGAGCGTGCCTTGCACCTGGAAAAGAATGTGAACCAGTCACTCCTTGATCTGCACAAGCTGGCAACTGACAAGAATGACCCTCATTTGTGTGACTTCATTGAAACTGCCATGCCCATCTGCAGCTGCCATGCCCATCGCCTCCCCAGACTCTAGGGAAGCCCACCAGCCAGTGGGAAAGGCCAGGGCAAGAAGAAGGGCTAAAACCACCTGGCCCTCCATGGCAGGGGCCACCCCCACTGCTGCAGCCCCACCACTGACCACAGCGTCCTCCCCTGCTGCCCCCTCCACCAGCTCTGCGGATGTCCCTCCCTCAGCCCCCAGGATGCATGCCCGGGCGGCGGCAGCCCCCCCCGCCTTCTGCCTCGTCATCTCTCCTGCCCACCACCTCCGCCACTATCAATAGCGGCTGGGGCCCCTTTCCCACCATGAAAAGGAAGCATGGTGTCTGATGCCTCCTGGTGCCTGCGTCGCCCCACGTGGAGACCTACGTGCGGGCGTTGGCGAGGGTGGTGGGGCCCTCGGCCATTGTGGCGGCCTCCAAAATGTATGGGAAGGTCGTTTTCTTCTTAGCATTGGAGGCTGCCGCCCAGGAAGCGGTGGAGAGGGGCCTGGCGGTGGGGGGGGGTGTTTGTCCCTCTAGAGCCACTAGAGGACCTGGGCGTCCGCCTGGTCCTGACCTCTGTCCCTCCTTTTCTCCCCAATGCTGCCCTGTTACCCGCCCTTTCCACCCTGGGGAAGCCTGTTTCTGTTATCAGCCCTCTCCCGTTGGGCTGAAAGGACCCCACCCTCCATCACATTTTTTCCTTCCGCCGGCAAGTGCAACTTTTAGTACCATCGGCGGCATGTGACGGAGTGGCGCTCGAAGGTTCCTTCCTAGTCCCCCACCAGGGGGCCCGTTACTGGGTATATTTCTCCACGGGGGAAGCCTGGTGCTACTTCTGCCGGGCGTCGGGGCATGTCCGGAGGGACTGCCCCTTAGCCCGACAAGGAGGGGCACCTGGGATCTCCGAGACCTGGCAGGGCATTGGCCCTGTCATTGCCGATGCCCCTGGCCACCCAGTACCTGAACCCGCCCCCCCTCCTCTTCGGACCACCGCTACTCCCACTCAGGCCCAAGGGGCACCTCTCCTACAACGCCCAGACGAGCGGGAGAGCCCAACCCTCGCTGCTGACAATCTAGCCGGGCCTATGGAGGAGGGTGTGGCAGAGATACCACCAGGCATGGGAGAGAGCCTGCCCCAGGGAGAATCCTCCCTCCCTTATGCTGCCCCACCATTCCCCCCCCAAGTCCCTGAGCCATCGCCTTTACCCTCTGACACGACCCCTGCTAACCAGTCCCCAGATAATACCATGGAGGACTGGGCCCTAGTCCAGGGGAAGCAAGGCAAGAGGAAGGCTTGAGCTCCACCTCATCTACCCGAGGCGGAGGCCCCCGGTAAGACCAGGAAGGGGAACACCGATACCGAACCCTCCGCTTTGCCCAAGAGTGCGTTCCATCCACCGGTGTCAGCCGGGAAAGACATGGCAGCACCGGAGGGTAGTGTCTTCCCTCCATGGGAGACCCTCCCCTCTGAGACCCTCGAGGAAGCCCCTTCTGTCCTGATGCTACCCGAAGCCCCCGTGAACCCCGAGGCAACAGTCGTGGCAGGTGCCAGCGGGGAGAACCCCGGGGCGGCGGAAAGTGTCCTCTCCTCAATGTTCGAGGAGATCGAGGCCTTAGATCTGACCCCGGTCGCCCAGGGGGAGGACGACCTTTTGCCAGCAAATCTCGATCTGGGCGACCTCACTCCACCCCTCTTTTTCCCCATGCTCCCTCCCCTTAACTGCTGCTTCCGCTCCCACCTCTGAGGAGCCCCTGGACTCCTCCACCGACCCAGCCGCTGATGGCACCCAGCTGACGACCACCGATCCTGCTCAGGCGACAGCCGGTGCCACACGGCCAGGACACGAGTTGCCAGGGGCACCCCCCATTGGTGCGGAGCAATCGACTTCCTTCCTGGGCGGGGGCCGATAATCCACCTCCTGATGCTGTGGCCCCTAAATCCACCACACAGCGCGCGCCCAGTGTCACTGAGAGCTCCCTCCCCACCCTGTTAACCCTTGAGCCTGATTGGGAGGTGCCACCATCCAGCTGCTTGCCTCCCGAAACCCAGAACCTCGCCTCTGCCCCGCCTCTGCCCTTACCCCTATCCAATTTACCTCCTGCAATGTCATTGCCACCCCCAGGGCTGTCTCCTTCCCTTTCCCAACTGAAGATCCCCCGGGAGCCGCCTTTGTGTTCTCCTGCCCCGACCCATTAGGAGCTGCTATTTTCCCTCCACCGCCCCCTATCGCTCCAGAGCTTGAGGCGAGCCTAGAAGCTCCAGCACATCAGGCACCCCGTTGGGGGTCCACACCCTGCTTGTCCGTTTTAGTGGACCACGGGGCTGCACCAAGGGCCCCGCCAGGGAGCAACCGGGAAACCGTAACCCCACCCCCCCATGAGCTGCGAGGAGAGCTGCGGAAGTTTTTAGAGGATGTCCCTGGCTCCCGCAACAAGGTACAACTTGCTCTCCAGCAATGGGGGGACTTTTCTCAAATCCTCTGGGCCACAAGGGCCCTCATGGGGGAAGGTAAAGGGACGGGGAAGCAGGATGCCGTGGCCCACTGGCGGGTCCGCGTCTTCCTTGAACAATTACTCACCTATGGGATGGGTCACGGAATGCTGCACAGCCCGCTGGGGGAAGCGAGCGTCCCTGCCAGTGAGGAACCCCACCCGGCCCTCCCTATGACACCTCTCACCATCGCAACGTTGAAGACCCGGGGCTGTAGGATGGCTCTCTGCAGGTTCCAGGTGCTCTCCTTCCTTCGGGAGGGAGGGTACTCTGTGCTTTTCCTGCAGGAGACCCATATGGACCCGACCGCCGAAGACAGTTGATGGTTGGAGTGGGGGGACAGGGTCTACTTTAGCCATGCCACGGTTTGAAAGGCTGGAGTGGTGACCCTGTTCTCCCCCGACCTGCGGCCCGAGGTGCTAGGGGTAGCCGAGGCCGTGCCGGGTCGCCTGCTGCATCTCCGGGTCCATATGGAGGGGCTCGTGGTTAACATCGTTAACGTCTATGCCCCGACATCGGGCCCAGAGTGGCTGCAATTCTACCAGCGGGTGTCCGCCTTCCTCGGCACCTTAGATTATCATGAGTGCCTGGTCCTGGGAGGGGACTTTAATACCACCCTCGAGGAACAGGACCGCTCGGGGACCGAGCAGAGCCCGGCCACCGCGGACACCCTCCGGGAGATAGTCAAACATCACTCCCTAGTGGACATCTGGCGCGACCACCACCCAGATGACACTTCCACGTTCACCTTTGTCTGGGTGGAAGCCCGTCGTTCGAGCCACTCTTGGTTGGACCACATTTATTTATCACGCTTCCATCTCTCATGAGCCCACTCCTCCAGCATTCGGCTGGCCCCATTTTCTGACCATCATGTAGCCACCGTGACAGCCTCCCTCTGTGCGGAGAGGCCAGGGCCGGCCTACTGGCATTTTAACAACAGCCTGTTGGAGGATGAAGGCTTTGTGACGTCCTTCCGGGAATTCTGGCTGGCCTGGCGAGGGCAGGGGCGTGCCTTACCCTCGGCGCGGTGATGGTGGGACCTGGGGAAGGTGCGCACCAGGCTTTTCTGCCGCAAGTACATCCGGGGCACCAGCTGACGGAGAAATGCGGCGATAGAGCCATTGGAATGGGAGGTCTTAGAGCTGGAGAGGCGTTTGGCCGCCAGCCCCGAGGACCCGCTCCTCTGCGTAGTGTGCCGGGAGAAGCGGGAGGAGCTCCAGGCCCTTGAGGACCATCGGGCCCGGGGCGTCTTTGTTCAATCCTGCATCCGCCTCCTTCGGGAGATGGATCGCGGCTCCCGCTTCTTCTATGCCCTGGAGAAAATTAGGGGGGCCAAGAAACATGTCACCTGCCTTCTTGCGGAAGACGGCACCCCCCTCACGGAACCAATGGAGATGTGCGGGAGGGCCCGAGCCTTCTACGCAAGTCTTTTCTCCCCGGATCCGACCGACCCTGGCGCTTGCAGAGTGCTTTGGGAGGAGCTCCCCATGGTCAGCGCGAGCGATGAGACTGGCTAGAGTTGCCTCTCACTCTGGCCGAGTTCTCGGAAGCCCTCTGTTGTATGCCCACTAATAAGTCTCCAGGCATGGATGGGCTGACTGTGGAGTTCTACCGTGTCTTTTGGGATGTCCTCGGCCCAGACCTAGTCACCGTCTGGGCCGAGTCTCTGCAGAGCGGGGTCCTCCCTCTGTCGTGCAGGCGAGCTGTGCTCGCCTTACTGCCGAAGAAGGGGGACCTCTGCAATTTACGAAATTGGCGTCCCGTCTCACTCCTCAGCACGGACTACAAAATCGTAGCGAAAGCAATCTCGCTGCGGCTAGGGTCTGTGTTGGCAGACGTGATCCACCCAGACCAGACCTACACCATCCTGGACCGCAGTATCTTTGATAACTTATTTATGGTTCGGGATCTTTTGGGACTTGGGCGTAGAGACGGTCTGTCATTCGCCCTCCTGTCCTTAGATCAGGAGAAGGCTTTCGATAGGGTGGACCACAGGTACCTCCTGAGCACTCTGCGGGCTGTACGCTTCCTCAGAGTGTCTGGTTAAGCTCAACTGGACCCTGACCGAACCAATCAACTTCAGGCTAGGAGTATGGCAGGGGTGCCCCCTCTCAGGCCAGCTGTACACTCTGGCTATCGAGCCCTTCCTCTGTGTCCTCTGCAGAAGGTTGACAGGTTGGTGCTGCTGGAGCTGTGGCTGGTCCTGTTGGCGTACGCTGATGACGTGCTCCTCGTGGTCCAGGACCCGGGCGACTTGGCGTGGGTGGAGGCTTGCCAGGCCATTTATTCGGCAGCCTCCTCTGCCTGGGTCAACTGGGTCAAGAGCTCTGGCTTGGCGGTAGGAGACTGGCGGCAGGCGAGCTCCCTCCCACCCGTGCTTCAGACCATCCGGTGGAGTGCAGGTTTTTACCTCGGCGTTTACCTTTCTGCCACGCTTCCCTCTCCACCGGGGAACTGGGAAAACTTAGAGGGCGAGGTGATAGAGCGGCTCCGGAAATGGACGGGACTACTCCGATGTCTCTCCCTCCAAGGGAGAGCGCTGGTGCTTAATCAACTAGTCCTGTCCATGCTCTGGTACTGGCTCAATGCCCTGGTCCTGGCCAACCTCCGGACTTGGTTTCCTGACCAACCTCCGGACATTGATTCTGGGGTTCTTTTGGTCAGGAATGCACTGGGCCCCTGTAAGGGTTCTTCATCTACCCCTGAAGGAAGGAGGACAGGGCCTGAAGTGTCTGCACACTCAGGTGTGCGTCTTCTGCCTCCAGGCCCTACAGAGGCTCCTTTATGGTGCAGGCAGTTCGGCGTGGAGCATACTGGCGCATGCCATCCTGCACCACATCCGAGGGCTTCGATATGACCGGCAGCTCTTTTATCTCTGTCCGGGAGGTCTTCCACGAGACCTCTCCAGGCTGCCGGTCTTCTACCAGGACCTCCTCCGGACTTGAAAACTGTTTTTAACGACCAGGTCCATGGCGGCCACCGAGAGGGCAGATCTCCTCGCGGAGCCCCTGCTACACAACCCCCAGCTCTGTGTGCAGGTGGCAGAGTCCCGCTCGGTGCGCCAGAGCTTGATCTTGGCAGAAGTCACGAGAGTCGGAGACCTCCTGGACTACGACCAGGGAGACTGGCTGGATCCCCTGACGCTCGCTCGGCACATGGTCTCCAGACCTCATACCCCTGGCGCGTACTTCAGGAGGCGAAGGCCGCTTTGCCGCCGCTGCTAGAGCTTACCTCGATTGGATCCTGCTCGAGGGCACGCTCCATCCACCCTCTAACCCAGGCCCGCCGGACCTTTTAATTGGACCCCTGCCCCGTAGACCCCATTGACCCCCTCACCCCTTTACGGAGAGCTGGCTGCATGAACTGCAGCCGGTATGCTTCCAAACTGCACCAAGGAAACATCTATACATGCTCGTGCTCCACACCCTTCACGCCCTCACCCTAGTGTCCCGCCCCGACACAAAGTGGTGAGACCTTCTGCCACCTTTGGAGGGTGAGCAGCCCCAGTGGGCCAGCCTATATTCCACCTTGGTTCCGAGGCCCATCGGGGACATTAGTTGGTGGCTCCTTCACGGAGCTGTGAGCATGGGCACGTACTTGGCGCGGTTCAACCCCATCCCAGATACTTGTCCTTTTGCGTTGTGAGGGAAACCCTGGCGCACGTATATTTGGAGTGCGCCAGGCTGCAGCCCCTGTTCCAGCTCCTCACAAATCTTTTATTACATTTTTGGTTGCATTTTTCCCCTCACCTTTTTATTTATGCACTCCCTATCCGTGGCTCACAAAGTCGCGGGATCTCCTAGTCAACCTCCTCCTGACTCTGGCTAAAAGGTCCATCTATAAAACCAGAGAGAGGAGGTTGGCCGATGGAGTTTCCTGTGACTGTGGGGCCGTTTTCCGATCCTCGGTCCGTTCACGTATCCGGGCGGAGTTCCTCTGGGCGACGTCCACCGACTCCCTTGATGCTTTTGAGGAGCGGTGGGCGCTGTCCGAGGCTCTCTGCTCGGTGTCCCCATCCGGCTCCCTTTGTTTTGACCCTTTGATTGGGGAAGAGAGTAAGGGACCCCAGCCCCAGCCATTGCTGCTGCGGACACCACCACCTTAGAGGATGGTGGTGCACGTGCCCCCCCCCCCCGGGTTGTCCACCCCACAGCCTGCCCCTTTTGTTGGGTGCTTTCAGAGAAGGGAATTGTTGGTGACACTCGGGTGTGGTGCCAGGTAACTCGAGGGGGTGGCAGACCTTGAGAGTCGATGAAGCCCCCTCGCTCTAGGCCATGAGGTAACTCGGAAGGTGGAAGACCATGAGAGTCGAGGAGGCCCCCCGCTCTGGGCCCAGGCAGGCTTGAACACTTCCCTCCCCTGAAGCTAATGAGAAAACAATTGTGATTGGTTGCTGTGTTACACATTGCATATGCTGTTTTTTGTTTTGTAAGTGTGTTATGCAAATAAAAAAATACATTTTTGCTTCAAAAAAAATTACTCTCCTATAGCCATCTGACCCGATCCTGTCTGAAAGCACAGAAACAGTTGCCTTGCTTTGTCAAATCTTTTTAAAACTTTGACTTTATTTTTTAGTAGTTTACATTTAACACAGTTCTGTACTGTACAGTTTTTTTTGTGTGTGTTTGTCTCTGCTGCCTAATTGTGTACTTCCCATTCCAAATGAAGTGTGTGGTTGACTAGTCAGTTTGTAACTCTGATGTTCGTAACTCTGAAGTTCTACTGTAGTGTCTTAGATATTTGCTCACATTGCGCTACTCCATATACAACTCTAAAGTGTCTTAGTTTTTTTCAAGTTTCATAAATCTCTCTAGAGGGGGAAAAAGTACTCTTTCCACAACAGCTTATTTACATAATGTCTATAAAATACCAATTTTCAACAGAGAAAAACACAAACCAGAATTGTTTTCAAAATCAAATTTACATAATACATGCAAATGTAGTAGTTCTGCATGGTTAGACCAGCACACTCAGAACAAATATTTACTCTGGAATGTTAACATTAGAAATCAACAATTCCCAACACTTAAATACAGAGCTTGCGGGTTTATAATATTCATTATCAGCATTTAGATTTCACTTTCCCTGTGTTCATTAGTAGATTAAGCTGTGTTTTATTTTCCTGGGGTATTTGTGAAAAGACAAATGATATTTAAATAAAAACAGTCCAATAAGCCATGAGCTGCTTATTTTCAAGTTTAGCTTACATCAGAAAACTGTTTTCTCTTTTATTCTAATATCTTAGATCTTGCAACTGCCAGCAACAAGGTGGAGGATAGAGTGTAAGCAGAAGGGGGCCCTCCTCATCCTCTGCTTAAACCATATGGAGAGTTCCTTTTGCATTTCTCCATGCTTGAGGGACTTGAGCTTCCCTCCTTCCACCTCTTTGCTGGCTGGTGAAATAGGGACTCTTCAGGTAAGAGAATCCAAATTGGGATCAACAATGGGATCAAATGCCTGGCTGGGGAGTTTGGCTCCAAACCTCCTCACAGCGGTAGTTGGAGCTGCACCAGAACCTGATGGGAGAAGAATTGTCCAAGCTGGGAGTCCCTTATCTGCCTCCTTTCTTTGATAGGAAGATCTGTCCCTCAGCTGCTTCCCTATCCCAGCTAGATAGTGAGGATAGAAAAGAGACCCAGCTCCCTACCCTCTAAGGGTATATCTCTACACTGCATTGTAAACCCAGGACTGTTATTCCCTTAGGCCAGTGGTTCTCAACCGGGAGTTCGGAGCCCCCTGGAGGGCCATGAGCAGGTTTCAGGGGCTCTGCCAAGCAGGGCCAGCGTTAGACTTTGTGGGCCCCAGGGCAGAAGGCCAAACCCCACCACATGGATGCTGAAGCTGGAGCCTAAGCTTTGCAGGTCCCCCAGTGCCACAGGACCCTGGGCAATTGCTCTTCTTGGTACCCCCTAATGCTTGCCCTGGCTTTTATATGCAGAAAAACAGTTGTGGTGGCACAGGTGGGCGGTGGAGTTTTTATAGCATGGTGAGGGGCAGGGGAGGCTCAGAAAGAAAAAGGTTGAGAACTCCTGCCTTAGGCTTTGTGTACACTTAAAATACAGCTGCAGTACTTAAGTGTAGACACTTATCAACTACTATGGGTGAGTGTTACTGTCATGCAGGTGGATGCCATATTGTGTCGTCTTAGAAATCTCTGGATTTATACTTCTGAAAAGGTATAAGCTCATGGGAAATTAACGGTTTTCCCTGGTGGTACTTCTGGGAATAATATAGCATAGCAGAAATGTGAGGATGCAGTTGAAGAACTGTATTGTGTGTGGGGGTGGTCCTTACAATTTGTCTCTAAGGAATTAGCTGTTCATGTAGTCAAAAACAGGTATTCTCTTTAATGATTATTCAGTCTTGGAGTAGCTTGCAGGTCTAGAGTGAACACTCCTTGCCTTTCACATCATAGGGAGAATTTCCAGGGCTGGAATTAGAAAATAACTCTCCCCACCCACACCCTGTAATTTGGGAATATTGGATATGTATGAGAGACAACAGGTGTGGTATCTCACAATGTCTATCTTCACAGACTTGGCAAGGACTACACCATGAATTCAGAAAAGGGGAGGGACAGCTGAAAAAACACCATCACTTCTTTCTTTTGTGGGTTAGTTCTGTATTCTACAGTCCTAAATTTTAATAAAATCAAAACCACCAAGCCATATAAATGACTCTGGTCTTATTCTACAGTAATTTATCCAGGACTTGTATGAGTGAGTGCTGTTTTTTATAAAGATTTCTTGTGATTTAGTAATTTAGAATAAACCTATGGTATCCCCAAGCTAATATAAATCAATGAATGACCTGTCTGAAGCCAGTGAGCGAAAATAACAGACAATCACGCATATTTTTGTTAGTCATATTATTACCCCAATTTTCATTTCTCATCTTCAAATCTTTTAGCTGCTCTATGAAAACATAGTATAGAATAACTATACATAATGGACTACCTGCTGGTGTCCTTTCCTTCCTCAAATTAGACAGTAAATGGCATAATTGTATGATTTTTAACTTTCAACTTTAGTGCCAACCTCTGAGAAACAGCTAAACAAACATAAACAAGATTAGTAGATGTTAACTTGTATTCATGGGAGTGCTGGTTACCTGAAAAAGAGACAGGTTTTGATGTAGCTTTAATACCATGTTTTGCCATCAACATGGGATGATGAATACTTTTTATGAGGGTTTTTGGAAGGGAGGGAGAGAGATGTGCATTTTTTTTCTGTTTTTTATTTTTATTTTTCTCCTGCTTGAGGTGGCATGGCTGTAAGTATCCAAAACAGAGGCTTGAGGGTTTATTAAACCACTTGAACTACATCTGCACAGAAAGGGTCCAATTCTGCTCTGTTCTAACTCATCATTTCAGTAGAGGTGCTGAATTTGGCCCAGTGTGGAGAGCAAGATGGATTAACCACAGTGTTGGCAAGGACAGCAAGATGCACAGGGATGCTGGTTTCAATTTTTATACAATAAAGCCCACATTTTCAAACAGGGGTGGGGGGCTAACAGACTGGAGGTGTCAGGGAGATGACACCCAGTTAAGCACAAGCAAGCCTCCCTCTTGCTGGAGGCAAGGGTGGGATAGCAAGGTAACTCATGGTCATGGGCTCCCTGAGAACCATGACAGGGCCTTTAGTTTTATACCCATGGAAGCATTTGTATAACTGTTGAATTGTAGTTATGAAAGGTTCTTCCCATCTTTATTGTGGTAGAAAATTAAGCAGCAAATAAAGGCAAACAAAACAGAGAAACTGACAGATGGCTTTCATTTGAATTTTAAGTGACTAAGAGCTGATCAAAAATCTTCTAAGTGGACACTTTTTCTGTCAGAAAATGCTGCTTCATTGAAATCAAAACTTTCCTTGAGAACATGTGGACTTAAACAATTTCACTTTGGAGTAAAAGCATTTCCATAAAGTCAGAATGAAACATTTTGACTTTTTGTTTCAAAGCAACTTTTTTGTTTTGAAATTTAATAAAATATAACATTTTGGTTGAGGTCAAACTTTTTTGAAAATTTTGTTTTGAAGGCAGTTTCAAAATGTTGGGATTTCCTTCGAAGTGGAAATTCCAAGTTTCTACCAGCTCTAGTCAAAATGTACTGGAAATGTGTCTTCCTTCATTACTTACTATAACCAACTGGCATTTTGAAGACATTGAATTCTATTTACAGATGTAAGCAGAGTCAGAATGAGCTCCACCTTGACATCTGGTGGGGAGTTGTGGCAAGTTGTGGAAAAGAACTTCAGGGGCTGATCTCATTTGCATAGGTACACCCACCCCGCCTAGCATGAGCCCATAGCTGCCCAAATGGTCACTTTAGCTGCTGTGGGATTCCCAGTTTCTCTGTTATTGGGGCAGGAAGAATAAATTGTTATTATCCTGATTATGTGAATCAAGGACAGTGGAACTGTACTTGGCCTTTTGTTCTAATGGAGGGACTCGCCATCAACTAAGTAGCACTCGCTAGGAAAGGGATGTGGGTTCCAAAACTCAATAACTTGAGAGAGGTTGGGGACAGCTAGTAGTACCTGGTGGTAAGGGCCCTACATGCCAATTGCACCGCTTGCGCTCTTCCTCGCCCCCCTCCCCCGTGGAATATCAGAGCTAATTTTGATTCCATTAGGTGTCTAGTTACAGGCTGCTGAGCTAAATCACTTTGGGCCAATGGTGCACCAGCCCTGACGCTCTCCTACTACAAGCTGAAATCACTGAGTGTTGTGTTAAGTAGTGGGGGAGCCTGAAGATATATTGTGGAGCAGGTCGCGGGATGGCTGGCGCAGCTCATGGGATGGCTAGCAGAGCGGCTGGTGGAGCAGCTCACGGTGGGGCTGGCAGAGCAGAGCGGTTCGTGGGACAGCTGGTAGAGTGGAGAGGATTTGGATCATGTAAGGTGCCCCTTAACCCTCCCATTTCCACCCAGGTTGGGAGGTAAGACTCTGCAGATAAACTTTCAAACTTCGGGGCTGCACTGACCAGGGACAGACACTTTTGGGTAGTTGGACTTTTGGTACTTTGGGTGACTTTTGGGTTGCTGGACTCAAGAACCAAAGGAAAAAGAACACAGCCCAATTTGCTTGGGATGGGTTTTGCTCATGGGTTGTGTTATGAATCCTGTTGGTGGTGTTTCCCCAGCATAATGCCACATTGTTTCTCTCTGTTATTAAAAGGCTTTTGCTACACTCAGACTCCGCGTGCAAGAGGGGAAGTATTGCCTCTTAGAGGCACCTGGCGGGGTGGTATATATTTGTCCCAAAGCTCTGGGTGGGGGCTCGAGATGGTTTTGCATTGTGTTATTGGAATAGAACCCCTAGATACTGAACCCGGCCCTTGTTGCTGCCAACTCTGACAGGCAGAAGGGTTACACAGACATATGAGAAGATATGTGATATCTTGCTCCAACTGTTGTGGCAGGTGTCACTGTTACTCAGTGTTCCAAGCTCTTACTTTGTGTGAGTACAAATGTTAACTTGGGCAGACATGCTGTGGTGTCAGATTTGGGCTAGGCAAGGTTTTCAGGTACTGGCTGCTTCAGGACAGAAGGAACTGTGGAAGCTCTGCAGGAGAGTTTTCTCTGTTTTGGTGTTTGACTAGAATCAATTCTTGAGACAGGTTGCTCTTTGGGAACTGGGCATTGGTACTGGGCTGAGTTTCCTGGAAGAAAGGATTGTCCTGCAAATTTTTTTTTGCCTATCTCACTAGTGTATGCATGTCAATAAACAAGCTGCACTTAAAATATATCCAGACTCTGTCATGAATTCCTCCTCCACTGGAAAGCCAACTTGCAAGACCACAAACACCTGTGAATGCTTGGCAGAGGGGCAATGCTGCTGTCAGAATGGGACACTCATGGGAGCAGCAGCAGTACTTTGTGTGTACATAAGGTATTTCATCACTAGATAGCTGTGTTTTCCTGATGTGATTACACTTTGTTAATCCTGTTTTTATAGATGGGGGGGAGGGGACATGGGCACAGAAAGGTTAAGTGACTTGACAAGCTGTATAATGAGCCAAGGGCAGAGCTGTGAATAGAAAGCAGGTCACATGACTCTCATCTGCTTACTTTATTCCTGGACCACACTGCCTTGAAGGAGCTGTCACTCTAATGTAGACAGACAAGCATTTCTGACAGATTCTGACACACAGAGGCCCCTTAAAAACTTGCCATGTATCCACATAATCCTCTAAACATTATTTCTGATCATTTCCCATTCTAAGTTTAGAGAATAGCACAAATACTGTAAACAACAGCAATAGTCAGAAATGGCTGACGGTACAAATTTTAAAAAGGAGAAATTTACCTACAATTTGCACATCACAGTAGCTGGAATGTTATAGCTACTTTGCTCTAGTCTGAAAAGGAAATAACTGCGGCACCTTAGACATCATAGCATGGTAACTGTAAGTCAATTCTGATTTTGGTGGGACTGCACGCGTGTGTAAGTGCATAAGTGTTTGAGGAGATGTTGGAATCTGTAGTTAGTAGTCATTGTGGACAGGCTCTGAAGAAAGCAGTGTGCCTTGACTTTTGAAGGAGAGGGACGGTAACTTGTGGCCTGATTCAATACCCCTTCAAGTCAGTGGAAAGACTCCCATTGACTTCATAAGGCTTTGGATTGAACCACTGGCACTGAAGTAGTGGAGACAATTCCAAACATAAGGGTTGTGTGGAAGAAGGAACAAAGAGGAGAAAGTATTGAGAGGAAGCACCCTGTTTAAATAATCAGTGCCAATTGAAATATTAGTACTTGTATCTCCCCAGTTGTGTTAAAATACTGAAAGGGATTTATATTGGAAGGGATCATTTGTGTACTGTAGCTTTTCTGGCAGGTGTCCCTATATCTGCATTGGACTTCTTCTTTTTTCATTATTGTTTTTAGCAGTGTGAGTGAGACTCACAAGAACAACACCTGGTTAAAATATTTTCGTCTTGTATTGAACTTTTGTTCTGCTTCAATAATTTTAAAACCGGTCAAAAGCTTTAATGCATTTCTGGAAAGAAATGTTATCTTCACTATTAATGTTCTCTTTGACAGGGGGGAAAACATAGCTTTAATTTGACTCGTCCTCCTGATAAACTCTGCAATAGATCCTCTGTTGTGAGCCTGACATTACCATGCAATTTAATTTATAACATTTGTTGTTCTGTCACCTTTTCCTTTGCAGCAATAGTTTCGAATCTTCGTGCTCCCCTCTGTAAAGAGAAGTGTGGGTTTATTGTTTTTGTTTGTCTTTTCAATACAATGTTTCAATGGATGTGTTGAGTTGAAAGAACAGATTAAACAAAACTAGCTCTCCTTGTGGCTTTATAAGCAATTGTAATCATGGAATAAGAGAACATTAAAATATGTATTCAGATACAGACCTCTAAATAAAAACACATCTGAATGCTGTCTGAAAGGTGTGTCCAGTTCCTTATGCAACATAAATATAGAGTTGCACAAGAAATTGGATTTGTGTGTGTAAATATAGTTGCACAAAAAGTGGACATTCAAATGTATATCTCTGTCTCACACACAACAAATAAAGCTTAGTTTTCATGTGTGTGTACACACTGTCAGGGTTCCCTCCCCACTCTGAACTCTAGGGTACAGATGTGGGGACCCGCATGAAAGAGATCCCCTAAGCTTATTCTTACCAGCTTAGGTTAAAAACTTCCCTAAGGTACAAACTTTGCCTTGTCCTTGAACAGTATGCTGCCACCACCAAGCATTTTAAACAAAGAACAGGGAAAGAGACCACTTGGAGACGTCTTCCCCCCAAAAATATCCTCCCAAGCCCTAAACACACCCCTGTCATAAATATAAAGGGAAGGGTAAACACCTTTAAATCCCTCCTGGCCAGAGGAAAAAACCGTTTCACCTGTAAAGGGTTAAGAAGCTAAGATAACCTCGCTGGCACCTGACCAAAATGACCAATGAGGAGACAAGATACTTTCAAAGTCGGGAGTTGGGGGGAAACAAAGGGTTCTCTCTGTCTGTGTGGTTTTTCTTTTTGCCGGGACTAGAGCAGGAATGCAGGTCAGAAATCCTGTAAAGAGTTAATAAGCAATCGAGTTAGATATGCATTAGATTCTGTTTTGTTTAAATGGCTGATAAAATAAGTTGTGCTGAAAGGAATGTATATTCCTGTTTGTGTCTTTTTGTAACTTAAGGTTTTGCCTAGAGGGATTCTCTATGTTTTGAATCTGATTACTCTGTAAGGTATTTACCATCCTGATTTCACAGAGGTGATTCTTTTACTTTTTCTTTAATTAAAATTCTTCTTTTAAGAACCTGATTGCTTTTTCATTGTTCTTAAGATCCAAGGGTTTGGGTCTGTGTTCACCTATGCAAACTGGTGAGGATTTTTATCAAGCCTTCCCCAGGAAAGGGAGTGTAGGGCTTGGGAGGATTTTGGGGGGGGGGAGATGTTTCCGTATGGGCTCTTTTCCTGTTATATTTGTTAGATGGTTGGTGGTGGCAGCAATAAAGTCCAGGGACAAAAGGAAAAATAGTTTGTACCTTGGGTAAGTTTTAACCTAAGTTGGTAAAAATAAGCTTAGGGGTTTTTTCATGCAGGTCCCCCCACATCTGTACCCTAGAGTTCAGAGTGGGGAAGGAACCTTAACACCCCCTTTCCTGGGGAGGCTTGAGAATAATATCCTAACCAGTTGGTTACAAAATCATCAAAGATCCAAACCCCTGGATCTTGGAACAATGGAAAAATCAGTCAGGTTCTTAAAATAAGGGTTTTATTAAAAAAAATGGTAAAAATCACTTCTGTAAAATCAGGATGGAAAATACTTTACAGGGTATTCAGATTCAAAACACAGAGGATCCCCCTCTGGGCTAAACCTTAAAGTTCAGAAAACAGGAATAAACCTCCCTCTTAACACAGAGAAAATTCACATAAAATAAAAGATAAACTAATCCGCCTTGCCTGGCGTACCTATACTGGTTGCAATATTGGAGACTTGGATTAAGATGGGTTGGAGAAGACGGATTTCTGTCTGGTCTCTCTCAGTCCCAAGAGAACAACCATGTAAACAAAGAGCACAAAACAAAAGCCTTCCCCCTCCACCCCCAAGATTTAAAAGTATCTTGTCCGCTTATTGGTCCTTTGGGTCGGGTGCCAGCCAGGTTAGCTGAGCTTCTTAACTCTTTACCGGTAACAGGATGTTGCCTCTGGCCAGGAGGGATTTTGTAGCACTGTATACAGAAAGGTGGTTACCCTTCCCTTTATTTTTACTATACACACACACTTTACTGATTTTGTTCCAACATGCTGTTAAATATTAATGTTTTGTGGGGCTCACAGCCTTGTAGATCATCTGAAAAGGTTGTAGATGTAAGGAGATCAATACATTTGTGGCTTACGAAATTAAAGTCTAGAAATGAAGAGAGGTCTTGCAATGGCAATCAATAAATATGTACAGAAAGATTTTCCCTATAAAAGACTTAACTGAGCTGACAATATAAAGCCGTCTTGATCCCACATTCCTTTAAAACCATAGTTATAGGTAAATATTAACAACAACAACAAACTAACAACCCCCCATCCACACAATCTACTGAAATATGTAAACTGTTTCTTGCTATTGTTTGGGAACTTGTCAACCAGCACTAACTGTGTAGTGGACCTTCAACATTTTTATATATATTAAAAAAAAAATCAATTTGTCAGTGAAATATACTCTGTTTTGTTAAAGAATATGTGGGGTGGTGATTTAATGGCAGTTAGCCAGTTACCCTATTGGCATACCTGAATGATGATCCACACACTGGGAGGATGGTCCTGAGTAATACTTATCCTGTAGCCACTTTGTGTCAGTGCAAAGGGGCTATATGTAAGTGGCACAGTGCGAGAAAACCTCTGTGGATCCAAAGAACTGGTTCCACCAAGTCTCACTTCCTGCCTTGCAAAAGGCCCTGGCACATAATATGTTCTAGGGTGTGTTGGGGACACTGGGCATGACTACTACGTAACTCGAGGGGATGGAAGACCATGAGTGTCGATGAAGCCCCCTCGCACTAGGCCCAAGTGTCCTTGGTGTCCACCCCCGCCTGGAGGCACTCGCAGCAGCTATGCGCATTAGGCCCAAGTGTCCTTGCCCCCCTACCCCCCCACCCCGCCTGCAGGCACTCGCAGCAGTTATGCTGAGGATCTGCAACAATATGTTGCAGAGTCAGACTGCCTGAAACTAAACAAGACCAAACAGGGCAGATATGGAAGAACAATGCTGAATAAAGCAGTTTTATGTATAGTTTAACAATTGATACAAAAAACAAGGAAACTAGCTGGGAACTGGATTGGCTGGCTATATGGATACTTAGGGCAGCTTGCTATTGGATAAGTATGCTGAAGAAAGGATGTATAAAAGCCTGTGTAACTTCCTGCTCTGTGTACAGGATTTGAGATTCTAATCTCCGTGTACCTTTTTGAAGCTTCAAATAAACTTTTCTGCTTCTCCACCCCATTGTGATTATTGAGTGAAGCACACTGGGTAACGAACCCCTGCTGTTGTTTTGCCTCTCAGCACTGGGTGCCGGCAACAAGTGGATGGAGGAGTAACGAGCGCATTCTTGTGCCATGGTGAGTCTGTTCTGTGGTAACAGCCTGACAGGGTTCCCTCCCTACTCTGAACTCTAGGGTACAGATGTGGGGACCTGCATGAAAGAGCCCCTAAGCTTATTTATACCAGCTTAGGTTAAAACTTCCCCAAGGAAAAAATTCTTTGCCCCTGGAGGGTACGCTGCCACCACCAAGTGATTTAACAAAGAATCAGGGAAAGGACCACTTGAAGTTCCTGTTTCCCCAAAATATCCCCCCAAACCCTTACATCCCCTTTCCTGGGGAGGCTTGAGAATAATATCCTAATCAATTGGTTACCAAGTGATCACAGACCCAAACCCCTGGGTCTTAGGACAATAGAGAAATCAGTCAGGTTCTTAAAAGAAGGATTTACTTTTTTTAAAAAAGGTAAAAATCACCTCTGTAAAATCAGGATGGAAAATAACTTTACAGGGTAACAAAAGATTCAAAAACACAGAGGATTTTCCTCTGGGCCAAACTTTAAAGTTACAAAAAGAAAACCAGGAATACGCCTTCCTCTCAGCACAGAGAAAATCACAAGCCAAAATAAAAATAAGCGAATGCATTCTCTTGCTAGTATTTACTGATTCTAATGGAGTTGGATTGCTTGCTTCCTTTATCTGTGTCTGGCAAGCACACAGAACAGACAGACCAAAACCTTCACCCCCACACCCCAGATTTTAAAGTATCTTGTCCCCTTATTGGTCCTTTTGATCAGGTGCCAGCCAGATTACCTGAGCTTCTTGACCCTTTACAGGTTAAAGGATTTTGTGCCTCTGGCCAGGCGGGATTTTATAGCTCTGTATACAGGAAGGTTGTTACCCTTCCCTTTATATTTATGACACAGCCTATTAGGCCACTGCAGCAGGGCTGCAAATTAAAGAAACCCTCTCCCCTTTGCTGAGGCCAAGTGATCACTTGACAGCCCCTGAATAGGGGAGGGATCAATTCCATAATGGCTGACAGAAGTGACTGACAAGCAGTTTCTGATGGGAAAACCTGATGTTTGAAGGAGCTCAGCAAATGGATCAGAGTGGTGCAGATGCGTGAAGGGAAGAGATTTCAGGGCTGGGGAGCAGTTGGTGAAAATCACTAAACATTTTAAATGCTACTGAAATACAATCTCCAAAGTTGTCGGTGCCAGAATGCAGGAGGGTATGGGGGCCACTTTTAGTCATGTCTCCCTGCCCTGCCCCGCCTCTTCCCCCCTGAGACCCTGCTCCCCAGCCAGGTCATTGGCAGCTGGAGCCTGACTGGGGAACCTGGGCAGCATGTGGTGTCATGCCGCAGACCTCCCCCTGCCTGGGGTGGGGGCCAAGAGCAGGACCTGGCCCATGTCCCTGTCCTGTGCCCCCCTCCCACCCCGGGCAGGTGGAGGGTCTGTGGCTCCCAACCTGCTCTGGCTTCCAGCTTGGGCAGGGCCTCAGGCGAAGGGGCGGGGCCTTGGGTGAAAGAAGCATGGTGGGGCCCCAGAGGGGGCGGGGCCCCTGGCTCCCCCACTTTGGGGAAGGCTCCACTGCCCCTGGAAAAAGGACAAATTCTGCCCTAAATGTCCATGTCTACTTCAATGAAGTTAATGGTCACATGGATATCCTGTGTTCACTGTTAGTCAGCATTTATTAAAAAATACCGTACAACTATATCTGTGTTGCTGCAGTCATGTCTTGTTCTAAAGATTTCAAAAATACATGGTATCCTGGATATCAGACTGAAATCCACACCACCAACATGGCAGCACTAGGCATCATAGGGGGAGGGATTGCTCAGTGGTTAGAGCATTGGCCTGCTAAACCCAGGGTTGAGTGTTCAATCCTTGAGGAGGGCCATTTAGGGATCTGGGGCAAAAATTGGGGATTGGTCCTGCTTTGAGCAGGGGGTTGGACTAGATGACCTCCCAAGGTCCCTTCCAACCCTGATATTCTATGATTCTCCCATACTCTGTGGCCCCCAAAGGGCCATATTGCACAGAGGGGGAGTTAGAGCTGCCTCAGGCAATGTTCGTTCAATGAAATTTCCTGTGACTCAACCTGCAGTTTGGGGGAACATACCTTAGTGTTACTCCAACCTTTCAGCCCCCAACCTTGGGGATAATGCAGATACTCTGTAGAGGATTAGGTGGCTGCCTAGGAGGAGCATCCTGCTTAGGCATATGACTTTCAGAATAGCGCCACCAGGGCTTTTCCTTTGGCCTTTCGCTTAACTTTGCTTCCTTCTGCTCTATGCAGCAGGCAAAGAAGCATAAAGACCTTACTGTTTGAGATGTAAGCCATTTTAAGCACAGCCTGCCAACTAAATTGCTAGTTGGTGGCAAAACTGGTAACTAAAATCAATTGAAAAACTGCTTTATAAAATGGTTTCTTTGAACAATAATTTTTGCAGTGTACATGGGGATTTAGCACTGTAATATTATTCAGGAGACACCAGATGACACTATTATAGTGAGTGTTACAAAATTTGTTTAAATATATAGGCAGATATAGCTTGATAAATGCCGTTAGTTGTGTTGCCATTTGTAGAGGCTGTTTGCACCAGTAAAGCTTTCTTTCCTGTCTGTGTCTCACCAGAATGGTTTCTTAGGTGTGAAACTACTCCCTACAGGATATACCCGTGAAAGCAAATAAAAACATTATATAGTGTTTAAAAATATTTCAAGGCAATATCTGCCATTGCTCTACCTGTGCATATGGGTCAATGGCAAGAGAGGACAAAGTATACTGCCTATTGTGCTCTTCAAAACAAAATACTAGAAAGGGAGCTACAGAGTGGTTGGAGATATGAGAGTTCATTAAATATGGGTGTAGAACTGAATTTGTGTTTCGGTTTTTTATCAGTCATGTATCTTTAACTACTTCAGTTCAGAAAATGGCATGTTTAAAATATGAAAAAAATCAGTGTACTCATCACAAACTAGCAAGATGCAAAAATTCATATGAACAATTACTGCTATTATCTTAAAGAGCAGGTTTGTTTGCCTTGGTGGAGGTGTTCTTCCAACTTTTGACATCTGTAGTAATGATTCTGCACGTTACCATCTCCATTATCATTGACACACTAATAAAAGTCATGCTGCATTTCTAGATCAAGGGCAAGTTATGCCCTTAGGACTGAACATGTGTTCTTGTTCATGCTTTGTAATTTGTCACTTACGCATCTGATTACCCCAGTACTAGAGACTAGGATTTGGTTATTATTGCAATCTATATAGTATTTAACATTTAGACTCTCACAACTTTGTTTCTACAATAATTTATCTCTGACTCAGTAGAGATAAAATGTGAATTCTTTCCTTAGCATAATGTTATTGCAACTGCTGTTATCTTGACTTCTAAATATTAAACAGTATTGCTCTTATCTTTTCCTACTTATTTCTTGGAACTAAATAATGAAATGATCCTTGTGACACTTCTTTCAGGTGCCTAGGAGTGAGCGTCACCTTGTCCCTTCTTCCCCAGCCTCCAGTGACAGGAAAATTTGCTTGTCTGTAACTGAGTGTCAGCTCTCTGACACCACTAGTCTGTTAGCCAACCAAAAAGTCTCTTCACTTGACCCTCTTTGGATAAATACTATGAAAACAATGTGTTGGGCCTGACAAACTCATGATACCCGTCAGTTACTGATACAGAACCCTTTGGTAAACCCTTTGCCATTGAGGGGTTCTTAGGATCACATTCTGTACTTATCAGTTGCCACCAAGTGTTAAATATACTACAGCATTTTCCAGTTTTAGACATCTGTTCTCTTAGGCCCTGATTTAAAGCCCATTGAGGTTAATGAAAATCTTTCAATTGACTCCTCATGCTTTAGAACAGGCTTTCTATTCAAACTCAAACATAGGAACTCTGGCAGCACATCAGAAGAGAAGCTGGATATTTGGGGCTGAATATGGCCTTAATTATGCTTGTAAATGGCTCTTGGAGTCTTCTATGGAGCTCAAATAGCATGGCTGCACAGTGTAATGATTAGATTGCAATTATTTGCTTGGTCATCTTTTTTTGCTGTCATCTAAATAGACTTTAGGAAGTCTTGCCGCCACCCCTTTTCCTTTCAAAGATGTTTCGTTTGGGGGACAACCATTATGTTTTAGGACTCCCAAGGAGAAACCACTGAGGATTGCTTCCAGTGCTGGTTCCTTAGTATAGATGCTCTCTCCATCTTCTGATCAGCTCCACAAATGAGGACATCCATCAGCATCTCAATATTAAATGAAAAGGAAGGCAGATCTCTTAAATAGAGAAAAGATGGCTTGCAGTGGAGGAAACCAAAGACTGATAACTATGCAGCTAAACATTAGCAGGGTGCTTCTGGTCAGGCGCTAGCTGCCTTCATAGGTGGTGTCTTCGCTATTCCTTCTGCAGAAAGATTCTTTCTCTGTTGCATGATGGGTATTTCAGTTAAACCATTTAAACTTATTATGGCAAAGGGTCCTCTGTCCAGCCACATTGGTTCACATTTCAGATGGTATTCATCTTGTTTGATTGTTTATATATAAACATACATAAAACTTACATCAATTTCTCAAATGTATACATCAAAGTGAGTGTCCTTTTAGCTTATAACTCCCCCTGCAACTCATGCACATCCACTTCCCAGTTTCTTCATTCAAATTCCATCTTAAAACACACACTTTTTTTTCCCCAATGGACACTACCCAAATATATCTACATTGAGAAGATGATAGTCCAGACACAGGCCAAAGGACATGCCTGCCCTGCAGGATACCCTTCTGGCCAAGTGTGGCTCTGCTGAGACCTGTCTCATTTTTCCCCTCACTCAGACTTCCTTAAAATGTACACTGTCCAGATATTCAAAACATTCCCCTTTCTGAGTGTATTAAGTCCTTCACAAAGTCTTTTCAAATAGAAAAATCTTCATCCCAGGATCATCTGGAACCAGCTTTTCCTCCTCTCAGCATCTTTTGCCTGGAGTTTGGCCTTCTCTCCACACATTCCACACTGATGCCACCAACCACTTGCAACTGTCACCTCTTTTGCAAGGTCTGGATGACTTCCCTTAAACCCAATTGGGTAGCAGTAGTCAATCCAGGCACAGTGGAGCCCACTGCATCTTAAAAAAGCCAGTCATCCTGTGACATATCTGTCTCTGTGTTTTAGAATGTAAACCTATAGAGGAAAGGACTTCCTTCTTCTATATTTGTACAGACTCAACATCATGATGCTTGGAGATTGAAAAAGTGATTTTATTTTAGGGCCAATCCCTGTATAATTAGAAATCTTGACCACTAGTTATGAAAAGTCATATTATCTCATTTAATTTTTTAAAAATATCATACACGAAGAGGTAAAATAAATGAATTATGAACAGGGCCCAGTAAGGATTTTAATTACAGTGATATATCTAGTAGATTTGAAATCTTTAAATCAGTCATCTGGCTTCATGCAGAAGGGTTATTAGGAAGCAACTAATCTGTTAATCTCATTTCCTTCCGTTTTGTAAACACTGACCGGAAGGCCAGGCCTGACCACCCTGATGCATCGTAATTTGGAAATGCTATTGATTAGCAGTGATGACAAATATGTCTAGCATTTGCTTCACTGTGCAATGTTAGTGACGGTGTTATTCCTTTGGGAATAGGAAAATACAAATATCACATGCAAACTCTGCAGCTATGTTGCAGTATAGTGGCTTTCATCTCAAGCTAGTTAGAAAACAATTTCCCTGAGGCATTTTCAATGTTTTGAAATTTTGTTTTCATTCTGAATCAGAATGAATAGTCTGAATTTCATTCTGAATCAGAATGAATAGAAATTTATTGTGGAACAGTGATTTGGAAATATTGAGTCATTTTGTTATAATACAAATATTTTAATATCCTGGTGTAACTCTTCTGCCAGCTAAAGCTAGCAGTAGCCAGGGCCGGGTTTAATATCTAGGGGTTCCTTTCCATCGATACAACACAAAAGCAGCTCAAGCCCCCACCCAGTAACCTGGGAAAATGACACACCATTCCTGGGCACCTCTGAGAGGCACTTCCCCACTCACAAGCACAGAGTCTGAATGTAGAAAAGAAACTTTTATTAAAAGGAGGGAAGTAACTTGGCATTAATTTGGGAAAACACCACAAACAGGGTTCATAAACATAAACCGTGAGCTAAAGATCCACCCCAAGTAGGTTGGGCAGTGTCAGTTTCCCCTCAGATTCTTAAGTTCAGCAACCCAAAAGTCCCCTTCACATGGCTGACCCTTCTCTGCACCCTACTTACAGTTGCTGCCCTTGGTCAGTGCAGAACCAGAGTTCAGAGGTGCATCTGCAGAGTTCACCCCCCACCCTGGGTGGGGGATAAAAGCGGGGAGTAAGAGGCATCTTACTTGCTCATCACGCCTTTCCATCGCCGCCCTGCTGGCAACTCATCACTGGCCGCCTGTTTGTTGCTTCTGCCAGCCACTCTGACCGCCTGCTCGCTGCTCCTGCCTGGCCGTCTCTTACTGATTTTAGCTCTGTGCAGGCTGGGCAGAAACACAGTCCTGCCTCAACTAGTTTCAGCTCTCAGTGAACCATTTAACATTACAAAAGCAGCTCCTAATGAAGCTCTATTCTTTGAACAGTGGGGAGGAACAGGTTGAACCAGTCTTACAGAGGACCTTGGTTGAGGGTGTGCAGCTTCCTGACTGGAGAGATCCTGGAGAGATCTGTCCACCTCCCCCCCCCCCCCCACCCCCACATGTTACTTTCAGAGGACTTGGACATTCAAGCCCTTGTTTTACCAAGGTTCTTTAAACTGAAAGTGACTCCCTTCTTTGGGACAGGTTAAACCCAGTCCTTTTCTGTATTCTCACAATAATTACAAACATTGGTAACCATATCTCACTATCCCTGTATTCAATCCTAACATAATTTGTGACCCAACACCAGCCAAGTTGATTACAATGAGCAACACACTGCTCCATGCGTTGAATATCTAGAAAATCTAAGCAACGCAGGAGCAAACTGTATTTACATAATGTATTTACACCCAGGGTCGGTTCCCGCTCAGCCCCAAGCTAGCTGTCAGGGAAGCATTAATTCAGACCCTGCCTACATTTGTAACAGAGTGGCTTACCCCTTCAAGGGTCTGAGGTTTAGGACCAGCCTTGTTCATTAATCAGCTGCAGCAGGTGCTCCCTACAAGCAGTTGGGCTGTTAGGAAGGGGAAGCAAGAAATCAACTCCAACAGGGAGTTCCCTGGAAGGGGAGATAGTGGGAACCTATTGTGGCGGGGGGGGGGGAAGGGTCTCCAGAGGGAAAGCCCTCCGAGGCAGTGCTCATCCAAAAGAGCAAGGACGCATTCTTCAGAGTGCAGGAGTAGGCACAGAGAATTTGCAGAAGGGATGCTCAGGAAGGGGGCTGAATTTTACCCTTTCTTTGTGCTTAATAAGGTCATGGTGAGATCATTGTTGAAGAGAACAGCACAGAAGAGAAGCCTTGGTAGTGGCAGACAATTCTTTGTTTATGATTTCTGGTCTGTTGGACATTGTCAGGTTTGGACTCTGAGAACTTTATCTTTGACCTATGTTTGTCTTAATAAATGAGCCCAAACAAGGAGTTTGTGAAGATCTTGTTCAAGAGCCTGAGGGGAAAACTGAAGCAGAGCACCAAAACACCAAGTGTTGCTGGCAGAGGGCAAAAAAGGAGTAAAAATATTCTGTTTCCGCCACAAAGGATTGTGGGATTTGGGTCAGGTCAATAAACTGTGTATGTTGGAGGAGCTGGTAGCTTTTTTGCTGAGGAAGGATGTAGGGGAGATGATGGGTCTTGTGGGGACAGGATGATGGATGTTTGCTAGGTTGGAGTGGGTACTAATATGGCGCATTCTCCCATATCTCATCTACATAGTGCTCATTTCTGGGGCAAAACCATGTCAAGAAACTGTAGAGCTGCCTCCAGAGCCCCTTGAAAAGTTGCATCCTTTGCCCTGGTGCTGCGTGTTAGTAGATGGGGAGCAGGTGAAAGGAAGGGGATGTGAGTTGTGCTTTGGTTGGGTGAAGATGCAGCACTGTGCATGTGTGTGAGAGAATGCAAGTTCTTCCTTAGTCCTAGGGCTACGTCTACACGAGTGTACACTAGCACTTACTGCAGTATGACCTATGTCACTCAGGCGATAAAGCCATCCCTCTGAGAGATGTAAGTTACACCAACCTAAGTGCCGGTGAAGACAGCGCTTTGTCAGTGGGAGAGCTTCTCCCGCCGACGTAGCGACCACCATTTGCTCCCCTGTCTGGATCTACACAGGGTCTTCCAGTTAGGATGCAGGCATTCAGCAGAAAAGAATAATGCTCTGAAGAGGATTAACTTCCATATGGATATTCAATGAGAAATCTTTGATATATTGATGGGAACATGTTGCAGAGAACAGAAGTTGCCTGGATGCGCTCCCTCTCTCCCCTCTCTTTCTCTGTAAAAGTGCAGCACTCTGAAAGGCTACCAGTCTTTGTGCCATTGAGGGAGCAAGATTTAGACCTGACATTCCTCCTTCTGCAGCTTTTGGGGCATTTTTTTCTCCATTTTACTCCACTTTGCTCCCCTCTGTCTCTCCCCCATCCCCTACAACTGAGGGGAACAGCTGAGTCCATGGGAGCTAGTGTAGCAGGATAAACTGCCTATTGTAAAGTGAATATTGAGGGATTTTGCTGTCCTACAATAATTGAAAGATCTCCAAAAGACCCATTAAGGCAGGTAACACCATGTTCAGAGGACTCTAAACCAGTTCATGCAATCTCTAATTACTTGTTAACATAAGGCATTTTCAAAGGGCCAACTGATTTCCATATAAATTAATGCAAAATGTACTACTTCTGAAGAGAGAGACTGTTGTAAAGTAATTTTAAAATTCAGAGGAAATAAAGGTTGGTGGTATGAAATCTGTAGCCTCAGGCTGGCAAACATATTTTGCATGTTAAGTGAGTATTGATTTGCTTCCGTCATCACTGGCACAGAAGCAGTAGATTAAGTTGTGATCTATGGCATTGATGATAGTCTAACCAAGTTCTTGCCACTTTTATATGGTGTTTCTGATAAGCTCTGGTTGAAAAATCTTCATTTTGAAGATGCAGTGTGTGTCTATTTATATATCTGAGAGTGGGAAGAAATCAACCCACAAATTCTGTTACAGACTAAAGCATAATGAAATTTGTGATTGAATTGTGTGTGGGATTTTCTTAGCAATTGAAGAAGCTTCCAAAAATACTTTTTGTTGGATTATTGTATGGTAACAAAACAAATTTAATTAATTACAGCAGTTTCCTTGTCTACGGATGTCTTCATCTGACTCTGTAAGCTCAGTCATCATGAAAGATGCTTTGCCACAAGTGAACATTTTGCATCACCCTATCCAAAAAGGGAATGTTTGACAGAATGGTAATTGATGAGAAATGATTCCCTAAGGAAGGACCTTACAATTGTTCCTTTCAGGTTGCTGGCACCTCACTTTCCTGCAGGGAGACTGACCATTTCTATTAACGTTTCTTCTCTGCTCTCTATCCTCATTCCCTAGGCTGTTTTTCACCGCCAACAACCCCTCCCCACCAAAAAAACCCAAAAACAAAAACCCAACAAGCTTCATTTCACAGGTTAGAGACCACAGATCTGATCACCAGCGTGACACTTTTTAGAAAGTGCCTAGGACTGTGAGTCATTGTTACCTCCCACCTCGGGGAGAGAGAGAGAGAGAGAGAGAGAGAGAAAGATTTGCTGGTGCTAAACTGGGTGTCAGCTCTTTGACCCCTCTAGTCTGTTAGCCACCCAAACAATCTCCTCAGGGCTCTGCCAGCCATTTGTTAACCTTTGGTGTACCGCAGTTCCCAAGCTCCTCTGAAACATCCATGTGTCACTGGATGCTCACAGTAACTTTCAGGTTCAATATTCCAAAATGCATAGTATATGCACAGCTTGATTGGTACAACTTAGGATCAGGTCCTTTGTAACACCACAGCAATGAAACCTATTTATAGTGAAACAATCATATGTTTGTTATCAAAGATAACCGTTTAAGAGAAACTGTGAAAGGGTAATGGAAACAGAAATGGCTACATATAAAACAAAAGTATAACATGTTTCTTGGAGTCCTCCCTTAACTAGAACAAGCTAAAATCCTTGTCTAAAGCAGTTTCTCACCTAAAACTTCCCTGCAGCATTTCCAAGCAGGACAGGTTAGGATCCTACAATTGCACTGCCCAATTACCTCCTCAAGTGCAGGATGACCTTGTCCCCAGTGATAGTCCAAATAAATCTTGGATGTGCATGCCCAAACAAAGCTCTCCCCACTGGTGTTCTCCTCTTCCTTTTAGATCAGCCTTTAACTCAGACTGGTGATTGTGAATGAAACAATAATTAATTCACACTTCAACAGGTAAATGGATGAACACCTTTGGTCTGACACCAGTTTCTCTTACCTGCTCACCTTGATACAAACTAAAAGAACATATTTTCAGTATATAGACATACTTTTTCAACTATTATCAGTAGATAAGTGTCATGACAATATTGACAACCAGCATGATCCTGGATTTCACTTAAGATCTTACATGATGTTCTTTATGGACAGATATTATGAGAGCAATGTATTAGATGTAGTGAGTTTGTCTGGCCTGATAGGGGTTGCTGACAGAGTAGTGAACCCTTTGCCAGCCAGCACACGTGGGATTCTGCCACACTCTGCTGTTAATTGTCTTAGGTGTGATTTTAATGGAGTTATGTTGACTTACACCAGCTGAAGATCTGGCCTCATAGCTCCTTCCAACATCTCCAGTATCTCGCTGAGTGAAACTTTCAGAGAAGACTAGACAATCTGATCCAAATAAAATCAATATTATCCATAAACTATGTGGAATTTTCATAACAAGAAATGGCCAAATCTCTTTCTGAACAAAGGCATCCAGTCCCTCTGATCCAGACATCAGATATGATGGTGAAAGAAAATGTTTTGTTCGCATTCACTACAGTTGTGGTACAGAACTGCAAGAACTCTGTCACAGCTGATTAGGCACTGAGCATACGTTAACCTCTAATATTTACCTCCTCCTTTACTACTTCATCTCCTGCAACTTCCAAGCCATCTGTGTACCAAAGTGTCCTGTTAAGATGGAGCAAAGGGAAGGGATGTCTAGGAGCAGTTATAAAAAATATTGATAAAGATGACCACCAGGACAGCATTGTCATGAAAAATATCTTCTCCCAGGGAATTCTGGAATGCAGCGAGGCCCTTCAGTTTTTGGAGATGGACAAATGAAACTGAAACTTTTGCCCCAATAGAAGCAAGGATGACCCTTGTTATAACGAAACAGGTACTGATCTGAGGGACGTTCGCTGTGTTCGCAGTCACAGCTTGAAAATAAGTTTTCCAACACAAAAATATCTGTCCCAGTCTTGCTCTCTGTTATGCTCAAGTCTTTCCCTTCATCTGGCTTTCTATTTGTGCTTGTTTTCAGCCTCTGGTTTCTCCTATAATCACTAGGTGGCTTTTGCAACTGATGATGACTTAGAGTTTTCGGTTTTTTACTGGTTTGGCTGTGTTTTTATTTACAAATAATTTACTTTATAGATGTGTTTACATCACTTTTAGGAGATTTCTATTTTACTTACCACTCATAAAAATATCAATGACAGTTCTGGTTTGTAGTTAGAATTATAATAAATATTGATTTTGAGTGTCATTTTTCAACACCATTTATGAGCACTTTTTGGTTGGGGGAAAATATGCTGTAGACTGTTTGTTTGTTCAGCATTAATCAGCTTTACACAAGAAGATTGCGACATTCATAATTTTTGCTGTCTGTATGGGAAGTAAGGAGAATAGATAAATAACAAGCACTTTTATGCCATCAAGAAGATGTCTAAGGCCTGAACCAAAGCCTGTTGAAAAGAATGCATTAGCCCCTTAGTGATTTCTCAAGGAGAAGAAGCCTATCAGAAATTACAAAAAGACGTAGTGATAAGAATAGAAGTTAACTGAATTGTAGGATGCATTGTAACAGTATATTCGAGATCACAAAAAGCTGTATTTGTTTAACTTATTGTATCAGGTATTGAGACTGTTCTTCATGCTCTTATCGGCCCTCTGAATTTTCAGGAAGCACATCTTGCTCCAATGCATGTTCAGACCTAAGAAGACACTTTGGAACTAGCTCTTCACTAATGTAAATCTGTGTACCTCCATTAATTTCAATAGAACTATACTGATTTTATACCAGCTGAAGTCCTTGCTCACTTGACTATAGCGATGCATTGAAAGGCACAAATTTTGAGTGGTGGAATGCCTGTCTTTTTCCTCTGCTGGGGAGCAAAATCTAGCCTTCAGGGGGCAAAACTCAAAGGAAACCCCAGTAGTTGTAACTTGTGGCATTTCCTCTCACCTAAGTAGATTACTCCTAAATCAAGGAGAATAGGGAATGAATGCAGTTTGGACTTTGTGGGTCTCATGTACCCATGTCTCCCTTCAAGTCCATGAATAGAGTATACAGGATTTGAATGAGACTTTAGAAAATAAGGTTTAAGAATATCATTTTATGTCAGCGTTTTTCAAGTTACCCAAGAACGCACAATCATGTATTTCAGTGTTGTGCTAGAAACTTGGTTTGTGGACAAAAGTAAAGGGTAAACTAAGTATCAGACTGAATGTACTTACATCTTGGTTGGCCTTTTGACTGCTTAGAGACTCATGAGCTACCCTGCTTACTTAATAAAGGTGAAAAAAGAGCAAAGAGTTGATTGTTAATCAATCCAATAAGTATATTTTGACATTGGAGAGACTGATCTCCACTTATGCTAAAAGAATAGACTGCTACTCTTTGGATACACCTGTATACTATTTTTAGAATCCAAGTGATTTTTCATGTCATGTGGAATCTTTTTCTGGATTACATGAACTCATAAAATCCATCTTGAAAATTGTGAATGTACATGCTACATCGAATTGCAAATTGTCTCAATTATTCATATCTGGTGTAATTTCACAGAAGTAGGTGGAATTATGGTCCTTGCCATTTGCAAACGGATACCTCTGCATGACCCCCCCCCCCCCCGGTCGTTTTAAATTGTGACACTTAAACTCTTGCTGAATTTGACCTTAAAACCCTGATCTTTTGTACAGGGACCAAAGATAGCTTTAAAGTACCTTTTGCAATCCACTTTTCCTGGGTTTAGTTTTAATTATTTTAAAGCATTCTAAGGGTTGCTCTAAATTGTACCTGAGTGAATAACTCCCAAACAGCTATTCTGGCAGCAAGGAATGATCAAATCGCAGCATTGTTCTTATCTCCACCCCCAGCCATGACCCACCATATGCCCCCCTGCCACCTTCCAGTGATTGTCTCATGCTGGAGGGGAAACCTCAGCTGGATGAGCACAGCATAACCCTTCTGCACCATCAGAACAGTGAAAAACAGCTGAAGTTCGATCAATCTGTTTTTTACTATGTGTTTTGTATGTCCTACATAAAATGTGGAGAAAATACATTATGCATAGTAGTAGCAGTAACATTTCCTTACAGATAAGAGGCTGGACCACATACAACATTATGTGTTTAAAAAAAAAAAGATTAATGTTGCAAGCTGTCCCAGTGGCCGCGTTTAAATTGCAGTGCCAGCTGTCTCCTTGGTAGTCATTATGGAGGTTGGGTGGAACCTTGTTGAAGCTTGTGGGCATGACATCTGCCCTTTATTCAGGATAAATGTAAAAAGCAATTAAGGTCATTTATTGAATAGATAGCTAGAACCATAGGAGACTCAGCCCAAATCACCAGCCATGAGTGTCAGGCCAGTCAGGAATCTGAGGGGAAGGCTTTCACTGGGGGCTGGGTATTGTTTGAGGGAACTGTCAGAGTGTGTGTGTGTGTGTGTGTGATATGTGCAGTGTTGGTCCCAGGATACTAGATAGACAAGGTAGGTGAGGCAATATCGAACTACATAGAGCTCTTCCTCAAGTCTGGGAAAGGTACTCAGTGTCACAGCTACATAAAAAGTCAAGTAGTTAGTACATATTCTAAGGCAGTGTTTCCCAACTTTTTTGGGTACCAAGGACTGGCTTGCTGCTTTCTAAACTGTGTTAGGGAGATCTCCGGGACTGGGGCTGGTTCACCAACTGATCATTGAGAAACACTGTTCTAAGGGACCATTCAAGGTGAAGTAGCCCGCTACAACCCATATAGTTGTAAGGTGGGATGAGACAGTCACAGAAGCAGCAGAAACATGACAGAGAAGCACATGGATGAGGCAGGAAGGTAGCCCAAGAAATGGCCAGGAAAGCGTTATCAATATGACTTGATCTGGGGCTGTCAGGGTTTCCAGGCTCCTGGCCTTAGAACCAGGAGATGAAATTTTGGGATGTGCTTTGGGGAAGCTATGCCATGTGGACTGCCCTGGGAGTCCAAGCTCTGCTTCAGGGAATGGCTGGTTTGCTGGACATTTTGAAAATGTTCTAGAACAAAATCAAATTTTGAAATTTCCCACAAACAGGAAATTCCAAGTTTCATTCAGCTCTAGGTAACAGCCACACTACAACCTAATGTGAGGCTTCTCTATGATGTATTAGCTTTTGTTCTTAGAGGTTCCATCAAGGAATTTAAAGTACTATAAAATGCTGTGTAGGACTCAGGGTAAAGTGGGTAGGAGAAACCCTCTTCAAGGGGTTATTGTTGTTTTACTGTACAGCGTGAGCTTGTGAGACCCACTGACCCTGGGGAGGAAAGTATTTTTCGTCAAGAAAAAGAATTATGCCCATGATATTCATGTTAACATTTCTATAAAATTGGTGGTCCTCTGAAATGTAAAATGGGCACAGAGAGCTGCATCCTTCCAGTGCTCTACTAGAATAAATAATAGCTCGATCTCTGTTATGACATTTACCTAGGCTGGAGAAGAGCAGAGAAATAATTCTCACATGTCAACATTACTCACGAGTTATTCTCTCACTCTGCAAGAGGGAAGACAAATGTCATCACAGAGATCAGTAACCATGTAATGTACGAAGGAGATCAAATGGGCTGAATGTGGATATACATTTGTAAGCAGGGTCTAAATCAGCTCTCCCCTGATGTCTAAAGATGCACTGGAGGGAGGAGAAGACCTCAGGAGCAGACACAGCCTGCCGAGATGCTCAGCAGATGGAATTGCTTTGCTAAAGTGATCAGTTTGGGTTGGTTTAGGGTTCCAATTCACTTTAATATTGAGTGCAGGGGTAATTAACTGTTATCCTTATTGGATGAGGAAAGGGCAGCAGAACTGTACTTAGCAGGCCCTGATTGAGGGGGTCACCCTAAACTGAACCTTACTTGCTAAGTAGGGATAAGGATGCCAAATCTCAGTCAAGGAGGGTGGGAATAGGTGTTCTGCCGGGTGGTGTGAACGCTGCTTAAAGGGTTCTCAACATCATTTGATCCTCCCCTTATCAGTGTTTAAAGATGGAGCTGATTAGACTCAAGTGAGTTTAGACTCATTGTTTGTTGTGATTACTTGAGTTGAAATACTGATAAGCTTAGACCTGGTGTGGGGACAGTGTTGCAGTGCAGAGGCAGTACTGGCAGTGAGGTTTCTGCTACCCATTGAAATCACCCAGAACTAAAATCACTCAGAGCTGGGCTAAGCAGTGCAACTCAGTACATAGCACCTCAGAAGTGGCGGTCGGTGGCAAGCAGTAATGATAGCAGCAGCATGAAAGCCAGCAGAGGCAGAGAAAGCAGCAGCAGAGATGGCAGCAGCAGGAGCAGCAATAACCCAGTTGCAGAAACGGCAGGGATCATAGAATCATAGAATATCAGGGTTGGAAGGGACCTCCAGGAGGTCATCTAGTCCAACCCCCTGCTCAAAGCAGGACCAATCCCCAACTAAATCATCCCAGCCAGGGCTTTGTCAAGCCTGACCTTAAAAACTTCTAAGGAAGGAGATTCTACCACCTCCCTAGGCAACGCATTCCAGTGTTTCACCACCCTCCTAGTGAAAAAGATTTTCCTAATATCCAACCTAAACCTCCCCCACTGCAACTTGAGACCATTACTCCTTGTCCTGTCCTCATCTACCACTGAGAACAGTCTAGAACTATCCTCTCTAGAACCACCTCTCAGGTAGTTGAAAGCAGCTATCAAATCCCCCCTCATTCTTCTCTTCTGCAGACTAAACAATCCCAGTTCCCTCAGCCTCTCCTCATAAATCATGTGTTCCAGACCCCTAATCATGTTTGTTGCCCTTCGCTGGACTCTCCTCCAATTTATCACATCCTTCTTGTAGTGTGGGGCCCAAAACTGGACACAGTACTCCAGATGAGACCTCACCAATGTCAAATAGAGGGGGACGATCACGTCCCTCGATCTGCTGGCTATGCCCCTACTTATACATCCCAAAATGCCATTGGCCTTCTTGGCAACAAGGGCACACTGCTGACTCATATCCAGCTTCTTGTACACTGTAACCCCTAGGTCCTTTTCTGCAGAACTGCTGCCTAGCCATTCAGTCCCTAGTCTGTAGCGGTGCATTGGGTTCTTCTGTCCTAAGTGCAGAAAACAGTTATCCTTATTGAACCTCATCAGATTTCTTTTGGCCCAATCCTCCAATTTGTCTAGGTCCCTCTGTATCCTATCCCTGCCCTCCAGCGTATCTACCACTCCTCCCAGTTTAGTATCATCCGCAAATTTGCTGAGAGTGCAATCCACACCATCCTCCAGATCATTTATGAAGATATTGACCAAAACCGGCCCCAGGACCGACCCCTGGGGCACTCCACTTGACACCGGCTGCCAACTAGACATGGAGCCATTGATCACTACCCGTTGAGCCCGACAATCTAGCCAACTTTCTACCCACCTTATAGTGCATTCATCCAGCCCATACTTCTTTAACTTGCTGACAAGAATACTGTGGGAGACCGTGTCAAAAGCTTTGCTAAAGTCAAGAAACAATACATCCACTGCTTTCCCTTCATCCACAGAACCAGTAATCTCATCATAGATTGTTGCTTGACGCCCCCACACCCACTTTCAGGGGTGGGAGGTGAACCCATGTGAACGCATCTCTGAACTCTGGGCCAAGGCCAACCAGCTCTGACTAGGGTGCACTCGAGGGAAAAGAGAGTGGCATGATAAAGGACTTTCACACTGCAAGGTGTGAAACTGAGGCAGAGGGCATTGGTTAACATACTGTGGGGTGGGTGTTTGCTTATAGTTACATGTTTTTGAATTGTGGTTGTGTTGTTTTCAAAAATTAATGCTAGGTTCCCTTTCCTTTTTAGAAAAAGTTCTTTTGATATACACAGACTCGGTCCCTGTGAGTGGGGAAGTATTGTCTACTAGAGGTACCCAGGGGTGGCGGTTAGTTTTCCCAGATTACTGCGTGGAGGTGTCAGCCAATTCTGTTTTGTATTTTTAAGAGGAATACCTAGATATCGAACCCAGCCCTTGTTGCTGCTGACACCCCCTGGCAGAAGGGTTACACATTTATTTTCTTGTTATTGATGATCTTTAAAGAAGGACATTCACAGGTGAGTGTGGGAACTTTACACCTGGTTCTATTTACCTGTCATGCATTTTAAATTATTTTCTTTGGCACTTATGCTAATTATCAATTAGCTTTCTTTATTTTTTTTTCTAATTTATACTGAAAATACAGTGACTGATCTTAATAATTTGCCCAATTGCTTTAGATATTGCAAATACTGATGGAATGTAATTTAGTTATTCCCGATAGCTCCAATTCAGGAACACATCCCTGTTCAAGAAAGAATTTAAGCACTATTGTTGACTTCCGTTAGCATGCGCTTAAAGTACTTCCTTGAATTGCGACCTATGCTAGGCACAGGGAATTATAATGAATGGAGATAGTCACCTAAGACAAAATAGGTGTGTTTAAGTCTAATCACTTATATAATAGTAATTTTGTGACCATAGTTGCAGTGTGATCAATGGGAACTCATTTCCCAAAGAAGTCCATGGGATTTGAGGGTTCCCAGTACCTTTGTTAGGTGCTCTGCACCTTGCAGCGCATGACCTCTTCTGTGCAGTATTTATATAAATAACTAATAAAATGTTGCAGTTCCTTGGTACTATGGTGCAAATGACATAAAACCATACTTTCTTCCAAAAGATTTCCCAAGAAAAGTCCCCTAAATGGTGTGTGACACATCAGTCAAGCTTTCAGGGCTCTCTCTCTCTCTCTCTCTCTCTCTGCTCATTTCCTAAATTATTTGCAGAAATTCTCCAAATTCTTTCTGATTCCAAAACCCACTTAAGTTTAGCTACTTTTAAATGGCTTCAGTCTAAGGTTTTTTTTTGCCTGGTTAGACATATAAAATGGTTCTGAATGAGGAGCCTTTTCCCTTAAGTCTTATATCACTCATAGATATTTGTACAGTAAAGTATTTCAGAATGAGGAGAATTTATCAACTGCAGTACTATGAATTACATTTATTAAAATACATTTTATGGTGGCAGGAGGACGAAAATAGGAAGAGTGCTTTGCAATATACTATACACCACTGGACAAAATGCAATAGCATTTAAAGAGCTCATCGTATGATTGTTGGAGGCACTGCAGTAATAGAAAGTGAGATTATTTTTAAAGGGTGTGACATGTGAATTGTGTGAGTTTAAACACTTTCAGACAAGGTTATTGGAGAGGTAAGATTGAGTTTTGTTCCTTGCTTTTTTTACAGGTGTGAAAAAAGTTTATACTAGTGTAAACCTGTTATACATCATTTCAGAGCGGACACCAGTCTAGTATATCTGAAAGCATAGCGGACAAAGCAGAACATCAGCAGCATGTGGTCATCTTTTTTTTTTGGGGGGGGGTAGGGTGAGCAGAGGGCGAAGAACTGAAGGAACATAATTTCCAACAAACATTCACAAGCTGTGGGTGCCAAGTTTTTTGTCATAGATGATCTAACTCAATACCAGATTAAAAAAATTATAAATAAAAAAAAAATTGTTCCATGGAGTTTCTTTTTTGGAATCAGAGGATCAGGGAGAGGAACCAGAAGAATCAGGTTTGCAAAACTTTGCTTGAAGCCTATTGAGTCTTCAGCATTTTTTGTTACCTTTGTGACAGGCACCCCTTTAATAAAGCTTGTTTTCAGATTCTGGTTAATGAATATGAGAGTCAGTGAGAATAGAGATTGTTAGGGCCTGATCCAAAGCCCGTTGAAATTGACTGAAGGAGCTTTGAGTCTAGACCAAGGACTTTGCATGCACAAGAAATGCAGGATCTGGTCCAGAATGGTAATTAAGGAAACAGTCATCTTGTATTGAAAAACCATTTCATATTTCCTTTTGATTTCTCCAATCAAACTAGGTGACCTGACTCTGATATTATGTATAACAAGTTTACACTAACATAATTCTGCTAACTTCAGGGAGGCTGCTCTGACCTTACAACACGTGAGCAAGACCAGACTGGAATCCTGTGTTTTAAATATAGTTATAATATTTTAAATTTTTTAACTATTATTTCTATTTAATTTTCATCATGAGTAGAGGAGCTTTTTCTCTGAGACAATAATGAACTTTGATCAAGATGCCCATTACAGTAATTAAAAATCAGCATGTTTGTGCTCAGGATTTAAATCTAGGTGATGTGTACCAGTGGGAGGGTTAGAAATATTGACATGATCTCTTAGCACATTTCTGCAAGGCTTTGACTTTGTCTATTTGCACTTTTGGTATTAAATGTGGGATAACGTTTAGGACTGAAAATCTTCCTGTATCATCATGTTCAGCAAGTGTTAGCTCATTTAAAGTTTGTTCAAATCTTTATTTATTTAATTCAGATGTAAACAATATGCAAATATACAATTATTATGCTAATTGTAAGGAAAAATTCAAAAGAATTTCTAACACTAACGTTCAGTTTTGATTGTAAACTACACATTCTTAATAACTCTGATCTCCTTATTTCTAATATCTACATTTTAAATATAACAAATAAATGAAGAAATATTTTCCCTTTCCCGGTTTACTTTGAAATTAGTCTAATGTTTTTATGACATTCTTTGCTTTCTGGCAAATGCAGGAATAAGCAAGGGAGCCTTTTTAAATAAACAAAATGAACTCTGGAAGCAGGTCAAGGGCTAAAGGGAATCTGAGAATAAGTGACTGCCACATTCAAGACAGCTAAGGGAGAAGAATCAAATGAAGGGTTGGGGGGAAAAGGTAACATGCATGAAATAAAATATTTCTATTCACTTTACTGCTTTTTAAGAATTAGTGGAGTGTAAACACCTGTCTGAGATGGCCGCAAAATGACTAGAAATAAATGAGTTGCATAGACAGTCTTTGACTGAAGAGTAAGGGGGGGGGAAACAAACCCCCCTGTGCTGAATCATAGACTATCAGAGTTGGAAGGGACCTCAGGAGGCCACCTAGTCCAACCCCCTGCTCCAGGGCCAATTGCCATTTTTTGGCTCAGACCCCTAAATGGCCCTATCAGGTATTGAACTCACAACCCTGGGATTAAGCAGACCAATGCTCAAACCACTAAGCTATTCCTTCCTCAGGGCTAAAAGGGTTTTATAGTGGAGATGCTAACCTGTGGCTCAAGACATTTGCTGCTCTTATGCATCTGACAAAAGTTTTTTCCTGTTGGCCTCATCTATACTGAGGAAAATGAGATGGGTTTCACAAATAATATTTGGTAGTATATTAATTATCATGCTTTTAACCAGACATTACAACTTCGTATAGCATAGAAACATATTACATTGACTAAACACCTTTGTCTACACTTCTTATGTTTTAACAAGATGGTTTACACGTTTGCTAAACATCCACTGACAAGGTGGTTCTGCCTATTTTTATGCAGTGCTGCACAGTGACTGAGCAAATTCAATGGAACTAGATTGGGTATTTTGTTTGAGATCTCAGAGGATCACCTTTCCAGCAGCTAGGAGGCTAGATAGAGATTAAATAAGAGACAGTCCAGCAGTTCTAAAATTACATCTGCTTTCAGGATGATGCAGTGTAGCATTCTAAGGATTCAGGACATTAGAATTAGAACCTCATCCAAAGTCCACTGAAGTCAATGGAAAGACTACTACCGACTTCAGTAAGCACTGGATTAGGCCCACTGACTGAGAATGGCAGACTACAACCAAATAATCATGACACAATGCCCTTGTATTGCATTATAAAATTTGCTTCATAATCCTGTGTCAATACCTAATGATAAGTCATTAATGCATGGTCATGACGCAAAGATTGCAGTGCAATGTCAGAATTATTTTGTGTTTCTGTGATGTCAGTCAAAGGCAAATGTGTGTTTGCACTACTTTAAAGTTGCCCATTGAAGAGCTGATTATCACAAGTTTCACTGTATTTCTTTCTTTCTTTTAAACCACATTCCCCAGGGACTAATTTATACAAGTGTTTTCAAAAGCTTCTTTTAACATTGTCTCAATTTTGAATGACCTACTCATTTTATATTTACAGCATGACCTTTCATTACATGTGTCATAAATATAAAGGGAAGGGTAAACCCCTTTGAAATCCCTCCTGGCCAGGGGAAAGCTCCTCTCACCTGTAAAGGGTTAAGAAGCTAAAGGTAACCTCGCTGGCACCTGACCAAAATGACCAATGAGGAGACAAGATACTTTCAAAAGCTGGGAGGAGGGAGAGAAACAAAGGGTCTGTGTGTCTGTCTATAGTCTGTCTTTGTCGGGGATAGACCAGGAATGGAGTCTTAGAACTTTTAGTAAGTAATCTAGCTAGGTATGTGTTAGATTATGATTTCTTTAAATGGCTGAGAAAAGGATTGTGCTGAATAGAATAACTATTTCTGTCTCTGTATCTTTTTTGTAACTTAAGGTTTTGCCTAGAGGGGTTCTCTATGTTTTGGAATCTAATTACCCTGTAAGATATCTACCATCCTGATTTTACAGGGGGGATTTCTTCATTTCTATTTACTTCTATTTTTATTAAAAGTCTTCTTGTAAGAAACTGAATGCTTTTTCATTGTTCTCAGATCCAAGGGTTTGGGTCTGTGGTCACCTATGCAAATTGGTGAGGCTTTTTATCCAACATTTCCCAGGAAAGGGGGGGGGTGCAAGTGTTGGGAGGATTGTTCATTGTTCTTAAGATCCAAGGGTCGGGGTCTGTAGTCACCTAGGCAAATTGGTGAGGCTTTTTACCAAACCTTGTCCAGGAAGTGGGGTGCAAGGTTTTGGGAAGTATTTTGGGGGGAAGGACGCGTCCAAACAGCTCTTCCCCAGTAACCAGGATTAGTTTGGTGGTGGTAGCGGCCAGTCCAAGGACAACGGGTGGAATATTTTGTACCTTGGGGAAGTTTTGACCTAAGCTGGTAAAGATAAGCTTAGGAGGTTTTTCATGCAGGTCCCCACATGTGTACCCTAGAGTTCAGAGTGGGGGAGGAACCTTGACAACATGACATACATGTGATTAAGTGTCCTGCTTTGTCTTCCTGGACCTTAGCATCCAGATGAAATAGGGAACAACAGGCATATGACACATCTTAAAACATTTATTTTTGGTAATGTGATGCTGGCAGCTCCAACAGTTACAGAGAGTGCTGAACAAAAAGGAAGGTATTTGTCCCCTAGTTGTATATTCATAAACTGTCCTCCACAACAGCTGCATTGCTGGTATGGTGTTATGGTTCTCGAGTGGTGAGGAATAAGATGTGAATATACTGTACTGCTTTTACTATCGCCTGAACATAAATGCTGCTGATCCCACTAACATTTTAGCATGATGTCCACTTAAGCCTTTTTATAACAAAGCCCTTGAGGTAAGCAAGGTTTCATATATTTCATTAATTTCTCTTTTTTCAACATGGTTTCTTCAGGGAAAACAGCAATATTTATTTCCTTATCTTTCTACTTTCTGCTTTGCATGGCAATTGGATGAGTCTGCCTTACATTATATAATAACATTAATGTATGTGGTTGCATCAACATGATGCTGCCTTTCTACAATTTAAGTCTCATGCCCCCCTCCAGAAACAGTACCTCATATCTAGGTACCTATGTCATGTTATGGTGGAATACAGATGAATGAAGCTGTAAACAACCCTGGAGTCACACCAGGGTATAGGGACTCTATTTAATGCAGGCTGCACAAGTGGTCATGATAGATAGGGCATCTCTGATGAAGTGGGTTCCAATGCACAAAAGCTTATGCCCAAATAAATGTGTTAGTCTCTAAGGTGCCACAAAAGCTTATGCCCAAATAAATGTGTTAGTCTCTAAGGTGCCACAAGGATTCCTCATTATTCTTTTCCATGGTGATTTAAGCTCTTGTCTTCTATCATCTAGTGTTCAAATGCCAGTGCCAGACTCTCTCTCCCCTGCCCCAAATATAGAAGTTTCCTTCCACATTCTAAAGTATTTCAGCCACTAGTGTACATCCTACCCAGGTCTTGAGAGAAAATGTGGTCCCACCAATCTGCTTGTGGTCCCGGCACAAAACATCATCTCTACTGCACAGAACTAGGTACTCTATCAAAAATGACATAAGTTGCTGTTCTCTGTCTTCCTTTGTGGATATTCCTGGGACTACCTCTGCTGCAGCAGCATTGTCCACATCACAACTGCTTTCAAAAGCTCCAGCAGAAATCTTCCTAGTGGACCGAAAAGCAGGAACTCGGAATCCATCCTGGCCTGCATTTTTATTAAAAAAAAAAATGGCAGTGGTGCCCTGGCATTTAAGTTAGTTTCCCCAGAGAATTGTGGGCATTTGTCAATGTATGCTGGTGAGTTTGACTTCCCCCCCGGTTCTCCTGGGCTCTTAGAAGGCTCTCTATAAGCATTAGCTTCAAGAAGCTGTGGTAGGAATTATGGGGTATATGCCAAGAAGACTTGCCACAAAGTAGCAACTCACAACTGTGGACTCTGGGCAAAATTGCAACTGAAACATCATGGCTAGTGAGGACACACTGGACTGCTGGTGTTTATGCTGTAGCAAGAAAACCCCTGAAAACCCTTGTTGGGATTTAATATAAGTCTTCTCAGCACTCTCTCACTGTGTGAAGCTTCCCACTAGATGCACCAATGGGACTAGAGGTGGCATGGCAGTAGGATGACCTCCACGGGGCACTGAAAGGTGAATACTCTCCCTTCCAGGGAAGAATGGTTGGGGCATTGTGCAGGCACTTTACTAGGGATATAATTATCTTGGTATTGTATATTTTAAATTATTATAAAATTGCCCAGAGGTATGAATAGATGCTTTAAAGAAGTTTTACTGCATACATAGATAAACTAAATTAAACAGACTTCTGTTTCCACTGAATGCAGATGATATTTTATTTATGGCCCATTTACCCTGGAAAGGATATCTTTAAAATATGTGGTTGTTTTTTTTTTTATTTTAATTATATCCAGGAACAAAAATCTCATTAAACAGTTATAGGGCTGGATTCTGCTACCCTTACTGTCAATGAGTAGCACCTTTAGTCCTTGGGCAGCCCTCTGGGAACCAGTGATACTCAAGGAGTCACGTGTTACTCAACATAAATAAGGGTGTCACCACCTAGTCCATAGGTAGGACAGTCTGCAAATGGATTGAACAGGTAAAGACCTGATCCTGAGTCGCTGAGTGTCTTCTGTGAGATATTGAGCTCCTTCCCCTGCTCAGTTCAAGTGGAGGATGATCAGCACTTCAGGAGCTGGCCTACAATGTAGTAGCTGATGCTATAAGCTTCTAATAGAACTATATTGGTTCCCTGAAAAATACAGGTTGTGAGAATTAGTCTTGAGCTGGTGTAAGTCAACACAGATCCTTTTGATTTCAATAGAGCTACTCTGATTTTAAATTGCTGAAGATCTGCCCTCCTCATTTAATTCCACAAAGGATTTGCTTTTGTAGTATCTTTTTTCATTCTTAAGAGGATTGCTGCGGAACAGACTACATCTTTAGTGGTTTCTAAAATCAACTCCTAAAACCCAATGCTTTTGGAGGCTCAGAATTACATTCTCTGTCACTTCAATGTGGGTCAAGAAAGCATCAGCTGCATTGTAATCTACCCTGCACAAAAGCAATCGCATTGCATAAATAAGTTCCATTGTTGTTCGTGTTATAATAATTCCTAGAGGCCCTAACCGTGATCAGAGTCCCATTGAGGTAGACATGTAAATACTGTGTGTACAAACAAATTTGCTTTGTTTTAATATGCATGAGTGGCTTACAATGTTGAAAAATGTTGTTCACAGAATCTAAAAAATACCCAGTTACCTTAAATATTCAAATATTCTTGTAATTTAAGCCTTAAGGATCAGATCCAAAGCCCATTGAAGTCATTGGAAAGACTCCCATGACTTCAGTAGGCTTTGGATTAGGCTCCAACTGCCTGCAAAAACTGTCTCCCCTTAGTTTTCATGAAACATCTCCTAGCTTTTGTTACTCATTAAATCTAAATATTGTCCTTCTGCAGGCTGCTCACTCGAGTGCTTCACAGTACAATCTCAAACTAATTTTAAATCAAGCAACATTAATTACATTGTAACAATTTGCATGGTTTTGAGTGTTTGAACTGATTAAAGGCACACTGAAGTCCTGAGATGAACTGTCTTTGCTAAAGAAAGGAAAGCATAATACTATTCATCAACTTGTTCCGGTTATGTTTGAACGGTATACAATATTGTCCTCTTATGCTGTGCTTTCCAATATACCAGGATGTTTATCATTGAATATTTGTTTATACAGTTCTCTAATATTCACGCATTGCCCTTTCTCTCACAGCATAGCTTCACTGACTGCAGAGGAGCTATGCCGATTTTATACTGGCTAAGGATCTGTCTCTTCACGTAGCTGTGCCTTGATCTGGGCCCTTTTGTTTGGCTTCACTTTAACCCTTTTCCTGCCATGCTAAGGCAAGCGCCATTTGTTTATTCCTGTGGGTTCCCCCCACACCCCTAGGAGTCCCTCACAATGCTCTTAGAATTCCCGAGATCTTCCCATTGCCCCCAGGTTACTCCTCCATCATCGAGGCTCCACAATCCAGTGACCTCCCTTTAGACCCAGGAGAAATGGGAAGCACTTTTCTAGCACTTATCATTGCTGTTCCCATTACCGGGTTGCCTGTGTCCTGAGATACCATTATAATGTGTTCCCTCCCACAGGAACAGGCCACTGCCTCCATAATGCTGGTAAGAGAAGAGAGAGAACAGCAGAGAGATATCCACTACTAGTGCTGGTGCATGGAGATACAATTTATACTTGCTTCAGTTCAGATCCCTGAATTGCCGAGTGGATGCACCCTGAGGAAATGTTGGCAAGGTTTATGCCACCAATTTCTGAGAGGTTTCTGTTGGGGAGCGGGCAACTCTTCTTTATGACTAGAGCTCAATAGAAACTTTTTCTGTCAAAGGCTGCTGAGGGGATGCACTTAATCATTGCACTTCTATTTGACCTGTCTACTCCACTTTCAGGTCAGTAGCACACACTTATTATACTGCAGTGCAGCAATCCAGTGCAAGTGAGTTTGCAGCCCTTTGCATGGTCATAATTCTCCTGCATGCTTTTGAACATCAGACCTTGCATCGGGATATACTTTGATGTGAAGCTGGCCAGTGGTCCCTTACGTACTAGTGGAGAGCACAAACCAGTGAGCAGTCATGCTGATTGTGCAGATGGCATTATCTAAATTAAACTAATAAATATATCCAGATGCTACTGAGCGGAGGAGGGGCCATGGATCAGCATTCATGTCGCACTCCCTATCAGTACCCGGCCCTCGCCGGGGAAATGAAAGATCCAACCGTCAGACCAAATTCAGTGACGAATCCTGGTCACGTGCTACCTGAGGAATGTTGCACATACACGAAAAAGGATGCTACTGGAGTCTCATTGTGTTTCAATATTCAGATCAATTGCCACTCTACATTTTTATGATTTGAAGTCATTTTGTATTTATTTCTTTCCTAGGTGTAATGAGGCATCATAAATTAAGTGCAGTGTTTAAAAAGCTGCTCAAAACCCAATTAATGCCATATTGAAGCACATTAGTTGGAAGGTATACATTTAAATATATTAGGAAAGGAAGATTAAACTGCACTCATAAGATTATTTTGATACACATGAGCTAAAGTATATTAAAGAAAAAATGTGGGAGATCTTTTAAAAATAATATACTTTTGTTTTAAACTCATGAAAGCACTGAATTCTGGTAAGATCACATTAGGAGAAATGAATGTCAACAATTTTACTCTAAACAGCTGCAATAGGAGCACAGAGATTGGCAAATATACACACAAGAAATCTCATGACATAAATACTACAATGGTTTGGACACTAGTCTGTTTCAGCTTCTGTTGGGTTTTTATTATGTGCATTAATCATGCATCCAAAAATTGAAATGGAAAACACGTTAACATAAGTATGAATAAAGAAATCACTGCAATACTACAAAAGGGATTTACTGCAGAATCCCACCCCCCTGAACTGTTTACCTCCCTTCCTGAACCTTCCAATTTTTTTAATAGAAAATTAGACAATTACAGCTTCATAAACTAACACTTGTTGTTTTTTGTTTTGTTTATGTAAGTGTCACCGTGCCTCAGTGAGTCACAACTGAGAATACGAAATTCAGGACAAACTGCTGAGAAACAGAGCAGACACACCCCGAAGCCGGTGGTTATTCTCCCATAAAATATACCAGACTAGCAACAAAAGCAAACTTCTGTTTCACCGTACTGACTAACAAGAAATCAGAAAAGCAGTCTCCTTAGGTATTCCAGTCCTTCTATCACCACCAAAAATACTAGACTTAATAATGAGTAGTTATTTAAAACCAATTTCATCAATCAAAGGGTTCTTCTGATCCCAATGGATCAGTCACATACCCAGGTCTATATACAACTCAGATTTTACCCAATAATCATGCTGCTGCCAATCTAATATCTAAAGGGTTATTTATAAAAAGAAAGAAAGGTGAGAGTTAAAATAAGTTAATGGAATCAAATACAGACAATAATTACAAAGTTCTTGGATTAGGCTTGTAACAATGATGGAATAAACTGCTGGCTTGTTAAGTCTCTGGTTGATTCCAAATCATTTGAAGGTCCTCAGTTTCTTGGTTAGAATGCTCCCATTAGTACAAGTTCATAGTCCAGAGGTATGAGCAGGAAAGAGGCAAAATGGAGAAGTTTTCAAAGCCTTTTTTAGCTTTTGCCATGTGGAGGGAAACCCATTGTATCACACAAAGCCCTTCGCACAGCTTGTGGAAAAATACAGGTAACAAGATGGAGTTTGGAGTCTCTTGGGCAAGTCACATGTCAATGCCTGGCTCACTTAGTCATAACAGAGGCCATTACCCATATTCTAAATTGAAGGTTCACAGGAAAGTCCATCAGTTGTGGATGGGTGTCTTCCATGGTCCATTGCAAGTTAAAAGTGCCCATCAAGTCCCTTCACAACATGATGGCTAAATAACTTGTTGGTGTTACCACATTAGCAAACACATTTGAAATACAGGTACATAGTTAATATTCATAACTTCAGATACCAAAACAATACATGCATACAAATAGGATAACCATATTAAGCAAACCATAGCTTTTTCATTGACACCTTACTTGACACACTTTGTACAAGATTTGTTGTGATTATATAACAGTGGTAGCAACAAAGACCTACGTGATCATATTTAACCTGATAATGTCATGGTAAGGGAAGTGCTTTGTGTGTTTAGATGCATAGCTGACATAATTTGAAAACCTACTTGTTATGCAGTCGGTATACACTGCTTCTGATCTTTTATTTCTGCTGAACTTGACTTGGCTTAAAGTTCAGATTTCACACTAATGCCACATGCAGCACTAAACAGATGGGGACACACTCCTCAATTTCTTGCAGCCTGCTTCCTAAAGTACTTGGAGAAATCTGTTTGCCAACCTGAATGTTCTTGGTGAGTTAACTTTTGTGAGCTGAGGCAGGGACATCTCATCATTCAGCCTCTCGGGGGTAGAAGGGAGGTCTGAGAAAGAGAAGACAGTCACCAGCTCAGAGTTCTGTTTAAGGGTGAAAAGTTTGCTAATGGGGCGGGTTGACAGCACGTCTGTCTCCCTCCTTCTGAGGATGTGCAGTAGGAGTTGCTGTTGATTTTAGCTGTATTTTGTGCAGCCTGTGAATCTCCAGCATGGGCAATGTAAGGATGAGAAGAAAATAGGAAATAGAGTTGCTGGGGGAGCCAGGAGCGCATTCAAATGAATTCCCCCTCTCTATTAGCTCTGGACCTACAGACTTTGGATGTGACTTATATCTTCGCTCACTAATGACTGGACAGACTTTCCCCAGTATAATGGGGGAATGAGACACCCAAACTGCAACTCACATAATGTACTGCAGCATCTCTTGCAGACTCAATTAAAATGTCAAGCTGCACCAAAACTAAATGTTTATTTGGTTTGCCAATCTGAAACAAAACATTAAAATTTGATAAAAATATTGAAATGAAATGTTTTTATTTGTACAAATAATTTATACAAAAATAATTATGGAATATTGGAAATTCTAATTTTTTACCAGCTCCAGTGCATAACTTGAAAGGTTTTGATTCTTTGATTTTGAAAAGAATTATAAACAGGAGATATTAATGAATCTCTAGTAGCCAGATGCTTGGTCATTATCAGTTGGAAGTATACTGCAGGCATCATGATAGAGATAGGTCTTGAGAAAGTTGCCTGGTGATGTCAAATTCTAACATGTATAAGGGTTCTCAAGATCATGCCAATATGTAATAGGAGAAGCAAGCCGGGTTTGCATACCTGTGAATTTTTTTTTTTTTCAGAATGTTTGTCCTCAAAAGCGCTTGAAGGACAAGAAGCCAGGAGGAGGAGTGAGCGACTGTGTTTGTGAATAATAGCAGCTTTTCATTTGGAAAATAATGCATTGTTGCCACATCAGTGCTAAAAAGTGACATAACGTGTATTAGCACAGATGTGTTGAGGATTTACATTTTGTAAATCCACTTCTGTTCTATAGAGTATGTGGCAAAATGGAAGGCACTTGGACCTACTTCTTTACTATGTTTATATAGGATTCTTGGATAGTGTCAAACTAGACAAGTTATGGTCCATTACTCACTTGCACTACCTTAGAGTTTCTCCAAAATGTTTTGGCTCCTTGACGTTGAAATTTGCTATGTTAATGATAAGCCTCCCTTTACAAGTTCTAATTCACTAATGCTGAGCTTTTTTTACCCTTTATCCTGAAATTTTAAAGCTAAAATAGATTTCACTAAGCTTTGCGCTTATCTAACTGGGAGGGGAAACTGCTGGTTTTGTGGCAAGTAATAAGCAAAACATGTTTCATACCAACATTTGGAAGAGAGTACTGTAAAGTCATGGCGCAGTTCCACATGGCTGTAAATCATTTAGTGCTCTGGTTTTCATGACAGACCTCAATTCTTGGAGGGTTTCATTTTAAAAAATCGTGTAGAAGGCATTGAGATACACCCTAACAACAAATTACAAGCTCTGTCTGTCTACTTCCCATATCACCTGAGCTGTCCATGATAAGCATTACTTTATGTCACTTATTCTAAAATTTGTAAAATATTAGCAAACACAAGTCATCATTAGCCTTAAATTAAGATTGCTGCCACTCTGTCAAGGTTCCTCCCCTACTCTGAACTCTAGGGTACAGATGTGGGGACCTGCATGAAAAACCTCCTAAGCTTATCTTTACCAGCTTAGGTCAAAACTTCCCCAAGGTACAAAATATTCCCCCCGTTGTCCTTGGCCTGGCCGCTACCACCACCAAACTAATACTGCTTACTGGGGAAGAGCTGTTTGGACGCGTCCTTCCCCCCAAAATACTTCCCAAAACCTTGCACCCCACTTCCTGGACAAGGTTTGGTAAAAAGCCTCACCAATTTGCATAGGTGACCACAGACCCAAACCCTTGGATCTGAGAACAATGAAAAAGCATTCAGTTTTTTACAAGAAGACTTTTAATAAAAAATAGAAGTAAATAGAAATAAAGAAATCCCCCCTGTAAAATCTGGATGGTAGATATCTTACAGGGTAATTAGATTCAAAAACATAGAGAACCCCTCTAGGCAAAACCTTAAGTTACAAAAAAGATACACAGACAGAAATAGTTATTCTATTCAGCACAATTCTTTTCTCAGCCATTTAAAGAAATCATAATCTAACACATACCTAGCTAGATTACTTACTAAAAGTTCTAAGACTCCATTCCTGTTCTGTCCCTGGCAAGAGCAGCATACAGACAGACACAGACCCTTTGTTTCTCTCCCTCCTCCCAGCTTTTGAAAGTATCTTGTCTCCTCATTGGTCATTTTGGTCAGGTGCCAGCGAGGTTACCTTTAGCTTCTTAACCCTTTACAGGTGAGAGGAGCTTTCCCCTGGCCAGGAGGGATTTCAAAGGGGTTTACCCTTCCCTTTATATTTATGACACTGTCACTTATTCTAAAATTTGTAAAATATTAGCAAACACAAGTCATCATTAGCCTTAAATTAAGATTGCTGCCACTTAGGTATATCTAGGAGTGTGACAGGTTGTTTTGCAAAATGTAAGCATTTTAAAACCATGGAAACGAGTTGCTTGCATTATCATTTCATGCAGTCTTTTAAATAAATGAAACCGTGCGAAATATCACCTTCCCTGCCTCCCATTCCAAAAACAACCTTAACTCTATCATCTTATTCATTCTCAGCCCATTCATTCTCAATCTGCACAGCAGAAACTTGGTTAACCCTTCCCCTGCCATTTATATTTTCAGTATAGTCTGCAACTGGCAGAGTACTCAAAGGAACAATAGCATTAAAGCTATTAATATGGGTCAGGGCTACCTGGGGATCCTCATACACACACAGAATCCTTTAGTAGCTGCTTAAACTGGATTTAGTTCTAACTTATATGAAGACTTGTCCCGTATTCTGGATACAGAACTCAGAATACCCTGTTCAACAAACCACACTAATGGATAACTTATTTACCATAGAGTAAAGAAGGGAGTCTGCACGTATGCAGAATATATTACATTTTTTATTTGGAGTCAGTGATTTCTGTGGTAAAACATTCCTTGGCTCCCAGGCTATATGTACAATTTAATTTTTTCTTGTAACTTGTCACAATTTTAGTATTGGTCTCCATTGCAAGCCTGATGGTAGTCATGTAAGCAGTTCTCCAAGAATGCTGAGGCAGGTTTTTTTCAGAGTCCCCATGCTGCTTCCATTAAAGTCAATGCAAACATTCTATTCACTTTCCTTAGGAGTAGACTTGGGACATAGCTCAGTGATGAGGAACCTGCTTTGCCTCTGAACTGTGTATGTGTCGTGTGTCCAAAGGAAAACAGTCAGTGGTACCATCTATGCAATAATATGGGAGATGCTGAAATTTTGAAAGACTGCGCTGTTTAAGTGTCACATAAGATGTCACTGACCTTCAGCAAGGTTGTTTTTTTTTTTTTTTTGCCTTAGATTTCCAAGTCAAAATGTCAAGTTCACAAATCAGTAATTTTTCTACCTTTTTTGGATTGTCAGGTAGCACAAATAGAATATAACATGTCAATGTACTTCATCGTAATTGCCACCAGCTTATGTTCTATTCTAAAAGTTGCAAAAAATGGCTTTGAGGTGGGGAGATTTGCAAAAAGATCATACAATCTCACTTGGTAGCACAAATACTGTATCTCTGATTTCCAATCATTTTATTTCATAGAATTATAGAATCATAGACTTTAAGGTCAGAAGGGACCATTATATCATCTAGTCTGACCTCCTGCACAATGCAGGCCACAGAATCTCACCCATCCACTCCTGTAACAAACCCCTAACCTATGTCTGAGCTATGGAAGTCCTCAAATCTTGGTTTAAAGACTTCAAGGTGCAGAGAATCCTCCAGCAAGTGACCCATGCCCCATGCTGCAGAGGAAGGCAAAAAACCTCTAGGGCCTCTGCCAATCTGCCCTGGAGGAAAATTCCTTCCCGACCCCAAATATGGCGATCAGCTAAACCCTGAGCATGTGGGCAAGACTCACCAGCCAGACACCCAGGAAAGAATTCTCTTTAGTAACTCAGATCCCACCCCCATCTAACATCCCATCACAGGCCAACGGGCATATTTACCGCTAATAGTCAAAGATCAATTAATTGCCAAAATTAGGTTATCCCATCATACCATCCCCTCCATAAACTTATCAAGCTTAGTCTTCAAGCCAGGTATGTCTTTTGCCCCCACTGTTCTGTTTCTGTTCTGTTGTTCTATTTCTATTCTGTTATTCTGTTCTCTAACAAGCCTACAAAATGTATTGTCATAAAGTGTGTAGAAATTGAGATGAAATAATGCACTTATACATATTATGCAATTTTAAAATGTGAAAGCTTTTTCCAATGAGAGAGGACCTGGTGTGGGCTGTGCATTGTACCATCAGTTTTCCAGAAGAAATCCCCATTGAAATCAATTAGTGGCTCAACCTTTTAAATTGGAATAGCAAGTAAATATTTTTGATAGGTTGAAAAAATACGTTTTAGAATAATTGCCATTCGAGGCTGTACAAAATAAAGGAATGGAATTAAGATGAGAATACAGGGAATCAATTTAAGCAAGAACATAGCAATTTACTAACTCAGGAAGGAATAAAAATGCTTAACTATTTACTATTTTTAAAAAGGACAGTAAAATCTTTGCGTAGAAGAGAACAAAATCTGTACTTGTTTTCATCTGTTCAGATTTTACTATTAGACGCTGGGTAGGCAGCACTGCCTTTTAAACTTTATGTCTTCCTTGCAACTAGTAATAGTGAAAAACCCATTTTATCTAGGAAAACAAGTGGATTTTTATTTGTTTATTCATTTCTTCACCAGTATTTAAACTTGTGTCACTGTGAAGTACTTCCATGAGCGTAGAGTACGTATTTGAAAACATTTTAATAGTGGAGACACTGGGTATTTAATTTCAGTCTGTGAATGGAAGCTGTTCTACAAAGTTAAAAAGGAGGTGCATCAAGGCTCTTTAACTATTAGGAAGCAATAAGGGAGCTACATAACTGCTCCTCGAAACCTCGAGACAGAGGGAAAAGGGTGGAGTCAGTGGGGATTTGAGAGATGTACGTGGCTAGGGAATGGAATCAATTGTCACTGGATGCTGAAGAGAGGGGAAGGGGTCTAATTGTAAACTGTTATGGAAGCATCGTTTACTAGAATCTAGAAACTTCTGGAAGTTCGGCAGGGCATTTGATAATGTGGTTCTGTATAAAGGCGTCTGGTTCATCTGGGTGGTTGGTTCTAACTGTAGGAAATAAGAATGCTTCTCATCAGTACTGCAAATGAATTACTAGTAAGGCTACGATTTAGTCATGCATATTTTTAGTAAAAGTCAGGGAAGGTCACGGGCAATAAAGAAAAATCCACAGCCTGTGGCCTGTCCATGACTTATACTAAAAATACCTGTGATTATATCTGGGGGGTGGGGGGCTAGGAGCTCTGTGTGTGTGGGGGGGGTGCTGCTGGAGGAGGGGCACCTGTGGCCAGTGTCACCAGTTGCCGGGGCCAGAGGACCATATCTGCTCCAGCCGGCCGCCTGGGGACTGCTGCCGGGGTCATTGGACTGCGGCTTCTCTGGCCGCCCGCCCGGGGACCGCTGCCGGAGCAGCAGCTGGTGTGGCTATCCTGAGGGCCACCTGAGCAGCTGGCCCAGAGCCAGCTGCTTGGGGGACTCTGGAGTCAGCCACCCTGGCCCCTGCAGAAGTCATGGAGGTTGCGGAAAGTCATGGAATCTGTGACTTCCCTGATGTCTGTGACAGACACGGAGCCCTAATTATTAGTATTTTAATTGCCAAATATCACTATACATTTCTCTCTCTCAATGCTTAAAGTTGAAGGAAGGAAGTTGAAGGAAAAGGAATGGTGGCAGCTCCTGCATGCCTCTGAATGTATGTCTACATTGAAGTTAAAAACCCACCGCTGGCCTGTGCCAGCTGACAGTTCAGGCTTGTTGAATTCTGGCTAAGGGGCTGCTTAATTGTGATATAGCTGTTTGAGCTTGGGCTGGAGCCTGGGCTCTGGGACCCTCCCACCTTGCAGGATGCAGAGAGGTACTAAAAGGGTTGCCGTGCCACTGCATGCAGAGGGCATGCTTGTCGCAAAGGGGGTCTAGGAAAGAGTAGTGACCAATGGAGCAGGCAGTGTGGCCTGCTCCACATTGGTTTATGTGGCGTGAAGGCAGACAGCAGAACATAAAGTAAAAGCAGTCACAGGCTACTGTGTATTACACAGTAAAGTGCTAAGCCTTATGAGAAGGTAAGGGCAAAATGAATTCCCTTTGAGTAGCAGTTGTTTTCTTATTTGTCTCAACATTTCTAAATGTGAAAGATTTTAAATATTTGTTCATGTATCCCATTTTAAGCTAACTACAGAACATGTCAACATTTTGAAATCAAAAACTTTTTGACAATTTGGAATTTTGAAAATTGAGGGAGGGATTTAGAATTTTTGTGTTTTTTTTTTCTTTAAAAAAATCCTCTGTGATTTATCAATATAAATGCTGAAATATTTTGCAGTAAAATAATAAAGTTTGAAGTAATCTAATGAAGGGGAATTTTCTGTGAAGGTTCTTATTCTATTTTCTCTTTTCGTGTTAAAGTTCTTGATATGAAATACTTTTTATAAGGAGAGTTCGTATAGGCAGCCAACTGATTTTTTCCCCCATGGTATACAAGTAGGAATATTTTGTACTTTCTCGGGTTGTAAGGTATATAGAAAACATGTCAGGTCATGAAGTTAAAAAATGTGGGTCAAAATTATTCACTGATGTAACTCCACTTGACATGTATAGCTTTGTGTAAGGGATGCAAGCAGAAATAATACCTATTTCTTAAAGAGAGCTTTTTATCTGCAGATCTCAAATGTATTTAGCCTTAGAACACATGATTTACATTCTCATTTTAATGTTTTGAAAAATATTTGTGTTCAGAGACTTTTCATAAACGCACAGAACTACTCACAGAGTGTACCATGTATTTTTTTAACATGATCTACTAGACTAATTCTAAACTACTGGTAGATAAATCTAAGTGTTCAGAGAAGGCTATTAGAAGTTGAGACGTTTCTAAAAGCTTCTATAAATCAATCCACATTTTTTTGGTAAGGTTCCCAGTTAAATTTGAAAAGCAAGATAAAACTAGTCTTTCAATACTTCATCATGTCAGCTGGATTGGAAATACCACAGGAATAGCTTTAAATGCCAATTTGGTATTTCTCTTCCCACTGAAAATAGGAAACACAGAATCAGTGTGCTTGTTCTTCCAGAAAGGTTTCTTCTATTCAAATACCAATCTGTTTCATTGCTCGCAGACCCTAAGACACTAGTTTTCAACCTTTTTTCATGTGCGGACCCTTAAAAATATTCAAATGGAGGTGTGGACCCCTTTAGAAATCTTCAATATAATCCATGGACCCCAGGTCTCCACAGACTGCAGGTTGAAAACCACTGCGCTAAGAGACAGAGGGACAAATTCTGCACTGCTGCACTATTCTAACTCCCTGTTCCTGCAGTAGATGTGCTAGTTTGTGCTCAACCAGAATCCCACTGATTTCAGTGATGTTCCATATGCGTGTAGGGGTCTGTGCTACTGCATGTACTTGATTACTTTGGATCTAGACTGCTACAAATAAGAACAGTATCTGGCCAAGTATCTCCCATATTTGCTTTATTCTGTTAACTAACACAATCTGGCTTTGTGATCTCCCTTTTTAAACTGCAATAAGGAGAAAATTGTTTTCTAAAGAAAAATAACCACACACAATCTCTTGTACACTAGATTAATTTAATTAATGTTTCTGTCTGGCTACCACACACTTCAGTAGCCTACACAAGGCTACACACACTTTTCAAAATCTGATTTTATTTTTGTGGGGAAGAGGCTGTATGAACATTTATTTCATGGGAAGACAAAGGAATGTGTTTGTCTCTTTCATAAGAATAGAAATAATACATTTAAAGGAGTATTTCTGCTTGGTGAAATACAGGTTAGCGCTGGTCAAAAAGTAGGGCTAGATTTTTGGCTGCCTCCACTATCTGCTGCATGCAGAAGAGCCAGTTATGGCTCACTAATTACAGGGTCAGTTCTTCGCTGACCACTGGGCCTGGCATAATTCAGAGCAGCATGAACTATGTGTTCTGGCCATCCCCTAGTCAGAGCCCAGGAATGTTTTGGTCATGCACCTATTTGCCCCAGTTGTGCCATTTTAAACAGGATCTCTGTGGGTGAGGGGTGATACTCTAGGAAATGGCTCTTTGCCAGGTGATGAAGAACTCAGTCCAAGAGGAGTCTCCATTTGGGGAGATAGGGCAGCTATGCAGATCCTTTGTGCTGCCAAACAGTGAAAAGGGACTGAATCTCTGGCCTTTAATATACATAATCTATGCATTATGATGTGTCTTTTGCATGCACCGTGTGTGTATATAGCAGTGTTTCCCAAATGTTGGGTCCCAGCCCACCAGTGTGTTGCAGGAAAGTTCTAGATGGCTGGTGGGGCCTGAGACAAACATACACTTCACTTCTCCTGGCCCAGGGCAGAGGAGAGACCATGACAGAGGGGCAGGTGAGCCAAAGCTGAGTAGCACTATCACCCCATGTACTGTGTCACAACAGTCACAGCGGGGTCCAGGCCCAGTCCTGTGAGAAAGGAGCTGGTATTGCAGAATGAGTGCAGGTAGGCTTGTTCTCCAACCCCCTACCCTTGCCAGGGCCTTGACTTGGGCTGGGATTAGGGTTGTGGTCCTGGGGTGGAGGGTGCATATATGTAATGGTGGATCACAAAAATCACTTAATGCAGTTGGTGGGTCGCCTTTGTAAAAAGCTTCACAACCGCTGGTGTGTGGTCTAGGAAATTAGCATCAATAATGAGTTCATTGTGAGTTTGAAGAGAGAAATAAAAAGCTTGATGGAATAAAAATTAGACTCTAGGCTATAGCAAATACACAACAAAAATAAACAATAAATTATACTTTGTTCATCTTTGTTTCAAGTAATTTGTACACTCTAACTTCATTCTATCTCTTCTTCCAGATGTCAGATTTCTCTCCCACTGAATGATGATGCAGTTATGAATATGTTATGTTATACCTTACTGTTTATAAAGGGTACATTTTTAGAGTTTTTAGGACAGCTGCTATGTATTATCTTTGTTTGGCTCTGTATAAGACGGAGTATGTGAACTACTAACAATCTGATAGGAGGAAAAGGTACAGAGGTAACCATCTCAAGTAGCTTCCTTCAGGAATCTCCTTCATTTCACACCCAATCAATACACAAAACAAAACCATTTCATTTAGCTGTGACCTGGAACCACTTTCGACAATTTTACACAAGATCCATGTGTTAAAATGAACTCTGTGTCTCTGTATTAATACTTGTACTAAAGCAGATTTTTAAGAAAACAAACAAGCAAGCCTTTCTTTTGGCTCATGTGTGGACAGCACTTACTTTTATGGCTTCACACCAGTGAATTCAGTGAACAGGATTAAACAGACTAGGGAATAAACAGACTGTGAAATCACTGTGCATATGTGTGGATGCAGGGAGGGGATGTCACACGGTTTGTGTTTTTTGTGCTGGTCCCTTTGGGTAGCTCCTTTTTCTGATCTTCCTGTATAACTTTTTGTTTAAAAAAAAAAAAATAAATCAATTTCCAATTGTGATGCTTCTGGTGTATTTTCAGGACAGTTGAGTAGCCCTATTCCTTGGTAAAATTATAACCTCTAACAGTGCAACCTGTTTTTCCTATCCTTACTAAAATGGCAGTCTGCTACCAATTTAAGGATGGGATATGTGAGCAGTTCACTGTGGGCAGTTGTTATCTGTAAAGGTGTATTTTTTAGAAGTTTTCTCATGTATCTACTGCAGCTAAGCGCTTAACTTTAAGCACCTGAGAAGTCCTATTTGTCTTTAGTTCAGACTCTGTAAGTATGTCTACACTTCAATTAAAAACCCACAGCTGGTCCATGCCAGCTGATTTGGGCTCAGGTGCTGTTTAATTGTGGTGTAGACATTTGAGCTCGGACTGGAGCCTTGGTTGCAGGACCCTGTGAGGTAGGAAGGTCCCAGAACTCGGGCTGCCACCCAAGCCCCAATGTCTACACAGTTAAACAGACCCTTAGCCCAAGCCTTGAGAACCCGAGTCAGCTGTCATGGGTGACCTTTGGGTATCTTATTGCAGTGTAGACATACCTTTAAAAAATCAGACTATAGTAGAAATCGTTACCAGTTACCATATTTCAGTCATGATCACCTTCACCAAATATGCTAGCTTTATTTGTACAGCCTTTAAACAATTCTTCTGGTCATTAGACCATCATCTGAGTTCATGGATGTCATTCTGTGATCTCTTAATCAAAATAATTTGAAAACTAAAGGAGCTCCGTGCATATGCAAGATCCACCCCTATGGATGTGGTAGCAGAATCAGGTCATAGTTTGTAAATAGATGTCTTTTATAAACAATATTTGCTATTATATTTTCTCTGTACGATTGAGATATTTGCTCAATATTTGTTCTTTTTAATGTAGCTCGTTCTTTTTGCAAAACTTGTGAAAGAATCTACATACATCTTAAATTATAATTATATTTAAATGTGCACAGTTTCTATGTCTCTCTTAATTAGCATTACCAAAAAATAATAGGTTATTACATTTCTTCACATGTATTTACTTCTCAGTAGCTCTTCTCAATTCAAAATATTTGCCATTGTTGATGGACACTTCAGAGTAATCTGGCATATTTTCTTTAGTCCCTATGACACACTTGTCTCCGTGCCTCAGTGAGTCACAACTGCGAATACCAAATTCAGGACAAACTGCTGAGAAACAGGGCAGACCACACCTCAAAGATGGTGGTTATTCTCCCATAAGATATATCAGACCAGCAACAAAAGTAAACTTCTGTTTCACCACATTGGCTAACAAAAAGTCAGAAAAGCAGTCTCCTTAGGAATTCCAGTCCTTGTATCACCACAAAAAACACTAGACTTAATGATGAGTAGTTAATTAAAACCAATTTCATCAACCAAATGGTTCTTCTGATCCCAAAGGATCAGCCACATACCCAGGTCATTATATAACCCAGATCTTACCCAATAATCATGCTGCTGCCAATCTAATATCTTATTTATAAAAAGAAAGAAAGGTGAGAGTTAAAATTAGTTAATGGAATCAAATACAAACAATAAATGTAAAGTTCTTGGATCAGGCTTGTAACAATGATGGAATAAACTGCTGGCTTGTTAAGTCTCTGGTTGATTCCAAATCATTTGAAGGTCCTCAGTTTCTTGGTTAGAATGCTCCCATTAGTACAAGTTCATAGTCCAGAGGTATGAGCAGGAAAGAGGCAAAATGGAGAAGTTTTCAAAGCCTTTTATAGCTTTTGCCATGTGGAGGGAAACCCATTGTTCTAGTTTGTGGAGAATTACAGGTAACAAGATGGAGTTTGGAGTCACACGGGCAAGTCACATGTCTATGCCTGCTTCGCTTAGTCATAGCAGAGGCCATTACGCATACTCTAGTCAGAAGTTTCACATGAAAGTCCATCAGTTGTGGATCGGCGTCTTCCATGGTCCATTGTGAGTTAAGTGTTCCTTGATGTGCCATTCAACATGACAAGTCCCTTCACAATGTGATGGCTAAATATCTTGTGGGTGTTACCAAATGAGCAAACACATTTGAAATATAGGTAAATGGTCAATATTCATAATTTCAAGTACAAATATGATTATCCTATTAAGTACATCATAACTTTTCCACAGACACCTTACTTGACATACTTTGAACAAAATTTGTCGCAATTATATAACAGTAGTAGCAACAATGATTTACATGGTTATATTTTAATCATGTAATGTATCAACACTCTTACCTTGTCAACTAGAAAAGTATTTTAATACCCATTTTAGCATAAATGAAACTTAGTCTAAACTAGCCTGAACATTCTGAACACCATTCCCTGAATGCATTACTAAGAATATAAAAAGTTTCCCAGGTAAATTTATTGTTGTATCTGATCTTTTCTAATTTATAGTAGAAGAGCAGAAAAGATTGTGCTGGTTTATTTGCCAGCCATAGGATGTTACTGTTAAAAAGAGTGAGTAAGGCTGAGGAATAAAAGCAAGCCATGAACAGAGGCTTAGGCAACAAAAATGGAATATAACTGGACAAGTGTTGGATCTGTCATGATCATATTGTGAATCAGAGTACAATATATTTTCCTGACTACAATGGTACAGATGTACATTAAAGTCTTGGTCCTGCCCACAGATTACAAAACTACCATATTGTGCAGTTTGTAAGTACCATATAATGTGGCTAATGGGGTTAGAAAATGTTAGCTGCCTAACATACTAGCTATTCTCTTAATGTACTTGAAAATTGGACAAATATGATGGATTTTACTGTGGCATCATTTAGTCAATGGATACTTGGGGGTAGAAGATGGTATTCTCACACATGATGCAGTGTATATTAATTCTTTATGATATAATAAAATGCTGAACAACAGACAATATTGAAATAAAAAACAGTTCAAGAGGGACTGGAAGAGATTCATTCCTGGAAATGAATTCAGTCCTCTTCAGTTGTTAAATTAGCAGGAGCATCCAAAGCAGCAATGACAGCAGGGGTCTGAAACTGTAATTTATCCTAATTGTTCCTTGGGGTTGGAACTGAAACAGGAATTAGTAAATGGAAGAAATCTGACTTAATTTATTGGAAGCCTTACTTTGTAAAATATTCATTATGAGTCTGATCCAAAGCCTACTGAAGTCAAAGGGAGTCTTTCCACTGACTTTACTAGGTTTGAATCAGGTCTTCATTGTCTTCAGTGTGATAGAGTTGCTTGCATGTCATGATAACCTGCACAGTGTGGTATTGAAGACAACAGCAGTGGAATAGGACAATGTCGTGTTCATAGGGAAATGTTAGTCCTGGCCAAAACTCCTTACAGCCAGAAAGTGTGTGTATGTGTCTGAGAGAGAGAGAGAGACTAAAATCCAGTATTCAGTGGGAAAATATGTGGGTAGTAGTATTGAATTAAAGATGTATTTTACCATATGTGAATAAATCTGACCAGTTATTCAGAAGATAAACTGTCAAATCCTGGTGCTACTGAAGCCTCTGGGAGTTTTGCTGTTGCGTATAATGGAAATGTGATTTGGGCCATAGGCTCTTGGTGCTGGTAGTTTTCCTAAGTCCATAAACAAGTGTTCGGGAAAGACCTGGGTTTATGGATTAGGGATGTAATTTTTTTAAAGTGTCTAAGTGACATAAGAGAATTAGTCCCATTTTTCTCAAAGTGACTTAGGCACTTAGCATCCAAAGTACCATTAAATTTTAATGAGATTTAGGCTCCTATGTTATAAGGACTTTAGAGCCTACAATACTTACACATTTTTGCAAATATTGGATATTATCAAGAATTAATGGCAGATTAATTGGTTGTATTTTTTTTCCATGAGACTCATCAATGATTTTTTTCTTCGTCCTCTAAAAAGTTGTATCAAGGCTTTAAAGATAGCCCATGTATAAATAAAAACATAACTCCCACCGTTTTCTTATGAAAGACAGAACTGTAATTGTTTCATTGTGCAATTTAAATGCTCTTAGGTTCTGAATTGTTGCAATTATAATTTGTTCTTCTAACCTCAGGCACGCATTTAAAAAAAACAAATTAATGAAAGAGTTGTGTGCGGATCAGAGTCTCAGTGAGAGTATTTTTGCCCAGCAATCTCCTCATGGGAAACATCAAAATAAGGTAGTAGCTTTAGCAGGAGCGTTATAGCTTCCCTGAAAGAGCATTTGCAATCAAAACCCAATGTCCATTATTTTTCTTCTTTCTTATAACTATAGGCTCTGTTCGTAACATTTTTAGGCATTTAATATAAATCCCATTGGAGGTGGTAGGAGTCTTTCTAGTGCCTTTGGTGAAGTCTGAACCAGAGTCAAGAGTTGCAAGAAAAGTTCAAACCAGCCATTGAGAGTAGGAGTGATTTGAGTTGGTCAAAGTTGCATAATTAATATTTTAATGAAAGTGCAGGAACATCTAACCACATTTGATCAGTCTTGTACTATAGCAAAGGTCCTTGCTGTACAATGTTCTAAAGAAAGCATTTTCACTGTTTCTAGTATTTCTGCAATAAACTTAAAACATTCTAATACAAAATATTGGGTTTCAGCATAGTCCAAAATCATGTGAATAATAGAACGTTCAGGGTATTTACATTTGGAGGCAAGTTTTACTTCCTTTAATATTTAAACCAGGGATCAGCAACCCTTTGCCCGCAGCCCGCCACAGTAAGCCCCTTGGTGGGCCGGGCCGGTTTGTTTACCTGCCGCGTCCACAGGTTCTGCCGATCACAGCTCCCACTGGCTGCGGTTTGCCTCTCCAGGCCAATGGGGGCTGTGGAAAGTGGTGTGGGCCGAGGTATGTACTGGCCACTGCTTCCTGCAGCCCCCATTGGCCTGCAGCAGTGAACCACAGCCAGTGGGAGCTGCTAGCAGCCGAATCTGCAGACACGGCAGGTAAATAAACTGCATTGCTACACATTGCTAACAGCGGGGAACATTTCTGTTCAGCCACAGGCAAACAGCCCAGCAGGAACGGGCACCTCTGAATGTCCCCTTACGAAAAGCACCCTATTTCAACCAGGTGACCATGAATGATATCACTCTCCTGAGGATAACACAGAGAGATAAAGAACGGATGTTGTTTGAATGCCACCAAACATACCCTGCAATGCTTTGTTCTACAATGATTCCTGACTATGTGCTACTGGCCTGGAGTGGTAAAGTGTCCTACTATGGTGGATGGAATAAGGCCGCCCTCCCCAGAAACCTTTTGCAAAGGCTTTGGGAGTACATCCAGGAGATCTGTGAATACCCGGGCAAATTAATCATTAAATATGCTTGCTTTTAAACCATGTATACTATTTAAAAAGGTACACTCACCAGAGGTCCCTTCTCCTCCTGGCGGGTCCGGGAGGCAGCCTTGGGTGGGTTTGGGGGGTACTGGCTCAAGGTCCAGGGTGAGAAACCATTCCTGGCTGTTGGGGAAACCAGTTTCTCTGCTTGCTTGCTGTGAGCTATCTACAACCTCATCATCATCATCTTCCTCGTCTCCAAAACCTGCTTCCATGTTGCCTCCGTCTCCATTGAAGGAGTCAAACAACACGGTTGGGATAGTGGTGGCTGAACCCCCTAAAATGGCATGCAGCTCATCATAGAAGCGGCATGTTTGGGGCTCAGACCCGGAGCGGCCATTTGCCTCTCTAGTTTTCTGGTAGGCTTGCCTCAGCTCCTTAAGTTTCATGCGGCACTGCTTCTGGTCCCAGTTATGGCCTCTGTCCTTCATGCCCTGGGAGATTTTGACAAATGTTTTGGCATTTTGAAAACTGGAATGGAGTTCTGATAGCATGGATTCGTCTCCCCATATAGCGATCAGATCCCGTACCTACCATTTGGTCCATGCTGGAGCTCTTTTGCGATTCTGGGACTCCATCATGGTCACCTCTGCTGATGAGCTCTGCATTCACCTGCAGCTTGCCACGCTGGCCAACCAGTAAATTGAAATTCAAAAGTTCGCGGGCCTTTGCCTGTCTACCTGGTCAGTGCATCTGAGTTGAGAGTGCTGTCCAGAGCGGTCACAATGGAGCACTCTGGGATAGCTCCTGGAGGCCAATACCATCTCTTTGCGTCCACAGTACCCCAAATTCGACCCGTCAAGGCCGATTTCAGTGCTAATCCCCTTGTCGGGGGTGGAGTAAGGAAATCGATTTTAAGAGCCCTGTAAGTGGAAAAAAAGGGCTTCGTCGTGTGGACGGGTACAGGGTTAAATCGATTTAATGCTGCTAAATTTGACCTCAACTCCTAGTATAGACCAGGGCTAAGAAACATCTACTGATGTCATAATTTTGCTAAATTTATAAACCAGGATATCTTGTTTCAATAACTGCATTGTGTACTTGGAGGGCATAAATGAGGCAGTACCAGCTTGTGTTTATTCTGAAACAAAGAGAGGCTACCAGTGTTACCACCAAAATGTAGACTAACAAAAGCCAAGGGTGAGCTCTTGGCCCAGTTGTATCTATTATACCTAATTGTGTAGTGAAATGTCTGTTACCTGGTATTACTGGATACTGTACCATTGCTTTGATTGAGTGACAGAAATGTTCACATTGCCTTGATTGAGTGACACAAGGTGGATGAGGTTGTGTTTTTTACTGGACCAGTTTCTGTGGGTGGAAGAGACAAGCTTTTGAGCTTCAGTTTCCAGACCTGAAGAAGAGCTCTGTGCAGCTCAAAAGCTCCTCTCTTCCATGCACAGAAGTTGGTCCAGTAAAATATCACCTTGTGACTCTCATACCCTGGGTCTAACACTGCAACAGCAACACTGTATACTGCATACTAGTGTGTCTCATTGCATACAGACCCTTTCAATATGACACAAGTAACCATACTATTGAGGCTGAGAGCAAAGCAATGAATGCTACCATAGTACCTATTGTTAGTTTCTTGTTTAAAACAACAACAACAACAAAATGGATATATGGTCAGTAGGCAAGAAGCTAGTCTTAAACTGCCCATCTTCTAGTCCTGTCTGTCTTCTAGCCAAAATCCCAGAATTTTATGCAGATTGCTCAGTGTGCTTAGGGATGTTTCCCTTTTGCTGAGGAGAGCACAATACAGGACTGATGCACATGTTCTGTCAGTGACACTAAGTGGAGAATTAGCAATCTCACAGGAGAAGGGCACAGAGGCAGAAAATAAACAGGACTGCCTAGGCAACTAATCCAGTTACCTGGTAAAGGCAGATATTTTAGATATGAATTTATGCCTATCCACGTATCAGTGGTACAGTGAATAACAATTTAACATGCAAAAATTGGTCTTATTTGGATACTCTGATAATTTCTATGCAAGACAGCATAGTTCTGGAAAAGGCTGACCTCTATGGGCTCTCATATTTCTGATTCACAGAATCTAATCAGCCCACATATATGCAGAGTCTTCATGACTGATAAAGGCTGCGGATCCAGCACTCTTATCTCCCCAATTAGCTATATAAACTGTTTTCCCTGTGGGGTGAGAGTAATTGTGTTTGGTCATAGCATGAAAACACTGAAAGATATTGGGCATTCATACAGTTTCTGTTGCTACAGATTATTTTAGTTTGCTTTTTTTTTTTAATGGCAATGGTGCTGCTGGTGAAGAGATCTGAGATTTTGGGTATTGGGGCTAATGGAATGGCAAAAGTGGTGGTGGTACTAATTCTTAAAGCTGGATGGAGAGGGGCTCACACTAGTATTAATGGGAGAGTAGGATTCCATAGAGTGGGGAGGAGGGAGAAAGAATGTCAGGTGTCATGCTCTAGCATCACTTCCCCCGCCAAGTTAGAGTAACTCAGAGTATGTATCATCAGAAATTGGCAGTAGTAACTGGTGACTTATTTGGGTTAAGATTTTCCTTCTGTTACTTGAGGACAAGCTAATCATCTGACAAATCTGGGGTATTTGTTACAGAGTGGTAATTCCACAAAGATACAGTCAGCAGCTTTGATCGGTTTCTTGTCCCAATAATAGCATTCAGTATGCACATGCAGCTTGTGTGACATTATGAAACACAAAAATTAGGTCACAGCCCCCCAAAACACAGTTGCTTACTGGCAAGTGTATGTGGTCTGTTTTGTGATTGTTATTTCTGCACCTATTTTTGCCGTAGAGATGCAGCTGCTACTTTCACATTTTGCCATTAGGCCTGTTCTTTTTGGTGGAATCACTGCCAAGATCAGGACAAAGAAATTCTAGAGTGGATTGCTTTGTTTATATCAAAAGGGAAGGAACAGGCCTCTTTTGAAAGCAGGAAGAGAGAAGTTCCTCCCCTTTCTACTCTATACCTTCTTTTGTTCTTTTGTTACCTTCTACTTTTTCCTTTGTATGCTGTTAGCACAACCACCTCCTCTTCCTACGTAGGAATGTCAGAAATGTCATTGCTGTGCTTTTCATTTTCTTCCTCTGATCAGTTTTGTCATAGGCTGCAATCTAATCTCTTCACAGAAGAGCAAGCCTTGCCAACACTTAGTGCAGAATGGCAGTTTTGCTCCATTTCCCTTTCTCTTCCACATCAATAACAATGGTGTTATTTTGCTTTAATTCACTGATCATCTTTGAGTTTGTCTGACACTTTACAGTCTCTTAACTGTACCAGGCAAAGAACAGAACCCACTGCTTGAGGAGCTTACAAACAAAAGGCACAAGTGGGTACACTACTGAAGTGTCACGAAACAGAAGGTAGAGAAGTGTGTGTTCATTAAGCTGTAAAATTTCCCATGGTAGCTTCCCTTTTCCTCCTTCCTTTCTATCCTGTGCCTGGTATATTGATTACATTGGCACCAAAGACACAAGTAGAACAGATGAGCACAGATGCTTGGAAATTTCTGATGAAAACAAAATAATTGTCATATAAATTTCACATAGAAAAGTCTAGGATTTTTAGCTGAAAATTCAAAAGCAGAAATATTTTCATTCAGAAATGCACTTTCTGTGCTTCATAGGAGCTGTAGTTTGGGTGCCTCATGTTCCCATTCTTCTCTATAGGCTGGGCTCCCTGGATGGACTGCATCTCTCACGATGAGCCGTGATCTCATATTTTATAGATGGGGAGGGGAGTTGCATCACAAAAGAACTCCTTGCTCTGGTGAATTGTGAAAGATGGAGAGTCCTGCCCATAGAAGACAGGACATGAGGCAACTGAACTGTACTGTGGTAACATATCCAGATAGAAATATATTTTGTTTTCAATTGAAATAGTTTGGTTTTGGGGAGGGTTTTTTTTTTTAATTAAAAAAATTGAAATTTTCTGTGAAAAGTAGTCACTTTTCATGGCAAAAAAAAAAAAAGATAAGTCAAAACCCAATTTTCTATCAGTTTTGATGGAAAATTTTGGACCAACGTTACAGAAGAGGCAGTTGTCCGAGGAGTTTTAGCGGGTCTCTGTTTTGTACACAGAAGTGCTGTTCAACCTTTTCAGCCTGAGGACCAACCAGTTTTCAAAAAGGCCAAGCCAATGTTTTATGGCAGATTCTCTATCCTTGTTGCACTCCCTTGTGCACTGCTACAGCTGGATGTGTGGAACCTCACCCAAGTGGTCTGGCAAAGCTACATGTTCTGAAGCTACATTTTCTTTGCCTTCTTTTCACTTGAAAGAAGAGCCGAATGTTAGAGAAGGTTGCAAATACCTCTCCCCCTGTTAAACTTTTCTATTTGCAGTGTGTTTGTCATCTCTTTTTTTATGTCTTGATCTTGTGAAATGTCAACCTATGAGGCCAGGGGGAGGAAAGCAATCCAAATCCTTTGCCACTTTGTCAGTATATAAAAGGCCTACGATTTCTTAGGGAAAATAATTAACACTACCTACTGAGCTCAGTTTCCACTGAGCTTCATGGATGCAACACAAAAATATGAAAAGTGCGGTTGATCAAAAGGGAATCCATTGGATGTTTTGGACTCCTTTCCCCTTATCTTCATTTAATGGCCCTTTTAGAGTAGCTGGGTTATAGTTAAAGAATTGTCTCAAGTTGTGAGAGTCTTGGTATAATTCAGAAAAATATCACATATCTCATTGTAAACCTTCAGATATTTCAAGTTGCTTCATACAATTATTGTATAAGGCTGCATTTAAGGCAAATCAGTGCATACCGTGAGTGAAATGTATATCTGTGAAGAGGGCCAGAACAAGGTCTAAGCAAGCAGTTGAAGGTGACATACTGGTTTTCCTTGAGGGCCATGGGTTCATGAAATAACTGCACCATCACCAGTTTTACCCACTTAAGTGTTCTGAAAAGGGTGATTCCTAAATGGTTCACAGGACTTGATCCAGACCACTGCTCAGGGGTGAATTTCATCCAGTATTCAGAGTAACAGCCGTGTTAGTCTGTCTTTGCAAAAAGAAAAGGAGTACTTGTGGCACCTTAGAGACTAACCAATTTATTTGAGCAGTGAGCTGTAGCTCATGAAAGCTCATGCTCAAATAAATTGGTTAGTCTCTAAGGTACCACAAGTACTCCTTTTCTTTCATCCAGTATGAAAATCAAAATGAATTAGAAACAAGATAATTAGGTAAGTACATTATTAAAAGCTAAAGTCAAAAGGGGATAGTCTTCTTCTAATAGATTATACAATTGTGCCAAATAGCTTATTGTTTTCTATTGGTTACATCTAAGTAGTTTGCATTAAATGGATTAGGGCTGCAAATGATTAGGGTGACCAGCTGTCCTGTTTTTAAAGGGATTTAAGCCCTCCTGCAGATATCCCGACTTTTTCTTTAAAATGGGCAAATTGTCTCATCTTTTTGATCTCCCCGCTATCAGTACCAGTGGATTCCCTGCTCACCAGCTGCCAGCCCAGCAACGGTGAATGTGAGTGTGGGGGTCCAATGGCCAACGATGGGGGTGGGTGTGCAAGGCTGGTGCTGGTGCAAAGCTGTAGCGTGCGGGGCCAGCCGCTACCCCTGCTGGTCCGTCAGCACAGCCCCCACTGCGTGCTGGCTCTTGGCCAGCAGGGCCCTGTCCCGTTTCTCGCCAGCACTGGCTGCGTGCTGCAAGTTGCAGTGGCTTGTGAGTGTGGGCAGGCACCAGGTGGAGGCTGGTTATGTGTTGCCTCTGCTGTCCACCCATTGTCCCTTTACATGCTCCCCCTCTAACTGTCCTCTCCCTCCTTTGCTCCTCCTGCCCCCCAGCCCCGCTGCTCCTTCATATCCCCCCTGGCGAGGTGTGTCCCTCTCCCAGTGCTGTGCAGAGAACCAGCTCCTGGTTGGAGCGCTCAGCTCACCAGCAGCCTGGCCAGCAGGCTTCTTCCTTCCCGCACTGCCTCTGGCTCGGCCAGCACCCCGGGAAATCCCAAGACCTTCCAGCTCGGGGCGCTGGCCAGGAGGAGCTGAGGAGCCGAGCTCTGGCCGAGCCCTGCACGTGCCAAAGCCCTGCACAGTGCTGGCACAGAGAATGCTCTCTGCCCCTCGGCTAAGCTCTGGAGCATGTGGAGGGGGGGAAGTGATTTCCAGCCTGTTCACACCCCGACCCTGCAGGCTCCACAGCAGCCCCCGGGGCAGGGGCTTAGCACCCTCTCACCCCCCTCCCCGGTCCTGTCCCCAGGGAGTGCGGGGCTGCTCTGTCCTCTAGACACCCGCCCTGCTGAGCCACCTCTCTGGCTGGGTTCCCTGATGCCCCTGCCATCAGGTTCCCTGGGCCCTTGTGCACAATGCATCCTTAGGGCTTAACCCCTTCCTGCCTGCACTGTAGCCGGGGGACAGGAGGCAGTTGGATTATGTTGGTGGCCAGCAGTCTTTTGACACTGTGCAGGTGTCACACTGACGGACCCGGGTCGTTGACGGGTGGGATTGAACTTGGGACCTCTGGAGCTTAGTGCATGAGCCTCTACCACATGAGCTAAAAGCCAACTGGCTGATAGCTAAGGCTGTAGAGCAGACTCAATCTTTCTCTCTATGTGGTCTTGGTCCCACTAGATGGGACAAAACACTACACCCAGGAGGTGTGTGGGTTACATGGGCAGGAAAGGAGGGGAGCTGCTTCCAGCCACAGGGGAGCAGAGGGGAAGGGATGTCTGCAAAGACATGGGATAGGTCATCCCTTCCACCTCGCCGCCCCTCTCCCCCCCCCATCCCCTGCGGCTGGAAGCAGCTCCCGTCCCTTCCCGCCCGCACAGTTCTGAAACGCTGCTGCTGGCCGCATTCTAGTGTAAACAGATGGCAGAAATCTGGGGAGGGAGGGTACGTGACCCTGCGTGCCCCCCCACACACGTTGCCTCAGGAAGACGTAGTGCCGGATACTAGGAGAGGCGGGTCCGTCCCAGGGGTCCAGCCAGGCATGGAGGGCGCCAGGCAGGGAGGGGAGGGTCAGTCTGTGACACCCCTCTGTGTGTGTGTGAGAGAGGTGTATGGGAGTGTGTGTGTGTGTGTGTGACCTCTCCCCGTGTGTGTGTGTGGGGGGGGGTAGGTGTGTATGTGTCACCCGTCCCCATGTGAAACCTAAAGCCTTAAAGATAAGAAGGTGAATAAAAAGAATCCAACTATGCAGTATTTCTGTTTTAACAGGGGCTCAGTCAACTTGATGTTGTGGAACATTAGTATGATTGCTGTTTGAACTCACTTGAATACGAGTAATTTTACCAGGTGTCCCGTATTCAGCATAGGGGAATATGGTCACCCTACAAACAATGAAGGGCCACTCAGGGCGGATGAAGTTTTAAATGACTGTTAATGCATTGTTAAAATCTGGTGGTAAAAAGTCTAACAAAAGATGATAAATCTGGAGACACCCAGCAGCATTAAGAGCTTTAGGGCTTGTTTACAGTTACAAGTTACAGTTACAGCGGCGCAGGTGCACCATCATAGCCTATGACACTACCTATGCCAATGTGAGAGCTTCTCTCATTGGTGTGGGTTCTCCACCTCCTTGAGAGGTGGTAGCTATGTCAATGGGAGAAGCGCTGTCTACACTAGGGGTTAGGTCGGTATAACTATGTTGCTCACGGGTGTGGGAAAGTGATGTAGTTATAACAACATAATTTGTAGTGTAGACCAGGGCTTAGAATCTGGCCAGATCAGACAGCACCCTTTCACAAACTGTAAACAACAATGATTTACACGAAAAAGGAGAGTTTTTAGTCCACAATAGCTCTGCACATGTGATAATTAATAAACAACCCTCCCACGTCTCTGCTTTTTTTTTGTAGGGAGTTTAGTCAGTTGCCTAGATCTTCAGAGTGAACCCCAGTGAAAATGTATCCCATGAAAATTTCGTCTTTTTTTAAAAAAAATGTCTAAATAAAAACACAAATTGTGGCAATGGTGTTGTCAATTCCAAAAGCCTGGTTTTTGCTCTGGGGGTAGAAAGTGTGTGGAGTTGGTGCATTATACAATGCAATATGCCAAGATTTCATTATCCATGTTTAATTATAAATTTGTGTAGAGGGCCTTTCTCCATAGTATACGGGGGCTGCACGACACCAGTTATAAAGAATTAGCAGCCTTAGTGAATGAAGAGAATGTTCATAGTGCATAATTTTCAGGATGTAGCTTCATTTCCTTAAGCAGACCCAAGATGGTAGATAGCATCTAGAATATTAAATATCAGGAGACTACAGCGGCTCCTGTTAATAATGGTATGGGTGAAAAATATATTACATGTTGCTCTGAATGTGGTCATGTTTCTAAGAGGATTGAATTTCTCAAGCAGGGCTCTGCCATCAAAAATTCCATATCCTGTATGCATCTGAGCAGCTCCTTAGCAATATCTAGACAAACTGTTTCCACCAGCTGATGTTTCCTTACTTGGGTGGTCTCTAAGATAGCTGGGACCCAAACCATTTAAGGCTTTGTAGGCCATCCCCAACACTTCTTATTTCAAACACAGGTGAACTGGCAAGAGGCCTTAAGGTTATCCACAGGTACAGTGCATTTCAATTGCCCAGTATGGATGTGATGAAATGAATCACTGTGGCATGACTGGTGAGAAATGGTTACGGTATTCTGACAAGCAGAGGAGACTGATAACATTCTTGGCCATTTCTGCTCTGTGGACATCCACGAGTGAGAAGTCCCATAAAACCCTAAAACTGTCTTTGCCAGTTCACTTCTAGCTGGACTAAGTCTCAGGCATCTGGCTTTCATGAAAGTCCCTGTCTCCTACAGAAATTATGAAAGCCAAGCAAGAGATGGAAAAGGAAATGTCCCTTATGTGTCAGAGGTCTGCTGATTGGAAATTCACAGATGTTGTTCTTTTGCTCCAACACTGCAGAATCTTACTATGGTAGAGGTGATTGGATTAATCAATTCTGCCTCTGGCATGCTGTTTTTCTCTTTTCTCATCAGGTTTTTCAGGTCATTTTTGAAACACTGTGATCTGTGGGGAAGATAGGAAGGTAAGGGATACCTAAATGCCAAGGTAAAGATAGATAATTGTAGATATACCAGTGATCAGTGCCATGAAAATGGCAGTACATGAACAATTAAAGTACATACACACCAAATATTTTCTGCTCTAGAATAGGGTGATTTTCCCCTTATAGATAGCTCTGGGCTGACTGAATCCATCAGTTTCTGAGGCGGAACAATCATTACAGCTCCTATGTTTGTGTGGGGGAGTGGAAGAGCCCCAGGTTAATTCTGGAAGAGGTGGTTATTGGAGCATAATAGGTCTATATTTAGTATGTCTACAAACTTTGCACCAGCTTGGGATTCCCCATGACATTGGAATCCTCAGTAGACTGCTTGAACCAGTTTACAGCCCTTTGTATGCTATAACAGTGCAAAAGGGTCACAATGGACCTCCGGACTTGGCCCTTAGAACCCGGGCTGGCCTTTGGGAAAATTGTACCCTGGGCGAACCTGTATGTTGGTGCTATGGCCCCTGCTAGGTCTCGCCTGACCATACCTGCGCCCTGCTGCCTCATACCCCACGCTCGCCCCGCTCCTTGACCATGATGGCCGGAGAGAGGCGGCTGCTGGCTAGGCGCACAGCTCTGAGGGCATCAATGCCAGCAGCACGAAAGTAAGAAAGTGGCATGGTATGGTATTGCCACCTTTTCTTCTGCGCTGCTTCTGGAGGTGGCGCTGCCTTCTGAGCAGGGTGTCCGGAGAGTGGCAGCTGCCAGCCAGGAGCCCAGAGGTGCCTGGGCTCAGCTCTGGCATACCCCAGCCAAATTAAGCACTCATGGTGCCCCACTGACCTGGCCGGACCTGCTTAGAATTCTAAAATGTTTACACTAGTTTTTAATCCATGAAGCAGTCACATTTGTGTCATAACATTAGGGATTATATTTCCCCTATAAACTGCAGCCATCAGTAATTTGTGTAGAAGTACTAGAGAGCAGCCTGATCTCATTCCTTCTCTGTCTCACATATCTGATAGTCCATCCAGTAGAGCGCAGCAGAACACATACCTCTTGAGCAAACAAACAAGCTATTATTGCAGCATCTGTGCTCCTTAAATTTTGTTCTCATCTGTGGCCATGAATGTATTCTCTGTGTCTATTCGGAAAAAGCATTGCAAGCAACTCACGTTGTGGAAGAAGACTAATTACTCTGTGCTCATTTGACCAAAGAATCCTGAGTGGGGTACTCTCCAGCCTCTTTTCCTCCTTTTATATGCACATCTGAAAGGGTGATGGCTGTTTCTCCTCTCTGGGGTGGCCTGTGTGATATTCCCAAGCAATAGTGTAAGATTCTAGTGTTCTAATTAAAGACTAAATGTATTCAAAATAGAGGAGAGAGAGTTAAAACAATAATCTGACTGCAGAACTGATCTAACCTGGAAAATCTTTATTCATTCCCCTTGGATTTAATTATAGTGAATAGAAAAAAATACTATACTTCTAGAAATCACATTATTTTTTTCCTCCCCTCTGGCCCTTTTGGCACTCCAGCCTGTCAGGGATGCAGCCTTTCATTTCAGATCTCAAGTGTCATCTTTCCCTTTACCTGTCTCACACTGCTGTTATGACCTTTGGATTTCTTTGATGTGCCTGGCTTATTATATGATACCAGATACAATCCCTATAAAGCAGTGCCCCTGAGTCTCTCTTTCCCTATGCATCCATTATCTGTGTTCCAAATCCACTCAGGCTTGTATACATTGCTTTGGATAAGCTGTTTTGGTACCTGTATTCCTCCACTCTCCCCCATTTTTCACAATATAAGGGGTCTCTTTGAAGGTGCATACACTCAATAGTTCCCCCCCCCCCCCATATACCTTCTCTTCTTCTCATCCAAATAAGCATCCCACTCTGGAAAGGAAATGTACACTTTGTCTTAGCTTAACTACCCGGCTTTTGCACGTTAACTGGATTGTCACAGTAAAAAAAAGCTGAGATAGATAATAGAATGAACAGCCCTTAATTAACCCTTCTGATGATTCATAGCCCTTCTGTTCAGCTGTCTAGGGTTCAATGTATACAGAATATGAAAGATACATGGTATACATTCATGTTTGTGCTAATGATTAGCCCTAAACTGACCTGTGCTGCTGTGCTATTTTGTGTTTGCAAAAAAACAGCTACAAAAATGGTAACTCACTTAATGTTTTATGACAGGAAATTCTGTGAAACAAATTATTCAAATCAATAGCCTACTATTCTAATCTCAGACACATGAGAGCATATTGACTGGAAACTAGCAAAAATAAACAATTATCTTGTATGCAAGGCACACCTCTGTGTCTGCACAGAATATAGCTCATTGTTGTGTTTTTTAGTTAGCCCTCTGTCTGTCATACTTATTCTGTGTTGCAGACATGTACAGCTACTAATTTAGCATACAAAAGGTAATTTGTGGTACAAAATCTGGACTGAGATCCAGCAGCTGGAAAAAATCCAGACTGTGGTTTTGACTTAGTGTGTCCATTTACAGAAATTTCACTTGGTATAAGTGAAGCATGATGGTTGTTGCAATTGTCTAGTTCAATAATTTGAGATGAACAGATGTGTCTCATCCCTGTGATGGTCTGGAAGTGTGGCATGTGGCCTTCTTGAACTTTCCAATAATTCCATAAAAGGGTCTTATTAAGATTAGTAAATAATAATTTATGACTTTTCTAGGGTTGATCTTTAAAATCATTATTTAAAGGAGTGGAAAAAAGAGTGATGTGATCTGACACAAAGGGTGAGAATCGTCCCTTCATATAAGTAGTGTGAAGGTAGAACAGATCGTGGTCCAGCACAGACCCCTTGTCATTGCCCTGGCATCATAAAGGGGTCAGAAAGCTATACCATCTTCCCAGCCAGCCAAGGAATCCCCTGATGTGATGGACATTTCAGCTCTCTAGCACAGGTGATATGTCAGGAGAAGTGTGGGAGACCAGTCAGGAAGTGACTGTGTCCCACCTCTGCAACTGGTGGACAATAGCTCCTTGGAAGCATTACCAACTGGCAAAGTTGAGAGCAGCTCTCAAGCTACCCTAAACTTTGTCACAGATGGTCTTGGCAGCAGAAAATTATAACTAGATCATTAATGCCCTGCTTTGTGCTCAGCAAAGACTGGGAGTAGGAAATGATCTGGGTCAGACATTTAAAGAATCTGATCTTGTTTAAAAAAAATCACAATACACACTTAGGAAAAAATGTGTCTTTTAAAGAGCATCTTTATTTTAAAATTTTGCAGAGAAGATGCAACAGATATTTATACAAGGAGTATGAGAGAAAGGATTCTCCCCCCCCCCCCCCTCTTTGCAAGTAAAAACATGTAATGAGGCTTCCTAGCCAGAAGCACCTCTATTGTTTAACCACTTAGGGAACTAATGATCCATTTCAAGTCATCCTGCCCACTCCAAGCCAAGAGAAATTTTCCAATCTCCTTCAACTACCTGAAAAAGAAGTAATTTTGTTTACTGATTCTTTTTCTAAATTTTCAAGAATGATCTATCAGTGACTACTTGGAGGACAACAATGGCAGCAAAAGGATTCATGTTAAAAACCCATAGCTTTGTGAAGTAAGAAATAATACAGTCATATAGCTAACACTGATTTTATCTATTGTGTAGGTTTACTTGCAACAGCTATCTACCTCTGAGATAGCTATCTACCTCTGAGATCTTTGATAACCCTTCTAATAGTTCAGCTGAATTAGTTACTATGGGCCTGATCCAAACCACATTGAAGTCAGTGAAAAGACCCAAATAACTATGGATCAGGCTTTATCGATTGCTGTAAATAGATACATTGATAAGGGGTAACATTTTCAAAAGTGCCTAAGTGAGTTAGAAGGCCAAATCCCATTGACTTTCACCTTTCAAAATGGAACTTAGAAACCTAAGTAATTTAAGCACTTTTGAAAATTTTACATGAGCACTTTAGAAAACCAATATCTATACTGATGATATTTAATAGATCTTGTTTAGAAAACAGTACAGGTTAGTCTCATATACATATTGATCGTTACATATATTCCATTACTATGAGATACAAATTCAAGATAATTTATGCTTCTAAATAAACACTAGCTAGAGTGTTTTTGAACCAGGAATCCAATAAATAATGGATTTATTTATGCTGAAAGAGACTTTTGAATATTTAGTGTTTTTACATAAAACAATTTCAGCTATATACACTTATCTAACATAATGTGTGCACTGATAACTTTTGTTCTCTTTTTTTAAAGGGTAACATTTTTTGCTTTTTTTTTTTTTTCAGTTCTACTTTTCCAAGTAAAACAATTCACCTCCAAAAAAGCCAAGCTGACACTGAAAGGCTGAACACTTTAAATTTACATGAAAAAGATGTTGCCTTTGGCAAGAATATACAGATTTCTCATGTAATTTGGTCAAAACTGAGTAAAAAAACTAGGTCATACCATGGTTATTACCTTCTGACAAATGCATAGCAATACTCAACAGCAGAAATTAGGTTTTAATGAAAAAGATATAATTCCAGAACAAGTTTTAGATCTTTGCATGTTTGAACTGTATTATGGTGATAAATCTTCCCTTCCCTTATCTCAAGAAATATGCAGGACATTTAAAAAAATTAAATCTGCAGTTCACAAAAATAATTGATGTTTGAAGTCCTCACTGAAGAGGTGACTGACCTCCTGTAAGTCTTGCCTTGCTTAGCAACGTTCCTTAGCAACACCAGTCTATTATACAGCACACAATATCAGAACATAGAGAATTGCCAACAGCCAATTACTAATCATTTTGCACTAAGTAGTAGTTGTAGGATACTGTTCTGTCTTTTGAGTTAAGTCACACCGCTCCCCCACAGTTGTCTGCCTTGACATGCTTAATTCATTTTTTAAAATGTTTCTTCTGATTGCTTTTTTTTAGTTTTCTTGTTAAACCACATTGTGCAAAGACGTTCCATCTAAATTCTCAAAGGATTTCGTGCACCTAACATGTGTAATCAGAACTGAATTGACATTCCTCTCCTCTGAATCGCCAGAGGTAGGCAATGGGACTACCATACAGCCCCTCTCTATATCCTCTGCTGCCATTACTTCAACCTATGGGATTAAGAAATGATGGCTATCTTTCTGCATCTCCTTTCTAGGGTTCCCACCCATTGGATCCATTTAAGTACGGATCCAGAGGTCCATCGTTCAATCTGCTTCTGATGCTTCTCTTTGCATGGGCCTATCTGGAGCCAGTTAGGAGCTCTGCTCCCCATTGCAAAGAGAGCCCTCTAGCAGTAGGAGAATTTCACCCACATTCTTCATTCCTGCTTTACTTTGCATTCATGCTCTCTTCTTCATCCATTTGCCACTGGCAAAATAGCCTTGCAGCACTGCCCTCTTTATGGGGATGATCCTGCAAACACTTATACGTGTGTGTAACTTTATTACCTTGAGTGGTCCTGTGATGGATTTGAAGCTGCTATATCATGATTTATGACTATTTTGTGTTCTGTTTGTCTGACTTCTGTAAGGTGAGGAGCGGGGAGGCAAGGAGTTAATTCCAGCAGGGTTTGGCTTCATGTACACAGGAAAACCAGTCAATGACTCCAGATAAAACACTTCGTGCAAACACTCCAAGGGAGTGACAATGCCATAGTTATTCACTTTAATGCTTTGGTTTGTCCCTCTCATCCTGCTTTGAGCAGGGGGTTGGACTAGATGACCTTCCAACCCTGATATTCGAAGATTCTATGATTCTCCCCTCCCACCCCATGAGAGCTGACTTAACCTGGTTTTGGATGGCCCATCCAATTGTGTGGGATAAGAGAAAAAAAGACTTTTAGTTGGATAAAAAAACAGGCCCTCAGTGACAGGGGCAGAGAGACAGTTGGGGAGCAGACTGACACCAGGGGCTGAGGTACGATAGGCCTGCCTAAGCCTTTTGGTAAGAAAGACATGCATATAGATGCTTTATTGTTTTAAAAACCTCTTCTGCTCTGTTCCTCTTCTGCTTTTGCTCTGAGATTAAACAATACTTTGTTTTCAAAAGGCTATTTTGAGTCTCTCTATTCACCATTGCCATGACTCCCAAAGGAACAATGTGCAGGTATGAATAGTTGTTCCACAAACTACTGTAACCCAGGACTCGATCTAAGAGTGGGGAGTGGAAAAGTCTCATCACTTTGGAGGGGAAAGTGCATTCAGAGTCCAGAGAAGAGGTCAAAGGTGCAGTTAGCCATGTAATTGTGAGAAGCTCCTGTGAACTCAATGAATTATTTATATAGATACGTGGATTGGTGCAGGATCCATCATGCTTTGCTCTTTATTGTACAATCGCATAGGATTTCTTCTAAGGTCTAGCTCTTCTTTTCTGAAGATTACTGACCCACTTTCTCTAACCATTTTGAAAACCCACATACATAGAATCATACAATATCAGGGTTGGAAGGGACCTCAGGAGGTCATCTAGTCCAACCCCCTGCTCAAAGCAGGACCAATCCCCAATTTTTGCCCCAAATCCCTAAATGGCCCCCTCAAGGATTGAACTCTCAACCCTGGGTTTAGCAGGCCAGTGCTCAAACCACTGAGCTATCCCTCCCACCAAAATCAACATTAAACACAACATGCTAACAGAACAACTAAAAAATAAGTCAAGAAGTGAAAGGGTTATCCTGGCTTTTCTGGGTACTGTAATTTCTTTATTTCCATTATAATATGCTTTTTCAGAACTGAATGCAGTGACCTTAATTATTAAAAAGGATCAAGATTAGTTTATCTTGTGTTTGCTATGAAAAACAAAAAACGTGTTCCTCTTTTATCTATTTTCAAATTGTAAATGCTAACTCTAATGCTATTTTCCTTTCCTCCCGGTAGTTAGCTAAAATGGACACCTTGATCATAAGTAATTAGTCTACAGTGCATCTGCTGCTTATCATTTTAACAAACCTATTTAAATTTTGAAAAAATAACATCAATTTGACTGAATCATCTAATATGGCTTCTCTAGTCCTTCAGAAAATGCTCATTGATTTCCATGACTACATTTGGTAGTCAGGAGGAACATATTGCATTATATTTTTCTTTAAATGCAATCTAGTTTTGTTATACTGGGAGCCAGGAAAGATGTACGGTACAGTAAAGGTGATATTATGATGGGATCAATTCATTGTTGCCTTATGACTCAGGTATTACACAATAGTACAGATAACAGCTATTACCTGACAAACAAATGGAAACCATATTCTATCAAATAAAGAAACATTCATCCCATCTGTTTCTGAGGTCTTCTTGCAGTGAAGTACTTAATTTGAAGCCCATTGAAGGGTCTCCAGGCAAGAGGATATAAAATTCATGCAAATATTAACCACAGTTGGCCAAACACAAAAGGGGAAGAGAAAAACCTAAGCAGCAGCATTCATCCCCTTATGAAAACCAAACAGTCTCTCTGCATGAACAACTACTCAGAATTCAAAGGACATGTGATCAAACGGAGAATAAGTCTGAGTTTGGGAGTCCTTTCTATTCATAGAACTTACTGCACATTTTGTGGTGGACATTACTGTTGACGTTTTCACAATAATTTACATGATACCTGCTCTGAGCCCTCTACCCTGCTTGGACAAGGCATAAGGATGGGGAGGGATGGATATAAGAGCATAGGCTTTAAGGAATCTGGATCAGATAGAGTATGAACTTTGAAGTTCAGGGCCATCTTTAGTGAACTTAAGAGTCATCACGCCATAGATGGCTCTGTGGATCTTAATATGGTAGAGGGCTGGTCCCCTGCCTCTCAGGATTTGGATCCACAGATACATGAATATGAGTTTAATTTGCCATTGATTGAAGACATACATCTTGCAGTCTCTTGGGAGTTTCCCTTTATCCCTGTAGGCCAATCAGAGTCAACATGTGGAGAGGGAAATCAGCAGGCCACTTTGATTCCTGTTTTATTCCCACTAGCTATATGTGGGAGCTGTTACCCTTTCAGAGTCACCCACAATGGAGGCACCAGGGAGAATGAGACCAGGAAGAAAATGGGTCAAATCATAATGTGTGTACACTGCCCTCATAACTGCTGATTATTTTAGGCTTAGTATTCAGGTATCTGGCCATATATATTCCACAAACTGAAGTGCAGGCTGTCACGGCAATAGAAATGCTTCTCCATGGAGAAGAAACTAGCTCACCACCTGGAGCTAGGATAGGAAGTGTCCACTTTTTCTTACCCTATAGAGTTATCAAGGAAGGATCAGCAAGTTTTGAGTTCCATTTAGTGAATTGGTACGTATAAATATTGGTTAATAAACATGAATTGATTGATGAGGATAAACATAATTATTGAATAGCTGCCATACTCCCTGAACACAATCCATTTGGTGCACTGATAATGATGGGAGACAGCTTGTGGAAAAAGTAACATGTGATCATGTAATTAGACTGTATCATAATGAGGGAGCAGAATAGAACCTTAATTCTGGCATTTCCTAACTTCCGAGAGCTTGATTCTGCAACCTTAATATTATTTTGATAAGGGAAAGAAGTTGTATGTAATGTTAGACAAAATAAAAAGAGGCAAAACCATGTTCTGTTATGTGCTTGTGTACCATTAGTATCTGGTATGACTGTTCCTATACTCATACCGTTCCTTTTGCAGGGAAAAGGAGTTTTAGATTTTGGTGTGGGCCAGGGACTATGAATGTTGAATAGGCATATAGGTGCCTTGCTTTTATAAAATATGTTTGAGCTAGAACCCACATGGATTGACGGTTGGGTACAGAGATTATACTGTACATTATTTTGACACTTAGCAAATTTTGGACTTTTGGTTTTCTCCATCAGAGTTGTAAATATCTTTATTAAGCTTCAGCTTGTGGCATCAACAAAGAATATTATACTTATCTTAATATTCTAAATCTCTCCACTCAATTCAAACAGCAGAAACAAACTTTATTATTTTATGGAATGTGATTATGTATTGACATTAAAAATTCTAATGTGGCGTCTCAGTCATTTGCTGAGATAAAAAAATTCTGAAAATTGCATTTTGCGGGGGCTCAACTGCTGTCACTTTATAATTAACAACTTGCTATATCATTAGCAATTTACAATGCATTTTACTAGTGAATTACTAATGAATAAACATATGAATCTTTTATATTATTTTGTAGATAATGAACACTAGGAAAGACTGCTGATCTATTAAAAAGTCCCTAGGGGATTGGTATTGGAATTCTATTCCTATCCATTCCAGACCGCAATTGATTGTTACCTTTTAACATATGTTGCACAGTGATTTGATTAATCAATTAGGACCATGGCAAGTTGAGAACTATGCCTGGAAGCAGTGGGATAGTGTGGATGTTGAAGTGAGAAGAATGAAGATCAAAGCAAGTTGCTGAAGGCCAAGGGTCTGCCCTAGGAGAACCATCAAGCACAGGGGACAGAGACTCATTCATTTATCTTTGTTTCTTGCAACCTTTATTGTGTAGTATTCAGCTTAGTTAGAAGTGTGTCATTCTAGTCACATTATTCATGATTTTGTTGTCTTCTTTGAAACAAGACATCTATTGTAACAGAGAATATTAGGGATTTACTATCTTTAATTATGACAACATGTGGATGATCAGATCAGTCAAACAGGCTGATGCTTGTTTATTTGTCAAAATGGGCCAGATTTTTGGATGTCTGATTGTGTATAATACCAGCAGTGAGGCAGAGGGGAGACAGGTGAGTTGTGGTAGAATTCAAGCTCATGTAATATTGTACTAACTGAATACAGATAGATTTAGTTCTGTATGATTTCTTTTGGCTTTGTAAACTTGCAAAATATTTTGAGCCAGTCACTGGTACATGCCATTGTATTGCTCAGCTCCAGTGGGGCAAAATGGAGTAAATCTGGATTACTGGCTAGGTCAGCCAGACTTACACCTGCTTTGCTTCACCAGAGTGGCACAAAATAGTTAGAGCATACTGCTGAATCTGCCCTGTTGCTACTGGTGTTAAACATGTATCATAGAGGCAGGAGGCTCTTTTTCTATCTAGGTACCTCTATAACTATGTTATATGAGCACCTTACAAAAAAAATTTACAACACTCCTGTAAGGCAGCACTTGGGTGGTGCAACACCATTTTTGTGCTTTTTTTAGGAGCTGGAACATTGTTCTGGCACTTCTGCTGGTCCCGGGCCAGGTGGTTCCTTTCCCTTCATGGCTGGAGAGCATCCGTCAAACTGGCAGGTGCTGATATTGGGCCTGGGTGGGGGGCATGCAATACGGGTCTGCATAGAGGGAGCCAGGGACACTGCAGATGGAACTGGGCAGTGGAGCATGGGGTCTAGAGCAGCTGAGAACCAGGGGGTAGAGCTATGCAACGTAGGGAGCTAGGTAATGAAGCTGCCTGGATATTGGAGCCTTATGAAAGGAGCAGGATCCAGGTACAGTGGTGGGGAGGTAGGGACAGGACAGGCATTGCAGAGAGTCATCTCCTGCTCCCCTGGGCCTCTCCCATCTCCCCCACTGCCCCTGTCTTCCACACAGCTCCTCCCCAGTAGCCCACAGCTCCCTCTGCTCCCTCCAGGGCTTCTCACTGCCCTGTGTTATGGCACTTTCTTTTTTCTAAGACTCCAGCACTGCTGTGAGGTAGGGAGATATTGTTATGAAGATCTATAGAAAGAGGTGATCAAAACCCAGAATTTCCATCGCGTGGGACTTTCCAATATTTCAACATTTTGTTTTCATCCCAAATTAGGATGTGAAAAGTCAAAATATTTCAACTTTTTATGTAATAGAAAGTTTACAAAAAAAATCATTTGGGAAATGTTTCTACTACATGTTTTGACATTCCTGAATTGAAACGATTTATTTTAATTTGTTAACCTGAAATGAAACATTTCATTTGGAGTTAGCATTAATCTGCATCTGTTTGAACAATGTGGTGCCTCATTGAAATTGTAGTTTCAAGCACCTCATGCTCCCAATCTCTGCTGCCCTTCAGACTCTATCTCCCAGGATGCAGTATGGTCTGTCCCTGTGAATAAACCACCATTATGGGTCAGCATGATGGTGAGCATGATGGGTCAGCTCGAAACAAAACATTTGATTTTGATTTTCCCAATGGAAAATTCTGCCAAAATGGTTCTTTTCCATTCAAAAACTTGGATTTTGATGAAACCTCATTTTCCAAAGGGAAAATATTTTGTTTGCTTTTGTTTTTACTAGATCTAGATATATAATATTAGGAGTAGGGCCTTATTATGCTAGGCACTGTAAAACTCTTATGAAGACATGGACCATGGTCCAAAGAGCACACAGTCTAAAGGTTATCTTGGCTAGAAAAAAGTGGTTGATTTTTAGATTGGATTTAGCTAAGATTTTCCAGTTAAACCTGATTTAAACTCTACCTTTTTCCTTGAGTAGATGTCGAGCAACACTTTTTTAGCTCAATTTTTTATTCTAGCCTAGTAGAACACAACCAGCTTAATGTGTTTCTCTGCAATAAGAAAAAACAATGAGTTTAGTTCAGGTTTAGCTAGCTCATTTTAGCTAAACCCAATCTAAACTCAACCTCTTTTCCTGGCCATGACAAACTGTAAGGACTCAGTCTTCAAGGTACTGAATATTCTTGTCCAGTCCAGCAATGTGTTTAAACATATGGCTAACCCCATTGGCTTCAGTAGGGTCCAGCTCTGTTGCAATAAGAGACCCTTTAACAGACCTAAGAGTGCCTGTGCAGGGGTTTTCACCAAATTAACTACATTGGTTTAAAAAACAATTTTAAGTTCAACTGTTACTACTACTCTCAGGACTTGCTTACTTCAGAAAGTTAACTGGTGAAAGCAGTGAGGAGCTGCCAAAATCTTAACAACGGGTTCCCTCCTCACCCCACGAGGGGGTCGTTGCCCACCTCCGCCTCCCGGGACTCCTGCCCCATCCAACGCCCCCGTGTTCCTTGACACCCCCTCCCCAGGACCCCTGCCCCATCCACCCCCTCCCCTGTTCCCTGACTGCCCCCAGAACCAGGCAGGAGGGTCTTGTGGGCAACCGTAGTAGGTGCCCACCCCACCCCTAAGAGCCAGAGGCACCTGCCGGGGGGCGAGGTAGGGAGTCCCGGAGGTGCTTATCTGGGGCAACTCCCAGGAAGCATCCGGCAGGTCCCTCTGGCTTCTAGGGGCGGGGGAGCGTAGCTGGGGGGGAGTAGGGGGAGCGGCTGCTCCCCCACTGATCACATCAAAAGTGGTGCCTTAGGCACTGACTCCCTGGGTGCTCCAGGGCTGGAGCACCCATGGGGAAAATTTGGTAGGTGCAGAGCATGCACCGGCAGCTCCCCAGCCCGTGCCCGGCTCCAGATCACCTCACCTCCGCTTTGCCTCCTCCGCTGAATGCATTGCCCACTCTGCTTCTCCGCCCCCCTCCCCGCCCCGGCTTCCTGCAAATCAGCCGTTCGGCGGGAGGCCGTGGAGGGCTGAGAAGCAAGCGGTGGCTTCACACTCAGGCCAAGGGTGGTGGAGGTGAGCTGGGGCGGGGAGCAGTTCCGGTGCGCGCCCCCCCACCCCCGGTTACCTGCTGCGGTGTGGGCGGCCCTCCTTGCACCCTCCCCCCCCCCGCCCCAGCTCAACTCCACCTCCCTGGGCCTGAGCGGGAAGCCGTGGCCTGCTTCTCAGCCTGCCCCAGCTTCCCGTGCAAATCAGCTGATTTGCGGGAAGCCTGGGGGATGGAGAAGCAGAGCGGGGCGGCACGTTCAGGGGAGGAGGTGGAGGCAGAGCGGAGGTGAGCTGGGGCCAGGGGTGGGGCGGGGAGCTGCCGGTGGGTACTCTGCACCCATCAAATTTTCCCTTTGGGTGCTCCATGGCTGGAGCACTCATGGAGTCGGTGCCTAAGGCGCCACTTTTGACTGGTTAAATTTAGAAGCCCTTTTAGAACCCGTTGTCCTTTGCGGAACAACCGGTTCTAAAACTGCTTCTAAATTTAACAAGCGGTTCTAGTGAACTGGCTCGAACTGGCTCCAGCTCACCACTGGGTGAAAGGAAGCCTGTTTTAATGTATGGAGGGTAAACTTCATTTACTGCTTGTGATACGAATCTTGCACCACTGTTTGGATTTTTTTTTTTTTTTAAGAAAGACAGAATTGGGCCTGTCACAGTTTCAGGGCAACTATACCTGTCTTCCCTCTCTGTGGTCCCTTTCAGGGCATTCACTTTAGGCTTCTAGCTCCCAGCCATCACCTCTGTTGAACAGAGACCTATGTCTCACTCTCTTCTGACCAGGGATTTTAAGGCTGCACAGCTCCCTGCCTTACACTGTGATATATACCCAGCAAGCCAGATGGTATGTGCTTTGCTTTTACTCTGAGAGCTACAAGGTGTATTGCCCTCAGTTATAAGTTACCGCACAGCTCCTTCTAAGAAAGCATATGTATTCCTAAGGTAAAATCGTTACAGAGAAAATATATGAAAACAATAAAATAACCTACATACGTGCTAAAAGGGTTTCCAAAGATCACTCCCAACACCAGCCTAGGTCTCTGGTCGTGGTTTAGTCCTTCACAACCCACAATGGAGTTTTCCCTCTGGTTACAAGTTCATCTTTTTTAGTGCCAAAACCAGAACAGCTGGGCAGATTAGCTATTTTTTTATACAGCTCGGAACTTTGATCTTGGCCTTCTGTAACAGGTAATCAACAGACAATGACCCTCGCCTTAGGGTGTAGCTTTAAAAGGCTTTGTTTTTTGCATACATTTGTATTTTTAAAAATATCTATGGAACTTTTTGTATATAATCCTGTCGTCTGATTTCCTGAGGGAGATGCTATGGGGATCCTCTATACTAATCAGAAGACAGCTTCTGTACAAAGACTAGTGTCTGAGAAATCAACACATTTTTCCTCACATAAGAAGCCATGTACCCAGATCTCCAAACACATGAGTTTAACTCACATGGCCTTCCCAACTGTGTGCAGAATTCCCATGGACTTCATATCTAGATTCTTGTGTTGAGTTGGAAGGGACTGTAAGCAACATTTTGCTTCATTTAACAGTCCATCAGTGTAACTTTGTTGTCAAACTTATCAAATCTTCATTATTTTTTTTTAAAAGCTGTATTTTTAAAATAGTGTAGTTTCTGATTTTCTGTAGGAACATCAATTTCATAATTCATTCACTGATCCAGAACACTCCATTCCAAGGAATGGTATTGAGTAACTGTCAGACTCCTCCACCTTCATCTGCCAAAATAAGCTGTTTTCTGTCTTTTTGGATCACCTGTCATTGTATAATCTGCTTTTTTTAATCAGTGGATTTAATGTAAATAAATCCTTTGGTTTTGCAGGCTGGAAGATTAGATAATGATCTCCCACTTGGAAAATAATAGTCTTGGCTTTCAGTATTTCTTTTCTGTAAATTCCACAGCTTTGCCCCAGCATTTATATTCCAGCAGGAGACCATTATCATGTCACAATGTTCTATTCCTTTGACAGTATCTCTTTACAGCAGCAAGTACCTGTACAACTAGTTGTGCAGAATGTTTTGTATGTATGCATGCTATTGCTGAGAACTATGCTGAAACCACCAAGCTGATATTTCTCAGGGGTGAATGACTGTTTTAGTTGTGCATCCCACTGCTTTAGCAAAAATGTTTGGACTAAAACAAGAGTTTCAAGGACGTTCTGCACTTGTCAAAACATGTACAAAGGACTGAAATAGCAGCAAGTATATTTTAATCATCCATATAAATATAGTCTTTACCACAACATAAAATGAAAAGAGGCAGAGAATGGGCGGGGGCAGGACTATTAAAATAACAGTGAAAGCTTTTTCATCATATCCCTTTAACTCTCAGAACATCAGTAGAACGTACAATTTCTCTTGTCAATCACACTTTTGTCTCAATTTGACAAAAACTTTCCAGCTATATTAGAAATCCATTAGCCAAGCTGCTCATACGACAATATGGCTACTCAGGATGAGTGAATGTCCCCCACTTTTCAAATCATTCTTCAAACTCCATTTCCTGTATTACTTTATATGGTAGTATGAGACAACTAAGCTGCCCATGCACAATGATTTAAGGCCAGCTAGTTAAACAAAACCAAAGAAGACAAATTGCTACTTTTTAATGAATAATTTATCATATTTCTTCAAGGTGGTATGATAGAAAACAGTGAGTTCCAGTCTCTCATGGTAGAAAATATTTTTAGGCCCAGTGGCTGAGGGAACATTCAGGATTGTAAGGAACAAAAGAAAAGAAAATGTGAACTTATTGCAGTTTGACAGAGGGGTTAGAATAGATTGGGATTGGGAATTCAATGAAGAATGCCATTATATTAGAGACTATACATTACAATAGTGCTTTGACTAATATTTGAACAAAGTTCAAAATTGACTAGTGATTTTGGGTGCCCATCTGGAGAAACTTTTAAGGGTTCTGATTTACAGAGACTGGATTATTGTCACTTTCTGAAAAACAGGCCCTTAAAGGTGTCCCAAGTTTGGTGCCCTGAAACCAAGCCACCTGAAAGCAGCCCTCACTTCTGAAAATTTTAGACGTGTTGTTTTCCTTTCTAAGTAGAGAGGATGGGTAAATATTCAGAAGTATATAAGTGACTTAGGAGCATAAAATCCCACTTTCAAAAGAGAGACTGAGGCCTGGTCTGTGCTACATGATTAGGTCAATGTAAACGGCCTTGCGTCAACTTAGCTGTGGAAGGGTCTTCACTTAAACTTGGCTACCACCAATGTAAGTGCCTCTCTACACCGATTTAGTAACACCACTTCTCCGAGCAATGTAGAGTCGTGGTTGATGTAATTAGGTCGACGCAGAGTCAATGTAGATGCTGTGTTGCTTACATCGACTGTTACTGGCTTTCAGGAGCCGTTCCCAAATCCCACACAGTTACAATAAAATTGATAAAGCTTTTCTGGTGAGGACATACACCACTGGCACAAGGAGATAAATGTGTGCACACACAAGAGATTTAATAACTGCAGTGGCTGTATGCCAATGTAAGTTAGGTCAGTGTAATTTTGTAGTGTAGGCATGGCCTTAGGAGACTATGTCTCAGGAGTGTCAATGGCATGCCTAAGTCACTTTAGAAAATGAGAGTTAGGGCTAAATCTAAAGATTCAGACTGGTGCCTAACAGGTGCTGAGGTGTTTTAAAATTCCCAACTTGCACTGAAATCCATGGGATTTAGTAACCTCTGTTTTTTTTGATAATCTACTAGGCATCCACCTGCAATGTTGGGTTCCTAAATACCTTTAGAAATTTGGCATTTAGGGACTTTGGAAAAGTTTACTCAACATATCAAAACAGAGTGAAATACAAAACTGGGGCAGGGTGAATACCTGAAACAACTGTCCAAAAATATTCTTTCAGATAAAAAAAATGCCCTTTTCTTCAGTTGTTTTGGTTCCTGTTGTGTTTTCTTACTGCAACTATTTCAGCCAACAGATTTGCCAGCAGGAATGTTTGCAGAAACAGATAGTTTTAAGTGAATTCTAAAAAAATATGCAAGAAAAGCAAATTTTACATCTGCAAATGTGAATATTCACATCAGAAACCTGATTATAAGGGCAGGGAGCAGAAACAATACTGTGTATCTAATCAGAAATGAGCAACAGTGCTCTAATTCAGAATATCAGACACTCCCAACAGATTGCTCATAGACTGAATGATTTCAAATAATGAATAATTTCTATAAAATGGTGACGCTGCAACTGAATAATTCACAACAAGAAAAGAAAGTAAGTTTGTTTAGTAAGTGACTTTTCATTAAAATTTGCTGAGCTGTAATAAAGATGCTGAGGATCTTCCCATGGAAATTTTCAAAAGGTCCTAAGGAAGTTAGGAGCCCAACTCACAATGACTTTCAGTTGGATTTACGTGCCTAACTCCCTTTGACTGCTTTGAAAAACCCAAACCAATACTTTAATACAGGGAACTACATGATTTCCTAAAAAATATTATCACTGACTGTCATAATCAAAAGACAGAGGTAAGAAATAATAAACAAACTGGTGAGAAATGAAGCCCTATGTGAGCTGAAACTGTTATAGAAGTCTTAGTTTAGCAGAGATGGAAAGACTTTGGAATATATCTTGTAAACTATTTTTTTCTATTGCTGCGCCCAAAAAACAAGCAAACAAACAAACAAGTCTGTGTCCTAAATTGACAAAACTTGGAAGCTCAGGTGCCTTTCTCAATATCAGAACTTCAGTGCTAATTTAAAGGAGAATTGGGTAGACCCAATTCATACATAAGCTCTGCGTGGACAGGTAACTTTCAGTTTATTACTTATATAATAACAATTAAAGGACTGGTCCTTCCCCTAAAAATTACATACTATACTATACTGCACCTCCATGCATTCAATTGTTTCAACTACATGGCAAGTCCTGCCATACAGGAATACAAGTGGGAGGAAGGAGAGGGTTCAAGGAGCTTTCTGCCACTGATTTTGCACCAAGTCAGGGCATGGTGTCAATCCTTGGGCTGTGGCTGGCGGATTATTAAACTGACAGCAATAATTGAAATCCCTCAGATAATGGAGTCAATAAAAGGATGGGGCTATTCTCCTTCCATTGTGCTGACCACAATGTTGGACTGGCACAAAGGCTGCACTTAACAGAGGGTTCCTTAGAGACTAACAAATTTATTTGAGCATAAGCTTTTGTGAGCTACAGCTCACTTCATCGGATGCATTCAGTGGAAAATACAGTGGGGAGATTTATATACACAGAAAACATGAAACAATGGGTGTTACCATACACACTGTAACGAGAGTGATCAGGCAAGGTCAGCTATTATCAGCAGGAGAGCGGTGGGGGAAAAAACCTTTTGTAGTGATAATCAAGGTGGGCCATTTCCAGCAGTTGACAAGAACGTCTGAGGAACAGCGGGGGCGGGGGGGAGATAAACATGGGGAAATAGTTTTACTTTGTGTAATGACCCATCTACTCCCAGTCTTTATTCAAGCCTAAGTGAATTGTATCCAGTTTGCAAATTAATTCCAATTCAGCAGTCTCTCATTGGAGTCTGTTTTTGAATTTTTTTTGTTGAAGAATTGCAACTTTTAGGTCTATAAGCGAGTGACCAAAGAGATTGAAGTGTTCTCCGACTGGTTTTTGAATGTTATAATTCTTGACATCTGATTTGTGTCCATTTATTCTTTTACGTAGAGACTGTCCAGTTTGACCAATGTACATGGCAGAGGGGCATTGCTGGCACATGATGGCATATATCACATTGGTAGATGTGCAGGTGAACGAGCCTCTGATAGTGTGGCTGATGTGATTAGGCCCTATGATGGTGTGCCGTGAATAGATATGTGGACATAGTTGGCAACGGGCCTCGTTGCAAGGATAGGTTCCTGGGTTAGTGGTTCTGTTGTGTGGTGTGTGGTTGATGGTGAGTATTTGCTTCAGGTTGGGGGGCTGTCTGTAAGCAAGGACTGGCCTGTCTCCCAAGATCTGTGAGAGTGATGGGTCATCCTTCAGAATAGTTGTAGATCCTTGATGATGTGTTGGAGAGGTTTTAGTTGGGGGCTGAAGGTGATGGCTAGTGGCGTTCTGTTATTTTCTTTGTTGGGCCTATCCTGTAGTAGGTGACTTCTGGGTATTCTTCTGGCTCTGTCTCACAAAAGGTTATGCTCAAATAAATGTGTTAGTCTCTAAGGTGCCACAAGTCCTCCTTTTCTTTTTGCGGATACAGACTAACACGGTTGCTACTCTGAAACTTAACAGAGGGTGTAGCTGATGTCTTGTTGTGTGCTTTTAAACTAAACTAAGTAATCAAGGAAAAATCTGTGTCTGAGAAGACAAAATCTGTGTGCTGAGAAGAAAAATCTGTGCTCTTTTCAATTTCTCCGTTTCCCTCCCTGTACTTTGAAAATTAACAAAACATGTTTTTAAATGATCTTTTGTGGACCCTATCTTCCTACACATTTTCTTCTAGGTCTGTGGGACATTGCATCTGCTTTGTAAAGGCTTTCCTTTCTGATCTTTTTTTCTGCTGTGGATACTTTTAAGGGATAAGGTGTGGGTGGGAGCAGTTGCATGAAAGAATTATGTTGAAGCAGCGTCAATTCCCTCTTTCCATTTCTCAGATGCTTTGTGCAGGTGTTGGGGAGATGAGGATAAAACTGCTGTTTACTGGCTAGGCATTTAAGTTTATGCTCAAGTTTTTTCTTTTCACTCTCTGGACATGTTCACTCGTCCCACCCTGGAATCATCTTTTTTTTTTTTTTGCATAAGAAAAACATTTAAAATCAGTAACAATGGTCTCTAATCTCGTTCTGAATGTAGCCTATCATTTTAGCAATCCTGCTAGCTTCCACATTTGCAAAAATCTAAACAGTTTCCCATTTCAGTGTCTTCAGTGTTGTTTGCTCCAGTCCTGACCCAATTTATAGATTGGTGTTATTCCACTGATTTTGGTGGAGTTACTCCTGATTTATATGACAGTGAGAAGAGAGTTCAGGACCTTATGATAGTCCTGAAGACTGAAGGTCAGTAAAAAGCAGTGATTTTCCCATAGGAGTAAGCTCGCACACAATTCAGCTGGGGCTCAGTCATGTGCAGTGCTGAATACTTTGGCCCCAATCCAACAGTTTTTTCAAAAATATGCTTAGCTTTAAGATTGTGAGTAGTCCCATTACAGTTAAACGTGTGCTTAAATACTTTGCTGGATTGGGGCCAGAGTGCTCAGGACCTTTCAGGATTGAGCCGTGGGCTCTAATTTTCTTCACAGTGTTAAACATGAGTATTTTAGTGGGAAACAATATTTCTTTACCTGAAAACCCACTCTTTAACAAATCCAAACCCTGCATCTAGCAGCAGAGCCCTTCCTCTTGCAATGGCATTCCTGAGGGCATTGGCAGGGATCACTTTTGTTGTTATATGGTGGAGTTTTTTCTTTCCTCTGCAGTAATGAGCACAACTCATCACTGGGATAAGGTAGCACTTCCTGGGATTGAATGATATGGTGTGATGGGGTCACAAACCCTAAACTTCCAAAGAAGGAGTTAAGGAGCTGCCCCAGGCCCAGGTGGCCCCATCCCACCTGCAAATCCTACACAGGCTGGAAGAAGAGCTTAAGAAGGGAAGCTGAGTAGCAACAATGACCTGACCCTTTCCAAGCTTGGAAAGAAGGGGCTGATGACTGAAGGTCAGAAACCTTATTTTTATGTTCAGTTCTTTTCTTTACCCTGTGGGAAGAGAAGGGACTGGCAGACTGTGATCCAGCAAGGCAGCTGCATAGCACCCCAAGAAGCAGGGCTTAAATGTTTGTATTGGGCCTTGGATTGGAGTTTGGGAGAGCAGGGGGGCCTGGGTATAACACTGACAGCCCTAGCTGTTGTTGTTGGGCTTGAACCTGGGACTGCTGAAGCTTCGTGCATGGGCCTCTGCTGCATGAGCTAAAAGCCACCTAAAGGTTGTAGCAGGCTCCTTAATCGCTGCGTGTCTAGGCGCCACTAAAGGGTATCAGAGCACCACATCCAGCAGACATGAGTTACATGGGGTCCCCTTCCCAACCCCTTAAGAAAGAGAACTATGAAAGCCTATCCCTAGGTGGAGATTCTAATTGATAGAAGACCCTGAAGATACAAGTGTCCAGACTGAAGCCCTGACCCAAGAGGGAAGACCTAGACCCCACAACTTGATCCTGAAGATGACCTCATTATTGGGGTTTTATATATACCCTGAAAGGGGTGAACTTGCAAATGTGACGTGGCTGGAGGGCTGAATCACTGAGAGGACAGACTACAGCAGGGTGGAGCAGTAGTGAGAACGGGGAATGCCTGGAAGGAATGCAACCTGCCCCACCCACATGCAACTACTAGGCAGCAGTGACAGTGAGTATTCCACTTCACATATGGGTGTATTGGGTTGGTAGACTTCAGCCCTTTTAGTTGCCTTCTTCTATATTTGTGTCACTTTTCAAATGTGACTTGTGTTTTGTTTTGGTTTTTGCCTTTCTGATCCTTATCATCAGAGGTTTCTGAATATACTTGTAGCTGTTATGCAAGATCAAAATGAACACTTTATAAGCAGCCTAACTTTATAAGTACCCTTCATTTGCATTGACTATTAGTTGTTGACATTCCTCAGTACCTTGCAGGATTGGGTCCTATCTAAGAAATCCTAATACATTTTTAGGAGCCTATTCATTCTCTCTCTCTCTCATATATGTAAAATAAGCTCCTAAAAGGGGTGTGTGTGTGTGTGTGTGTGTGTGTATGTACACACACATATATCTTCTTTTCTCCCTGTAGATCAATCACTATGTGATTGCATATGGAAAATACCCAGAGTGCTCTAGTACAATAATTTATTACAGTTATTCTTGGCATATATCTCTTTACTGTGAAACAAAAGTAATTGGATGTTGTGTATTCCTCCTTTAAAAGATATATTCAAGGGAAAGTAATAAAATGTTCAACTAAGTTGTATTTGATCCCTCTACTACATAATTCTACACCATAATAATGTTAATTCTAAAAATATTGGGTGTCTTTGGTTGCACACTGCCTTGGTATCTTTTTGACACAATAATAGTCATACAGTATTTTTATATTACACTTAGAGGTCCCATTCAGGGATCAGGGCCTGTTGTTCTAGTTATTCTATACACATAGAAAGACAGTCTCTGTCCTAAAGATTCTATAATCTGGGATTATTGACAAGACACAAGGTTTAGGTGAAACCAACAAATGGGTAACAAACTATACTCTCTGAGTTTTGTAACTATTCTTACAGCCAGAAGGACTGTGGATCCAAATCTTGCATGATGAGAATTGCCCCTTTCCTTAAAAAATCAATATTGTTGTTGTGAGAGAGAAACAAATAAGTTAATGCTCTGGGACCCTGCGTTGCATACGGGAAACTGAGGATTTTCTGGACAAAACTCAGGATAGGCTTCTAGGGGCACAAAGCTCTACCGATATAGAGCAGGTTGCACAGAGGAGCCAAGAGGCCAGTGAAGAAGCTTGGCAACATGTGACCTCCAGAAGAGGTAAGCGGAATGTCCGGGTTCCAGTAACACAGACACAGGTAACTAACCGCTTTCATGTTCTCTCCACAGGTATCGTTGCGGAGAGTGGACCAGATGATATGTCTGGAGCGAGAAAGCAGAAGGAGACTCCGCTGGTTGGAAGGCATGAGATGTGCTGTCCTGAGGTTGGGAGTTCCACGACCACCACTCCCAAGAGGAGAAGGTGGGTGGTGGTGGTCGGGGACTCTCTCCTCCGGGGGACTGAGTCATCTATCTGCTGCCCTGACCGGGAAAACCGAGAAGTCTGCTGCTTGCCGGGGGCTAAGATTCGCGATGTGACGGAGAGACTGCCGAGACTCATCAAGCCCTCGGATCGCTACCCCTTCCTGCTTCTCCACTTGAGCACCAATGATACTGCCAAGAATGACCTTGAGCGGATCACTGCGGACTATGTGGCTCTAGGAAGAAGGATAAAGGAGTTGGAGGCGCAAGTGGTGTTCTCGTCCATCCTCCCCGTGGAAGGAAAAGGCCTAGGTAGGGACCGTCGAATCGTGGAAGTCAACGAATGGCTACGCAGGTGGTGTCGGAGAGAAGGCTTTGGATTCTTCGACCATGGGATGGTGTTCCAAGAAGGAGTGCTAGGCAGAGACGGGCTCCACTTAACGAAGAGAGGGAAGAGCATCTTCGCGAGCAGGCTGGCTAACCTAGTGAGGAGGGCTTTAAACTAGGTTCACCGGGGGAAGGAGACCAAAGCCTTGAGGTAAGTGGGAAAGCGGGATACCGGGAGGAAGCACAGGCAGGAATGTCTGTGAGGGGAGGGCTCCTGCCTCATACTGGGAATGAGGGGCGATCAACAGGTTATCTCAAGTGCTTATATACAAATGCACAAAGCCTTGGAAACAAGCAGGGAGAACTGGAGGTCCTGGTGATGTCAAAGAACTATGACGTGATCGGAATAACAGAGACTTGGTGGGATAACTCACATGACTGGAGTACTGTCATGGATGGTTATAAACTGTTCAGGAAGGACAGGCAGGGCAGAAAAGGTGGGGGAGTAGCACTGTATGTAAGGGAGCAGTATGACTGCTCAGAGCTCCGGTACGAAACTGCAGAAAAACCTGAGTGTCTCTGGATTAAGTTTAGAAGTGTGTGCAACAAGAGTGATGTAGTGGTGGGAGTCTGCTATAGACCACCGGACCAGGGGGATGAGGTGGATGAGGCTTTCTTCCGGCAGCTCACGGAAGCTACTGGATCGCATGCCCTGATTCTCATGGGTGACTTTAATTTTCCTGATATCTGCTGGGAGAGCAATACAGCGGTGCATAGACAATCCAGGAAGTTTTTGGAAAGCATAGGGGACAATTTCCTGGCGCAAGTGCTAGAGGAGCCAACTAGGGGGGGCGCTTTTCTTGACCTGCTGCTCACAAACCGGGTAGAATTAGTGGGGGAAGCAAAAGTGGATGGGAATCTGGGAGGCAGTGACCATGAGTTGGTTGAGTTCAGGATCCTGACGCAGGGAAGAAAGGTAACCAGCACGATACGGACCCTGGACTTCAGGAAAGCAGACTTCGACTCCCTCAGGGAACGGATGGCCAGGATCCCCTGGGGGACTAACTTGAAGGGGAAAGGAGTCCAGGAGAGCTGGCTGTATTTCAAGGAATCCCTGTTGAGGTTACAGGGACAAACCATCCCGATGAGTCGAAAGAATAGTAAATATGGCAGGCGACCAGCTTGGCTTAATGGTGAAATCTTAGCGGATCTTAAACATAAAAAAGAAGCTTACAAGAAGTGGAAGGTTGGACATATGACCAGGGAAGAGTATAAAAATATTGCTCGGGCATGTAGGAATGTTATCAGGAGGGCCAAATCGCACCTGGAGCTGCAGCTAGCCAGAGATGTCAAGAGTAACAAGAAGGGTTTCTTCAGGTATGTTGGCAACAAGAAGAAAGCCAAGGAATGTGTGGGCCCCTTACTGAATGAGGGAGGCAAACTAGTGACAGAGGATGTGGAAAAAGCTAATGTACTCAATGCTTTTTTTGCCTCTGTTTTCACTAACAAGGTCAGCTCCCAGACTGCTACGCTGGGCATCGCAAAATGGGGAAGAGATGGCCAGCCCTCTGTGGAGATAGAGGTGGTTAGGGACTATTTAGAAAAGCTGGACGTGCACAAGTCCATGGGGCCGGACGAGTTGCATCCGAGAGTGCTGAAGGAACTGGCGGCTGTGATTGCAGAGCCATTGGCCATTATCTTTGAAAACTCGTGGCGAACCGGGGAAGTCCCGGATGACTGGAAAAAGGCTAATGTAGTGCCAATCTTTAAAAAAGGGAAGAAGGAGGATCCTGGGAACTACAGGCCAGTCAGCCTCACTTCAGTCCCTGGAAAAATCATGGAGCAGGTCCTCAAAGAATCAATCCTGAAGCACTTACATGAGAGGAAAGTGATCAGGAACAGCCAGCATGGATTCACCAAGGGAAGGTCATGCCTGACTAATCTAATCGCCTTTTATGATGAGATTACTGGTTCTGTGGATGAAGGGAAAGCAGTGGATGTATTGTTTCTTGACTTTAGCAAAGCTTTTGACACGGTCTCCCACAGTCTTCTTGTCAGCAAGTTAAGGAAGTATGGGCTGGATGAATGCACTACAAGGTGGGTAGAAAGCTGGCTAGATTGTAGGGCTCAACGGGTAGTGATCAATGGCTCCATATCTAGTTGGCAGCCGGTATCAAGTGGAGTACCCCAAGGGTCAGTCCTGGGGCCGGTTTTGTTCAATATCTTCATAAATGATCTGGAGGATGGTGTGGATTGCACTCTCAGCAAATTTGCGGATGATACTAAACTGGGAGGAGTGGTAGATACGCTGGAGGGGAGGGATAGGATACAGAAAGACCTAGACAAATTGGAGGATTGGGCCAAAAGAAATCTGATGAGGTTCAATAAGGATAAGTGCAGGGTCCTGCACTTAGGACGGAAGAACCCAATGCACAGCTACAGACTAGGGACCGAATGGCTAGGCAGCAGTTCTGCGGAAAAGGACCTAGGGGTGACAGTGGACGAGAAGCTGGATATGAGTCAGCAGTGTGCCCTTGTTGCCAAGAAGGCCAATGGCATTTTGGGATGTATAAGTAGGGGCATAGCGAGCAGATCGAGGGACGTGATCGTTCCCCTCTATTCGACATTGGTGAGGCCTCATCTGGAGTACTGTGTCCAGTTTTGGGCCCCACACTTCAAGAAGGATGTGGATAAATTGGAGAGAGTCCAGCGAAGGGCAACAAAAATGATTAGGGGACTGGAACACATGAGTTATGAGGAGAGGCTGAGGGAGCTGGGATTGTTTAGCCTGCAGAAGAGAAGAATGAGGGGGGATTTGATAGCTGCTTTCAACTACCTGAAAGGGGGTTCCAAAGAGGATGGCTCTAGAGTGTTCTCAATTGTAGCAGATGACAGAACGAGGAGTAATGGTCTCAAGTTGCAGTGGGGGAGGTTTAGATTGGATATTAGGAAAAACTTTTTCACTAAGAGGGTGGTGAAACACTGGAATGCGTTACCTAGGGAGGTGGTAGAATCTCCTTCCTTAGAGGTTTTTAAGGTCAGGCTTGACAAAGCCCTGGCTGGGATGATTTAACTGGGAATTGGTCCTGCTTTGAGCAGGGGGTTGGACTAGATGACCTTCTGGGGTCCCTTCCAACCCTGATATTCTATGATTCTATGACCCCTTCATAATGAGTTTGCCTTGCTTTCTGAATATCAACTTTCCATGCTCACAGTGAGAGTGGACTCTTAAATCTCAATCTTTCCACTGCATGGAGATACTGCTTTCAGACTGAGGCTCTGTTGTTCAGCTTTTCCGTGTACATTGATTCAGCAATAATTTGATGTACCTAGTTTGACTGGATCTTGTTCTTGAGGATGCTAATGTGAATTAAAAACACATTAAGAGCCAAATAGCCCTATGTCCAAGCTCTGGAAGAACTTTCCTGTGTCTGGGGGATGTATAGCAGTTTGCCATTTCTCATTCAAAAGTGTCAGTGCAGGAGAAATAGGCTATCCATCCCACAGAAACTTTAGGAGTAAGGTCATTATTCTTCCTCCTGCCTTGCTACTCCTTCTCATTCCTCTCTTTCCCCACTCCCCTCAAGAAAAAAATAAAAGACTATTCTGAAAAAGGTGAGGTCATGGTCATGTGAGCAGAAAGAAGTTCCAAGTTGCATAAACTTTGGGTAATTGCCTCTGGCATTGCGTGGCTTAGCTAGTTTGACTTTGTACTTTCAGGCGTGCATGAGCCTGAATTATAAAGTGAAACTGAAGTGTCCCTAAACTATGTGAAGTAAACCTTAAAGTTCAGTTCTCTGAAATAAGAAGGTGCCACACATCTCTAGTTATAAAGTGTAACTTATAACTAAATTCATGGTTAACAATAACATTACAGATTCAAAGTTCTATTAATTTAGATGGAATAAATGGGCCAAAGGTATTAACATAACCCAGTTACTCTCCAACATTACACAGTGTTAAACAAGGACTGGTGTTTGGTGTACGGAGACCTCAGGCTGCTAAGTATCATGACAAACACTGTTAAAAATTTTTTAAAACTTGTTGTTAAAGGCACAGAAAAGAAGGAAGAACAGTTAAAACATTAAATAAGGCTTTCAACACCCTTGTTCCCTTTCCCTTCAGCCAAGAGAGTTTAGAAGGAAAACCCCACTTGTCTGTTGGTCTCTTAGATGGTAATAACTGTCCTTTTGGGAGAAAAGAGAGGCTAGTTGAGACGAGATGGAGCTTTTGCTGTTAAAATGAGATCCAGTTTCATCCCAGGTCGCTGCTGGGATGCAGTTGGAACAAATACAGATGGCGATGTCATCTGGATCCCTTTCTCTGGCCTGGTCTGGTCAGGACATCTCTTAGAATCAGGATGATGAAGACTAGGGTCCCAGGAAATGGTGAAGGTGACAGGCATGGTGGTGAAGATTGTTTCAATAGTCTACATTTGTACTTCTGTCTTCCCCCCTTTCCTCCCCCGCCACAAAGCCTTTAAGGACCCACAAAGGAAATGATGTGTGGAATAGCTCATTCCCCTTGCTCCACCCATTAGTTTGTCCACTAATTAAACCCAGAAGGCCAGACTTCATTCTCACGTTTTCTTATTTATTTAATCCAACCTCAACATGGTCCTTGAGCCAGATCAGTAGGTTTTTTTGTTTGGATTAACTTAGTCTCTCTCTGTCTGGTCCTCTTGTTACCTGTTCATAATATTCATTATGGAAAACAACTTGATCTACTTTCCATAGCTAATTCCAAAACATTATAGGGAAAAATTTATAAGCTCAATTGTCACAAGGGGCCTTCTTCACAAACCACATGTAAAATACATTGCCCATTAAAAACTTTCCTAAAGAATGGCTCTTCTGTTTTCAGAGTGTATTTGTAATATAACTCCATCTACGGAACAACTACGTAAGGAGTATATATGGTCGCAGAGAGACTATAGTGGTATCATTTTTCTACTTTGGGAATAGACACATAGGCTGTTATAGGGCACAGAGAATAATGTTTCAGGCTTCACTGTGAAAGAAAGGAGTAAGAGTAAGGCATCTGCAGAGTTCTTTTCCTGCATTAAGTATGCTGTTGAGAGATCTGTAGCTGAACATCTGGAGTTTGATATTTTCATCCATTGAAGACTATCAGGAAATCATGTACTTTACGAGACTTTTATACATTCAAATTAATATTTTAACTAAAGTAAAATTCCTATTAATCTCTAATGTAGTGTGTATTTCATAGATACCTCTGTTTATGGAATGATCAGTAGTAGCTCTTTGGCCAAACATTTTTGCAATGATTGAGTTTTACAGGAAACAAGTATTTTATAAGCCCTTTTGGTTACTGTGATAAATGAAGGGTGCGTAGCTCCCTTTTATGGACACCCAGCCAGCCAGTTAGGTATAAAGTCCCTCTTGATGGCTGCTTGCTTTACCTGTAAGGGTTAAAAAGTCCCCAGGTAAAGAAAAGGGAGTGGGCACCTGACCAGAAGAGCCAATGGGAAGGCTAGAACTTTTTAAAATAGGGAAAAAAGCTTTCTCTTTTTCTCTCCGTCCTTCTCTCTGGACTGAAGAGACAGGGGGCAGCTGGAATACTGTGTAAAGTTTGGACCAGATGTGAAAATTCATCTTCTATACCTAGAAGGATTCATTGGAACAGGGAATGTTTAGATAGATGTGATTAGGTTATTTTCTTTTATTTTCTGTAAGGTTTGTGGACTCCTCTGTGCTAACCCCAGATGCTTTTGTTTGCTTGTAACCTTTAAGAAAGCTATTTTGGGTGCTTAATTTTTGGAACTGCACTTTTAAAATCTAGCAAAAGCCTAAGTTACAGATGTATTTTCTTTCTTTTTGTTTTTAATAAAATTTTCCTTTTTTAAGAACAGGATTGGAGTTTTGTGTCCCTAAGAGGTTTGTACACATGTTGTTTAATTAGCTGGGGGCAACAGCTGATTTCCTTTTTTTCCCCTCAGCTCTTCCTGGGAAGGGGCGGGGGGGGGGTGAAAGGGCTTGAGGGTACCCCACAGGAAGGAATTCCCAAGTGTTTCTTCGTGGGTTCTCAAAAATAGGAGGATGTTTTCACTTGAGTGGTGGCAGCGTTTACCAAGCCAAGGTCAGAGAAAAGCTGTTGTAACCTTGGGGGTTTAATACAAGCCTGGATTGGCAAGTATTATTTTTTAAAATCCTTGATGGCCCCAAACTTCTACACTCAAAGTGCCAGAGTGGGGAATCAGCCTTGACAGGTATGGTGTGCATGTCGTCTGACTGTGAGAAGTGAAAATGTATGGTGTCATACTGTTTAAGTACACACATAGTAAATGCTGTGGCTTGAAAAAGTAGGAGTAGAAGTAGCAAACCACTTCAGGGGGTCAAAGGAATTGCCTACTAAAGCTCACATAGTGCCTTGCTCATGAAGGATGGAAATCAAGGGGACTGCTTGCAGATTAAGATGCTATGCACTATGTGTAAATGTGGCAATGTGAGGACCTGTTGTGAGATATGGCTACAGAGGTCAAAAAGGACACCCTCCATATTGGGAGGCCGGGTTTTTGGCTACAGGGGAAGACTAGGAAACTGTAGGCTTCAGTTAACTTCAGTTGGACTCTGGTTTCTGTGGCATAAGAATTGTATTTCACAATTGCATTCAAATATTATATAAGTTCCCCTTGCTTTAAAGTGACCAGTACCACAACTATATGGTGAACACTATATAAAGGTAAAAGCAGGATGTGAAGCTCCTTCCTTAATACATTCTCTTTGTTAATTGCTTTAGGTTTGTTTATACCTCATGCATTCATATAGAAAATAGCAACCTCTTTAATGGCTGTTGCTTTCAAGCAGCAGCAAACAAGGAGAGAATTCAGCTGCTTTTACCACTCTGCTGCTGAACACAGAAATATAGGTGTAGCAAGCTGTAAAACTATTACTCCAGATAGGCTTTTGTAAGTCCCTAAGCATTTAGGGTATGTCTACACTATGAAATTAAGTCGAATTTATAGAAGTCGGTTTTTTAGAAATCGGTTTTATATATTCGAGTGTGTGTGTCCCCACAGAAAATGCTCTAAGTGCATTAAGTGCATTAACTCGGCGGAGTGCTTCCACAGTGCCAAGGCAAGCGTCGACTTCCGGAGCATTGCACTGTGGGTAGCTATCCCACAGTTCCCGCAGTCTCCGCTGTCCATTGGAATTCTGGGTTGAGATCCCAATGCCTGATGGGGCTAAAACATTGTCATGGGTGGTTCTGGGTACATATCGTCAGGCCCCCGTTACCTCCCTCCCTCCGTGAAAGCAAGGGCAGACAATCGTTTCGCGCCTTTTTTCCTGAGTTACCTGTGCAGATGCCATACCACGGCAAGCATGGAGCCCGCTCAGGTAACCGTCACCCTATGTCTCCTGGGTGCTGGCAGATGCGGTACGGCTTTGCTACACAGCAGCAGCAACCCATTGCCTTGTGGCAGCAGATGGTGCAATAGGACTGGTAGCCGTCATCATCATGTCCGAGGTGCTCCTGGTCGCCTGTGTGAGGTCGATCAGGAGCGCCTGGGCAGACATGGGCGCAGGGACTAAATTTGGAGTGACTTGATCAAGTCCGTCTCTTTAGTCCTGCAGTCAGTCCTACTGAACCATCTGATGGTGAGCAGGCAGGCGATACGGATTGCTAGCAGTCCTATTGCATCATCTTCTGCCAGGCAGGCAAGAGATGAGGATGGCTAGCAGTCCTATTGTACCATCTTCTGCTGAGCAGCCATGAGATGTGGATGGCATGCAGTCCTTCTGCACCGTCTGCTGCCAGCCAAAGATGTAAAAGATAGATGGAGTGGATCAAAACAAGAAATAGACCAGATTTGTTTTGTACTCATTTGCAAACCCGCCCCCCGTCTAGGGGACTCATTCCTCTAGGTCACACTGCAGTCACTCACAGAGAAGGTGCAGTGAGGTAAACCTAGCCATGTAGCAATCAGAGGCCAGACTAACCTCCTTGTTCCAATAAGAACAATAACTTAGGTGCACAATTTCTTATTGGAGCCCTCCGTGAAGTCCTGCCTGAAATACTCCTTGATGTAAAGCCACCCCCTTTATTGATTTTAGCTCCCTGAAGCCAACCCTGAAAGCCGTGTCCTCAGTCGCCCTTCCCTGCGTCAGAGCAACGGCAAACAATCGTGCATCTGAGTTGAGAGTGCTGTCCAGAGCAGTCACAATGGAGCACTCTGGGATAGCTCCCGGATGCCAATACCGTCAAATTGTGTCCCCAGTACTCCAAATTCGACACGGCAAGGCCGATTTAAGCGCTAATCCACTTGTCAGGGGTGGAGTAAGGAAATCGATTTTAAGAGCCCTTTAAGTCGAAATAAAGGGCTTCATCGTGTGGACAGGTGCATGTTTACATCAATTTAAAGCTGCTAAATTCGAACTAAAGTCCTAGTGTAGACCAGGACTTAGAAACGTACCGTTTTCACACTTATGAAAGATTCAGGGACTTTACCGTCAAATTGTGTCCCCAGTACTCCAAATTCGACACGGCAAGGCCGATTTAAGCGCTAATCCACTTGTCAGGGGTGGAGTAAGGAAATCGATTTTAAGAGCCCTTTAAGTCGAAATAAAGGGCTTCATCGTGTGGACAGGTGCATGTTTACATCAATTTAAAGCTGCTAAATTCGAACTAAAGTCCTAGTGTAGACCAGGACTTAGAAACGTACCGTTTTCACACTTATGAAAGATTCAGGGACTTATGATTGATTTAAGACTTCTGTTTAAAAAAAGAAGTTGCTGACAGCAATAAGCAATATTATACAATAAAATAAGCCTCTCCCCACTATCCTTGAGCTCAGAGTCATATAATGAACTATTTTGCAGGCTGTATCTTAGATGTTTATTAGGATTAAAACCATTCCCTGGGTTATAATGTAATTCAAAGGGTGACAATTCCCATGTGGCAAGATAATAATTAGCTACATTGCTTTAGTGACTGTTCGGGTACTTGTACCTCTTTTGTACAATGAGGTGAAAGGCTACGATTTAAAACCAGTAGGGATTTGTAATAAAGACAGTTCCCTGTATCCACTTTGTTAAGTACGTTATGGAAAGGGAAATCAGAAAGAAGGCAAGGAAGAAAGAGGATACAATTTCATTACTGCCCTTCTGTATTTCTAGTACCCTTCTAACATAATAGGCACAGTGATTTTCTCTCCTCCCCTGCTTAGTCTTTATAGTGCTGAGGTTACAGCTGTGCAGTGCTGTGAACAAGGCTGTGAGTAGAGCTGGTTGGATTTTTTTTTAATTGAAATTGTGAACTATTTTTTCACAAATTCTATAAGACAATAAGGTAACATTTCTACTACTTTGAACAGCTGTAGTTGTGATGTCATGTGATGATAGTCAAGTTTTGAAAACAACCTTTTGCCAAGACAGCCGAATATCCCTCTTTCTTCCAGTCTCTCCTCCTTTCTTTCCAAGAAACCCTTTCCTTAGCTCTTTTAAGATTAGCCTTTTAAATTTAAAAACGAAATGGAGATCCATAAACCAGTGGCCATCCTGGGCTTTATGGGAAATTTAAAATGAAAACCAGCTCTGGGAATGGAGTTCAGGGCAAAATGGTGGCTTCCTTGCGGAGTATCACCATGAATGCTGCACCAGGCAAAGGTAAAAACTGGCATCTCAGCAACCTGCCTTACAGTTCACCCAAGACATGAACAAATAGCTTGCTGATGTAAACGTTTTCATGCTGTATTCTAAAACTGGTGTATGGTGGAAAGAGTTGTGCACATAAACTATAGATGGTTGGATAATGAGGGTGGTACTTCTGAGGAAAAATATTGTTTGAAATAGTTCAGTTCAACAATGCCACCCATGTTGTCTCATGGGAATTGAAGTTCAGAGGCCTCAGGATCCTGTTTTCTTTAAGTTGGGCTTCCTTGATGGATTGTATCTCCCATGATGCACGGTGGCTTCCCTTTTTGGCCGGGGAAAACATTGTATCATGGCAGTCCTTGACTATGGGGCATCCTGGTAGATACCTATGAAGTATCATAATGGCATATTTGAAGCAAAATATTTTAGTTCTTGGACAAAAATGTTTTAACTATTTACCAGAAACACAAAATTTCTTGGTTATCATTGTGTTGTTTGGGAGCAGCTAATGAATTGAAATTTTCTGCAAAATTAAACCCTTTTTGTGCGACAACATCTTTTCTTTTTTTTGGTCAAACACTTTTTCCATTGGGGGATGGGGGAGAGACATAACTTTCAACCTGCTCTAATATACATGTTCTAGAGAGCAAGTTTTCTTGTGTGTCTGTGTTTATTCAGCACCAAATTTCATGTTGCTAAGGCTGCTAAGCTATTAAAAGGGCAATTGACACTATTTTAAGCTTTTAAAAAACGTGCTAAGAACGTGTGTGAGACGGTGTGGCAGATCATGTTTTCTTCTTGGTTCCCAGTTTTTATTTGCACTTGAGCTACAATGGAAATAAACTCATAAACTAGATTGGTAATGCTTCATTGAACCTGCCACTTCTAGGTCTCTGTTGAGAATCTGTTCTAGTCAGGTAGAAACTAGAGCATGGCAAATTATTCATAGCAAGAAGTTTATTAAATTGATTTCACACTCTTTTCTGTTTGTAAATTTTAATTTTTATTAACTTGTTCACAAATGCTCAAAGAAAAGTTGGTGAATATATATTTACCTTGTGTTGGTTACAAACAGCTTGTACCAGCTGCATCTTTGGGTTGGTCTACACAAAGTTTTTATACTGATTTAACTATCTGGTGTAGAAACAGATACAGTTAAATTGATACAAAACTTTGTGTAGAAAATGCTTTTGACTAGTACCTATTTGTGACTCATAGTTTGTGATTCATCTCCTATGCAAGTCACTTGGTATTGTCTTCTCCTTGACATGTTGACTGAAATATTATAAACAGGGCTGAGCATTTCCAACACAAATTGTGAAAACCCCTCTCTACACACATAGTGGGAACACACTACTTTGCATGTGAATGCAGGTGTAAAAAACACCCGTTCTTGTTAGAATCAAAGCTAATTGGGTGAAGCTGATTGAGGCTTTTCAGTTGACTAGCCAATATCCACCTATGTCCTCAGAGAGGTTCTGGACCCATGTTGCTTATTGATAAAGAGCAAATCTACAAGTTAGGTTCATTAATGGACTGGAATTAATTTATCAAATGAGTTAAATTACCAAATGAATACTAAAAATAATCAATCCCTGTAAATCCTACAGGAGATTCTAAGACGGTGGCTGTCTGTTTATAGATCCCAACTGAAGAATTTTACCAGTCAATCACATCTAGATCATAGAGCTGATTAAATATCCTAACTGAAACCAAATTATCTCTTCTACCTCAGAGAAATTTATAAAAATTTCTTAGAATTATATTCTTGTATGGTGGCAAACCTTTTCCCTTCTCTCTCTCCAACAGATTATAATCCAGACAATAGCAGACCATTCTTGATATGGAGAAGTTTGGCAACTCTTGTTTACCAGAAATTACAGATGACCATTTCAAGTTTCTCAGGACTTTTAAAAATAGAATGCAGAGCATGCTCTAATGAATAGTTCTGAGACAATGTTTAAGCCTGGGGTACTTTTCTTTCTGGAGCCTTCCACATTTGGACATTATGGGTGCTCATGCTCAAAATCGCACTTTCACATCCTAAAATTAAAATATAAAAACACTGGTGAGCCATGAACCCCTCAATGCCAGTTGGTAAGGCAGTTACAAGAACATTTTGGTTCTGGTTCACCAAAGAATGTAATGTGAGTTCTTAAGTAAAAGGCAGGGTCATGCAGGTCACTAATAGCATCTGTAGATCCATTTCATAGTGATAGGGAAGAAGTTACATGTGTATGCTGGAAATATGTTCTAAAGTCTGTATCCAGGCAGAGTTGACAACAGACTTTCTGTCAGACAAAAGATGTTTATTCACCTGTCTCTCAATTGAAATATAAATTAAGCATTGTAAGACAACTCAATAGAAGCCTCATTGATATATGAAGTCAACAGGGATGTGAAATAAACAGGGAGGCAGCACGCTAGAGAATAAGCTATGGGGGGAGGGTATCTTGACTCTGGGTACAGACAATGAACATTGGGGGTCATTAGGAGAAGACAAGGAAGGCACCCCTTTATCCTACACCTAGGAAGTAATTGGGCAGTATAATTACATTAATGGCCATAGGATTTCAACCTGCCTAGGTTGAAATGCTGCAAATGACACTTGGGTGAGAGAAATTTCTTTAGACAGAAGGCAGCTAGCCTGTTAATGTAAATTTAGTCTCTAGAAATCATGATTTTCTTTGTTTTAAATGTAACCACTTTGTTTCCATTATTCTTACTCATTATCTCCTGAATCTTTGGTAATATTTTATTTTCATTATAAATATCTCAGTGCTGTGGTATTATTATAGGAATTGATCCTGAGTTGAATCATTCAAGCTGGTGTGTACACTGTTCCATTGGGGACAACAAAGCTGGGATTTGTGTGTGTGTTCAGTGGATAAGGAGCTGGACACTACACAGGAATAATTCAAAAGAGCTCGGGAACTGGAGTGCACCTATTGTTACACTTCAAGGCAAAGTAAGGGCTGGCACAAGCCAGAGTAGAGTGTTTGTGTGGCTAACATGCTGGTGGTGTCCCAGTTAAGCACAAGCAAGATACCCTCTTGCTAGAGTCAGAGGGTTAGCAAGATAACTCATAGTCCTGGGTACCCCAAGAACTGTTTCAGGTGTCTCCCAGCTAATAAAAGCAACAGATAAAAACAAAGGAAAAAATAGCTTCTTAAGGTATCAGGGAGTTTGCAAACTCCCTATTATCTCATCATTTGAACTCTTGTAAAATGGGAGCTGGCACTATAGACAAGGAGATGGATGATGTTCTGCTGGCACAGCACTTCTTGCTAGCAGATTTTCTTTAGGTGCAGGGACACTGGTCAAAGGCCGATGTAGGCAAGGATTAGGTTAAAACAAAACCTAATAAAAATAGTGACTATTCAGAATTGGATTAAAAAAATCACTAATAAATGGGAATTTGGCAAAGGGCCAAACTATATATATATATATATATATATATACATAGTGTCTTTTTTCTCACTTGCACTTCAGCCGTTAGGTGAGAAAAATTAAATATGAAGCAGTTATGCCAACCGAACCAAAGTCAGGCCAATAAAGGTTGCTGGGAAAGTTCCTGAACGAGATAAATAGAATAAAAGAATACTTGTTTAAGTTGCAGGGAGTAAGAAAAAAGGGGAAGCCTGCATTCCTGCATTTTTGTACCAAATGTTCTGGGAACAGTTTGTTGAGATAGGAGGCACTGTTTTCCGCTCCCTGTTCTTGTGTTATGTCTGTTCTTAACTCCTCGTCTCCTGGTTGACACCCATACCGATAAGAAAGTTAGTGAAGCATTGCGATTTGCTAAAAGTTATCTACGATAAGGGGGTAGAAGTGCATGCATAATAGAGAAAGAGGATTTTAACTAACATAGGGGAGGGGTGGGCTGCTTTATGAATAAAACTGTGATGCGATGAAATTGTCTATAAAAACCTATTAGTTTTACCTGGAGGCTGCTGGTTCTCTTTGGAGACAGGCTGCTCTCTATTGTTGTGTGCACTCTTCAATAAAGAGCTTTGTGTTCGGACCTCGCTGGTGTTGCCTGTCTCTCTCCGGTCAGACAACGAACCGTGCCGTCTGGGGGTTTGAGTCCTCAACAGCCCTTATTTTTCAAACTGCTCCACATGAGGGACCCCCTTTGTCGTCAGCAGGACTCCTAGAGAGCATGGGTTTCTGCCTGCCCAGAGTGACTTGCAAGACTAAAATGAAAAGGAGGACTTGTGGCACCTAATGCATCCAATGAAGTGAGCTGTAGCTCACGAAAGCTTATGCTCAATAATTTGTTAGTCTCTAAGGCCACAAGTCCTCCTTTTCTTTTTGTGGATACAGACTAACACGGCTGCTACTCTGAAACCTTTCAAGACTAAGGCATTAGTCTGTAAACTGTGCAACTAGATGGTTAACTCTGCAAAACAGGGATCTGTCATGCTATGTAAACTAACATTCAAAATCATTTTCTGCATGAAATCTACATATAGTTGCTCTTATCCCAGAAAGATAATTCAGATTAGCAACCATCCTTTTTTTTTTTTAAAAAGGGACCATAATCAGTAGTCATAGGATATCACTGTTGCCTAGACACACATCCAGAGTTCTTCTGCTGCTACCAGTCATATCTCAATAATACATTATTTTAATAGCTCTTAAACATATTAGGCTTCAGTGCTGTTCTTAAAATAATTACCAGCCTCAACAAATCAACAAATTCAAATAGTTTATTTTGTTGTTCTGCTGAATTGTCTAATAGCAACATAAAAATCCACCAAGACAATGCAGCAAAAATAAATCTCACAGGGAAACTAAATCTTCATCCTTGCTTGGGAGGATGCCATTGATGTATTTTCATACAAACGAAGCAGTAAGAGCATACTAAAGCTTCAGATCCTCAACTGCAGCAAGAATGGGGGTGAAAAAGAGAGAAACTGTGGTCCAGAGTACAGGATGGTGTACATTAGTATCGTTCCATTGAAGTCAATGGAGTTATTCTGAATTATACTAAATAAGAATCTGGCTCTATATTGTGAGATGGCAGAGAGTTAAAACTGTTGCTTTCAAGTGGAGTGACAGGTGGTATAGTCCAATTTCTTTTTTTAGCATGAGTTGATATAGGAGACATGCACCTTTCAATAATAGAATCTGATAGATGATTGTTCACTTCTATTTTCCATACAAAGGGCATTAAAAAAACAAAACTTCAGGTTATCTTCTTGCGGTCTTAGGTCACTTCACCACCCACAGTTTCATCTTGCTGGCAATTTCCTACAACCTGATGCCTATTGCTGTCATGATGAAATTTCTGGGCTCATTGTTTCTCTTTGTGATTATGACATTTGACTCTGGAGTGTCTTCCTTCCCTATTGTTAGTATTAACTGTGGTTTGAATTTACCTTTTCAGTGAAAATTGGCTGAACAAGAATTAGGACTGAGTGGACTTGTAGGCTCTAAAGTTTTACATTGTTTTATTTTTGAATGCAGTTATTTTTTGTACATAATTCTACATTTATAGGTTCAACTTTAATGATAAAGAGATTGCACTACAGTACTTGTATTAGGCAAATTGAAAAATACTATTTCTTTTGTTTTTTACAGGGCAAATATTTGTAATAAAAATAAATATAAAGTGAGCACTGTACACTTTGTATTCTGTGTTGTAATTGAAATCAATATATTTAAAAATGTAGAATATATCCAAAACTTTAAAAATCAGTGGTGTTCTATTATTGTTTAATGGTGCTATTAATTGTGATTATTTTTTTAATCGCTTGACAGCCTAGTAAAAACCTAATGTTATGTGCAGATGAAAGTCTAATAATGCAAACCTGTGTGTATAGAGCAGGGGGAAGGGCTATTTTTATAACTGGGTGAAAAATATGAAACAGATAAGTGTCATTTTGGAGAAATTACATGACTTTATAAAAGGAATTTTATTTGGACATTATTTAAGTCTTATTTTTTAATTTATTTCCTCGATCTATCATCTGATTAAAAGTTAACTGCAGTTTTATGGCTATGTTCCTGCCTAAACTGCACTTTTATTAGCGATGGGTTTTAATTACATTTATTACTGCAATGTACAAACAGAATCTATTAATAGATCTCCATCTTCTGCTGATAAAATACCAGTCTTTGGAGGAAAATTTCTTTAGAATAAGTGTATACTAGAGATCTATTGAAAGTTCAAAACTTTTCTTTTTCTGCAAGATTTCATTTATCTCTCAATCAAAAGCAGTTATAAATAACTTATGTTAGAGATATTTATATTTTGTTGAAAATAAAAAGAGAAATATTGGGCCAAATCCCATTCTCACTGCAGCTAACAGAAGTTTGCCATTGACTTTAATGGGCATGCTTCTACTCCTGTTGAAGGGATGATGGTTCTAAATTTCTGCAGGACTTAATCTCACAATGATAATTATGCTAACACAGGACCTTAGCTCCTTTGCATATTTGTACTGACAGTCTTCTTAACCCTTCACTCCTTATTCAAGTGACAGTTTGTTTGACTACAATGAGTTTTTTTCCCCTTGAGTAAGAACTAAAATATTTAGCCTGGTATTATCAAACTACAAACCTTTTTAGGAACTTCAGTGCATCTCTTGTTGATAAGGACTAGTCACTATTACAGTTGCAGAAGACTCAGACTTTCAATGATGACTTGATGATGTACTTCCATTTTCTTGTACCTGTGATTAGTTAAGGAAAGAATATGATCTCTGACACACAAAGAACCAATTATTTTGGCTGTTGGGCTTTCTTTCCTCATTCAGAAGTTAACATTTTGAAACACAAATTATCAAGGTTAACACAAATCCCTAAATGCAAACTTCCACATGTAGGGTGATGGACAGGTTAATTAATGCAAATCAACAAGGGTTGATTGGAAAATAAGATCCTGTCCGTCACAGTTTCAGGACAACTGCACCTGGTATTCCTCCTTGATCATCCACTAAGGGCACCCACTCTAGGCTTCTAGCTCTCAGCCATCACCTCTCTTGAGAGGAGAGCTGTGACTCACTCCCTCCTGACCAGGGGATCTTTCAGATTGCACAGACCCATCTGCACTGTGATATACGCATCAAGCCAAACTGCCTATGAGGCAGGTGTTTGCGCTTTGCTTTCTCTCCAGTGTCTATACGCCACCCCCCCAGAGGCGGATTTACAATGAAACACACAGTGCCCTGGCATGGGGGCCCTCCACCTACAGGGGGTCCCAGGGCCGGGCAGCCCAGAACCGTCCAGCACCCCGTGCGGGGGGGGACTGCTGCAGGGGAGAGCAGGAAGGCAGTATTTAAGAGCCGTGCTGGAGGCATGGCGTGCGGTGCACTCTGCCAGCCGGTGAGCTGGTCCTCCCAGGGCTCCTGCTTCTGGCTGGCACTGGCGGCCAGGTGAGGCAGGCAGGCAGGCAGGTGAGGGGCTGGCTGAGGGCACGCTGCCCTGTTGGGGCGTCTGCCCATGCCTGTCGTGCTGCCCTGCTTCTCTGGAAGCCGGGCAGTGCAGGTGCAGTCCCTGGCATGAGCTGCTGCAGGTGGCCCCTAGAAAAAGGCCAGGGGAAGGGAGTGGCAGGCCAAGGGGTCTCAGCTCTCACGAGCTGCTGCCACCACAGCTCCCTTTGGCAGTGAACAGGAGCAGTGCTGGGGCAGGGACGCGTCCGCCAGCCAGCCAGGTAAGGTAACCCAGCGACTTGGACTGCTGGAGGCCCCCCCCCACGCACTGCCCCCTACACACACAACCCCCAGCCCCCTACCGTCACTCCTGCACCCCCCACACACTCCCTGCTCTGACTCCTGCACCCCCCATCCTTACCCCCCACCCTGAGCACCAAACGGGAGCTCCTGCACGCCTCCCCCATCCCCACCTGCACCCCTCGCACCTAACAGAAGCTGCCCCAGGTAAGCACTCCACACCCCAACCCTTTGCTCCAGCCCCGAGCCCCCTTCCACACCCTAACTCCTGGCCACACCCCCCACCTCAATTTTTTTGTAAACTTTTGTTTAACTTTAATAAAGCACTCTTATCCCAATCACAATAGTTGGCTAACGGTATAAACAATAGTTGGAAAGATCATTAAGTGGTCCCCCAAGACCCTTAGCAATTTTCAAGTGGTCTGTGGGGAAAAAAAGTTGGACTAGAAAAACAATCAAGGTACCTTACTTTATTTTCATTTACTTCCTATTACTTATAATATAGGAGGAGGGTGAAGGAAAAAAAGAATGAAAAACAGGGATGGGGGAGACGAGAGAATATTCTTCTTCTTGGCTGGGTCCTGAGGGGGGGGCCCAAAAATGACGCTGAGCACAGGGCCCCGCTAACTCTAAATCTGCCACTGATGCCCCCACTTATAAGTCACTACACACCTCTTTCTAAACAAGCACATATTATTCTTAAGGTGAAAGTACTACAGAAAGAACATATTTAAAAACAATAAACATGCATGCTAAAAATATTCCCAGAGTTTGCCTCCCAACTCCAGCCTCCCAGGCTGGTAGGTATTAGTCCTTCACAACTCACAACTATAGTTACAAGTTCATTACTGTCTTAGATTCAGAACCAGAACCCTAGTTGGGCAGTTCAGCTGTTTCTTTATACAGCTCCAGCCTTTGATCTCCAGTTTCAAGGGGCAGATAGTGACCGTCTCAAGGTGTAACTTCAAAAGGCTAAGTTTTGAATAATCAGAGTTGGGGAATTTGCATTAACCTCTCCCTAGGCATTCCCCAGGAAATCCATTTGACATTTATTGTTCCAAAAGTCCATGCTTCTCTGGCACAATTTTAATATAGTCCTTTGAATGCCCAGGCCTCACATAACCTCTCTACGGGGAGATGATATATAAAATCCCAGCCTACAATAATACATAAGCATTTTACTTAATACAATAGAACCCAAAGATAACTAAACTTGGTATAATAAGGTCTCCCAACAATATTTCATATGATATGTTTAACTTGTTTTACTGACACAATCTAACTTGATATCTTATTTTGACGAAATTACAAGCTTGGTTGATAAAGGAAATATTGCTGAGATAACATGTTTAGATTTCTGTAGGGCGTTTGACCTGCTACAGCATGGTGATTTGATGTTTTTTTTTTAAAGAAAACCTAGAACAATTTGATAAGTGTCAAACAGTAATTGTAAATGGGAAATCATAAAGTGGGTGTATTTCCAGTGGGATCCTGCAGGGGTTTGTTCTTTCCACTATGCTATTTAACACTCATTAGCAACCTAGAAGACCATATAGAATCCTCACTGATAAAGTTTGCAGATGACTCAAAAATTGTGGGAGCGGTAAATAACAAAGAGGATGGGTCACTAATACAGAATGATGTGGATCACATGGTGAACTGTGTGCAAGCAAACTACTGTATACAGTTTTTAATACAGTTAAATGTATACATCTAGGAACAAAGGGACTCTATCCTGTGAAGCAGTGACTCTGGAAAAAAAATGGTGGGGATCATAATGGATAATCAGCTGAATATAAACTTCCAGTCTGATGCTGTGGCCAAAATTGCTAATGCAATCTGAGGATGCATAAACAGGGGAATCTCCAGTATGTGTAGAGAGGTTTTTACCTCTATTTGCCACTGGTGTGACCATGGCTGGAATATTGTCTACTGTTTTGGTTCCAACAATTCAAGAGGGTTGTTGATTATATTGGAGAAGGCTCAGAGAAAAGCCAAGAGAATGATTCAAGGATTAGAAAACATGCCTTAGGGTCAAGAAACTTAATCTACTTAGTTTAGGAAAGAGAAGATTAAGGGGCAACTTTATTTAGTCTATAGGTATCTACATGGGGAACAAATATTTAATAATGGGTTCTTCAGTGTAACAGAGAAAGTTCTAATCTAATCCAATGGCTGGAAGTTGAAGATACTTCCAATCTGAATTGGTCTAAGGCGTAAACCTTTAACAGTGAGGGCAATTACCCATTGGAACAATTGATTTAGGATCATGATGGATTGTCAATCACCGAACATTTTCAAATCAAGATATGCTTAAGGGATTATTTTAGGGCAGTTCTATGGTTTGTTAAACAAGAGGTCTGGCTAGATGATTACAGTTGTCCCTTCTAGCCATGGAATCTTCGGATCTACATTTCAAAGCCTGTCAACGATTTCTGTAGGCACAAGAATCTCATTAGTTAAAAGTGGAATGAAAATTCTAAACTTTATTAGAAAACACCCTGTAATGTTCACACAAATGAACAGTTTCCTCTGGCTATATTATTGTATTCCCACCCACCCCCCTCCCATCTCTCTGCAAACAGTACCAGATATCTGGGAGTTTGCTGGTTGGCTTGCTGATAGAGGAGGAATCGGTGACAAAGTGTTGGTGTATTATAAGTTGTTTTACTGACACACACCATTCCTGGAACACAGGTTGTCACAAACAGTTTGCAGGGCAATCATTTCTTCCAGGAATCTGATCCCAACATCAACGGCCAGTTCCCAGGAACCATTCTTTCCTAAAGCTCTATTCTAAGTAGAGACCAATGCAAAGTGCAAACTCTCTTGCTGATCATGCAGTTCCTTTAACATCCTCTCACCTGGACCCTTGCATAATCCAAAATTTACAGCACACAGCATGTCTTCCCAAGACTGAACATATCCTCAGATGATATTAAAAGAATTTAACACCTCATAAGAAGAAACTGCTGCATTCACTTTCTTTCCTGCATTTGCCAAGATTCTGTTGTGTTAGCTGGATGACTAAATTGAGAGCAGGATCCTGCGTGATGATGAGGATTTAGAACTCCCATTGGCTTCAATAGGAAGGGCATATGCTCAGCATCTTGCAATTTGGGACAATAGGTATCACTGTACATGTTATGAGTACTTGATCTACAATCAGTGTTCACTTGTGATCATAAGCGTCTGAGATACTGCAGATAAAGTAATAGATCCATGTACTTAGAATAGAACTTACTACAAAATGTAATCTGAGATCCTGAAATAACTGCTAACAAGTGCTGAGATTAATGGTAACAGTCTGAGAGTGTCTGGCTCCCCCACTTCTTCTCCTCCCAGCCCCTTCCCCTCCCCCGCATGTGTTGGTGAGATCCATGTGATAAAGTGTATGTATTTATCAATATTTTTAACTGTCTCAATGGTATTCTATCCAGTAAATCATTTTCATTGTCATTTATAGGATAAGTTAATCTATCATGTACCTTTGAGTACTCTACCAGCCCTCTGCCCATTAATCCATCTTTCCTGGGACTGATTCTGCCTTTCTAAAGCCCTGAGCAGACTCTCACCGCTGCTATAAAATAAAAAAAATCACTTCCCTTACAACTATTCTTTCACATTCAAAATCTGGAAATTCCCCCCAAATATGACACTGGCCTGAGGCCGAAGATAGGCAAAAATCAGTCCTGGGATGGAGACTGCTTTTGCATAGATGAATGTTTTGTTAATATCTGATAGCTTGTGACTTTGTAGGACTAAAAACAAGAGCTTTCTATGACTGGGAAAGGGAGATTCACAGTGAGAGAGACAGCAGTAGATTCCAGTGCTAGTAGGTATAACATCAGACTTTGAAAATATTGAGATTGTTATGTACAAGAACAAGGAGGAGTCCGGTGGCACCTTAAAGACTAACAGATTTATTTGGGCATAAGCTTTCGTGGGTAAAAAACCCACTTCTTCAGATGCTTATGCCCAAATAAATCTCTAGTCTTTAAGGTGCCATCAGACTCCTCGTTGTTTTTGAGGATACAGACTAACACAGCTACCCCTCTGATACTTATGTACAAGAGTTTGCTACAAATATTACTTTTAATTTCTCTTTCAGCCTGAGTCCTCTTCAGCAAGACTCCATGGTAACCAACAGAGCTGGGTGGGAAATGTTTTTTCCATCCTGTGAATATTGAGTTCAAAATCTTTTCCTGGTCTGAACTGGGATGAAAAGTCAAAAATATCTTTGAATTGAGAAACTGATTTTATTTTTCATTTCAGGAGAATCTAAACTTTTCATTTTGATTGCAAAATGTTTTGTCAGTTTTTACTTAATTTAAATTGTCCAGCAATTTTCTTTTTTGAAAATGTTGAAAGGTTTCTTTTTAATAACTTGAAAACTTTTTGTTCAACTTTTTTTTTTCTTCACATTGGGAATTTTATTGAACCTGACCTTGTTTTGCAGTTTTGGTTCTGACAGAACACAGTCTTACACACACACACACACACACACACACACACACACACACTTTCCAGTCAGCTCTATAGCTAAGGTATCTGGTTTTATGGATGGAAGGACACAATATATAGTATCTGTCTCCTGTCACACGTGTGAAATCAGTGGGACTCCTCAGATGATTAAAGTGAGGCATGTGCATATTTGCAAGACTGGGACCTAAGAATCCTCATAAAAATCTCAAATGAGAAGTGAAAAATGTAAGAATGAAATACTGGAATATCTCTACATGTCTTCAAATTTTATGGTTGCTCTTTGAAATGAAATGTGTTGCTAGTGTCTGAACTTTATGGATTAGTATTGTTATGAACAACCACATCAATCAAGAAGCTGACAATGTAAATAAAGTAGGCAGTGGTAGGGAAATGATACAGACTGACGTTTGAGGAACATTAAGAATAAAGAGTTCTCAACTGTCAGCAAACTATGAAAATGTGTGCTTGAGGTGGAACAGGAATATGCTGATATGACAAATTGTGAATGCAATGCAATTTCAATGCATTGAAAATGTAACACTATGATAGGATAAGTGCGTGTGTGTGTGTGTGTGATACGTGTGGGGCTGGGAGCAAAACACGTTAAATATCAATGAGTTAGCAAATTTCTTTTACTTGAATTGCTTTCTAAAATCCCAACAACTAGGTAATTGCATAGAATGTGCATTTAATGATCTGGTTAACTTTCACATTTTCCAATTCTCTGATGTAAAGAGAGATACCTAAAGTCTTGATGAATCAAAATGAGTGACTATGTTGAGTGAATGATAATGGAATGCTTCATATGCACATTGTTTACTGAATTGTCCAAAGTTTCCTAGGTCAGAAAAGAAAATCTCTTTACTGTGTCTCCACTGAGTGGTAGTGCATGATAGGAAAAGCATTAGCGGATATGCTTGAACTAAATACTTGTGGTTTTATATTTATATGTATCCTTGAATGCAAACATGCAGATTCACTAGAACTCCGATTCTAGGTCCCCCCTCCCATGAATTGAATAGCAATATTTTTGGACTTTTACAAAGTTACCTTCTTGTTAATAAACTAAACATTATTAGGATGGCTTTGGGTAGGGTGTCCACCAACTGACAGTAGCTATGACTTCAGAAAGTACCAGTCACCAAGGAGCCCTCGGTTTCGCTCTGGTAACTGCTCATTATAAGAGATGGAAGTGTTTGGGGGTGGGTGAGGGAATAAAGCCATTTTTACTTAATAGTTGTTTTAAAGTTTCTCTGTGGTTTGAAGTCTACTAATTTCATGTGTGGGTTTGTTTGTTTTTTGAATAGTGTAATAAAGAATACTGTTTTACTGACACTAGCTGAATCTACTGTGCTTCTTGAGATGCCCTAAATGATTGCTGCCTAAGTGTAAATGGCTACCTCCTGGACAGTGACTACCACATGGCTGTCTGTCTTCTCTCCTTCTGCTTTCTACTACCTACCCCACTGTCAGATTTTGGATCCTGACCTCCAATCCGTAGCCTGCCAATTCACAACAATAACAACCTGTTGATGCGTGGATCTAAATGAATAAATAAATGGCCTTTAACAAATTTTAAATATGTATTTATGCCAAACATAGGCCATTGCAGACACTAGTCTCGTAAGTTGTTGGAGTTCTCAACACACTTTGTCATTTAGTGCCACTGAAGTTAACCTACTGAATGTATTTTTCCAGAGTTCCCATCTCCTTATATTCTCAAGTTACACGGTAATAGTCCTTAGTGTAACTCTCTGGTTAGATTTTCTGTTGTATGAGTTTTTGTGAGTGCAAGATGCCAAAATATGAGGGATGTGGGGATAATCGATAAATGAGCTTCTGAACCATTCGCGTAGGAGCTGATGGTCCACAAAGATCACCAACTATCTCACATGCTCTTGCTTTGTCTACAGTTTGGTATACAACTGATGGTCACAATCCCATTTTAACAGGTTTCAGAGTAACAGCCATGTTAGTCTGTATTCGCAAAAAGAAAAGGAGTACTTGTGGCACCTTAGAGACTAACCAATTTATTTGAGCATGAGTTTTCGTGAGCTACAGCTCACTTCATTGGATGCATACCGTGGAAACTGCAGCAGACATTATATACACACAGAGATCATGAAACAATACCTCCTCCCACCCCACTGTCCTGCTGGTAATAGCTTATCTAAAGTGATCATCAAGTTGGGCCATTTCCAGCACAAATCCAGGTTTTCTCACCCTCCGCCCCCCGACACACAAACTCACTCTCCTGCTGGTAATAGCCCATCTAAAGTGACAACTCTCTTTAAAATGTGTATGATAATCAAGGTGGGCCATTTCCTGCACAAATCCAGGTTCTCTCACCCCCTCACCTCCCTCCAAAAACCACACACACAAACTCACTCTCCTGCTGGTAATAGCTTATCCAAAGTGACCACTCTCCCTACAATGTGCATGATAATCAAGGTGGGCCATTTCCAGCACAAATCCAGGTTTTCTCACCCCCCCCCACCCCCATACACACACAAACTCACTCTCCTGCTGGTAATAGCTCATCCAAAGTGACCACTCTCCCTACAATGTGCATGGTAATCAAGGTGGGCCACCTTGATTATCATGCACATTGTAGGGAGAGTGGTCACTTTGGATAAGCTATTACCAGCAGGAGAGTGAGTTTGTGTGTGTGGTTTTTGGAGGGAGGTGAGGGGGTGAGAGAACCTGGATTTGTCCAGGAAATGGCCCACCTTGATTATCATACACATTGTGAAGAGAGTTGTCACTTTGGATGGGCTATTACCAGCAGGAGAGTGAGTTTGTGTGTGTGTGTGGGGGGGGGGGGGGCAGAGGGTGAGAAAACCTGGATTTGTGCTGGAAATGGCCCAACTTGATGATCACTTTAGATAAGCTATTACCAGCAGGAGAGTGGGGTGGGAGGAGGTATTGTTTCATGATCTCTGTGTGTATATAATGTTTGCTGCAGTTTCCACGGTATGCATCCGATGAAGTGAGCTGTAGCTCACAAAAGCTCATGCTCAAATAAATTGGTTAGTCTCTAAGGTGCCACAAGTACTCCTTTTCTTTTTGTGAATCCCATTTTAGAATCAGCTAGCACAAACCTCTGAGTCTGCCCAATGTCAGATTGGTTTTAGTGGGATGCTGAATGGACACAGGAGTTCACATTTGTCCCTGACACAGGATCAGGACCTATATTTTTATATTTGAAAGGACTGATACCTAAACACATAGGCAGATATCTATAGCTATGTATACTTCAAAATAGTAAAGCTAAAGAATCACACTGTTTCATTAGAAACTAGAGCAGAGTTGGCAAAACAGCACTCATCCTTATGTTGGGAGGCAGCCTACTAAAAAAAAATAGTAAAAATAAAGGCGGGTCTTCATGTAGTCTTAAGAGAACAAGATCCTGAGATGGCATCCTCCAGGGTTCAGAATATCAACTCAGAAAGAAAAATGCTAGATAAGTCAAATTGACCGTACACCAGGGTTCTCAAACTGGGGGTCAGGCCCCCTCAGGAGGTTGTGAGGTTATTACATGGGGGGGGGTGAGCAGTCAACCTCCACCCCAAACCCCGCTTTGCCTCCAGCATTTATAATGGTGTTTATAATTAAAACAAAACCTTTTTAATATATTTATGGGGGTCACACTCAGAGGCTTGCTGTGTCTAAGGAATCACTAGTAAAAAAGTTTGAGAGCTACTGCCCTACACCAACATTTGAAGCGTCAACAAAATTCTCAAAATAGAAGTGTGATTCTTTCAGTTTAATATTTCTCAGAACCCCGTTCAATACCTCTGGTCAGAACTTTCAAATCAACTAGAAAAACACATGCATCTTTTTAGAATTAGTTACTCTTCTTTCTCTCTTGACACTGCCATCTGGAGGAAACTCATTCTCCTTAATTTTGTGTGGTAAGCCTCACTCATTGAATCACAAATTATTGTTTCTAATATATTTTTCCATTTAAGAGAGTCAAGGTCTCAGTTGCTGTTGAGTGCTTCAAGCTAATCATAATTCTGGACTCTACTGATGCATCTAGAAAGGTAAGGTTCTAAAGATGATTTGAGCTTTTGAGTTCTCTGGTTTGCTTGTAGGAGAACTGGCTTGCTGCATTTTCATTACATTTGGGCATAAATATTTTATTTTTAAGTTTTATGTCAAGAATATATAGAGCGTATGGATGGGTGCTCTTTTCTGTTCTTTTTTTTTTTAAACATGCATATAAATGTAATGACATTAAAGGAAGACCTCATACCCTGATGAAGGTAATAGCAGGAAAAACTCTCAAAAGATTCACTTCCCCAAAGAAAGAACAATTTCTTTACAAATCACTCAACCAGTACATCCAAATCAGCTTAATATTTTGAATTCCATACCAGTGTAGTACTCACTGTGCATTGTTATTATTCTGAACAGAAAAACAAAAAGTATTAGAGATACTGAGGGAAAAGTGGTAAGTCAAAAGGACACAGATGCTGGCTACAGAATACAATCAGTGTCATGTACAGTGCACATCATTTCTGACGAGCTCACTTGCCTAGCCAGTTCCAGTCACTACATTATATCACTTAAATCCTATGTTTCAGTGATTTAAAGGCACCTGCCAACTTCTTAACCTTGGCAATTAATTTTTCTGTAGACTTTACATCCCCCCAAATAAATGACTAATCCTGTAACTGGAACTGTAATTTTTCTGAATTAAAAAATCTAGGCCTCTGTCCCTGTGAAGGCTTCTCTCAATGGTAGTCATGCTTCTTAGTTTGGGTCATATGGCTGATATCTGAAAAACAGACCTACAATAGTACTATGGCTAGACAAGAAGATAGAAAGTGAATAGTGAAGGGCCATCATAGGGATGGTGTATTTATGCTATTCCTGCACAAACGGTGATAGGCAAATAGCCAATCTCTCTCCTGTCCATTATTTCTTTTTGGAGTGGGGTCATATTGTCTCTTTGCATCTCTAAAATAACTTGCATCTCTTACATAAATCATCCCTCACACTAATGCTGACTATTGTTTGGATGACTGATGAAAAGCAGGACACCAATAATCACAATGAACTATATTAATGGCTGCGGTTATAATTTTGTTCACTGATCTGTTTAAAAATTTGAACAGACCCCTGATGCTTTTTAAGCATTAAGTTCTCTGATGGTCATGAGCTTGGAGATAATGATAGGTTGTTGGAATTTATTTTTTTAGATGAACCTAGGTCAAGTCTGTCATAATACAAAGCTGAAGTTAGTTCTCCTCAGTCCCTACTTCTAATCCCAAAACAATGGCCTAATTTTCAAAAGTGTGGAGCAGCAACTGCTTCCATTGACTTTAGTGGGGGTTCAGGACTTTTGAAGGTCAGACCACTTATTTAGGAGCCTAAATTTTGGGCGCCTAATTTTTAGGCACCTATTCTTGAAAACATTTGCCTTAGCTATAATGGTTTTCTACCCATGCCAATATTCTACACACAGTAAAAAGAGTACTGATGTGGCCCAGAAGTGCCTCAAGAATGAAAGCTATGGAAGCCAGACTCGCAGAAATTAAAGCACAGCTAAACCACTTAACATCAGTTTTATTCAATATAGATATTAACTTCAGGATATATCTGAGGTAACAATATATGTGGAGTGGTTCTTCTTTTATTCAAAATCCAAGAGCCATATTCCGTTCTTATTATACCTGTACATCCTTTTGACTTCAGTGGGGTTCCATGTGTGAGATGGCACAATTTGGCCCAAAAGATATGGGGTAACATCTGTATACCTAAAACCGAAAACCCATTGTTTTTGTTGGAAAACAAATAGCCTATTTCAAGAGAGCTAGAAGCACAAAAATCCCTAAGTACTAGAAAGAGTCAATTATACCTCCCCTTCCTTTGCCAACCCCCCCCCCCCACATTCCCATTTGAATCTTAACAAGTTTCAGTATGATCCAGTCATTAGTCACTCAACTTTTAAATGTCTGGGAAGCACGGGGACAATATGGAGAAAGCTCCAGTATATTCCTGAAACAGTACTACAAGTGGTCTGGAAGTGAGAACTCTGGTTACACATTCCAGTAAGAAACCAAAAGGTAAAATTGTGCAAGCAATGTAAAAGGCAGTACTGGGAAACCCATCTGTAGTCCTTCCTGTGAAAAGCAATTTTATCATTATGCATCATTATAATGGCCTGACAGCACCTTTTAACCAAACCAGCAATAATGAAACATGCTAATTTATCGTTGTCTCTAACAATTTTCCACAGCTGAGGCAAGGAACAACGATCATCCCAAGAGAAGGAGGTAGGAGTAGCTATTGGAACTTCCCATTTCACCTAGACATAGGACATGTCTAGGCTACAGCCCTAAGTTGACCTACATTATGTTGACTGACAGCCACCACAGTAATTACTGTGTTGGCTGAATGTCCACACTATCCTTCTCCTGTCGGTGGTGTGTCTCCTCACCACCGCACTTCCACGGACTCAAGAGGAGCAGTGGGGGTGGGGAGGCTGAGAGCTACGACTCTCAGCTCCGCACAGCTCCCTTCCGGGAGTCTAGCTTCCCCACCACCCCCGGGCTTTTCTCGCCTCCCTGCACCCGGCCATGGAAGTGGAGTTATTATGTCAGTGTAATAAGGCACTTACATTGGCAGGACAAGGCTTTAGTGTATACACTGATATAATTAGGTCATGTAAGCTGCCTTTTGACCTAATTCTGTAGTATAGATCTGGCCATAGTCCACTGTTTCTAAGCCAGGCTGATCTGAATGTAACACTTAGGGTTTCTGTACATGACAAGTGACTGTACAGTAGGCCAGGCTATGAATCTACAGCACACCAGCTCGCCATGTAGCAAGGTCATGTGTAAGACACTGCTACCACTTACTGAAAGGTCTGAAGTGTGGCTTAACATACTGCTTTTCCAAGTAGTACACCAAGCTGCACTCTTGGACTTTCAGTGCACTGTAATAGTGTCCACGTCAGACATTGCTACGTGCCAAGATGGTGAGATGTAGATTCACACTGTGACTTGTCATGAACGCCCTAGGGAGTTCACAATATGACTCCTTTCCGTTCAAACACAGGGGTCCAGATCTTCAACTAGTGCAAAATGACATAGCTCTACTGAAGTCAAGAGCTCTCCTGATTTTAAAGCAGCTCTGGGCCAGGAAATGGTAAAGGTGTCCCTGACAAATAAACATATTATATGGTGGGGATTTTTGTTTTTTTGTTTTTTGTTTTGTTTTTTGTAAATTCTTAAACTAATCAGACTGCAGTTATTGAACTTATGGTGTGAGTTCTTGAAAGGGCATCCGAGGGGCAACTTTTCTGTCACAAGCCTTGAGGCCAGTTCATGACTTTGGTGAGCAGGGCTAGCAGAGAAGAGACAACTTCTATTAGATTTGGACTTAAAGGAGTTAGGCAAGAAGCCAGAAAAACAGACATTGCATGAGGAGGTACATTCCCCTAAGGTCATGGGTAACACAAGGATTTCACTTTCCCTGGTAGGTGGAAATTAAGAATGTTATTGGAGATGATCTTAGCTTATAGGAAGGTGGAAGAACAATTCACTGCCTTTCCAACATTCTCTAGCAATCACAGATCAATTACACCATTTGTTGTGAAAACTTCTGCTCCTCAAGTAGTTGTTAGGACACTAATAATTTAAATTTAATTGTAACTTGTTTGAATTTGAGTAACGTGTGAGCCTTCAATTGGAAACAGCCACAGAGAATAATTCATAAATGCTGAGCACGTTAAAAAAATCATTTTAATTATATTAGCATATTTTACATGAAGGCCACTTAAGATTGAGGCAATCTACATATACAGCTTTTAAAGAGGATGATATAAGGACAGGCTGATCAGACATAAGAGTTCAGATCAACACTTTGAAAAGTTTTGCATAAGACTCTCCAAACAAATCAGCAACAACGAAAGCTACAGAATGGCCGCAGAGCTTGAAGTCATGCAAACCAGCGGCATTTTCTGGCGCTTGGGGCATAGCTCCACTGAAGAGTTTATAGCTGCGAAGCTGCATCAGTTCAGCTGCACCACTGTAAGCTCTCTAATGTAGTCACTCTAAGCCAACGTGCTAGAGCTCTCCCGTCAGCTTACCTACTCCAGCCCCAACAAGCAGCGGTAGCTATGTTGGCAGGAGAAGCTCTCCCATCGACATAGCACTGCCCACTCCAGCACTTATGTTGATGTAACTTACATTGCTTGTAGGTGGTGGTTTATTCACACCCCTGAACAACATAAATTATGCCGACATAAGCTGCAGTGTAGATATAGCCTGTAAGGAGAGCTTCAATGCTGTTTGACAAACCTGTATTAATTTAAGCACCGTACAACCCAGGAAAACAGGGTCTGCTATACTGGACCAGATCAGTACTCCAACTAATCTCTTACTGTTCTCTGATGGTGTCCCACACCAAATGCAATAGAGAAAGGTGTTGAAGGTTGGGGAGATACTTATGCACTTTAAATAAAGTTAAATTGGACTTTTTCTTAATCTCACAATCTCAAAATCACGTGTACGTTTTACCTTGGTTGCATTTGTTGTGACTCCCCTCCCCACCGCCTCTGCAGCATGTGGTGCAGATTACTTGCTAGGATCCTCTGGGTATTTCTCATTTAATTATGCTCCTGCCATTGCAGCAGAGGCTTTGCATATTGGTGTACCTCAGTCCCTCCTATTCTCTGCCTCTGGCACTGGTAGTTTAGCTTCCTAAGGGCTGTAGTACTTTGGTCTAATTCTGATTTTTGGCTTGGTGTGGGGGCGGTAGGGTGGAATTTAGTGGCCTGTGAAACATGTGTGGTTGGACTTGATCTGGCAGTTCCTTATGGCCTTAAATGATGCCTCTGACATTGACTTATACTGGTTTCAAAAAACACCTTGGCATGCTTCATCTTTTGAGACATCACATCAACTTGGGAACCATAGTTCAACACAGAGTTGCTAAGTAAGGGTCAGATGGTAATTTTTTATATTGCATGGTTTTGCATAATTTAAATATTTTGCACATGCACTATGTTAACATTTTAAACCTTGCAGTGAACAAAATAAAATTGCTGTTGCTTATATGGAATCGCTGTGTTCCAGCAAAACTCCCTGTTTGAACTGATGTCACCAGTATAGAATATACTGGGCTGTATTCTCTAACATGAGAGCTGGTCTCTGCTCTCTGAGAAAACCAATCCAAATATACTCCAAACTTCTTGAATGTATGGTATGCTCAGCTAATCAATGAACCTGAATAAATGCCATGTAACTTCAGTGAAGTGCAAAACTCCACCTACTCAGTTCAGAACTGCACTATGAAAAGCTCCATTAAAAATTTTCACTAGCAGTGAGAGAATGAATGCAAACTTAAACCCTAATTCAGTAAGGTACTTAGCTCATGAGTAGTCTAGTTTGAAATCAGTGAGGTACTCTCACTCTCATGCTTAAAGTTACAAACATGCTTTTGCTCCCTGCTAAATCAGGGTCTGAGTACTTAACTTAAATGGAATTTTCATTGTTGAAAATACTTCATGTGCTATCACTATTTCACTGTGGGTAAAAATGTCAATGGTGTGTCTTAGTGCATTTTTGAGTTTCTGCTTTTTCCCAGGTGCTCCTTAAACTTGAAAAAGGTCAGCTTTCAAACAGTCTGCAAGCAATGCCTCTCACCTTATAAAATTTGAAAATTTGACATGATTCCTAGTAAAATAAGGTACAATGATGCTGAGGGCTAATTTAAAGATGCTTAGGGTGACCATATTTCCCAAAGGCCCAGGCCCGCTACCTCCCCCACAAAGCTAGCCTGAGCTGCTCGCCAGAGCCCTGCCTCCTCCCACCACACGGGGCTGGCCTGAGCTGCTCGCCCGAGCCCTGCCTCCCCATCCCCGCACGGGGCTGGTGTCACTGCTCACTCAAGCCCTTCCTGTCCCTGCCTGAGCCCTGCCTCCCCTGCTGTGTGGGGCTGGCATTATTGCTCGCCCCCTGCAAGTTCCTCCCCAATCCACTTTTTTGACAAAAGTGGGCATTTGTCCAGTTTTCTCTTGCCAACTGATCAAGTTGGCAAGAGTAAATGGGATAAATGCCCACTTTTGCGAAAAACGTAGGGATGGCCAGGACAGGGCTTTAAAAAGGGACTGTCCCAGCCAAAATAGGACATATGGTCACCCTAAAGATGCTACAGATATAATTATTCCAATTAAAAAACTACTTTTCTCTCTCAAAACAACACTCTGTGTATTTTCCCCTTCCACCTTGAAAGTTAGAATCTATTAAGACAACGAAAAAAACCCAAACAACTGGAACTAGAGATTGCATTCAACTAATACAGAATATTATACTGCTCATTTCCTATTTGTATTGGAAGTTGTAGAACACAGGTGTTGAACTGGGAAAAAATATATTTCACAACATTAGCATCTGGCTTCTTGGAAGACTCTAGAGGTAGCTATGCTGACAGCTTTGGACTGGAGTTATCTCTAGACTTGTCAAGTGACTACAAATTTGTCTGTCCTGTTTTGCAAACTTCTGTTTTCCTTTCTCAAGGTATGTAAGCATATACTGAAAAAAATGTTCTGCAGAGTCCCTCTGGATAGCTACTGCATATGGCAGGCCAACTGTCTTTTTAAAAAAAAAATATATATATATATATATATATATTTTTTTTTTTCCCTCCAGATCCACTCCTATTATTGTTTTCTGTGATATCTCTGCCTTTGCCTTAGAACCTACCATGTATTCTTCCATGTCCCTTTTGAGCTCTTTCGAGGATAATGTAAAACAAGGATCTCAATGAAGCTTGAATATAATGGCAATCTTATGATGAATCTTGGACTATAGTGGGAAACATTTAATGAATTCTCTCATTTCACCCATGATGTTTGCGTCATCCACATTCACACCTCATTAAAATTCTCATTCTTTTTTTCCCTAAGCTACTTATTTAAGTATTTGTATGTCCTCAATGGCCAGATATCTGAGTGATGATTTCAGGGGAGGGAAGTGAAGAATCATTAGTATTATGTTCATATGAATGTCAGAAGAAAATTAAATTGAGGCCTGAACTGTAATTTGTGAAACTATGAAAGGAAATTCCTTTCAGGTGGAATCACCTTATAAAGGTTTGGTTATTCAATCAGGGAACAGAAACAATAGCATGTGACTCAAAGCATTTGCTCAGCTTGAATAGTGAATGATATATAATGCTCTAAGGAAAAACTGTAGCAAGCAAACCATTCCATCAGGGCATTATGTTTCCCTCTCTAAACCTGTGGAAATCTCCTACAACGCACTTGAGCAATGGAGTAATCTGTAGCAGTAGTAGGCTGTTATCCTCTGTGGGCCATTCACTAATGGGAGCGGGAGGGAGAAAGAGACCCTCATTTTGCCAGTGGGTTTCACAGCAATTTGCTGACGAGAGAGGAGTTTAGAGACTGAGGACTCCAGGGTTCAATTCCAGGATCTGTAAGGCAGTATCCTCTAGGTCAGTGGTTCTCAAAGCCAATCCGCCACTTGTTCAGGGAAAGCTCCTGGCAGGCCGGGCCGGTTTGTTTACCTGCTGTGTCCACAGGTTTGGCCGATTGCAGCTCCCTCTGGCTGCAGTTCGCCGCTCCAGGCCAAGGCGGGCTGCAGGAAGCAGCGTGGGCCAAGGGATGTGCTGGCTGCCCTTCCCGCAGCCCCCATTGGCCTGGAGCGGCAAACCGTGGCCAGTGGGAGCCGCGTTTGGCTGAACCTGCAGACGCGGCAGGTAAACAAACTGGCCCGGCCTGCCAGGGGCTTTCCTTGAACAAGCGGTGGACTGGCTTTGAGAACCAATGATCTAGTGATTATACAGACCATACTGTCCCCTGGCCATAACTTCCTCCATCTCCTCCTATTCATCTTGCATCATGGCTCCCACATCTTTCTGTTCCTGCCATGCCCCACCACTGGATTCTGTCTCCTTGCCCTTCTGTTGTTGCTCCCACTTCCTGCCCCTCCTCCTTCACAATTTATGGCCCCTGAATCCCTATCTCTCCTCTGCATTCCTGTATATCTTCTTTTTCCATTCCCTTTATATTCCCTAGTTACCAGCAGCAGAAGCATTGAAGGTGCAGGAGAGAGTCTCCCTGATCTCAGTTCCTGTGCCTGGCACCATAGTGGCCACTGGCAACCGGGAGGAACAGTTGGAAAGAAAGTCCTGCTCGTCCCCTGGAGTTCTGGGGTGCAGGAAACTCAGTTGCTCTGTCTGAACAGCTCTGCACAGTCTGGTTGGCACTAGGAGCTGTGACAAGATGGAGCATGTTCAGTGAGGACAGAATCTTTGCAGATTTTAGGTACCAAACTCCTCACTACTGAGCATGTGAAAACTCATATTGTTCAGAGGCTAAGAGTGGCCACAACTGAGCAAATTTTCATGCACTGGCAAAAAGGACATATCTGATACCAGCGCAGACATCCTGCCAAATTCAAGTCCCTGCTCCAAAGCATGGAGACACTAGAGTTTTTCAGTGAAACAATACTATTTGTGTTTTTTTTTTAACATTCTCAAAACAACATATTTTTCTCTAACCTCATTCTGGGAAACAGCCGATCACTTTAACTGAAATACTGCCCCAAAAATTCAGTCTAAGGCAAAGACCTGGCATGGAAAATTTCAGCCCAAATAGCTTTCATTTGGAAAAGCTATAAGTAATTGAAATCAGGGTCTTAGGTTGCCTGGCACATGCTATTATAAGCTTTAGGCAGTGCTACCAGCTCCACCTGTAATATGCATAAGGGTACAATAAAAGTTAAATCACTAAAATATTTAAATGGTTACATGGAATTTCCAAAATGACTAGATATGTTCATAGGCAGGGAACATAACTATTCCAAAATGCACAGATAGCAAAAGAGAAGGGCACTTGTTTGTTCCGGGTGATGAAAGGAGCCAAGAATAAAAAAAGTAATAGCCGAAAATCAGAAAAAGGAAAATTCAGGGTCCTATACTGCCATCTGTTGCCAAATGAGTCTTTGGCTGATATCAGTGAAGTTCAGTGAGCAGAATGAGAGTGAGATGTAACTCTTAGGGCTTGTCTACTTTCAGCACGGGAGCTTCACTGGTCAGCTGTGCCCCTGTAGTGCTTAGTGCTACACCTCCCCAAGACAGCAGTAACTAGTAACAGAAGCCCTCCTGTCGACATAGCGCTGTCTGCACTGGGAGTTCGGTCGGTATAATTGCATCGCTCGGGTAGTGTGGGGGGTGGAAAATCCACATCCCAGAACAATGAAGGTATACCAGCATAAGTTTGTAGTGTAGACCAGGGATTAGTAAAATGAGTAGAGAAACCCCTGTGTATGTACATGTGCCACAGGACTGCCCCTGGAGACTAAAGCAGGGGCAGGGTACCTGTGCCGACTAGTTTAACCCTCTACCTAATTAAGCTCTGGCAGAAGAGGGAATTTGCTTTGAGTACCTTCCCAATAAGGGAGCTTGATGGGGATGAGTAATTCCAGGTGTGGGAATGAAAGGTAAAAGGAACAGAGATACAGAGTTCAGTCAGACACAGAGAGAAATCAGGAAGGGTGGGTGCTCCTATAGAGAGGCCTACAACGAGTGAAACTCTCCTCTGGGAGAGGCCTTAGGAAGAGGTCTCAGGGAGAGACTGGCACAGGCTATGTAGAGGCCTCGGGAAAGGCTCACTGGAAAAGAAAAGGAAGCCAAAGGTAGATAGAGATCCCCAGAGTGCGGGGAAAGCTCCTGTGGAGGGAGACCTGAAGAGCGGGCCTGGGGAAGCTGAAAGTCTTGCCTTATTAGAAGGAGGAGACAGACATTGCCAAGCTTTAACTGATCTGGATCTTTGGAACAAGAGGCTTGAACTTTGTGGTTGAGAGTTTAGGGGCCAACCTGGCCAGAGTTTGGGTTTCTTAGCTCAGTGCTCCAGAGAGGTGCTATATAGAGACTTCAGGGAAAGGAAGTCAGACTGCTCTATGTGGGGTGAAGCTGAGAAAGAAATGGGTTTTCCTGGTAAAGGGGAAAAGTAATTGTAGTGTTCTTATTTGTTTTTGATTTAATAAACTAATTGTGGCAATGGGAAACTTTCCTAGCATAATTCTGGCCTGAAGAGTATATGTTGAAACACTTTGGGAAGAGAGGGCATCTCCAGGGACACACTCCTCCAAGAAGAGGCACTTCTCCATGGGTGTTCATTATAGGAGGAATTAGGAGGAAAGAAGCGGAACTGGATGGACCAGTGAATGAGATCATCTCTTTAAATCCTAAATTGCCTGAACTCCACTCAAAGAATCACTGAATTGTTTTCCTACCTTAAAAATCAATATATTGTCTTACCTACATGGGTCACAATGGGTTAACAAAAATAATTGTGAACAGGTTTTGCATCAAGACTTAGTTTTTCCAGATTTTTTTTTTCACACTTGAGAGTCAATGCATCTGGCAACTCATTTAGGTAAAGGACAATTATTAATCACCTTCCATTATTTCAGTTATGATGTATGAAGTCTTTCACACTTGTGAGATTTCAAAAGTATTTAAAGCTGATGCCTCCCTGTGCTAATTTAAAGTCTATTATGAATAACTCTCAGAGGAAACAGCCACCTGTGTTCATTTAGCAGCTCATGGTCACTCCAAAATACATTACTGTACTGCTGAATTTGTTTGCTTTCCTCCAGGAAAAGCCACTACTTGATGTTGTTCAATTACAATGCCCTTCAACACACTAGGTTTCATTTGCTATAACTCTCTCCCTTTCGAAGTTAATCATGTGCTTAATGGCAGATTAGTATCCTTTTCTCACTTTTTCGCAATTGAGAGTGGTCAAGAAGGAAATGATAAAAGCAGACCTTAAAGTGCTCCACTTACAGGACTATAAATGCTGAGGGAATACAGTACCTTAGCTACCCAGCTGGTGAGTCTCAAAATGAATAGCTTGCTATATAATCTATCTGTAGTGAAATACTAGCCGCACTGAAATCAGTAGGGGTTTTGCCTCTGACTTCAGTGGGGCCAGGATTTCACTCTTAATATTTATATTTCTGTACATTTTGGAGCAATATGGGAAGCCTAGGCATCCAGATTTCCAGGCAAAAATCTGGAAAATCCTCTGAATGATTTTAGCAGGTGCTGTGGGTGGAGGAAATGATGATCCAATGGGCTCTTCTATGGGAGGGAGATGGTCATCTGTGGCACAGTATGTAGAGTAGCAGCAGTACATCTAGTTCATCACTGCTACTTCCTAATCTATTTTATAGTCATTCTTATGACCATTTAAAGATAAGTTTGATTCTGTAGCCACATGGAAAGCAGCCCAAATACAAATTGCTACCACCGCACTAGGAGAAGAGAAACAGGAAATAACCTCAAGGAATCAGAAAATTGCTTTTTAATTCTATCAGAGGTATAGTAAATAATTCCCCCGCCCCAAGCATCAGTTACAAAGGATGCTCCTAATTACATGTGGTGTAGCACTGAAAGTCAGAAGACCTAGGTTTCTTTCCTAGCTCTAACACAATCTGCAGCAGCTTGGGCATGTCTGCGCCTCCATTTCCGCATCTATACAATGGTAATACCTACTTATCTACTAATGTGTTTTAACACTGTTTTTGTACAAACCATTGAAATCTTTGGTTTGATAAGTGAAAAATATTATCATTTTAAATAGACTTAAAAACATTTATTCCTGCTCTCTTCTAGTTATACAAGCCTTAATCTTTATTAAGGGAAAGCTTCCATTGGTTTAATTGATGATCAGATTTACCTAAGTAAGAACTGCAAGTATGGAGTTTAAGACATTTCCCTCAAATAATCTCTTTTCATGGTAATAATTCAAAGATACTGTGTACAGTTTTAATGCCTCAATAAATCTTTATATTTGCTGTATATGAAGTATCTTATTTTCAGAAACAGGTTTCTGTCTCACGAATCTTCATGGCATACTTGAGTTGACCTTAGACAATTAGGAAATATATGCACCATCTTGTTAACATATATATATTTTTCTGTTGACAACACTATCTCAATGAAATACAGGAGGAAAAATAGCAATCAAAGTTTGTTATTGTTACTTCCCAAGTGTTTCTCCATAGGTAATCAGCCTTCTTTCTTTTACAGGAGCATTGGACAATGTAATGTGAACATTCAAAAACTCATTTCCTGGAAGCTGAAATTCTGTCTCTAACCTTTAGTCAAGACAGCAACCATTGCAATGTTCTTTTAGGGATTACTCAGTGATTGTGCTGCCATTGTTTTTGGGGGGGTCTTTTGGTATTGTCCCATAAAGTGTCAACTGATAGGTGACTATCTTGAGCCATCTTCTCCTTCCATACTTTAACCAGTCCCTTAGCAAGAGGCCCTTAAACCAAAATATTTGTACTAGAAGCACTATGCCAAAGCCTGATCAACAGACAAGATTAATAAATCATTACAGGGCACTCCATGTTTGTCCCACCCTTGCAAAAGCTAGGGGAGACTGCCAACAGTCAAGGTAGGCCTTTCCATCTCAGACAGAAGGAACACGTTGTGACGTTGCACTCCATATGCTTTATGGAAATATGCTAATGAATATGACAGAACTGGAATATGCTTTACGCTAAATACTCCTTTTATGGTGTCATTAGAAAGCTTGTAATCTATTGTGTGTGTTCATCCTATATGTTTGCATGTATTTATTTCTATGTCTGGAGTTAGGAGAATAAGATATAAAACTTGTATTACTGATGTAAACATGCTAAGTGGAAGCCATTAAGGGTGCTTCAGAATCAATGAACTGTGAATGGGTTTATTTACCTGCAAGCCTTCCTGTGTACATGTGGGCCAGCCGTGGGTAATGAAGAATGAGGTCTCACAGGGACATATGACCATGTCACCTGATACTGAAATCCATCTTAAATCTTGTACTTTTCCATTTAGAAGGAGGGATGGGGGCCAAGCACAAAAAAAGAGCTCCACCTTGTGCCAAAGCTATAAAAGGGGGTGTAGCAGGACGAAGGAGGTGTCTAGTAATGAGAATGTCCCTGCTGACCACCTGAGATGTCTGCTGGAATTAACAAGGACTGTACCAGGGGAAAGGATTGGGCCCAGACTAGGAAGGAGTCTAGTCTGTAAAAGAAGCTTATTGGAACATCTGAGGGTGAAATATTACCTGTAATCAGTTTCTTAGTGTATTAGGCTTAGACTTGCATGTTTTTGCTTTATTTTGCTTGGTGACTTACTTTTTTCTGTCTGTTATTACTTGAAACCACTTAAATCCTACTTTCTATACTTAATAAAATCACTTTTGTTTGCTCTCCCAGGTATCAATCACTTACTCTGTGTTCATTAGTAAACGGCTGCGCATAGAGGGTGGACAATTTATGAATTTACCGTGTATCAGCTTTATACATAGTAAAATGGATTTATTTGGAGTTTGGAGCCCATTGGGACCTGGATGTCTGGGTGCTGGAGAGGTAACCTGCTGAGCTGTTTTTGGTTAAAGTCTGAAGCTTTGGGGGCGTGGCGCAGACCCTGAGTCTGTGTTGCAGCAGGCTAGCGTGTCTGGCTCAACAAGGCAGGGCTCTGGAGTCCCAAGCTGGCAAGGAAAATGGACTCAGATGTAATTTCAGCACGTCAGGTGACAGTCCCAAGGGGATCCCTGTGATGAAACCTGTCACATGCGTTCCCAAGCCAACACCAAGTCACCACCTGAGGAGACATAGATCACTGGCAGACATGGATAAGTTTTGAGGGAGCCTTTCTTGAGATTTTGGCAGCACACCACTACTTTCATGTTTCCAACCTGGGAGTGAAGCAGGGTTTCTTCCTTTTTACTTGCAGATGCTTCTGACAAGTGACTAACATGTTTCCTGTTGATAGGTAGCAGTTTCATCTCCTTGATCTGTTTCTTTTTCTGCTGTTTAGAGCTGTTTTCTTTGCCATTTGTGCTAATGCTGCTCGTTCAGTTACTCCAATCAACACTTTTTAAAATTTTGGTCAGATCTCCAGTATGCAGTTAAATCAAAGTTCCTGGTGTGCAGTACTCTTTTCAACCCAATTGTCAAAGGTATTAGAAAAATATCCATCTTTATTAATATTTAATAACATGATTCACTAAGCATAATAAAATTTAGATCAAATGTTCCATACCTTCTTCTGTGGCTGGTATTAAATTATTTCAGGTTCACCTGTATGTAATACTGAAACATTAAGCAAATATCTACTTAGCTCCATTTTAAATAAGAATTACTATCTCAGCTGCTCAATCTACTAAAATTTATATGGATTGTCCCCTGAATTTCTACTGAGAAAACACACAGGGCTGGGAAGAATATGGAATGAGCCTGAAAGTGAAATGAGTTACTGTAGGAAATAAGATTGTATCCAAACCTAGCTGTCTTGAGAGAACACTGCAAACCTCACTCGTTTGCCACAGCTTTCGTGCCAGAACTGAAGACAAGGAACCCCTTACACCAACACTAACAAAACCCACAAAGCCATGTAGGGCCTGATCCCACATCAGTGAAAAGGCACTCTGACTTTGGATTTGATTTCTGATCTTTTAAGAAGATGACTGGGGAGAGAAAAGCAGACTATGAGCATTATGTTAATTTAGCACATGGGTGCTAACATGATGGGTGGTGTGCGACTACTAAGTTGGGGGGGTTCTGTTTTTTTTTTCTTAAATGCAAGAGCCGTAATTGGGCCCTGATCCTGCAAAACTTAAGTACGTGCTTCACTTTTAAATATGTAAGTAGCCCAGTTGCCTTCCATGGGATTATTTACATGCTTGAACTTAAGCATCTGCATAAGTGTGTCCAGGACTGGGGCCTCTGTTGCAGAAGACATAAATAAAAATGCTCCTGTCCAAAAGTGCTTATGATCTAGAAATATCCACACAAACAACCCCATTATAACATAATTATGTGTCAATGAGGAAAGAAACATCAGCAATAACAAACTAATATACCTAGCTGTTATATAGCACTTTCATCAGTAGATGTCAAAGGGCTTAACAAAGGGGGTCAATATCATTATCCTTATTTTACAGCTGAGGAAACCGAGGCACAGGGATCAGCTGTGACTTGGCCAAGGTCACCCAACAGGCCAGTGGCAGAGTGAGAATAAAACTTAGTTTTCCTGAGTCCAGGGTCAGAAAAAGAGTGTCATTGGCTCTGCCTACACTTTGAGCTAGGAATTACTCTCCCAGCTCAGAGACAATGTACTTATGTAAGTTTTCATTGAAATAGCAATATTCTAATTCCAACATGCACTAAAAATAGAATGTGGCTGCAGCACCATGAGCTGTGGGACAGCCTATCCCCCTGAGTACCTGCCCATCTGACACCTTAGCCACATACTCAGCATGGCAGGCCATCCCACTCCTTGTACAGAAGAGGCTACACTGTTTTTAAGACACATACTCATTGTGAGATGTCACAGAACATAGACATGCAGCTTTCTGATCTACTGAAATTCTTAGTATTTCTGTGTTACTCAGTGTGATTTCTGTCCTGATTGAACTCCTACCCTCCAGAGAAGTAGAATTTCCAATTGTGGGGAGGGGAAGGGAACACAGAATATTTCAAATTCTAAAACAGAATAGACAACATGCATCTGATGCTTATGCAAAATGTGAATCATTTTTAAGCATCTGGAACATTACATCTAACTTACCTTGGCTCCTACGTAAGCAGGTTAAGTCAAGTACCGCTCGTTTTATAAAGTAGGTACTGAGACTTTAACATTTTTAATACGCTTCTGCAAAAAATTTTTTTGTCCTGCTTCTAACTTTCTTTTACCAATATCGATGGGACAATTGTGCTGTTCTCTTCCTCCCTTTACTGCCTCTTGACATTAGCGTCAAGTACAGAACAGATGTGTTAACATTAATATTCCATTTACACTTAGCACCTGCTGTGATATTTCCAGGACTATCCTGATTTCTTAAGATAATGTCCATTGTCCCAGAAGCCTGATCAGTGGTCCTAACTTACTGTTTGGTCCATTAAACATTATGACTTTTAATCATCTCACTAGACTCTTAAAGGCTCATTTTTGTGATTTGTTCACCACCACCAGCTTAACCAGTCACATTGCAATGATGGAGGGGATTTGAGCTCCTCCTCCTCCAAGGAAATGTCAGTAAATCTATTGGATGCTGACATCTGAATGGAGTGCAATCTTACATGCAGCTGGAAAATCAGTTGAAAAGGGAAACTAGTTGCAAAATTCTGAGAAGCTAATGGTGTTCAGCTGTCAAGATGAATAAATACACCAGAGATGTAATTTCATTTTGCAGTGTAATCCCCTGGGGGCATAGACATTATTTTTATAACTCCCAGTAAATTGTTATGTTCACTTTTGAGTTGTTCAAGAGGCGTAAGAGTGTGGTATACATACATGTATGCAAACAGCACCATCGCTGCCAAAGCAGAGGATGCAAACCAATGAACTTTTATTATTCAGGAAAGGAAAATGCCCGTTCCGAATTATTATTGAGGATAGTGCCCACTAGATGTTTCCAAACAGCCCATACTCTGTGGAACTCACAAACTGTGTGTGTTTGTGTGAGAGAGAAAAATGTTACTTCATAAAACATTTGTCATGATGGCTCTGCAGAATTTCATTTTAACAGAGCAAGTTAACTTTAGCTGTAAGGTAGCATTTTTGATATTTAACTTGCTAGAATTAGCTTGTTGTAGTTAGGAGTATTTCTAAGACTGGTTGTTCATCATGCCAAAATAAGGAGAAAAGTGATAGCAATAAAAATGCAGAAGTAAAGAAAAATTAGCTGAGAACCATTAAGTATTGTGCACAATAGTTAATCTTAAATAACTTGTCATGAGAAACTGTGAGTGTAGCCAAGAATAAAAGACATCAGGTATATTTAGGATACAGAGGTGAAATACACACATTAGTTAATGTTGTATCAGAGGGTCTGCAGGCCTGTAAGATGTTTCACTTAGCAATTTAGGCTGTAGGTGCAAGAATAAGTAAGTTGATAAGATGTATAGATAAGAATAAGTAAGATGCTGAGCTTATGTCTGTGATTTGCTGATGTTTAGAAAATGACTGCTAAGTTTGGATAATGTCTGTGCTTAGACAGATGACCCTTAGTAGCCAAGGTGAAATGTTAGAGACTTCCTTAAGGTAAGTGCCTGTTACTATGGTGATAAGGTGATGTAAATGTTAATGAGTATAAGTGGAATTAAAGAGTTAGCCTATGAAAAACAGGGGGTGTACTCAAAAGTAGTGGGGTGTGGAAGTTCAAATAAGGAAAAGAGTTAAAACCTTCATAAAAACATATGAACCCCAGTGAGTGTCAGCGTAACACATTTTAAAAGCTGTATCCCATTCTGTGTACCTTGGTGGGAGGAGATACCAGGAGGATGATCTCTGGTTGGGGATGAGGATGAAGATGAGAACAAACCTTTCAGGTTTTCCTGCAAGGCATGGTGTGAGTAATGCACATATTATTATGCATTCTGTATTGGAGCATCACCAGATCACAGTGTGTGTATTGTTTGTTTGGTTAATCAAAGTAATGATTATAGCAAGAGCACTATGAAGTCTCTGCTGTGCACCATGAAATCTCCTTTCTATTGATAACCTCTCTACTGTAGTCTATCCTGGGGCTGATCTCTCTCAAATTAAAGTACATGTATACCCTCACCTTGGGGTGTGTAATTGTCTAAAGTAACCCAGAACTATAGAAAAGGCTACCGTGAGAAAAATCAAATATTCCTTATTTTACAAAACAATGAATTATATTTAATGAATAGATCAGGGATCGGCAACCTTTGGCACACAACCCGCCAGGGTAAGCCCCTTGGCGGGCCTGGCCAGTTTGTTTACCTGCCACATCTGCAGGTTCGGCTGATCGCAGCTCCCACTGGCCGCGGTTCACCGCTCCAGGCCAATGGGGGCTGTGGGAAGCGGCGCGGGCTGAGGGATGTGTTGGCCAGTGGGAGCTGCGATTGGCCGAACCTGTGGAGGCAGCAGGTAAACAAACTGGCCAGGCCCGCCAAGGGGCTTACCCTGGCGGGCTGTGTGCCAAAGGTTGCCGATCCCTGGAATAGATTAACAACATTTAAAGCCCTCCAAAAAGAACCAAAAGGGTTGTCATTTTTTGTTTTTTAAATTAACAAGGAGTCAGCTCTGTAGTGAGCTGTTCAGAGTGACAAAGACTTGGGTCTGATTCCCCTTTACAATAAGGTCTCTGACACCACCACTGTGGCAATGAAAAGGATCTTAAAAGGGGTAAATTAAACTTTCAGGTCATTAACTACATTGTTGTGTCAGTGTAATTAGTGTAAATGGGAATTCAGGCCTATTTATTATATAGGAGGGGAACCCCTCCCCCACCAAAAGTCATTCTTTTTGTCATAGAAGTCACGGCTGTGACAAACATTCACCCTTAATTATGTCCATTAGCTTTACTAAAAATGGGGCTTTTATTGATGACTCCAATCTTATTCATTCAATTTCCCGGCTCAGCCACTGCTCGGACTTTATGGCTAGAGACCCACTAAGTGAACATTCCAGTATTTCCATCAGATGATAAAACAGTAACATCATATACTCAGATGTCCCTAAATGACAGGCTATAAACTAAATTTCTATAACAGATAGCTTTCAGCAATATGCACCCTAATTTTCACAGTTTCCACTCTAACGTCTCCCATTATTATTGCTTTCCCTTTCAAAGGGCTACTGATCTATGTCAGAGGGATGACAGTCTGACCTTCAAACATTGGTATAACAGCAGTATGTGTAAGTGGCTTAAAACCGAATGTGCCATTAATGTGTGCTTCAGAGAATATTTAACATTCCAAATTTGTGTTTTTAAAAATAGGTCAGTTAGAACTAATGCAGAAGTTCTTGGGCCTGATTCTGCAGCCTTATGTGGGAAAACTCTGGCTTCATGTGTTGCCTCCTATTAATCCTTTTTTTTTAAATCTGTTATTATAGGACAGGCACTTCCTCCCTCCCCCAAAGGTCCTGGGATCCTAGCCTCTTTTGCTATCTTTGAAGAGGAAAGCAGGTGTCCCATATTTCCTGTTTCTTCTCTAGTGGCTGCCTGCTGGCCCTGTCCTTTGACAGAAGTGGCTGGCTGCCTAGCCTTCCTCTCATGACACACACAACAAATCTTTAAGGGAGACAACTGCTCATTTGCCCCCTTATTCAGCAGTAGCAGGATTGTCAACCCTGCTGCTGGTCCTGCTTATTCTGCGACATAACTTCTACCCAGAATGCATCATGGCACTAGGCAATCTTAGTGGAGGCGAGGCTCTTCTCTCCAGAAGACAGCAAGAGATATCAGTTGATCCAATCCTTTACCCAGCTTCTCCTGAGCCATCACCCAGAGATACTGACAGGTTTATGGATAAACTATTCACTGTTGCCTAATATGACAAGAATGTGTGTATTTGTCTTGTTTCCTCCCACAGAATCCTTTCTGTTTTTCATAGATGTACAATTTAAAGGAAAACCCTACTGGAAAAAGCATATAGTCTTTGAGAGAGTGATAGCCCTTCTACAGAATCTTTAAACAAACTTATTGACTAGAATAGTAGGGACAAAATTCTTTATTAAATTCCATAAATTGGTATAAACATTCTATAGGAACAACATGACTCTCTAAAAATCTAGGCTTTTAAACTAATTTCCATAGAACTCTATTTTATTTTTATATAGTCCTTTTGTCTTCATCCGCCTTAAAAGTATAGGACTTTTCAATAGATGACACCATAGCTCTGTTAATAAAGAAAATATCAGTAGATGTAAGATCACATCTTAAGTCCCAAGGAACTCTACAAAGCACTCAGGTCTCAAAAGGATCCTATGAAGAAGCCCATTATCTTGAAATGGTGTTCTGGCTCTTCACTCTCCCTTATATAATGACTGTAATGTATAGTTCCTCCACATAAAACATACACTAATGTGGTTAGTCTACAACCCCAGGGGGATTCAATTCAGTGAAGCTCCTAAAAGCATTCTGTAGCTTTCCCTTGGCTCCTCCACTTGTTTTAATCCTCTTTCATCTTCTGCTATGATCTGAGTCATCTTTGAATTCCATCACAATTATCTGATCCTCTTCCAGTTCCTCTGATATAGCTCCAATATGTTCTCTGATTGTAGTAAATATCCCAAGAGCTTGGACAGCTGATCTCTTTGAGCTCCCTAACCTCCTATCTCATTAGGAGTTTGATTAAAATAAGATCATCTAACTATAGAGCATTAGGGTTTTGTTTTGTTTGTTTGTTTGTTTGCACGCAGATACAAATGGAAAAGAAACGGTGGGCGATATTTAGAAGTTAGCACAACAGCTGGTCCTGAATCAAACTGATGGATAGGAGCATCAGCTTTTAAATGATAAAAAGAAAAAAATACATATCACATGTGGGTGAACACGTTTTACAAAATGATTACTCCATATTTGACCTCTCAGTCCTCATCCTCAAAGGAAACCTGTACAACACTTTCAAAAGAAGAGGCTGGGTGCTTAAATTCATAGCTTTGCTAGACACTAAAAATTATGGACTTAATAAAGACTCTGGTTTTATGGTTTATTATAGTAACTTGTAACCCACTAACCCCCTTTTCAGTCCTATGACTGCAAAGGTGTTTACTGGCCACTTGAATGGTCTCTTAGAATATGCATCATAAACTATCTGTCCCACTTTGTATTTAGCTGTGACAGTCTCAATTCCTTTCCCAGACCTGAAGAAGAGTTCTGTATAAATTCAAAAGCTTGTTTCTTTCACCAACAAAAGTTGATTCAATAAAAGTTATTACCTCACCAACCTTATTCTCATCAGATCCTAACTCATTCATAAATTTGTTGCTTGACTCCCATAGTTCCCTCACTGTAATGGATTGAGTTCACATATCAAATCACATACATTTTGACCACTGGAAAAATATGGATTTGGATACAGAATCAGCCCTTCTGAGTGTGTTTGGAAACAGAGCTTTGGTTCAAGCCGATCACAAATAAACATCAAAATAACATGATACTTCAGCCCTGTGTTAATGAATTTGGTGGCACAAGTGCCATAGAATCTATTGGTGAAGGATTGAGCCAGTAATGCTTAATATCTGTCACAGACACACTTACATTTCATTTTTTAAAATAACCCTTTGAAAAAGGTAATCTCCGGTACAAATAGTAACCAACCGTTAAAAATAGTGGTGCTGGTGAATGTGACTTTAGTACCACAAATGCATCAGCCTTATATTTAACAGAGGGCTGAGAAAGTAGAAACTCAGGTTTCAGCCTGTTGTGAAGTTCGTCATTAATCCTAGTTATCAAGTTTTTTTTCTGAGATTCTTTCAGCTAAATCACAGAATTCAAGACTTAATATTCCTGATATTTCCAAAGTAAATAACAGACAGAATTTCCCTCCCATGTCTCCTCCCCCGCTCTCCCCCCCCCCCGACAGTGAAGGTCATGAACAGTAAAAATGTACAAACAAAGGAAAATGGGAAGGGTTTTTTTTCTTTATAATTCACTTAAAAGGAAAAATTTTTGTTCAAAAATAAATAAAATACTCTTAGGATTCTCATTCAGAATAATTTTTATCAGAAATGTTGTGGGGTTTTTTGTTTTTGTTTTCTCGGATAATTTATTATATTTTAATGAGGGCTGGCTGGAAAACATTTCTTTTTATCAAAAATATTGAGATTCTGTGTGTTTGTGAGAGAGAGAGAGAGAGAGACTGATCCACCCAGAATAACCAATAGATTTCTCAAGTCCAAGATGGAATTTCTGGTCAAAACCAGAGAGACCCATTCCAGACTAGCCAATAACCCTGTGGACAGCACACTTTATTGGCTAGTCTGGAGTGGGGAGGGGTGTCTCTGGTTTTGCCTAGAAATTCCATCTTGGACTTGAGAAACCTTCCTAATGAAAGGTTTACCAAAATGAATGTTTCCATGAAAAGTTGTCAGTTTTGAAGAATCAGCATTTCCCCACAAAGATTTTATTGAAATATTGTCAACCAAGATATAATTTTAATTAAATATCTTAAATCAGCACGACTTATGATTCTTGAAGTCTACTAATCAGCTTAATAGAGACAGCAAAGTTGATAAAGTCAGAAATTCCTTTGCTAGCAAAGCATTGTTTTAAAATAGAAAAATGGTGACTGAAACGCTAATCATGTCAATAAATAGCTTTCTCCGTTATTAGATATATATATTATGATATTGCTAAGAGATTCCAGTCAGGACTTAGGCCTATTGTGCCAGGCACTATAGAAATATAGAGGTATCCACAGTCCCTGCCCTGATGATTTTTCAGTCTAAGGCTTCTGTACCACATAGATTTAGGCACATACTTAATCTGACACACTATGAGAAGTCCCACTGAAGTCCCGTAGGACTATTCACAATGAATAGAGTTAAGCAGGTGCACAAATTTTTGCAAATTCAGGGCCTAAGGCCCCAAACCTGCAATTGGAACACCTCTGCAGAGTCTCATGGAAGTCAGCTTACAATCGACATGTGTCCTGCTACATGGGTTAGATTGAAGGATGAGGGCCTAAGAATGCAGAATTTTGTAATGTAATATAGAAACTTTTGAGAAACGAGCAATTTTTATCAAGGCAATGTGTCTCCTTGAAGGATTATATCTAGCTTATTTCTTACAACATGTAGCAGATAGTAATTGTCCATTTAGATGCTCAGTTATAATATACTGTCACAGCAGTCTCCTCAGATAAATGCCCCCAAGATGCTTAATTTCTGCTGAGAAGCAGTTGTAAGGAAGACGTGTGATACAACAGAGCATTGTGCTTTCCAGGTGGCTCATTCTCAGAGATCTCATACTGATTTTAGGTGGGAAATATTGCCTTTTTGGGGAAGAGGGAGAACGCACGTGGGAGCAAATAGATATTTTGATTGTGCCATTTGTTCATGGATTCAATCCACCTATTGGTCAAAGTGACATGAATGAATGCAAAATTCTCATCTCTGAAACCACTGAACATGCATAATAATTTACTCGAGCTCTAGTCCCAACTGGGTTGAAAATAATTACTACTTCTCAGGTTTTCTCTTAGGCCAAATCAGGACAAGTAACAAAATTTATGTATCACCTTACCAGCTTGATATACTGAAGGGGTTTTCATTACTAAGCCTCAGAATAGCTGTTACCAAAAAAGGACATTACTGACCTTCAGGTATTTATGAGCTTTATGCAGAAACTTACATAAGGTTCTGACTGGCAAAAACACTTTGTAAAGTACTCCAATTACAATATCTAGCATGTGGTGTTAATTTATGATGTCTTGAACATTACTTCCAATGACTGGGTACATTTGATTTCCTTAGATCAAAATCAGGAAGTTTGGTCCATTCTGCTTATATATGTATGCATGGCATCACACATTATAAATATCTGTTCTTTATCATTATGCTACTTCTACACAAAGCACCTCTGGCACACTGAATCACTGAAAGAGACTCAAGGAAATCCCAGCAATAATTGTACCAGTGGGAAATTATGTAATAAAAATGCTATTGTTCAATCAATAGTGATTGCCCCATTCAAAATACTATATTAAATTCAAGTCAGATCCTCAGAAGGGTGTAGCTTGGCACAGTTCTACTGAAGGCAACACATGTACATGGATATATACCAGTTGAGGATCTGGCCCAATAAGTCCAGCTGTTCAGAAATATGCCAAATTCTTACCTTCAGAATGTAGCTTAAATATAGCTGTCTGGCAATAAGGGTATACTTCAGCATCTGATTCCACTTCAAATGCATTTGGTGCAATTGTCTTGGATAGACACACGTGATATCATTGACTGTGTATTTGATTAGTCTTATTTAAGGTCCAGTCTTGAATGTCTTAATCAGGCAAGATTCCCATGAGTGACAAATAGAGTTTAAGCTAATTCTTCAGGATCAGAGCCTTGGGCCACAATCCTGCAACCATTTTATTACACGGTGTGGTGCTTAGTATTATGCATCAGTCCCATTGCAGTCAAGCTCTAGCATTGTAAATACTTTTGATATATAGCATCACCCCCACTACCGCTTCCTAGTCCATGGGCTTGATTTTGCAAAATCTTTTTCAATCAAAGGACATGTCTACACTGCAATCAAAGGTGTGACTGCAGCAGCTGTAGACATACCCCGGGTACCTTTGGTCTACCTAGTTTAAGTAACAATAGCAGTGAAGCTGGCATCACATGGGCTAGATCAGGGGTGGGCAACCTGCGGCCCATCTATATAATCCGCTGGCGGGCCGTGAGACAGTTTGTTTATATTGACCATCCACGGGCACGGCCACCTGCAGCTCCCAGTGGCTGTGGTTTGCTGTTCTCGGCCAATGGGAGCTGCAGGAAGCTGCGGCCAGCATGTCCCTGCTGCCTGCACCACTTTCCGCAGCTCCCATTGGCCAGGAACAGTGAACCGCAGCCGCTGGGAGCTGCAGGCAGCCATGCCTGCGGATGGTCAATGTAAACAAACTGTCTCGCGGCCCGCCAGCAAATTACCCTGATGGGCCGCATGTGGCCTGCAGACTGCAGGTTGCCCACCACTGGGCTAGATGCTTGAATATGTAGCCAGGGTCCCAGGAAGGGTTGTAAAGCCAATGATTCTAAGGCTTCCTTGCTATCGTTTGAGCTAGCTAGGTCAAAACTAGCTTAACTATGTCTAAATATGATACAGTCACATCTCTGATTGCTGTGAAGACATACCCAAAAGTTCTCTTAAGTATTTCCACTGACTTCAGTGGGATCAATGGTGTAAATAGGGATTATCACCTTGTATACATTTTGCAGAACGGGGTCCATTGAAAACCAGAGCTGTAGGGGCATCATTGGTTCACCTGTTGTAAATGATACTATCTGCTGGGTAATAAATATAGTATTACTAAAGATTGCAAACAGTAAATACCAAAGAGGATCTTAAATTATGGAGACAACAACTGTATAATCCAGAAAGTAGAGACTCCAACCAAACAATAAATTAACCTACATCTTTTTCTTACTGATGGTAAGGAGTTAACTGATAAGGCTGCCTGGAAAACAAGAACTCCCATTTGCAAACTATTCTGGGTTTTGGCAGAGAATCACCATGAACGTGGCTCTCCCACATTCTAGAGGAGTTCCTTAGCCACCGGACTATTGACTATTCTGGGGCCTTTGATCTCATTTAGACAATTCTAAATAAAAGTCTTTTGGAACTTTTTTTCCTGCAAGAATTTTTAGTTTCAACTTTTTGTCTCCATTTGCGATTAAACTAAATTGTTGAAATATCAGAATTTCCTGTGGAGTGGACATTCCATTTTTTGAGCAGCTCTGGTAACAGATTTAGGATCTGATCTTGCAGTTTTATTTACATGATATGAACCCTAGGATACTAAAAGAGAATTACTTAATAACTTTACTATACCATTGACCTCTAGTTTTGACAAGTAGTGTGGAGCTGGAAGAGCAGTAGAAAATAGGAGAAAAGCAAATGCAGTAACAGCTTTCAACAATGAACATTAGAGAAGAGTGATCCTGGATATTTATCTTATGATGAACTTCTACCACTAATAAAATAATGGAAGAAATAATAATAAAAAAAAATCTACAACTAGCTAGAGGTAATAGATCCAGGAGCAATTTCGCGGCATGGGTGTGTGAAGATAAGTCTCACAAGACAAACTTGATTGCTTTTGCTGAAACGATTGCAAAATAAGGAAATAAAGGGTGAATGTCTGGAAGAAGATTCCTAAAAATTTCATGAGGCAAAGAAGAATACCAAGAGAAAAGGCAGTAAACCCAGCTTGCAGGTCACTTAAAATGAATGGGACAAAACACTAGAGGATGTGCTATGAGACACAATTTTATATCTGCAGGAAGATGGAATAGATGACATGGAAAATATCTCTACCTTCTACAGATCTGATCCTACGCTGTGTGGAAATGCAGTTAGTGTAGCATAGATTATTACACTGTGTTAAATCCTGGCATACTGAATTAGCTCATTATGGCAAAACAGATGAGGAGATGGTGAGAGCCCCTCTTATTATTTTTAATGTATTCTTAAAAATAAATTGCATATGTCTTTAAAATTCTTATTAAGTTTTCAGTGCCAAAAAGCGTCAAGGTGGTGAGCTGTATCCAGAAAGCGTTGGCACTTTATCCCTCAGTTCAAACTGAATTTTGTTTGGCAGCTTTCAGGTGTTGCATTGTTCTTTAGAAAGCTTGTTCCCTTGAAATTGGCCTCTGTCATGCTTTTCTTGTTTTAAAGTAGTCAATTTGGACTAGCTACTGCCCTTGTTGATTTGCTTCATTTTGCAGAATTGGCTGTTGTTTTATTTTTAGTTTGTACATATAGACTTTGTCTACATTTTAAATTAGTCTGATTTAGAATGAAGCTGCTTGTTAACTCAAGCCTCCTTGTGTCAGATTAGCGTTTAGATAGTTATATTTAAAAGCCATGTACCCTGTAATTATTATTTCAGTTATCTGACATAGGAAAATACAGTTGCAACACACTGAGCCCTGGTCTACACTAGGACTTTAAGTCGAATTTAGCAGCGTTAAATCGATGTAAACCTGCACCCGTCCACACAATGAAGCCCTTTATTTCGACTTAAAGGGCTCTTAAAATCGATTTCCTTACTCCACCCCTGACAAGTGGATTAGCACTTAAATCGACGTTGCCAGCTCGAATTTGGCGTACTGTGGACACAATTCGATGGTATTGGCCTTCGGGAGCTATCCCAGAGTGCTCCATTGTGACCGCTCTGGACAGCACTCTCAACTCAGATGCAGTGGCCAGGTAGACAGGAAAAGAACCACGAACTTTTGAATCTCATTTCCTGTTTGGCCAGCGTGGCAAACTGCAGGTGACCATGCAGAGCTCATCAGCACAGGTGACCATGATGGAGTCCCAGAATCGCAAAAGAGCTCCAGCATGGACCGAATGGGAGATACAGGATCTGATCGCTGTTTGGGGAGAGGAATCCATGCTATCAGAACTCCGTTCCAGTTTTCGAAATGCCAAAACCTTTGTCAAAATCTCCCAGGGCATGAAGGACAGAGGCCATAACAGGAACCCGAAGCAGTGCCGCGTGAAACTGAAGGAGCTGAGGCAAGCCTACCAGAAAACCAGAGAGGCGAACAGCCGCTCCGGGTCAGAGCCCCAAACATGCCGCTTCTATGATGAGCTGCATGCCATTTTAGGGGGTTCAGCCACCACTACCCCAGCCGTGTTGTTTGATTCCTTCAATGGAGATGGAGGCAATACGGAAGCAGGTTTTGGGGACGAAGAAGATGATGATGATGATGAGGTTGTAGATAGCTCACAGCAAGCAAGCGGCGAAACCGGTTTTCCCGACAGCCAGAAACTGTTTCTCACCCTGGACCTGGAGCCAGTACCCCCCGAACCCACCCAAGGCTGCCTCCTGGACCCAGCAGGCGGAGAAGGGACCTCTGGTGAGTGTACCTTTTAAAATACTATACATGGTTTAAAAGCAAGCATGTGAAAGGATTACTTTGCCCTGGCATTCGCGGTTCTCCTAGATGTAGTCCTAAAGCCTTTGCAAAAGGTTTCTGGGGAGGGCAACCTTATTGCATCCTTCATGGTAGGACACTTTACCACTCCAGGCCAGTAACACGTACTCAGGAATCATTGTAGAACAAAGCATTGCAGTGTATGTTTGCTGGCATTCAAACAACATCCGTTCTTTATCTCTCTGTGTTATCCTCGGGAGAGTGAGATATAATTCATGGTCACCTGGTTGAAATAGAGTGCTTTTCTTCAGGGGACACTCAGAGGAGCCCATTCCTGCTGGGCTGTTTGCCTGTGGCTAAACAGAAATGTTCCCCGCTGTTAGCCACAGGGAGGGGGGAAGGTTGAGGGGGTAGTCACGCGGTGGGGGGAGGCAAAATGCGACCTTGTAACGAAAGCACATATGCTATGTATGTAATGTTAACAGCAAGGTTTACCCTGAAGGAGTGTAGCCTCTTTTTTATAAAATGTGTCTTTTTAAATACCGCTGTCCCTTTTTTTTTCTCCACCAGCTGCATGTGTTTCAATGATCACAGGATCTTCTCCTTCCCAGAGGCTAGTGAAGCTTAGAAAGAAAAAAAAACGCACTCCCGATGAAATGTTCTCCGAGATCATGCTGTCCTCCCACACTGACAGAGCACAGACGAATGCGTGGAGGCAAATAATGTCAGAGTGCAGGAAAGCACAAAATGACTGGGAGGAGAGGTGGCGGGCTGAAGAGAGTAAGTGGCGGGCTGAAGACAGGGCTGAAGCTCAAATGTGGCGGCAGCGTGATGAGAGGAGGCAGGATTCAATGCTGAGACTGCTGCAGGACAAAACCAGTATGCTCCAGTGTATGGTTGAGCTGCAGCAAAGGCAGCTGGAGCACAGACTGCCACTGCAGTCCCTCTGTAACCAACTGCCCTCCTCCCCAAGTTCCATAGCCTCCACACCCAGACGCCCAAGAACGCGGTGGGGGGGCCTCCGGCCAACCAGCCACTCCACCACAGAGGATTGCCCAAAAAAAAGAAGGCTGTCATTCAATAAATTTTAAAGTTGTAAACTTTTAAAGTGCTGTGCTTAAAGTGCTGTGTGGCATTTTCCTTCCCTCCTCCACCACCCCTCCTGGGCTACCTTGGTAGTCATCCCCCTATTTGTGTGATGAATGAATAAAGAATGCATGAATGTGAAGCAACAATGACTTTATTGCCTCTGCAAGCGGTGATTGAAGGGAGGAGGGTAGGGTGGTTAGCTTACAGGGAAGTAGAGTGAACCAAGGGGTGGGGGGTTTCATCAAGGAGAAACAAACAAAACTTTCACACCGTAGCCTGGCCAGTCATGAAACTGGTTTTCAAAGCTTCTCTGATGCGTACCGCGCCCTCCTGTGCTCTTCTAACCGCCCTGGTGTCTGGCTGCGCGTAACCAGCAGCCAGGCGATTTGCCTCAACCTCCCATCCCGCCATAAACGTCTCCCCCTTACTCTCACAGATATTGTGGAGCACACAGCAAGCAGTAATAACAGTGGGAATATTGGTTTCGCTGAGGTCTACTAAGCGAGTCAGTAAACTGCGCCAGCGCGCCTTTAAACGTCCAAATGCACATTCTACCACCATTCTGCACTTGCTTAGCCTGTAGTTGAACAGCTCCTGACTACTGTCCAGGCTGCCTGTGTACGGCTTCATGAGCCATGGCATTAAGGGGTAGGCTGGGTCCCCAAGGATACATATAGGCATTTCAACATCCCCAACAGTTATTTTCTGGTCTGGGAATAAAGTCACTTCCTGCAGCTTTTGAAACAGACCAGAGTTCCTGAGGATGCGAGCATCATGCACCTTTCCCGGCCATCCCACGTTAATGTTGGTGAAACGTCCCTTGTGATCCACCAGAGCTTGCAGCACTATCGAAAAGTACCCCTTGCGGTTTATGTACTCGGCGGCTTGGTGCTCCGGTGCCAAGATAGGGATATGGGTTCCGTCTATGGCCCCACCACATTTAGGGAATCCCATTGCAGCAAAGCCATCCACTATGACCTGCACATTTCCCAGGGTCACTACCCTTGATATCAGCAGATCTTTGATTGTGTGGGCTACTTGCATCACAGCAGCCCCCACAGTAGATTTGCCCACTCCAAATTGATTCCCAACTGACCGGTAGCTGTCTGGCGTTGCAAGCTTCCACAGGGCTGTCGCCACTTCCTTCTCAACTGTGAGGGCTGCTCTCATCTTGGTATTCATGCGCCTCAGGGCAGGGGAAAGCAAGTCACAAAGTTCCATGAAAGTGCCCTCATGCATGCGAAAGTTTCGCAGCCACTGGGAATCGTCCCAGACCTGCAACACTATGCGGTCCCACCAGTCTGTGCTTGTTTCCCGAGCCCAGAATTGGCGTTCCACAGCATGAACCTGCCCCATTAGCACCATGATGCATGCATTGGCAGGGCCCATGCTTTCAGAGAAATCTGTGTCCATGTTCTGATCACTCACGTGACCGCGCTGACGTCGCCTCCTCACCCGGTATCGCTTTGCCAGGTTCCGGTGCTGCATATACTGCTGGATAATGCGTGTGGTGTTTAATGTGCTCCTAATTGCCAAAGTGAGCTGAGTGGCCTCCATGCTTGCCTTGGTATGGCGTCCGCACAGAAAAAAGGCGCGGAACGATTGTCTGCCGTTGCTCTGACGGAGGGAGGGGCGACTGACGACACGGCTTACAGGGTTGGCTTCAGGGAGCTAAAATCAACAAAGGGGGTGTCTTTACGTCAAGGAGTATTTCAGGCAGGACTTCACGGAGGGTTCCAATAAGAAATGGTGCACCTAAGTTATCGTTCTTATTGGAACAAGGAGGTTAGCCTGGCCTCTGATTGATACATGGCTAGATTTACCTCGCTGCACCTTCTCTGTGAGTGACTGCAGTGTGATCTAGACAGGGGAGGAGGCAAATGAGTACAAATAAAATCTGGTCTATTTCTTGTTCTGACCCACTCCATCTATCTTTTACATCTTTGGCTGGCAGCAGACGGTGCAGAAGGACTGCATGCCATCCACATCTCATGGCTGCTCGGCAGAAGATGGTACAGTACGACTGCTAGCCATCCTCATCTCTTGCCTGCCTGGCAGAAGATGGTACAATACGACTGCTAGCAATCCTCATCTCTTGCCTGCTTGGCAGAAGATGGTACAGTACGACTGCTAGCAATCCGTATCGCCTGCCTGCTCACCATAAGACAGTTCAATAGGACTGACTGCAGGACTAAAGAGAATGACCTGGTCAAGTCACTCCAAATTTAGTCCCTGCACCCATGTCTGCCCAGGCGCTCCCAGCCGACGTGGCCAGGAGCACCTCGGACACGACGAGGATGACTACCAGTCGTATTGCACCGTCTGCTGCCACAAGGCAATGGGTTGCTGCTACTGTGTAGCAAAGCCGTACCGCATCTGCCAGCACCCAGGAGACATAGGGTGATGGTTACCTGAGCGGGCTCCATGCTTGCCGTGGTATAGCGTCTGCACAGGTAACTCAGGAAAAAAGGCGCGAAACGATTGTCTGCCCTTGCTTTCATGGAGGGAGGGAGGGAACGGGGGCCTGATGATACGTACCCAGAACCACCCGCGACAATATTTTAGCCCCATCAGAGTGCTCCATTGTGACTGCTCTGGACAGCACTCTCAGATGCCCGATTGTTTCCCGTTGCTCTGATGCAGGGAGGGGCGACTGATGACACGGCTTACAGGGTTGGCTTCAGGGAGCTAAAATCAATAAAGGGGGTGTCTTTACATCAAGGAGTATTTCAGGACTTCACAGAGGGTTCCAATAGGAAATGGTGCACCTAAGTTATCGTTCTTATTGGAACAGGAAGGTTAGCCTGGCCTCTGATTGATACATGGCTAGATTTACCTCGCTGCACCTTCTCTGTGAGTGACTGCAGTGTGACCTAGAAGAATGAGTCCCCTAGACGGGGGAGGGGAGGAAGCAAATGAATACAGAACAAATCTGGTCTATTTCTTGTTTTGATCCACTCCATCTATCTTTTACATCTTTGGCTGGCAGCAGATGGTGCAGAAGGACTGCATGCCATCCACATCTCATGGCTGCTCGGCAGAAGATGGTACAGTACGACTGCTAGCCATCCTCATCTCTTGCCTGCCTGGCAGAAGATGGTACAGTACGACTGCTAGCAATCCGTATCTCCTGCCTGCTCACCATAAGACGGTTCAATAGGACTGACTGCAGGACTAAAGAGAATGACCTGGTCAAGTCACTCCAAATTTAGTCCCTGCGCCCATGTCTGTCCAGGCGCTCCCAGCCAATGTGGCCAGGAGCACCTCGGACATGACGATGACGGCTACCAGTCGTACTGTACTGTCTGCTGCCACAAGGCAAGGGGTTGCTGCTACTGTGTAGCAATGCCGTACAGCATCTGCCAGCACCCAGGAGTCATAGGGTGACGGTTACCTGAGCGGGCTCCATGCTTGCCATGGTATGGCGTCTGCACAGGTAACTCAGGAAAAAAGGTGCGAAACGATTGTCTGCCCTTGCTTTCACGGAGGGAGGGAGGGAACGGGGGCCTGACGATATGTACCCAGAACCACCCGCGACAATGTTTTAGCCCCATCAGGCATTGGGATCTCAACCCAGAATTCCAATGGGCAGCGGAGACTGCGGGAACTGTGGGATAGCTACCCACAGTGCAACGCTCTGGAAGTCGACTCTAGCCTAGGTACTGTGGAAGCGCTCCGCCAAGTTAATGCACTTAATGCACTTAGAGCATTTTCTGTGGGGACACACACACTCGAATATATAAAACCAATTTCTAAAAAACTGACTTCTATAAATTCGACCTTATTCCGTAGTGTTGACATACCCTCACTGTTTCTCCATCCATGGTGACTCTGACTCTCCCAATGGTAATACAAGAGCACGCATACCAGGCAGACTGTTTTTTTTTTAAACAACAACAATAAAAAGCAGGGCACAAACCTCAAACTTATTGAGAGTTCTAAACTTTGATTTCATCAACCACCTGCATCAAGTGAAAACCCCTCAGGCACGTTAATAGCCATTAGTGGAGTCACAGACAGTCCCCTTGAATACTCTGGTCTCTCTTGCCACCCAGGGGAGCATATCACTGTGATAGATGGCTCTTATGACCAAAAATTGCAGCAATATTCAGGTTACTCCTAGTCCTAATTTCTCTGTGCCTCAGTCCCCTCATTTGTTAAATTGGGAGAAAAGGGATAAACTGTTACTGACCCTTGGTATGATAGCTGAGAACACTGCATGCAAAGCCACTTTGGCTCATGTGGAATAGTGTAAGAGTTGATAATGTTGCCGTTACCATTGCAGCCTACATCAAAGGTAGTTGGCTGACTCCCAGCCCAGGGATGAAGAAATTGTCTTTGAATCCAATGAAGATGCACTTAGAACAAAGGAGGTAATTTAAAAATTAAATTAATAACGTTAATCTGAACACTGCAACTTGATCTGAGAAAGGAGGGAGATGAGGGAATCTGAGGATCACGGGCCTCAGCCAATTCCCATTGTAGTCCACCTGAGTCTTTCCACTTACCGCAACACTGGTATGGGCCATTAAAGAAGGAAAGCAATGTGCCTGTTCTCAATCTCAGGGTCCAGTGCCTGGACATCTAGCGCTGTGGTGTCTGATTCATCACGCTTCTAAAAGTGGGCCTAGAGCTTCACAGAAGATCAGTCATGGTTCTTGACCTAAAGAACTTGCAATATATATTTCAATGTGATACAGTGACTGAGAGTGATACACAGTAGGGCAAGAAAGGGGTGAGAAAGGAATGAGGGTTACAGTAAATATGATTGTGCATCTATTCCTTTTAAGCTCATGTCACTAGAATTGTAGCAGGCATGAGGAGGGTGGGAAGTGGGCTAGGTTGAGCTCCTAGGAATAAGCAATGTTTCTCCTCCTTTCCCCTCCTCTCCCATACATCTCTAAGCCATGTGGGTCAGGAGCCTCACCAGTACCTCTCCTAGAGTTGGAGCATGAGCTCTCAAAACATAAGAACAGCCATACTGGGTCAGATCAATGGTCCATCTAGCCCAGTATCCTGTATTCCGACAGTGGCCAATGCCAGGTGCCCCAGAGGGAATGAACAGAACAAGTAATCATCAAGTGATCCATCCCCTGTCGCCCATTCCCAGCTTCTGGCAAACAGAGGCTAGGGACACCATCCCTGCCCATTCTGGCTAAGAGCCATTGATGGATCTATCCTCCATGAATTTATCCAGTTCTGTTTTGAACCCTGTTATAATCTTGACCTTCGCAACATCCTCTGGCAAAGAGTTCCACAGGTTGACTGTGCATTGTTTGAAGAAATACCTCCTTTTGTTTTAAACCTGCTGCCTATTAATATCATTTGGTGACCCCTAGTTCTTGTGTTATAAGAAGGAATAAATAACACTTCCTTATTTACTTTCTCCACACCAGACATGCTTTTATAGACCTCTATCATATCCCCCCTTAGTCGTCCCTTTTCCAAGCTGAAAAGTCCAAATCTTATTTAATCTCTCCTCATACGGAAGCTGTTCCATACTCCTAATAATTTTTGTTGCCCGTTTCTGAACCCTTTCCAATTCCAATATATCTTTTTTGAGATGGGGCGACAACATCTACATGCAGTAGTCAAGATGTGGGCATGCCATGGATTAATATAGATGCGATATTTTAGTTTCTTATTTGCTTATTATCTATCCCTTTCTTAATGATTCCCAACATTCTGTTAGCTTTTTTGATTGCTGCTGCACATTGAGTGGATGTTTCCAGAGAACTATCCATAATGACTCCAAGATCTCTCTCTTGAGTGGTAACAGCTAATTTAGACCCCATCATTTTATATATATAGTTGTGATTATATTTTCCAATGTGGGATTACTTTGAATTTATCAACATTGAATTTCATCTGCCATTTTGTTGCCCATTCACCCAGTTTTGTGAGATCCCTTTGTAGCTCTTCACAGTCTGCTTCGGACGTAAGTATCTAGAATAGTTTTGTATCATCTGCAAATTCTGCCACTTCACTGTTTACCCCTTTTTCCAGGTCATTTATGAATATGTTGAATAGGATTGGTCCTAGGACTGACCCCGGAGGGGACACTACTATTTATGTCTCTCCATTCTGAAAACTGACCATTTATTGCTACCCTTTGTTTCCCATCTTTTAACCAGTTCCTGATCCATGAGAGGACCTTCCCTCTTATCCCATGACAGCTTATTTTTCTTAAGAGACTTTGGTGAGGGACTTAGTCAAAAGCTTTCTTAAAATCTGAGTACACTATATCCAGTGGATCTCCCTTGTCCATGTGCTTGTTGACCCCCCCTTAGAGAGTTCTAGTTGATTGATGAGGCATGATTTCCCTTTAAAAAAAACATGTTGACTCTTCCCCGACGAATCGTGTTCATCTAAAACACATAGCTAAAGTTGTACAATTGTACAGTTAAAGTGCCAGACCAAAAGGCTTTGTAAATCACATTTATAATGGGTGTGATATACACTTGTGCCAGCTGGATATCCATACCACAAACAGCACTAGAAAACATTTATGGTAAGATCTAGAGCAGAATATGGGTATTTGAGCATGGAGTATTGGGGTTTGGAGTATTGGAGCATCCTTTGTAAAACACTTTGAGTTCTACGGTTGAAAAGTGCTATATAAGAGGTAGGTATTCTTATCTATAGGGGATATTTTTCTAACACCACTGTAAACTATTGCTTAATGTATGTTGAAAGATATAAAGTAAAAAGTCATTTGATTAATGCATACTGTATCTGCTAGGCTTTACCAGTCTTCTCAATGTTTCTAACCAAGTGTACAGATGGCTTTTCTGGCAACACTTTTGAGGTATTCTCTGTGTTGTATGCTCTGCAGGGGAACTAAAATCTATGTCATCACACAGAGAACATGTGTCTTGGCAAGTGTATGATAACCCAGCTTACACTGATGATAAAGTTAATACAGCGTTAGAGCAGAGGAGTATTAGATGATGTAAAGGAAAGAAAAACAGTGAGGAATTAACCAAATCTTTTTACCAAACTGCTTCTGAATGTTGCATAGCAAACATCAAGCTAGAGCCCCTGGGAATGCTGATATTACAAAGTAAGAGTGAGAGAATGTGGACTTTGAGGAAAATGAGAGGTTAACAAATGACAGTGCATGCAGGTGACATGATGTACGCTTCTCCGCATAGCTTGGTCAAAACATCTCTGTTTTGATGTGTTACACATGAGCCCTGGATCCTCTTGAGTAGTGATTTTAATTAAGCTAAACTGCATGGTGGGGTGGTATGGTGGCTACACTTCTGCTGAGAACTATAAAATTAATTTAGCCAAACCCACCATTTTTTCTGACTGCTTTATACTTTTTTAGAGTGGTGCAAAATAGTCCAAAGGCATTCAAGGATCTGGCTCAAGATTATAATGAAGAGTAAATTTTCTAAAGCTACAGCACACAAAACTTCTGTGAGAAACTTATATATGAGAAGATCAACAAACACCGCCAAAGGGTGCTTTATCACTACACTAAAAACCAAGCAGTACCCCCACTTCACGTCCCATCCCTCCCCAGGTGGATTTGTACTTAGCATTGTACTTGGAGACTGGATGTACTGGAGACTCCACTCTGGGCCAAATAGTCATACTTTTACGGGTTTAGACAGAGATAAGATCACATTTTGTAGGTTCCCCAAGGCTAAGAGAGAAAAAAAACACAGACAGTACGTCACTAAAGTAAGGAGATATGGCTGAACAGACACAGAAAGCTGGTCTGCCATGTAAGAAGGTGCCAACTAACATAGTCTTATATCGGAGTAGGACTTTACTTTAATAATGAGACTTGCAACTGTAAGAGTTCTCCAAAGCCCACATAACTAGGTAAAAGTTATTTTCCACTCATGTAAAGAAGAATTCCGAAAAATAGTGACACAATGCAATATGCAAAAATTCAGACATTAATTCTTTTTTCAGCATGATACTAAAGGATGAACAAAGATCATCAAGCCAATCTTTACATTTTTAAAATATATTTTAGCTGCGCTAATTACAGTTTTACATACTAAAACATTCCATTTAAGAATAAATGCAGTAGTCCAATATGCCTGTCTTTTAATGGGGTAATATCCCTGAGGCTCTCTAGAAACTGGCATTTTAAAAACTTTTAAAGAGTTGTTTGGCTGAAAATTGTTTCCTTTAAGTAGTATATATTTTTTCTCTATGTACAATAAATAAATGAAAAACATTATCTGTTCCATGAACATCAGAGGAAGTCAATTATCATTTGGACCAAGGGAGTTTTGAATTGAAGTAATTATATTTGGGGATGTGTGGCATTACTTTCATTTCAATGAGATCCTCCTACGCTTTGCTGTTATTGATTTATTCAGACAGAAGTTAGACAAGTGTTTGCTATCAATATGCAAAATTATTTTCCATCTGAGCAATTCTCAGATGGTTTTATGATGTTCACTTGGCACCCCAACCTGTGTAACCTCCCAGTACCTAGAGATAAGGATATCTAAAAATATCTAGTGACTTTCAGTTTACAACACAAATGTTAAGCTACTATTGCAACATGTTTTCCCCTAATATGTTCACTAACTGCAGCATCAGTTCAGAAAAACATTTTAAAAGACTAGAGAACTGTAAATCTTCATTAAATCCAGAGAAATATGTACAAAGTCCTGGAGTTCTTTACTATTTTTTTGCTCTGTCCTTATGCCATCAGAATTTTGTTGAAACCAAAAGAGTACGACTGAACTGACCAAATATGTTCTACATTTGCTAATTATTTAAAAAAAGAAAAAAAAATCAGCTTAGTTCCAATAAACAATTAAAATGAGCAAATTAAACTCTAATTAGTAGGTCATGTTCTTATTGTTACTTACTTTTAATTGTAATTACTAATTGTTAATAAGCCAAATTTATCCCAGACCACACACCACTCTATTAAAGTCACTGGAGTTACTCCGCAGCTGAATTGGGTCCATTGTGTCTGAAACATAACAAACCCACAGTTTGTGCTACCAAAAATTAGTGCTAATAAAAAAAATTCATGTAGTGTTATAATACCTATGTAAGCAGTGTCAGGATGAGCTCCACCCTGACATCTGGTGGTGAGGTGTGGCAAGTTGTGGAAAAGAACTTCAGGGGCCGATCTCATTTGCATAGGCACACCCACCACGCCTAGAATGAGACCATAGCTGCCCAAATGGTCACTTTGGCTGCTGTGGGATCCCCAGTGTCTCTGTTATTGGGGCAGGAAGAATAAATTGTTATTACCCTGATTATGGGAACTGTGCTTGGAACTGTACGTGGCCTTTTGTTATGATGGAGGGATTCACCATCAACTAAGTAGCACTCACTAGGCAAGGGTCATGGGTTCCAAAACTGTGTGAATGGAGAGAGGCTGGGGACAAGTATTAATACTTGGTGGCATGGGCCCCTGGGTGAGGGCCTTACATGCTAATTGCACTTCCTCTTCTCTCCACTGTAGAATATCAGAGCTAATTTTGATTTCATTAGAAGTCTAGTTATAGGCTGCTGAGCTCATTTTGGGCTGACAGTGCACCAGCACTGGGGCACCCCTACTACAAGCTGAATTCACCTAAGAGCTGAAATCACTGAGTGTTGTGTTAAGTAGTGGGGGAGCCTGAAGCTATATTGTGGAGTGGTTGGCGGGCTGGCTGGAGTGCCTTGTGGACCGGCTGGTGGAGCAGTTTGTGGATGGCAGGAGCTTCTTGTGGGCCGTGGAGCTGAGCGAAGGAGTTCGTGGGGCGGCTGGCGGAGCGGAGCGCAGCTGAGTGAAGGAGTTCGTGGGGCGGCTGGCGGAGCGGAGCGCTGCTATGGCGCTATGGGGCGGTCAGCTTCAGATCATGTAAGGTGCCTCTTACCCCCGTCCCATTTCCACCCAGGTTGGGAGGTAAAGCTCTGCAGATAAACTTTCGAACTCTGGGGCTGCCCTGACCAGGGACAGAGACTTTTGGGGCATTGGACTTTTGGGACTTTGGGTGATTTGGGGTTGCTGGACTCAAGAACCAAAGGGAAAAGGGCATGCCCCAATTTGCTTGGGGTGGGTTTTTTTGCTCATGGGTTGTGTTATGAATCCTGTTGGTGGTGTTTCCCTAACATAATGCCACATTGTTTCTCTCTGTTATTAAAAGGCTTTTGCTACACTCAGACTATGTGCTTGCGAGAGGGGAAGTATTGCCTCTTGGAGGCGCCCAGCGGGGGTGGTATATATTTGTCCCAGGTCACTGGGTGGGGGCTCGAGCCGGTTTGCATTGTGTTATTGGAATGGATCCCCTAGATATTGAACCCGGCCCTTGTTGCTGCCAACTCTGACGGGCAGAAGGGTTACACCTAATTCTTATATAGCACTTTGAGATCTACTGATGAAAAGCAATCTACAAAAGAGGTCAGTATCATTATTCCCATTGTATTGATGGGGAAAACAGAGTAACAGATGGGGGAAGTGACTTGCTCAAGGTCACTTAGTAGACCAGTGGCAGAGATGGAAATAGAACCCAGCTCTCCTGATTCATTACGCTTTTAATTTAATGCATCACTGTGGCCAACATCAGCGAGGGAGAAGAGCTATTTAAGATCAAGGACCATGTTAGCACAAAAGCAAATGGGTATAAGCTGACCAGGAGTAAATTTAGGCTGCAAAAAGAGGTTTGACCATCAGAGGAGTGAGGTTCTGAAACAACCTTGCAATAGCAGTAGTGGGGGCAAGAAACCCAACTGGTTTCAAAATGGAGTTTGATAAATTTATGACTGAGATTATGATGTGGCTGCCTATGATAGCAGAGGACTGGATTTGATGACTCAGGAGGTCCTTTCCGGGCCTGTGTTCTGAATGTAATAAATGTGGGGAGATTTGCATCATTTCTGCTGACTAGAAATCTAAGTGTAGTAGCTGTGAAAGGTTTGCCTTTGGCTAGGGATCAGCAACCTTTGCATGCCACCCACCAGGCTAAGCCCCCTGGCGGGCTGGGCCGGTTTGATTACCTGCCGTGTCTACAGGTTCGGCCAATGGGTTCACAGCTCCAGGCCAATGTGGGCTGCAGGAAGCAACATGGGCAGAGGGATGTGCTGGCCGCTGCTTCCTGCAACCCCCATTGGCCTGGAGCGGTGAACCGCGGCCACTGGGAGCTGCGATCGGCTGAACCCGCGGACGCGGCAGGTAAACAAACCGGCCCAGCCTGCCAGGGGGCTTACCCTGGTGGGCCACATGCCAAAGGTTGCCGATCCCTGCCTTTAGCAATAAACAAACATTGTCATTGGTAATTAAATCTCCACCCCTACCAAAAAATGGTACTGTAGAGAAATCTCTGAAGTAGGATAAGACAGGGACAATCCTTCTTGTCTTCTCATTCCTTTGTGGGAAAAAATCATTAGCAAACACTTTTCAGAGCTATTTATCCCTAAATATCAATATCATGCCTATTATTTGGTTCCTCCTCTGATGGTGGCATATGTGTGTTTGATCTTGTATTTGGGAGGTAAGATGGGTGAGATAACATCTTTTATTGGACCAACTTCTGTTGGTGAGAGAAACAAGCTTTCAAGCTACACAGAGCTGCAGACAGTCATCTTCACCCAGTGTGGGGTCCCTGTCACAGATCCTAGCAAGCATCTCTTCCTGATCACCCACTAGGACTGCTGTGAGAGGAATCCAACCTCTGTGAGCTGGGTCCCCAGGGTATTTCAAGTTTCTGAAACCTGAATGAAGTCCAACCACTGCCTGATTCTCCAGATGCCTAGACACACTCTCAGGGTTCAGACCTTCTATCTGGCACCCCTCAAAGTGTTTAAACATGCTTTCCACCCAACTTGCCCCTCTGGCCACAGAGCTGACCCTTCAGATTCCCCAGTGCATAAATGCACCCCTATCCCATAACTCCATCCAAACAGGTGAAGCTTCTGGTTTACATTCCCACTGTCTCCCTGGGCAGGTAGCAGTTATGAAGCAGTCAGACTGTGCAAAACTTGTCTTTTGACATCTTTATGCTCTTTTTATTTCATTATGTAAAGCACAGAGACTGCAGATCATACAAAGCAATAAAACATTCTAAGTGCCATGTCCCTCACTAGCTCACCTTTCCCTTAGGAGACCTTGGGGAGATCATCTGTGTTCAGTCAAGGAGGCAGCCTTCTCTACCCCTTTGGCCTACCTGCCCTTGCAGTAGCCTCCCTCATCTTAATGTGGTGCAAAGTGGCTCTCTCTGCAGTTCCCTCCTATGAGTTCCTTTATAGACTCCTGCTGGAATCACCTGCCATTTTCTTCTCCTCCTGGTAACTTTCCATTACTTTCAAACCCCCACCCTTAGGACAGGAGGAAAAAGTGATTTATCCCAGGTAGAGCAAATCCATTTGCTCAAGGTATTTTACTTTGAATACACAATCATTGATCTCTGCTCACTAACCACTGTCTCTGGCCTGCCAGAGACATGATACAACCCTGCTAATTCATGGTGAATCCACATACATACAGGCTTTCCATGACACAGTAACTTCATGATACAATTTCATAAAATCATCCACAACTGAGAATGGGTACTGGCAGAACCCCACTTTCTCACAGTCCCACAAGGTTATCACATTGAAGTGTGTCCATTAAAGCAGAAGCCATTACGTCCAGTTCACTCTCCTCTTTTAGTTATGTTAGAGAAACTAATGCATTATCTAAGACGTTTTCCAAATTAATTTTGAAAAAAACAGGACAAATCTATATAACATTTCCCATGTCTCTCTTCGTATGCTTTTTATATACCCATGCTTCCTACTTTTGTGCTTTGAAATGTTTTGCCTGACATAGATATAAATAGATATAAATAGTTGTGGAATTATATGATGAAAGTGCAGGAAACAAAGTATGCCCCAGGTACTTTGCATTGGCTGTACTGAGCATAGTTCTTTGATCTGACATAGTGACATCAACTGAAATGAAGATGTGTGTTCACTATTCAGTGAGCACACATCTTCAACTCAGGATAAGAACAACAATTGTTTTCCATCCCAAGAGAGTTCCAACACAGCTTGCTTCTTAGTTCCTAGTATATTAGAGATTCTTCCCTGGAGACTTTTTTTTATTGAAATATTGTTCTGCTGACATAGGGCTTTTCTACTTTGGGCGTACACATGAAAAAAGACTCAGGTTATCCTGAAGTGTGGGTACTTATTGGTTTTTTCTATTGTGAATTAGATTAGAGAATATGATGTTTTAGATGTATATAATCTGTACAACTGTACAAGAGAATACAATTTCATTGTCCAAACCATTCTAATAGGTTGAAACATCAGGTGGTTGTATGTTCTCACTTTTGCTATAAAAGGACCACATCCTGGAACACTTACTCATGTGATATAGTACTTTACTCATTGAGTAGCCCCAGTGAAATCAATGGGGCTATTCGAGGAGAAAGGAACTATGCAATGTGACTAAGGATGGCAGGATCTGGCACAAATATGGATCAAACAACTCTACTACTGCAAATGAATTTTAAATTTAATAGAAATGACTAAGATTACAAAGCCAAGAGGCAGATTAAAACCCATCTCTTCTGCTACATTTCTAAGAGCATTGCTTCTGAATTTTAGATTAAATCTGTACATGGATTAATTGGTTTGGATTAGAGATGCCCAGATTTGAATTTCCCCAAAATTCAAAGAGGCTCAGTGCCAGAGTTTCAATGCAGGAAGAGCTGTAGTGAGACAGCTGACCCTCCTTCCACAGATACTTCACAGATGCATATAGTGGGAGATCTGCACACAGAAGTGGAGAGACTGGGGGATCTCTCCAAGGCATAAATGGAACTTAATCATACAACAAGAAATTTATTTGTTAAAACTTTGGAAGGAAATTGATTAATAATATTTCACAAAGAATGATTCATTTGACTTATGTTTTTTTTTTTAAGACCATCTGTATGCTGGAAATTACATCTGAATGCCTAGGTAAATCAAAATCTTTATAGTACAGCCCTGATAATATCGATAGACTTTCAAACCAGTAGCATTACATTCAATGTGGTTATTGCTCAATGAATTTATTTTTATAAGCAACAGGGGGAAGGTAATACATCAGAAACTGTCTGAGATTCTGGAAGACACCTTAAGAAGTAAGTTAGTTCATCATAAAACCATCTCTTTATTTCTCTGTCTTTCATGCTTTCTCTTTCTCATGTCCTCTTAATATCTCTGCATAAGCAGTTAACTGAAACACAAAATTCAATACAACTTTATTGTAGCAACTAACTGCTATTAAATTCTGAGAGATCCAGAGCCCCGCCTGCAACTCCCTTTTGAAGGCAATAGCAGATGCAGGTACTCAGCATTTCTCAGGATTTGATGCCTTGATATAATATAAAGTGACACCAAACTGTTCAACGGCTGTTAATATAGGTCAACAGTGAGAAACATTTTGCTTTTATCTACTTCTTAAAGCCTTTGCTACCAAGGGTACTTCCAATACTCTGTGGTGTAAGAGGGGTATGATATTTTTTATTATTATAAAGATATTTCAAAGCACAATAACTGTATGTTGCCTCTGGGATACTTCTCTAGGCAAACTCCATATTGATTTTTCTTAGCACATCTCATATAGTTTGTTATCAGTCCCAGGAGCTGCAAAGCTCAGTTTGTGCAATGGAAGCAACAAAATCCTATACAAAAGCAACTGCAGGATTAGACTGCAGTCCAAACCCACTAACCTACAATAATTCTTCTATGTTTTGTGCTTAAGTTAGTATAACCAGTAGTATCTCTTACTGTTGCATTTTTTTCCCCATGTAGAAGTAACTAGAGAGCTGCAGCCCCTTGGTGGGAGCTCCCAGTGTCATTGTGCTTGGGGCAATCACAATGTCGCCTTGATTTGAAGGAACACATAGGGAGCATGAATATGCTTGAAGAACTACACCACCTAATCACCTCTGTAGTCAGCCAGCTCCGATGGCTCGTAGAGATGGGGTGCAGTCAGGGCTGTCCTTAGGATTTATGGTGCCCTAGGTGGGATTATTAAACTGGTGCCCCTATGCCTGACTTGCTCTTAGCAACACAAACATAAGCTTACAGTATTGGAAAACTTGGCACATGTACTTTATTAAAAACAGTTTAACTTAATTGAAATCAGAGTCTTATAATAGCACGTGCCAGGCAACCTAAGCTTTAGGCAGTGCTACCAGCTCCACCTGTAATATGCATAAGGGTACAATAAAAGTTAAATCACTAAAATATTTAAATGGTTACATGGAATTTCCAAAATGACTAGATATGTTCATAGGCAGAGAACATAACTCTTCCAAAATGCACAGATAGCAAAAGAGAAGGGCACTTGTTTGTTCAGGGTGATGAAAGGAGCCAAGAATAAAAAAAGTAATAGCCTAAAATCAGAAAAAGGAAAATTCAGGGTCCTATACTGCCATCTGTTGCCAAATGAGTCTTTGGCTGATATCAGTGAAGTTCAGTGAGCAGAATGAGAGTGAGATGTAACTCTTAGGGCTTATCTACTTTCAGCACTGGAGCTTCACTGGTCAGCTGTGCCCCTGTAGTGATTAGTGAAGATGCTACCTAGGCCACCAGGAGATTTTCTCCCCTTGGCACAGGCGTTCCACATCCCCAAGAAGCAGTAACTCTGTCAACAGGAGAAGCCCTCCTGTCGACATAGCGCTGTCTGCATTGGGAGTTCGGTTGGTATAATTGCATCGCTCGGGTAGTGTGGGGGGTGGAAAATATACATCCCAGAACAATGAAGGTATACCAACATAAGTTTGTAGTGTAGACCAGGGATTAGTAAAATGAGTAGAGAAACCCCTGTGTATGTACCTGTGCCACAGGACTGCCCCTGGAGAGTAAAGCAGGGTCAGGGTACCTGTGCCGACTAGTATAATCCTCTACCTAATTAAGCTCTGGCAGAAGAGGGAATTTGCTTTGAGTACCTTCCCAATAAGGGAGCTTGATGGGGATGAGTAATTCCAGGTGTGGGAATGAAAGGTAAAAGGAACAGAGATACAGAGTTCAGTCAGACACAGAGAGAAATCAGGAAGGGTGGGTGCTCCTATATAGATGCCTACAGGGCCTTTCTGAGAGAGGCTTTAGGAAGAGGTCTCAGGGAAAGACTGGCACAGGCTATGTAGGGGTCTGGGGAAAGGCTCACTTAATGCGACCATTAGCCTGCTCCTTTGGTGACACTAGCATCAATAGCAGAATAGCTGTGTGGAAACTTTGTGCTCCTTGAGTTCTTTCCCTCTTTTTTGGGCCTGCTCTGGGATGGATCATAATCTAGCTTGTGAATGCCTAATTAAAAAAAAAAAAAAACCAAACCAAAACGAACAAAAAACCCCCAAACCTATGGTCTATGGTTGGCTAAATTCTGTTCTGGCTGGAGTAGCCAGAGGGAGAAGAGGAGCTATCCAGTATGTTCTCTGCTACTGGAATCTCGTTTGCTTAGGCAGAATTTCTCATTGCTGTCCTAGGCTCCATTCTGTGTCGTGTACTATATTGTTCCTCTGAGAAGATGCAAATTGTTCTTAAGGTTAATGCTTGTTTTTTGCTGCCAGAATTTAATATATAAGCTGTCTCTACACAATCCCTTACTTATATTCTAGACAGACCCTCTAAACTAGAGATGCACAAGTTTCAGGGATTTGAGCATGCAGGGCCATGCATTAGACTCACTTGCTTGTGTAGTCCTGGGCACTATTCTGGGAGAAAGCCCTGATGCCTGCATTAGGGGAAGAGATTCAGTAAAGGCCAAGATTTGGCTCTTTGTGCTCTAATTTTATAAAGGTTCGTGCTTATTTCCAGTAAGGGACAGGGTTGAATATGGTACATCAGACCATAAACATTTTAATACACATTAGCCATAAATCTGACAGTATGCATTTTACAGACATTTCCCTAAATGTCTCTAGTTTGATCAAACTGGCTTATCTTCATGTAAATTCTGAGTAGTCCAAGGGCTATAATATCTCTTTCTGTCTGCATGCCACGAACTGTAGTTTGATTCCTGTACCAGAAGTCCCAATGCTGCTATTTTTGGCCTAACTTCAATGTTGAGTTGAGTTGTATTTTTCGCAATGTATTCCCTCAAGCATTTTGTGGCACAGCCAATACAGAGAAGAAAAGACAGGACATTAAAGCTAGTTCAGAAGCATGAATACAGATAGAAATCCCCTCTCTGCGGTGTTTCGGAGCCTAGGTACTAAAAGGCAGTACATTTACATGAACATTCTTGCAATATCTGTCATACAAGTTTATTAACTAGGGTTTTTATTGACAGGAAGAAGAGGAAAGAAAAATCAAATAGGTTTATGCAATGGCAAAGCTGGGAGGACAATGCAAAATGGAGTTCCTGCTCTCTAATATGGCATTCCTTTATGCTTGTTGCTGCTATTTTATAACTTACTGGGCTGGGATGTGTAGATATTATATTTGAGGATGAATGCATAGATTTCTACTTACAATCAAGACAGATTTTTTTTTAAAGCAGTCTGATCCTGATGCAGTTTCTCTCTGACATGCTGAGGTGAATAGTTGTTGTTACAATCTATATCAATTACCCACCTTGAGAGTTTTTTGCAGCTACAGTGAGCAGCTCAGGGGAATTTTAACATTCAAGTTAAGGGTCTTCTATAGGCAAAGTGATCCGTTAATGGGGTGGCAGTTTCTGTGAAAGGCTCCTTTGTTGAGCCACCTTCAAAGTCAGGGGCTAGACCCCTGCAAAAACATGTAAACTTAGGCTGGCAATTGGATCTTGTTAGCTTCAACCAAGATTTAAGAGCTAAACTTGGAGAGAATGTTTACACTGAGCTTTATGTTTATGGTGAGGTTTTTAAGTTACCCGTGAAAACAAATCCAAGGAAAAGGGCAAATTAACACTACATACAATGTGTCTATACACTGTTCAAAGCAGAGGAGGAACTGTGCTTGTGCCTTCCCTTCATACTTGTGAACCTGTGGAAGTTATAGTAGTGATTCAGCTATTGGCATTACAGCAGCCTTCTGAGTCATTGCTCTCAACATCCATGTTGTCCTACCCTAGACAACTAACCCTATCAGTTTCCCTTTATTAACAAGGGAAATACAATTATAATAAACCACAGGGACAAGAGTAAATACATAGAAATGCAAAAGCAACTCTGAATAGAGAAAAGCTGAGGATTTGACCTATGCTATAAACAGACAAAAAGAATAAACCATCCTTCAGTCCCACATGTTCATGAATCCTGAACCTGTACTTAAGGAATCATTCCATGGGAAGCAATGAGAATTTAGTATGTGTAAGGACTTGTAAACTGGAACCCATAGATAGGCCTCAAGATGAAAGCTGGGTAGGAAATGGTTTTTCTGCTCCTCCAACATTTTTTAGATTTCAATTTTATTTTCCCATCCTGAAATGAGACAAAAAGTCAGAATCTCAAAATTTCACATACTGAAAATCTGAAGAACGTTGATTTGGATCAACTGGAACATTTAATTTTAATAATTTCAAAATGCTTCACTTAGATTTTGACCATTTTAATATTTAAATTTTTAATATAATTAGTTTTGAATGACTTTTTGTTTTAAAGCTTAAACTGGAAAACCAAAATATATTTATTCAAAAATGTAAATGAAGTGGTCTGATAGTTCAGATTTTTTTTTAAATTGTTTTGAAACCAACCCTATCCTGCAAAAAAGCTTTAGTTTCAATGAATCAAAATATTCCAACTTAAAGTTTTAGTTGAAAAATTCCCAACCCTCTCTGCTAAAGACTTCTGAGACAGAAATTCTGAAGGCCCAGTTTCATTCAGACTGAAGTTTAAACCAAACCTCTTTAGTTTGACAATCTTTATAACAGCCTCTTTCATAACACTTCCAGTAGTTAGCTTCAAGTAGCCTGGGGCTATTGAACAAATATCCTTTCTAGTATTTTAATAGTTCCATTCCCCATTGTGGTCAGTTTCAGGGGCACATTAGAAGCTTTTTAGAAGCTTGAAAAAGATTTGGGTTGGGCCATGGGTGTGGCTTGGGCCATTGCTTATTTTATCTAATTAACAATAAGAACAGCCGTACTGGGTCATACCAAAGGTCAATCTAGCCCAGTATCCTGTCTTCTGACAGTGGCCAGTGCCAAGTGCCCAAGAGGGAATGAATAGAACAGATAGTCATCAAGTGATCCATCCCCCCTTTGCCCATTCCCAGTTTCTGTCAAAAAGAGGCTAGGGATACCATCCCTGCCCATCCTGATGGACCTGTCTTCCATGAACTTATCTGGTGCGTTGTGTGAAGAAATACTTCCTTTTGTTTGTTTTAAACCTGTTGCCTATTAATTTCATTTGGTGATGCCTAGTTCTTGTGTTATGAGAAGGAGTAAATAACACTTCCTTATTTACTTTTTCCACACCAGACATGATCTTATAGACCTCTACCATATTCTCCATCGTCTCTTTTCTAAGCTGAAAAGTCCCAGTCTTATTACTCTCTCCTCATATGGAAGCTGTTCATTTTTGTTGCCCTTTTCTGAATCTTTTCCAATTTCAATATATCTTTTTTTGAGATGGGGTGACCAGATCTGTGTGCAGTATTCAAGAAGTGGTCATACCATGGATTTATACAGAGGCAATATGATATTTTCTGTCTTATTATCTATCCCTTTGCTAATGATTCCCAACATTCTATTAGCTCTCTAGTCAGAATGGGAATCACACACCCACAGTTATATAGTTTAATTGCCTCATGCTATGAAAACTATGCTGTTCCTCAGCAGAGGTCCTATAATCTGTCTTGGAGGTTAACCAATACATGACAGCCCATACTGTAGGTAAAGATCCTGATTATTCAAGTAGCTCTGTGATGCTGGAGCCCAGGCACAGTCCCACTGGTGTAGAGCCCATTGTAGTCAATTGGGATTCAGGTGGGTGCAGTGGCCTCCCCATACCAAGCTCCTTATTGGTTTGGGGCATTAGTGAAGCATACCGAAAATGTTGTTGGCAGGATGCTTGTTGACACCCGCAATGCCTGGTGTCAAAGTGGGTTTTGGAAATAGGAACATCAAAATGTTGAATTGTAATATATAATCTTTTGGTCATAAAAAGGCAAGTGCATTCAGTTCACTGGTATTGGAACTTCTCTTAAAATGTTTTTAAAACCTCTTTAAAGCACCCCTGCTTTTGCTCCCTGTGCATGCTTAAGCATGCATGTTAAAACCTTTAAATAGAAAGTGATTACACTGATGTAGGAAAAATGGTAGACAATAAATTACCTGATGATCTCTGGGGTCTTTTAAAGGTGGATGCAAGACGTGCTGCTGGTACAACTTTCTTGCCTCTTCCAGCCTCTCAAAAGATATATGAGCATCTTATATGATTTGGGCAGATTTGTGCATGCAGAGCTCAGCTGGTTTTAGCAATTTGTATCCAGAGACAAAGTAGCAATTTATGGAATAAATTTTCAATGATGTGCACACAAGCACTTAGACTTGCAATTCTCATTAACAGTTATGGAAGATGTGCATCTCATTCCCAGCACACCCTGCTGAATGCTTTCTCTGTATATCTCTAGACCAAATAATCACCTTAGAACTGCTTAGTGACTAAGTGACTACACTGTAATTTTTACCTAGTTACACGTTACATAAAATTAACTGATTGCACATGCAGCCATCATAAGAGAAGAAATATCCCAGAAACCCCTACTTCACTCATGAAACAGCACAGAGGGGGTCATGTAGGCCTAGGTATGTGTTAGGATGAAATCACATCAAAAATTAAGTGCCTGGAGTGATTTTAGGAAGATAGTTTAACCTTGCCCAAGCATTTGTGTCATAGATGCTGGAAACAGACCCAGCTTACTTCATTTGAAATCTTTTCTGAATACAGTTCATAATTCCAGGTAATGATGTATCCAGCCTATATAAGTGTGGGTCAAATTCCTCTCTGGTGTAACTCCATTGTAATAAAATCCATTGATTCCAATGGAGTTATACCAGGGATGAATGTGGTTCTGTCCATATGACGTAGATGCACATCTTTGTGAAGACTGGAGGTCTCCCAGAAAAAAAAGCTTCTGTTCACTCAGGTTTCCAAAGCAGAACATAGCAGGACAGATTCTCAGCTGGCATAAATCACTATAGCACCATAGAAATCAATGGAATTATGCCACTTTACACCTGCTGAAGATCTGATCCAGTCTGTGCATACTCATACTGTTATCAACATCTTCTTCCTTGTGTTAATCCCATCAAACGAGGTTCACTCTAAATGTCCTGTACCTCTAAAATGCTCAGTCCAATGCCATATCCCCTATCACACCATATGCTAACACGTTTTCCTTTGACATCCCACCACTTCTTCTTGGGTCAGCCTCTGACTCTCTCCTCAAGCAACCCAAAACCATAAGCCACTATGTTAGCCCTCTGCCTCAGCAAGAGTGAGTTTTGTGAGAAATTAGACTGTGTGTCAGTTCACTCCCCACACCAGTCTGCCTGCTTCACTAGCAAACTCCTCAAGACTCTACCAGTCTTTACCTTATCCTGCAAGTAACAGTGAACCCCATTTCCAGAGTTCCCAAGAGTCGTCTCTGTGTAGTGTCAAATGAAAAGGACTGGACACCTCACAGAAATGGTTTGATGCCTTGTTTGAGACTGTACACAAGCAGATATGGTCACAAACAAAACAAAACACATTTTCTAGTGCCTAAAACTTATTTTTAGCAAGTTACACTCTTTGCCTGAGCTATTTTCTCACTTACATCAAGTTATCAGCAACCCTAGCCCTCCAGGACACAGGATCTAACTTTCACAGAATCAGAAGGTCCCATTCCCTGAGTGCAAGATCTCTAGAATGTCTTTTTGTTCCCCTTGCATTTCCCTAATGTCTTTGCCTTAAGAGCCAAGAAGACTTCCTGGGGGTACAAATTCTGCCTCCAGTGTGCTCACTAAGCTGTTTTCTGCTCGCTAACTTGATTGTTTTACTTACCTTACAGGTAAGGATACTTTCATTTTCCTCTGCCTGCAATCAAGCAAATCAGACAGGAAAATCCACATTCTTTTGTCTAGGGCAGGCTTGATTTATGCACTGCCTCCAAAACACATTTTAAGAACATATTTCCAGCACACACAATTCTTTATACACAGCCCATACATACATCACACATTGATACTCCTGACCAGAGCATCACCAGTTTGCATATGATACCTTTTCAAGATACCTTTTGCATACATATTATGACAACAGTGGCTGAGGGTAGTGAGAGTGTCAGGCCTGATATGAGTTACAGATTAGTGTGTCCTCTGCCAGTGTGCATTGATGGGCTCTTCGGGTCACATGACCTTTGCCTTTTTTCTTCAGGCTTGCTTTGTTGGATTCTTGTCCACATAGTTGTCAGGTCTACACTATATATGACATTTAGCCTGCAGAAGAGAAGAATGAGGGGGGATTTGATAGCTGCTTTCAACTACCTGAAAGGGGGTTCCAAAGAGGATGGCTCTAGACTGTTCTCAATGGTATCAGATGACAGAACGAGGAGTAATGGTCTCAAGCTGCAGTGGGGGAGGTTTAGATTGGATATTAGGAAAAACTTTTTCACTAAGAGGGTGGTGAAACACTGGAATGCGTTACCTAGGGAGGTGGTAGAATCTCCTTCCTTAGAGGTTTTTAAGGTCAGGCTTGACAAAGCCCTGGCTGGGATGATTTAACTGGGAATTGGTCCTGCTTCGAGTAGGGGGTTGGACTAGATGACCTTCTGGGGTCCCTTCCAACCCTTATATCTATCCAACCCTTATGATTCTATGATTCTATGACCAGACCGTCCCAGCCTCCACTCACTCAGTTCTTGATTCATTTGAAGACTCATAGTGTTGATTGATTTATGGTCATTTTTTATGGCTGGCTGCCAACCTGATGACAATCCTCCTTTTTTCAACTGAGCTTGGGACAGGCAATGGAAGATTTACCCATACTGACATATTTTGTCAAAATTCAAGAAGGTTAGAAGAAAACTGATTTCAGTAAAATACTCATTGTACTTATGGGGATCTCTAAAACAATCATTGTTCCATCCAGCAGTAGCGTGTAAGTCTTTTTGTCAATGCTGCTCATCGGTTCAAATGTTAATTGGCTGATGCAAGTTTTGTAGCTGTCATTCACAGATTAATGTATGCTGAGTGTGTTGATTGGCAGTTCTGAATTGGTGGACCTTCAAACCTCTCTAAATGGAAATTGAATAATATAATTATTTTAAAGTGGGGTACCTGTCACAGCAATATCAACCCGCTTTAAGAGGGAATAGGCCCAATCCACCTGGGACTAGTTTAAGTGTTTCCCAAGGGGGCTGAACAGAGGACACTTGGACCCTACAAAGAGTGAGGCTGGCTTTTAGAGGAAGCGGGGAGGGGTTCCCTGGGGAAGGATATAAAATGGGGAGTGTAGGTTGGAGTCTTTTCTTCTCTTTCTCAGGGCTAGAAAGAAAAGAACCCTGAGGATTAACAGTTTATGGGGAGCTGGCATCCAGGAGAGAGCCCTGGAAGGCACCACTCTGTAAGAAGAGTAGGAAAAGGACTGTGCAGAGCTAGAGTAGGAGTGAAGTGTCTGCAGAGGGCTACGTTAGATTTTGGAGACTGAATTAAAAGAGAAGCCAAGAGGGGCAGAAGAGTTTGTTTTTGTTGCTCTTAATTTTGTTGGCTAGTTGATTTGGACTTTTAGGATTAAATTTGTGCCAATAAAACAAGCCCAGGCAAGGCATTATTGTCATGAGTCATGGCGTCGCTCTTGAGGAGCTTTGATGGGGAAACTGAAGTGGGACCAGCTGGTAGTGCTGCAGATGGCTGAATGGTGGCACTTTATGTGCATTGCTGGTTAGATAAGCATATCAGGGTGTTAGCTGATGTACTGACTAGATAAATACAACAGAGATGTGGTCAGGTTTGGAACAAATGTACACTTTTTGGGGCTAAGGTTATGGGAAAGTCCCTCATTCTTGGGTTTAACCCAGTCCTATGACCCTTCCTGAGGAATACTGTCTTTGCTCACTCTTTCCCAAACAGTCAATGTATAGCACCTATGCAAGGGAATAGGTATGTTGAGCTACAGTTACATTTGGAGCAAGCGCATCTGCATTTAGTCAGAGGTTTTCAAAATTCAAGCAATTATAGTAATCCATGCATTGACTTTATTTTTAAGCGCACATCATTTGTAGAGGTGCTGCGTACAGCAATACAAAAATTGATCTATCCAACTGGTGATCATTCAGATGTATGAATTTATTCTGCTGCCTGAGTCCAATACTTAATTTTCTATCATGTGCAGTAACTTTTTGGAGTCATTTTAAGAATAGATATTTGAGCTCAGTACAGAGAAACATTTGACTCACTGTCCAGGTAAAATGCCAATAAATAGCTGCATAGAACCATGCTCATTTAGCTACTTAAAATTAATAAGTTACATATTTGGAAATCTGTTCTTCCTCTGATGGGCTTATGTATCTCATATTCAGTCACTTGATACAAATATTACCTCATGTAGTCTCTCTCTCTCTCTCTCTCTCTCTCTCTCTCTCTCTCTCTCTCTCTCTGTTATGGAGGCTGTTAGGGCACCTCATTGCCAGCTCTGGCCTCTATGCTTCTCTTCCCTTCTGCTGCTGAAAGCTGTAATTCTAATTCTAGAAAAACAGGCCAAGTTGGCACAGAAGAGCACATCTACTCTGCAGCACGCTCTCTCTTTCCTGAGGCACCTCAGAAGGCTATTAGCATAGGGCTTATGGGTGTTTATAGAAATTTGGGCATCAAGGAGGAATGCTTAGAGCCAGAAAGTATCTGTATTTCTGTCTAGAACCTATACATATTCAAGTAGGAGGTAATGTATTCAAACTAGTAGAAATGATTAGAGTTATGTGGAAAAAATAGTTCCATTTTGCACAGGATTTCAATGTTTTAAAATCTGGTGTCATTACAGTTCAGACCATAATGCCAAAACTCCAGAATTCTCCATGATATGGCTTCCTGACTCATATAATCTGCAGGGTTGGCTGCCCCGAACTGTGAACCTTTGGAATCCTAGGGTCCTGGGACAGACAACCCAGTTGGCTGCCCTGGGGTCCCAAGCAGCTGCCAGGTGGGATGCTGAGGAGCCCAGTGGGCAAGCTCAAAATCGGTCCAGTTTGTCAAAGCTGCCTGGCAGGCAGGGTTCTGACTGTTCACCCATCCGGGAAACACCATCAAATACTGTCAAGATCTATATGGATAAGAAAGAGGGACAGCTAGAATGGCTGCATCAAGGGACATGGTCATAGCATGGAAGATGGAGTTTCCTTGGGAGAGTATGATTTATTAGTCGATTAATACCTGAGGCTTTTCTAATATTCTCCATATATTGTAATTATGATTACTAAATGCACAAAGTAACGTGTTTTGCATAATCTAGTCCTCTTTTCCTGTCTTTTTATATTCAGCCAGAGTAAACTGAAATCAGTCAGTGTACCTAGTCTTCCTGTATTTGACTTCTCCTTATACTAGAATGTATACTAGAGTGCTCCATTGTGACTGTTCTGGATAGCACTCCCAACTCAGATTCAATATCCAGGTACACAGGAAAAGCCCTGGGAACTTTTGAATTTCATTTCCTGTTTGGCCAGCATGGTGAGCTCATTGGCACAGGTGACTATGCAGTCCCAGAATCACAAAAGACCTCCAGCATGGACCGAACGGGAGGTACTGGATCTGATCTCTGTATGGGGAGACGAATCCGTGCTATCAGAACTCTGTTTCAAAAGACAAAATGCCAAAATATTTGCAAAAATTTCCAAGGGCATGATGGTCAGAGGCTACAACAGGAACCCTCAGCAGTGCCGTGTGAAAATTAAGGTGCTCAGGCAAGCCTACCAAAAAACCAAAGAGGCAAATGGCCACTCCAGGTCAGAGCCCCAGACATGCTGCTTTTATGATGAGCTGAATGGAATTCTAGGTGGGGGGGGGGGGCTACTACTACTCCATCCCGTCCGTGGACACCTGCAAGGGGGGAGTCTCATGCAACAGGGATGAGGAAGAGTAGGAAGATGATGATGATGAGGAGGATAGCACACAGTGGGCAAGCGGAGAAACCATTCTCCTCGACAGCCAAGAACTGTTTATCACCCGGAGCCAATACCCTCCCAAGCGGGCTCCTGGATCATGAAGCCAGAGATGGCACCTCTGGTGAGTGTACCTTTGTAAATATAATACATGGTTTAAAAGCAAGCGTGTTTAATGATTAATTTGCCCTGAAGACTTGGGATGCATTCGCGGCCAGTACAACTACTGGAAAAGTCTGTTAATGTGTCTGGGGATGGAGCAGAAATCCTCCACGGACATCTCCATGAAGCACTCCTGGAAGTACTCCCAAAGCCTTTGCAAAAGGTTTCTGGGGAGGGCAGCCTTATTCCATCCTCCATGGTAGGACACTTTACCACGCCAGGCCAATAGCACATAGTCTGGAATCATTGCATAACAAAGCTTTGCAGGATATGGTCCCGGTGTTTGCTGGCATTCAAGCAACGTCCGTTCTTTCTCTCTCTGTGTTATTCTCAGGAGAGTGATCATCCCAGAAAATTGTGTGTGTGTGTGTGGGGGGTTAGTTGGGTTTGTGCTGCACATTAACCGAAAACCGCAGCCCCTCCGTTTAAATGGCCAACCCAATGGGTGCTTGGTATGGGAAAGGAGTGTGCTGCTGTTTGAAACCATTCCCACATGTTATGAAGGTTGAAGAATCTGAAAGACTGTGGCTTACCATGGTTGCCTGCAAGCTGAATTCTGTTCCCTGGCCTTGCGTGTGTGATCTCTTACACCAAACTGGCAGGCCCTCAATACAACAGGCAAAATGCGACCTTGTACCAAAAGCACATGTGCTATGTAATGTTAACAGCTTGGTTCACCGTGAAAGAGTCATTGTTTTCTAAAATGTGTCTTTTTAAATACTACTCTCCCTTTTTTCCTCCTGCAGCTGCAAATGTTTCAATGCTCCCCCTATCATCTCTGTCCCAGAGGCTAGCGCAGATAAGAAGGTGAAAAAAATGCTGAAATGCTGAGATGAAATGTTCTCTGAGGTCATGCAGTCCTCCCGTACTGAAAGAGCTCAGCAGAATGTGTGGAGGCAAACAATGACAGAGCCCAGGAAAGCAGAAAATGAACATGAGGACAGGAGGGATGAGCAAGATGAGAGGTTGCGGGAGCAAGATGAGAGGTGGCAGCAGCACGATGAGAGGAGGCAGAATGCAATGCTGAGGCTACTGGGGGATCAAACTGATATGCTCCGGCATCTGGTGGAGCCGCAGGAAAGGCAGCAGGAGCACAAACTGCCACTGCAGCCCCTGTGTAACCGCCAGCCCTCCTCTCCAAGTTCCATAGCCTCCTCACCCAGATGCCCAAGAATGTGTGTGGGGGGGCCCTCTGGGCACCCAACCACTCCACCCCAGAGGACTTCCCAAGCAACAGAAGGCTGGCATTCAATAACTTTTGAAGTACAGTGTGGCCTTGTCCTTCCCTCCTCCCCTCATCCACCACCCCACCCAGTGCTTCCCTCCTCTCCCACCCCTCCTGGGCTACAGTGGCAGTTATCCCCCTATCTGTGTGATGAATTAATAAAGAATGCATAATTTGAAACAACAATGACTTTATTGCCTCTGCAAGCGGTGATCGAAGGGGGGAGGGCGGTTGGCTTACAGGGAAGTAGAGTGAACCAAGGGGGCAGGTTTTCATCAAGGAGAAACAAACAGAATTGTCACACCGTAGCCTGGCCAGTCATGAAACTGGTTTTCAAAGCTTCTCTGATGCGCAGCGCGCCCTGCTGTGCTCTTCTAACCGCCCTGGTGTCTGGCTGTGTGTAATCAGCCTCAATCTCCCACCCCACCATAAACGTCTCCCCCTTACTCTCACAGAGATTGTGGAGCACACAGCAATAACAATGGGAATATTGGTTTCGCTGAGGTCTAACCGAGTCAGTAAACTGCTCCAGCGCGCTTTTAAATGTCCAAATGCACATTCTACCACCATTCTGCACTTGCTCAGCCTATAGTTGAACAGCTCCTTACTACTGTCCAGGCTGCCTGTATATGGCTTCCTGAGCCATGGCATTAAGGGGTAGGCTGTGTCACCAAGGATAACTATAGGCATTTCAACATCCCCAAAAGTTATTTTCCGGTCTGGGAAGTAAGTCCCTTCCTGCAGCTGTTCAAACTGACCAGAGTTCCTGAAGATGCGAGTGTCATGTACCGTTCCCAACCATCCCATGTGGATGTCAGTGAAACGTCCCTTGTGATCCACCAATGCTTGCAGCACCATTGAAAAGTACCTATTGCGGTTTATGTTCTGGCTGCCAAGGTGGTCCGGTCCCAAGATGGGGATATACGTTCCATCTATCGCCCCCACCACAGTTAGGGAATTCCATTGCAGCAAAGCCATCCACTATGACCTGCACATTTCCCAGAGTCACTACCCTTGATAGCAGCAGCTCAGTGATTGCATTGGATACTTGGATCACAGCAGCCCCCACATTAGATTGGCCCACTCCAAATTGATTCCCGTCTGACCGGTAGCTGTCTGGCGTTGCAAGCTTCCAGAGGGCTATCACCACTCGCTTGTGAACTGTGAGGGCTGCTCTCATCTTGGTATTCTTGCGCTTCAGGGCAGGGGAAAGCAAGTCACAAAGTTCCATGAAAGTGCCCTTACGCATGTGAAAGTTTCGCACCCACTGGGAATCATCCCAGACCTGCAACACTATGCTGTCCCACCAGTCTGTACTTGTTTCCTGGGCCCAGAATCAACATTCCATGGCATGAGCCTGCCGCATTGCCACCAGGATGTCCAAATTGCTGGGACCTGTGCTTTGAAAGAAGTCCATGTCCTTGTCCTCATCACTCTCTTCACCGCACTGCCGTCACTTCCTCACCTGCTTATGCAGGTTCTGGTTCTGCACATACTGCAGGATAATGCACAAGGTGTTTACAATGCTCATAACTGCCACGGTGATCTGAGCCAGCTTCATGCTTACCGTGGTATGGCGTCTGCAGGAGAGCAGAGTTGCAGCGGAAGCGATGGCTGACGACGGATGCCACGAGCATAGATATTTATAGTGAACGATTAGAGGACCTGCGAGGTGGATTCATGACAGCAGAGTTGCAGTGGAAGTTGTGGAGGATGACAGTTAGTACCACTCACATTTCACGAGGAAGAATACACGTACCCGGGAGCTCATGACAGACAACATGGAGAAATTTGCTATTGAGACAATAGCAGCAGAACAGAGTTGCAGCGGAAACGGTGTATGATGATGGTTAGCAGTCCTACTGCACCGGCTGCTGCCAGCAGCAGCCAGGACACAACAGTGGCGGTATTGGTGAGCTGAGCTGAGTGGGCTGCATGCTTGCCGTGGTAAGGCATCTGCGTGGAAAAAAGGCGCAAAATGATTGTCTGCCATTGCTTTCATGGAGGGAGGGGCAACTGAAGACATGTACCCAAAATCAACCACGATAACGTTTTTGCCCCATCAGGCATTGCGAGCCTAACCCAGAATTCCAATGGGTGGCGGAGACTGCAGAAACTGTGGGATAGCTCCCACAGCGCACCGCTCCATAAATCAATGCTAGCCATGGTAGTGAGGATGCACTCTGCCAACTTAATGCGCTTAGTGTGGACATATGCAATCGACTGTATAAAATCTATTTCTAAAAATCAACTTCTATAATATCGACTTAATTTAGTAGTGTAGACATACCCTGAAAAAATTTCAAATGTTACTAACTAGCTCTTGGTTGCTTTGTTCCTGGATTAAGAGCATATATTCTGGTGTATGGGAATTTTATTTGTTTAGTTTTGTCTCTATTTGTCTCCTGTTTGACAGCAAGGGACCATATTGCACTTCGATGTTTGATGTTTACTTCATAACCAGAGTCTGCTGAATGAACCTCTTTGAAGAAAGAGGAAACCCTACTGGGCTAAAGAGGCTGTTCCCAGTATGTTTACGGATTTTAGGATCTGTTGAACTGGGCAATGTCTGCAGGGCATGTGATCTGTTGTATAATATTATTGGAAGAGTTTGACTGAGAAAACAGTTCAATTTGTGTGGTGCTTACTTGTTTAAGGCTGTTTGCTATGCTGGTATCAAAAGTCTGCCTCTGCATTCTTTGTGCACCAAAACTCCCTAGAATTTAATGGGTGCTCAGTGAATGCAAGGTTAAGCTGCGGACCGTGCACTTTTTTTTTAATGTTTACCACAATTCTCTAATTTTTAACTTAACTCATTATCTAGTCTTATGGAATAAAAAAAAAAAATAAAATAAAGCACTAGCTGGAAATAAATAAGTTAAGAGGTAGCTTACTACAAATACAATCATGTGATTTTTAGCAAAGCATTTAAATCAGTTGTAGGGCAGTTTTATGATTGCTAAAGTTAGTATAGTAACATTATTTTTTGTCTTTCACTAACATGCATCAAGTAGAGTAAACTAATTTTATTCTAAGTGTAACCCCCAAGGAGATGACATAGATTCCTGGGACTCTGTCTATGGGCAGCTCAGGGAGAGGCACACTATCCCTGGTAGGGAGGGGGAGCCAAGCCAGACTCAGAATCCGCCAAGCAACCAATAGGGAGTGAGAGCCCTCCCAGGGAGAAGCTGTTTGGTAGTCAGTCTGGAGCCAGCCAGAAAAAGGGCAGGACTGACTTGTGTGGGGAGCTGGTGAGTCCCAGGCCTGCATGCAGGGTTCCCCCTGAGAACAGGCCTCTTGGGACGTGACAGCAGATCCCTCAGCTGGGTTTTTTCCTTCCCTACTGATGAGTCCCAATTTGTAGCATTTGCTGAGAAACTTCCCAGCCAGGCTGAGTTCGTCCTCCAGCTCCCTAGGTGAGACCAGTCACCACATGGTCAGCTCTGCTCTGTCTGCTAGTCCAGGGAAGCCTCCTGCTGAGTGTGTGACTGGAGGCTGGGCTAGGAGGCTACCTTTTGGATGTTAGTGTAGTTGTGTAATCTGCACCTTGAGCCCTGCACCCCTTTGTGGTGAGGGGAAATCCTGGGACCGACGCAGCCTGATTCCTGCCTGAGGAGGATCCCTGCCAGCAGAGAGCAGCCCCTCTGCAGTGTCTGAGGAGTCCAGAGTCGTCTTCGAACCTGAGGATCATTCATGGAGTTTGTGAGTGCACCATCATTTAGTTAGTTAGGGAATTTGTTCTGGGGACCCCCTACTCCCTGAACTGTGTCCTCAAGCCAGGGAGTAAGGATTTGAGGATTTTATAACCTGCTGCATATTACACCTGTGGATGGATTTACCACCTTCTCCCACTTGTGAGTCCTTTGGGCTGTACTGAACCCAGTCAGCCACGCTGCTAAACCACAGCAGAGAAGAATTGTGTGGTTATTGGTCATCAAGGGCCCCAGCAAAGTACGGGTACCAACGGGACCCTAATTTTACATTTGCTACATCAAGCCACGGGTATTTGCAGTGTGGGCACCAGTGACCCTAAAATAGTGTTTTACCCTGTTATGTTGTATTTGTCTCCTGTTTAATATAATTATTGTGTTGAATATATTTTTATGTGCTTGTGTTAATTCTTGGAAGTCTCCAACTATCTGGCAAGTAAGTGGGGATTACTCTGTCGTTAGAATTTTTCGCCTAAGCTGCCCTGGTGACCCTGCCAGGAAGGAGCGAGGAGGGTGGAGGCACTGCCAAATAATTTCATAGGAAAAAAAGAAAGAAGATACACCCCGCTGAGTGCCTGGCAGGATCCAAAAGAACCCAGACCTGTCCATCAAAACTTGTAGGCAGATTAGCATTAAAGGAGGTAACCAGGTGGAGAGGGGGCGCTACATAAGCATTTTCATAATGTTTAATTTAAGGACAATATTGCCAGCAATGGAAGTAGAATACTTTCTCAGCTGTATAAGGAAAAGGTAGCTAAATTTCTAAAATTAATTTCTCATACTGTTAGAGTAATGGAATTTGAGCTATTGTAAAAAGCAAAACTACATTTGTGCTAATGCATTATTTCTGTAAGGAAGTGAGTTTCTGAGGCAAGAAATTGGAGCTGGGAAAGTGCAGTAAGATCTCAATCAATATTCTAAACAGTGAACTAAATTTACTTCTTGATAAATTCAATGTGTTCTCTGATCTCTGACAGTTCTTCTGCCATTCAATACAGTACATTATGAAATAGGTTAAATATTAAACTCCCACTAAGCATTTTAATATGGAAATTACGTGTAATCTGAATACAAATTAAAAGCAAAATGGAAAATTAATTATATGAAATTACTAATTTTCCTTTTTGTCCACTGTTTTGATACTTACTAGTGCTAAATCCCCTGGTGCTTAGAGTATGCAAAAATGTCAACACACTCATCATTTTTGTTTGCAAACTTTAATGTTTGAAGAATATGTACCAACATGAATTGTGTGTAACTCTTGGAAACAAAAACACAATATAGAAATATGTTAAACATCTGAATGCCACAATTGGTAGGTTTCAGAGTAACAGCCGTGTTAGTCTGTATTTGCAAAAAGAAAAGGAGTATTTGTGGCACCTTAGAGACTAACCAATTTATTTCAGCATAAGCTTTCGTGAGCTACAGCTCACTTCATCGGATGCATACTGTGGAAACTGCAGAAGACATTATATACACAGAGACCATGAAACAATACCTCCTCCCATCCCACTCTCCTGCTGGTAATAGCTTATCTAAAGTGATCACTCTCCTTACAATGTGTATGATAATCAAGTTGGGCCATTTCCAGCACAAATCCAGGTTTTCTCACCCCCCCCCCTCCAAAAACCACACACACAAACTCACTCTACTGCTGGTAATATCTTATCCAAAGTGACCACTCTCCCTACAATGTGCATGATAATCAAGGTGGGCCATTTCCAGCACAAATCCAGGTTTTCTCACCCCCCCACCCCCATACACACACAAACTCACTCTTCTGCTGGTAATAGCTCATCCAAACTGACCACTCTCCTTACAATGTGTATGATTATCAAGGTGGGCCATTTCCAGCATAAATTCAAGTTTAACCAGAACGTCTGAGGAATGGGGGGGGGTAGGAAAAAACAAGGGGAAATAGGCTACCTTGCATAATGACTTAGCCACTCCCAGTCTCTATTTAAGCCTGAATTAATAGTATCCAATTTGCAAATGAATTCCAATTCAGCACTTTCTCGCTGGAGTCTGGATTTGAAGTTTTTTTGTTGTAAGATAGCGACCTTCTTGTCTGTAATTGCGTGACCAGAGAGATTGAAGTGTTCTCTGACTGGTTTATGAATGTTTTAATTCTTGACATCTGATTTGTGTCCATTTATTCTTTTACGTAGAGACTGTCCAGTTTGACCAATGTACATGGCAGAGGGGCATTGCTGGCACATGATGTCATATATCACATTGGTAGATGTGCAGATGAACGAGCCTCTGATGGTGTGGCTGATGTTATTAGGCCCTGTGATGGTGTCCCCTGAATAGATATGTGGGCACAGTTGGTAACGGGCTTTGTTGCAAGGATAGGTTCCTGGGTTAGTGGTTCTGTTGTGTGGTATGAGGTTGCTGGTGAGTATTCGCTTCAGGTTGGGGGGCTGTCTGTAGGCAAGGACTGGCCTGTCTCCCAAGATTTGAGAGAGTGTTGGGTCATCCTTCAGGATAGGTGGTAGATCCTTAATAATGCATTGGAGGGGTTTTAGTTGGGGGCTAAAGGTGACAGCTAGTGGCGTTCTGTTATTTTCTTTCTTTCTGTCCTGTAGTAGGTGACTTCTGGGAACTCTTCTGGCTCTATCAATCTGTTTCTTCACTTCCGCAGGTGGGTATTGTAGTTGTAAGAATGCTTGATAGAGATCTTGTAGGTGTTTGTCTCTGTCTGAGGGGTTGGAGCAAATGCGGTTGTATTGCAGAGCTTGGCTGTAGACAATGGATCGTGTGGTGTGGTCAGGGTGAAAGCTGGAGGCATGTAGGTAGGAATAGCGGTCAGTAGGTTTCCGGTATACGGTGGTGTTTATGTGACCATCGTTTATTAGCACTGTAGTGTCCAGGAAGTGGATCTCTTGTGTGGACTGGACCAGGCTGAGGTTGATGGTGGGATGGAAATTGTTGAAATCATGGTGGAATTCCTCAAGGGCTTCTTTTCCATGGGTCCAGATGATGAAGATGTCATCAATATGGCACAAGTAGAGTAGGGGCATTAGGGGACGAGAGCTGAGGAAGCGTTGTTCTAAGTCAGCCATAAAAATGTTGGCATACTGTGGGGCCATGCGGGTACCCATAGCAGTGCTGCTGATTTGAAGGTATACATTGTCCCCAAATGTAAAATAGTTATGGGTAAGGACAAAGTCACAAAGTTCAGCCACCAGGTTAGCCGTGACATTATTGGGGATAGTGTTCTTGACGGCTTGTAGTCCATCTTTGTGTGGAATGTTGGTGTAGAGGGCTTCTACATCCATAGTGGCCAGGATGGTGTTATCAGGAACATCACCGATGGATTGTAGTTTCCTCAGGAAGTCAGTGGTGTCTCGAAGGTAGCTGGGAGGGCTGGTAGCGTAGGGCCTGAGGAGGGAGTCCACATAGCCAGACAATCCTGCTGTCAGGGTGCCAATGCCTGAGATGATGGGGCACCCAGGATTTCCAGGTTCATGGATCTTGGGTAGTAGATAGAATATCCCAGGTCGAGGTTCCAGGGATGTGTCTCTGCGGATTTGATCTTGTGCTTTTTCAGGGAGTTTCTTGAGCAAATGCTGTATTTTCTTTTGGTAACTCTCCGTGGGATCAGAGGGTAATGGCTTGTAGAAAGTGGTGTTGGAGAGCTGCCGAGCAGCCTCTTGTTCATATTCCGACCTATTCATGATGACAACAGCACCTCCTTTGTCAGCCTTTTTGATTATGATGTCAGAGTTGTTTCTGAAGATGTCTCTCAGATTTGAACAACAAATAAATTCAATGAGACTGATCTCTTCCTGCAGGTTATATGAGCAGAAACAATTAATCAGCTGTCCATTCTTGGCCTCATCCTTCTAGATCTTATGGTGTGACAGTCTTCTAAAATAACAATCTATTTTGTGATTCTATAAACATTTTCTACTCTGTGCTATTTCATTTCTGTATGTTTGTTTAATATAAAGCTAGGATCCACATAACTCTCTGCCTCACATTGCTTCTCATCCTTCTCAAAATCAGCAGTTATATCTCTAAACCAGCTGAAGATGTTTGGGGTAAAGACTAAACTAAGGCATTCAAACTTCTAGTAATATGCAAAAAAACCCAACCCTACAAATAGCAGTGGTCTCAAATTAAAACTATGCTATAGACTAATACTTTAAATGCTGTTAATTATACCATATAAGCCTGAACCAAAGCCCACTCTAGCCACTGGGAGTCCATTCATTGATTTCAATGGGCTTATCAGGCCCTAAACATACATAAGTATTGATTATAAATTGGCTGCAGTGTTAAACACATATATCTACAGAGGACATGGTGAAGCAGGGAGTTCATGGTAATGGAGCACAGATCAGAGGAAAAATAGCTCTGTCCCTGCATCTGTCAGTCTCCTGCCCAACAGTTAATCCTGTCCCTCCAGCTTCCCCATCAGTTCAGCCCAGGGGCTGCTAAGAACCATGTAATGTGTGTGTGGAGGGGCAGATTTTCCCCCACTCACACATACACCTGACCCCCTGTGTCAAGGTTCCTCCCCCACTCTGAACTCTAGGGTACAGATGTGGGGACCTGCATGAAAAACCTCCTAAGCTTATCTTTACCAGCTTAGGTCAAAACTTCCCCAAGGTACAAAATATTACACCCGTTATCCTTGGACTGGCCGCTACCACCACCAAACTAATACTGGTTACTGGGGAAGAGCTGTTTGGACGCGTCTTTCCCCCCAAAATACTTCCCAAAACCTTGCACCCCACTTCCTGGACAAGGTTTGGTAAAAAGCCTCACCAATTTGCCTAGGTGACTACAGACCCAGACCCTTGGATCTTAAGAACAATGAACAATCCTCCCAACATTTGCACCCCCCCTTTCCTGGGAAATGTTGGATAAAAAGCCTCACCAATTTGCATAGGTGACCACAGACCCAAACCCTTGGATCTGAGAACAATGAAAAAGCATTCAGTTTTTTACAAGAAGACTTTTGATAAAAAATAGAAGTAAATAGAAATAAAGAAATCCCCCCTGTAAAATCAGGATGGTAGATATCTTACAGGGTAATTAGATTCAAAAACATAGAGAACCCCTCTAGGCAAAACCTTAAGTTACAAAAAAGATACACAGACAGAAATAGTTATTCTATTCAGCACAATTCTTTTCTCAGCCATTTAAAGAAATCATAATCTAACACATACCTAGCTAGATTACTTACTAAAAGTTCTAAGACTCCATTCCTGTTCTGTCCCTGGCAAGGGCAGCATACAGACAGACACAGACCCTTTGTTTCTCTCCCTCCTCCTAGCTTTTGAAAGTATCTTGTCTCCTCATTGGTCATTTTGGTCAGGTGCCAGTGAGGTTACCTTTAGCTTCTTAACCCTTTACAGGTGAGAGGAGCTTTCCCCTGGCCAGGAGGGATTTCAAAGGGGTTTACCCTTCCCTTTATATTTATGACACCCTGGCTCATGAAACCTTACCCCCACGTCCTCTAAATTTCAGAGAGTGCATTGAGACCTATTGCAATGCCACTCATTCAAATTTGGCCTGGACTCCGCACAGGGTACAGAGGACAAGAGGCAATCTTGTCCTTTAATGGAAAAAAACAGTTGTAGAGAATTGTTAAAAGGGTCTGGAGGATTCTATAGCAGACAAATAATTCTGTGTCAAAATCTTTAGGATGGCTCAAATTTTATGGAAATAATATCAGTCTATTAAACTCAATAGATATTTCTATTCAACCCTATTGGTTTAATTCATATTAACATCTATAGAACTTTTCTGAAGAGGAAATAGACTATAAAGTGTAGTTGACATTATCCCTTTAACTACCAAAAGCTGATTTGTTACAGTTTTAATACTATATTTGTCATTAATTATTGCTTTACAATAAAAGAGGCACACGATAATAGGATATTAATAAATCCAAAGGCTTTTATGTGTATACATTAGACTCACACTATTATGTTCTTAATGTATGATACCCAACTTTTTTTCCTTTCATGGAAGACTGTATTTCTTTGCATATACTAAATAATTTCTTCATTGCCTATGAATGAGACACCATGCATTAATCTAGTCCTTGTCTCTGGAATAGTTTAGATAAAACTTTAAAAATCCCTTTGGAGAAAAGTCAGTACAAAAAGAATGTTCACAGATGTTTGGCTCATATTTGGCTCATGTTTATTGGAGAATTACTTTCATCTGAGAAGTCAACAGAAAAGACTGCCTCTGTCTGAGAATATTGCAGTATTCTTTTATCATCATAAAAAAAAATCTTTTTTCCCTCCCCCGATACCAAAGATTTTCATGCATTTAAATTATTTCATAGGTCTTGGACTAGCTATTCTTTCTGCTACTAATTGTACAGCTTGCTGACACCTACTTTCTTTAGTGGTGAATAAAAAAAAAAGAACCATTCAGTCTAATGTGAGTGTGGCATCATCTGATATCCCTCTATTCTTGAATGATATTAGAGAACTTTTTTCTCTATCGGAGGGGATGTGATATCTCTGTCACAAAGAACAATAGTTCAGGGGGCAAAAATACAGGCTACAAATAGAGCTGTTTACTGTCTGTCCATTATTCTGGTGGATTCCCTAAAAGGAATGAACTTAAGGGAACCCAGAGTAAACAAACATTTTTACATGAGTTAGTGGCCTTAACCTGGGAACATTTTCAGCAACAACTTGTAAAAGGTAAATACATACTTTGTACCTCAACAAAAAATGTTGTTCCTTTGTTCCTGAAGTAGAAATCTGGTCTGTGCCTTCAGGTTCTTATTCTTGCTTATTAACACAACCATAAGGAGGAAAAGGACAAATAAGTGCCTCCCCCTAGATAATACTAATCATTTTGGGAGGGTGATAAGTTTAACTCCCAAGGAGGCAAACCTGTTGACTGCTCCCTTGATCTTTATCTAACAATACTTCTTGAATATTAAAAGGAGGGGCAGTTCACTAATTGACAAAGGGGGGCAGCATGGTATAGTGGATAGGATTCTGTCCTATTTGCACCATGCAATAACAATACAATTATGGTCAGTGCACAATAGTGTTTGTAGTCACAGATGAGATAAAACTGCCTTTTAAAGATGCGTTAGCATTTTTTTTTTTTGCTTTTCCCTTCATGGTGTAACTGCAGGGCACAATTAAGGTCAGCTGTGTACCCTAAATGTGCATTTCTATACCTTTACATATTTAGATTTCTTTGAGTGTAACTTTATCTTTGAATTTATTGGTTTTGTAATTTTTGGGCTTGGGATAATTGCAACTTCCTTGTAATGTTTACCTCATCTATGTGAGGTCCTGGACCTGGGTGGGGACTGTAAGTGCTACTGTAATATAAATTAAAAAAATATAATAAAGACATTGTCCCCTTGGGAGCCAAGGCATCGAGGAAGACCATGTGTTTCTGCACTATATAAACTTCCAGCATTTAGGTTTTAAATTTTAGTTTCCAATCAATTGTTATTAGGACTGTCAAATGATTAAAAATAATTGCAGTTAATCATGAGATTAAAAAAATAGTAGTGATTAATCAATTTTAATTGCACTGGTAAACAATAAGAGTATACCGATTTAAATGTATTATACATATTTTTGGATTTTTTTCTACATTTTCAAATAGATTGATTTCAATTACAACACAGAACACAAAGTGTACAGTGCTCACTTTATATTATTATTTTTGGTTTTAAATATTTGCATCATAAAAGAGATAAAAGAAATAGTATTTTTCAATTCACGTCATACAAGTATTGTAGTGCAATCTCTTTATAATGAAAGTGCAACTTACAAATGTAGATTTTATTTTTTTACATAACTGCACTCAAAAATAAAACAATGTAAAACTTTGGAGCCTACAAGTCAAAGCATGAAGGGGCATACAAATGTTTAGCACATCTGGCACATAAATATCTTGTAGCGCCGGCTACTATTGTGCCATGCAAATGCCTGTTTTGACTTTCAGGTGACATAAATAAGAAGCAGGCAGCATTATCTCCCATAAATGTAAACTTGTTTATCTTAGAGAGTTGGCTGAACAAAAAGTAGGACTGAGTGGACTTGTATGAGGTGAATTGAAAAATACTATTTCTTTTGTTAATCTTTTTTATGGTGCAATTTCCAGTTCGCATAGCTATAACTCCGCTAACTGATCAAGCTAGCACACTAAAAATAGAACTGCACCTCTGACAGCATGAGTGGAGAGATGGGCTAGTTATCAGAGTATGATTCCTTCTGAAACCTGGGGACATACTTGGGACTGCTAGCTCATTACAGCTGCAGCATAGTCATACACTAAGTTTCCACTAAAACCCTCTCATCCTTTGTTCCTACTGCTGAGACATTGTTCCACGCAGTGATGAGCTGCCAAAAACTTAACAACAGGTTCCCTCCTCACCACACAAGGGGATTGTGGCCCACCCTTGCCCCCCGGGGACCCCTGCCCCATCCACCCCCCTCCCCTGTCCCCTGACTGCCCCCAGAACTGGGCAGGAGGGTCTCGTGGGCCACTGTAGTGGGTGCCCACCCCGTCCCTAAGAGCCAGAGGGACCTGCCGGGGGGTGAGGTGGGGAGTCCCGGGGGTGCTTACCTGGGACAGCTCTCAGGAAGCATCTGACAGGTCCCTCTGGCTCCTAGGGGCAGGGGAGTGTAGCTAGGGAGGGACTAGGGGGAGCAGCCACTCCCCTCACTGATCACATCAAAAGTGGCACCTTAGGCACAGACTCTGTGGGTGCTCCGGGGCTGGAAAGCACCCACTGGAAGCTCCCCGCCCTGTGCCCGGCCCCAGCTCACCTCACCTCCGCTCCGTCTCCTCCCCTGAACGCGCCACCCCACTCTGCTTCTCCGCCCCCTTCCCCCCCACAGCTTCCCGCAAATCAGCTGTTCGCGCGGGAAGCCGGGTAGGGCTGCGAAGCAGGTGACAGCTTCATGCTCAGGCCCAGGGAGGCGGAGGTGAGCTGGGGTGGGGAGCGGTTCCCCTCACCCCCGCCCCCGGGTTACCTGCTGCGGCTTGGGCGGCCCTCCTCGCATCCCTCCACCCCAGCTCACCTCCGCTCTGCCTCCGCCTCTCTGGGCCTGAGCGTGAAGCCGCTGCTTGCTTCTCAGCCCTCACAGGCTTCCTGCTCAAACAGCTGATTCGTGGGAAGCTGGGGGGGTGGAGAAGAAGAGCGGGGCGGCATGTTCGGGGAGGAGTTGAAGGCGGAGCAGAGGTGAGCTGGGGCCAGGCGTGGGGCAGGGCGGGAAGCTGCCGTTGGATGCTCTGCACTCATCAAATTTTTCCTGGAGTCAGCACCTAAGGCGCCACTTTTGGCCGGTTGTTAAATTTAGAAGCCCTTTTAGAAACGGTTGTCCAGACAACCAGTTCTAAAAGGGCTTCTAAATTTAACAACTGGTTCTAGCGAACCGGCTCTAGCTCACCACTGGTTCCACGCCTTCGTCGTCTTTTGCCATAACTTTTGTCCTCTGTTGCCCTATAATCCATTTCCTGGTCCTTCCGTAGCACTGCAGTTAAGACGATCCTCCATTATTATATCCACCAAATGATTCCATCTCTATTTCTGCATCAAGTTAGGGTTGTGAACTTCCCTGACAATTTCTACATACTTCTGCACTGAGATTGCTTTTTAGTGTACCATACATTTGATTTAGGACCCAGTCCTGCAAACAAGCCCAAGAAAATATGGTATCGGATGTGGAAGTTTACCCTTTCACCATTCAGGTTTCAGAGTAGTAGCCATGTTAGTCTGTATCCACAAAAGGAAAAGGAGTACTTGTGGCACCTTAGAGACTAACAAATTTATTTGAGCATAAGCTTTCGTGAGCTACAGCTCACTTCATCAGATTCAGGTAGTGGAAAATACAGTGGGGAGATTTTATATACACAGAGAACGTGAAACAATGGGTGTTACCATGCACACTGTAAATAGCAAAATCAATTATTCCAAATTAGAGTGATTCACCATTACCTCTCTCCTCTTTTGTTTGATAATGTGATTCAGAAAAGCAGTTAACTGCAAAGAGAGTTTCATTTAGCTGGTAAGTTTTTGTTTTGTTTTTCTTTTTTTTCTTTCAAATTTTAGAAAGATTAACAGCAATTAGAAAGTCAGATGCATTTCTGTATCATCTAATGCCCCTTGTTTTTTACACCTTCTTTTATTCTGTGGAAGAACGGCTGGTCTTTTAGGCAATTTACACAAGGCCTTTTTCCAATTACTTTCATCTGCTTCAGAAAAGCAGATACTTCTGAGTCTCAACAATTTAAACCCCTAGTCTTCAAGCTGTTCTTCTTTTCTTCTTAATTTAAACCTATAGACAATGATCTCACAGATTCCTGTGTCACCTGCTGAGTCTAATTATGGGGCTGAACCTATTCCTTCTCATCTATCAGGGTAGACAGCTATTTTCTTAAATCTTCTCTGGGTGTCAGCGATAACCCTTTCCTTTACTGGAGAGACAAATCAAGGATTATGATGCATCTAGCTAGTCTGGCCTTCTATTATCTAAGATATCCACTTCCAGCTGTATATTCAAAGCATTTTGTGTTGCAGAATGTGATGTACAAAGTGTTAATGCAGAGATCTTGATCTTGTTACCTAAAGTAAACCATAAAATGTATCTTGTTCTTTGACTGATATTACCCATGGAGGCACCACATATTATTGAAAAAAGTACTGTAATTGATTTGATTTGCAACGTATATGCCCACTCCTCTCATTTGGACACTTTAAACCCAGTATCTAGATGGTGGGATACCAGGTGATATAGGATTTTTGTAGTTTACAGACCCCATGGCATACAATTACACAGTTAGTAGGGAACAGTGACCTATTTTAGAAACAAAATGCAAACTGACTAAAATCTTTACTCAATTTAAAACCAAATCTGGACCAAACTTTTTACTGAGGTACAAAAAGTTTCGTTAGCAAATTTTCATTGATGCCTATATTTATACAAAAAGAAAAGGAGGACTTGTGGCACCTTAGAGACTAACAAATTTATTTGAGCATAAGCTTTCGTGAGCTACAGCTCAATTCCGATGAAGTGAGCTGTAGCTCACGAAAGCTTATGCTCAAATAAATTTGTTAGTCTCTAAGGTGCCACAAGTCCTCCTTTTCTTTTTGTGGATACAGACTAACACGGCTGCTACTCTGAAACCTATATTTATACAGTACTTCTTGATGACTGTCAAAAGACCAGAAGTGGAAATACTGATATACTCCCAAGTAATGCTCTGGAAATCTTTCAGACTATACTCACATATGACTTTCAGCACAACCCTGCTAATCAAGGTAGGAGTTAAACCACAGAGTGCTTTTTCAAACTGAGGGGGAGATTTTCATGAACTCCTTGTGAAGATTTTTAGGTTTATACATCACTGGATTTTACACTGTTTGCTAAAATGTAGAACTTACCTTCTCTTTCTAGGCTTTGCAGAGGCATATGAAACAGGCTTATGTGTTGGATGTGAAGGGGCTGAAGAGAAAGAATCTTACTGTACCCCGATCTAGTGGTTTAGCCTTAGTTCCTCACAGACCCTTACATGCATCAGTGAAACCTAGGTGCAAACCTAGATGGTTGCAGGATTGGGGCCACTGTTTGGGAAGGGGTACACAGCAAAACGTCTGCTTCTGCTCCAGCCCATAGCTATGAGTTCAGGTCTTTGGATTTGTATATATAGTGATGGAGCTGCTTCCCATTTCTCCTTCGTGTTTCTATGAATGGCGGCAATATGGAGCATCGTTCTGTGGCTCAGCTGGCATGTAGAGTAACAGAACTGCTTAATATGGCCAGAACACAGATCATGTCTGTCACTGCACCAAGTATATAGCTGTAGATAATTAGAAAGTTACTCAAACTCCAATTCTTGACACTTAAAGAATTTCCAGTTTGTAGATCAATGACCTGAAAGATTGCAGTACAGTAACTCTGAAGAGCGGCTCTGTGTGCTAAATCTAGCTGAAAAATTCATCATGTTCAATTACATAACTAAGTGCACTCTCCCACTAACTGATTTGTAAGAAGACTGACTCATTTCAGATTTTTCCAAATAGTAAAATCAATTATTTCAAATTAGAGCGATTACTGGAAGAATTACAATAAGAAGCATTTTCATGTTATACAGGCACAAAAAATGCTTTGTTTCTTACAATCAGCCAGATTTTTCCCCCATATCTTCTAAAAAGGGATTTCTTTTCAGCTTAGTCCTTTCACTCAAATTTATTCAACAGAAAATATTTTAAAAGAATTTAATTTTCACTTGTATACCACCTTTCAGCTGAGGACGTCAAAGGACTTTACGAATATTAATTCAACTTCATGGTACTCCCTGTGAGCACAAGAAGCATTACTGAACCTATTTTTTCAGATGAATAAACTGAAAGGTTTTCTTTTCCCACATAAAATCCCAACTTCTCAGAAAAAAAATAAAATCCATTCATAAACTTTCAGCTGAAAGCCAAAAAGGTCAATTTGTAAATGGCGCCTTATAGTTTGGATGCTGCATTCTCTACTATGGGCTGGTTTTCCCCTGCTGTACTATGTAACTCATGATGAACTATGATTTTCTTGTTGCTAAGCCACCGCTCTGTACCATGGGAGAGGTAATCCAGCTGCAGCATCCAGTCTATACAGCACAATAGGGATCTCAGACACCCAAAATACAACTCCTACGCGGCACTGAGGCAGCATTTTAAAATTGATAATTTTCAAATGTTTGGCTTTTCATAGAAAAAAATGAAATTTTCTTCAGTCAGACACTTTTTGTGTGTGTTTGTGTTGATGGAAAATTTTCAATCAGTCCTAACAAATGCAAAGATGTTAGCAACTTGTCTGTATACACACATCACCTCATTAATAGATCAGGTGTAAGAACTCAAAAGTTCTCTCTCTGAGCCACCTCATATAAATACATTATATTCTGTGATGGAAAAATAATTAAAATTAAAAAGCTTTAATTGTCTGAGGCTAAATTTCCATCACCAACAGATGGGCTTGGGCTTTGAGATGGTACTGCTTTCCACTCCTGGATGTAGCAGACACCTGCATGCACAGATCAGGAAGGAGAGAGTGCATATTTCAAATACACGAGTGTATAATAATTAATAAAACAGCACTGCAATGAGGCAAATCACAAGCACTGGTCCCCTGCCAGCTGCCCATTATTGCCATCTTGATTGATAACCATTAAAAAATATTCCCCTGTCGTTCCCCTGTTAAGCGGTGCAAATTAGTTGTCTATACAGTGAAGAAGCCAGGATTTCTCAGGATAGCACTACTATAGCATTTGCTTTAATTACATAAACTGCATCTGATTACTCCTACTTTCAACAGTGCATTTCCTGTTGGGTAGAAAAGGTTTTTTATTAGGTGTACATAGTCACCATTTTGGATAGGTGAAAGAACAACCTGTGCTCCATCTTGGCACCTCTTCTCCTTCAGCTTTTTGGCATTCTTTTAGAGTTTGGCGCCAAAGCAAGGAAAAGGAGGAAAGATAGCACAGTTGCCAACTTTCATGCGGTAAATAAGCACCCTGACTTTCACAATAAGCCAAAAATCAAGTTAATCTCATTTCAAAACAAGGCCCAAACAAGCCAATTCCTAAGAACCCCAACACTCTATGTGACTACATCCCCCCAGCGTGCAGTCTGGGACTGTGGTGGGCCCACTGTGCATCCCAGACTCTCTTCCCCCTCTTGCCCCTGCTTGCCGGGAGCCCATCTCAAAAAAAAAAAAAAAAAAAAAAAAGAAGAAGCAACAAGCTACAACAAGCAACAAACTACATGCCAAACAAGCAACAAGACAAAAACTAGCCCACAAGCAACTCACAAGCCAATTAAGCTAAAAACAAGCCCAATTTCTGCATTTTTTTCATGGGTTTGGCATGTCTGAAAGGTAGTGTCTCGTAACAGTAGGATCTGCCTAGCAACAGGGAACGTATATAAGGGAGTGTCCACCCTCTGAGGAGCTCTCTGTGTCTCTGGATACTGTGAAAGCAGATCATTCCAGTGAGGCATAGGAGCCCTCCCACAGTGTATCAGCCTTCTTATTAGCTAGAGCCCTGAGGGAACAGAACTTGAGGTGAACCAGTAACACCTATCAGGGTTCCCTTAACTTACCTCCACTCACCTGTTCCATCATCACGTGGGATAGAGTTTGCATTCAGCACACAGGACAACGAGATCAAGAATAGAAGACACCATAGTGAAGATCTACTTACCTGTCACCTTTCAGAGCAGCAGCCGTGTTAGTCTGTATTCGCAAAAAGAAAAGGAGTACTTGTGGCACCTTAGAGACTAACAAATTTATTTGAGCATAAGCTTTCGTGAGCTACAGCTATGGATTACCTCTCCCATGATACAGCTGTAGCTCCTGAAAGCTTATGCTCAAATAAATTTGTTAGTCTCTAAGGTGCCACAAGTACTCCTTTTCTTTTTACCTGTCACCGAAGTTCCTGAGGTCTGATTCCTATTGTGTTCCTGTTCCTGGTATCTGTCCCTGAGATCCTGTTTCCCGTCTGTGTTCCTGTTCCTCTTCTCCTGTACAATGTGTGCAAGACATGATATAGTCCTTCTCTGTTATTTTTGTAAAACCCCTCTGTGTAAGGATTTGGGCTCTGGGGTTCATCCCCATTTCCATCATCTGTGTTAACAACTAAGCTGTTATTCTTTATGTTATCTTAGTTGCAGGGAGCCCTAGTTTGTTGTTGTGTATCTCAATAAACACCATTTTGTTGTTTGCAACCTTAACCTGCCTTTCTCTTAACGACACTAAAACACTGTTGATAGATGCAGAGGGGGGTAGGATACTGTAGATAGCACATCTTCTGTGAAGTAAAACCTAATCTTAACTGTCTCGGGATAACATTCCCTTCATGCAACAATAGACAGAACTAGCTGTGAGGATGCAGAAGAATGGATGGGTTGTTGGGGGGAGCCTTAAGTACCCCATGCCTTCTAGTTGCCCCACTCCTGTGGCAGCCGTGCCTAGATGGACATGGCTGTGGGCTAACATGTAGCTGGTTGGACCACTAGCATTCCCTGCACTTACACAGTCATGTTGGCAGGATGTTGATATTACCACTAAAAAATTCTTTCTGCACTCCCTGGAGAAGAAAGCTGTACTAGCATCAACTCCTTCCACACTTGAAGCAAAGAGGAGCAGATGCTGACAAACAGCACTACTGTTTGGGATTGTAATCGCTACCCAACACACTGCAATGGTTTCACAGAAGCAGAAAATATCAACAAAGAGCATTAATGAACACAAAGTTCACAGGTTTCTTCTGTCTATTCACTTATGATACCAACCACTCTATGAGCGGAGAAACTGAACGGAATGGACATAAATATATATTTTCAATTACAATGGCTGATGGTGTTTTAAAGCATAGCAAGTTTGTTTTCTATGATGTTAGCAAACCGCTCAATATCAGACTTGAGGAAATAACTTATTTTATTTATGCAGAGTTGTGTAGGCGTATTGGTCTCAGGCTATTAGAGAGACAAGGTGGGTGAGTAATATCTTTTATTGATGAGAGAATCAAGTTTTCAAGCTTACCCAAAGCTCTTCTTCAGATGACCTTCTGATATTCAGCATCTTGCCAACATCATAGAAAACTTCCTCAGCCATTGTAATTAAATATTATATATTTATGTCCAGATGCACTGCCGCCTTACTCACCTTGCGTAGTAGTTTATGTGACCTGAAGAAGAGCTTTGGGTAAGCTCAACAGATTGTCTCTCTCACCAACAGAAGTTAGTCCAATAAAAGATATTATTTCATTCACCTTGTTTTTCTTATTTATAGCTTAAGTTCAATCATAATTACATTATACCCTATGCTGATATACAATTTCAGTGCAGAAGTGCTTATTTCATAGCTTGTTATTAGAGAATGTAGTGAAATAAACAGCTCTTTGTTCTCCCTCACTTGTTTTCTAGACCATTCATGGCTACTGGGACACTAAGAAAAAAAAGTATTTTAATAACTTCAAGTGTATATACTTTCCCTATGTTGTCCTTTTATCAGAGAAGGTATCTGTTTCTCATAATGCAACTCCCCCTCCATCTGCTTTGTAATATACAACACATGAATAATTAATATTATGATAATTCATTGTGAATTATGAAATCTTACTCTGAAAATATGCTGGTCTTAGTTCAGTTGCTAAATCACTTCTTTTAAAATTGATAATGTTTCCGGAGGAGTGAATTAAATTTATATTTGGTTCATTCTAATTACCATTTTAGAAGATTGTACAAAAGTAAAGTTTTTGCTTGTCACATCCATAGATGACAGATGTTTTTCTTTTAATTAATCCTGTTGCATCTAGACTGTATCTATTTTTATTCTTTCTAATATCTGATCTCTAAATATATTTGTATTTGAGTAAAACTCGACAATTACCCCAAAAGTTCTTTTAAATCTCATTGAATATAATATTCTCCAAAGCAGCACAAATACAATAGTTTATATCTGTAGCAATGTTTTCTCTAATTTTTGACAGGCCGTGTGCACAAAAAATTCCTTCTGTGCAAATTTTTGAAGCAGAGTTCAAATTTGTGTGCCATGAGGCAAATGCACCCAAGCGAGTAAAATGCTTATACATTTAAAAAGTTTTAATTTGCAGTTTGTGTCAATTTATACGGGTTTTCAGATAGAGACATCATAAGTAAAAAAAGAAAAACAAGAGTCTGTGTTTTAAATTTAAAATTTTCTAAAAAATATCAATAAATGATTATCAGCCAAGAATAAGATATGAAATTACAAATGCATTTTAATTTCCTTATTGGTCGAAATGTCAAAGACTGCTAAACTAACCTTACTGTTTTTCCCTGCTATCTTTTTCATTTTCCCATTCAATATAAACTCTGTCCAGATCTATCAGTCCTCCATTCAGCTGGTAACTCTTAATACACATCAGCATGTCCAAATGATCTACTTGTAAACGATTCCACAGTTTGTTTTTTAGACTGTTCATTAAACTAAAGCCACACTCACAGTCTGCACTTGATGCTAGGAATGTTCCTCCAATATCTATCAACTTTGCAAGATCCTGAAACTGTTAGTTCTGGTGAGCAAATGTCACCATATCCGGGAAACTTAAAATCAATTGGCTTTTGATTCTTTCGGCTACTGCAAACTTGAAGCCATTGTACTGACTGACTATAACAATCTCTTCAGCAAGAAAGTCTTTGTATTTTGAACATAGGGATTTGACCTGATGAATTGCAAAATTGAAGTCACAATTAACTATTGCTGCGCAATCAAAAGCAGACAACTCCTGGACTTCATCCTCTGGAAACCTATCTGCCAAACATGCACACAAGATGTTTATGAAAGTTATTATGGAACTGGTATCAGTTTCATTATTTTCTTGAGAGCTCATATCTAAGAGAGCCTTAACTTTGTCACTCCATAAGACTGAATCTCCAAGGTACTGTCTTCTGATCTTGTTCAGTTTACCTTGGGCAAGGTGAAGTGCTTCAAGAGGTGTAAGGCCCCGTTTCTGAAGCAGCATGGATAGTGAAGTCAGCTCCAACAAAACATTCAAAACTTCTAATGTTATTTGGTATTCCATGGTATTCAGCTTTTTGTGGCAGTATTTAGAAACTGGATCAGAATCTTTGTCTTGCTCAAAATATTCCAGAAGAAGATTATAGTTGCGAATAATTGCTCGAAGTGCAAAGTGCCTAGAAAACCAGCACACTTTATTGAGTGGCCTGAAAGCCACTGACTCACATTCAGAAGCATCCGCTATTTCCTGAAATTTGCATTTTCTCCTGGGTGACCAACAGAACACCATGTAGACAGTTCTCATTAAGGTTTTAATGTCTCTGATCAACTTGATCTCTTTCCATGCATCGAAAATCCCTAAGTCTTCCTGGTGTGCAGTGCAGTGTTGCTGGACTAAGTGTGGAATATCACGTTTCAGCTGAGCTGCCACACCATTGAGTTTGCCCAACATCACGGAGGCACCATCAGATGTGCACATCACCATTTTCATTAGATCAAGTTGGTGTTTTTTATAAAACTCTTTGATTGCAGATACTATTGAAACAGCATCACATTCTTTCAATTGTAATAGACCACCAAACAAAGTTTTATAGTCTGCAGAATTTATGTATCTATATTTAAAGTCGAGTATCAGGTATCTGTAAATGGATATATCAGTGCCTTCATCAACAGCTAGAGTATGAAACATTGCCGATGCTATTTCATGCATGAGGTCATTTTGGACAATGCAGTTGATAATTTCAAGAAATTCAAAAGCGTAATTTTTACTTCTCCAGCTCACTGGTATGCGCACATATTTTTCCATATGGTCATTAATTTCCTGAACAGAAAGCACTGAGCTTTTCATTTTAATAGCCAACAACACACTGTCAATAAGTACCTTGATTTCTTCTGGGTTTGAGTGCATGCATTCAAGATTACGCTACCAGCACTCCCAGCTATCTCCTAGACACCACTAACTTCCTGAGGAAACTACAGTCTATTGGTGATGTTCCTGAAAACCCATCCTGGCCACTATGGATGTAGAAGCCCTCTACACCAACATTCCACACAAAGATGGACTACACGCCATCAGGAACAGTATCCCCGATAATGTCCCGGCAAACCTGGTGGCTGAACTTTGTGACTTTGTCCTCCCCATAACTATTTCACGTTTGGGGACAATGTATACCTTCAAATCAGCGGCACTGCTATGGGTACCCACATGGCCCCACAGTATGCCAACATTTTTATGGCTGACTTAGAACAACGCTTCCTCAGCTCTCGTCCCCTAATGCCCCTACTCTACTTGTGCTATATTGATGACATCTTCATCATCTGGACCCATGGAAAAGAAGCCCTTGAGGAATTCCACCATGATTTCAACCATTTCCATCCCACCATCAACCTCAGCCTGGACCAGTCCACACAAGAGATCCACTTCCTGGTCACTATGGTGCTAATAAGCGATGGTCATATAAACATCACCCTATACCGGAAACCTACTGACTGCTATTCCTACCTACATGCCTCCAGCTTTCATCCAGACCATATGATCCATTGTCTACAGCTAAGCTCTACGATACAACTGCATTTGCTCCAACCCCTCAGACAGAGACAAACACCTACAAGATCTCTATCAAGCATTCTTACAACTACAGTACCCACCTGCTGAAGTGAAGAAACAGATTGACAGAGCCAGAAGAGTTCCCAGACATCACCTACTACAGGACAGGCACAACAAAGAAAATAACAGAACACCACTAGCCATCACCTTCAGCCCCCAACTAAAACCTCTCCAATACATCGTCAAGGATCTACAACCTATCCTGAAGGACGACCCATCACTCTCACAGATCTTGGGAGACAGGCCAGTCCTTGCTTACAGACAGCCCCCCAACCTGAAGCAAATACTCACCAGCAACCACACACCACACAACGGAACCACTAACCCAGGAACCTATCCTTGCAACAAAGCCTGTTGCCAACTGCGTCCACATATCTATTCAGGGCACACCATCATAGGGCCTAATCACATCAGCCACTCTATCAGAGGTTCGTTCATCTGCACATCTACCAATGTGATATATGACATCATGTGCCAGCAATGCCCCTCTGCCATGTACATTGGTCAAACTGGACAGTCTCTACATAAAAGAATAAATGGACACAAATCAGATGTCAAGAATTATAACATTCATAAACCAGTTGGAGAACACTTCAGTCTCTTTGTCACAGACCTAAAAGTTGCAATTCTTCAACAAAAAAACTTCAAAAACAGACTGCAACGAGAGACTGCTGAATTGGAATTAATTTGCAAACTGGATACAATTAATTTAGGCTTGAATAGAGACTGGGAGTGGATGGGCCATTACACAAAGTAAAATTATTTCCCCTTGTTTATTCCAACCCCCACCCTTCCTCAGATGTTCTTGTCAACTGCTGGAAATGGCCCACCTTGATTATCACAACAAACGGTCCCATCCCCCGCCCACCCCTGCTCTCCTGCTGGTAGTAGCTCACCTTAAGTGATCACTCTCGTTACAGTGTGTATGGTAATACCCATTGTTTCATGTTCTCTATGTATATAAATCTCCCCACTGTATTTTCCACTGAATGCATCCGATGAAGTGAGCTGTAGCTCACGAAAGTTTATGCTCAAATAAATTTGTTAGTCTCTAAGGTACCACAAGTACTCCTTTTCTTTTTACAAACCACTCCGTTGTCCTCATCATATGTGAATATTTCACAGAGTGTAACAAGCATTACACTGTGTGATTTGGTGTTACTGTCTCTATAGTCTCATCCAGCCATCCAGATTTAAATGAAGTTGCTGTTCTTTTACGCTTTAGACCTCTAGATAGTGACATTTTGGGATTGATTTTTTTACCAGATTGGTTTATTGAAAATTAATACTTTTATTATATGGCTACTATTTCAATGCGCTTAACAGTGTGACTCGACAAAAGGGCAAACGGGAGATCATTCAGATCAGGATATCGGAAGTTTGTGCATAGCTCCGATCACGTCCATGCATCTGCGGCAAAAAAACGCGGGAAAATGGTAAAACTTCATGAGTAAATGTACGAAGTCCAATGGCTTTGAAATATTTCAGTCACAAAAACAACACTTATCTTTGTTCATTTCTGGGAAATCTTTGCAGTTCCTTAGCAACTACGGCCAGGTATTTTGACTTATTCACACATATTTGAGTTTGTACACAGCCAAATGAACAGACTACAAGGAGATGTGCGGGTCTCAACCGTCCCGACATAATCAACGTTCCACGTTCAAAATGCTGGTGGGGAGGGGTATGATTCATTGCCCTCCTTTCCCTTCCCCCCTTGCCAGCTAGTAGAATCTGGCTGTGTTGGTAGATGGCGGGCGAACAATGTCAAAAGTCTCCTGTAAATAGGGTGACCAGATCGTAAGAGTAAAATATCAGGACACATTGGGCGAGCAGGGTGGGGTGGGGTAGGAAGAGAGCCACACAGCTCCCCTGCCCTGCACCCCCTGAACCCACAATGCCCAGAGCCCCCCCACAACTCCCCCCACATTTCCACCACAAATGCACAGTGCTGTGCACACCACCACCCCTTCCCAGTACCCCCCCACCCACAGCCCCACCACAGCTGCCCAGCACCCCACACAGAACCCCCCACTTGCTAGTTTCCCAATACATACAGATTTCTCCTCCCTCCTTCCTTCCCTCCCTCCCAGTGCCCTTCCCCACAGCCCCACCACCACAACTAAACAATGCCCCACACAGACCCCCAGTGCCCTGATACACACAGATCTCCCCCACTGCTCAGCACCCCCCAACAGGCCCTCATTGCCTAACACCCCAAAACACAAACCTCCTCCACTGCCCAGCGCCCTCCACACCCTCACAGCCCAGCACCCCACAGACCTCCCAGACACTGACTCCATCACACCCTGCCCCCTTCCCTGGCCTCACTCACCAGCCCTGCTGGGAGGTCTCTGGCTCCTAGGGTCAGAGCGGCGAGGGGGAAAAGGAGGTGTCTCCAGATTCTCCACGTTCTGTGTCTGCCACAAGCGTGAGCTCCGTTGCTCCCATTGGCCGGGAGAAGCACCAATGGGAGCTGCCGGAGCCGCAGAGTGGGGCTTGCAGGCACTGGCAGCACGCAGAGACCCTAAGAGCCAGCAGGTCCCTCTGGCTCCTAGGGTCGGGTCAGGGGGGAGGGGCGAAGGGCTCTCTGCCTGCAGCCGGCGCCTGGAAGCCCTGCCCCCGGAGCTCTGATTGGGCAGGAAGTAGCTGGTACAGCACACTGAGACCCCCCTCCGCCTCTGTGCCTAGGGGCCGCCCGCACTGCAGACTCCTGCTGGTGGGCGGGAGCGCTGCCAGGAGCTGCCCCAGGAAGTGCCACCACGCCAGCCCCGGGACTTTGACGGTGATGGTGAGTGGTCCCTGATATCGGGACAAAGGGCATCCCAACCGATGTGCGGTCAGGACGCGGGACAGATATGCGCACGGTGTTTAGGATCTGTGTGCATGCGCACATGCGCACAGCTTAGAGGGAATAGTGAGCTGTAGCATGTTGTGACCTAATATAGTTCCAGTACTTTTTATTTGTCTTGATGAATATTTATCTTTACACAAGAAGAAAAGTACATGAAACAGAACTAAGTAGTTTGAATTCCCAGTGGTGCATCTTTGTCTGCACTGCTTCTAGTATATTTATAAGCATTGAATACCACTGGTCAGCCAGGTCCTGCGAAAACTCCACAATACTTCATTCAAAGTATAATCAAAGGGAATAATATCATTTTCTTACTTGAAAAGAATTCTTTGGGAAATCAAAGTTGTACTAGATTTCACATAATGAGACTTTGCTTCCTTTGTCGCTGTCCGAATACCTCTTCAAGTGTATCTATGCAAAACAATTGTGTAGGCCACACCCTTCACTCTTAACCATGATCTGAGGGGCTGGGGCTCTCCTGATTTTTTTTTTCTTCACCTTATGTACAATATCTCAAGTCCTACTTCTCTCCATGTTAACCAAAAGTTTCACTTTAGTTATATATCTTGTAGGATTGCATTATCTATTCTTTTACAGGGCTTGATCCAAAACCCATTGAAATTAATGGGACTCCTTTCATTATCTTCAATGCACTTTGGATCAGGCATAAAGTGCAGAGGTATTCCGAAGTGACACGTCAAAAATGATGTTGTGTAGATTTATAGTTATTGTCTCTGAGTGATGTTCCATATCAAATAGAGTCAATATACAAATAATTTTTTCACAGTTGCTAGTCCAGCAAATTTTACCCAGAGTCTGAAAGTCAAGTTGGATTACTTTTTTTCATAATCATCTTGACCAGTAACAAAATTTGTGCAGGTTAAGATAGACCTCTAATTACAAACATGCCAACCTATTATTTTTCTTGGGTGTGTACAGATGTGGTTGACTGGAACTGAGTAAACAATTGTATCAATGCCCACAATAAGCAACAGAATTCAGTTCACTCCTTCTTAAGTATGTCGTCTCTGCACTACCAAAAGGAGTATAAAGTGGTAGCAATTCACATGACATGCTACAGCTAGCAGATATTCTGAATGTACATCCAAGGAGCAGATCTTTTGAAAAAGAAGGTGCCATACCTTCAAAGGCCTTTTTCAGGTCAGAACTATACTTCAAGCATGTTGCTTACTTCAGTGCACTGAAGTGAGAACATTAGGGTACCTACAGTTAGTTACATATCACACAATGTTTAAGTGATTTCAATTAACCAGTTTCTCATACTGGTTTCTCATAAGTTCACTGAGATATCAGACTTCTAAAATGTATAAGTTTTTTTTACTTGACATAAATTTTAACATTACATAAGAAATGACAGAAAATAAAATAAAGATGGTTGTATGATAGTGCTTGCAAAGTCTAACAGAGTATTCAGAGTAAAACTCATGAAGTAACAAACCGAAGTGATAACTCAAATTCGTCTATCACACAGTGATATTCAACTCTATTCTGCAGAGATGATATACCTACCAGCATTGAATTAAAGAGCCTTAAAACAAGGCCTTATCATTTTGCAAATCAAGATGTATATCAATCAACAATTATGGGACTCTATGTGACGGTTCAGTCACAAGTATTTATAAAGTTAGAAATTTAAACAATGAATAAATTATTGAAATAGCAAGTCAATTGAAAATTCCAGACTATGATAATTCACAGACAAGTCTGTTCTCTTCACATACAAACTCCAGATTAAATCCTGGCCCCATTGAAGTGAATAGCAAAAGTTCCATTGAGTCCAGTGGGGCTCGGATTTCAACTGCCACCTCTAAATCCTGTGTGGACTGTCCACGGATATGGGATGGGGTACATCATTTTGCCTATATTTGCCATATTTCTTTTGTTCGCTCTTTCCATTACTTGGTTCCCATTGGGCATTTTTACTCTCCCATCTTTTTGACTGATTTACTCTCACTTTCCCTTCCTTCTGCTCTTTTCAGCAGAGGCAATTGGAGTTTAGACTAGTGGTCTCCCATCTCTGGCATACAGATTATTTCTCAGTTGTTGACAGTGAGCTGGCTGATCACATGTGGTCTGATCCAAAGCCCACTGAACTCAATGGAAAAATTCCTAATGATTTCAACAGGCTTTGGATGAGAGCCATTCTACTCCTTGTTTCCAGCTGCTTCTGGAGATGTCCTGGCTCTTAACTGAGAAGTAAGCTATCTATACCCTTAAAGGCAATGGGAGAGGAAGAGAAGAAGCCTCTAACTTAACAGTGTCTAGGAGATGCTGATGCTACATAAGAGGAAGAAGTTCTTCTAAGGATGGATTCGATCAACGAGTCTGGACCTGCCAGCCACTAAATGTAAGGGGAATGCCTAGTGGAAAAAAAAAGAATGGGACAGCTGGGTAGTATACCCAGAGGAACAGATTGAGAAGAGATTCATGAGTCTGGGTAGCATATGCTGAGAGAGTGGAAGACCAGGGGACCAATTAATTGGCAGAGTAGGATGTGCAGAGGAAAGGAAGGGAATAACAGAGGAGAGGGGAAGTATGAAGAGCAAAAGTGGTTGAAATTCTGGCCCCTCTGAAGCCAGTGGGAGTTTTGCCATTGACTTCAGTGGGGCTTGAAGTTCAACCAAAGTAATTTAATTGTAATAAAAACAAACAAACAAGCAAACAAATATAACATCCCCCGAAGACAGTTAAAACACAGAAATTTCATCCTATTACTTTTCCTTTTCCATATTAGTAACTGTTGTAGCAGCCGAAGTGGTGTTATGTAATTGTGAGTGGGAGGGGAGGGGACACATAAAGCAGTCTGTTAATTAATATGATCCACATTATGAAAAAGTTTGAGAACCTTTGCTCTAGGAGGAAGAGAAACTGTTCAGGATGGACTGAAAAAATGATATTTCCCCATGACTTTGAATTGTCTTGTGTTACATTAAGGCACTGAGTTGTTCTAATGATGGTGTATAATTTGTTTTGTTCTCTAAAGTATATACTGTGCCAGTGCATTGAACTGTTAAACCTGTGTCTAAATTTTAACTAAACTTTTTTTTCTATTAAAAGTCAGTTGAAGATAAAGAACAAATGCTTCAGGCATCAATTATTTATGTTTCCAGCTTGACAAACTGTGATATGTATTATAGCTCTGTAAGAAAATCTGTATTGGAATGTGCTACAGTTTGTTAACATTATGAACAAACTGTGTTTTGTAGATTACTTTAGGGGGTGGAGAAGCTTAATAGATTTCTAGCGTTAAAGTTCTGAAGAACTTTACACTTTAAAAAAATGTTTTACACAACGACAACAACAAAAGCTAAACTTTTTCAACATGTTGAAATGTGATCAAATCTGTCCGTTCACTTTGATATTTAGGGTTTGTTTAAGCCTTAAACTCAGACATATCCCAAGGGGTATAAACTCAAGTGGCTCAACTCCCTCCCCCAAAACTAACATGAGATCACGTAATTAATAATTGTGTCATGATGCACAACATTCTTTTAACGTAGGGTTTTTAATGTAATTTCCTATATTTAAAAAAAAAAAAACTGAAAAATAAGAAAAAAATATAATTTCCATATTGTGGAAGGACAGTCAGAAAGATCCCATGTAGGGAAAGTCCTGCTCAATCCCTGCGGTTCTGGAATGGTGCACTCTGTGGGGGTGGTGTACCAGTGCATGCACACTCTGGTCACGAGCGGGAACTGTGAGGGTCTAGACAAAGCTCAGAGCAGATGGAATCTTCAGAGAATTTAGCACCAAACTCTACCAAATCTCTACTGCGCATGTATAAACTGCTCTTTTCTTTGAGCCTTATAACTTGGTGTCAAATTTGATGGATTTTCTCAGCCTCGGAAAATGGCACAGCCCTGACATAAAGCTGCCACTGCTGCCAAATTTTCAATTTCTGCTCCAAAGCACAGAGATGCTAGGTGCTAGAGCTTCTTAATAAGCTTTTAAAATGTATAAAACAATGCCTTATTCCCTAACCTCATCCTGAAAATGGCTGAATTACTTTTGCTAAAACTTTCTCCTGCCATCCTCTTTCCCCCTTCTCCTTCCCTCCCCAACCCAGAATAAATGAGCCTGAGACTGTCTCCTGGCATGGAAAATTTCAACCTAAACACTTTGTTAGGCAAAACAGTCTTTATAAGGAAGACTGTTAGGCAACCTTAACTACAGGTGTTACTACCTGCAATGTACCTATAATATAATATAATTATATCATCATGTTCCTATTATGCCTCTGGCGTTTAGCGCAGTGACAAAGCTCCTCCATTCCTGTCTGTTTCTGGCAAGACTTTCAGTGGTTCCCTAGCTGTGCCCCAGGTTTTTCAGCTCGGCTTCCACAGCTTTTCACCATGTTGTTTTCGGGAGGCCTCATTTTTGCTTGCCTTCAGGTGTCCATCTTATTGCTACTCTGGTGATGGAATCAGTTTCCATCCAAAGCACATGGCTGATCCTGAGGAGATGGCCTCAGGCTCATTTATTCTGGGTTGGGGAGGGAAGGAGAAGGGGGAAAGAGGATGATGGGAGAAAGTTTTAGCAAAAGTAATTCAGCCATTTTGGGGAGGGATAGCTTAGTAGTTTGTGCATTGGCCTGCTAAACCCAGGGTTGTGAGTTCAATCCTTGACAGGGCCATTTAGGGATCTGGGGCAAAAATTGGGGATTGGTCCTGCTTTGAGCAGGGGGTTGGACTAGATGACCTCCTGATGTCCCTTCCAACCCTGATATTCTATGATCCATCTCCAGTGCCTCCTGGCAATGATTGTGCTCAGAGCCTCTTGGCTGCACTGTGTCCATAGACCTGGGTTTGAGATTGTTCTGGCCCAAAAGATACGGAGGATTTTTCTGAGGCAGGTTGTATGGAATGAAGACAATTTGGACATGTCATACTTTCTTATTCCCCAGAATTCTGCACTATAAAATAGTGTTGAAAGTACGCAGCTCTGATAAATCTTGAGTTTGGTTTTGGTGTTGTATTTTGATTATTTCCAGACTATATTTAAGCTGCTGAAGGTGTTCCTGGCTTTATTGATTTTGTTTCAGATGTCCTGGCTTGTTCCACCGTCCTGGCTGGTGGTGCTGACCAAGTATGTGAATGTTTCTACATTGGCGAGAACATAATCCTCTATCTGTACTGATGATGGTGAGGCAATATTAAAGGTCATGATATCTGTCTTACTGCAGTTGATTTTCAGTTCAATTTGCTGGCTGAATGCATTGAGTCACGTTGTTTTTTCTTGTATATGGTGTTGGGTATGTGATAGGAGAGCAACATCGTCTGCAAAGTCCAGGTCTTCAAGGGATGAGAAGAGTGTCCATTTAATGTCTTGGCATGTCTTCTGTTGTGTATATAATTATATAATAGACCTTTATATAATAAATAAGTAAAAAACTGTGCTGTCCGATGGGTGGAATTTGTAAAGTGTAAAAAAGCTGAAAATGGCTGAGAACTTAAAAATTGGACAGTATTAGACTGCAAATCCCAGTTATGACTTAACCTGGTGGTATTCTAAACAAAAAGCACCTCCAGTTATGCCTGTAGATGTTTCCATAGCTTTCAACTGACTCAACAGACACTGTAGACTTCAGACTGACACACTGACAATCCTGAAATTGTATTATGTAGATAATGATTAATAAATGTTGAAAACACCACACTATAGTACCAATCTTCAGCTTTCCAGGGAGTCAACTATAAATTCATCCTGGCCTAATGTTTGTAACAGATTTTGTCATAAAGCCTGAAATTTTAGATCACTGATAGACTCATGTGCAGAACAGATAGGGCTGGGCCTGCTTTGCAAAGATAGTGTTGATTTCCTCAAGGTACCTGGCACTAATCTAGTCCTGTTAGAGCCTTATGCTCTGATTTGGTGAACACAAGAGATAAATAGCTTTGCTCACACAGATAGCCACACTGACTGCAGTGCATAAAATGACTCACCTGCCTCAGAGTGTGAAGGTCTGGGGTAAAATAACCAGTGCATACATCTGAAAGTTTAGAAAAAGAATCCACAGTCAAAATGTTAGCTCTTTCTTATTCTGATAGGCATTGGATGCTTCCCTGGAGTAAGATCTCTTTGGTGTAGTTTAGAAATTCCTTTCTGAGATTCCATTATGGGTTCTGTGGAGCAAAGACTGACTTTTACTATGTATTTGTATTACAGCAATGGCAATTCCGGTCTCAGCTGAGGACTTTAGTTGCTGTTGCTGTAATAAAAATACATGATAATTATACTTTGAGTCCATCTGGCAACATTTGATGTAAACTAATAAAATATATTGTGTTGGGGCATTTTTAGATATTTTCAAAATGAAGAGACAGATCCTCAACTGGTGGTGTAAATTGGCAGAATTCCATAGTTTCAATGGAGTTATGCCCATTTACAGCAGTGAGGATCTGGTCCATGTGCTATGCTGAATGCTGTATTCTACGGCATATTATTTTTGTGCCATTTTGTTTATTTCAAAACTAAGTACTGTATATGCTTGGAGATACTAATATACTTTTTGACTTCACATCAAGCTGTATATTAGGGCTGTAATGTAGCTCGTAAGGCACATTCAGTTTGGGGCATTTGTATACATACCCACTGCAGAAGGAGTTGCCAGAAGCATCCAGACAGATTCTGCTACAATTCTCTCGGGCTCTAGGATAGTTCATGCCCCAGTTAGAACTCCACCACTTCTGCACAGCACAGCATGTGCTTTTCTCCCATTCATCCAGTCCACTAGTTGTGCTGCATTCTGTGGTCCTGTCTAGTGCCAACAGTGGTGTGAAACTCCCTGTCATGGATTGCTTTACTGAGATAGAGACTGACCTCTAGACGGTGTTATCAGTGATGGTGTAAGTTAGCACCTTCTCCCCAACCTTGCACACTCCTTAGGGCACAGTACTGCTCACTTAAAAGCAATTACTCCTCATAGGCAAAAAATGCCATGGCTATTTTTCATTGTAGTTAAGTTGTGTTTTAGCTTTCAGTTTCAGAATTGAGAATATTAAGTCTCATCTATGACTGTGTGGGGAAAGTGCAAGCTTGTTATGGTTTCTCTCATGCCTGATTAATGATCGACAGAAACAAATATCAACTTCCTCCTTTTAGCCACTGCATTTACACAGTGCATAAATAGACCTTTATTTGCAAGAATGATACAGGTATATCAGAATGTTACCTAAAAAGGATGAACAAAGACAGTGGATACAGAGTGTAAGCTCTGCTCTATCTCTGCAAATTATTAATCTGTTAGGTATTTCTAATTGCTTCATTCTTCTTATGAACATGCCCTACAACTGACAAAAAATGTATGTAAACAACTTTAGCACTAAGGTATTGTCAGCCGAATGATGTGTAGTAGCTCAGAATAACATAAAAAGGCAAGTGCACATTTGTAGCATTAGAGGCAATAGATGGCAGTCTTTATCCGATGTTCTGAATACGCTGCAAAAATATCAGCATCTCTTGCCCCTCACCCAATAAACCACCCACTATCTCTCTGTAGATTTTAAGTCGCTGTATGAACATATTTGAAAAGATCATTTTGAAGCTACTTTCCTTCTACAGGCCAGACTTGATTTACACTCTCCCCACCTTTCCCCGAAACTGCTTTTCAAGGTGAGGATTGACAATGCCAAGGAATGAACAGCTTCACCTCTCTTGCATCTAGTTCCAGAGAGTGCTCTTAAGGTAAGTAACATTGTGGGATTATTACAGCATTAAGCTATGGGAGTATTGGCAATATGTAGATCCAGACTGATGACCCAGCCCCAGGTCCCATTAGGCCCTCCCTTTGAGAGCACAAAGGAATGCTGCTTTGTGTGCAGTACAGGTGAGATCCACAGTGGGAAAGGCACACCATTCACTCAAATGGTTCTGTCCCTATGGCCCTGGACTCTGTGAAGACCCATTGATGGGGTCGTAGTGGGGTGCCCTGTCCCCACACCAATGTGCTGAGGTAAAGCTATCCAAAACTAATTCTGCCTTCAGCTACATTAGAGCACAAGGAGCACAGAAAAGCTATCTGTGTTGAAAAACACCCACTAAATAATGGTCCCAGGAGCAACCATACCCTATGCCAACAGAGATGCACAATTTGGAAGCAGTAGGAGAGGAAAGGCACCTACTAGGATTACAGAAGCACAGTGCCAACATGGGGTTGTGCAACTTCTCTGCGGGAAGAACTGCTGCTTCTTCTGCAGACAGGTAAAGGCTATACACTGCTGTCTCCCCACTCCTTATGGAACGATCCCAAGAAAACTATTCACCCTTCAGAACCCCTCCCATGGATTGTTACATGGGAGAAAGTGATTGGGATCCCCTCACACGATTGCTGAGAGGCTTAACTAGTTAATTAACTAAATTTAATTGCTGCTGATACAGTAGGCACAAATTGTCTCCCTGCTAGTTTGTTCTGCTGTGCCTGGCGGTGATTTCACCTGAGGGAGTAGAGACAGCCCTTTCTTTGTGTTTGCTACAAGGGGAGGTCAACATTAATCCTGAGAAGCCATTCCAGTGTAAGCTAAGCAAGGATGCACTGAATCACAGCATCCCTCAGTCATCCTCACAAATGCCCCTCCTCAGCCCCAGACATGTGTTTTGGGGAAATTTTTTTACCCTCTCTCATCCCCCCACAGTGCCTTTACAAGTCCAGAGACCTTGTGCTAGACTCTGTGCTGACAGGAGCCTGTGCAAAACCTAGATACATTTGCCCAAGATCCTTAGAGGATGTAAACCACCATATACATAGTAAGCATGACTGTTATTGCTACCAAAAGTCCCATGGAGGTATGGGTCTTCTGCCCGCAGTGAGGCCACAGAATGATACAATCTAGCATGCCTCTAGCAAATCAGCAAGCACCAGAGGATTTTGCAGAAGGAAACAGAGATTTTTATAAAGGTAGATGTTGGTGCAGAGTGCCAGCAGGGGAATGAGGTGGGTGTCAAAGAAGGGGAGAAGCAGTGAGTCAGTGTTTCAATGTTTGAATTAGTTTTCATTTTATCTTGGCAGCCCACTTTCAATAACTCCTTGTTGTTCCTTCCTCAGTAATGTGTGTATGGCTATTTGCTGGTATTTTTATGTTTAGATAACATTACACCCTGAATCATAAGAGTCAGCTTTTCAAAGAGAGCATTGTTTATTCTGGAAATTCAAACCTTTTGCTTCTTGCAAAGTGCCCAGCTACAGACTAGCCTTCTCTTGCAGCAGCACCACACACTTCAAACATTCTGGATCAGTGGTTCCCAAACTTTTACTAAGGTGACCCACCAACTGCACTTCGTTTTGTTGTTGTTGTTGGGTTGTCGTGGTGGTGATGGGGAAGGGAACCCAAAATTGTAGGCCAACATCCTCCTCCTTCTCTGCCACTGCCTCTTCCTCGTTCTGCCAAGGGGACACTGATTACTCACTGCAGCACTCTCTACCCTGGCACCACAATCCTAATCCCAGCCCAGTGTGGAGGATGGTAGGTTTGTTGAAGAGTGAGCCTTCCTCACATTCATCCTGCTGCGGTAGATCCTGTACCATGGGGCTGGGACTGGATCCCTACTCTGGACTTTGCAACCTGGCACACAGCAACACTCACATTTGACCTGGCTGCCCCTCCATCGTGATGGAGGGGTGATTGGGCCAAATTTGGGTGAGCGGTGCCAAAACCTGGCATGTAGGGGTGCAGCACTACTCAGGTCCAACTTGATGCTAGTGGAATGTTCCCCTGCAGAAGGAGATTCTCTGCTGGCCACCTCTGGTCAGAGCGTGTCCACTTACTGAAGAACTTGAGCTTTTCAAAGTGTCTGTTGTGAATTGCATAGTCTGGCTCACTAGATATCTATCTATATGTGTGTCATAAATATAAAGGGAAGGGTAAACACCTTTAAAATCCCTCCTGGCCAGAGGAAAAATCCTTTCACCTGTAAAGGGTTAAGAAGCTAGGATAACCTCGCTGGCACCTGACCAAAATGACCAATGAGGAGACAAGATACTTTAAAAAGCTGGAGGGAGGGAGAGACAAAGAGTCTGTCTGTGTGATGCTTTTGCCGGGGACAGAACAGGAATGAAGTCTTAGAACTTAGTAAGTAATCTAGCTAGATATGTGTTAGATTATGATTTCTTTAAATGGCTAAGAAATTAAGCTGTGCTGAATAGAATGGATATTCCTGTCTGTGTGTCTTTTTGTAACTTAAGGTTTTGCCTAGAGGGATTCTCTATGTTTTGAATCTAATTACCCTGTAAGGTATTTACCATTCTGATTTTACAGAGGTGATTCTTTTTTACTTTTTGCTTCTATTAAAATCCTTCTTTTCAGAAACGGAATGCTTTTTCATTGTTCTTAAGATCCAAGGGTTTGGGTCTGTGGTCACCTATGCAAATTGGTGAGGATTTTTACCAAACCTTCCTCAGGAAGTGGGGTGCAAGGGTTGGGAGGATTTTTGGGGGAAAGACGTTTCCAAACAACGCTTTCCTAATAAATAAACCCAGATAAATGTTTGGTGGTGGCAGTGGAAGTCCAAGGGCAAAGGGTAAAATAGTTGTACCTTGGGGAAGTTTTAACCTAAGCTGGTAAAAGTAAGCTTAGGAGGTTTTCATGCAGGTCCCCACATCTGTACCCTAGAGTTCAGAGTGGGGAAAGAACCTTGACAATGTGTAAATATCAACCCAGCAATATAGTATAATTTATAGACAAAAGAGCACAGTGCTTGTCAATGTTCATTAATATAAGATGGCTAGAAGCTAAGGAGAGATTACTCAAAAAGTTTGAACTTCTCAGAGTGGTACAGAAGAGGAGCAGCAGATTAATTTTAGGTACTATCCACTCAAGAGGGGCTCAAAATGAAATCCAAATGGTATATCTGTGGCAGAACTCATTCCTTGAATTAAACACTATGTACTTGATACAGATAAGGTAAGATTCAAGGAAATGCTTCATGTGTCATGACCAGGACTTGGGCAGTCAGACCTAGTGGTCAAAACAGGGATTGGTGTCAGGAGACAGGAACTCAAGACAAGAGTGAGAACTGGAGCCATGAGTCAAACCAAGAGTCAGAGCTGGAATTGGAATCATGGACCTGGGGCAGGGATCAGGAATGAGGAAGGAAGGCTGGAAAGCAGGAACCAGGAGAAATGCAGGGAAGCTGGAATTAGGGACAAGTCAGGAAAAGAGGGCTCAGGAGTCAGGCCAGAAACCTGGGTCCAATGTAGCAGCCAACCAGGAGTTCACCTAATTCATTAATAATGTCCTGTGCCACCTCCTGGCTTAAATAGTGCAGCTGGGCCAGTGGCTCCAACAATCAAGACTCCCATGGGTGGGGTCTTTGGTGGGCCTAGCCACTCCACCCACCACTTACTAACAAGCCACCACATGGTGGCTGGGATTCAGCAGTTGCTTTGAGGACCCACAGACTTGGGTTCAAGACCTGTGGATCCTCACACTATGTGATGGGCTAAAATCTGATTTTAGGAGCACTGTTGTTAATTCACAGTGACTTCACTAGGATCAGAACATGGCTTCCTGCCTTAAAAATAATGAATGCATCCAATGAGATCTGTTTGACTAGTTTTAGACAGAAATCTTGTAGGACAAACCTCCTGAGGTCCCTTCCAACCCTGATATTCTATGACGATTCTATGACAGTGAGGTTCCAATCAATGTTGTAATATAGATGGACGATTATTTTACAAGATGTGCCTAAGTGTAGATCCTTTTATCAGTATACAGCCCTGAGGATGTGAACCAGTGCCTTTGCAGGTCAATGAAAAGACTCCTATCAACATTGGTGGGCACTGGATCAAGCCCATAATGAGGCCCTTAATATGTTGATTCTATGAAATATTCAAGACTATTCCACCCTGACTACTATTTGATTGCTCTCAGTTTCTGTGAAGTATCATTTTAGTGTTTCTCTGTCCAAATGCAAATTGATATACCTTACAAATGCCTTGGTTCACGAAAACCAGCTGCTTTTTTGTTTGCCTCTCATGACTGTGATGTGAATCATGCTACACAAAAGGGTTAATCTTTTAACATGGATACAGTGGAATGTCATCGTTCTAAATTGTATATCCTGGCAAGACCATGGAAGTCTGGTTTCAAGCTCAGTATTTTATTTGTAAATGGAAATTCATGGAGTTTTGTTGCAAAGGAAAAAGAGCGCATAGCATGTATATAGCATATTACATTTTAAAAACATTCATATACGTTAGCTCTCCTGAAGTAGGTATTGTTCCCATTTTACAGAAGAGAGTTGTCCAAGGCCACATCTGGAGTGAGTGGCTCAACTGAGATTACAAATAGGAGTGTCTGGATTTCAGCCTCAGACACAAGCTGCTAATCAACACTTGCCCGCCTCAGTACTTTTAGTCTTAGCTGTGTTAGAAATGGATTTTTAAACTGCAGCTTTTCAATTGGTAGGTTTAAGAAAAATGTCCTGACCTGCTCTCTTCTGTAGTTCAACAATAGAGATACAGATGCTGTGAAATGAGCTGGAAAAAAACTTGTTTTCCTTGGAATATGTCATGCAGTTCTTATTAGGGCATATACAACACTGGTCAACATAATTTAATTCAGCATTTAACTACTACAGTACGTTGGCTAGGGTAACTGGGCAGATAAAGGGAAAATATTCATGAACATTTTTTGGAAAAAAAACAATGCATTTAGGGCTTCATTTTGCAAATTGCACATAATCTGTAATAAGGGGAGGTGTGTAATTGCACCACCTCACCGGGAACACATTGGGGAGGCAAAATGCCTCCCTGGGCATCCCAGTATACATGGAGAATACTCCTCCTCCATCACTACATCACTATACAGCTAGCCAGGAAGAATTATGGCTTTGCCTCTACCCTGCCCATCTGCATCTCTTCGGGGATTCCATACAAACATCGTCCCCCTCCCCCAGACAGGTAGGGAAAGTGAATTACTTGTGTAACACTGCAATTCTTGACCATGCAAGAGCTGTGGATGCTTCATTCTCCCTCACCAGTGTAAGTGCCAAGCAGAATCTTACCCTTAGATGGTGTGATAAAGTTCCTGTTCTATCGTGGTGGGTCTTGTGCTTATTGGCGGATTTGCTCGCCTTGGAGCTTCACGGCAGCCCTCAGCTTGGCCGTTTTTCTGAATTCACAGTCCAGGTCGACGACTCCTGTGTCTGACCAGGAGTTGAGAGGATTTGGGGGGAACCCGGGCCCGCCCTCTTCTCCAGGTTCCAACCCAGGGCCCTGTGGAATGCAGCTGTCTAGAGTGCCTCCTGGAACAGCTACAACTAGAGTGCGACAGCTACAACTCCCTGGGCTACTTCCCCATGGCCTCCTCCCAACACCTTCTTTATCCTCACCATAGGACCTTCTTTCTGGTGTCTGATAATGCTTGTACTCCTCAGTCCTCCAACAGTCCGCGTTCTCACTCTCAGCTCCTCGTGCCTCTTGCTCCCAGCTCCTCACACGCACACCACAAACTGAAGTGAGCTCCTTTTTAAAACCGAGGTGCCCTGATTAGCCTGCCTTAATTGATTCTAGCAGCTTCTTGATTGGATGCAGATGTTCTAATCAGCCTATCTTAATTGTCTCCAGAAGGTTCCTGATTGTTCTGGAAAATTCCCTGCTCCCTTACCCAGGGAAAAAGGACCTCCTTCGCTTGCTGCTAATCTATCTGCTTTCTTTTCTCTCCTAAAGGCCCCGGCCTGGTCTTTTCTTACTTTTTGACCCTGCTTCAGCTCCCACCCCCCCCAACCGGGCCCGGCGCTTTTTCTTCATTGTGGTTTTTTTTTTTTGCTGATTTTTTGCTACCGTTCAAGTGCTGGTCGGTTGCCAGCTAGCTGCCAGCTCCCCCACGCCTGCCCTCGGATGCTGCTACTGCTTCAGCTGAAACCCCCGGGTGGCGGGGGGACTGCCGACCCGCTACCTGGAGGAGGGGAGTGGAAGCCCCAGACCCAGCTGTTCGCTGTTCGTTTGTGGACCCGTAATTAACCGGCAGGTTATTTTTTTCTTCTTATCTGCTTGGCATTTCTGGAATGCTCCACAAAGCCCGGGAGAGAAGACAGCCGACAGAGAAATTGCCCACGGAAACTATGAACCATCGTGGAGGGGGCCATAAGACTGAGTAACTTTTGAACTGTACTCTCATGTGGGGGGAGTTTGACTGTGTCTTAATTGCATTTGTAGGAGCAAAGGAGGTGTGGCACGGAGCTGCCCCCCGATCCATCGGTGCCCCCCCCCAACACTACTACAGCCGTCACGGCCCCCCCGCCATCCATACCTGCTGGCAACTTGCCATCTGCCTCTGGATTCAGCTGCTTTCCCTGATTCCACCGTCCAGACCAGAAACGACAGCCGACCAAAGGAGACTCTTTGGACAAACGCGCGTGGGTCAACGTCCCCCATCCCCCCCCCGGACTGTCCACCCCACAGTTTGCCCCTACTCCCTGACCCCAACTCCTGTTTCCTTCTCCTGTCCAGGCCGACCCATTTGCCCCCCGCCCCCCGCCTGCAGCCCAACAGGGAGAAGTGGTTAATCTGCTTCCCCCTCCCCCCTCCTCCTTCTGGTGTCTCCCCATCTCTCCCTGCTCATGATGGCGGGGAATGAGAGGGATGAGGCCCCTCTAACAACCTCAGCTGCCCCTCCTCCACCTACCCCCCTGCCCAACACCCAATCCTCTCCCCCCACCACTGCTGCCAAAACACCTGCCCCCCCCCCCAGGGCATCGGCAGCCAGAGGCACCGGGGCGACTACTGCCGGTGCTATGCCCACCCCCCCCCCCCAGATTCTAGGAGAGCCACCCCGGTTAGCCGGAAAGGCCAAGGTGTGAAGAAGGGAAAAGGCCCCACAACAACGACCAGGCCCTCCATGGCAGGGGCTGCCCCCACCGCTGTGGCCTCGTCATCAACCATGGCATCCCTCCCCGCTGTTTCCTCCACCAGCTCTGCGAGTGTCCCTCCCCCAGCACGTATGCCCGGGTGGTGGCAGACCCTCCCCCGCCTGCGGCCTCGTCATCTCATCCACCCACTGCCTCCGCTACCATCAATAGTGGCCGGGGCCCCTTTCCAACCATGACCAGGAAGCACGGCATCCGTTGCCTCCTGGTGCCCGCCTCGCCCCACGTGGAGACATACGTGCAGGCGTTGGCGAGGGTGGTAGGACCCACAGCCATTGTGGTGGCCTCCAAAATGTATGGGAAGGTCGTCTTTTTCTTAGCATCGGAGGCTGCCGCCAGGAGGCAGTGGAGAAGGGCCTGGCGGTGGGGGTGGTGTTTGTCCCCCTGGAGCCACTAGAGGACCTAGTCCGAGCCACTGTCTGGGCTGAGTCCTTGCAGGGCAGGGTCCTCCCTCTTTCGTGCAGGTGAGCTGTGCTCACCTTCCTGCCGAAGAAGGGGGACCTCCGCGATCTACGAATCTGGCGTCCCGTCTCACTCCTTAGCACGGATTACAAAATTGTAGCGAAAGCAAGCTCGCTGCGGCTAGGGTCCATGATGGCGGACGTGATCCGCCCAGACCAGACCTATACTGTCGCGGGTCGCAGCATTTTCGACAACCTATTTCTAGTCCGAGACCTTTTGGAACTCGGGCGGAGAGATGGTCTGTCGTTCGCCCTCCTGTCTCTTGATCAGGAGAAGGCGTTCGATAGAGTAGACCATGGGTACCTCCTGAGCACTCTGCAGGCGTTTGGATTCGGACCTCAGTTTGTGAGTTTTCTCCGGGTGCTGTATGCCTCCACGGAGTGTTTGGTAAGGCTCAACTGGACCCTGACCGAACCGGTCAGCTTCGGGCGAGGAGTGCGGTAAGGGTGCCTCCTCTCGGGCCAGTTGTATGCTCTGGCGATTGAGCCTTTCCTCTGTCTCCTCCGCAGGAGGATGACAGGGTTGGTGCTGCAGGAGCCGGATCTGCGGCTGGTCCTGTCAGCGTACGCCGATGACGTGCTCCTCATGGTCCAGGACCCAGGGGACTTGGCGCGTGTGGAGGCTTGCCAGGCCATCTTCTCGGCAGCGTCCTCCGCCCGAGTCAACTGGGTCAAGAGCTCTGGCTTGGCGGTGGGGGACTGGCAGCAGGTGAGCTCCCTCCCACCCACGCTTCAGACCATCCAGTGGAGTGGGGGTCCACTACTCTACCTAGACGTTTACCTTTCTGCCACGCACCCTTCTCCACTGGAGAACTGGCAAAATTTAGAAGGCAGGGTGATAGAGCAGCTCCGGAAATGGATGAGGCTACTCCAATGTCTCTCCCTCCGAGGGAGAGTGCTGGTGCTTAACCAACTAGTCCTGTCCATGCTCTGGTACCGGCTCAACACCCTGGTCCTGGCCCCGGGTTTCCTGACCAACCTCCGGGCATCGATTCTAGAGTTCTTTTGAAGCGTCCTGTGACTGTAGGGCCATTTTCCGATCCTCAGTACATTCACGTATCCAGGCGGAGTTCCTCTGGGCGGCATCCACCGACTCCCTTGACGCCTTCGAGGAGCGGTGGGCGCTGTCCGAGGTTCTCTGCTCAGTGACCCCATCCGGTTCCCTCCTACTGACCCTTTGATTGAGGGGAAGAACAAGAGAATGCACTGGGCACCTGTTGGGGTTCTTCATCTACCCCTGAAGGAAGGAGGGCAGGGCCTGAAGTGTCTGCACACTCAGGTCCGTGTCTTCCGCCTCCAGGCCTTGCAGAGGTTCCTCTATAGTGCAGGTAGTTCGACATGGAGCATATTGGCGCACGCCTTCCTACGCCGCTTCCAAGGGCTCCGATACGACAGGCAGCTCTTTTATCTTTGTCCGAGAGGTTTTCCGCGAGACCTCTCCGGGCTGCCGGTCTTCTACCAGGACCTCCTCCAGATCTGGAACCTGTTTTCAATGACCAGGTCCACGGCGGCCACCGAAGGGGCAGATCTCCTCGCGGAGCCCCTGCTACACAACCCCCAGCTCCGTGTGCAGGTGGCAGAGTCCCACTCGGTGCGCCAGAGTTTGGTCCTGGCGGAATTCACGAGAGTCAGAGACCTCCTGGACTACGACCGGAGAGACTGGCTGGATCCCCTGACGCTCGCTCGGTGCATGGGGCTCTCCAGACCTCGTACCCCCCAGCACGTACTTCAGGAGGTGAAGGTCGCTTTGACGCCTGCTGCTCGGGCTAATCTCAACCGAGCCCTGCGCGAGGCCGCACTCCGCCCACCCTCTACCCCAGGCCAGCTGGACCTTTCAGTTCGGCCCCTACCCCGTAGATCCCAACAAACCCCTCACCCTTTCACTGTGAGCCGGCTGCATGAACTGCAGCTGGTCAGCTTCCAAACCACACCAAGGAAACATCTATATACACTCACGCTTCACACCCTTCACGCCCTCACTCTGGTGTCCCGCCCCGATACAAAGTGGTGGGATCTCCTGCCACCTCTGGAGGGTGAGCAGCCCCAGTGGGCCAGCCTGTATTCCACCTTGGTCCCGAGGCCCGTCAGGGACATTAGTTGGCAGCTCCTTCACGGACCTGTGAACACGGTCGTGTTTTTGACACGGTTCACCCCCATCCCAGATACTTGCCCTTTTTGCAACATGAGGGAAACCCTGGCACATGTATATTTAGAGTGTGCCAGGCTGCAGCCCCTTTTTTGGCTCCTCACAAATATTTTATTACGCTTTTGGTTGCACTTTTCCCCTCACCTTTTTATTTACACACTCCCCATCCGTGGCCCCACAAAGTTGCGGGATCTCCTAGTTAACCTCCTCCTAGCCCTAGCTAAAACAGCCATCTATAAAACCAGAGAGGGGAGACTGGCCAATGAAGCGTCCTGCAATTGTAGGGCCGTTTTCTGATCCTCAGTACATTCACGTATCCGGGCGGAGTTCCTCTGGACGGCATCCACCGACTCCCTTGACGCCTTCGAGGAGCGGTGGGCACTGTCTGAGGTTCTCTGCTCAGTGATCCCATCCAGTTCCCTTCTTCTGACCCTTTGATTGAGGGGAAGAACAAGAGACCCCAGCCATTGCCACTGTGGATACCATCATCACCGTCACCTAGGAAGGGTCCTATCACACGTGGGTGTACATCCCCCCCCAAAAAAAACTGCCCACCCCGCAGCCTTGCCCATCTTGTCGGGCACTCTCAGGAGAGGAATAATCGGTGACACTGGGCATGGCACTAGGTAACTCGAGGGGGTGGAAGACCATGAGTGTCAAGGAAGCCCCCCCCGCTCTGGGCCCAGGCGAGCCTGAACACTTTTCCCTCCTGAAGGCTGCTGTGTTATACCTTGTGTTTGCTTTTGTTTTGTTGCATAGTTTTGTTTTCTTTTTCCTTTTTGGTGATTCTTTGTAAGTGTTATGCAAATAAAATTCTTTTCTGCTTCAAAAAAAAAAAAATACTCTCCTATAGCCATCTGGCCTGACCCTGTCACAATGGCTACTGTGATCTTTTTTTCTTGTCTTACGCAAACATTCATATGAGGAAACTTTTGTTCTTCAAGTTGTTGCAGATGCTCATGTGAATGAGTATTTGCTTCAAAATGGGTGAGCAATCAGCTTCAAATCTCTGTGTGGGGCTGGGTATCCCCCAGTCAGAGAATAGAAAAATACCATATTGCTTATAAATGGATATGTGTGAGTAACAAATTACAGATGTGTAAAGTAATAATTATTGCAAATAGCTTGCAGACAATCCATACGATGAAGTGTGTTGCAGTAGTAACCTAGTCACTGAATAGAGTTATGCAAAATCAAAAAAATCAATGTTTGTCTATGGATAATTCACAAATAAAAGACTAGTTTCAGAGGAACAGCCGTGTTAGTCTGTATTCGCAAAAAGAAAAGGAGTACTTGTGGCACCTTAGAGACTAACCAATTTATTTGAGCATGAGCTTTCGTGAGCTACAGCTCACTTCAATCAGTTGATCCTTATTTTTTTATGAACTCTGAGTTGTTTGCCCAGTTTTGTTTGCTAGTCTAAACATCCATATTACTGGAAACTGATTAATTTCATAAGCTTAATTCTTAAGCAAAAAGTTTGGAAAACTAAAACTGGGTAATCAAATGCCATAAGTCAAAAGTTAAAGAATGTTTTTATTAAGTAATTGGTATAAAACAATTTGAGTAGCTCGTTAAATACTTAAATGGTCAAAAATATTGGTTCTTTAACAAATAAATTTACTAAAATTATAATCTAACTAAGAATATTTTTAATTTGACTATAAAATACCCCCCCCCAAAAAACCCCAAAAAACAGTACATGACTGGTTAACCCGACTCTTGCAGTGTCCAAAAATAGGAATTTGGTGTCTTGTCTCTCTAGAAATCACCCCCAAAAATATTTGCCTTTTGGACGCAGCCATGCATCACTCCTATTAAACATGAAAGGGAAAGACAAATAAACTATTGGAAATAAGAGGCTTAGTTAATCCTTTCCGCCTTGGATGACAAAAAGCAAAACCAGACTATGTTTTAATAACTCTCAGATATTCCCGGTTTGGTACCATCTTTCTTCAAATGAAACTAATTGGCTTCGCACTCCTGATGACCTCTCTGCTATTTTTTTAATGACTTTTCCAACTTCAGTTGACTTCTCTGCACTCTAATATGCCCAAAAATATTTTGGAAGCTAAAAAGAAATATGACCTGGAAAATGGCATAATCTGAGGTCCTTTGTTTTTGAGAACATCCTTCTAGCAAACTATGGTAGGACAGCATGAAAATAGAAATAACATTTCTATTCTCTCCTTGAGATAAGATCAAGCAATAGTGTCACAAGGGAGACTTCCCTTTCAAACAGTCCACTGATTCTGGATTCGAAGGCCTGGTCTACACTGGGAGGGGTGGGAGAAGGGGCGGGGAATCAATCTAAGTTACGCAACTTCAGCTACGTGAATAATATAACCGAAGTTGACTTACTTAGATCTACTTACCGCAGTGTCTTCACTGTGGTAAGTTGTTGGCTGATGCTCCCCCGTTGACTCTGCCTGTGCCTCTCACTGCAGTGGAGTACCAGAGTCGACGGGAGAGCTCTCAGCAGTCGATTTATCGTGTCTTCACTAGCCGCAATAAATCGACCCCTGCTGGATCAAGTGTAGACATGCCGTAAGTGCTGGTTTGCTTGTGAACTCAGAGCATGGAATGTGTCTGTCAGGTGCTACAGCTCATGAACCCAGGCCTGTGGAGTTGCTGAGTGAGAGCCTTACCCTCTGCACCACAAGGTCAGATGAGGGAACTGTCAGAGGCTACACCCACTGATTCAGCTGAGTCAGGGGAGTAGCAACAGATGGCTGATTGGACACCACAGGGATTAAGGATCCTTACACAACGGGATGAACTAGTCTCCTTAGACTTTCTGCTGGTGTTAGGCCATTCTGAATTAATCCAGGTTGATGTAAATTACCCCTACTAATATCCTGATTATCTTTTCATCCGGGGGAAAAAAGGACTAGTAACCTGTTCTTCTTAACAAAAACTCTACTCTTTTTCCAAAATTAGTTTCTAGGTGATGTATTTGATTGTTTTGTGTTTAAAATTCTTTCTCCAGTGGTTGCATTTTATCTGCACTCATTAGTCTACAGTGACCTGTAAACCTTCAGATGATTTCATGCAGGCTTCATAGGCATTAAACATGACAAAAATGATTTGACTGGCCACAGTTTTTAAAAAAAGGCTTTGTTTATTTAACAGGAAATTGGGTTAAAGAAGGAGGACTGAGTGGGTCTTTGTTTGGTTTTATGTAAATTGAGAGAGATTCTAATTCTTGTATCAATGTGATTTTATTAATAGCTCTTTTTTTTTAGGAATACCATATATTATTCCCTATTGTCATATCTAACGCCTACTGTATTGGAGAAAGTATGTGACCAATTTTTAATATTTTAGTTTCACCTTTTTTCTACCCGCTTGTCTTATTTTCCTGGCAATTGTGTTGGTGTTTTTGGGTTTTGAAAGTAGATACTCCATCTCAAAGTGGTCTCTAGAACAATTTATCTGCATTTTTTTTGAAAAAAAAATATTGCTTGAGGGTTAGCATAGCAAGGCAAAAATATCAGCTGCACCATGGTTCATTGACCTATTGGGTGGTTACTTTTTTTGGTTATTCTTTTTCACGTTTAGCTAAAGAGCTCTGCTAATCCAATTTACTGCAGGGTACTAAAGATCTGATCTAGTATATTAGATACCATTCTTTTTAAACTCTTCAGATGGGAGTTGCCTGATCGGACTTTGGGAATCTTACGTGCCACAAACACATTTCTTGAATTTCCATGGTTTTGCTATGGTGGTACTCTTTGTAGCTATTGCCTCTGACCACCTTGATTATGCATTAACTAGTATGAGGAACATTTGTTTGTCCTTCTCTGTAAAGTCAATAGGAATTCTCTGCTATGGGCTCTGAGCCCATTACCAAGGATGTCAGAAAGTTCTATTGGCATTCATTACATTGTATGCTTACAAACTCTATACCCTAATCCAACTTGGCCACCAATGCTAGTTTCTGCTAACAGCTTTCATTCTAACTATTCCTGTCTGCTTCCTTGCAATTCTGCCAGCAAACTTGCTTTGAATTTGGTATAACCATACATAACCCCCTTAATATACAGTCAATCTGCTGTGAACTAAATTTTTGGACAACATATAAAATCATAGAAGTGTAGGACTGGAAGGGACCTCAGTAGGTCATCTAATCCAGTCCCAGGCACTCAAGGCAGGACTAAATAATAGTTAGACCATTCCTAACAGGTGTCTGTCTAACGTGCTCTTAAAAACTCCATAGAGATTCCACAACCCCCGTAGGTAATTTGTTCCAGTGTTTAACAACCCTGACAGGAAGTTTTTCCTAATGTCCAACCTAAACCTCCCTTATTGCAATTTAAGCCCATTGCTTCTTATTTTATCCTCAGAGGTTAAGGAGAACAGTTTTTCAGCTTCCTCCTTGTAATAATCTTTTATGTACGTGAAAACTGTTATCATGTCCCCTCTCAGTCTTCTCTTCTCCAGACTAAAGAAGCCCATTTTTGTCAAGCTTTCATCATAGATCATGTTTTATAGACCTTTAATCATTATATCTCCACTAACCCTAGCCCACATGACCCCAAATCCCCACTGATGCTAGCCTGCACCCTCTTGAAGCATACTAAATTTCAAAGGAATCCAACTAAGCAATTCAATTTTACAGTACTGAGAAAAGTCAATCTTTGGATAAAAGTCATGACTCAGCTTTGACTATAGTAGCTTGCTGCACCGCTATAATACAGGCAACATCCATGACCTAGAGAACATATGCTTCCTTTCAAAAACACATCCTAAAATAGCAAAAGACCATGGTGTATGGAAAAGGGAGAGTGAAACAACAAAAAGGAGGATAATATAGTTATTGGAAGAGTGTATATTTTTTCCAAAGAGTGCATACGTTTTCATGTCACCTATATCTTGATATATAACTTAATTTTGTGAGTGGGTGGGGGTAGTTTGTTTCATCAAATAAATTATATGCTCTTTGGAGGAAAGGACCATTATTTTGTTCTGTGTTTGTATAGCACATAGGACGCTGAGGTCCTGGTCTGTAACTGGGGAGCCTAGGCACTACTATGATAATAATAAAAATAATAAATACCAATAATTAAAGTTACTTTAATTTTAAAGGATAGGATTTATAATATCTACTGACAATCCCCATGTTTGAACTTTGGAGACTGAGGGCAACTTATTCTTTCTTCCTACAAGCCATGCTGAAAGGTCTCTCTGTTTCCTAGGTTTCTCCTGAGAAACCTGCCTGAATAATTTAGGACTTGTACCTATAGCATCATTTACTTCTCTATAAAGTGGATGTAGAATGCTACCATTCTATGCTTGACTGCACAGATTGGAAGACTATGGGGAATTGAGTTATTTGGTGGAGTTCATTTGTGAAATTACTTTAGTCAATTTTCTTTTTATTACAAAATTGACTTTAGGCTATTCCAAATAAGTTGAAAAATTGAGACGGGGAGGTAGTGGGTTTGGATATTTTTGTTTTTGTTTTAAATTAATCAATAATGACTTCCTACCTATTGCAAATTCATTTTTGTTTTGTTTTTTCGGAAATCTGGCCCTTCTCCACAAGCAAGGCTAGAATTCACCTTTTTCTCTAAATAAAACTTGCAGGTTGTGGCCCTCTAACTCAGGATTTTGCATGCCATAAACCAACCTGTCACAATATGTTTCACCTAGGATTTTTTCTTCTGGTTTCTTTAAATTGTCAAAGTACTCTGAAAGCATTTCCCCTTCTAACTTATTTTGCTTCTTCTGCGTCTGCAATGATATTTGCTCTAGGCATGTATTTCCTTAAAATTCAATTAGTTGTTAAACCTGTTCTCATTAGGCTTCTGGGGAGACATAAAATTGCTGGTTGCACTCACCTTTGTACTGATGTGTGGGTTAGGATGAGGAAAGACCAATTATGTTTGGTGTGGGTTTTTTTAAATGTCATTTTTAGTTACTGGTGGTGGGCTGAGGGTTGGGGGAGAATATACCTGGTCAGCCTTGTCCTTATTTTCCTGATTGCAGAAGAGCCCCTGATCTTGTGGAGTTTTCCCCATGCTGCGTTCCATCTGCAACACTTTGGATTTTTTGTGTGGGGGGTTGTGATGGCATGTACAAACCCCTGACTGGAAAGAAGGGGTTAAAGAGCTTCTCTGGGCCCAGCTGGCTTCACCCTGACATACCTGAAAAACATATATGGCCTAGAGGAGGAGCAGGACAGATGAGTAGGAGGCAGACAGTGGAAGTGAAGGGACCTACACTCTGAGCTCCTGGGAAGGAGCACTGCATAAACTCCTGTGGCCTAACTATAGTAACCAGTCAAGTCCACGAAGGAGGGACTTAAGACCCTCATCTATCCCAGAGGGTTACCCCATTGCTGGACTCTTTATGTGCCTCAAAAGGGGCAGATACTAGCAAGTGACAAGTAGCGGAAGGGACAGACCATTGTAGGGATGGAACAGCTGTCAACAGGGGGCACTGAGAAAAGGAAGGGGTCTGCCACCCACTTCCTGACCACTATGCAGTGCCAGCAGTGAATGAATTCCTTCACAGGGGGTAAAAATTAGCTCTCCTTCCCTGCTACCCTTGTTCTGTCTGTTTGTTCCCATGGGGAAGGAGATGATCCCCTCCTCCAGCAGGGTAGAAGGCACAGGTGCCTATTCCTTGCCCATCCCATATCCTTGAATACTGTGTGCATTTCTGGTTATCCCATCTCCAAAAAAGAGATATTAGAACTGGAAAAAGTACAGAGAAGGACAACAAAAATGATTAGCTTTCATATGAGGAGAGATTTAAAAAAACTGGGATTTTTCAGATTGGGAAGTGAGAACACTAGGGGGGCAGGGATATAATAGAGGTCTGTAAAATCAGTAAAGTTGTGGAGAAAGTGAATAAGGAAGTGCTTCTCCTTCACATAACATGAAAACCATGGGGTCACCCAATTAAATTAATAGGCATCACGTTTAAAATAAAACAAAAGGAAGTACTTCTTCTCACAACACGTTGTCAAACTGTGGAACTAGTTCCCAAGAGATTCTGTGAAGGTCAAAAGTACTGCTAGGTTAAAAAAAAAGAATTAGATAAGTTCATGGAGGATAGGTCCATCAATGTCTATTAAGATTGTCAGGAGATGCAATCCCATGGTCTGAGTGTCCATACACCTCTTACTGCCAGAAATTGGGAGTGGAAGAAGGGGTGGATCACTTGATTGTCTGTCACTGTCAAAAGACAGGATACTGGGCTAGATAGACCATTGGTCTGACCCAGAATGGCCATTCTTATGTTCTCACACATGGCCTCCCATCCCTGATAATTATGTTCCCCTGGTGTGCTTCCTGGCAGAGATTTTTTCCAAAGAGAGTGTTGACATGAGTAGAGGTGCCCCTTAAAACTTCTGCTGTCTCTCCTTTCCCAGGGCAGAGGGTATTCCCTTAGCTGGCTGCCAGCTGTTTCCTCACTGCCTCTTCCTCCCATTGGCTGCTGCACATTCTCCCCCTCTCTGGGCGGGGGCTATCTCTTAGGGCTACAGGCTTTTGAAGCAGCAGCAGTCCTCACCTTCTCCTCAAACAGTTGTTACTATCCCATTTGTTCCTACGCCCCTGTAATAGCATGAGAGCCTGCTTGGGCAAGGCTGTTAGCAGCAGTGCAGAAAAAAAAAAAAAGAGGAGGAATGAAACAGGGAGAATGGAGCTTAAAAACACAAAATTCAGTCTGTCAGGACCTTTGAGTTTTACTTCCCACTAAGATCAGAAATTAGTCTTCCTATTTTCTTCAACAGCAGTTTTCATGAGCTATGAAATACCATTCAAAAATTCAATGTAAATATCAAGGCTGTGCTCACTTTCATTAAAATGAGAGTTGTGAGCAGCATAAAAACACAGCCATATTGGCTCTTTGAGAAGACTTGATAATTTCTGTATGTGGGTTTTAATCACTATGATTTTTCAGAGAACAAATTGGTAATCTTTTAACTGATCCAAACTGGATCCCATCTAGTTGCTAATTATTCCATATTGTACAATGATAAACATGTAGTCCACCTTCTTCAATTCAGTGTTTCTCAACTTTTTTGATACCAGGGTCTGGCTTGCTGCCTTCCTAAACTGTATCAGGGAGATCTCAAGGACTGTCTCTGGTCCATGGACTGGTCATTTCAAAACAGTGACTTTATTTTATATTTAAACTGGGGGTAGAAGACTCCAAGAGTTTAAAAATCACTGCAACCAATTAAAGAATTTATAAGCTGGCACTTTTCTCAGAAGGAGAGGGGGTGCACTTAAACATTTTTTATGACTTTGAGTAAGATTATTGCTTGTAGAATAGTCTCCATTTTAAGTATAGTGAATATCTCTTAAATTGATAGAATTTTTTAAACTAGAAGATTTTAAGTGTAGCCACTGTACCTATCTGCTTCGTTAATACCAAACATTTTCCAGGTACACACCACAAAAGTAGAATCAAGGCAGTGGATGGGAACAGAATGTTGGGTTCAGCTCTTGGCTCTGCCACAGACTTCCTGTGTGACCTTGGGGAAGTCCACAAATTTCCCTGTGCTTCAGTTCCTCATCTGTAAATTGGGCTAATAATGCTATCCTTCCTTAGAAGGGTACTATGGGGATAAATACTTGCGAGATGCTCAGATACTATGGTGATGAGGACCACGTAAATACAGATATATATATGGATCACCTGTGATGCTGATATATCCTGAAATTCAACAGATTTTAAATGAAATGTCTATTTAAAATATCAGTTCAGGAATATGTGGGGCAAGGTAGGGGGTGCAATAATGACAGAACTAGTATATGTGTTGTGACAAAGTTCCTGCTCTACCTTGGTGGGTCTTGCGCTTATTGGCGGATTTGCTCGCCTTCATGGCAGCCTTCAGCTTGGCCATTTTTCTGAACCCGCAGTCCAGGTCGACTCCTCCTGTGTCTGACCAGGTGTTGGGAGGATTTGGGGGGAACCCAAGCCCGCCCTCTACTCCGGGTTCCAGCCCAGGGCCCTGTGGAATGCAGCTGTCTAGACGCCTCCTGGAACAACTGTGTGACAGAGACAACTCCCTGGGCTACTTCCCCATGGCCTCCTCCCAACACCTTCTTTATCCTCACCACAGGATCTTCCTCCTGGTGTCTGATAATGCTTGTACACCTCAGTCCTCCAACAGTCCGCGTTCTCACTCTCAGCTCCTAGTGCCTCTTGCTCCCAGCTCCTCATACGCACACCACAAACTGAAGTGAGGTCCTTTTTAAAACCGAGGTGCCCTGATTAGCCTGCCTTCATTGATTCTAGCAGCTTCTTGATTGACTATAGGTGTTCTGATCAGCCTGTCTTAATTGTCTCCAGAAGGTTCCTGATTGTTCTGGACCCTTCCCTGTTGGGAAACGGAACGTCCTTTGCTTGCTCCTCAGCTATCTGCTTTCTGTTCTTTCCTAAAGCCCCCTGGCCCGGATTTTTCTTACTTTTTGCACCTGTCTTAGTCCCCCCCGACCGGGCCAGACGCTTTTTTGTTTTTTCTTGATTCTTTGTTTTTTTTTTTCCCGTCTACATCCTTTGCCAGCACCCGCCCCCCCCAACGCCTGCTTTCGGGCGCAGCTATTTGCCTCAGCTGAGCCCCCGGAGGAGGGGGGGGAGGATTGCCAATTTTGCTGTCCGGAGGGGGGAGTGGAAACCCCCAGACCCAGCCGTTTTGCCAGCAGCTCGGACTTTACAACATTCTTAGCATGCCGGAAGCCTTGGAACACAGCCAACACAGCCGGAGAAGAAGATTTCAGCAGACGGAAGAAATGATTCAGGAGAGCTATAAATCATTGTGAAGAGGGCCGTAAGACTGAGTAATTTTCTGAATTATACTCTCGTGGGGGGGAGTTTGACTGTGATTACTTGCGTTTGTGGCGGCACAGAGGGTGTGCCGTGGAGACCCCCACCCCCGATCCATCTGTGCCCCTACCCCCCCATCGTTATTACAACTGTCACGGCCCCTGCGCCGTCTGTCCCTGCTGGCAACCTGCCATCTCCCTTCGGATCCAGCTGTTCGCTTTGAACTTTGCCTTCTGGACCGGACATAACAGCCGACCAACCGAGACTCTTTGGACAAACGTGTGTGGGTCTGCACCCCCGCGCCCCAGATTGCTTATCCCACAACTTGCCCCTATTACCGGACCCCGATTTTGTTTCTTCCCCCCCTCCCCCAGTTTAATCCCCTCGGCATTCCTCCCCTTCCTGCCCGCAGCCTAACGGAAGGAGGGGCTACTCCGCTTTCTCCCCTCCCCCCTCCTCCTTCCGGTGTCTCCCTGTCTCTCCCTGCTCACTATGGCGGGGAACGAGAGGGGCAAGACTGCTTCAATAAAATTAGTTGTCCCTCCCCCACCACCACCCCTGCCCGACCCCCAAGGTCCCTCCCCTACCACTATTGTCAAGATACTTGCCACCCCTCCTGCTGGGGCACCGGTAGCAGGAGGCACCAGGGTGATTGCTGCTGCTGCACCCACAGCCCACCCAGATTCTAGGAACCCCCCCCCGGTTCGCCAGAAGGGCCAGGGCGGGTGGAAAGGAAAGGGCCCCGCTAAAATCACTGAGACCTCCATGGCAGGGGCTGCCTCCACCACTGCAGCCTCGTCATCAACTGTGGCGCCCCTCCCTGCGTTTCCCTCCACCAGCTCTGCGATTGTCCCTCCCCCGGCCCCCAGGACGTATGCCCGGGCGGGAGCGGGCTCCCCCCTGCCTGCCGCCTCGTCATCTCGCCCCCCCCCCGCCTCCGCCACCATCACCAGCGGCCGAGGCCCTTTCCCCGCCTTGACCAGGAAGCACGGAGTCCCTTGCCTCCTGGTGCCCGCTTCGCCCCACGTGGAGACATACGTGCAGGCGTTGGCAGGTGGTAGGACCCACGGCTATTGTGGCGGCCTCCAAGATGTATGGGAAGATATATGTGGCGGCCTCCTCTTCTTAGCCTCGGAGGATGCCACCCAGGAGGCGGTAGAGAGGGGCCTGACGGTGGGGGGGGGTGTTTGTCCCCCTAGAACCGTTAGAAGACCTGGGCATTCGCCTCGTCCTTACCTCCGTTCCTCCCTTCTTATCCAATGCTGCCCTGTTCCTGCTCTTTCCACCCTGGGGAAACTTGTCTCTGTCATCAGCCCTCTCCCGTTGGGCTGCAAGGACCCCACCCTCCGTCACATTTTTTCGTTCCGCCGGCAAGTGCAGCTTCTACCACCGGCAGGGGCGCGTGACGAAGAGGCGCTCGAGGGGTCCTTTCTAGTCCCCTACCAGGGAGCCCGCTATCGAGTCTTTTATTCTACCGGAGAGGCCCGGTGCTACCTCTGCCGTTTAGCGGGGCATGTCCGCAGAAACTGCCCTTTGGCCCGGGGGGGAGGGGCACCCGAAACCCCCGAGACCCGGCAGGACATCGGCCCTGTTGCTGCCGACGCCCCTGGCTGCCCAGCACCTGAAACCAACCCTCCTCCTACTCGACCAATCGCTGCTCCCGTCTGGGCCCAAGAGATACCTTCCCTACAACGCCCGGGCGAGCAAGGGAGTTCCACCCTTGCTAGTTTTAATCCAACAGAGCCTATGGAGGAGGGTGTGGCAAGGATATTATCGGGTATAGGAGAGGGCCCTCCCCAAGGAGAAACCCCCGCCCCTCATGTTACCTCACCGCTACCTCCCCGAACCCCTAAACCATCGCCTCTGCCCCCCGACACGACCCCTGCTAACCAGCCCCCAGATGATGCTATGGAGGGCTGGACCCTAGTCCAGGGGAAGCGAGGCAAGCGGAAGGCTCGAGCTCCGCTGCATCCACCCGACGCAGAAGCCCCCCGGAAGACCAGGAAAGGAGGCACTGCTATCGAGCCTCCCGCCACGGCCATGAGCGAGATCCATCCGCTGGTGTCGGGAGGGGAAGACGGACTGGCATTGGAGGGCAGAATCCGCCCTCCACGGGAGACCCTCCCCTCCGAGACTTCTGAGGACGCCCCTTCTGCCTGGACGCTACCCGAACCCCCCGCGGACCCCAAGGTGACCGTTGAGGCAGGCCCTAGAGGAGAGGCCCCCGGGGCGGCAGGAGTTGGCCTCTCCCCCATGTACGCGGAGATTGAGGCCCTAGATTTGACCCCGGTCACCCAGGGAGGGGATGATCTGCTGCCGGCTGGCCTTGAGCTGGGCAGCCTTACCCCAGCCTCCCTTTCCCCATGCTCCCTCCCCCTAATTGCCTTCCCGGGTGAGCACCCTGCAGAAGGTGGTCCCCCACCTGATGCCATGGCCGCTAAGACCACCATGGAGCCAGCACCTAGCATTATTGGGAGCCCCCTCCCTTACCCCTTAACCCTTGACTCTGCTCAGGAGGCACTTTCCTTTAGCTGCTTGACTCCTGCACCCCAGAGCCTTACCCCTGCCCCTGCCCCCACCCGTGCCCCTGCCCAAGTTCCCACCTCCTGCACTGTTAATGCCGCCCCTGGGGTTATTTCCTTTCCGCCTTTCGCAGATTCCCCCCAGGGAGCAGTCTTTGCACTTTCTAGCCACGACCCATTAGGAGTGGCAATTTTTCCCCTGCCATCCCCCTCCACCTCAAGGCGTGGAATGAATTTAATAACCCCAGCCTGTCAGACGCCCCGTCGGTGGTCCGCACCCTGTCTACCCGCCTTAGCGGACCACGAGGCTGTATTAAGAGGCCCATCAGGGAATACCTCGGGAATTGTAACCCCACCCCCCCATGAGCTGCGGCATGCGCTACGGAAGTTCCTAGAGCACACCTGTGGTGCCCGCAATAGGGCACAGCTGGCTCTTCAGCTATGGGGGGACTTTGATCAAATCCTCCAGGCCACAAAGGCCCTTATAAAGGAGGGCAGGGGGCAAGGAAAGCGCGGTGCTGCGGCCTACGAGCGAGCCCGCAGCTTCCGACGCGATCTACTCACCCACGGGATGGGTCATGGGTTGCTGCGCAACCCGCCGGGGGCCCTGAATACCCCCGCCAATACGAGGCCCCCACCCCCCCAGCCCTCCGCATGACGCCTTTTATTATTGCGACCCTGAATACCAGGGGCTGTAGGATGGCTCTCCGCAGGTCCCAGGTGCTCTCTTACCTTCGGGAAGGAAGGTACTCTGTAGTTTTCCTGCAGGAGACACATACGGACCCGGCCGCCGAGGATAGGTGGCGGCTGGAGTGGGGGGACGGGGTATACTTTAGCCACTTCGCGACCTGGCAAGCTGGAGTGGCGACCCTGTTCTCCCCCAACCTACGGCCTGAGGTGCTAGGGGTCAATGAGGCCATGCCGGGCCACCTGCTGCACCTTCGAGTCCGTATGGAGGGGCTCGTGGTTAATCTTGTTAACATCTATGCCCCGGAAATGAGCTCCAGGCGGCCACAATTTTATCAGCAGGTGTCCGACTTTCTCGGCACCCTGGATTTGCATGAGTGCCTGGTCCTGGGAGGGGACTTTAACACCACCCTCGAGGAACGGGACCGCTCAGGGGCCGAACCGAGTCCGGCCGCTGCAAATATTCTCCAAGGGATAGTTGACCATCACTCCCTAGTGGACGTCTGGCGTGACCATCACCCAGATGACACCTCCACGTTTACCTTTGTCCGGGTGGAGGCCCATCGGTCACACCACTCTCGGTTGGACCGTATTTACTTATCCCGTTTCCATCTTTCACAGGCTCACTCCTCCGCCATTCGGCCGGCCCCATTCTCCGATCATCATTTAGTCACTGTAACGGTCTCCCTCCGTGCAGAGAGACCGGGGCCGGCCTATTGGCACTTTAATAACAACCTGTTGGAGGACGAGAGCTTTGTGATGTCCTTCCGGGAGTTTTGGCTGGCCTGGCGAGAGCAGTGGCGTGCCTTTCCCTCAGTGCGGCGATGGTGGGATCTCGGGAAGGTGCGCGCCAAGCTCTTCTGCCGTGACTACACTCGGGGCACCAGCCGACGGCGAAATGCGGCGATAGAGCAGTTGGAACGGGAGGTCTTAGAGATGGAGAGGCGCCTGGCCGCCGATCCCGAGGACCCGTCCCTCTGCGGAGCGTGCCGGGAGAAGCGGGAAGAGCTCCGGGCCCTTGAGGACCACCGGGCCCGAGGTGCCTTCGTTCGGTCCCGCATCCGCCTCCTTCGGGAGATAGACCGCGGCTCCCGCTTCTTCTATGCCCTGGAGAAAACGAGGGGGGCCAAGAAACACGTCACCTGCCTTCTTGCAGAAGACGGTACCCCCCTCACGGATCCGGAGGAGATGTGTGGGAGGGCCCGTGACTTCTACACAAGCCTTTTCTCCCCAGACCCGACCGATCCTGACGCTTGCGAGGTGCTCTGGGAGGAACTCCCCACGGTCAGCGTGGGCGACCGAGACCGACTAGAGCTGCCTCTCACCCTGGCCGAGTTCTCGGAAGCCCTCCGTCGCATGCCCACCAATAAATCTCCGGGCATGGACGGGCTGACCGTGGAGTTTTACCGCGCGTTCTGGGACATTCTCGGCCCAGACCTAGTCACCGTCTGGGCTGAGTCCTTGCAGAGCGGGGTCCTCCCTCTGTCATGCAGGCGAGCGGTGCTCGCTTTGCTGCCGAAGAAGGGGGACCTCCGCGATCTACAAAATTGGTGTCCCATCTCACTCCTTAGCACGGATTACAAAATCGTAGCGAAAGCAATCTTGCTGCGGCTAGGGTCTGTGACGGCGGACGTGGTCCACCCAGACCAGACCTATACTGTCCCAGGTCGCAGCATTTTCGACAACCTCTTTCTAGTCCGAGACCTTTTGGAACTCGGGCGGAGAGATGGTCTATCGTTCGCCCTCCTGTCTCTTGATCAGGAGAAGGCGTTCGATAGAGTAGACCATGGGTACCTCCTGAGCACTCTGCAGGCGTTTGGATTCGGACCTCAGTTTGTGAGTTTTCTCCGGGTGCTGTATGCCTCCGCGGAGTGTTTGGTTAGGCTCAACTGCACCCTGACCGAACCGGTCAGCTTCGGGCGAGGAGTGCGGCAGGGTTGCCCGCTCTCGGGCCAGTTGTACGCTCTGGCGATCGAGCCTTTCCTCTGTCTTCTCCGCAGGAGGATGACAGGGTTGGTGCTGCGGGAGCCGGAGCTGTGGCTGGTCCTGTCGGCATACGCCGATGACATACTCCTCGTGGTCCAGGACCCGGGCGACTTGGCACGAGTGGAGGCATGCCAAGCCATCTATTTGGCAGCCTCCTCCGCCCGAGTCAACTGGGTCAAGAGCTCTGGCTTGGCGGTGGGGGACTGGGCTCCCTCCCACCCGCGCTTCAGACCATCCGGTGGAGTGCGGGTCCACTGCTCTATCTCGGCGTTTACCTTTCCTCCATGCACCCTTCCCCGCCGGAGAACTGGCAAAATTTAGAGGGCGGGGTGATAGAGCGGATCCGGAAATGGACGAGGCTACTCCGATGTCTCTCCCTCCGAGGGAGAGCACTGGTGCTTAACCAACTAGTCCTGTCCACGCTCTGGTACCGGCTCAACACCCTGGCCCCGGCCCCGGGTTTCCTGACCCACCTCTGGAGATTGATTCTAGAGTTCTTTTGGTCAGGAATGCACTGGGCCCCTGTTGGAGTTCTTCATTTACCCCTGAAGGAAGGAGGGCAAGGCCTGAACTGTCTGCACACTCAGGTCCGCGTTTTCCGCCTCCAGGCCCTGCAGAGGCTATTTTATAGTGCAAGTAGTTCGGCGTGGAGCATACTGGCGCACGCCTTCCTGCGCCGCTTCCAAGGGCTCCGATACGACCGGCAGCTCTTTTATCTTTCTCCGAGGGTTTTTCCGCGAGACCTCTCCGGGCTGCCGGTCTTCTACCAGGACCTCCTCCGGACCTGGAAACTGTTTCTAACAACCAGGTCCGTGGCGGCCACCGTGGGAGCAGATCTCCTCACGGAGCCCCTGTTACACAACCCCCAGCTCTGTGTACAGGTGGTGGAGTCCCGCTCGGTGCGCCAGAGGTTGGTCCTGGCGGAAGTCACGAGGGTCGGAGACCTCCTGGACTACGACCGGAGATACTGGCTGGATCCCCTGACGCTCGCTCGGTGCATGGGGCTCTCCAGCCCCCGTACCGTCCGGCATGTACTTCAAGAGGTGAAGGCCGCCTTGACCCCCGCTGCTCGGGCTTATGTCAACCGAGCCTTGCGCGAGGGCGCACCACGCCCATCCTCTACCCCAGGCCCGCCGGACCTTTCCATTGGGCCCCTACCCCGTAGATCCCAACAAACCCCTCACCCTTTCACTGCAAGCTGGCTGCATGAACTGCAGCCGGTCAGTTTTCAAATTTCACCACGGAAATATTTTTACATACTCACGCTTCACACCCTTCAGGCCCACACCCTGGTGTCCCGCCCCGATACAAAGTGGCGGGACCTCCTGCCTCCTTTGGAGGGTGAGCAACCTCGATGGGCCAGCCTGTATTCCACCTTGGTCCCGAGGCCCGTCGGGGACATCAGTTGGCGGCTCCTTCACGGAGCTGTGAGCACGGGCGTGTTTCTGACACGGTTCACCCCCATCCCGGATACTTGCCCTTTTCGTAATGTGAGGGAAACACTGGCGCACGTATATTTAGAGTGTGCCAGATTGCAGCCCCTTTTTCGGCTCCTCACAAATATTCTATTGCGCTTCTGGCTTCATTTCTCCCCTCACCTTTTTATCTGTACACTTCCCATCCATGGCCCCACAAAGTCGCGGGATCTCCTGGTCAACCTCCGCCTAGCCTTGGCTAAAACAGCAATTTATAAAACCAGAGAGAGGAGGTTGGCCCATGAAACGTCCTGCGATTGTGGGGCCTTTTTCCGATCCTCAGTACATTCACGTATCCGGGCGGAGTTCCTCTTGACACCTTCGAGGAGCGGTGGGCGCTGTCCGGGGTTCTCTGCTTGGTGACCCCGTCCGGTTCCCTCTGTCTGACCCTTTGATTGAGGGGAAGAGCGAGAGACGCCAGCCCCAGCCGTTGCCGCTGTGGATACCATCATTACCGTCATCTAGGAGGGGTCCTATAATACATGGGCGTCTACCCCCCCCCCACCCCTAAACCGTCCACCCCACAGCCATGCCCATCTTGCCGGGCACTCTCAGGAGAGGGAGGATTGGTGACACTGGGCGCGGCACTAGGTAACTCGAGGGGGTGGAAGACCACGAGTGTCAAGGAAGCCCCCCCGCTCTAGGCCACCAGGTAACTCAGGAGGGTGGAAGACCACGAGTGTTGAGGAAGCCCCCCCGCTCTGGGCCCAGGCTAGCTTGAACACTTCTCCCTCCTGAAAGCTGCTGTGTTATACCTTCTGTTTGCGTTGTTTTGTTGCATAGTTTGTTTTGTTTTCATTGGTAACTCTTTAAAAAAAAAAAAAACCTTCCCTGTTACCTTACCCAGGGAAAAGGGACCTACTTAGCCTGCTCTCCTGCTGCAGCCCTCTGGCCTGGGCTTTCCTTGCTTTTGCCTCTGCTTTCGCGCCCCACCCCCTCTGCCCCCGACCAGGCCAGATGCTCTCCCCGCTTTCTTTTCTTTTCTTTTTGTTTTTTTTTTCTTTCTCCACTGTTGCTAGAGTGCTGGCTGGCTACTGGCCGGCTGTTAGCCCCCCGCGCCTGCCCTCGGACGCTGCTGCCGCTCCAGCTGAACCACCCCCCCGCCCCGAGAGAGGGGGGACTTGCTGGCCCACTTCCCCGGAGGGGGGGAGTGGAAGGACCCAGCCCCCAGACCCAGCCGCTTGCTGTTTGTCTGCGGACCCATCTCCAGCTGAGAGAATTTCTTATCATCCGCTCCGGCATCCCTGGAATGCAAAAAAGAAAGCCCAGAACAGACAAAGAAACAGCCGTCTACTGAAGGAACACCGCCTGGGGAATCTACAAATTGCCGTGGAGGGGACCCAAGACTGAGTAGCTTTCGAACTGTGCTCTCGTGTTGGGGGAGGCCTTGACTGTGTTGTGACTGAGTTTGTAGGGACACAGGGGGTGTGGCACAGAGCTGCTTCCCAATCCATCTGTGTCCTCCCAACCCCCACACTACTATCCTCATCACTGCCCCCTCCATCGTCATTGCTGGCTGATTAACATCTGCCTCTGGACTGCTCGCCCTGATTCCACTATGTGGGCTAGAAGCACCAGCCAACCAAACAGGACTTTCTGGACAAGTGTACAGTGGTTCATGTGCCCCCCGACCCTGAACTGCCCATCCCACAGTCTGTTCCTTTTTACCTGACCCCAACTCCTGTTAACCACCTGCCACCGCTCCCGCTGGTGCATCGGGAATGGAGGGCACCGGGGTGACCTCCGCCGCTGCCATTCCCATCGCCTCCCCAGACTCTAGGGGAGCCCCCCAGCTGGCGAGAAAGGCCAGGGCAAGAAGAAGGGGAAGGGCCCGGCTAAAAACACCAGGCCCTCCTTGGCAGGGGCCACCCTGACTGCTGCGGCCCCGCCACTGACCACAGCGTCTCTCCCCGCTACCCCCTCCGCCGGCTCTGCGGGTGTCCCTCCCTAACCCCCCAGGATGTATGCCCGGGTGGCAGCAGCCCCCCCGCCTGCCGCCTCCTCATCTCTCCCGTCCACCACCTCCGCCACCATCAACAGCGGCCGGGGCCTCTTCCCCAACATGACACGGAAGCATGGTGTCCGATGCCTCCTGGTGCCCACCTTGCCCCACGTGGAGACCTACATGCGGGCATTGGCGAGGGTGGTGGGGCCCTTGGCCATTGTGGCGGCCTCCAAAATGTATGGGAAGGTCGTCTTCTTCTTAGCATTGGAGGCCACCATCCAGGAGGCGGTGGAAAGGGGCCTGGTCGTGGGGGGGGGTGTTTGTCCCCCTAGACTTGCTGGAGGACCTGGGCGTCCGCCTGGTCCTGACCTCTCTCCCTCCTTTTCTTCCCAATGCTGCCCTGTTACCCGCCCTTTCCACCCTGGGGAAACCTGTTTCTGTCATCAGCCCTCTCCTGTTGGGCTGCAAGGACCCCACCCTCTGTCACATCTTTTCTTTCCGCTGGCAAATGCAGCTTCTACTGCCGTTGGCGGTGCATGACAGAGAGGCGCTCGAGGGGTCCTTCCTAGTCCCCCACCAAGGGGCCCATTACCGGGTGTATTTCTCCATGGGGGAAGCCTGGTGCTACCTCTGCCGGGCGTCAGGGCATGTCCGGAGGGACTGCCCCTTAGCCCGACAAGGAGGGTCACCTGGGATCCCCGAGACCTGGCAGGACATCAGTCCCATCATTGCCGACGGCCCTGGCCGCCCGATACCCGAACCCACCCCCCCTCCTCTTTGGACCACTACTTCTCCCGCTCAGGCCCAAGGGGCACCTCCCCTACAAAGCCCAGACGAGCGGGAGAACCCTGCCCGCGCTGCTGACAATCTGGCGGGGCCTATGGAGGAGGGTGTGGCAGAGATACCACCAAGCATGGGGGAGAGCCTGCCCCAGGGAGAATCCTCCCTCCCTTATGCCACCCCACCACACCCCCAAGTCCCTGAGCCATCGCCTTTACCCTCTGATACGACCCCTGCTAACCAGCCCCCAGATGATGCCATGGAGGGCTGGGCCCTAGTCCAGGGGAAGCGAGGCAAGCGGAAGGCTCAAGCTCCGCCTCATCTACCCAAGGCAGAGGCCCCCCGGAAGACCAGGAAGGGGGGCACCGATGCTGAACCTTCCGCTTTGCCCACGAGTGCATCCCAACCACCGGTGTCAGCCGCGAAAGACGTGGTAGCACCGGAAGGTAGTGTCTCCCCTCCACGGGAGACCCTCCCCTCCGAAACCTTCAAGGAAGCCTGTTTTGTCCTGACACTACCCGAAGCCCCCGTGAACCCCGAGGCAACCGTCATGGCGGGTGCCAGCGGGGAGAACCCCAGGGCGACGGAAAGTGTCCTCTCCTCCATGTTCGAGGAGATCAAGGCCCTAGATCTGACCCCGGTCGCCCAGGGGAAGGATGACCTTTTGCCAGCAAACCTCGATTTGGGTGACCTCACTCCACCTCTTTTTTCTCCATGCTCCCTCCCCCTAACTGCTGCTTCTGCTCCCACATCCGAGGAGCCCCTGGACTCCTCCATCGACCCGGCTGCTGATGGCACCCTGCTGATGACCACCGAGCCTGCTCAGGTGACAGCCGGCACCACGCGGCCGGGACACGAGTTGCCAGGGGCACCCCCCGTTGGTGCGGAGCAATTGATTTCCTTCCTGGGCGGCGGCCCAACAGAAGATAATCCACTTCCTGATGCTGTGGCCACTAAATCCACCATAGAGCCCACGCCCGGTATCACTGAGAGCTCCCTCCCCACCCCCTTAACCGTCAAGCCTGATCGGGAGGCGCCACCATCCAGCTGCTTGCCTCCCGAAACCCAGAACCTCGCCTCTGCCTCTGCCCCTGTCCCTACCCTTATCCAGTCTACCTCCTACGATGTTAGTGCCGCCTCTGGGGCTGTCTCCTTCCCTTTTCCAATTGATGACCCCCAGGGAGCGGCCTTTGCATTCTCCTGCCCCGACCCATTAGGGGCTGTTATTTTCCCTCCACTGCCCCCTATCGCCCCAGGGCTTGAGGTGGGCCTAGAAGCTCCAGCCCATCAGGCACCCCGTCGGGGGTCCACACCCTGCTTGCCCATTTTAGTGGGCCACAGGGCTGCACCAAGGGCCCCGCCGGGGAATAACCGGGAAACCGTAACACCCGCCCCATGCCTGCAAGGAGAGCTGCGGAAGTTTTTAGAGGATGTCCTTGGCTCCCGCAACAAGGTACAGCTTGCTCTCCAGCGATGTGGGGATTTTTTTCAAATCCTCCGGGCCACAAGGGCCCTTATGGGGGAAGGTAAAGGGACGGGGAAGCAGGATGCCGCGGCCTATTGGCGGGTCCGCATCTTCCGTGACCAATTACTCACCTACGGGATGTGTCAAGGATTGTTGCATGGCCCGCTGGGGGAAGCGAGCGTCCCTGCCAGTGAGGATCCCCCCCCCAGCCCTCCCTATGACACCTCTCACCATCGCAACGTTGAAGACCCGGGGCTGTAGGATGGCTCTCTGCAGGTTCCAGGTGCTCTCCTTCCTTTGGGAGGGAGGGTACTCTGTGATTTTCCTGCAGGAGACCTATACGGATCCGACCGCCGAAGATAGTTGGCGGCTTGAGTGGGGGGAAAGGGTCTACTTTAGCCATTCCACGATTCGGCAGGCTGGAGTGGCGACCCTGTTCTCCCCCGACCTATGGCCCAAGGTGCTAGGGGTCGCCGAGGCCGTGCCGGGTCGCCTGCTGCATCTCCGGGTCAGTATAGAGGGGCTCGTGGTTAACCTCATTAACATCTATGCCCCGACATCGGGCCCGGAGCGTCTGCAATTCTATCAGCAGGCATCTGCCTTCCTCGGCACCTTAGATTCTCACGAGTGCCTGGTCCTGGGAGGGGATTTTAATACCACCCTCAAGGAGCGAGACCACTCAGGGACCAAGCAGTGTCCGGCCGCCGCAGACACCCTCCGGGAGATAGTTGAACATCACTCCCTAGTGGACATCTGGCATGACCACCACCCGGATGACACTTCCATGTTCACCTTTGTCCGGGTGGAAGCCCATTGGTCGAGCCACTTCCAGTTGGACCGCATTTATTTATCACGCTTCCATCTCTCATGAGCCCACTCCTCCAGTATTCGGCTGGCCCCATTTTCTGACCACCACCTAGCCACCGTGACAGCCTCCCTCTGTGCGGAGAGGCCAGGGCCAGCCTATTGGCATTTTAACAACAGCCTGTTGGAGGATGAAGGCTTCGTGACGTCCTTCCGGGAATTCTGGCTGGCCTGGCGAGGGCAGCGGCGTGCCTTTCCGTCGGCGCGGCGATGGTGGGACCTGGGGAAGGCGCGCACCTGGCTTTTCTGCCGCGACTACCCTGGGGCACCAGCTGACGGAGAAATGCGGCGATAGAGCAGTTGGAACAGGAGGTCTTAGAGCTGGAGAGGCATCTGGCCGCCAGCCCCGAAGACCCGCTCCTCTGCAGAGCGTGCTGGGAGAAGTGGGGGGAGCTCCGGGCCCTCGAGGACCATCGGACCCGGGATGCCTTTGTTCGATCCCGCATCCGCCTCCTTCGGGAAATGGATCGCGGCTCCCACTTCTTCTATGCCTGGAGAAAACGAGGGGGGGCAAGAAACACGTCACCTGCCTCCTGGCAGAAGATGGCACCCCCCTCACAGAACCGGCGGAGATGTGCAGGAGGGCCTGAACCTTCTATGCAAGTCTTTTCTCCCCGGATCCGACCGACCCTGGCGCTTGCAGAGTGCTTTGGGAGGAGCTCCCTACGGTCAGCACAAGCGACCGAGACCAGCTAGAGTTGCCTTTCACTCTGGTCGAGTTCTCAGAAGCCCTCCGTCGTATGCCCACTAATAAGTTTCCAGGCATGGACGGGCTGACCGTGGAGTTCTACCGCTTGTTTTGGGACATCCTCGGCCCAGACCTAGTCACCGTCTGGGCCGAGTCTCTGCAGAGCAGGGTCCTCCCTCTTTCGTGCAGGCGAGCTGTGCTCGTCTTATTGCCGAAGAAGGGGGACCTCCGCGATTTACGAAATTGGCGTCCCGTCTCGCTCCTCAGCACGGACTACAAAATCATAGCGAAATCAATCTTGCTGCGGCTAGGGTCTGTGCTGGTGGACGTGATCCACCCAGACCAGACCTACACCCTCCCGGACCACAGTATCTTTGATAACCTATTTATGGTTCTGGACCTTTTGGAACTCGGGCGTAGAGACGGTCTGTTGCTCGGCCTCCTGTCCCTAGATCAGGAGAAGGCGTTCGAGAGGGTGGACCATGGGTACCTCCTGAGCACTCTGCAGGCGTTTGGCTTTGGACCCCAGTTTGTGGGTTTTCTCCATGTGCTGTACACTTCTGCAGAGTCTCTGGTTAGGCTCAACTGGACCCTGACCGAACCAGTCAGCTTCGGGCGAGGAGTATGGCGGGGTGCCCGCTCTCGGGCCAGCTGTACGCTCTGGCGATTGAGCCCTTCCTCTGTCTCCTCTGCGGGAGGTTGACAGGGTTGGTGCTGCGGGAGCTGGAGCTGCAGCTGGTCCTGTCGGCATACACTGATGACGTGCTCCTCGTGGTCCAGGACCCGGGTGACTTGGCGCGGGTGGAGGCTTGCCAGCCCATCTATTCGGCAGCCTCCTCCGCCCGAGTCAACTGGGTCAAGAGCTCTGGCTTGGCAGTAGGAGACTGGTGGCAGGCAAGCTCCCTCCCACCCGCGCTTCAGATGATCTGGTGGAGCGCGGGTCCGCTGCTCTACCTCAGCGTTTACTTTTCTGCCACGCATCCCTCTCCACCGGAAAAGTGGGAAAATTTAGAGGGCAGGGTAATAGAGGGGCTGCAGAAATGGACGGGACTACTCCGATGTCTCTCCCTCTGAGGGAGAGCACTGGTGCTTAATAAACTAGTCCTGTCCATGCTTTGGTAACGGCTCAACACCCTGGTCCCGGCCCTGGGTTTCCTGATCAACCTCTGGACATCGATTCTGGTGTTCTTTTGGACAGAAATGCAGTGGGCCCCTGTTGGGGTTCTTCATCTACCCCTGAAGGAAGGAGGACAGGGCCTGAAGTGTCTACACACTCAGGTCCGTGTCTTCCACCTCCAGGCCCTACAGAGGCTCCTTTATGCAGGCAGTTCGGCATGGAGCACACTGGCGCACGCCATCCTGCGCCTCATCTGAGGGCTCCGATATGACCGGCAGCGCTTTTATCTCCGTCCGGAATGTCTTCCACGAGACCTCTCCGGGCTTCCGGGCTTCTACCAGGACCTCCTCCGGACTTGGAAACTGTTTTTAACAACCAGGTCCGTGGCGGCCACCGAGGGGGTAGATCTCCTCGCGGAGCCCCTGCTACACAACCCCCAGCTCCATGTGCAGGTGGAGGAGTCTCGCTCGTGCGCCATAGCTTGATCCAGGCAGAAGTCACGAGAGTCGGAGACCTCCTGGACTATGACCGGGGAGACTGGCTGGATCCCCTGACGCTCGTCCGGTGCATGGGGCTCTCCAGACCTCGCACCCCCCGGCATGTACTTCTGGAGGCGAAGGCCGCTTTGCCGCCCGCTGCTCGAGCTTACCTTGACCGGGTCCTGCTCGAGGGCACGCCCCGCCCACCCTCTACCCCAGGCCCGCCGGACCTTTTAATTGGACCCTTGCCCCGCAGACCCAATCGTCCCCCTCATCCCTTCACTGCGAGCCAGCTGCATGAACTGCAGCCGGTACGCTTCCAAACCGCGCCAAGAAAACATCTATACTTGCTCACACTCCAGACTCTTCACGCCCTCACCCTAGTGTCCCACCCCAACACTAAGTGGCGAGACCTTCTGCCACCTTTGGAGGGTGAGCAGCCCTGGTGGGCCAGCCTATATTCCACCTTGGTTCCGAGGCCCATCGGGGACATCAGTTGGCGGCTCCTTCATGGAGCTGTGAGGACGGGCACGTACTTGGCGCGGTTCACCCCCGTCCCAGATACTTGTCCCTTTTGTGGTGTGAGGGAAACCCTGGCGCACGTATATTTGGAGTGCGCCAGGCTGCAGCCCCTGTTCCAGCTCCTCACAAATCTCCTATTATGTTTTTGGTTGCATTTTTCTCCTCACCTTTTTATTTATGCACTCCCCATCTGTGGCCTCACAAAGTCACGGGATGTCCTAGTTAACCTCCTCCTAGCCCTGGCTAAAATGGCCATCTATAAAACCAGAGAGAGGAGGTTGGCCGATGGAGTTTCCTGTGACTGTGGGGCCATTTTCCGATCCTCAGTCCATTTATGTATCCGGGTGGAGTACCTCTGGGCGGCATCCACCGACTCCCTTGATTCTTTTGAGTAGCGGTAGGCGCTGTCCGAGGTTCTCTGCTCGGTGTCCCCGTCCGGGTCCCTTTGTCTGACCCTTTGATTGGGGAAGAGAGTAAGGGACCCCAGCCCCAGCCATTGCTGCTGAGGACACCACCACCTTAGAGGGGTCCTTTCACACATGGGTGCACGTGCCCCCCCCCCCGGATTGTCCACCCCACAGCCTGCCCCTCTTGTTGTTTGTTTTCAGAGGAGGGAATTGTTGGTGACACTTGGGCGTGGCACCAGGTAACTCGAGGGGGTGGAAGACCACAAGAGTCAATGAAGCCCCCTCGCTCTAGGCCACGAGGTAACTGGGAAGGGTGGAAGACCACGAGAGTTGAGGAAGCTCCCCGATCTGGGCCCAGGCAAACTTGAACACTTCCCTCCCATGAAGCTAATGAGAAAACAATTGTGATTGGTTGCTGTGTTACACATTGCATATGCTGCTGTTTTTACTTTGTAAGTGTATTATGCAAATAAAAATATCTTTTGCTTCAAAAAAAAAATTACTCTCTTATAGCCATCTGGCCTGACCCTGTCACAGTGTGTATACATTCAGTCTTATCTGGAATCATCAAAAAATGCTTTCCAATCTAAGAGTTAGGACTATGAGATATAACATAGATAGAAGACACTAGTTTCAAATACAACATTTCTAGGACAATCATTCAGATCAGGTAACTTTATTTTTGTCTAAAATTAAGGGAAGATCATTCATTTTTATCCCAAATGAAAGATAGGTCTTAAATGTTAAGTGCCTGTAGCATTTAATGTTTAATAGGATTTGATTTGATGCATCACACAGAGGTTGAACGGGCTCACCCATCCCCTTAAATACCTATTGTTATTAAAAAGAACAGAGAATTTATGTCAGGGTATTTTTTAGATTTACCAGTTACTAGAGCAGAACAAACCATATTCTGTGGAGTGCAAATGAAAACTCTTTATCTTCTCTCTTGTGTCTAAACCATATTTCACAGCTCATGAGACACAAATGGGAGAGGCTTTCGATAAAATGTTCCTAGGATTTTCTCAGTACTTTAAAAAAAAAAGAGGTTGTAAAATAATTCATCATATAAGCAGAGTGATAAGATTAACTGCTTTGAGTTTTACAACTGACAGAAATTATGTAGAGTGAGGGCTAACTGGCAGAATACCACTATGTTATGCTGGCTGTAATAAAAACAAATTTTAGGCGCAAAGAAGTGGCTATTTCTTTTAAGTGCAGATCTGTCCCTCTCCTATATATTTATTAATGTTAAAATATTTCATTTTGAAGTAAATCTGTGATAGTTTTGGGGCAAAGAGTAAATATGAAGTAGAAAGGATGGGAAAAAAGAGTTGGAAGAAAGCATTAGGACCTGCAAATTGAGAGTATTTATAGCAGTCTTGTAGACTTGCAGAAGGAGGGAGAATAACTAAAATGTATTGGCTCTCAGGGCTTCACAAACTAGGGGGATGTAATCCAGAAATTGGAAAAGTCTAGGACAGTCTTGTCCCTGGTCCAGCTACTGTGTGCCTCTTTTGGCAAGATAAGAAACAATAAAACTGCAGTAGCCATACATCTGGGAATCCTCAGGTGTGGTAAATCAGTGTAGCTAGCTCTACCTCACCTCCTTTGATTTTCCGCCTCCCCCTCCTCCCCCTGATTAGAAGATATGCTAAGGTTGTGGCTAAGGGATGATCTGGCATGCCCAGACTATTGCTGTGCTCCAGTGATCCCTGCCCAATGGCTTATGGCCATTACTACTAATGTAGGTTACAAATACCTGAAGTTGCTCTAAAGATCACTGGGAGCTGAACCCAGTAGCCTTGAGGATTGTGTATGTCGGTGGAGGGGGTGGAGAGAGGGAAGATATGTGGGTGGCATACAGCAAATTTTGCTCCCAACTCCTCGAAGTCTATACAAAGCACAACTTAACCAGACCCAAAGATCTGAACCTTTGTGTAAAAAGGTGGACTCAAATCAAGCAAAATTATTTCACAGAAATGGTAATAAACATATTGTTTGTTCTACCACAGAAGGTTTATGCTACTGTCTTTTCCTGGAAGGAACATATCCTGCTGGACTGGTTGTGCCAGTATCACCTCATAGTGACTGGCCTAGAAAGAGAAGAGAAGCAATAATACTACTGAGAATGGCAGTATTTGTCTTCTGTCAATGGCTTCTGTCTTTGGAGCAACCGTTAGAGGTAGTTTCCTTGCTACATGAGTGTGGCTTAGCTGACAGTTGTGTTTTTTGTATGCAGATATGATTTCTTACAAGCTGTTTGAGACAAAAAGTTTAGAATAACCAATTAATAATTAATAATAGTGCTTTTCATCCATAAAACTCCAAGTGCTTAACAAGACACTCTAGACACTAGAGGTAGAGCATGGTTGTTAAACACAGGATCAAGAGTCAAAAGAAGTTGGCTTCTGTTCCTAGCTCTCACTTACATGCCTTGTGACTTCTCTGTGCCCCAGTTTTCCTGTTATGTAATAATCGTGTAATTTCCAGGGTCATGCAATTATTTGTAAAGTGCTTTGAGATCTTTGGATTGAAGATGATATAGAAATGCAAAGTAGTAGTATTATTAACAGTTAAGTCTTGGTTCCAGTGTATGCAGTCTGTGGAGCAATCAGACACTTTAGAGCCATGTAAACATGGAATGCACTGTTTTAGTTGTCTGTAGATCACAGGAAATCACCGCAATATAACTATCCAAGCCAGACAAATTTTAAGCCTAAGAACCACCTTACATTTAGGCTGGCCAGAATTTTATTTTTTTATAATTCTGACAGATAATATCAAAGTTTATATTTAAGCATTATTTTATTTTTAGTCATTTATGGTTGTGGGAAATTATGGATGTATGCAGACAACAGGGAGAGTCAGACAATAATTATTTAATGACAGTAGACTTTGAGCTTCAAAAGTCAAAGCTTTATGACAAATTGTCAACATCACATGTGAAAATATCCTTGAATCAAATTCTAATAAAGTCTCAAGCCGCATTTTCTTGCTTTGCCTATCTGTACATTTCTATTATCAGTGGAAATTTTTTTCATCTGCTTGTGTGTGAGGTGAAATTGACATTTACCAATGTTTACCAGTAAAAATCTAATCCTTTCAAGCCTACTATATTAAATGTATAGATAATCTTGAATCAGATGGAATTTGTTACAGTTTAACACAACAATTTGCTATCATTTGAGTATTAGGAAGTGTGACAGTATAATAGTAATCACAATTATTTAGATGCTCTTATGAACAAATACCATCAAACAACTGCAGTGATACTTCAGGTACTTAAAGCTTCATTGCGCTACAACTATAGCAGAATGAAAAGAGTTCATGTGTGCAGCTGGTTATAACAGACAAAAAACAGATTTCCCAAAACTGCATGCATACGTTCAGTACAGTTTTCATTAGTAAAAACAAACAAAAGCTAGAGTTTGAACTGACAGTCTTTCAGTACTCATGGGCTTTGCCAGTGCTCAGAAGAAGGAGGAAGAAAGCCAGAGCTGTGAACATGAAAGAGAAAAAGCAATAAAACAATTGCCTGGAAGCTGCGTAAACCTAGTTGCTCGATTATCTAAACAGGATAAAAGACAAGAAGTCCGTATTTTTCAGTAGCTTCATTGTAATTGCCTGTACTTTAAAGTCTGATTAAAAAAAGAACAAGCAGATTTTGTGGGTTGGGTTTTTTTTTTATTAAATCTATTGCCTGGGGCCCTATGTTAGTAAGCTTGCTGATCTGATTTTAGTTCCTAATGGACCATAGTCCATATTACAAAAATATTACATATTTACATAGCACAGCTGGCAGTTGTAGTTCAGGGAAGACTCAGAAGAACCTCATGCTACAGTTACCTCTCCTACTCTGAGCATGTGTTGTATGCTCCCTTCTGGATTTTGTTTTGGGCAATTTGTGAGATTTATGACCTTAGTATTCAGCAGTGCTGAACATCATCCACTCCAGTGGACTTCAGTTGGAATTGTGGGAGCTCAACATTTCAGAAGAAACCAGCCTTTATTATACAGCATGAGTGCAGCATATGTAAAGAAAAAAATATATTAGGAATTTGGTGCCAGATACTCAGCAAGTATCAACTGGATTAGCTCCATTGAAATCAACGGGGTGATGCAGATTTACACCACTGAGACTCTGGACATTAGATTCCAAGCCTGTCAACATTTTAAGCATACATTTCTTTTGGGCCATTTATCATTAGATCAATGAATTACACTCACAATTGCCTTCTTGAGAAATCTAGAAACTCTTTCAAACTCTCAAATAAATACCAGACAGGCATTGTTTTAGGAAAAAGATCTTGAACAGGTACAAAATCCATCGGTTACAAAATCCATCACGTTCCTGAATCTATGTCCTCTCTGGACAAAAGAGGCTGCAGTTTCAGTGTCACCTCCCCAATTTACTGTTCGGCCTGCTCTTCTGTTAAGTACAATAGTGTGAAAAGAATTTTACGTTGTCTAGGCATGAAATTATTTGAGGATTTTTTCTTTCTGCCTGTGGTTGTACGAGAAGGGGAATCAAGATCTGACAGCAGAAAAAATATATATTTTGTGTGTGTGTGTGTGTGTGTACGCACACACACGTGCATGGTGTATTGCTGTAGCATCAAGGATTGAAGGGCCTTGTCTCTCCAATAGTAATTATTTCAGAGTTAGCAGGATGAAAAAGACCTTGTTTAGTCCTTAAAGTCTTAATGGTTCCAGACAATCTTTTTTCCGTTTAAATGCAATATTTTTGGCTTAATTTGATGGGGATCTGATTGCTATCAATTTTGACAGGTGCCAAAGAGCACACTGCTTTCAGCATATAAATTATTTAGGGAATATCAGAACTTTGAAAACAGACGGTGATGTCTGAGAACAATGTAAAGGGGTAACCTCCACAAAGCACAGGCATTTGTGAGATCCTTACCAAATGTTCCAGTAACGCACTGGACCCTGAATTTGACCTCAGAATTATACCAATTTTCTTGTAAAGTTATTTTTAAATTAATCTTCAGTACGAAGAATATCTGGACAAAAGATATGATTTCAGATTAAATAAAACTAAACTGAACAAACAAAAAGTAAACGAGGAAAACCATATGGTTCAGATAAAGTCACAGCATACAAATTCTCTGGCATCATTCTCTATATTTTTACAAGTTATTTTCAGAGGCTGATTGGCAGGGCAGAGGAGGGATAGCTCAGTGGTTTCAGCATTGGCCTGCTAAACCCAGGCTTGTGAGGCCCCTTGAGGGGGCCATTTAGGGATCTGGGCAAAAAATTGGGGATTGGCCCTGCTTTGAGCAGGGGGTTGGACTAGATGACCTCCTGAGATCCCTTCCAACCCTGATATTCTATGATTCTATGTGTACCAAAATTTAGAAGGTCTGCACAAGAATCCTAGGCACCTATGTTCCCGATATTTAAATTTCGGATGCATGTAGGAAGTATGCCTCTATTAAGGCCCTATGAATACATGTGTAATGTTAGAGAAAGAGAGCAGATGAAGGAGATATTTCCACCCCCAAAAAACATACAAATAACTTTCAGCCTCACAGGCTGTGTGGAAAGAGTGTTTGCCTATCTGGAGAAGGAGAGAGGGAGGTAGCACAGAGATACAAGAGAATCTATTGCCTCCATCCTGTGTGGCATGTGGCCTTCAGGTAATTATACAGCAGAAAATTGACTTTTTTTTTAGGCTGCAAAATCATACTGGAAACTCCTATTGAACGTCCCTGTTCATTGATATTATTGTTTTTTCAAATATATTACTTGCACTGGATATCAATCTTTCCCCTTACCCCCAGTATATTAGGCACCTAACGTGAAAGTTCATATACTCAAGCAGAACCCTGTGCTTGACTGGAGTCATTCAGATGATAGGGCCCTTTATTTATATTTTCCTAAACTGATTCTCCTTTTGTTGTTGCTTGCTCATTTTTCTTACCCCTGGGGATCACTTTGTAGACTGGTTTTAGCCTCCTATTTGTTCATAACACCTCAAATGATAACGAGCTACAACTTTTCCTAATTAATTCTTTACTCCCATATCCAGATTACAAAGATGATATGCTGCTGATACTTGTTACATTCCTATTAGACATCTTGTCTTAGGTTGATATTATCATTTACTATGGCCATTGTTTGCCATCTTTCAGCTAGATCACAATTTTTGACAGTACTTGCATCCACACGAATTTCTACTCCACTTGCAAGGAGCTCCCGATGTTCTATAGAAAATCCTTTATTAATATCCAACATATATTGGACCTAGCGCAGGGATCGGCAACCTTTGGCATGCGGTAAGCCCCCTGGTGGGCTGGGCCAGTTTGTTTACCTGCTGCGTCCGCAGGTTCGGCCGATCGCAGCTCCCACTGGCCGCGGTTTGCCGCTCCAGGCCAATGGGGGCTGCGGGAAGTGGTGCAGGCCAAGAGATGTGCTGGCCGTTGCTTCCTGCAGCCCCCATTGGCCTGTAGTAGCGACCCACAGCCAGTGGGAGCTGCAATCGGCCGAACCTGTGGATGTGGCAGGTAAACAAACCTGCCCGGCCTGCCAGGGGGCTTATCCTTGTAGGTCGCTTGCCAAAGGTTGCCGATGCCTGACCTAGTGCATTCCCTTCATTCATTAATTTTGTGTTTCCATCAAGAAAAGTTTCAGGTCTTGCAATAAAATAATACAGATCAGGACCAAATTTGTTTTTTAAAGAAAAATCAATTTGAGCTGCTACCAACAGTGTCACAATATGCATCAACAATATGCTACTCCTGGGGAAATTCTATGCCGCTGCGCAAGCACAGAATTTAGTGCCCCCCAGATTTTTTTTCTCTGTAGAAAAGACATTCTGCTGGAAAAGTGCTGCAGTTATGCCTTTCACCTACTAGGAGCTGCTGTGGTGCCAAAACATAGGGAGCCAGCTCACCAGTCGTAACAGCAGTCAAGAGGGAGAGAACAGAGATTGCGTTCCTCATAGCACCCTACCTGCGGTGATGTGGAATGGGATTTGTGGGGGTGACAGACAGAGCAGGGCAAATGGTGCTGCTGGGGGGGCCTATAGACTGGGATTCCGAAAGGCTTGTTGGGGGAACAGACTCAAGTGTGGGCTGAATGGGAGTGAGGGTGCAGGGTCACATGGAGATGGCGGAGGTGGGGGTGCAGTGCCACAAAGGGCAGGGAAGTGGCTGAGTGGGGGTGCAGGTACATGGGGAGAGGGCAGGGGGCTGTAGGGCCACATGAGGACAAGGGGGAGGGAGATGCAGGAACACACGGGGATGGAGAAGGGGGGTGGTTGAGTGGGGGGGGCAGGGCCACAGGTGGCAGGGGGTGTCTGAGTGTAGGTGCAGGAACACATGGGAATGGGGGGCCATGGGGACACAAGCAGATGTTCCTGACTGAATGGGACAAGCTAGAGGTCATCCAGGGTCTGCCTGGGTGAGGCTCCACAACTCCCTAACAATTCCTCACACTCCCCTGCAAAAAAACCTGTTACATACTTCTCCCATCCACACCCAACAACCCTCCAGGTTCACTCCCAGGCTTCTGCCCAGCAATTACTTCCCAATCCCTCAGCTCCTCTTACCCCTGGCTCCCCAAAGCCTTTGCACTGCTTCTGAGGGATGCCAGAAATACATTTCTCTATTGTAGTTTAAATGAATTATTACTCAGAGTTCTGTATTCATATGCCTAGTAAGGAATCTATTTTAAAAAAAAAAATATTTCCTGAATCTTTTTGTTGTCTGTATTGTTAAATTCATACTTGTTGATAGGTATTTTGAAATAAATAACCAAAATAATTGAAACTGGTATGATTATATTGTATTGTTTAGACACAAAATGCAGAATTTTCCAGAGTTTTTAATTTTTTTTCTGCAGAGTTCCTCCCACAAGTAAAAGGAACTACTTTAAGACCTGTGCTTTTATCACTGTTCCCTGAAATAGTCTCTGTGAATGATACTGCAGTTTTGAAAGTATTCATTGTCTGATACTTTTCCAGTCTCAGAAATAGGCATTTTCATACTGGCTCCCTCATAAACATAATAAATATAAAGTACTCAGACTTTCAGAGTTATGAAGTACGTGTGTAACTGAAGTAAGGCCAACTTAAATAAAGTAGATTAAAAATAATTTGAAGCTTGATTCTACGATCCTTACTTATGCTGAGTAGCGCTATACCCTGCAAGTTTGGTACTGAAATTAGTACATCTGCTTGCAGTGTAAAGTATTACTCCTCATGAGTAATGGCAGGAGAATCTAGCCCAATATAATTGATTTCTAGTAATAGTTTATAAGTTATCCTGAGAAGGGAAAATGTATTTAATTAAGTTAATATGTGATATGCCAGTGTTATCTTGTGACATATAAAAAGGCAATTCAGAAAATGTACTCACATGATTCAAGTTCATTGGGCCGGATCCTGTTACTTTATCTCATGCCAAGCAGAGTAATGTACTACTTATAGTGAATAAAGTGTAGTGGAATCTCATCCAGAGTATGTAAAATACTATAATAGAAGTTAATTGTGATATTCTTACTTTATACTTTACATCCATTGAAATTTCCAGAGTAAGAATATAACATTCTAGCTCATAATGATATAGCAATAACCTTTATTTTCATAAAAAAAGGAGTACTTGTGGCACCTTAGAGACTAACCAATTTATTTGAGCATGAGCTTTCGTGAGCTACAGCTCACTTCATCGGATGCATACCGTGGAAACTGCAGCAGACTTTATATACACACAAAGAATATGAAACAATACCTCCTCCCACCCCACTGTCCTGCTGGGGTGGGAGGAGGTATTGTTTCATATTCTCTGTGTGTATATAAAGTCTGCTGCAGTTTCCACGGTATGCATCCGATGAAGTGAGCTGTAGCTCACGAAAGCTCATGCTCAAATAAATTGGTTAGTCTCTAAGGTGCCACAAGTACTCCTTTTCTTTTTGCGAATACAGACTAACACGGCTGTTACTCTGAAACCTTTATTTTCATGTAATACATTACATTATATTTATACCACAATAACTTTTGTCATTTAATTCTAGACTGAAGAGACTGAATTAAGAAACAAAACAACCAGAAATACTAATTACATCAAAAGATTCTTCTGTTTTAAAACCGTTTACTGATTAGCTTCAATGGAAGCAGGATCACGTCTTAAATGTTCAGAGCTCAATGTAAGGATCATGCACAAAAGGATTTATGGGTAATGAAAATAATACTGAAAGATGTAAATTAACAAAGAACTGCATCAAATACTATAAATAACAAATGTAGTTCTTAATCACTGGAAGATGTTGGAAACTCTAAATGTTAACTTCTTATATAGTGGGCAAGAGATTCAGAAGTAGCTTGTGGGTGACCAGCTTGCGACACCATAAAGGGTACTGGTTTTTCAGAAGCTGGGTGCTCAGCACTTTATGAAAATCAGGCCCCTTTAAGATTTCTCATGTTGAGCACCTAAAACCATTAATTATTTTGGAAAATGTTGGCCAGTATGGTTAACCTAGAGATAATTGTCACTCACAACTAATGCATTACTAACTAATCATAGGGAGCACAGGTAGTGACACCTAGAGTAAGGGTTGCCCAATATTTCCTCTTATAAGCCTCTGTTTTCAGTTGTTTATAACTTTGGTCAAACTTACCCATTCAGGCTAAAATTCCCCAATGTTGAGATGGCTGTCTGAGGCTGAATGTTTTTGACAGTTTCAGCAAAAGTGGTTTGGCCGTTTTCAAGAAGGAGAGTAGACAAAAAATGTTTTCCCTATCTTACAAATGTACAACCATTGGGCAACTGTGGCACCATGCTTTGAAGCAGGGACTTGAAATGTGGTTGGGTGGCCCTTGGGTTGGTTAAAATTTTGAACCTTTGAAAAATCTCAGTTTACACAAGCTCAGTAGAGATGTTAGAGTTTGGCAGCTAAATTCCCTGAAGATTCCATTTGCACTGAGCATATTCTAGCCCAGGGATGCTGAGGCTGAACGGGACAATACACAACAGCCACCTTTACTATACAATCCTGCATCACCCCCAGGCAGCAGTTTGTGTTGTGCAGTGAATGAGGCAGGAAATCCTGTGGGAAAATAGTACGTAGTCATGTAATTAAAGCCAGTAGCTTTAATTACATGACCACATACTATATTAAGCATATTATATTAAGATTACACATGCAATTCTGCCATAAAATAACATTCGAATGCTTGATTTTGAATTGTTAAAGTTCTTTTAACATAGTTTTTGTGTGTAACGTAATACCAGATACACCATTTCATTGCCATTAAGCTTTTACAGCTATTTTTCATGTTTTTGTACAAGAGAACTGATTGCTGTAACTGAATGTTAAAAGAAACTTGTATTGGAGGAGGCAATTTTTCTCTGGCTTATTTAAAAACAGAGTTCCATGCAATTATCATCGGTAGTCATTTTTTATCAGATAGAAGTTGCTTACGGTAAGCTCAAGCACTAGATACAAATCAATATGTGTAATCAGTTATATTTGTCTCTATCAAAAATCTATTTATGAAGTTGCATGTAAATACTGAGTGGCTGGAAACAAGGGACAGCTATTAGCTTGTTGGAAATATAATAGACAGACCAAAGAAAGTATAAAAAGGAAAATTAAAGTTGCGTCAAGGATTTTTATAATGTACTTTTATCTTAAAGATCTCATGGAAGTTGAGAGGGAGATTGATGCCTTTACTCACTGCACAGCTTCTTGAAGTGCTGTATGAGCCACACATTTCTAATTTTCCCCACAGCATTGGTGTGCACATTCTCAATACGTTTTGCCAAACAATTCACCATTTGTTCCCTTAATTCAGAGGAGCCTTTGCTGACTCCTTTTGAGAACAGCCTGAAAAGTCAAGTAATATTTTTAACTCTGACTGCAAAGTCTGTGGTTGTGCTGGGGTGGGGCAAAGAACATGTGTCAAGGTTCCTCCCCCACTCTGAACTCTAGGGTACAGATGTGGGGACCTGCATGAAAAACCTCCTAAGCTTATCTTTACCAGCTTAGGTCAAAACTTCCCCAAGGTACAAAATATTACACCCGTTATCCTTGGAATGGCCGCTACCACCACCAAACTAATACTGGTTACTGGGGAAGAGCTGTTTGGACGCGTCTTTCCCCCCAAAATACTTCCCAAAACCTTGCACCCCACTTCCTGGACAAGGTTTGGTAAAAAGCCTCACCAATTTGCCTAGGTGACTACAGACCCAGACCCTTGGATCTTAAGAACAATGAACAATCCTCCCAACACTTGCACCCCCCCTTTCCTGGGAAATGTTGGATAAAAAGCCTCACCAATTTGCATAGGTGACCACAGACCCAAACCCTTGGATCTGAGAACAATGAAAAAGCATTCAGTTTTTACAAGAAGACTTTTAATAAAAAATAGAAGTAAATAGAAATGAAGAAATCCCCCCTGTAAAATCAGGATGGTAGATATCTTACAGGGTAATTAGATTCAAAAACATAGAGAACCCCTCTAGGCAAAACCTTAAGTTACAAAAAAGATGCACAGACAGAAATAGTTATTCTATTCAGCACAATTCCTTTCTCAGCCATTTAAAGAAATCATAATCTAACACATATCTAGCTAGATTACTTACTAAAAGTTCTAAGACTCCATTCCTGTTCTGTCCCTGGCAAGAGCAGCATACAGAGAGACCCAAACCCTTTGTTTGTCTCCCTCCTCCCAGCTTTTGAAAGTATCTTGTCTCCTCATTGGTCATTTTGGTCAGGTGCCAGCGAGGTTACCTTTAGCTTCTTAACCCTTTACAGGTGAGAGGAGCTTTCCCCTGGCCAGGAGGGATTTCAAAGGGGTTTACCCTTCCCTTTATATTTATGACACGCCCCCCAAATCTCAGCTAGGGTGAAACACTGGCTGGGATTTCTTCCTGGAGCTCTAGGAAAAACAGAGTTAATAAGACACATGCATCTCTAAATATACTACCAAGTACATAAAGACTAACAGTATTTTCCACATCTCAAGGACGATTTTAACCAGTTGACTCTGGGAAACTTTCACGGGAGAGTGCATCAGCCACTTTGTTAGAAGCTCCTGAGATGTGTTGGATGTCGAAATCAAAATCTTGGAGAGCTAAACTCCACCGAAGAAGTTTTTTGTTAGTTTCTTTGACGGTGTGAAGCCACTTCAGTGCAGCATGGTCGGTTTGCAGGTGGAAACGCCGTCCCCAAACATATGGGCGTAGCTTTTCCAGAGCGTAGACAATGGCGTAACATTCTTTTTCAGTGACTGACCAGTTGCTTTCCCTCTCAGACAGTTTTTTGCTGAGAAACACTACAGGGTGGAATTCTTGATCAGGTCCTTTCTGCATTAAAACTGCTCCCACACCATGCTCGGACGCATCTGTGGTTACTAGGAACAGTTTGTCAAAGTCTGGGGCCCTTAGTACAGGGTCAGACATGAGTGTCGCTTTAAGCTTGTTAAAGGCCTTCTGACACTTTCCGGTCCACTGAACAGCATTTGGCTGTTTCTTTTTGGTTAGGTCTGTCAGTGGGGCAGCGATTTGGCTGTAGTGCGGTACAAAGCGTCTGTAATAACCGGCCAAGCCTAAGAAGGATTGAACCTGTTTCTTTGACTTTGGGACAGGCCACTTTTGGATAGCATCCACTTTGGCCTGTAGGGGGCTGATAGTTCCTTGACCCACCTGGTGTCCAAGGTAAGTCACTCTGTTTAGGCCTATTTGACACTTCTTAGCCTTAACAGTTAGTCCTGCCTCCCTTATGCGCTCAAGGACTTTTTGTAGATGTTCCAGGTGGTCTGCCCAGGAATCCGAAAATATGGCCACGTCGTCAAGGTAGGCGACTGCATATTCTCCTAATCCCGCTAGGAGACCATCTACAAGTCTTTGGAAAGTGGCGGGTGCATTTCGCAGCCCGAAAGGGAGTACATTGAATTCATACAGCCCGAGATGTGTGATGAAGGCTGACCTTTCCTTGGCAGATTCATGTAGCGGTACCTGCCAGTACCCCTTGGTTAAGTCCAAGGTAGAGATGAACTGGGCCCGTCCCAGTTTCTCTAATAGTTCATCTGTGCGTGGCATTGGATAGTTGTCTGGGCGAGTTACAGCATTTAGCTTACGGTAGTCCACGCAAAAACGTATTTCCCCATCTGGTTTGGGAACTAGAACCACTGGAGATGCCCATGCACTTTCAGAGGGGCGGATTACCCCCATCTGTAACATATCCTGGATCTCCCGTTCTATAGCAGTTTTAGCTTGAGGAGACACCCGGTAAGGTTGGACCCTAATTGGGTGAGCATTACCTGTGTCAATGGAGTGGTATGCCCGTTCAGTAAGTCCTGGGGTGGCTGAGAACGTTGGCGCGTAGCTAGTGCACAGCTCCTGGATCTGCTGTCGCTGCATACTCCCAAGGGTCATGGAGAGGTTCACCTCTTCCACACCACCAGCACATTTCCCTTCGTAGTAAACACCTTCAGGCCACTCAGCGTCGTCTCCTCCCTGGGCTGTAAACTGACAAACCTTTAATTCTCTGGAATAAAAGGGCTTTAGAGAATTAATATGGTACACCTTAGGCTTTCGGTTGGAGGTGGGGAATGCTATGAGATAATTAACAGCTCCCAGGCGCTCCTGGACCATGAATGGCCCTTCCCATGATGCTTCCATTTTATGGTCCTGGAGCGCCTTTAAGACCATGACCTGGTCTCCTACTTTGAAGGAACGCTCTCTGGCATGCTTATCATACCAGGCTTTTTGCTCTTTTTGAGCATCCTGTAAGTTTTCTCTAGCAAGGGCTAAAGAGGTTCGGAGGGTGTTTTGTAGGTTGGTTACGAAGTCCAGAATGTTAGTTCCTGGAGAAGGTGTAAATCCCTCCCATTGCTGCTTCACCAACTGCAATGGCCCCTTAACCTCACGGCCATATACAAGTTCAAATGGGGAAAACCCTAAACTGGGATGTGGTACAGCTCTGTAGGCAAAGAGCAACTGCTGCAATACTAGGTCCCAATCACTGGAGTGCTCATTTACGAATTTACGTATCATGGCCCCCAAAGTTCCATTAAACTTCTCCACCATGCCATTTGTTTGATGGTGGTAAGGAGTGGCAACCAAGTGATTTACCCCATGAGCTTCCCAAAGGTTTTTCATAGTTCCTGCCAGGAAATTAGTCCCTGCATCTGTGAGGATGTCGGAGGGCCAACCTACCCTGGCAAAAATGTCTGCTAGTGCCTGACACACACTTTTAGCCCTGGTGTTGCTTAGAGCTACTGCTTCCGGCCATCGGGTGGCAAAATCCATGAAAGTCAGTATGTACTGCTTTCCTCTGGGTGTCTTTTTCGGAAAAGGACCCAGAATATCCACAGCTACTCGCTGAAATGGAACTTCAATGATGGGGAGTGGTTGTAGAGGGGCTTTGACCTGGTCTTGGGGTTTTCCCACTCTTTGGCACACCTCACAAGACTGGACATAGGTAGAAACATCCTTGCCCATTCCCTCCCAGTGGAATGACCCCCCCAAACGGTCTTTGGTCCTGTTCACCCCAGCATGGCCACTAGGGTGATCATGGGCTAAGCTCAAGAGCTTGGCCCGGTATTTAGTTGGAACTACCAACTGTCTCTGAGGATGCCAGTCTTCCTGGTGTCCACCAGAAAGAGTTTCCTTGTATAAAAGTCCTCTTTCTACAACAAACCTGGATTGATTAGAAGAGCTGAGAGGCGGTGGGTTGCTCCGTGCCGCCGTCCAAGCTCTCTGGAGGCTTTCATCTGCTTCCTGTTCGGTCTGGAACTGTTCCCTTGATGCTGGAGACATCAGTTCCTCATGGGATTGTGGACCTAGGCTTGGTCCCTCTGGAAGCGATATAGGGGATGGAGCTGTTTCTGTTGACTGTGAACCGCTCTCCGCTGGTGCACTATGTTGGGATTCAGGCTCCGGCTGAGCCTCTTGGGTCGGGTTATCGGCTGCTGCCAGTTCAGGTTCGGTGGGGCCCTCTGTTGTTGAGGTTGCAAGTACTGGATTCAGTGCTGACACGGGGTCTGGTGTTGGTTGTTCGGCTGGTTCCGGTTCTAGGACTGGTTCCGTCTGGGTCTCTGGGACTGGATCCACTACTGCTGTTGCAGACATTGGCCTGGGGTCCAGGTCCATCACCTCTGACTGGGTCCTGATAGAAGTTTCCGGAACAGAGCTAGGCCTCACGGCTTGTTTAGCCTGGCTGCGGGTGACCATTCCCACCCTCTTGGCCTGCTTCACATGATTGGCCAAGTCTTCCCCCAACAGCATGGGGATGGGATAATCATCATAGACTGCAAAAGTCCACATTCCTGACCAGCCCTTGTACTGGACAGGCAACTTGGCTGTAGGCAAATTGAAAGAGTTGGACTTGAAGGGTTGAATCGTCACTTGGATCTCTGGGTTGATTAAATTGGGGTCCACTAAGGAAGCATGGATAGCTGACACTTGTGCTCTGGTGTCCCTCCACGCGGTGACCTTCTTCCCGCCCACACTCACAGTTTCCCTCCGCTCCAAGGGTATCTGGGAGGTATCTGGGCCTGTGGACCTCTGGTGTGATTCCGGTGCAATGAACTGTAATCTGTTGGGGTTCTTGGGGCAGTTGGCCTTTACATGCCCCAGCTCGTTACACTTAAAACATCGTCCAGCTGACGGGTCACTGGGGCGAGGAGGGTTGCTGGAGAACGGGGTGGTGGGACGATAAGGGGTCTGGAGGGTTCTTTGGGAGGTAGGTGGGGCTTTGGGCGGCCCCCGGTAATAGGGTGTGGTCTGGGGTGGTCCCTTCTGGTCTCCACTCCAACTGCGACCAGTTTTCTTCTTCTCTGCCACCTCCACCCATCTGGCTCCAATCTCTCCTGCCTCAATTACAGTTTTGGGCTTCCCGTCTAGGATGTATCTTTCTATTTCCTCAGGAACACCCTCTAAGAATTGTTCCATTTGCATTAGGAAGGGCAAATTTGCTGGAGATTCAACACTTGCTCCTGATATCCAGGCATCCCAATGTTTCACAATGTGGTAGGCATGTCGGGTAAATGACATGTCTGGTTTCCACCTTAGGGCTCTGAACCTCCGACGAGACTGCTCGGGTGTTATCCCCATTCTGACTCTCGCCTTGGATTTAAACAGTTCATACTTGTTCATGTGTTCTTTAGGCATTTCAGCTGCCACCTCAGCTAAGGGTCCACTGAGCTGCGGCCTCAGCTCTACCATGTATTGGTCAGTAGAGATGTTGTACCCAAGGCAGGCCCTTTCAAAGTTTTCTAAGAAGGCCTCAGTATCATCACCTGCCTTGTAGGTGGGGAACTTTCTGGGATGGGAAGTGGTACCTGGAGAAGGATTGCTAGGGTTTGTTGGTATATTCTGCTGGGCCTTTATCCTCTCCACCTCCTCCACATGCTTCCTCTCTTTTTCCTTCTCCTCCTCCACATGCTTCCTCTCTTTTTCCTTCTCCTCCTCCACATGCTTCCTCTCTTTTTCCTTCTCCTCCTCCACATGCTTCCTTGCCTCCATTTCCCTCTTGTGGGCAGCCTCCTGTACCTCCTTCTCCAGCCGCATGAGTTCTATCTGTCTTTCATGTTCCCTTTGTCTTTCCTCAGCCTGAAATTTGGCTAATTCCAGCTGTAGTTGAGCTGAGGATTTGGTCATTCTAACCTCTCTGTTTTTAACTAACTTTACACCTGAGGTTTAGAAATAAACAAACAAAACTTGGCTGTAAAATTTTGCTGTGCTGCAATAGAATACCTATTCTCTGATAGTGATTGTCAGCCTACAGAAAAAGACAATTCCCTTGTCTCTGCTCTGGGCCCAAATTAAAGCAAAAAACCTCCAACTGCTTGGAAACCTGCTTACCCAGCCCAAAGAAAAAGCAAATGGGTAGAACACACACCCCCTATTTACTTTTAGGAAGAAAAGAAAAAAAAAACCTCTGGGATGGAAGACTGTGAATTTCCCTGCAGGAGTTAAGTACCCTGCCTCCAGGCAAAGAAAACCTGCAATTCACAAGATAATCCCCTTTTGTCTCTGCTTGGCCACAAAGCAGAGAGAAACCAAGCTGCTTTCAGTTTCAAAGCTGCTTTCTGGACTTTCTTTCCAAAGAAAAAAAAATTTCCTTTTTAAAATCTGTATTTCTAGTTCAAAAAATCTCAACTGGATCTCAAATGATTTCAGGTTAATCCCACCACTGTGCCACCATGTCAAGGTTCCTCCCCCACTCTGAACTCTAGGGTACAGATGTGGGGACCTGCATGAAAAACCTCCTAAGCTTATCTTTACCAGCTTAGGTCAAAACTTCCCCAAGGTACAAAATATTACACCCGTTATCCTTGGAATGGCCGCTACCACCACCAAACTAATACTGGTTACTGGGGAAGAGCTGTTTGGACGCGTCTTTCCCCCCAAAATACTTCCCAAAACCTTGCACCCCACTTCCTGGACAAGGTTTGGTAAAAAGCCTCACCAATTTGCCTAGGTGACTACAGACCCAGACCCTTGGATCTTAAGAACAATGAACAATCCTCCCAACACTTGCACCCCCCCTTTCCTGGGAAATGTTGGATAAAAAGCCTCACCAATTTGCATAGGTGACCACAGACCCAAACCCTTGGATCTGAGAACAATGAAAAAGCATTCAGTTTTTACAAGAAGACTTTTAATAAAAAATAGAAGTAAATAGAAATAAAGAAATCCCCCCTGTAAAATCAGGATGGTAGATATCTTACAGGGTAATTAGATTCAAAAACATAGAGAACCCCTCTAGGCAAAACCTTAAGTTACAAAAAAGATACACAGACAGAAATAGTTATTCTATTCAGCACAATTCCTTTCTCAGCCATTTAAAGAAATCATAATCTAACACATATCTAGCTAGATTACTTACTAAAAGTTCTAAGACTCCATTCCTGTTCTGTCCCTGGCAAGAGCAGCATACAGAGAGACCCAAACCCTTTGTTTGTCTCCCTCCTCCCAGCTTTTGAAAGTATCTTGTCTCCTCATTGGTCATTTTGGTCAGGTGCCAGCGAGGTTACCTTTAGCTTCTTAACCCTTTACAGGTGAGAGGAGCTTTCCCCTGGCCAGGAGGGATTTCAAAGGGGTTTACCCTTCCCTTTATATTTATGACAACATGTTTGCTTTACACAGACAACTATCTATAAAACTCAACTCACTTTGCAATTTTGCCACATTTTCTGGAACCACATATGTAATTATAAAATCCAAATCACGGCCAATTATCTTGCAAAATTTCAAAACTTCAGGAGAACAAATTGTTAGCTGAATGAATTGTTGCACTGGCTTCAATGAAACTGCTCTTAAGGCCAGTAAGATTCTGCTACCCTGGTATAGCTTGAGTAGTATGTTCCTCTGGAAGCAGTTTGGTTCATCCCAGTGTCACCTCTTAACCAGTAAAGGACTTCTCAGCCTGGTTCAGAGGGGAAGAATATGAAGCTAACTGAAACAAACAAACCAACACAAATATTGAATCTGTACTTCCTGTGATGGAGTGCACAAACCCGACACTAGGAAACAAGGGTTAAGAAATTACTTTGGGTCCAGCCAGCTCTGCCCCACAACACCTATAGTATATACTCCATCTGGTGGAGGAATTACAAGACAGGGAAGCTCATTTGGTGGCAGACCTCGAAGAAAGCAGACCTGTAACACGCTGCTCCAGCAGCGCAGCACAGAGGGAAGGTTGATATCTCTAGGATAATTGCCCCAAAAGGCCCTCCCCGAGGGAAGGGAGGACCCACCCCAGAAACAGTCAGAGGGGGAAGCAATTCCCCTCTCCCCTCGATATGAATCCTGGACATTGGTAATCCCACTTTACTTTCTTGGACTACCCCAGCAGGGGAAAGCCTTGGACTGAGCTGGCCCAGAGGGGGAAAGATAGGAAGTGGCCTAGGGAGGGAGCCTTAAGCAGCCTGGCTTGCCAGATCATTGGTAGCCCCAAAGCGCCCTGGGTTGGAGTCCAGTGGAGTGGGAGGATCCTGGCTTCCCTGCCAACAACACCCCTGCTGGTTATGGCTTGTAGCTCTGACCAATAGGCCATACTTCCCAACCAACCCTTCAAGTGTGGATGGTTACACTTCCCTATAAAATTGTTGCTGTTAAGCAGACTTTCTGTATTGTCTCCTGGGATTTTCATAGGTTCTGTTCATAAACTCAGTCTGTTGCTGTAGCACTCATCCTTTTTCTCTCTCCTCTCCATCTATCTGTGGAACAAAATGTCATTATTACTGCAACCCTGTTAAACTGTGCCTTGGTGTATAGACTTTATCTCTGCCTCTCCCTCCCAAGCCTAACAGTGACGGAGGCATAAAAGCTAGTAATGGAAAGATGGTGCCATCCCTAATTTTTTGTTGCATTTTCACTAAGCTATCTTCCCGATACACTATTTAGGTCTATTTACCTACTCAGCTTCTCACCAAATTGCATCTGTGTCCTTCCTTTCACACCTAGAGGCTTCTGATTTCATAAGTTGTTGTTGTGTTGTTGTTTTTTAAACCAAACACAGGGCCGGAAAAGACCATATGGGTCTTTTAGTATTTCCAAAATATTTTTAAAAAATCTTTGGCTAAGGACTTTGGAACTCTTAAAAGGGATGTGACCCTGAGAGCATCCCTGTACCAGAAAGCAAGGGACTCCCTGATATCTAACAGTGAGATTCACTTGGCCTGACCAGCATAGTGTACCCTAGTTCATTATTATAATTTGTATCTAAATGGTGTTATATAATATGTCATTGGAAAACTAATAACTCACTGATCATTAATATTCTTTTAGGATGTATGTACAATCAACCCACAAAGGATTATACAGATGTGCTGAAATTATGTGACTAAAATATATTTAAACTGGGCATGTCGGGGGAGTTGATAAACAGGTTTCCTCTAGACAAAGGAAAGAATCCAACACCTCAGACCAGGTGTGGCCAAATTCTATGAGTTATTCATTTGTATTGAAGGCTGCAGGAAGAGATCATTTGCATTGTGAAAAATAATTGGGGGAAAGTGGATGGAACCAGCATGGAATCTACACCAGAAACCATGGAAAAAAAGGACATTTCAGATTAATAGATTTCAAAAGTTTACTGGACTATAAAGAGAGTGGAAGTGAGCCCCTCAGTTATCCTTCATTTGATGAGACAAGGAAAACCAGTGCCTTGGATTCTGTGCGGATCCTGACTACGATAGTCAGCCATTGCTAGAAAAGGAAAATTGGTGAGGAAACTACCTTGAACAAAGACTGTAGCTTGTTAAGTTAGGTTGTTAGGTCTTAGCCATTAGAATATGTATTTTTACTTTTGTCTGTAACCCTTTCCAACTTTATGCCTTGTATTTGAACTCACTTCAAATCTCCTTTTAATTGAATAAACTTGTTTTACTTTTCATGTAAACCAAACCAGTGCTTTGATTCATCTGAAATGATTGTTAACTGCCTCCTTGGAGTGTCCAGCCTTCTCCTGGAACACTCACAGAAGTTTCGCTCACTGCTCTTTAAAGAGATAGAAACAGCAGCTTGTTTACCTCCAGTCTGGTGAACAAGCTGCTGTTTCTGTCGCTTTAAAAAGCAGTGAACGTAACTTCTTAGGGAAGTAACAATTTTAGGGACATTCAGAAGTGGGGGTATGTGTTGGTGTCACTTTGCAAAGAGTAACTGGGCGATGGAAACTACAGTGTGGACTAGAAGACTACCGTGGGACGGAAGAATCCCATGCACTGCTGCAGGCTGGAGACTGTCTGGCTAAGCAGCAGTTCTGCAGAAAAGTAGCTGGGTATTACAGTGGATGAGAAGCTGGATATGAGTCAGCAGTGTGCCCTTGTTGCCAAGAAGGCCAATGACATATTGGGCTGCATTAGTAGGAGCATTGCCAGCAGATCGAGGGAAGTGATTATTCCCCTCTATTCAGCACTGGTGAGGCAACATCTGGAGTATTGCATCCAGTTTTGGGGCCCCCACTACAGAAAGGATGTGGTCAAATTGGAGAGAGTCCACCAGAGGCCAATGAAAATTATTAGGGGGCTGGGGCACATGACTTATGAGGAGAGGCTGAGGGATGGTGGCCAGCACATCCCTTGGCCCGTGCCGCTTCCCGTAGCCCCCAGGAGAACCGCGGCCAGTGGGAGCTGCGATTGGCCAAACCTGCAGATGCAGCAGGTAAACAAACCGGCCCGGCCTGCCAGGGGGCTTACCCTATGAGGCTGCATGCCAAAGGTTGCCGATCCCTGACTTACACCGTAGTCATGTGTTTGTGGTTCAACTCAGACCAGCAAGGGGTTATGTCACCACCTGTCCTGCAATCAAAACTGTCATTAACTCCAGTGACCCAGAATTTTGCCTCAGGTCTTAATCTTCACAGGTATTCAAAAGAAGTTTACTCACAAAATAATATGAGAAAAGGTTGGTTCACCCAAATCTAGAAGTAGGGATGGAAGGAAAGGGGCATTAATTGTAGTTCACATCTGAGCTGCCATAATTACATCCCTGGAGCTTTTTTATTTTAAAGGATAAAGTTGTGAAAAGGTCTCTCTCTGCTGGCTGCTGCTTCCTGTCCCAGACAGAAAGAAAACAGATGGAGTTGGAGAGTGTGCTCCCTGCTTTTCTGTCAGATGTTCAGAATTTTCTATTTTTGCAAGATAGCTGTAGGATTGACCCCTGTCTTCTGTTAGCATCCATGTGTTTGTGTAGGCAGTTGCTTTTTATTTGGCTAATAGTTGTGTCTCAAGCACTCTGATCTTTTTGCAATTTAACACCTTCTAGAGAAGGTTAAATAAACAGACCCAGGGATGTATATTTTTGAATAGGAACGATTGTGAAATCACTTACACAGCTTACATTTTTCTCCACTACCCTTTGATCTGTATTGTTCCTGTTAATATAAACTTGCTTTGAGAAGCTTAAAGATTCTGCATAATATAATAAGGCTATCTTACATTTTAAATATGTGTAGACCGTTGAAATATAGCGTAATTACTGTACTATTGGGGGTTAAAAGAGAAGAACAGATTATACTCAGCCCTGAGGTGTGCATACTATTTTTACTTACAGTACATTATTAAGACAATAGATGGCTCTGAGCACTGTGCAGAGTTCCAGATTGGGTGTGGTTTATAGTAGACAAGGAAGACAAAGCTGGAACTCTATTTGTGTGGAAGCTTGTTTGTCTGTTGTCATAGTTTTCTTTAACAAATGCCTCCTGCTTAATATGGACTGTGATTTCTAATATCATGTCGAAGAGAGGCAAATGAGACAAGTGAAGTGGAAGGTTTCCAAGAGCCCTTCTTTGCTCCCCCATCCAACCTTGTGACCTCATCCAGAAGAATCATAATCCTTGCATTCAAGAAGCACAAGGACTCCGAATGTGGTCATAGCAACCAAAACAAATGGAGTTAGGACAGGTCCATGGCCTGACTTCTCCTTTGTGCCATGAGGAAGGGTTGTGGGATTTTCTGAGGGGGAAGAATTATGAACATACACTAGAAGATAGCTGAGAGAGCTCTGTCTAAAACCCACTTACTTAATCCTCTGATTAGTACAGACCTATTCATTTGTATGTTTAATAGCAATACTTAGAGCTTGTCTTCACTATGTGGAGATCGACGCTGCTGCAATCAATGCAGCAGGGGTTGATTTAGTGAGTCTTGTGAGTGCTCACAGGTCTGAGAAGAGGAATGTAGGTTGACTGTAGAGCGTCGCCTATCAAAGCAGCACAGTGAAGACAGCCGGGTAAGTTGACCTAAACTACGTCGATTCCAGCTATGTTATTCACATAGCTGGAGTAGCGTAACTTAGGTTGACTTAGCCAGGTAGTGAAGACATGCCCTTAGTCTTTATATAGCACTTTACATTTCAAAGTGCTGTACAGACATTAACTAATTAATCCTTACAACAGGCATGAAAATGGCATAAGGCCATGTAGCAAATCATTGGCAAAGCTGCAGCTAGAGTTCCCAGCTTCCAGTCCCAAGGCCACTTCTCAACAGCATGCTTGAAAATATGTACTGGTTAAAAGGAAGATGTATGTGAAGATAGTAAGAGGCAAAAGTCAAAATGTTTTAAAATACATGTTAATTAAAAATAAATAGTTTTTGTTTAACCTGTTAGTTTTACTACAGTCAATATTCTTTGATCCAGTTCATTAACTAAAGATAGTACCCAAGAATAAAAATATTGCATAGTCAGTCCTAAGCCTAATTGACAAAGGAGGAAGGTTGGTGTCAGCCTGGCCGTTGCCAAAGAAATCCTTCAAATGAGTCCTTTAAAGAGCTGACCTCATATAGAGGATACCAAGAATAAAAATAACTTGAAATTACTAGTGTCACGTTGAGGTTAACTATCTTTTATTTCCCTATGATGTATAGAGTGGCAAAATATGAAAGCATTGTCATTAGTAGAATAAAATTAAGGTCAAATAGATTTCTGGGGTAGCAAGCACAGTTGTCTGCCATTGTGTTGTGATGCCATGTTATTCAAGGGAAGCATGAAGAAAAATAGATACTAGAGTAGAACAAATAATTAATACACACATTAGATTAATTTAGCTTTTTCTGCTTCTGGAAGATCTGTGAGCTGACAGTGTTTTTCCCAATAAATGTATTTATAAAGATATTTATATATATATAACTTTAGTGAATTGATCACAAAATATTTTGATGTAAGTATTCATAATTATATTAAAATTTTGAACGGTGACTGGTCAGATTAAATCACGTGATCTTGCTTCTATTCTGTGATTGGCTAAATCAACAAATTGTGATAAAGATTTCAGAATGTGAACTATATAGTTTGGTTTCCACAACTATTCATATGTGCAATTATGCAATGCATTTTCTTCAAACATTTGTTAGTAAAACTCAGTCATTTGAATGTTAATGAAAATTAATACAACAGGGAAGTTCCTAAATAATGCGTGATGGGCTCTATTGATACCACTAAAATTATTTTTCGCAGCACTCACAAGTGTCCTGGACACCATGGCACAAATGGAAAAGTGTGATCCCTACTTTAGAAAGCTAACAATCTTACTTTAGACTTGACAGAACTTGTGGAATTAACAAACAGCAGGGAGGAGACAAAATGGAAGGACTAGGGATGTAGCATTAACATTACATGGTACAAATGTATAGCATGTTTATACATTAGGAATTCACAATCATTTAAATAAATATCCAGCAGACATCCAATTAACTGCAAATAATAATTAATAAAAACAATAATAATAAACAGTAATAAACAATGGCAATACAATAATGCCATGGCAATACAATAATGAACACTAATAATACAATACAATAATAATACAGTAATACAATGGCAATAAAGCAAAATAATAAAAATGACAAGAAAACAGAAGTTTTTATTGCAAAAATAATTGTGGATCAGTGTCTTGTTTTTATTATTTGAAGAGCTTGATTAATAATGGAACTCAGTGGAAAATATCATTTAATTTAAAAGAAATAATAATAATCTGGGCTTTGCAATGTGTATGTCAGCTTCTCTTTTTGGCTACTCCCAGACTTCATTTCCTATTCTGAAATTTTTGCTAATGGACATTTGTGCACCCTAGGATAAGATGAGACACAACCTCATACCTATAGCTGACTAGAATTCTTCAGGCTGGAGAGCTATGATTGTTTGAGATACAGTCCCAATAATATTGGATACAGGAGCCACAGGGAGCATGTCTGTAGTAGCTGTATTGCTGGAATTGAACAAGAACTGCTGAGGAAAGACATGTCTATGAGATTAACAAAGAAAAAATATGATGGCCTTTTCCTTTAGTATTTTGAAGACTGCCTTAAATTTTGCTCGACTCTTCCATGCGCAGTAGGATTTCAGAATGTAGCCAGGGATCTGGAATGGAATCTCCTGGATCATTGTTAGTCATAGTGATAAGGGTGGAACTAGTCCTCATTGCAGGAATCTGTCTAAAACACTGCACTGTATACTGATCGCCTGAGAGCTTGCATTATGAATGATAGTATGGATTTTGTGGTGAATGGTTTTGCTACTTCTGTGAATCTATTCCTTTTAATGAAGCTGTGGCACCATCTCACTTAATCTTGGCCATAATCTTTTAAATTTGTCACGAAGCAATGTGTGCATGTGGTTATTTTTTAACTATGTCCGCTACTGATATCCTTTTTTTCAAGCTGTAAAACAAAGCATATAAAAGTGAGTGGTAACCAAGACAACATCTCACCAGTCTGAAAGCCCTGTTTTTTTGCCTATGTGCGTCTCTCTAAGTGCTTCTAAGGCTCAGTAAAGCAGGTTATAGAAGAAAATAGAAATTCTGAATCATACTGAAAGTTCCATAAGCCACTGCTTATAATGATAGACAGTGGCGCTACATGACCATTTACCCACAAGTGGAAAAATGGCACTGATTGGATTAGACCTCGAAAGACTAATGCAGAAGTGTCCTTAAGGGTTAGAAGAAAAATGGATCTTTCAGCTCTGCAAGTGAGCACAACAAGCAATCCAAAAGCATTATTAGTGAGAGGTAGTCTGTAGCATCTGTTCCATTTATCACTGAAACTAGTTGTAGAGTACTCAGCAAAAAGTGAGCTACGTTTCTGCTCCAGGATCCATGTCCCAAAGTCCAGGTCTGTGCGTAAACTTTAAAAATAGCCCAGGGGCATCCAAAAGGAAGGAAAATCATAACATATTTCCCCTGTCTGCAGGAATACCTTTGCTAAGTACCTCTTGCAATACATTTTACTGACTGAAAAGATGTGGCTTCAGTCATCCAAGACCTATATAGAATTATCCTTTCAGAGGTCTCCCAAGACTAAAGGGGAGATTTTTTTAAAAAAGCACCTGAATGAAATGCACTGGGGCATTTAACTCTCTTTAGCCTTGTCCACACAGGCAAACTTATTGCAATAGTTAGTCCTTACTAGCTTCCTTGGAATAACTCTACACATGAGTGCTCGTATTTTGGAATAAGAGCATCCATGTTTGGAGCTATTGCACTTTAAATTCACACCTTCCGTTCTTCCAGAATAACTTCTCTTTGTAGACAAGCCCTTAGGCGCTATTGAAAATTCCATCTGAAGTAGTTTTTAAAATGACAAAAATGAAAATCCCACAATCTCTTGAAGCATTATAAAATTATTAGTTAATAGAGCTGATTAAATTATCCATTGCAAATACATGATGAATGTAGCCTCTCTTAGTAAATCGTTGGCAAACAAAACCTAATTTCTGTAAATGCATTTTTCAGCTTGAAGAATTTTTTGAATGGATTATGTATCAGAGGGGTAGCCGTGGTAGTCTGTATCCACAAAAACAATGAGGAGTCTGGTGGCACCTTAAAGGCTAACAGATTTATTTGGGCATAAGCTTCTGTGGGTAAAAAAACCTCTTCTTCAGATGCATGGAGTGAAAATTACAGATACAGGCATAAATATACTGGCACATGAAGAGAAGGGAGTTACCTTACAAGTGGAGAACCAGTGATGATAAGGCCAATTCAGACAAGGTGGATGTGGTCCACTCCCAATAACTGATGAGGAGGTGACAATACCAAGAGAGGGAAAATTGCTTTTGTAGTGAGCCAGCCACTCCCAGTCCCTATTCAAGCCCAAATTAATGGTGTTAAGTTTGCAAATGAATTGTAGCTCAGCAGTTTCTCTTTGAAGTCTGTTTTTGAAGGTTTTTTTTTTTGAAGGATGGCTATTTTTAAATCTGTTATTGAATGTCCAGGGAGATTGAAGTGTTCTCCTACTGGCTTTTGTATGTTACCATTCCTGATGTCTGATTTGTGTCCATCTATTCTTTTATGTAGAGACTGTCCGGTTTGGCCAATGCACATGGGCAGAGGGGCATTGCTGGCACATGATGGCATATATCACATTACTAGATATGCAGGTGAATGAGTCCCTGATGGTGTGGCTGATATTCTTGGGTCCTATGATCGTGTCGCTGGTGTGGTATGATGGTGTGGCTGGCTCACTACAAAAGCAATTTTCCCTCTCTCGGTATTGACACTTCCTCATCAATTAGTGGGAGTGGACCACATCCATCCTGACTGAATCTGAAGAAGTGTTTTCTTATGAAACGAAAGCTTATGCCCAAATAAATCTGCTAGTCTTTAAGGTGCCACCGGACTCCTCTTGTTTTTGAATGGGTTATGTGCATAAATTTGAGTCTATACCTCATAGGTTGTTTGTAAAATGTTAACTTTAGTTATCACTAGTAACTCTCTAAATTATATGCAGTGTGTGATTAGTCACCTTAATTGACTGGTAGTATTTCTACTCTCTTATTAGATATTAATATAGAGATTAGAGACCCTAGACACTATAGTTAGGGTGAATGCAAGACAATATTTCCTGTTTAAACCGATACTTATCTCCTTGTTATATGCCCTTAGTAGCCACCTTGAATAGTGTCTCTAAATGTTCCCAACTAACATTACATGCTCCTTTGGTGAAAGGTTCTATAATTCTTTGCTTTTCAAAAACTATTCACCAAAGAACAACATATAACAGGAATGAAATAGCAACATAAAACAAAAAATAAACAGCCCTATGAAGAACAGGTTAGACTGCTGAAACTTTAGTCTTCTGTTAGGAACTTATTTTGCCCTTTTAAGCCTTTTGGCTTTTGAATTATCAAGATCTTATGCAATCTCCAGGAATGCCAGAGGCCATCGTTCTCTAACAGGATCTCTCTTCACAAGGAAAGGCTAAAAGAAAAGGAGTACTTGTGGCACCTTAGAGACTAACCAATTTATTTGAGCATGAGCTTTCGTGAGCCACAGATGAAGTGAGCTGTGGCTCACGAAAGCTCATGCTCAAATAAATTGGTTAGTCTCTAAGGTGCCACAAGTACTCCTTTTCTTTTTGCGAATACAGACTAACACGGCTGTTCCTCTGAAAGGAAAGGCTAGTGATTCTATATAGTCAGACAGAGGGATGTTCACAGCTTTAGTGTCTGGGTAGTGATCAGTGTATATTGGAGATCCACCTGGTTATACAATTAGATGACACCAGTTCTGACAGAATTCCATCTGGCATAATAACAACATCTTAGTATTGACGGGTTCTGACCTGTCTCCTTTTTTTTTTGGGGGGGGGGAGAATTATTCACCTAGACATGATTTCCTGGATTTGGTACGCTCAAGGATTTGACTTTTTGATGTCTGTCAAAGTCCCTCTTCTGATGAGTTTTATATTAATCTTCCTTCTTCTGTAGTGTCAGAAAGTCAAACCAACAAAGGTCTAGTAGGGAAGGGATGGCTGGGATACTGGACCTCAATTTCCTTCCCACCAACACTTCTGGAAGACTGAATCTATTTGGTAGGGGTGTTGACTGAGATGCCAACAAGATGAATTGAGCTGAGGATTTAGAAATAAATTGTCTTTACAATGAATTCTACTTCACCATTACTCAAGGGAAACGGGGCTGGATGGGACATGAGTCAAACCATAGGTATCTACAAACCACTTGCAGGTCTCAGAGGAAAACTGAAGACCATTGTGAGGGATGACTTGCTTTGGAATTCTGAAATGGGCAAAGATGGATTTTTATCCTTCCTCCATTTGTACTTCTTGTTCAATATCAATGAATCTTGAGAATTAATCAGTTATCAAAAGATAAGCTGCATTATCCAAACAGAAAAGAAGAGTTCCAACATTCTGCCATGGCATGCCTGGTAGAGCAGATGGTAGTAACAGTTCTGGTGAATTGGTCCTCATGCAATGACAAATACTACACTTCTTAATTATCTGTTGTAGTCATTTGTTCAGCTCAGGCCATCAAACAAACTGTTTAGCTCTCTCCCTGCATTTTCTAATGCCCTGGTGTCCTTCATGCAGTCTGTCACAGACTTCCTGTTGCTTTGATGTGACATAGGGATAACCATTCTGCATCCTTTCACAACAGAAGCAGTCTTTCTTCTCATTTTAGAGTGACTAAAAAATTCCTTTTATGCTTAATGGGTACTGTCCTGGGCCTTTCAATATATTTTTTGGCTCTTGAAGTGTTGATTCTTTCATCCTCCTATAAAGCGATTCTGGAATCAATGTTACATCAGCATCTGCGTCTATTTTAAAGTCTATTTGACATATTCCCAAGGTGACCCTGGTGATCCATAATGGTTCTTTTTGGTTATCTTCTATGGCTCTAAGTTATGCAATCTCAGTAACTTTTGTGTATTTTTCTTGAAAGATACCTGCTACCATGAACTTAGACTGCTGCATCGCATCCTCTTTTTAGACATTTCCTACTTGTGGTGTCCCTTGCTGGACAAAGCTATTTTTTGTGAGGTAGTTTGTGACGGGTAGGATCACAGAAACCCCCTTGGGGCTGCCAACTGATGTGCCAAGACTACTTCTGGCCCTGCTTTCCCTGCCAATTTGGGACTCCAGAGCCCTGCCTGCTAGTGCCAGACACGCTTGTCGGCTACAAACACAGACTCAGGTCTACGTCCCAAAAACTGCAGGCTTAACTGAAAGCAGCGTAAGAAGTGTTCCTGTCTCTAACATTCAGATGCCCAACTCCCAATAGGGTCCAAACCCCAAATAAATCCATTTTACCCTGTATAAAATGTATACAGGGTAAAGTCATAAAATGTTCGCTCTCTAGAACACTGATAGAGAGATATGCAGAGCTGTTTGCCCTCCCCCCTCCGGGATTAGTCCATACTCTGGGTTAATTAATAAGTAAAAAGTGATTTTATTAAATACAGAAAGTAGGATTTAAGTCATTCCAAGTAGTAACAGACAGAACAAAGTGAAATACCAAGCAAAATACAAAAAAACACACAAGCCTATACCTAATACAGTAAGAAAACTGAATACAGATAAAACCTCACCCTCAGAGGTGTTCCCGTAAGCTTCCTTTTACAGACTAGTCTCCTTCTAGTCTGGGTCCAGCAATCACTCACAGCCCCTGTAGTTACTGTCCTTTGTCCCAGTTTCTTTCAGGTATCCTTTGGGGTGGAGAGGCTATCTGTTGAGCCAGCTGAAGACCAAATGGAGGGGTCTCCCAGGGGTTTAAATAGACTTTCTCTTGTGGGTGGAGACCTCTCCCTCCCTCTGTGTCAAATTCCAGCTACAAGATGGCGTTTTGGAGTCACATGGGCAAGTCACATGTCCATGCACGACTCAGAACTTACAGGTAGCAGCCATGGTTCCCATGCTACCTTGAATGTCCTCAAGTAGACTTCTTATGTGGATTGGAGCCTTCCAAGATTCATTGTCCATTAAGCATTTCTTGATTGGGCACTTAATTTGCACATTCCTTTCTCAAGAAGCTGACCAAATGCTTTACTAAGGTTACTTAAAATCAAGCAAGTACACAGCCAATATTCATAACTTTGAGTACAAAAATGACACATGCATACAAATAGGATGAATATATTCAGTAGATCACAACCTTTACATAGATATGTTACATGGCATATGTAGCATAAAACATATTCCAGATATGTCATATGTACATTCATAAGCATATTCCCATAAAGCATTGTGGGGTGCAACGTCATACACACCATGGGCATTCTTTCATGCTACTTGTTTAGTCTATGTTAGCATAGTCCTCTCTGGATTTCTTTGTGCTTGTACTGGTCTGGGAATGTATTGTTTCAGAATGTATTCAAAATACCTCCTGAGGTATTTTCCTTCTCATGTGTATGGCTTCTACAGATTCCGCCTCCAAATTATTCCTGAGAAAAGTTTGTTGACTTTGGAGGACTATGTTCTTAGCTGCCCCTTGGGTGAGGTTTGGGTAATTTTGGAGTTTTCCTGATGGTTGGCTGTCCCTCAGCCCTACAACAAGCCAGTCTATGATAATTCTTTACTCATGTCCCCATACCCCAGCATTGGATTAGGTTGTACAGGGGTGTTATGAAATCATTCTGACTTGCCCTTGTCTTGCTTCCGTAACTGAAATCATGTCCACTGAAAAATCGCATTGTGGGCATAGCAGGAAATGCTTATCCAGTTCTTCTTTTACTGTACTTAACTGTTTCATTTGATCAGCTGTGCGGCTTCTGGAAAGGCTAATGTCCTCTCCTGCAGGTCCCATTGTCTAGGGCAGGATATTAACTTATTTCTCCTCTGATTTGCTATCTAATACTGAAGCCTGACAGAATCACTGGAATCTCCTTACTCAGAGTGGCCATCACTCAGGTTGCTGGAAATCAAATTCAGATGATGGTGTTATTTAGAAGAAGGCTGGATCAGATGGACCATGCCTGCTGTTCCACCAGATTAGAGATTTATCCCCACCCTTTTCTTTGCTGCCTTTGCCTGATGTGGCCCTTTAAGGAAGAAAACTGTTTTCTGGTGTCTAGCTTTAGCTTCAGTGTGCCTTACTTTCCTATCTTCACTCTTGATTACAGCCTGGACTCACCATAATATTTTTCTCAGGGCCTCTGTGTTTTCTTAGGCCTCTTCTGCTGCTAGCTCTATGCCACTGTTTGTTGGTTCTGGCTTGGTTGGAAAGCTAGCCTGTCTGTTTTCTTTCCCCCCTTTCCTCTTTCTACAAGGGAGTTCTGTGATCTGTTGCAATTTTATTCAATCCAATTCAACACACTGTGGTCAGGATGAATGCAAACTGTCTTTATTTCCTGTTTACAAAGATTCTTACCTCCTTGCCATATGCCTCCTACTGGTCCTGAGTAGTGACTCTAACTGTTCACCATTAGAACATTTAAATAAGAGAGTAAGGAACATTCACATTTATCTAAAAACTTCTTCTAATTCAAATATGAAAATTCATAAATGGGCAGACCCTCAACTGGTTTAAACTGCTATAGCTTAATTGCAGTCAATGCATTATTTAAGTCAATAGAGCTATGTCAGTTTACACTAACTGAGGATCTGCCCCAGAGATCTTAATCCTGCACAGCACTCTTTAGCATGTGAGTAGTCCCATTGATTCACCTCAAATATTATGACACTAACAAATACTCTTATTTACCAAGAAATTGCTTTTTTTTTTGCATTCAAACTTTCACATAACCCCCTTTCCCTAAAAGTACTTCCAGCATGTGAGTATTTAGTAGAGTCTGTTCCATTTATCAACCCATGTGAGTTGATAAATGGAACAGATCTACAAATTGACAAATGGAACAGATTCTACAAACAACCTACACAAATAATGCTTTTGGATTGCTTATCGTGTTAGTTACAGAGCTGAAAGATCCATTTTTCTTCTCTTCCTTACCAATTACTCAGATGCTGAAAAGTAAGTGTGAATTTAAGTATATTGCTTGAAAGGGACCACAGAGAAGAGCCATTCACCAGTGTTTGTGTGAACAAGACCTACTTTCATGAACACTTCTGAATAGTAAATAAGAAAGGGTACAAACTTGATTGAATCAAAAAGACTTTTGGAACAAAAATGAATGTTGCAAACACTGGTTCTTCTTTGAGTGGCTACAGGTGTGTATTCCATTCAGGTGTATTCATGCCAAGCACACTGAAGTTGGAGACATTTTTACCCCAGTAGTACTTATCAGGATGGCGCACGCACCCTATGCCTCCCTGTGGCCCCTCTTGAAACTGACCTGACCTTCTCATTTCCTTTTTACTGCCAGTGGCCTTAATTGGAGCTCCCTGTCTGGGGTTTTTTCCTCATGGTTTTATTCTCTGCAACACAATTTGTCACTGAGACTTTACTAGTGTGAATAGATAATAGCAGCTAGTGTCTGTTTAGTGTAATTAGTTAATTTTGTGGTGCTCAGCACTATAGGTTATGCAGCATTCTCCAGATTTCCAACACTGCCTGTCATGTGGGGTCTCAGTCCCCCACATATGCTGCTTACTGTGTCTAGATGAAGGATATAATAATGTGTACCATTTCTCATTCTTTTAAAAAGAGAAGGCAGATTTCTAGGGATCTTCATCTGAAGCAGCACCCGATTGAACAAGCTATGAGGCTTGCCTCAGTACTGGGGCCCTCTTTGGATCATGGGGCCAGCCACCCTCAGGTGTCCTGTATCTCCAAAGTAGTTGCAGACTGACCCCTGCACTCTGATGCTTCTCTGAGAAGGGAAAGGGAACAGTGATCACCACATCCTTCATAAAACGACATATACAACAGATTGGAGCTGTTGGAAATCAAAGAGCGATCTGTCCTCCTCTCATCAAAAATTGGCTCACAACATCCACAAAACCAAGATATTCTGGTAGATCTGGGCTGTCAATCCGTGTCTCCCTGGTACCAAGGCAGGAGGATCTAGGTGCCATACTGTTGACTACAGAACTGTCCATAGAATAACCATCAAGGCCTGTACCCATGGACGCAGCTGCAGCTCTGACACTTTCTGTACCAACAATCCTGCAAGTCTTGCTCTTGCAGTTGTCCTCCCTGGGACCTGTGGGGTGCCCCTCCCTCACGTAGATCTAGATCTCCACCCCAGTCAAACAGATGATCCCCTTATAGTCAGGCAGACCAACTCCCAAAACAACCTACAGCTCAGGTACAGGATGATGGCCATCCTTTTGAATGACCTTTGTTGGAGGAGCCTTTGAGCCCTCTCATCCCACAGCTCAGTCACAAAATGAAATGACACCACACCAGATTAATCTTCATAGCCCTGGCCTAGCTGAGATAGTGCTGGGTTGGTTTTTTTGGACCTTCTCAGTTCATCCTTCTCACCCTATGCTTCTTTGAGACCTACTCTCCCAGTATCATAATAGAATATTATATTAAGACCCAAGCAGCCTCCACCTCATGACATGGCTTGTGAGTGGCTAGACCCAGAGGAGAGAGCATGTTCCTTAGTTCAAGTGATTCTACTCAATAGTAGGAAGCAATTGACAAGGTTCACTTACCTGGCTAAGTGGAAACATTTTTGTTTGGGCTACTAATTATGGAACACACCCTTTGGAAGCAAGGATCGAAGCCATTTTTGAGTATATCCTACATCTGATCTTCTTACAGTTCTCTGAGAGTACACTGAGTGGGGATCTCTGCTATTCATCCTCCAGCCCAGGGGCGCTCAGTTTTCTCTAACTCCATGACTGCTAGATTTCTTAAGGGCGTATGTGATGGGGTCTACCTGCCCCACCCTGAGCAAGAAGAGGGTAACCCCATATTGTGGGCTGAAGAAACCCACCCCCTTGCCCCTGTTGGGCATGCTCCAACTGGAACCACAGAATAAAAGGAAGCAGCTCAGTTTAGACTGGGCTGAGGAGCGAGGACATGTGTTGCAGGCTCATGCCCAGAAGCTGTCAGAGGTCCAGGCCCAGGTGCACTGAGACTCAGCTGAGTACCCAGCTGGCCGTTGAAGCCCATGAGGAGAAGAAGTTGTTGGGAGCTTTGCCTAACAACCCGGAGAACCAGACAGCCTGTAGACTATGGAACAAGTAGGCAGGGTAGGAAGTGTTCCAGGGGAACTGAGACCTGAGTCAGTGTGTTTCAGGTGGATACCCATTGACCCAGCATGAATACACTCATTATTGACAGGGCCCTGGGCTGACACCTACTGCAGTAGGGAGGGCTGAGGACCCCCTACCCCAGCCACCAACCCACCCCTGCATGGTGGCCCATCCCATAATGTGGCCTAGTTTGGCCACTAGGCCACATTATCTGGTGCAGGACAGTCCTACTTACTCTGGCCACTAGACCACACTGTCTGAGGCAGAAAGGCAGTCCCATTTACTTGGCCACAGGGCCATAACACTGTGATAGATTTTTGTTATTAATTTGTGTGAGGTGTTAAGTGATTAGGTTGAGGCTTTAGGATTGTTAAGGGAGGAGATGATGTAATAAATTAAGTGTTTAAATTTTAAAGTTTTATTAATAAAATAAAATAATAGCGGAGAGTGTTGGGGGGTTATGTTATTTAGAGGAAGGACGGAAGTGTTAGTGTTTTAAGTTTTAATTTATTTTTATATTTATATATGTATTATTTGAGGCTGGCTAGGCTTGGGTGTAATGTAAGAAGAAGAGGGAGAGGGGTAGACGGGAGTTTTGTTTTGTGTGTATTGGTTGTTTGGGTTTGTTGTAATTTTTAAGTTGTTTTAGTTTTTAGAAGGGTTTTAAGCTTTGGGACTGTTTGTGGAGGGTGTTTTATTTAGGGATTTTTGTTTTTTATTTTAGTTTAAATTGTTTTTTATGGTTTTTTTAGTTTTTTTTAATATATTTTGGTTTTAGGGATGTAAGGTTTGAGGTTTTTTTTGTTGTTTTGTTGGTGTTTTTAATTTTTGTAGTTTTAGATTGGGGTTTTTGAGTTGGTTCTGTTGTTTTGTAGGTTTGTGCAGTTGTATTTTTTATGGTTGTTTGGGTATATTTATGTTTTTCTTTTTTTTTGTTTTGTATATTATATGGCTGCTGCAGTTTAAATTAATTTTATAGCAGCTTTTAGGTTTTTATTGTTTTGCTTTTTACACTTGGCATACAGGTTTAATAAATTCTGCCTGGTATGCATGCTTTTTTGAAGCTTTGCAAAGGAACCCCAGGGATTGTATCCCACTTTGGTGAGAGCCCTCTCCAGCCGGGAGAGGTCCTTACCCCCTTTTGGAAGAGGCAACAGGGTCCCGGCCCTCTTTGCTGCCTCCCCTGTGGCTTGGGCATTAGGTCCACCTGCTTTTTATGATGCGAGCTGACTGGGCAGCCGGATTACTGTGTCTGTGTTCCCTAATACCCGTACGTCTGGCTGTGAATCTATTGCTGATGCCATTGCCCAGGACTGCGGGACTCTTGAGTCTGCAGCTGTACCCTTCTGTTTCCTGAACATATTATTACATTTTTTTAGTGTAATTTTAAAGATTTTTTAATTACTTGAGATTTTATGTAGCCCACGCCGGCATCGGGGCTTCCAATGTTACCCCACTGGGCCAGAGGGAGAGACACTAAGCCTCCCTCCATATAACTCAGTGTTTTTTTGCCACTGAGGGTTCATACACCAAATGCCCCACTGGGCTGAGCGAGAAACCCAGAGCTCTCCCCTTCTACTTAGTCATACTATGGCTGAGGGTGTATGCACCGAGGATACTGTGGAGCGAGGGTCTCTAAGCCCACCTCCTATTACCCAGTACTTTTACGACTGGGGGTAGACTCACCTGCACCCTTCCCCCGCCAACCGGAGTGGAGAGAGGAATGCTAAACCTCCCTCCGGTTCTCAGCTATGCTATAACTGAGGGTGGGGCACACCTCTGAGGGTGGGGCACACCTGTAACCATAAAATCTTTAACATGAAATAGCAACAGTGCCGGACAGAGCAAACCGGAAATACCAAGGGCAGAATAGTTGGTGCACTCCGCCGGGGCTCTCCCCTCCGCAATTCTCCACCAAAACTGTGACAGACTTGTTACTAATTTACATGAGGCATCAGGTGATTAAGCTGAGGTTACAGGATTGTTAAGGTAGGAGATGACGTAACATACCAAGTGTTTAAATTTTAAAGCTTTATTAAAATAATAAAATAACAGCGGAGAGTGCTGGGGGGGGGGAGCGGGTCTCCCACGTTACTTAGAGAAAGGAAGAAAGTGTTAGTACCCCAATCCCTAACCCACTTTTATACTTACACACCCATTACTTGAGCCTGGCCGAGCCTGGGTGTAATTTAAGAAGAAGACAGGGAAGGATGGGTGGGAGTTCTGTCCTGTGTGCACAGGTTGTTTGGCTCCACTGTGATCTCCAAGTTGCTCCAGCTTTTAGGTGGGTTTTAAGTCCCGGGCTTTTTCTGGGGGGATGCTTTGTTTAGGGACTTTTGCTTTTGGTGCTTTTGGTGCTAGTTTAAATTGTTTTTTTTTATGGTGTTTTTAGTTTTTTTTAAAAAATATTTTGGCTTTAGGGACGCAAGGCTTGGCTCCCCCGCTTGCTGTTTTGTGGGTGTTTTTAATTTTTGCAGTTTTAGACTTTGTTGTTATTTTTTTGCTGGTTTTGATGCCTTGCAGGTTTGTGCAGTTTTTTGTTCGTTTTTTTTATGGCTGCTCGGGCACATTTATGCCCCTTTTTTTTTTGACTGTTAGCCAAGTTTTGGCTGTGAGCAGCGTTTTTGTGCTGGGGCCAGCGTTTTATTGTTGGACTGAGCTTGCTAGCTGTAGTGTTGAGTTAATTTCTTTTTGTTTTGTTTTGTTTTGTTTTGGGTTTTTTTGTTTTTTTGCAGCTTGCAAAATAATTTTTTATTTTATATTTATTTATATTTTTGACCCTTCCCAAAATATTTTGCAATGCTTACAATAGCGTTAGCAATATATAATGCTAATTTGCATTTTTAGAGGACTTTTTAAGGGAGGGCGCCATTGGAGTGTGACAACACCCCCTCCCCCCAATGGCTGGTGAGGTAAACCTGCCTTGCAACACAGTGACACGTCTTTTCCTACCTATTAAGAGCCTTGGGGTCCCACCTTGGGACCTCAACACTTTCTTGGCAGCTGTTATGGGCCTGCTGTTTGAGCCCATAGCAACTTGCTCTTGGCTTCACTAAACCAAAAAATTGCCTGCCTTATAGCCATCACATCCACTAGGACAGTGTCTGAACTGCAAGCTTTGATGGCAGGCCCTCTTTAAACAGTATTTTTCAAAGACAAGGTAACTCTATGTCCACACTGTCAGACCCCAAATGTCCCCTCCCTCAGGGAGTCTCCGGGAAAGGCAGATCAGCACTGTATGTGGCTAACACTGTTGCAAGCATCACAAAGCATTTTGGGGAGGGTCCAACGTGTGAGTGGAGAGTGGAAGTTTCCTTTGCAGAATACAAGAGGCCGGGGGGAGAAAGAAGAAGAGCAGAGAACGGGTTAACTCAACACTTCAGATAGCTCCATGTGAAGATAAGACACTGGCCCTGGCCCAAGGTCATGAGCTTGATGAGAAATCAACAGCTGTGCAGCCGTGAGAAGAGGAGAACTAAGTTGACAGAGCTGCAGAGATGGTAGCAAAAACAGTGAGAGCAAATGAGACAGTAACAGCGAAGGCCAATAGAAGGGAAAACAAAGTCTCCAGCGCCGGGATGTTTTGGGAAACCGAGGAGGCCACGGCAAGCCGGTTTGGACTGGCACAAAGAGCACCAGAAGCAGAGGTCTCTGAGTGGAATACCCCCCCTCCCCAGGGATCCCAGGACTTAAAACCCTCCTGAAAACTAGAGCGACTCAGAGATCAACAGCGGATCCTTGGACGACCTGGGCCCAGGAGACCACTCCCGTCCACCCTTCCCCCGCCCTTCTTCTGACGTTACACCCAGACCTGGCCAGTCGCGGTTAGTGCGTGTGTGAGTATGAAAGTGGGTTAGGGCTTGAGGCACTAACACTTTCTTTCTTCCCCTCAGTGATGTGGGCGCGTTCCCAGCACTCTCCGCTATTATTTTATTATTTTTATCAATAAAGCTTTAAAACTTAGACACTTGATGTGTTCTGTACCTCCTCCCCAAAGATCCTGCGGCATCAGCCTGATCAACTGTTTCCCCAGGCAGATTGGTAACAAAAATCTGTCACAACACCCAAAGCTTGTAACCAAAGTACGGTCAACTTTTCACTTAAATCAGACAATATATCTCTTGATTTTCTTCCCAGAACTGCATTCTAGCAAAGATAAATGTCCTCATATCTTAAATGTTAGGAGTGTGCTGGCCTTCTACCACAACAGGACAAAGCCTTAGACAGACTCCTCATCTCTTTGGATCCTATTCTGATCATGTGAAGGGTCATGCACGATCAGCAGAGCTGATCTCTCGGTGGATTACTTCCTGCATTACAATGGCATATGCAGTAGCCAATGCTCCTTCTCCATGAAGACCGTTAGCCCATTCTACAAGGGCCAAAGCAACATCAGTTACCTTCCTAAAAGATATTCCTATACTGGGCATTTGTTGGGCTGCTACTTGGTCCTCAGTGCATCTGTTTTCTTGGCACTGTGTGGTCAGCCACATCTGGATCTGATGTGAACTTTGGCAAAGTAGAATGCAATCATTGCTTAGCTAGATTATGAGACTGCTTGTGCATCACCAGAGTGGAATACATGTCTGCAACCATTTGAATAAGAAAAGACTGTTACTTAACTGTGTCAGTAATTGTTGTTCTTCAACAGGTGGGGCAGGCATGTACTCCACCCTTGAGCCCTTGTGCATTGGTGTCTTAAGCCAACTTCTCTAATGAGAAGGAACCAAGGGGGCTTGGGGATGGTCAAGGTGGTGATGCTCTTATATAGCCTCAGGAGAGGGCACAAGGACATGTAGGGCACACGGAAACATAGGGCCTTTGTTTGCCAGAAGCTGGGAACGGATAATGGAGGATGGATCACTTGATGATTACCTGTTCTGTTCATTCCCTCTGGGGCATGAGACATTGACCACTGTTGAAAGACAGGATACTGGGCTAGATGGACCTTTGGTCTGACCCAGTATGGCCGTTCTTATGTTCTCCACCCTGATTAGTAATGCTGTGTGTGGGGAAAAAGATTCTGGTTCCAGTGCATTTGGCACAAACACTCCTGAATGGTATACACATCTGCACCCACATCTTGAACAATAACAGTGACTGAAGAGTAACAGTCTTCTGATCTTGACAATTCCCGGTTTCTCTCTCTCTCGTAACAGTGTGGACAAAATTCAACCCTAGAATTACCCCTCACCTTTGTATCAAAATCACCTTTGGATGAATTTCTCATGGACATAAATAGTCATTATGCCCCTCCCATCTTCCTCCAGAAAGATTTGTCCTTTTCCCCCCTATTTGTGAGTCAAGTCTTTAGCCATACTGTGCCACCCATTCAAGATTATCGGTGTCTGATATTGTCAAGGAGAGTGTCATATGGGACCATTTCAAAGACTTAGATCTGGGATCGGCAACGTTTGGCACACAGCCCACCAGGATAAGCCCCCTGGCGGGCCGGGCCGGTTTGTTTACCTGCCGCGTCCACAGGTTCAGCTGATCACAGGCCAATGGGGGCCACGGGAAGTGGCAGCCAGCACATCCTCGGCCCGCGCTGCTTCCCGTAGCCCCCATTGGCCTGGAGTGGTGAACCGCGGCCAATATGGGAGCCGTGATCGGCCGAACCTGCAGATGCAGCAGGTAAACAAACCAGCCCGGCCCAGCCCGCCATGGGGCTTACCCTGGTGGGCTGTGTGCCAAACATTGCTGATCCCTGACTTAGGTAATAGCTAATAACAACAACAACAAAAACAACAAATCCACCACTTTCCCATGCCTACCATCTTAGTTATTGCTAAGCAGCATTTTCTGTTATTTGGAACCCATGCTTCTTATTGCTCATTTATTTTCATCTATGGTAGATGCTTACTGTTTCCTAATTATTTGCTGAATGATTTTATGTTACAGAAGTCCAACTCGTAGAATACTATATGGTCTCCTTTTCTCTCTCTTTGGAAATTAGTATATATTTTCTGTTTCTATTTGCTATTTTTCTGTCTTGATGGTTCTCCTGCTATTCCTTCAAGAATCCTACAGTTAATTTTATTTAATCTTGATTTCTGCATACCTCAGGGCTATCTTTTCTCAACAAAATTAAAGTTAATGGGAGCTTTGCTATTGTACAGATGGCATGGTTGGTGTAAACAGTGACTATCCTATTATAATTATGCCCTCTGACTTGTGTCATTATTAAACCTTCATTCACCATTATTTGTATCTCTTTCTCATTAAAGATCAATAAAAGACACTTATTAAATATCTCAGACATTTCAGTGTTTGATTTCCAGTATCTAATATTAGGTTTATTTTCACTTAATGTGGAATTGCTTGTTTAGTTTGATTCCTTTAGTTATTAGTGTATAGTCTTGCATTTTTACCTAACTGATTTTGCTGCAGCAGCTGCATAACTGCCTCCGTATAGTTTAACTTCACCTTTTTAAAAACTATGCCAAAATGCAGTAATTCACATTGTAGACTGGCAGCTTGCAAAATCATAGATAGAACACAGTTGTTGTTTGTTATGGAAGTATTAAAAAAAAAAAAACTCTGAAAGTCAACCCTAGAAAATATCTACTTTAATTTGTAATATATATTATTTAAATGTATCTATTTCCTTTTCCAATGTTCATCAAGTAAATTAAAATAATTATTCCCTGGAAATGTTAAAAGCCCAATTTCTGCGCAGAGAAAAATTTTGTGGACAAACTGTATATTCCTTAAGATGATGGTTTGTAAGGATGATGCCAATTTATACAATATGCAGTTTATACATTTATAAATGTGCTCAATAGCAGTACTGTAGCATCTCTGTGCTACAGTCTCCTCAACAGAAAAGAGCAGAAGTTTAATGTGAGAAGTTAAGTGTTGGAAGACTCCAATATAAAGCAAGGTTGATTAAACTTAGTGATACCCAGAGTGGCTCCAGAGCATGCCTGGAGCCTAAGAATAGCTTCTGATTTGTTTAATTTTTTTATGGCCTGACTTTCAAAGGTGCTCAGAACCTGCTATTATGATTAACTTAATGGGATTGGTGGGTACTCAGTACTTCTGAAACCCAGCCATTAATATTTTTTGTAAAGTAATTTCAGATTTCCATGAAACAGAAGTTTCTAGCACCAATGAACATGTGTATGATACAAATAAAGACTCATTTTATTTCAAAGCGTAAAATTTAATAGGACAAAACACAATATTTTTGTCAAACAGGGGACATGGCATTGAGGAAATGTCTCTCCATTACAGCTCTCACAGTTGTGTGTAACTCCAGCTTTCACTGTGAAACCAGTCCCTAGGGGTGGAGTGCAAGGGGTACTGCGAGGGACTGGGAACAAGTGCGGAATGTGGCGGGGGAATTTGCAGAGGGCATGGAACAGAGTTCTGTATTGGCTGCAGGGGAAGTTGTGCAGAGATGTGCTCAGACGGCAGCATAATGAGGGACCTGAGCATTTCTGTCTGGCCCTCCAGTAGATTTATCATCTGCTCCAGCCCCTGTCTCCTTTCCAGGCTATCCAGACTGAGTTTTTCATTAATTGTCTCCCTCCACACACTTGCTTCACTATCTGCTATATCGGTTGACTGAAGCACTTTGCAAAACATCCTCCATACTCCTCCTGGTCCTCCTTCTTATCCGATGGAGGTGCTCCGCCAGTGTGGAGAAGTGTGTCCTCCAGGGCACATCTGCAGAAGCCAAAGAAATAACCAACAAAGACAGTATTGTGAGTGCACTCACAGCCCTGAAGCACAAAAGTGACACACACCTCTTTTTCATTGTCTCTTGGCTAGCCCACAGCTCTGTGTGAGTCCCAAATATGGGTTCATTGGGGGATGACAGCATGGGAAGGGGGAACGGGGCAAGAAGGGACAAAGGGTCTGGGTGGTTTGTGAAAGAGATTGCTACAAGTGCCTAGGAAGACTATTCTGACTATTGGTGCTCTTTTCCACAGGCTAGGATAATTGAACCCGATATCTCACTCCTAAGTGTAAACCAGGGTGCAAGGGTGCATCTCCTTCATGGGTGGGGCTTCAGACTAGCTCCATATGATTCTCGCTTGTGTACTGCTCTGGTCCTTGCAGAAATAATTTCCGGGTGGCACAGCAAATTTTTGTACAGTGAGGAGAGAAACAAGGCAGCTCTGCCAAAGAACCTTTGGCAGAATATTGCAGAATACCTATCATAAAGTTTCCTAGAGATCTCTATGGAGGATTCTTGTGTACATTAACAAACTTTTCCACCGGGTCCCCACAGCATAGCTGCATAGGCTCATTTGTTAATTTCTTTCTCTTATCCTTCTTCTACCGTATAACAAAGTACACAGTCTCCTCTCACCATGTGGTGTCAAAGCAAAATGCATGCTTACCAGAACTTGCATCCCCTGCTTCATGCATGCTGGAGTTCCTGGGCTGTCTAGACACCCCCCTCCCCCGAGTCAAAAAGAGGCCCTGACTCCCTGTGCCACTGGATGACCCTGTCGTGTGTTCCACTTCCTCATCGACCACTTTGTCTTCTTGGATGACTCTGCTGGGTGCTGCCTCCAGGCCCCCCAAAGTATCCCTGGAGCTCTTGGCAGTGGAGGTGGAGTCGCTGACGAGGATGGCATGCAGCTCCTTGTAGAAGCGGTATGTCTCTGGCACCACACCAGAGTGACGGTTGGCCTCCCTTGCCTTCTGGTACATCTGCCTCAGCTCCTTGATCTTAGCATGGCACTGCTGTGTGTCCCTTTCATGCCCCTTCTTCTGCATGCCACTAGCAATTAACCTGTAGGTATCAAAGTTAAGCTGCAACTGCATAGCTTTCTCTCCCCAAAGATCCACTAGATCAGGGATCAGCAAACTTTGGCCCCCGGGCAGGCCGGGCCAGTTTGTTTACCTGCCAGGTTCAGCCGATGGCAGCTCCCACTGGCTGCGGTTTGCCACTCCAGGCCAATGGGGGCAACATAAGCAAGCACAGTGTCTACAGGGACACTATGTTGCTCTAACTACATTGCAAAAAGACCTATGCCTCTTCACAAGATGGTTTTATTATGTCAGAGTCACAGGGGAGTTACATTGGTGTGAGGAGCATTTCAGTATGTACACCTCCAGTGTTTTGTCAACAAAACTGTGTAGTGGAGACAAAGCCTAAATTGCTTTCAAAGATGTAAGTAGCATGCATAATAAGAATCATATCTGCATACAGATAAGCGATAGATAAGTCTATTTCTACTACTACTAAGGAGCTGAAGGTTTTGAAAGTAAATCCCATTGAGCTTAAGAATGAGGTCCTTGAGCAAGATGTCCACACCCTGTGAGAGGACTCTTTACAAATCTCTCCTTGAAGTGTTTCTTTCACATCCTTGCATCCAAGAAAAAGGATTTTGCAATTTTGTGAATCAAGGAAGTGGAAACACCTGCCAACCCTTTAGATTCTAAGAATTAGTGGGGTAAGCGTATGTAGATGTTGGAACCCACTGTATGGATTATAGGATCCCAATCCCTCATAGTAGCATGGCTCCCTTAGGAGGCTGGGTGTTGCTGGCAGTATCCAACATGGTGGCACATTGTCCCCTCAGAGCAGTAGGAGAGGAATCATTGAGAAGTTAAGGCTTCTAGAAGCAGCACTGCTTCCTGTGTCAATTCCCCAGGGAAGCAAACCCAAGGAGACTACCAGATCCTAACAACTTTTATCTGATCTATACCCCATTGGTATCCAGATCCCAAGGCAGGGATGGAGTGTGCTGCAAAGGCACCCTCCCCCCTTCAGCATTCCTGTCCAAATTATATGTGCTTCTGCTCCAGTCTGCTAATAGAAATAGAGGCGCCTCTATCATGGGATCACAGTAAGTAGTGGTATCATGCCTACTGGATCAGAGAGTCCATTCTCCCTACAGGAACAGGCTACAGGGCTCCATGTGAGGCCTTGCCAATTTTTTTCTGTCAACTGTTTTTTTGTAGCAGAAATGGTGTTGATTAAACAAAATTTTACGCAAAAAGTGGCTTTCTGCCAAAAATTACATTTTTTGTTGTAGAAAATCCAAATGCCTGAAAAAACAAAATATTTTCCTTTAGGTATTCCACCACAGAGCCTCATGGGAGTTATCTCATTTGATAGATCCTTTTTGGAAAATGAGTAAGTAAAAGATGAGAAGACCTTTGGAACAACTCTCTTTCTCTATTTGTAGCTGAGTGTACTTTTCCAGTCTGCCTAGATTTGTTTATTGTTGGAGTAAAACAAACAACCCCCGCCACACACACACTATAACTGAAATCTCTTCTTTTTTTAAAATATATTGGGTACCATTTATGGCCCAAGTGATTTGGACTGATATTTGTGTTACTTCTATAAATCACCTATGCAGCTCTTTTAGAAAACCAATAAAAGTACCTCCCTTGTGTTGTTGCTGTGCCTCAGAAATGATTGTGCAGCTGCCACAGAGCAATAAATAAGAACATATATAATTATGTTGCCTGCCTGTGGTGTATATTCAGTATGTAAAGGATCTCTTTCCTAATAGTTGTAGATCTGCCCCCTTCCTACCTACTGAATATATCAGAACAACCTGTAGGAGTTGCTCTAATCCACGTCTGGCTAAGTCCCCCACAATAGACAATTTGCGAGTCTAGAAGTGCCAGAGCACAGTGATCTTTGGCCACACCCATGCCCAAATTGCCTAAGAATGTGTCCCTTACACCTGGTGGGGAACTGGAGGTGTAGAGCCTTCCTACATCAGATTTATGCCACTTTGCGATTCCTCCTATATTGAAGGAGTGGAAAAGGGAACAAAGTCACATCCAGAATCTGGTGCAATGAGTACTCCAAAATCCTTCTTAAAAAAAGCCCTGCTGTAACATATGCTCAGGTATTTGTTAAGGGACATATAATGTGATGTGCAGGCCATTGAACAGTTCTTTCTCAATTGCCCAAAGCCTCATTTAATGGGTTTTGTCACTGTTGTGACAAGGACTAAATTATATATTTTAACTGTGGGATTAATTCCAACAAAATGCATTGTATTTAATCGTGTGTGTGTTTGGACAACACGTTGGCAGATTAATTCTAATGTAGGTACATGTAAAGTAATGCATATTGGGGAGAAAGTATTGAGATTTTGTATTCATGCTAGTGCACTTGGAATGGGACAACTGCAAACTACCCCACTAATAAAATTTATCCTGGATCTGAAGAGACTTGGCCTCTGTGCCAAGACTGCTCACTGAACAGCAGCTTTGATTATGCCATTTTCTTGTTTTTAAATGTGGAAACTCATCCCCTTGATCACTGCTTCATTTCCCATACGGCAGTTGAACAATCATTAAGCAGCACCAAATTTTAGTCACTGACTTGCTGTCATACTGCCTTGGGCCACATTCAAACAAATGATCCTGAGGCAAGAGGCTCCATGTCTGGAACCACCCAGACTTTTGTTTTTCAACCATGACACATATTCCCTTTAATATGGAGCTACTGTACTTAAATATCCCTGATATCTTATTACCTGTAATAGACCCTCTCATCTTTATGAAAACAAGTTCCTGTGTTTTTCCCTGACTGGATACGGACAATGAGTTCTTCATTACTTTAAGCCAATATATCTGGATGACTCTTCATCGAAAAAGTTCTCCTTAGAGACTGGGATGGGTTACATGCAACTTACAGCCATCTTTTCCTGCAGATGGCTAGCCTGAAACTACCCCAATATATTTATTGAATCTCATCCCACTGAATGCTTTACATAGAGAAATCAGCACAGTGTTCTTAAAATAATTTACACTAAATCCAATCAAGAGTCTGTGTCTAACTACTACTGTAATCTCCTCTCTACTAGGGGACAGCCCGGAGACAGTTAATGATGCCTGAAAAGTGGGTGGCATTGGCTGGGATGGGGCATTACTAGGGATGTGTAGGTTCAGCCACTGGCTGGGCTCCTATGGAGCTCCCAATTAAACTAAAGTTGCCCTCCCTCCGTTGAGCTGAGTAGAAACACTGCCTACCAATACAAAGGGAAGATTACTTTATAGGGCACAATAATCCTCACTGGTGCAGAGGTGAAAGTTGCACCTCTGTCCCATTAATAGTGGATCTGACCCTTCATGTTGATCCGTGGGAACAATCCATTCTTATGACTTTCATATAAATGATATAGAACCTTGCTATTGATTTCTTAAAAAGGCTAAGAAATCATTCAATAGTTGAGCAAAACTGTCTGGCAAAATTCCCATAGATGTCATTTGGATTTTTGTTGAAGCAAGGACTGAATAGCTAGGATATCTAATTTTTGTCTTGCTTGTTTGCATTTGTATCTTCCAAAAACTTCCAACAATAAACTTTATGAAAGCTTTGTAACTAGAGATACTTTTCTTCCCCCCTAAATGTATTTGCTATTACAGTGCAAGGCCTTTAAGGTGGTACAAGGATATATCATGGGAACAACTGGAAAATGTAAGAAAGGGAAATTGTAAGCTGAATATCAAGAAAAACTTACCAATACTGAAATATATTAGACTATTAGAGTCTCCCCAGGGAAGTGTAAAAGGACCCTTACTTAGCACAATTAAAACAAGGCTGGGAAAGCACTAGAAAAATGTAGTGCAGGAAATGGAGGATGGACTTTAGGTATTTACTATCTCTAAATTTTATTTCTGTGGTTACAAGGAACAAACAAACAAAAAAGCTCTGCAACATGAAAGATGTTTGGTATCTGTAATTGTGCTCTAGTTAGAGTCAAAACAGAGGCACTGCAAGATTGGGGAATACACCTCAGCTGTCCCACATTACAAACCTACCAACAGCCCAAACAAAATAAGGTGTTCTCTTTTTTGTGTGTATAAAGGATGGATCTAGTGTTAGCTTCACTAGGGCCCCTCTCTAAGTTTTGAGCTGTAGCTGGATGAATACTGAAGAAAAAGTGCTCGTGGCATTCACTTGAATAAAAAACATAAATCTGTGGTGACAGTCAGGAAGCAGTGGGTAATAGAGCAAACTGCTGTATATGGCCATGGTGCAACCACACCCAGAGTAGTGTTTTAAGTAGTCGTCTACTTTATTAGCAGAAATGATTTAATAGCTCTTTATATATTACTTCATGGTGTTTTTCCTGAAGTTCCATGCCAGCCACTCTCCCTGATCTGGCACAGACAGCCTGACGATATGCTGAGTTCCTGCTGTGAGAGCACCTTAGGGACTGCTAGCACAACCTGTTTGTTACCATCTCCATCTCCACTGACACCTTTCTCCCCAAAACAAAGTGCCCCTGCAGGTATGGCAGAGGAGGAAAGAGATTATTGTCAAACAAAACATATAAAATACTAACTGAGTAGGAAACTCTCACTTCGATGCTCCGTGCTGAGTAACACCAGCCCTGCCTCAATCTATCACAAAGAGAAGCAAGAAGTTTGGGGAGGAAAGAAGAGCTGAAAATGAGTGAACCTTATTAGGAGCCTCTTTCCTTCTGTCAAGCCATGAGCCTCCTGTGTAGCCATGGGTTTCTGCACTAATAGGAGGGAGAGCTGCTAGCAAAGAACTCGCATGCAGAGGAATGATTTTAACCAGAAATACAGAATGATGAAGCGGAAGTTATAGAAGTCTGATTTTTGCTAAACCAATAAAACCTATCATAATTTAATTAGTTTGCGCTAACAGGTCTTTTGGATCTCTCCTTTTGAATATCAGAAAGGAATTTGGCAGGTTGACAGGTGAATCTTCTGTTCAAAAGGAGAGAGTGTATTTTTGTTCACTTAGACCTGCTACTTTAAAATGTACTTCTTCCTGCTTTAATCAACATAAGAACAGATGTTCTTGTAGTAGCATGATGACCGAGCCTATTGTCTTTTTCAAGTGATAGCAAGCAAGTTCACGAACTTGGAGGACTGTAGTATCAAATTTACCCTTGCAGTGCAACTAGTCTGTTTTCAGCTATTTGTGTACAAGAAATTGAGTGTTTCCATTTTACATAAGACATAGTAAAATGAACCAGCATGCACCACTCAACAAGATGGGGAGGAGACCCCCAATGACAGTACTGTGCTTTTAGTCAAAGAAATTAATCTGCTTTTATTGAGGGCTTAGTTTGATCCTTATTCTTTTGCCACCTGGGGTTTTCTAAATGTTCATATCTCCCTCTACCACCTCCTCTGATTCTGAATCCTGATGCACGTGTTCTGACGACAATTTCTGCCTAGAACAACAGTGACAAGAATCAGATTGCAACCTTTACTATGCAGTAGTTCCATTATCGGAAGCCCAAGTTGTTGAGTGGCCATGCCAACTTTTATTATTACTTTTTTATATGAAATGGAAGCACTCAATTTCTTCTAAATGAAGAGTAGAAAATAGCAGACTTGTGTTTAATGGGCAGGACCAGTTCAAAAACCATTTAACAAACAGCCCATTCTCTTCCTTCGCATTTTGAAAATATACTTATTTACTGTGCACCGAAGGAATAAAAAAAGACAATTTATCAGAGGGACTTTACATATTGTGACAAAGTGCAGACAAAGTACAATAGTGGCAAGTCTTCTATGCACTACACTAGCTAGCATCCCATCCATTATGGGATAATGAAGATGTGAGATGTGAAAAAAAGCTCTCTCAAAAGATCTGTGAGCTGGTTCAGCTTCCATCTAAAATGACCATCAGAGCTGTATCTCAATCTTTCTATTTTGATCTTCTCTGCGATGTGACGCTATATAAATGCACACAATACTCTTATACAGTTATCCTTTGCTAAGTAATATGGAAATAATTTGACATTTATTTGGATTTCTAGAGCCTTTAAGTTAGAATGAAAACAATTCAGCCTCACCTCTCACAGCTATGACTATAGAAAGACATCCTTGGTTGTTCCTCTTCTTTCAGCATATGTAGTATAAGCCATCTTGAGTGCATATCAGGAGAATGCAGAGCAAGGTAATTAGATGAAGTCAATTGCACAATTATTTTTAATAAGTTGGCTGCTATAGATGACAATTTATGGACACCCTTCTAATACCAAGCTAGAACAATTGCTTTTAGTTACTTTCGTATCATAGGCCTAACAATTTAAATAACATCATGAAATTTAACTGATGAATTGCTGAGAAACAAGTACGTTAACGCCTTTCCTTCTGTGAAAGATGAAAGTGTAGTTCTTACATAAAGTGGAAATTCACTGAGTTGTTTTGCCTGAACTGTGAATTGTGTGGGGGGGGATCAGGCTTCTCAAATACTAGTGCTCTATTTTCCATTTGCCTGGTAAGTTCTTCAGTGTGAGGCTTGGAGGGCAGGGGTGGGGGTCGGGGGTGCAGTAGGAGGACCTGACTGAAAATCCCACCACCAATTTGGGAATTCATATGTCCAATGCTTATTGGCACTAAAGCCCATCAAACTCAATGGATTCAGTGCTGCTTTGGATTAGGCCCTGACTTTGCAAGACAACAATGTTTTCATCCAGTGATTTGATTTTTTTTCCGTCTTTCATATTAGGGGTGATCCCAGGGGCAGCTAAGAGATGGAAGAAGAAAATGGAGTGCAGAATGATGTTCAGAACAGAACTTTTAACATGTAGAAAACTTGGATCTCCAAAAATATGCATTTTTGGTCATTGCTAGCATATATGTGTGTGGTGTGCGGAAGAGGAAAGAAATGTAATATATTAGATATATCAATAAAGTGATATTTTTGGAAAGTTAACATTTAGCCATTAGACACCAGTGCAAACCAAACAAGTTGTATGTAATTTTACAAAATTGTGTGAGAATGCTCAGCCATTCTCTGATATCTGATGTCATTCCCACAAAATTCTTCAATTTCACAGAAGAACACCAAGACTATGATGTTCATTTTTTCAATTAAAATAAATGAACAAGTAACAAAAGGGATTCATTTTTATGAAACCATCAAAAGCCAAAATTTTCCAGTTTCTCTTGACATGTAAAACTTTTTGGAACATATCTATGATAAATTCATTACTCTCCCCCCATAGCTTCAGAGGCAGAGATAAATAGAGATGATGGGCATGGGCAGATTTAGCAACAAAACAGGCAAAAAGGAAAGGGGAGAAACATGTCTAACACAGCAAGGTGTTGATCATCTTCTATCTAAGCACTTGGAATTTAAGAAACTCAGAATCATGTCAGATTATGCCCATACGTAGAACCTTTTAAAATGGTTGACTGTTGCTATTTATAAGTAGCTAGAGATCCAAACATTCTCTAGCAAACATTTACTAAAACACTGTTCATATATATAGGGACAACAATGCAGCACCAAACTTCAGTCCTGTGTGACTACATCAGCAAGACCAGAATGGTAGTCGATAGTCTATATTAATCTTTATGTTTTCACAGCAATCAAAGAGATAAGCAAGATAAAACATAAAATACTCTTGCTGGAAGGCTGCAACGTAACACTACTTTATTTCTCAGAATTCAGAACAACAACACACAAGAACCCAACAATAGAGAGAGACAAATCAGGCTGCTCCTAAAAGAGAGAGGCATGCTTGTTCTGGGCTGACTGGTGATTGACTCTGATTGTACAGTTCCCTACAGAGCCCTTTAGCTTGGAAGGAGAACCAGGACAACCTACTCTTGGAACTGCAGAGCAGTCGACAATACAGCACAATCTCTGATTTTAATCTCTTTCCTCAAAAGTGAAATTTGGCTCTAGTTACCAGTTCAAATGCCTATGAGATACAGATATGCCCATTGTTCTACAGTGTATGTCTGCAGTACTGTGTGTGAGTCACTGATGAGTCTTCTGTAGATCATGCTAATCTTTTAAATTAGGATCTAATTATGACCTATGGAAGAAAACTACTTGATCATGTCTTGCAAAATCTATTGCTTGCTTGAATGTTTGCACTTGTAAGCTATCATGCATTCAGAATTGTGCATGGATATAGCATAGCAGCCACTTTGGATATTTTGGCTTGGGGGAAGAAGGTAGCAAGAGTGAGAGCAACACAGACAGTCACCTATTCATAATTGATTATAGATAGTGACACATCACATCAATGAGGGATGGAAGTAATCAAAAACATATACGGTTTGATTCCAAATTCTTAAGAATAAGCACCTGTATAATGCTTTTCATTCATAGATCTCAAAATGTTTTTACAAAGGAGCGTCCACATCATTATCCCCATTTTGCAGCAGGGTAAACTGAAGCCCAAAGAGATTATTTATAAGTGACTTGCCCAAGGTCACACACCAGACTAGAGCCAGAGCTAGGAATAGAACTAAGGTTTTCCACCTGTCATCCACTGGACTCTCCTGCCTTCCTAGCACTGGGATTTGTATGAGCTGTCAATTCAAGATTCTCCTAGTCAATCATCCCTTCAGAACAGGGAGCCAAGTGGGGTTTCACATGCGTTAGTAGGTACATGGAAGCAACAAATGACAGATCTTTCCAATGAGAGAAGAGCAAGTGACAGCCCAGATAAGAGTGGACTCCATCACTTTAAAGTCACTTTCATGCTGTTTGCTATCATGATTGGCCACCAGAGTCCCAGGAACAAGCTCTGGATGACTGAAAAAAATAGACCCATCCCATTATTAAAGGCCTGGTAATGGAAGAGATGTCAATGAGACAGGAGGCAACCCACATTTGCTGCATCACTGTTGATGAACCTCTCCTCTGCTGCCCTACTACTGGATCTGTAATGGTGAGCTTTTTTCCCCTCTTTCTGCCTTGAGGAGGAGTCAAATAAAGATTTAAGTGGAATTTGGGGAAGATAGAATGAAGCAAGGTAGAGGCTAAAGACTTAATAGTTACTGCTTGTTATTTATGTCAGTATAAGGCGGCAGATAAGGCAGCCTGTTTCCCACTAGGCTCTCCCAAAAAACAGAGTACTGTATGATCATCATGGCCATTGCATTTTTGACAAAATGACCTTTGAGTTTCTCTCTCTCTCCCATAACAAGCCACTATCTTGGTAAGTGAAGCCGGACAAGACTCCCCCATCAATCTTTACACATTTTGCTCTATGTATGTCCTGTGTAGTTAAGTAGAGCAGCAAGAACTTTGGAGGGTGGGGTTGTCTTTAATGTTTTTTTAATTGTTTTGGTAAAAACTAGTCTTCAGTCATACTAAGAGCAAAAAGGTTTTCACATGAAATGTCGTTGTAAACCCTGTCTGTTTTTTAAAGTACAAATAGAGTTATTGTTCCCAAAACCAAGCACAGTTTTACAATAAAAGTAGGGGTTTTCAACTTGGGGTCATGCTTGCAGCATCACAAACAGGTATCTGGGCGGGGGGTGGGAGATCATGATCCGCATCCTTCCCATATAGAATATTGAGACAAGAGTCATGGCTAGATCCCAGCTAGTTAGGAGGAAGGTTCTGGCTGAATGGGAGGTGTTCCTGGTGTGGAAACAGTTAAGAACCACTGCATTAAAGCATTTCACTGTCAATCTTTTGCCCAGCCCTCAGTTTATAGTAAAGCATGTCCAAAGTCTTATCATAGAATATCAGGGTTGGAAGGGACCTCAGGAGGTCATCTAGTCCAACCCCCTGCTCAAAAGCAGGACCCATCCCCAATTAAATCATCCCAGCCAGGGCTTTGTCAAGCCTGACATTAAAAAGTTCTCAGGAAGGAGATTCCACCACCTCCCTAGGCAACACATTCCAGTGTTTCACCACCCTCCTAGTGAAAAAGTTTTTCCTAATATCCAACCTAAACCTCCCCCACTGCAACTTGAGACCATTACTCCTTGTCCTGTCCTCTTCCACCACTGAGAATAGTCTAGAACCATCCTCTCTGGAACCACCTCTCAGGTAGTTGAAAGCAGCTATCAAATCCCCCCTCATTCTTCTCTTCCACAGACTAAACAATCCCAGTTCCCTCAGCCTCTCCTCATAAGTCATGTGTTCCAGACCCCTAATAATTTTTGTTGCCCTTCGCTGGACTCTTTCCAATTTATCCACATCCTTCTTGTAGCGTGGGGCCCAAAACTGGACACAGTACTCCAGATGAGGCCTCACCAATGTCGAATAGAGGGGGACGATCACGTCCCTTGATCTGCTCGCTATGCCCCTACTTATACAACTTATAACTATCATACTCAATTTCTGAACTCTCTGACTGGCCTTTTTCAGGATATTAGGTGAGATGAAGTACATATTTCAACCCCAACTTGAGATGCTTTGGCACAGAACCCAGCCTCACACGTATGTTGACTGGATTTTAGTTCTGTGTTTATCTCCATATGACTGGGGGCTGTGGCTATCATAGCCAGTGAATATTTTCACTGGCACTACTTTGTCTGAGCTACAGCATGAATAATGTTCATGAAATAACTCTAAACAAGCACTATGGTACTTAAAATAGGATGCTGAAATTTGTTGTCTAGTTAAATTTGGATTTGTATTCATCCATATACCTATTAAAATAGCATTTAACCCTTACAACTGTTCCTGAATATGTGTGTCTTATATATATGGCAGATAGCTATATTGACTAGAAGTTATTGAATAAAATTAAAAGTCTGAAGTAGAGAATTCTGTCTACTTAAAAGTTAAAATAGAAATGGATAGCAATAATAATAAACTTAATGATCCAAAAATAAAACAAATCAATGGTCTCATCTAAACTACACTGCAATAAATGTCCCTGCTTAGTGCTTATTCCCTTTCTAATAAAGAAAACCGATTAAACAAACAGATTACAACTGGGGAAAAAAAACAATAAAAGCTCAATTGGCTCTTTTAGTTTCTCTCAGAAGGGTAAAACTGCAGTTTAGATTAAGCACATGAGATGAAAACTAGGATCTCTGAACTACTAGAAATGTATATTTGATAAGGACAAACACAGATTCAGTCTTAAATCTTATGAGGAACTTCAGCTGTTTTATTGGTTCATACCAGATAACATTCTCTCTCTATCACTCTTTCTCACTAACTAGCTCAGCTGATTGAATAGCTTTTCATTTTATTTTTAAAAAATGTTCTGTGAATATTTTTGTGTCTAAAAGTACAGTGTTTGAATCACTAGGTTCATGGAGTCACATTGTTTATGTGTTTCAGAGTAACAGCCGTGTTAGTCTGTATTTGCAAAAAGAAAAGGAGTACTTGTGGCACCTTAGAGACTAACCAATTTATTTGAGCATGAGCTTTCGTGAGCTACAGCTCACTTCATCGGATGCATACCGTGGAAACTGCAGAAGACATTATATACACACAGAGACCATGAAACAATACCTCCTCCCACCCCACTCAAATATTTATTTGGCCACTGACTATATTTGAAAATGCTCATGCATCCCCAAAGTGATTTACTGACATGTGAGTGATTATTTGTCTGAAAGTGTGTTCATAATTTGTCATTATTCTTCTATTTAGAAACTCCGGTCAGGAAAGTGAAATCAATAGGCAACATAACCCAAAACATGAATAATAGATACAAACTTTTCAAAGCAAACAATCAAAGAGAATAAACACAACCCATCTAAACTATTTGGTAATAATAAATAAATTTGGAAAAACCAGGATTAATTCATGCACCATTATTTTTAGTGGATTAGATACTGAACCACTGTTGAACATAAAAGGGGTAAATTAATTGGACCAGATATTGTGATATCCTTGCCCACATTAAGTAGTGCCTCACTTAACAGATAGTCCCATGGGACATGTTTCAAGACTGGGTTCAAGATCACATTGATCTGGTTTAGCATTTGTTTTGAAGGAGTCTAATGGAAGATACTGGGAATGAGTGCAACAATAGCTTTTCTGTTAATTGAAAAAGTATGAAATGCAGAGATACTTTGAAGGATGGGTTATTGCTTACTTTTTTGCTGCTTGTTTTGTTTGCTTTGTGTCTGTCCCTCCTCTTTGTAAGTTGTGGACCTAATGGGTATGAAGCCAAATAAACCTCTGGTCATGTTGTTTCTCTAGCCTAACTACATAGGCCTTGTCTGCTTATTAAACACTGTACATGGAAAGAGAGGTGTAGTTCACTGTAGTATATAGAGACCCAAAACAGATTAAAAGATCTCCTTGTTCAGTTCTATTCTGGTACATAGACAACTAATATCCCCCTCTCACGGAGAAAATTCCTCACCCCCACCACCAACCAAACTAGGGGGACCAGATAGCAAGTGTGAGAAATCGGGAAGGGTTTGGGGGATGCTCATATAAGAAAAAACCTCAAATATCAGGACAGTCCATACAAAATCAGAACATCTGGTCACCCTAAACCAGTGATTCTCAATCTTTCCAGACTACTATACCCCTTTCAGGAGTCTAATTTGTCTTACATACTCCCAAGTGTCACCTCACTTAAAAACTACTTGCTTAAAAATCAGACATAAAAATACAAAAGTGTCACAGCACAGTATTACAGACACAATGCTCACTTTCTCATTTTTACCATATCATTATAAAATAAATCAGATGTAATATAAATATTGTACAGTAAAAGCTGTGTTATCCGGCCCTGTACCAACCGGCCAATGAAAGCTGCAGAGCCAGTGCGTGGGGTGGGGTAGGGGCAGCACGCAGAGCCACCTGGCCACACCTCCACCTAGGAACAGCAGGGACAGGTTGCTTGCAGGGAGCCAACCAAGGTGCACACCCCCCAGAACCAGCACTCTGAAACCCCGTGCCCCAACCCCTTGCCACAAGACCCTCCCACATCTAAACTCCCTACCAGAGCCTGCCCCCTCCCACACCCAAACTCCCTTCCTCTTAATTAACTGGAATTTTTCACTTACCGATACCCCGCATTTTCCCAGCATGCCAGATAAAAAAGCTTTTACTGTACTTAACATTTCAGGTTTAGTATATAGAGCAGCATAAACAAGTCATTGCCTGTATGAAATTTTAGTTTGTACTGACTTCGCCAGTGCTTTTTATATAGCCTGTTGCAAAACTAGGCAAATATCTACATGAGTTGATGTACCCCTGGAAAACCTCTGCATGCCTCCAGAGGTACGCATACATCTGGTTGAGAACCACTGTCCTAAAGCAAACCCTCTGGTGCATGCTCAGTGCAGCCTTTGGGCTTCTAATAGTAAACAGCTATTCTTACATTAGCCACCAGGTGGCAATAAGCATAAAAATATCTACAACATTACCCTTCTCTCCCTTTAAATTATTAGTAACAAGAAATTTAAAATAGTATAACAATAAAACAATACACCCTAATTACAATGTTGGGGTAGACTACCCTAATCTTCAGAGATTATTCTGCCTTTTCAGCATAATTGTCTTGATGGTACAAATCCAGTCTGTCTCTAGGTTTGGGAGATCTTCTGGAATGGTGTATTTTGGAAACACCTGTGGTTCTTGATTAGTCGCAGGTGCAAAAAGGCTTTAGGTTTAATTTCCAATTCTGTGGTAGTGGTTGATATGGGGTCCTTAGTAATTTAACTATTTCTGGATGTAGCAACTGGATAGTCTAATAACTCCATTATCACTTAGTACCTCAACATGCAAACCAAGATACTCTACAGCTAACTCCTCATGGTTTTGCAGACAAATATGATTGCGATGGCTACATATGTGCCTCCCATCTGATAAATCAGACACCCACTGAGAAAATTCAGAGCATACACTGCATTGCTTAACTCTTTTCATGTTCTTGGTGATGCTCATACACCATAATATAAATGTTGTGCTGCCTGCTTTTCCTTCGCCTTAGCAGCTTCAGCAAGGTGGAGAGAGCGAGATAAGTTCTTAGTTTCCTTCCCATTAAGAGGTCTGCAGGTGACTTTCCGATCGTGGCTTGTGGTGTCACATGATAAAGAAAAAGAAGTCTGGTCAGCTTGGCTGCTATGCTACTTTTTCCAGTCCCTCTTATGATTTGCACAGTCCGCTCCACTAGGCCATTTGAAAACGGAGGATTTGGCGCAGTTCTAATGTGTTTGTTGCTGAGTTTTTTCAAATAGCTGAAATACAGCACCAGTGAACAGGGTACTATTGTTGCTCACCACTGTCTATGGAAAGGGTAAGCTGAAGTTTATTTACGGTAGCCTTGGCTATAGAGGAGGCATTACTTGTGCCTCAGTCCATTTTGAATGAGCATCAGTTATTATTAAAGACATTTCCCCATAAATGGACAAATGCAGTCTACATGAAGCCTTGTCCAGGGTGACTGAGGCCACTCCCATGTGTGCAAAGGAACTTTTGGGGGTGTATGGCAGCTGGCTTGACAAACCACAAATTGTTGCCCAACAGTCTCCATTTCCCAATCCACTCCTGGTCACCCCACACAATTGTCGCAAGCCCCTTCATGCGTACAATGCCAGGATGTGCTTCATGTAACAAGTTTGTCCTCTTGTAACATTTGTCCTCTTGCTGGAGGTATGATCACCCAGGACTGTAATAAGCCTGCATCCTGGACTCTTAAAGACTCCTTTTGGGAGTAATGAGGTTGGAGCTCTGTGCTTACCCTCTGTATGATACAACCGCATTTGCTCCAACCCCTCAGACAGAGGCAAACACCTACAAGATCTCTATCAAGCATTCTTACAACTACAGTACCCACCTGCTGAAGTGAAGAAAGAAATTGACAGAGCCAGAAGAGTACCCAGAAGTCACCTACTACAGGACAGGCCCAACAAAGAAAATAACAGAATGCCACTAGCCATCACCTTCAGCCCCCAACTAAAACCTCTCCAACGCATCATCAAGGATCTACTACCTATCCTGAAGGATGACCCATCACTCTCACAAATCTTGGGAGACAGGCCAGTCCTTGCATACAGACAACCCCCCAACCTGAAGCAAATACTCACCAGCAACCACACACCACACAACAGAACCACTAACCCAGGAACCTATCATTGCAACAAAGCCCGTTGCCAACTGTGTCCACATATCTATTCAGGGGACACCATCATAGGGCCTAATCACATTAGCCACACTATCAGAGGCTCGTTCACCTGCACATCTACCAATGTGATATATGCCATCATGTGCCAGCAATGCCCCTCTGCCATGTATATTGGTCAAACTGCACAGTCTCTACGTAAAAGAATAAATGGACACAAATCAGATGTCAAGAATTATAACATTCATAAACCAGTCGGAGAATACTTCAATCTCTCTGGTCATTAGATTACAGACCTAAAAGTCGCAATATTACAACAAAAAGACTTCAAAAACAGACTCCAACGAGAGACTGCTGAATTGGAATTAATTTGCAAACTGGATACAATTAACTTAGGCTTGAATAGAGACTGGGAGTGGATGGGTCATTACACAAAGTAAAACTATTCCCCCTCCCCCCCCCCCCCACTGTTCCTCAGACATTCTTGTTAACTGCTGGAAATGGTCCACCTTGATTATCACTACAAAAGGTTTTCTCTCCCCGCCCCCGCTCTCCTGCTGGTATTAGCTCATCTTAAGTGATCATTCTCCTTACAGTGTGTATGATAACATCCATTTTTTCATGTTCTGTGTGTATATAAATCTCCTCACTGTATTTTCCACTGAATGCATCCGATGAAGTGAGCTGTAGCTCAAGAAAACTTATGCTCAAATAAATTGGTTAGTCTCTAAGGTGCCACTAGTACTCCTTTTCTTTTTGCGAATACAGACTAACACGGCTTCTACTCTGAAACCTCTCTGTTCAGCCATTCATAACCATTCTGTGCACTCAAGACAATAATGAGTCTCTCTGTCTCTTTTTCTGTGCTGCATTGATTAGAGAAGTGAACAGTAGTTCAATGAACAAGATGGTTTCACTAGGGTGAGGTTCTTTGGGTGTCTAATCAGAGCATCTGCATTACCCAATGCTGTTCCAGATTTATAATCAAACCCATTGTCATAAATTCATAAGGTGAGAGTCCATCACTGAATTTTAGCAGATGCCATAGGAGGCACAGGTTTGCTGTCACCAAACAGCTCTTTCAGAGGTTTATGGTCTGAGTGAGTAACAAAATGCCAGCCATGTAGGTAAGAGTGGAACTTCTTTACCCACAAAACCACTGTTATCCCTTCTTGTTCTAGTTGGGAATATTTTCTTCTTCTGGAGTTAGTGACCTTGGTGCACAACTGATAGGACACCCAGATCCAGCTGACACTTGGTGGGCTAATACCACACCTACTCCATATGGTGAGGCATCAGAAGACAATACTAGTTCTTTCTGGTTATCCTAATGAACTAAAACATTTGATGACTTTAGCACTTTCTTTGATTCTGCAAACGCTATTTTTTTGTTTTGCCTTTGACCCCACTGGAATTGTGTAATGGAGCCAATATGGATGCCAAGTTACCATAATTATTTAGCAGGCCTAGAAAGGATTTCCATTCAGACTCTGACTTTAGTGGTGGTACCTTGGTAATAGCTTCTACCTTCTCCTACTCTGGATGCAAGCCAGTGGCATCAATTTTGTAGGCCAGATAAATGACTTCAGCAGCCTGAAAAATATAGTAACTCACTCCCTATTCTGTAGAATTTACTGGTGGCCATTTTCAGTTTATTCTTGTCACCAAGGTAGAATATAGAAACCCAAAACAGGAGATATTTTATTCTTGTACACGCTCACATAGACAACTATATTGCCTTCATTTTGGAAAGTCTTCCTTTCCCCCAGCATGTTGGAGCATGCTCAGTACAGCGTTACGGCTTCTAAGAATAAATAGCTCATATGATAAATAATTATATTTATATTATAAATTATAATAAATATATATAATATATATTTATATATATATTATATAATATAATTATATAATTATAATTATAATATAATTATAATATAAATATATAATATATTATAAATTATAATAAATTATATTATAAATAATCATAACAAAGATGCTAACAGCATTACATTCACCCTACCAAAATCTGAGACACCTGCTATCTGATCATAGCTGTGATAGCTAAAGCAGTGGTTCTCAATCAGTGGTATGTGTACCCATGGGGCTACGCAGAGTTCTTCTAGGGAATACATCAACTCATCTAGATAGTTGCCTAGTTTTTCAATGGTCTACAAAAAAGCGTCAGTGAAGTCAGTACAACCAAAATTTCATACTGACAATGACTTGATTATATTGCTCTATATACTGTATAGAGAAATGCAAATTGAGGGATAGCCAAGGACACTGAAATGTAAGTACAGTATTTATATTCCAATTGATTTATTTTAAAATTATATGGTAAAATGAGAAAGTCAGCAATTTTTCAGTAGTACTGTGCTCTAACCCTTTTACATTTTTATATCTGGTTTTGTAAGCAACTTGTTTTTAAGTGAGTGGAACTTGGGAGTATACAAGAAAAATCAGACTCCTGAAAGGGGTACAGTAATCTGGAAAGGTTGAGAGCCACTGAGATAAAGTATAGCAAACAAATTGGTTATACCTCTAATTCAGTACTAAAATATTCAAGAGACCAAATAGCCAACCCTACTCAGTTTGTTAGTCAGACAAAGTAGTACACCATAAAAAGGAGACATAAATACCACCCTCCTTGGGTGGTGATCACTTTACATAGAAGGTCTGCTTTGAAAATATGCACTCAGCATACTGTAGTTGTTTACAGGCTAAAAACACCCAATACATCACCTGAGATTTTACCCACCAGTCTGTAACGGTTTCTTATCTTGTTTTTCTGTATTGTCCTGTGCCTTCCTTATCTTTGTATTGGTATTCCAGCAGTCAGTGGGCTGTGGCAGCACCTTCTTACTGTGCCAGGACATAACAGTCATACATCTTGTTTTTGATGGGTTTTGCATCTGCCTGAGTTCAACGGTTTCAAAGTATTATGAAATATACTTCAATGTGCATAAACATTATTTTGGAAAAAAGCACACTACAAATCACAATATTGTACAGTTTAGCATAACTACCCATCATTAATATATGATATGTGTACAATTGTGTGATATATAATAACGTGGTATGCCCTATGTATAACAAATACATATTGGCTAACAACTAAGTATTTTTTTCTCTTCCCTTATTCCTTTCATTTTTTTTTCTTTATCTGTATGAAATTTGGTTTGGAGAAACTGTTTTGACAAAACTAACCATTTGTCTAGTCTAATCTAGACCTCAGCACTGTAGCAGTGGAGTGGCTTTGTCACTAAGCTGAGGATTTTTTCACTATAACACAGTTAATATTTTCCATCATATAATAAAACTAGTAAAGCTGCTTCTGTAACTTGCAATTTTTGGCTATGTGTTTAGGTAAACACAGAGAGAACGTTTAAGATGGTGTGGTTATTAAGAGTTTAAGTATAGGCCACAAGAAAGAACCATAAAAGAACTATGAAATGTAATACTGGCCCTTGGGTGCATTAAATAACATCTAGTTAATCCATAAATCATGACCCTAGTCGACAGCATCATCTAACTCTGCTCAATTGTCCCTTATAGAGAAGGCAAGAATACACTCAAAAACAATGCTCCAAATGGGAACATTGATTTACTTGGTGTTGTACAAGTGAATTGCACACAAGCCAGCCTGCGTGTAGGCTAATGTGGGAGGATGAAATAACTATATATAAGCATAAGGGTGTATATCAGAGGGCATGGGCGTGGAGAAACAACCTGATGCTACAAAAACAGGAGCATAAAGGTCAAATTAGTAAACATCCTGTGGAAAAAAAAATGCATGAGGATAGAAAATGCTTAGTAAGGGGTACCTGGTAACCCACAGGAATGAGTGTTGTAAGAGCACAGTGAATACCAGCGGCAGGAAACAACTCCATAGAACCAACTCAGGAGAATGAAGATAGTCAGACAACAGTCAGTCAGTTAGTCACTCAAAGACCTCAGTGATTGGCAGGGTATAAGAACTTGAATAAAACTGAATGTGGGGGAAAATCCACCGTTACAACAATCCAGGTTTTTTTGTTTAGAAACTTAATTGTATGATTCACATATGCTTAACACAAGAAGACTCCATGCCACTTGCATCTCCCACATATCGCAACACAAAGTATCACGGGCAAAGATCGAGCCAACAGGTCCCATGATTCAAACAGCAGAATAGGCAGAGATTTTCTTAGGCTATCCAACATTTTGTTGATGATATTAGCACAAGAGGGTCATTGGGGCATTTTTTCCTTAAGGATAGGTGCTCTCATTATGGTGCTTAAAGATTCCTTTGGCAGCTTTAATTGATCTTTTTTTGATTCTGTGGGAGAATCATACAACATCGTGCCGTAGCTGTGGCCAGCAGGGGCACTCAAGCTGGATCCCACTCAATACAATGGGTGACTGGCAGGGTGGCTGGTGTAAGGGCTCTCGGACTCTGGAACTTGAGTCTCACTTTGACCTAAAATAGCTCAAATTTTGTGACCTTTTGGACACGCTGCAAAATACATTTATTTTATTGAATTTTTGCAGAGGGCTGCGGGTACGCATCCTACAATGATGAAAGGGTGAAAAGGAGTCTCTATAGGAGCTGATCTGGTGGAGTACCTGTTCAAATGATTAATATGCTGGATTTTATCTGTATTATTATCCGTGTGTTTGGGCACCTAGAGCCTTGGATAGGCAACTTTTTTATTTAAATTCTATCCATAAAATTAATATCATAGTGACTGATTCCTCGTTCCTGTTTCTATGACGACACATCATTTCTCTGATGAGCCACTGAACAGCACTCACATTAGTGAATCTAAGGGAAGAATTCCATTTTGGGGGGTATTTTATACCTCTTTGCCACCTTTTCATTCCCATGTGTGCCAAACAGATGATAGGACTGCAAGGCCTGTTGTATCTTTAGATAATTAAGACTTGCAATACACTGACAAATACAATTCTTCTTTTGCTGAATATGGGAAAGTTCACAAAAACATGCTTTCTATTTATTAATCCTAATTATGGACACACAGCTGAAATCCATTTATTCTTTTTGAGAAAACTATTCTTTTTTCATTTTTTCCAGTTGTACATACTTGGCATTTCAGCTGAAAATGAGTTTAATCTTATTACTGTACAGTCTGAGACTTTGTATCCTATTTATTTATTACTGATGGAATAAAAAATATTCATTTTGCCTGGAATGTTTTCAGAACTTGCTCCCTGCATCCTTCCAGGTAATTGCACAGCTTTCAAGAGAAACTTTGCACCTAGCTTTCTAGCAAACGTCTGCTTTTAGATTAAATCAATATTGGTATAACCCTTTGAAGACTCTGTGTGTGTGTGTGTGTGTGTATATATATATATATATAATTATTAAGGCATTGGATTGGGACTCAGGAAATACATACCCTTTGTTCTATCATAGACTTCCTATATGATGTTGGATGATACTTTCATAATACATACATAAGTGGCTGATCTGAGGCTCCTTGCAAACCTTAGTTCTTGCATTTCCTAATGGTTTAGAGGGGTGCAGGATAGATGAGTGGGAAGGGTGTGGTTGAAGTGGACAAACGATGGACTAAAGTTGAGAGAGATGTCAATAGAAGCAAGCAGGAAGAGGAGGATATGCAGAGGAAGGAGATGAGCTCATGGATGGGGAAGTAGGGAGAGTGGATGGAGCAGAGGCTAAGTGTAATGAACCTAATGATTGAAAGGGGAGAGTCACTGGAACGAGTAGGCACTGAATTAGTCAATTGGTTATGCAGTGAATTGATTCAATAATGTGTTAACCAACTGATGGATCAATGAATTAACTAAACAATAAGGTAAGCAGAGACTCAGGTAAACAGTTAAACAGGCAATCAGGAAATTAGTTAATCTATTGATTCTTCATCTAATTAATTCACTGCTTGATTAATTAATTTATTAATTAAACAGTACATTATGTGGTGATCTACACAATTAAGCAAACAGGCAAGTGTTGAATCCAATGAGCAATATTTGAGGCAGTCACACAATTAGGTGTTGTCAGCTACTCAGTGGGGTTGAACAGTTTAAAATGGTAGCCTGAGAGTATTTCAGAGAATAGCCAAAAAGCAGTTATGAGGTGGAGGTCAATGTGGAAGGCATGGTTCAGCAGCTAAGGGTGATAATACCAGCTTCAGGGAGCCTGTGGATATATGCTTGTTTCCCCAATTAATATTTAGAAAGGAGCAACTGAGAGAAGTGCTTGGTCCCTGGTTTAATGTTCACTCAATAAACTTCTACTTTTGTGATGGCACAACAGTTATCTCTGACAGCAAGTGTTGGCTTCTACCAGAGACAGGGTAAGATGAGTAATAAATGATCTGATGTGATGCAGCAAACCCTAATTTATTACAAACTGGGGAGTTCTTTTCTTTTTTTTTTTTTTTTTGGTAAGTTACATTTCTCTGTGCTCTATTTTCTATATGAATTTGCTTCAATAGTATTGTACCTCTATGGGAACAAGGAAATTTTTCCACCTTCCATTACTATATGTATTTCTGTAAAATCTTTTTTAACCTTCTTAATTTGTATTTCTTATTTGCATTATAACACACGAACAAAACATTGGAATGCCAATAGAATGAATCTTTCCTATGCATGCATGCATGCACCAGTGCTTTTTCATAATGGGTGTCATGTCTCCGAGTGCATGTTGAGACATCATACTCATCACAAGCTGGTGAGTGATACAGAGGCTAAAACTAAACTAAATCAAACCATGACCTTTGTATATATTTTCACCACCAGAAAACAGAAGTTTACATTTGCTTGTTTTTATGACATTCAATATAGTACTGCCTAATAAAAAGTTCAAGGCTCAGTGAACAATCTGATTTTCTCCAAACTCAGTCAATTTGTAGTGTGTGTAACAGTTTCAAAAAGGCAAAAGTTAAAATGCTACTTGTTGGTCCTTCAAGTTTATTGGACTGAGAGAATTTGTAAATTGCTCACTTCAAGTAAAGATTTGCCTCAAAAAGAATAAGGAGCCCGATGCCTGCTTTAGAATAGTGGCTGATAACAGTGCTTTATTAGCCAAAGATTTCCAGCTTTTGTCAACTTGAGGACATGAGGGTGCTGGAGGGCTTCAAAGCATAAGATGGCAGCTGCAAGCATCAGTGAGGAAGAGAACAAGTTTTAGGGATTTTTTTTTAACTTTATCTAAAGTGTGAACTTCATACACTCTGTAAACTGAACCAGTGTTTTTCTGAAAAAGGGAAACAGAGTGAGCTTCTTGGAAGTATATAGCTACTCATCCTATGCACATTCCAGATTTCCATCATAGATATCTGGTTGAATCTTAGTCCACGCTAGATAGGATGTGCTATCCTTGTGGAATTTACATCCAACGGGCATGTGTGGACCCAGCTGGCATGCATTAAAAGTTCTCTAGTGTACTTTAACTTAATGCTGTCTGAAATGGAACTATTGGCTTGTCTACAAGGGGAAGTTAGTGAGCAGCAGGCTAGGGTATGAATTCAAAGTGCACTCGTACTCTGAACTAACTGCCCGTGTGGGAGGAGCTAGGACTGCTTTCTGTAAGTACATCAGAGGGATATGCACCAGGGAGGGAGATGACTTATTTAAGTTAAGGGCCAATGTTTGTACAGGAACAAATGGATATAACTGGCGATCAATAAATTTAGGCTTGAGAATAGACAAAAGTTTTAAACCATCAGAGGAGTGAAGTTCTGGAACAACCTTCTAACTTGTTTTAAGACTGAATTTGACAACTTTATGGAGGGGATTGACTACCATGGCATATGGCCCATCTGCAACTGCTCCCAGCAAATATCCCCAATGGCCAAAGATGGGACACTAGATGGGATGAGTCTGAGTTACTACACTTTCTCAGGTGTCCAGCTAGTGAGTTATGCCCACATGCTCAGAGTCTATATAACTGATCCTCATATTTGAGGTTGGGAAGGAATTTTTCTCAAGTAAGATTGGCAGGGACCCTACAGGGTTTTCGCCTTCCTCTGTAGCATGGGGTATGGGTCGCTTTCTGGTTTGAACTAGAGTAAATGGTGGATTCTATGTAACTGTAAGTGTTTAAATCAAGATTTGAGAATTTCAGTAACTCAGGCAGAGGTTATGCGCCTACTACAGGAGCGAGTGGGTAAGGTTTCTGTGACTTGCAACATGCAGGAGGTCAGACTAGATCATGACGGTCCCTTCTGGCCTTAAAGTCTGTGAATAACGTAGCTGAAGTTGACATACTTAGATCTACTTACCGCGGTGTCTTCACTGTGTGGTAAGTTGATGACTGACACTAATTCCCGCCGCCCCCCCCAAACCCAGTTGACTGCACCTGCTTCTGCACTCTGGTGGAGTACTGGAGTCAATGGCAGAGCGCTCGGTAGTTGATTTAGCTCATCTAGACTAGGCATGATAAATTGACCCCCGCTGGATCAATCGCTGCCTGTCGATCCAGCGGTAATGTAGACAAGCCCCCAGGTCTAAGTTCATCAAAGCAAACAGTTTCTATGAAACATCTTGGTTTTGACAAACCTGGTATTTTCCAGTGAAAAACTGTTTTTATCAGAAAATTCCTGACCAGCTATAGTCAGGAGACCTTTGTTCTTCCCAGCTTCCCATTCATTTTGTGACTTCTTCCAAGTCACTATCCTCTCCTCGTAAATCGAGGATATTCAAGCTTATCCACCTTTTATAAAATATTTCAAGATCTGTGGATGAAAGACTATAATGTGATATCACATAAAGCAAAGGTTACATTAAGAAACATTGTAGTTTTAAATTTAAAGCTTTGCCTGTTTAGGGTATTAAAAAGAGTAATTTTATTATGTCTTTACAGTTTAAAAGATGATAATCTATGCAGTTTGAGGAAAAAATGATGTATTGTGTCTTGGTATTCCAGGAAGATTGCTGTAGGATAGCTAGGTGTTTCAACTTTAAAGTATACTATATTTGTGCAGAGCATATCAATACACGTTTTATTTATGCATTTGTGACTGCATTTTGACAATGGATAATTTTAGCTGCTGCTGCTTTGTGTGTTACGGATACATATGCAATTAGTATTCATCTTCATATATTCAGTCATTTTCCATGTTCAACATATATTTTGTAGCTACTAGATACTTAACCTGTTCTCTTGAATTTTTAAGTCTACAAATCTTTTCCTTGTTGGAATAGACATATTCAAATATACACTCAGGATGGTATACAACTAGAGAGTTTTCAACCTGGGCTCCCAGTATGTGTAAGAAACCTCTTTTATTGGTCTTCCCTCCAAGATTAATGTCCCTATTGTTAGAACAGAGAACACATAACAGCTAATGGAGAACGGTGTTGCTAACTTTGTAAGGCATTTTAACCATCTTGTGTCCTCTGCTATCAATAAGGTAGCTCCTTAATGCCCTTAACTCTGTGGCAACTTCACACGTCACCCTAGTATATAGATGACCTACAACAAATGAAGCATAAGAAGATGAAAATAGAGCACTAGTAGGTGAAATTGCACTGTAAATTTGTCCAACTATAGGATAAAAAAAGTGAAGATTTCTACTAGGAGTGTGATAGAGATACATAACATATTTCACGACAGCAGCCATGAAATCTCAACCAATTAATCTGTCTGGGGTGGCATACAGTCTAGATCCATCCTCTCTAGAACCCCCTTTCAGATAGTTGAAAGCAGCTATCAAATCCTGCCTCATTCTTCTCTTCTGCAGACTAAACAATCCCAGTTCCCTCAGCCACTCCTCATAAGTCATGTGTTCCAGTCCCCTAATCATTTTTGTTGCCCTCTGCTAGACACTTTCCAATTTTTCCTCGTTGTTCTTGTAGTGTGGGGCCCAAAACTGGACACAGTACTCCAGATGAAGCCTCACCAATGCCAAATAGAAGGAAACGATCGCGTCCCTTGATTTGCTGGCAATGCCCCTACTTAGACATCCCAAAGTGTCGTTCGCCTTCTTGGCAACAAGGGCACACTGTTGACTCATATCCAGCTTCTTGTCCACTGTAGCCCCTAAGTCCCATTGTGAAGAACTGCTGCCTAGCCATTCGGTCCCTAGTTTGTAGCAATGCATGGGATTCTTCCATCCTAAGTGCAGGACTCTGCACTTGTCTTTGTTGAACCTCATCAGATTTCTTTTGGCCCAATCCTCTAATTTGTCTAGGTCCCTCTGTATCCTATCCCTACCCTCCAGCGTATCTACCACTTCTCCCAGTTTAGTCATGTCGTCATGGTAATAAATTCACCTACTATTGCCTCGTCTCTAATCTCCTCTTTTTCCAAAGAATGTTATTGAGATGTTTGCAGATGTGATGTCTCCCTGTTTCTATGGTCCCTTTTAGCTGGGTTTTAGATCTAGATGTGGAATGGTCTGATTGACCAATGATCCTCTGGTGTTGGACCAAGTCCCAGATGATCATACAAATCCTGTTAGGTCTGTCAGTCGCTTTTCTGGATTTATTAACCGTGAGGTTTTGATTGAGATAGCTGTTGCCTTTCAGTGTCACTGCTCTTTCTTCTTTGAGAGATTTCCAGCAGGCAATACTGTGCCGTTGCTTTTTCACTCTCAGAGAAAACCCAGGTTCTGAAGATTCTGTTCGGTTTGTAAGGGGTTCAAAAGTGGCTTAAAGCCAGGTATGTCCCTCCTCCCACCTTCAGGCTGCAGCTATGTGTGGTGCACACAGCATGTAATCTCATTCAATATACTGCTCCTTCTTAATTGTGAAATACCAAGACTATTACTGCAGCCTGAAGTTTCTCTCCCATTATGGAGACGGGGCAAATTTACAGTATTATTGTGTTTTAATCTCCCTGTAAGTCATTTGAGCTTCAGATACAAAAAAAGTTAGTAAGTGCCCTATTTTATGGAGAAACATATTTTAGAGCTGAAACATAAGAAAATACTTCTTATCTTTTTCTGAAGGAGGGTGCTTTATGGAGTGAGTTGTAAGAAAAAGGACCTGTCTGTCCATAAAAGGGAGAGATTCATGCAGAGACAATCCCTTTCATACATGGATCTATGCATGGATGTATGGATGCACAACTAAATATAATGAACCCTAATTACACTATCTGAACCCTGACCCAAATCCTTAAGTTTCCTCTTAATACTTTTAAGGGCTACTTTTAACTATAGCACCAGTGCCTAATTAAATATTTACTTAAAATATTTGGATGTATTTCCATAGCATTATTTAGCTGCCCTTAATTTTAATCCCAGAGTCAGTGAATAATGTTGAAATGCATGTCATAGCATCCATAGAACACAAATCTAGTCACATTTTCAAACCTGTGAGTCTTTGAAGTGTAGAGAATTACAACCTGCCAAATCAAGTGAGTCATTCCCAATTTGTATTAACAGGAGCTGATAGGTACAGTATGTAAATTAGTTATGAAAATGTATGATTGTGATGCAGTATGGTCTCTTGGGAGCAGTATCAGTTGCTGTTGTGTGTTTGTTTTTGTTTTTTTTTTTGCATTACTAGTATTCTGCTCTGAAGATATCTGTTCCATATCCATTGTGTCAACTCCATTACAACAGTTAGTGAGGAAACTTGGAGACTACAGATGCATTCTCCCACACCCTGCCCTGCAGAAAATAAACTCCCTGCCTCCCTACCGCCTCACCACACATATAGAAAATTGTCTGTGGGAAGCTCCATGCACAGGTTCCTCTGAGACTCACACAATGGGAATGGAAAACAAAGGACTTGATTCCCTTCTCTCACACCAGTGTAAATCCAGTTCACACTTTGTATGTATTGTTGCAGCTTTCACAACGAAAAGCAAACATGACTCTTCTACAAGTCTGTGGAAAACCATTGTTCCCAAAATGGTGTTTACCACCAAGCTTTGATTCCAACAACTGTGCTGCAGTCCAAATTCTATTATAATGTTGATTTTAGACAAATACAAAGTGACTGAATATGCAAATAACACTTTGTTGGGGTAGGTCCTCTACTCTTTGCAAATGAATTGCTGAGGCTGGTGACATAGTGATGTCACAATAGTGATAGTGATGTCACAAGAGGGGGTGGAGCTTCTGGGTTTTTTGGTCCTGGTGACAATTGCACAGTGGATCTCAAGGAAAGGAGACCTGGGAATGATGATGGGGCCACCAAAGGCAACTGGTGGGTCAGACAGAAGGTCTGGCTAGACTTGCCTGGAGAGGGGGCTTGCTGAAGAAGGGTTATTAGAGCTCTGAGGAGGGAACTTGAAGATGCTGAAGAGAGCTCACAGAAAGTAAGTGACTCTCAAATCCCTCCTCCTAACCCAGCAGCAAGGGTTGGTGGTGGGAGGTGACACTGGGCACAGCTAGATCATGGCATGAGATGTATGTACATTTGTAGATAAATAAGAAGCTCTATGTAGACTGACATAGACTGGGTAAGATAAGCAGTTTCTGGGTATTAAACTATTTCTTTAATGCTTCCAGTTCCATGTGAGTTTATATTTGTTCTTAGTGTAATAAATGTGACGCTTTATTTTAACCAGCTCCAAGACCAAGCCAGATATGTACTACTAAGTTATTTAGACACTTGACTGCCTCTCTTTGAAGTGGTGCTATATAATAATTACCACCCACTAGGGTGCATATCTGGGTTTCCAGTTCTTGAGAAGAAAAGACTGAAACCTTCTAACTCTGGGTCTAAATGAGACCAGGAGTGAATACTGGTTGGAGGCAACAATGATACTAGATTAAAGCATCATCAAGTTCACTTTTGTATTGTCAGCTGTTCACCAGAGGAGGAGCAGGTCCTCGGGACCACATTGTAGCAAGACAGAGATGGACAAACATGGTTCATATTAAACATTCTACCTTGAGAAATTTAGCTTTTGGATTATCCCTCTCCCCTACACTTAACACGCCCTTCCCCATTTCAGTTGAAAGGTCTGCTCTTAGTTTGAAATTTCTTTAGAAAATCTGGTGATAAACTCTGGATTACCATAGAGGGGAATTAAAAATTGAATCACATGGCACTAAATTAAATGAAGGAAGCCTAGGGCCAGATTATGCCCTCTCTGAAGGAAGGTATCCATGAGGTTCACTTTACAGAGATGCCTCCAAATTCTTCTGTTGGGGCAGTAAGGTTTGACTCCTGGTCACCAGACTGAAGTCCTCAAGTTCCATGGGTCCTGAGATGTGCTGGATACGTAGGGCTATCTACACAGAATTTCTATCTATACAGAAACCCTCACTCCCCCCTCCTCCTCCCCCCAAAACTTCCTGGAAGCAAAGCTCATTCAAATGGTTGACATATTTTCCATCACAAAGATAAATGGTTGTTAGTACAGTGATGGGGGAAGAATGATATAAGAAAGATAAAAATAATTAGAGATACAGTATAACAACCCCCTGTATTAGTTTGTTTTTATTTTGAACTGTTTCAATTGCTTCAGAATATGTATTCCTTCAGTAGACAAGACTTCCCATAACCTGTTCAGGATTGTTTATTATTTCATTTGCATTTCAGAACACTTCCCTCCCCCGCCCCTCCAGTGTTTGAATCTTGAAAAATTAATAGTTTGCAATGAAATAAATTCAAGTATCACACCTAATTTTCATACAAATATATTTTGCTATATAAAGATGGAAGGTTTAGTAAAAATTACCCACAACCTGTTCTATATTAATATTGGGATTGTCAAGGTTCCTCCCCCACTCTGAACTCTAGGGTACAGATGTGGGGACCTGCATGAAAAACCTCCTAAGCTTATCTTTACCAGCTTAGGTCAAAACTTCCCCAAGGTACAAAATATTACACCCGTTATCCTTGGACTGGCCGCTACCACCACCAAACTAATACTGGTTACTGGGGAAGAGCTGTTTGGACGCGTCTTTCCCCTCAAAATACTTCCCAAAACCTTGCACCCCACTTCCTGGACAAGGTTTGGTAAAAAGCCTCACCAATTTGCCTAGGTGACTACAGACCCAGACCCTTGGATCTTAAGAACAATGAACAATCCTCCCAACACTTGCACCCCCCCTTTCCTGGGAAATGTTGGATAAAAAGCCTCACCAATTTGCATAGGTGACCACAGACCCAAACCCTTGGATCTGAGAACAATGAAAAAGCATTCAGTTTTTTTACAAGAAGACTTTTAATAAAAAATAGAAGTAAATAGAAATAAAGAAATCCCCCCTGTAAAATCAGGATGGTAGATATCTTACAGGGTAATTAGATTCAAAAACATAGAGAACCCCTCTAGGCAAAACCTTAAGTTACAAAAAAGATGCACAGACAGAAATAGTTATTCTATTCAGCACAATTCTTTTCTCAGCCATTTAAAGAAATCATAATCTAACACATACCTAGTTAGATTACTTACTAAAAGTTCTAAGACTCCATTCCTGTTCTGTCCCTGGCAAGAGCAGCATACAGACAGACCCAGACCCTTTGTTTCTCTCCCTCCTCCCAGCTTTTGAAAGTATCTTGTCTCCTCATTGGTCATTTTGGTCAGGTGCCAGCGAGGTTACCTTTAGCTTCTTAACCCTTTACAGGTGAGAGGAGCTTTCCCCTGGCCAGGAGGGATTTCAAAGGGGTTTACCCTTCCCTTTATATTTATGACAGGGATCAACTATGTCACCTTTTTCTATAGAACTGAAACTTTTCAAAGTTTTAATTTTTTTATGACCCCTTACTTTCATGGACAAAGTCAATCTTCGACAAGTTAATTATAGTGAAATTTGGAGATGCCTTTGATCTGAAATGTAATATATTATTAACAATCCTTTTTTCCCCCACCTCATTAAGAGGCTAAAAACGAGCATATTACAAAGAAATGTATTTAACACTCATTTTCAGGAGCAATATTGTATTTTTTTCTCTTTGATTGGAGCTTGTTTGTTTTCCTTTTAATGTGCTGACAAAAAAATAGAAGTGAAGCTAAAATGATAATTTTCTTTAAATTAAAATACAAGACACTAATGATCTCAACTAAGTGTTCTCAGTAGGAACCTTCTTAACCAGAACTTTCATTACTGGAGAAACACTTTAAGCATGCAGTCTGCTATGGTAGATGAATAAGCCAGCCTTGTAAGGACTGGTTTCAGAGTAACAGCCGTGTTAGTCTGTATTCGCAAAAAGAAAAAGAGTACTTGTGGCACCTTAGAGACTAACCAATTTATTTGAGCATGAGCTTTTGTGAGCTACAGCTCACTTCATTACAGTGAGTATTTATGGACAGTAATATGCTTCTTAGCAATGTTTTAAACTGTAAACCTCCACAGATGTCCAGGAGATTTTTTTTTCATCTTTTCTTTTCCCCCCTGTAATTTGGAAAACCAAGGAAATTTGCTTAGCAGGAAATGCATTTAAATTAGAGCTGGTAGAAAATTGTGTGTTAATCTAGTTTTCCACTGAAAAACAGATTTAGGTAAGATTTATTTTTATTATTATTTTTTTTCCATGGAGAACTTAGACTTCTCAAACAAAAACAAACAGAAACCAAAATGTTCTTGTCCAAAGAATGGAACATGTTGATGCAAAAAAAAAAAAATATTCAGAAATGCTACTGCAGTGACTCATGGAAGTTGTAGTTCAGGTGGAGAATGGCCCCATTCTTATTTGATACCTCTCCCGTAATGCTTTATAGTTGGGAACTCCCATAATACATTATAGTGGCTTAGCAAAAGGAAAGGCCATGGTACATCATGGGAGAAGTCCAGCTATGGAGCCCAGCCCATTGACGAAAATGGGAAAATTAGGCATCTGAATTGCAACCACCATGGTGATATTTCAGAAATTATTTTTTTCAGTTTTTGGCAGAAAACTTCCAATTCAACTTTTGTCAGCCTACATTTTCTTTAGGGAGTGGGGAGGGGGGAATCTGTCCAGAAATAAATAAAATAATAGTTAATTGCCATCTGCACTAAAGAAATGCAGACTTAAAGCTAGAACCTAATCTTTCTATTGAAAGAATTGGGTATGTTGGGTAAAACTCATTTCCAGTGCTGCCACCTGTTGGTAGGATTTTTTTACTGAAGTGGCAGTGTTCCATTGGAAAGTTGGTACTTAAAATAATTTTGTAGCCAAAGGAATTGCCATACCAGTTTAGAGAGATGATCCATCTAGCCTAGTATTCTGTGTCTGACTAGCTGATTCATAGGAAAGTATGAAACTTATAAATTTTCAAAAGCACATCTAAAGCCTAAGTCATTGATGGCTGGCTTATGCCCTGAAACATGAGTTTATAATCCTTATACATTTTTGTCCAAGGTGATATAACTGTGGATCATATTAGTATTATTAATTAAGAATGACCAAAATAATATATTGTGGTAGTGAGATCCACATATTAGTTTTGCATAGTTTTATACACAATGTCCTTTTATAACTTCTAAATGTGCTACCTAATTTCATTGGTTGTCCCCTTGTTTTTATAGTAGTAAAAAGTTTGAATACTAGAGCCCATCTGACTTTCCCTCTACCTTTCCATATTTTAACTATTGCCATTTTATGTCACCTTTTATTCTTCTCATCTCTGTTCTTCAGTGAGACCTATTTCCATGCCAGATTTTAGTTTTCAAAACTCAGCTTTTATCAGCTGTAGAGCTGTTCCACAAAAGTCTCAAATGTTTTATAATGGGGGAAGGGGGGGAATCCCCACTTTCGCCACCTCCACATGTCTTACTCAAAAATGGCCTAAGCTGTTTTTTTTTTAAATCAAATTTAGTGTTATGCTAGTCTGAAACATTTAAGCTTAAACATATCAGAAAGTTATGAGTGTCTGATAGTGGGGAGAAAGTAGAAACTGTTTATGCAGCCTTAATGATAGCACTCACTGCTATTCCTATTACAGGAGCGCTTTTCTCAATTCCATAGTTAAGGCTGGGTTGAGTTTTTCACTCAAAGCAGAAATTCAACCACTTTATTATGTATGAAGAAAATAGTGCTCCTCAAAAGTACAGCAGTGACTCGGAATACAGAATGAATTTTCTAAGAATTTGTAAATTGGGAATTCATTTATGACTTAAATGACAGTATGGGACCTTAAGAAATTTCATACCTGTTGTCCGGCTATTTCTTCCCCCCCCCCCCAGTGATCTTAACAAAAGGAATACTCTTTTGCACAGGCAGCATTTGAATACTGTCTTAGCATTAATGATATTTTTCCTGTTTATTCTTCATAACTGAATTTTTTTTCACTAAGGGTTGATGAATATTGTTGTATTACAGTTAAACTGCTTTCTTACAAAATGGCTGCCATCACCCATTGTTCTCAATAGACTAATGCCACACACTGTTCTGACAAAATGGGTCCTGGCTTTGCTATCACAGGTGGTGGTGACCATTTTGAAAGAGTGTCTATGGTCTCCATCCCTTTGAGAATCATGGGAGGTGGCAGCCATTTTGAAGATGGAATTTTTTTGAATCTCTTCAGATTTTTAAGAACCAACCTCTGCAGATAGCTCAAGGTTCAGCTATGACAATTAATGGCAAAATTATTAAATATTCATTTAATATCATGATTTTTTTTTGAGGATACAGACTAACACAGCTGCTACTCTGAAACATGATCTTAAATATTTACTTTTAAAAGTAATCTGTTGAACCAGATCTACTCTGCTCAGATAGTAGGTGGGGACGCTGCATGTGGGAATGTAGGAGTGCAGGAGGAAGGGGGAATTTCAGTGATAAAGAACTGGGTGACTGGGCAACAAAATGGCAGATGAAATTCAGTGTTGGTAAATACAAAGTAATATACATTGGAAAAGAGAATCCCAATTATACATACAAAACGAAGGTGTCTAAATTAGCTGTTGCTTATAAAAGAGTTTTTTGGAGTCGTCGTAGCTAGTTCTCTCAAAATATCAGCTCGATCTGCAGTAGCCGTCAAAACTAACCATGTTAGGAACCATTAGGGAAGAGAGAGAAAGTAAAACAGAAAATATCACCATGCCACTGTATAAGTTAATCGTATTACCCACACCTTGAATAGTGCCTGCAGTTCTGGCTGCCTCCTATGAGAAAAATATATATTAGAACTGGGAAAAGATACAGAGAAACTCAAAAAAATGAGCAGCTGTGGTGCTGGAACAAGTTTTATAGCTGGGGAGCTGAGACATTGAACCAAACTGAACCCTGTATATGATGGAAACCACTAGAAGTCAGGAGGTGCAGCAGCACCCCTAGTTCCAGGACCTATGATGAGCAGTATGGAACAGCTTCAATCCATCCCAGAGAAAAGATGACTAAGCAGGGATTTGGTAGAGGTCTATAAAATCATGACTGGTGTAGAGAAAGTGAATAGGGAAGTGTTTATTTACCTTTCACATAACACAAGAACCAGGGTCACCCAATGAAATTAATCGGCAGCAGGTTTAAAACAAACATAAGGAAGTTCTTTTATACAACACACACTCAACCTATGGAACTTGTAGCCAGGGGATGTTGTGACAGTCAAAAGTGTAACTAGGTTTGTCATGGTTCCTTCCCCACTCTGAACTCCAGGGTACAGATGTGGGGACCTGCATGAAAACCTCCTAAGCTTACTTTTACCAGCTTAGGTAAAAACTTCCCCAAGGTACAAAATTATTTTACTCTTGGATTTCCACTGCCACCACCAAACTTTATCTGGATTTACTGGGAAAACATAGTTTGGACACGTCTTTCCCCGCAAAATCCTCCCAACCCTTGCACCCCACTTTCTGGGGAAGGTTTGGTAAAAATCCTCACCAATTTGCATAGGTGACCACAGACCCAAACCCTTGGATCTTAGAACAATGAAAAAGCATTCAGTTTCCTTACAAGAAGACTTCTAATAGAAGTAAAGGAATCACCTCTGTAAAATCAGGATGGTAGATACCTTACAGGGTAATTAGATTCAAAACATAGAGAATCCCTCTAGGCAAAACCTTAAGTTACAAAAAAGACACACAGACAGGGATAGTCATTCTATTCAGCACAATTCTTTTCTCAGCCATTTAAAGAAATCATAATCTAACCCATACCTAGCTAGATTACTTACTAAAAGTTCTAAGACTCCATCCCTGTTCTGTCCCCAGCAAAAGCAGCATACAGACAGACACAGACCCTTTGTTTCTCTCCCTCCTCCCAGCTTTTGAAAGTATCTTGTCTCCTCATTGGTCATTTTGGTCAGGTGCCAGCGAGATTACCTTTAGCTTCTTAAGCCTTTACAGGTAAGAGGATTTTTCCTCTGGCCAAGAGGGATTCCAAAGGGGTTTACCCTTCCCTTTATACCCATGATAAGGTTAAAAAAAGAATTAGCCATTGATGGACCTATCCACCATTAAATAATCTATTAGCCAAGATGGTCAGGGATCCAACTCGATGCTCTGGGAGTCCCTAAACCTCTGACTGCAAGAAGCTGGGACTAGATGACAGAGAATGAATCATTCAATTAAAGTGTCCTGTTCATTCCCTATGGGTTTTTGTCTATAAAAATTAAGATTGTCTTGTGGCTAAGATGCTAGATTGTACCTTAGGAGAATTGCAACCACCCCAAGAGAGACCAGAGATGGTGTCTCAGACAGACAGTTTCTCCCATGGAATGAGCAATCCTCTCTCTCCCATCCTGGTGCTCTGCCGGCATGTATGGAAAGGACATTTGATATAATGACCATGGCTCCTCTTCACCCTTCCTTGACTCTCTCTGCTGCTCACTTTTCAGCAAGGGGAAGCAGAAACAAAGCACCTGAAATCCCTAGAGTGCAGGAATTGCACAACTAAGCAAGGCAGGACAAGCTTCTAACTCAGCCCTTCCAGGCCTGCATAGCTACGGAAGGGACACTCGCCATCACACCCAGAGTGATTGTCATTTATTTTTGGAAAGTGTCTCTCCAGATTATCAGAGTTATATTAAGCGAATTCCCTCACTTCATTTTTATCCCAGTATAGCAAAGTCATAGTTGTCCACAACTTTAATTATTTATGACTCCTCAAGGTTTGTTCTTTGTGGATCGGATCATCTAAAATTTATTCTGATCAGCGTCCACTTAATTACAATTAAGTACTAGAGTTTATAGGGAAACCAAAGATCCAGAAGAGTGGGATGACATGTATTTCCCATGGAAAATCAGAGTTAACAGTTCCAAGGTACTCTTCTGTGATTTGCTCCTAGTAATGAATAAAATGGAGAATGTTAATTAATACTTTATCTAAATGACACCTAGCTGTAGCAATAAAGTTAATGACAACGAAGTTCTGTCCTCAGGAAGCAGTCTGATTTCCCCATTGAAAGCAATAATCTGGTGCAGTAACTACTACAGACTAGGAGAATCCACTTCTTTCTTAATCTACAGCTCATAGGTCAGAGACAATGACCGAGAAAAGTTACAGTATGTTCAGTATGCACTGTTAAGTTACTCTAATGTTGAGGGTTATAGGGCAAACTACAACTTAGATGCAACCGGCATGGCTCCCTGCTCCTCACTGTGGATGGAACCCAAACATTCCTAGAGTGGATCTATGGGCAGCAGTCCCCTGTTGTCAACCATGTTAATGTGACTGGCCCAACTGTGTGTTAGTCATTTTTAAGCCCCATCCCTCCAGGTGCCTGTGATAACAGCTGATTAAAGTTACTCAAAAACAGCATTTTAAAAGATTATTACTTATTAGTTGGCTTTTAATTGCCAAAAAGAAACATAACATTTAGGAAAATGTTTAAAACAAGAGTCCTATAAGAATGTTTTATTACCTAATCTTCACCACTCTATCCATAGCTCAGTTAGTTCAAGCTTATTTCCATCTCTGGGTTGGGAGAGCCAGCCTGGTTGTTGAAGTCCCTAACTCCTGTCTCTGTGTCTGTCAGTTTGGGTGTTAGCTTCAGTCTGATAAGCAGCTTCCTTCCTCCTTTCTGAAACCAGCAACTTTAAGATTTAGGTTCCTCTTTGATCCTAGGTTTTGGTCTGGGAAGAGTTAACCATTCTAGCTTGGATGGAACCAGCTAAGCAGCCACTTCCCAGTTGATGGGCCAAATAGCTTCAAAGGAATTGTTATCATAATTTCTTTGAAGCTATTTACCCAGGTATTTTAGTTTTGCTGTTCTTCCATTTCCTGTTTTTTCTCCCTCAACATGCTCCTTTGATTTAACTCCATAACAAATAAGCCATCATAACAAACACATAGAGGCATGTACCATATTCAGAAAAAAAATAGACATCTCCTAGTTCATCACATGTAGAAACCTCAAACCACATTACTCACAAATTCCCATGTTTTTCAAAAATGTATGTAGGGTGACCAGATGTCCTTTTTTTTTTTTTTTTTTAAATAGGGACAGTCCTGATTTTTGGGCCTTTTTCTTATACAGGCTCTCATTACCCGCCGACCCCGTCCCAATTTTTCACATTTGCTCTCTGGTAACCCTATGCGTGTGAAATGTCACAACCAATAGTGTATGAACTTGGAGTAGCACCAATGGGAAAAATGCTGATTTTTATAGTTTATTCTAAACAGATATTTATGCAAGAGTTTAGTACTTGTTAGACATTATGAGCATCCTTCAGAACTCACTGAAGACCATGAAAGAGCTTTACAGAAACTTGTATATAAATTCTAAAGATAAATGATGACAACAACTAAAGGAGAGGTAAGTAAAGTTCATAAAAGTTTAGTCTAATGGGGCTAAACCTCAAATACTGTTGGTAAGAAAATTAAATGTAAAAATGCTGAGGGTAATACTGTAGTAAATTGTTTGCAAACTATTCATTTTTATCAGACATCTGAAATTTTCCACCACATGTGTATTTTGGGGTCATAATATGCCAGCTCCACATTTGGCATAAATCAAAGTTGTTCCATTGTCTTATGCTGATTTACATTGACTAAGATCTTGCCCATTAAAAATGTGAGCAATGATTGCCAAAAATATGTTAATGGGAGACAGACAAACAATTTTTCCCCACTGAATATTTTTATGTAGGAAACGTTTTTGGAGGGAGAGGCTGTCATAAAATCTCTGGGATAGAGCAAAATTCTTTTCAGAGGCTTGTTTGTTTTTCCTTTAAAAGAAAAAAAATTCAACTCTATAGGTAACTCTAATAGACATTGCTGTAATCCAAAGAAGGCCTACCTACTGGATAAATTATTTCAGCCTAAAGTTACACAAATATCTTTCTACTACTGAGGAACCAAGACTTTTTTTTTTTAAATAGGAGCCTAAAATTAGTCTCCCAAACCCATATTTAGGCACCTGCCTGATTTTTCAAAAGTGCAGCGCACCCAGCAGATTCCATTCAGGTCAATTAAAATTGCTTTGGGCTTGGCAAATTTGAAAATTATACCGCTCATTTAAAAATTCTTACATATGGATGTTGAAGCTTAACTTTAGGCATCCATTTTGAAAATGTTGTCCAACGTGACTTGGGTACTTGAATATCATTAGGCAGGGTTTAGACACTGGCAGAGAGAGAGAGAGGCAGATGCTCAGGTAGTGTAAATTGTCATAGCACATTGACTAGCTGAAGTCTGCACCAGAGACTCTTGGCAACAGAGGAAGTAAAACCAGGAGTAATTTCTGAGTGCAAGGTCAGGAATGATAGAGCCACTAGATGGCTGAATTTCAGGTTATGTCTACACTACAGACCTGCGCAACCGTAAGGTCTCCTGTGTAGCTGCTCTATGCTCTCCCCCACTGGCATAATTAAACTGCCCCCCCACCCCCGAAGCAGTGGTAGCTATGTCAGTGGGAGGGTGTCTCCCACCAACATAGCACTGGCCACACTGGCTCTTCTGTACCCGTCTGACAAAAGTTTTGCTAACAAATGCTAGTGTAGACAAAGCCAGACTCTCAGCAAATGTTCTTGAAAGTGTGTTTACAATGTTTAAATAGACATGAGGTTGATCAGAAGCTCACTTTTTTCCCTACCTTAAGTGTCTGAAGAGTTGTTTTGTTTGTTTTTTTGTGTATGTGTGTGTTTCTTCCAAGAGTGTATGAGAGAGAGCTACAACCCAGCTCACCATGATTAAGAGAATTAGACTCAATCTTGAGAGCAATATGACAGATTATACTGCTGGCTGCTAGAAAGACCATAGAATTTTAAAAATTAAGAACCCTAATTCATCTATTTAATCATATACCCTTGGTATCTTCTAATATTATATTTGCAGTTATCTCTTCTAGATAAGATGGCTCTATGTGGAGATGAGGTTTGTTTAGTGCTTTAATAATTTTAATTTAGAAATTTAATGTGGATAAATGTAAAGTTGTGTACAATGGAAAAAATAACCCTAATTATACATACAATATGATGGGGGATAATTTAGCTACAACTAAATAGCACTAACATATAGGAATAGAGACATACTTACACAATAAATGCATGTGATGTAAGTTATGTGATTATGGATATTGTTAGCTTGGTGTTGCTCATATGAAAGCAGAGAACAACCCAAAGCTTAGAATTTTAATAATGTACCAGTTGCCATGTTGGCTGATGTACTACACTCTGTGAAAGCTTTATTGAACAAAAGCCACATTATATTGAATGGGCATGGTTAGCTCCTATAGGAACCCACTCTAGTTTGAAATTCTATTTTTGGTTCAGCAGTCTCAGACTGTACTGTCCAAATATACATATGTGGTATTTGAAAGGCCCCAATCCAAAGCCTGTTGAAGTTCTTTCCACCAACTTCACTGACCTTTAGAGCTGGCTATAAGTAAGTTTGCACCTCCGAAAGTTGATCCTAGGAAATAATTACCAGATCTGAGTTGACTAATAAGTAGGCTTTTCTTCATTCTTCACCCCTACATGGGGAAAAATCATTTTGGTAACATATTGGACAATGGTGTGTAATAATACTTGATATTTGATAAAGATTATTGACTATGGAGACACTGAAAACATAGTTCCTTTAAAATTATCAACAGGAAAAATTGAGCGAAAACTGACAAATGTCTTCAGGTAACATTTAATGTAAAAGCATGCCTTAGTGAGAAAGATGATATAGACAAATAGAGCAATAATCACCTTTATCCATAAACTGTCTAAGAAAGTAGTATGCTATGAGAAATCTGCTGGGCAAGATTATGGTTTCAAACCACCAAATGTGTTGGTGAGTGGGGTAAAAATGGTGACTCCATGAATGATGAATTGGGGCCTATATTAATATTAATTGTGTGTGTGCACTCATGCACACACATTCACAGTATTAAAACCCACTCCATTATCTCTAAATACTTTATATAACAATATATCAGTATATCTGTTTTTATTTGGCAAGTTATGTGCATGTAAAAAAAGGATTATCAATAAAAATGTGGGGGGAAAACCCCGCAATTCTGAGATTAAGAAAACTTTATAAACATAAATGTCATTGGTGGCTTTTTTTTTTTTAAATAGAGACTATTCCCTGGGGCAACTCATGGATGTGAATAAATCCCAAATGTGTATTTAGTTTAGTTAAATAAAATATTTCCTTTTTTGAAGTAATTTGCCTATAAATTCCCCCCCCCCCACTGTTTCAGCCCTAATATTTATGTCACTTTCACTAATGTGCTTACAATAAATATAGTAAGGGAGACATAAGCACATTAATACATATGATGCTTAATAGCTTTTGCTCTTGGAATGTCTTATCCTGCACCTATTGAAGTCAATGGGAATCCTGCCCTTAAATTCATTTGAAGGAAAATTGGACCTGCATTAAGAACCAATAAATTCAACATCAAGTTAAACTGTTGAGTGATTACTCTTTTTAACGTCCATTGTAACTTATTTCCTTATTGTGACAATCCAATTCATTTTGTTGGTGCGTAACTACAACAGTTTTGGAATGTTAATAAATTCCAGAAATAATTTGCATTATTTGATGTGCTGTTCCCTATTTTAAAATTTAAGATTTCATTTTTCAAGTAAACTCCTGAAGCTGTATACTAACAAGTGGCAGACGGTGTCTAAACCACTCGAATTCTACCCACCTTAAAGGAATAGTAGAAGAAGTAATATACTTTAACCATTAAAAATTGATACATTATACATCTGGTTCAATCAAATTAATCAATAAATTAATTATAACACAAGTTCTGAATTAATTCATTGCTTCATTTTCTATGAAAGAATTAAACTTCTTGTTGAAAACAATGATCATTAAACTGGAGGTTATACATGTTATTTAAAAAAAAAAAAGTTTAGTCCAATGTGCTAAATCCACTTTCATGAGGGTATTGCATAGCCTACAGCATTTTTGTATAACATTTCTTTTTTTAAAAGAAGCATTAAGAACATTACTTAATAGGAACTTGTACAATTAACCAAGGTGGAGTAAAAAGTTACGGTAGTTAAGAGCTACTTAAAGGTTCAGTAAATGCTGAGATATTTCACTAAAATTGAATGTAAATTATTGCTATTACCATGTCTTCATCAAGACTACTAAAGGACGTTTTAGTCATCTCTGATTCTCTTTATAAAAGTTATTGTGACCAGCAGCTATGGCACAAAGAGCTAATCCTAAGAAGAAAATGAGTCAAATTTTGAAAAGAAAATGAGAGATGATAGAGCACCAAAAGAAAAGGCAACTAGAAGCATTTCCTCGGAGGAATCCAGAGGAGTGAGTAGGATTTTAAGATGTAGTGTAGCTTTTGTCAACTCTAAATCCGATTTTTGTACCACATTTGTGTCTATCTTGCCCTCTGGAAACAGACAGAAAGATATGTTTAGGTTTCAGTGATAACTGTCTGAAGAAGGGTAACAGTCAAGATAATATCCATTGCTTATCACAATGACATGAACAAAATGACAGGCTATGTAATTATAATACAAATTTACTCCAGTGCCTAGCACTTACTAGTCCAAATTTACTGGAGAAGGGTGGAATCATGTAAAAGGATACCCTCTACCATGGTAAAGTAAAAGTAAAAAAGTGTCATGGAAGCCCACCAGACCTTGGTCTCAGAACTTAGTGATAATATCAGGGATTTCAAACCCATACAGATAGCATTGGTTTTGTAATCTCCTAATAGAAATGAACAGCTGATATTGAGATTCCATTTAATATTTACTTAACCTCATATATGCTTCCCAGGACTGATATTTTTTTTTTCTGCTCCATAAAGAAGGTCTTTGCTTGTTTTAGGCATGCCCTCTGATTTTAAGTATCTAGAAGTAATTGTGTGTGAGTTAAATTCAGCAGCATATTTTTTATTCCTTGGAATCTATGTTTGCACATACTGACGAAACTGAAATATCTGATAAAAACACTAATGTTCTATCAGCTACACTGCTTGTGGAAAAATAAAGTGAAAACACTTTAGATAGAAATCTTCATCTTTCAAGGACAGAGGAGTATTGCAAGGCGCTAAACTGAACAAAGAAGGACCATTTACAAGATTTTGAAAGTGTTTGGTCTATATTTTAAACGTTTGCAATTGTGACTAAATTTATATGTAAGAATCCTCATAACTCAGCATCTAAATCTCACTTATACTCTGACATACTGTTTGTTTCAAGGCAACTGTGCATTGTTGTTCTTGATGATTTATGTGGATTCTGCTGGCTTTTAGGAAAGTGGGCAAAGAGGATTCTAAACATGTATTACACACAGAGGGAGGAAAATGTTCCATCACCTAGTTAATCTTTTATTTTTTTAATTATTATTATTTTACTTTTCAGGAGTTCTTAGGTTAATGCCAAGAAGTCATCTCACATTCTCTTTCCAGGTGAACTAGGGTTATAATAGAAAATATATTCAATTACCATCTTTTATCTAAATCTTACAAGGAGCCAAGTGAGGGTGAATGTTAATATGGCAAACCTCCTGATGCAGAAATAGACAAGACCCAACATGAATGAAGTTGTCTCAGATGTAAATATTAATGCTCTCAGAAATAGATTTTTGAATTTCAAATCACCAAAAGAGAAAACAAGCAACAGTTAAATAACCGGTTCTATTGAGCATAAAAAGAAGACTGTGAAAATAAACAATTAGAAACATCATAGAGCTTCCTGGAAGGAAAGAAAGAAATCTGATGGAAGGAAAGGGAACATAACCCCACAGAGGAACCTTACAGCAAATGCTCTTGAGTATATGAAGATAGACAGCAGATAATAACTCCACTACATGATAGTCCTGTGGCTAATGCATCTTGTCAAGGCTAAATCCCCAATCTGTCACTCCGAGTGCAGGAAGTGGGGGCCCGCAAGGATTTTAAAAATTAATACTTGCCACTCCAGGCTTGTATTAAACTCACAAGGTTACAGCTTCTCTTTGACCTTGGCTTGGTAAACGCTGCCACCACCCAAATGCAAAAAAAAAAAAAAAAAAAAAACACTTTGAACCCAGGAAGGAGCACTTGGGAATTCCTCCTTGTGGGGTACCCTTTCACCCCCATCCAGGGAAAAGCTGAGAAAGCCACAGCTAATCTCCTTTGTTTTCTATCAGCTAATCAAGCAACCTGCATAAACCTCTTAGGACACAAAAAATCCAATCCTGCTCTAAAAAAAAAAAAAAACTTTATTAAAAGAAAAATAAAGAAAATACATCTGAAACTTAGGCATTTGATAGATTTGAAAAGTGAAATGCCCAAAATGAAGCACCCAAACTAGCTTTCTTGGGGGTTCAACTTAAAGGTTACAAGCAAACTAAAGCATCAGGGATTAGCACAGAGGAGATCCACAAAATTAGAAATAAACCTGATAGTGTCTGTCTAAACATTCCCTATCCAAATTATTCCTTCTAGGTATGGAAAATGCTTTTCATACCTGGTTCAAACCTTACACAGCATTGCTGCTCCATCCCTGCAGCCCAGAGAACAACAGACAAAGGGAAAGTTTTTCCCCATTAAAAAAAAAAAATCTAGCCTTCCCATTGGCTCTTTTGGTCAGATGCCCCTCTTTTTTTTCCCCCCACTTTACCTGGGGGACTTCTTTACTTGTAAAGGGTTAAAAACAGCTACCCAGAGGGATTTTACAGCTAACTGGCTGGCTGGGTGCCCATCAAAGGGAGCTATTCTCCCCCCCCCCCTTTATTTATCACACATCTCAAGCACATACCTGTCTATAATAGGTTCTGCCATCCTACACTGTTGCTAAGGGGCAGGATAATATGGAAATAAAGAGAAATGTGGGCTCCTGAGTGATATGGAACTAACTGAGAGATGACAAAAGTGTCACAATGGCATTTATAGAGTCCATTTTGGGGTAGAACTGTGTTTTAAGCAGATTAGTGAACAAAATTCACTGTTCGGATATATCAGTAAGCTCCACTGATATATACTTTAAACCTAAACTAACAGCCAGAAAATATTATACTGTCTATAGAATAACTCTTCTAACCCCCAAAATGTGCAAATCTGGAAATGAATGGTGAAAGGATGCAGCCACTTCATTCATTCCTTCTGCACATGCCGTCACTACATGCTGAATGGCTTTGTCGATAGCCATGTCTATCATTTTGCAAAAGTGTGTTTGAAATTAAGAAGTATGAACAGTTCTGTGATAACATTTGAATCCATGTAAAGAAGGAGTCTCTGTGTTTTATTTCAGAAAATTAGTGTTTTAATATATTTTGGCTAAGATCCTGTAGCTTCTACTAATGTGAATAAGTAACAGCCACTGAAGTCAGTGGGACTGCTGAGGTTAGGGCTGCAAAGTCAAACCAAACATTTAAATTAGTTTAAACTGTTTCTCCCTCCCTAATTCTACATCCATATCAGAAAAATGTCAACTTTTCATACTGTACTCTCAACTTCTGTGTAAATGCTGCTTACAGAAACTTCACTACATGCACAGTATTGGTGTTATGCTGAAAATGCTAATGTATGTGTTCGTAACAGTTACCTGTTACTAGAGCTGGTTGAAAAATGGGAAAATGTATCATGTAAATTAAGGGAAAAGAGTCTCCGCTTTTCACTGAATAATTTTAAAATTCTAAATCTTTAAACCAACTGTACTATTACCTATGTATTTGCCCTTACGATGAAAAAAATATTTTTTTTCTTTTAACGTAGAGTAGCTGATTTTGTGGCTTTAGACTCAGAAGTTCTGAGTTCAATTCCTGACTCAGACATAGACTTTTTGTGTGTGACATTGGTGAGTCCTTTTATCTTTGCCTCAATCTGGCAAAACAATTAATCATGTGCTTTAATTCTAAATGTGAATCAACCCATTCAAGTGTTTTTTTTTTAAAAAAAAAAGCATTGTGGGCTTTGTTCCCGTGTTCTCCATTTGTGTAATTAAGAATAACAATACTTCTTACTCATCAGGGTGTCAGTGAGGATAAATGAATTCAGGTTTGAAACCCTCATATTCTATAGTAGGGACCAAGTAAGTACCTCATCTCCTTGTTGCATATTCTGCAACTTGAAGAAAAAATCACTTACAAATTAATTAAGGCTATATCTCCCTCAGGAAATTTGTGCAATGAAATCTTCCTTGGTGCCAGTATATTTCCAAAGAGTGCTTATCCTTTGCCTATAATTGCTGACTTCATTTAACCAAATGATAACGAAGTACATGGCATGCTCAATAATTCTGAATTATCTTCCAGAAAGGAATGTGCCAAGTGTAGTGGCTACGTCAAATTTATTTTAAAAAGCAGATACAAATCAGTGCTGTTCAGCCCACTGATTCTGTAACTGGCCTGTAGTAGACCTGGATAAACAACATCTCAGCAAATAATGTATGCATTGAATTCTGTTCCTATTTCTCCTTCTGAAATAGCCACAAATAGGCTGCCATTTTTCATTAAGTTGTTTGCTATTCACAAACGTTTAGACTATAGATTGTTCAGAAAATGGTGGTTGTGTGTATTCAAAATTGGCTACTCACACTGCTGCTTATTAAACACATGTTTAGATGCTTTGCTGAATGCCCTGGTTTCCCTGCTGTGACTGTAGTTTATTGCCCACTTCCACATCCTTCTCTCACTGTCACTTGGCAACTAGAGCTGCCCTCTGATCTTTAAGTGGTGACACATTATGGCACAGTTTAACACACACCTTACTTCCCCAAAACAGCCTCACTCTTTCCTATTTCAACCCACAAAGAAGAGATTCCAAAATGGCCAAGGATCCCATCAGGTGGGAATGCACTCTTTCCCATGAAAACTATTGCACACTAAAGCTTGCACACCTGAATGGTCATGAATAAAAGGGGCTGTAAATATTGGTGGAGTGAATTAATAGGTCTTATTTTCAAGGTGTTTTTTTTTTTTTAAATCTGTATTCATCCAGTTCTAATCAGAAACTCACCTTTACAAAAGTGCTAGGATCTTATATGGTGAAAGTGGGGCTAAAGGGAATCTGAAATGTAATTTGAACCTGTTCAAATCCCACAGCTCGCAATCTAAACCCTTCAGATGATAGGTATTTTATTTGCTACTGACTTCATTTTTCACTGCTGAAACTTTGACGTTGAGATAAAATATTCCTGGTCAATGGTCAGTTTTTCTTTTAATGAACAGCCAACTATTGGATACTTTACATGGGGCAATTTGATTACAAATAACTACGAAAGCGAAAGTCTTTTTGTGGAAAAATAGCATGTCATAAATGCATTTAGAATAAAGGTAACTTTTTTAACTGAAAGGCTGAACAAATGTGCAATGAAGTATACAGGCAGCCTGCAATGTTTTTGAGGGCATACATGTAGAATCTGTTGTGCTTAAGAGTGTAGCTCATTTCTTAAAACATATGGTTCTACTAAGGACATTGAACTAGTTCAGTCCTCAACAGACTGTGGAACTAATTTAGAAAAGCACTGAAGTGCATCCTTAACTTGACACACATACTTAAGACCCATTGACTGCAATGGCTCTCTGTGGGTGCAGAAGTCTGCCTATGAAGTTTTCCTTGGGGGATAATGGCCTTACAAATCAGATATGTAATGAGCCAGTAAGGGAAGATGGGAAGTTGGCTGAAGTGCGGGGAACAGAATGACATCTTTAACTGTTCATTTCCATACTTTCAAATAGTTGAGTTTCTTCCATGTTTAACCTTAGTTCTGAATTCCCTGTTTTTAGTGATTTCATTTTTCTTAATTGTAGCATTCTTGTAAGGATTTTTACTCTTAACGGTACCAATATCTGTCTCCAGAAAAATGGAATGGTTTGTCTGGGAGGTTCCTTTAGGGATTTTTTTTTATTTTAATTTGTTTGAAATGTTATGATGATCTATGAGGAGATGGGCAGGAGGAAACCCTGCAGAGCTCTTAAGCAAGATCCCTAGAATGGGAACTCCTGGAGCTACATAGGGCACCGGGAAGCACATAACAGAGAACTCTATGGGAACCATGTTCCCTCACTCCACAGCTGGCTTCAGTGCATTGGTTTCCAAACTTCAGGTCACAACCCCAAATGGGGTTGCACCTCAGCAGATGGGGTTGTGGTGATCCTAGTGTGCAGCAGAAGCCATTCTGATCCACACAGTCTGACCTCACACATACAGTGCATGAGAGGTCACAAATAAAGCTAAGATTCTATTATGGATATTTTTAGTAGAAGTCATGGACAGATCATGGGCAATAAAGAAAAATTCATGGAAGCCCATAACCTGTCCCTGACTTCTACTAAAAATATCCATGGGGAGCTGCTGAGTCCCTACAGCCCCTTGGCAGCTGGACGGCTGTGTGGGGTCCCTGCTATTCTCTCTGGGTCCCCCCACTGCCTGTAGTGGCCCAGAGTTGCAGGGTACCAGCCTGGAGCTGTGGGGTACCCCCTGCCAGCAGCGGCAGGCTGGACTTGTGGGGTACCAAAATCAGAGCTTTAGTCACAATGCATGGAGGATGTATTTTGTAGAGCATGACCTCTTACATGCTGTACATACGAGGTCATGCTCTGCAGAGGATGCCATTTTCTCTTCAAAATGGTGTCCTCCATGCTTCTGGGGTCATGACAGGAAATCCTTCATTAAAATGAGGTCATTCCAGGAAAAAGTTTGGGAACCCCTGCTTTAGCGAGTCATTTACTCTTACTGTCCTTTTTCCCCCAGTCCCTAGAGCTGGATTTGGCACTGTACCTACTATGCACTTTAAGTAAGTCAGCAAGTACTGGGGGCCTGATGTGAACTCTATTGAGATCCACAGTGGGACTTGAACACTTGCAGGTAGTCAAAATTGGTACTAGGAAGAAATAGTGTGGAGATTGAAGCAGTAGGGGAAGCTTGGGTGGCAGGATCTGATGACTCGTGGGAGACAGGAGGGCTTCAGGATCTGTCAAAGCAAAAGAAGCCTGTATACCTTAGGAGCTACATAGGGCTACAGAAGTCATTAAGATGAGGAGAAATTAGTATGAAGGCATCGTATGGTGCCTCTAGAAGGCATTGCTTAATAACTGAACTGTTCCTTTTTCCTGAATATGCAGGCATTAAAACAAGTGACCTAATTAAACCACATCCTTTACCTCAACTTATTAACTTAGCACATCTGGGAACTATCCATCAATAACTCATACAGGGGAAGTCCCCATTCCTTCCTTACTCATTTTCCACCTATCTGAGGGCTGCCATCAGTCCCTCAACCCCCCAGCCAGCTCTGGTGATGCCTTTCCATCCTCCTCACCATCCTCCTCTACCAACCTGAGAGAGGAACACTTAAATGAGCCACAACCCCTTTCTTCCCACTGCATAAAGACCCCACATTTTGAGGTTGCAGAGGGTGCACCAGCTTAAACTTCTGGACTGACTTGAAGGCCAGAATTTTTGTTTACCCTATACCAGTTTACATCACTCTGGCAGTGTAAAGGGGACTTAAAATAGGTGTACGTTACATATAACCACACTTTTCATTTCCTGTAAGCTACCAGAACAATGTAGAGGGGGCTGAGTGTAAATGGGAATCCAGCCCTAGTGCTAATGTAGCCCATGCATCAGTGTTGAGGTTGCAAAATAATAATATGAATTAAGAAGAGAAGCCAATCAGAGTAAAAAAGGGCAGAAGGAACCTGGCCTGCAGGTTACAGTGAATGGGAGGAAAGCATCTTTTCTATGGCATGTTCCCCCCTCCAACTCAGGAAAAATACCATAATAAACCATATAAACATTTATGCTGTAGACGTTAGCTTTCCCTCATGATCCTACAACCCCCTCATTGTGTCACTAGGCCACAGGCATAGATAGACTGGGGAGCCAATGAAAGCACAGTTCCTCAGAGAGGCATAGTGCTAGAAAGAGTGGTTTCCCATGTTGGGTCAGGTTTAATAGATCTAAAATGTATTAATACACACTACTGAAAAGGTTTGCATTGGTCAAAGGGTCTGTTACTGACACACAACCATATATATATATATATATATATATATATATATATATATATATATATATATATAAACATCATACCAACATGCTTAATTCATTTGGAAAGCAAAAGATTATTTTCCTTAAGCAAAGGTCTTGATAACAGGGGGGAGGCGATATATTGTACCTTCTGCTTAAAAAAAAAAAAAATGAATTCCTCACTGAAATCAGGGAGGAGTTGCACCTAAAAACTGCTAGCAGGATATGGCCCTGAGTTAACACAACTATTAGCCTCTTTGGGTATTTCTACACTGCAGTAAAATACCTGTGTCATCTGACTTGGGCTTAAAGTGCTCAGACTGCAGGGCCATAAAATTGCAGTGTAGACATCAGGGGTCAGGCTGGAGCCTTGGGCCCTGAGATTCCCCTCTCCCCATGGAGGTCCCAGACACTGGCTTTAGCCCAAATCCAAACATCTACAGTGCAATTTTATAGCCCCTCAGCCTGAGCCCCATGAGTCTGAGGTGGCTGACATGGGTCAGCCACAAGTGTTTTATTGCAGTGTAGACATACCCTGTGAGGAAAGTTCCTCAGACCTAACTTTGGACTTGAATGGATTTGTCTTCCCATACAATTATTTTCTTTGTCAAAATCTTTGATTATTGTTTCAGCAGTGACAATAAGTGATCAGGAATAAAATGTTCAAAAACATCCAAGTGATTGAGGAGCCAAAGTGCCCTTCTAAGCACCAAAGCCACTTTAGAGGAGTCTTAATTGTGACACACATGATGCTTTAGAAACATGGAATAGTCAAATAGTATTATATTGAAATGTGACCAGTGCTATGGACAAATGGAATATTGAAATGAAACCTACTGTATCCACTTTATAAATGGCATGTGTCTCTTTTATGGGTTGTCTAGCGATGGCATTTCTGGTTTAATGGGTGAGGTAAGCATAGTTCTCACAGAAACTACATTCAGTGGGGTGGGATGGGGTGGTAATTAAGGAACACTTTCATTGTTGGAAAAAAAGCAGGTAAAATGACCTTTTCGAAGCTTCACCATAGTCCCCCACGTGGGGAAACAATGTAGTCTGGTTTTACCTGCTGTGCAGACCTTTACAGATAAAGGACTTGAAACGGAATAAAGTGGGAACCCTGATTACAGGGGAGGATCACTCACGCTTGATCCAAGAACTGACATGAGGCTGTGATTAAGATAGACAGGCCCTGTGAGAGGGTCTGAAGTACGTAAATCCTATCAGCATCACCATGTTGAACATGAGTGATCACGTAGTAAGCTAGAAATGATTATGCACTGGTGATTGTTTTTTAGATGTTATCTCTGAAATGCTTTTGTCCTGAATATATAATACAGTAAAAGCTTTTTTTATCTGGGATGTTGGGCAAATGGGGGAGGGGTTCTGGCAAGTGAAAAATTCCAGTTAACTAAGAAGGAAAGAGTTTGGGTACGGGAGGGGGCTCTGGGCAGGGAGTTGGGCCACCAAAGGGGTTTCAGGGTGCGCTCACCTCAAGCAGCTCCCTACAAGCGGTGACCTGACCTTGCTGATTTTAGGCAGAGGCACGGCTAGGTGGCTCTACCCCTGCCCCAAGCACTGGCTCTGCATCTCCCATTGTCCAGGAACCAAGGTCAGTGGGAGCTGTGGGAGTAGCAGCTGCAGGCAGAGGCAGCACACAGAGCGGCTGACCGTGCCTCCACCCAGGAGCACAGAGACACGTTGCTGCTTCGGGGGAGCCATGCAGAGCCAGGTAGGGAGCCTGTAGTCTGGTTGGCACAGGGCCAGCAAACTGTACTTTCTATGAAGATTAGAAATGCCAGTTTATAGAGCTTTCTGGTTGGTACAGGGCTGGATAACACTGCTTTTATTGTACTTTGTTTTTACGAGAGCTGATTGGTCACCAAATAACCCTGTCATTGCCCCTGAGAAAACAGGACTGTCAGTGCTCAACTAAACATAAATCTGCTAAGGTGATCTGTAGCAGGGTGGTCACCCACTCTGCCCTTAAAGGGCTTAAAACAGCCCAGGAGAGGGCTGTGGCTGGAAGCAAGCAGTTTCCAGCCTGACTGGGGGAAGCAGGCTCAGCTGCGGCCACACCCCAATCAGTGCTCAGCTGGCCCTTATAAGAGGGCAGTGGGCCAGGAGCAGAACCTCCTCCATCTGTGGAGGGAGATGGGCCTGGCTGCTGGGAAGCGTACCAGGGTACCTAAGGTGGAGCAGGGCTGGGGGAAGGCCAGAGGAGCTGGAGAGCTCCGGCCTGGAAACCCCTCAGGCTGCAGGCCTGGTGGAATGCCAAAAAGGATGCAGGGGGCAGCCCACAGGTAGGCAGAGACAGCAGGTGCAACCCCCCCCCCCCTTGCCTGTGATGATTGGCGCTTATGCTGTGGGGGGCTCAATGGTGACTGGCAGTAGCCAAAGACTGAGGTGAGGTGGGGATAATGGGTGGGGGTTCCCCAAGGAGAGGCGACCCAGAGACTGTGGGGGGTGCTGCCCCCTGGCAGTACCCCCACACTGGGTAAAAGGGGCCCTGGAGTCCGGGAGGGACACGGGGCCAGTGACAAGCAGGGCACAGGCCTGCAGAGGGTGCTCCAGGGGCTGAAGAGCTAATTCCCTGAGACCAGCAGGAGGTGCCGCAGGGGTGAGGTCCCACCCCGTGACATCACCATGAATTGAAGGAATCTGAAACCCAGGGCCATGGTCTGGAGGGAGTGGATCATGGGATCTTGCTTTGAGAAAAGTGACAGCTGGAGGCTTGAGACCTAAGTGGGGTATCCTCAAGGAGGCCATGAAGAAGTTAGAGGTGCTATTAACTCTGGAAGTGTAACACTAATCTCATCGATTTCAATAAGAGTGTTCAGGATAGTAAAGTTAAGCACATGAGTAAGTGTCTGCAGGGTCAGGACCTGAGAAGTCTACATCCTATTGACTTTTTCAAGGAGACTTAAGAGCCAAAGTGTCAAAGTCCCTTTTTGAATATGGAACTTAGGCTCCCACAGCTGTGGACGTTCTTCTTTCTGGGTGGGTGCTCCACCCCCACTCTGTCCCGAGGCCCCGCCTCCACTCCACCCCTTCCCTCAAGGCACCACCCTCTGCCTCTTCCCACCTCTGCCCCCTCCCCTAAGGCCCAGCCCCCAACCCCCTCTTCCTGCTCCCACTCCATCCCCTCTCCCCAGCACCTCCTGCCCACCTCTGAACAGCTGATCAGCTGGTGGCTGCTCAGCACCCGCTACTTTTCTTTTTTCCATGGATGGTCCTGGCCCAAAGCACCCACGGCGTAGGCACCAATGTAAGCGTCTCAATCCTTAGGTGCTTCTGAAAATTTTAACTTCAGATTCCAAAGTGTAACACAATTGTAACCTGTCATAAGTTTGAGATGTATTTGCTCTTTGTTAGAAGTAAGTTAAGAGGAAGAAGAAGGCTTAATAGCTCCTGTAGGAAAAGTCAGTCACAGGTACTGAATTCATAAAATATATCTCTTTAAACTTTTTTTTTACTATGTATCTGATAAATATTTATTTTAGCTTAAAATACATACACACACCTTACAAATAAAATTACATCCCAATATAGGCCTGATCAGATCTAGAATTATTGAGGTGTAAAGATAGCAGTACATGTAATTCAGGAAAAATCCAACTACAAAAGTGTCTGTGTATTAAGGCAATAGTTCAGACATCCTTTGCCTGAGGCCACAGTGCCATTCACAAATGTGTCTTATGTTTTGATTGATTGAGTGGAATAATGCAGCATTTTGGCTGAGAAAGGAGCTCTGGAATGGAAATTGAAAACAGACGTTAATGCAAGTTCCATAATGCTGCATATGATTAGCACCTGCTTTGGCAACTGTCATTGAATAAGAATGATCATAAAACAAAGTAGCACTGATTGATTTATAGATGAATCTGCTAATATATGTGTGAATTCAAAGAGTTCAGCTCTCATATCAAATTTCCTTTTAATATATTTAAGAATTATTTTGGAAGATGTAAATTGGAAACAAATTGAAATGCATACACTACTAGATATAACTTCAATATGGAATAGTTATGATCTGAAAAAATTATTGGATGGCTTCACTGAGCCACTCTGTTTCTCCCCCATGCATGTTAGTATGGAGCTGGGGAGCCTCGCTTATTCCAGCGTTTCAGGGAATGCATGATGAGATAGGTATAGTCCTGTTGTAGTTTACTCCCTCCCTGAGTAGAAGGGAGACTAAAGCTTTGTCTAAACTATAAAATTAAGTTGACTAAGTTAGGCGGATGTATAGCCACCACAGTAATTACTGCGGGTTTTCATGTCTACAGTAGCTCCTTCCGTCGGTGGTGAGCATCCTCACCCAGGAGCACTTCCACTGACTGAAGTGGGGCATTGTGGGACACTGACAGCCCAGAGCCCTGTTACCACCTCTCGGTGAGGGACTGGTGGGGCAGAGGGGAACGAAAGCCTGAGCCTGGGCCCCTCTCCTTACCCTAGGGTGACCAGATAGCAAGTTTGAAAAACTGTGATGAGGTGGGAGAACAATAGGTGCCTAGATAAGACAAAGCCCTAAATATTGGGACTGTCCCTATAAAATCAGGACATCTGCTCACCCTACTTCTCCCACCCCCAATCCTGCACCAGGAGGCAGCGGCAGGGCTCCAGGCAGGGCTGACAGCCAAAAGGTGATGTAAATAATGCAGTATCTACACAGACACTGTGTTGCCTTAACTACATCAACCTAAACAACTATGCTTCTCATGGAGGTGGAGTTATTAGGTCAATGTAGTGGGCAAATTAAATCAGCGGGAGCACCATTGTATTGTAGAGAGTTAGGTCGACGTAAACTGCCCTAGTTCTGACCTAAGAAGATTCACAATCTCCCTCTTAGGCTGCTTCAGGGATAATACAAAATGTGCTGTCTGTTACTATGGATTGGATCATAAACAGATCATCTAGCCCATAAATAGCTCATTCCATCCCTGAGTAAGTGTCTATATAAGACAAAGCCCTGAATATTGCATTGACCTGTGTAGGAAAACCTCTCCTGAACTACTCACGTGTGTAAAAATTTCAGGATCAGGTCCTATATAACAGGTTAGATTCTGCCATGCTTACTCACATAGAGTGCCACCTTACTCCATGAGCAGTTCCATTGATTTGAATGAGTAAATGTGGCAGAATCTGGCCCTTATCAGTGGTTTACCACTGTATTACTAGAGTTCTGTATCCTAAAATGCAAATTAAATGGGAGACGCTACAACCCCCATTACAGTCTCAAAAAACAAAGAATTCATAAGAACTTAATTACATGGTTAAATAAGAATTGCAATGAAACTAAGTTAGACAGTACACTCAGATGCTTAAATCATAGTACAAGTATGTGTATATATGAATTTAAACATAGAAAAGTAGACATGTTACACTTAACTGCAGTTCTTCAATATAAGGATCATACACCTATTTTTTACTGGCATCATAGATCAATTTTAACTGAAGAAAATGTAGATCAGCAGTTAGGAAATATTTTTCAGAGTCTGGGCCACATCTTAATGGTAAGATTATCTTGTGGACTGTTAAGGAGCTTATTCCTTCACCCACTTACTTCCCTGGTCCTTCTCACATGAACAGAGAGCAACAATACCCAAAGTCCAAAGGTGCAAACAATTCAATGTTTATTGGGGTGAACTTCCAGCAAGTATGATTCCAGTTCCCTTCCTTAGTGTCCCCCTTCCCAGCTCTGACACCACAGAGCCTTACCTGTGTCCCTATTCCCATTTTTGCCTTTAGCAAAACATGATTCCAATTTCCCCACCCCCATTCCCTGTTCCCATTTCCCCCACCCACACACTTCCTGATTGATTGCAGACTATATATAGTAAAACTTGAGTTCTGCTTAGCTATATCTTAACCAATCATTTTCCTGAAATTTAACTAACCAATCCTAACATATTGTAACATGATTATGTAACCAATTATATCCCACCACCTTAATTAGTTTACACCCAGCAAAATTAAGTATGCAGCAAACAGAAACAATCACAGAGCCAGACAGAGACCATGCAAATAAACAATAGCAAAGTGGGAACTATAATGACAAAACAATAGAGAAGTGAGGATTTCACATCCCAGCTATTGATAAGTGAGTTCTTGCCAGACAGGATGCTATCAAACTAAATTTTCTTTTACATTTCCTAGACACTTCCCTTTCTCTGGAGGCGATAAGCATTATCAGGACAGGACTGTATTCCTAACAGCCCAATAGCACCTTCTTTCAATGTGACTAGTTTGGAATGTGAGGATGTGACTGGTCGCTTCCCAGTTTATGGCTGCCTCTGCTGCTCAGCCAAAGGCTTTAGCCTAAGCACAGGGCCTCAGACTGTCACAGTAAGAGAAGGCCCTTACACCGGCAGACAGTGATTTTGATTCTTTCTTTTATACCTCTATAACTAGCCAAGTGATAAGAAGACACCTAAACTCTTAGAGTATAGGCCTTTATAGACAGGCCTGAATCCCTATATCCTAACATGGACCAACTGCTCTCCAGTCAGGATCAACATTCCTCTTGCAACTACAGCAGTTACCTATGTCCCACCTGGCTGGCTCTTGCTCCTATAATGAGTGCCTCTTAAAGTCACACAATAGCTTAGTGTCATGTCAAAATCCTAGATCTTTCAAGTCCTTTCCCCTATCCATTATACCACCTTCTTCATTTAACAGACAGATGAGAAGATATACTTTGAAATATCACAAATGACTGTTGGATCCCTTATATGCTTTTTATTTAGCAAAAGTATTAACTGCATTCAAAAAAGGTACAAAGGCTAAAATCAGGAAGGTCTGTGTAACAATTGAAATAATTCTGTTGGCTTATGTATTCACATAAGTCGTGTCATTCTATATTTTCTTTAAATGACTATTTAAAATATGTCCGTTCATAGCAGGAAAGGCTAGATTCTGAAAAGGTTCATATTTCATAGATACAGTAAATAGCACCAGATATTTGATCTTTCAATATTCATCTTCACTGTTGAGATTCTTTTCACATTCATCTTCATTTGTGATGAGACAGAATAATTACAACATAGCTGTACCGCTCATTAGTTGTTCCACCTCTTCTCTTTTTACCCATTAATTTTTGAAGTGAGATTCTAAAAGAGACTAACCATAATGTATTTTATGTATGGTAAATATATTGAGACATTTCCTCAGCTAGTGCGAAATCAACATAGCTTCACCCTGAAGTCAAATGAACTATACCAATTTATAATAGCTGAGGATCTATCCTGGTCATTACAGATGAGGTTTGTAATGGAAAAGTCTTGACTCCTATGTAGAAATTACTGCTTTACTTGGTGTGGATGACGTCATCCCATTAAGAACACATGATGATCTTCTGCACGTTGAATTGATTACTTCCAGATTTGCTATTGCAGCCCAGTAGCACAATACCTCTGTCTTGCCCTAGGCAATGAGCAGTGTACAGCATGGACTATATTAATAATGAAAACTATACGTGCATGAAACATGACAGAAATGTCCAATTTTGCAGTTGTTTTTTTCCCCTCTTTCTTTAAACATTGCCAATTGAGATGCACAGGCTACCAAACAACATTACATAATGTTTTGGTACCGTTGTGTTGTGTTGAAAATTCTCCTGTTTTTCCTCATGCTGGGCTACTCACCAATATATATAACTGTAAATATTTCCTTGCCTATGTTCAGTGATTGCACTCTCGTATAGCACCCTGGCCTAAATTTTCAAACATAACTAGTGAATTTGGGTGCTTCCATTCTTTTGTGGGGTGCCTCACTTTAAAAGGGACCTGATTTTCAGAAAACATTGAACATTTGAAGATCATATATCCCTTTAGATTTTCCTCAGACTAGACACACAAATTGAGGCATGTGCAAGTTTTGAAAATGCAGGTCCCTATTTATACTTTTCTACCTCGGAAATCACTTATTAAAAAGAATTAAGTGAAATGTGCAGTTGTGCCTGAAAACTGACTGTGAGGTGGTTATTGTCTGTTAGAATCCAGGTATTCAGCTGAAGACCAACAGTTTCCCCTAAACTAAAATATACTGTCTGTGAGGAGTTCAAAGTCCTCTGTAGTCAATGGAGGTCTTTCCATGAACTTCAATGGACTTTGGATATGGCTCTGTTTATGCTTCATTATTATGCTTGATAGAAATGTATTTTAAAGGGCCTGATTTTTCATTTACACTAAGACTCCTTTAAACCATTCTGACAGAGTAAAAAAAGCCATAAACTAGTGTAAATTATGCTCACACTTGCTTTAAGTTTCCTTTACATAGTGTCCTCAGGGCTTGTCCACATGGGCAGTTACAGCTCAGCAAGCCAGGGAACGAATCTACAACGTATCAGCTTGCCACACAGTAAGTTCCCATATGGACACCGCTACAATGCACTGAAAGTCTCGGAGTGCATCTACACTTTTAAATTGTAGTACACCAAGCTGCTGATGGGACTTTCAGTACAGGATGTTAATGCATGGCCAGTGATGTGCACTAGATTCACACCATAGACAAGCCTAAAGTGTAAATGTCTAGACATGCTGTGGCTTCAAAAAATAAAACCTTTTGACAGTAATAGTTGTGTGACATATACTGAGTTAACGTTGCTGTAAATTTTTCTAATTTGAATTACCTTGCTCTTGTGTACTTGATTCATCATCCTTAATGACTCAGCAAAGTTAGTTTTTGCATTTAACTTCCATGGTTTGCATGGGCAAAAAGCAAAACGGTAGGGAGAAGAAATGTTGCTAAAATATGTTAGAAACGTTTCATTACTATCAAAGCAATTTGGAGAGGTCTTGGTTCTGCTAAATCTCTGTAGCAGCTTGGTCTTAACAACTGTGGGGACTGTAAGCAAGGAAGAGTAACTCAAAGTGTCCAGTGTAGGCCTAGCATTCTAAATTACTTTAACGTATCATGGGACCCAAAAAAAAAAAAAAGTTTAAATGTCCTACTTTTAAAAATACTAAGCTGACTTTATTAAATCTGGGATTGTTTATTATTCATTGGTAAACGTTTCTATATTTTGCAAGTGTATCATTTCAACTGGAACACATAAGAGCTACTGCAATTTTTTGAATTTTGAAACATTGATGATATTTTGAATTTCAACCCAAAAAACAGAGGTGCGGGGAAGGAAATTGATCAGCTTAAAAATACATGAGGAAAGTGTGTTTTTTTTATTTATGGGAACATAAGAATAGACCTTTCAGACCAATTTCACCTATTATAGTAGTCTGTCTCTTTCAGCGTCTGGTAGGAAGGTGCAAAACTATCTTGAACTGTCACATAAATTGTGATATTTACACATTAGATGAGTGCCTTCAAAGGTGCAATTAAGAGAGATTGACCAGATCCTCAACTTGTATAAACTGTTGTAGATCAATTGAAGTCAATGGATCTGTGACAATTGCAGCAGCTAAGGATCTAATCCCTTGTATATCACCATGTTATAGAGGAACATAGGGAAAATGAGCTTGTTTGTATTAAGCAAAAATAATAAATGTACAATACATTTATTTTACATGTGATACCTCATATAAAGTGTCACTAACATAAGAATGGCCATACTGGGTCACACCAAAGATCCACGTAGCCCAGTATCCTGTCTTCTGATAGTGACCAATGCCAGGTGCCCCAGAGGGAATGAACAGAACCTGTAATCCTCAAGTGATCCATTCCCACCTTCTGGCAAACAGAGGCTAGGGACACCATCCCTGCCCATCCTGGTTAATAGCCATTGATGGACCTAGCCTCCATGAATTTACCTAGTTCTTTTTTGAACCCTGGTATAGTCTTGGCCTTTACAACATCCTCTGGCAAGGAGTTCCACAGGTTTACTGTGCATTGTGTGGGGAAAAAATACTTCATTTTGTTTGTTTTTTTTTAAACCTGATGCCTATTAATTCCATTTGATGGCCCCTAGTTCTTGTGTTATGAGAAGGAGTAAATAACCGTTCCTTATTTACTTTCTCCACACCAGTCATGGTTTTATAGACCTCTATCATATCCCCGCTTCGTCTCTTTTCCAAGCTGAAAAGTCCGTCTTATTAATCTCTCCTCATATGGAGGCCATTCCATGCCCCTAATAATTTGTTTTGCCCTTTTCTGAAACTTTTTCAATTTCAATATATCTTTTTTGAGATGGGGCAACCACATCTGCCTGCAGTAATCAAGATGTGGGCATACCATGAATTTATATAGAGGCAATATGTTATTTTCTGTCTTATTATCTATCCCTTTCTTAATGACCAGAATGTTTGGAATCACTTTTTGACTGCCACTGCACATTGAGGGGATGTTTTCAGAGAACTGTCCACAATGACTCCAAGATCTTTCTTGAGTGGTAACAGCTAATTTAGACCCCATATTTGTATATGTACAGTTAGGATTATGTTTTCCAATGCGTATTACTTTGCATTTATCAACATTGAATTTCATCTGCCATTTTGTTGCCCAGTCTACCCAGTTCTGTGAGATCCTTTTGTAGCTCTTCACAGTCTGCCTGAGACTTAAATATCTTGAGTAGTTTTGTGTCATCTGCAAATTTTGCCACCTCACAGTTTACCCCTTTTTCCAGATCGTTTATGAATGTTAAATAGGACTGGTCCCAGCACAGACTCCTGGGGACACCATATTTACCTCTCTCCATTCTGAAAACTGACCATTTATTCCTACCCTTTGTTCCTATCTTTTAACCAGTTACCAATCCATGAGCAAACCTTCCCTCCTTATCCTATGACTGTTTACTTTGCTTTAGAGTCTTTGGTGAGGGGCCTTGTCAAAGGATTTCTGAAAATCTAAATACACTATACAGTAAGACCTGGGACATGACATAATCTTTTCAGAGTTGGATAAATGGATTCTCCTAGAGAGATAATGGAAGACAGCTACCTGCATAGTTTATCTGAATTTCATAGATTACATCCATTTTTTTTAACCTGGTTTTTCAAACATGAACTGAATCACTATATCTATGCACTCAGAAAAGGGAGAGTCACATGAGAAAGATTAATCATTTGGGTCTGCAGATTTTAAAGATTGATATTTGAGACCAAATTATACTTGTAATCCAATGTATATTTTATTGTTAGTACTTTCATTGAGCACACTGAGCAGAGCAGAACTGAGATCTTGAGGTGTCCGAAAACTACTGGAAACAGAAAGTTTTAATGCTGAACCACTTGGCAAATGCATCTCCTGCCATGAGTCAGAACAAGTTCCCACCTCACTGAAAAAGGAAGAATTTGAATATCTCTGAGGAAGAAAGAATAGTATTATCAGTGGTGGGCAACCTGCGGGCTGCATGTGGCCCATCAGGGTAATCTGATTGCAGTCCGGGAACAGCAAACTGCAGCCACTGGGAGCTGCAGGGGACAGTGCCTGTGGACGGTCAACGTCAGCACAATGTCTCGCGGCCCACAATCAGTACCCTGATGGGCCGCATGCTGCCTCTGAACTGCAGGTTGCCCACCATTGGTACAGATAAAACTGTCTCATATAAAAACAGTAAAATATATTACAAAGCTAAGGGCCAAATCTTGTAGGCACTATACTGACAAAAGTCATACTAAAGTCGACAAGTTGTTATGATTTATTTCGTATATTTTAAATGTGCAGTTTAAGATTTTTTAAAATATATATTAAAATTTGACTTATTCCTTGTGTATCTTATATGGTTGGACAAAAATCTGAGAAGTACTGTACAGGACAGCTTGCTTTTCTCCACATAAGAATAATTCCAATTTTAAAAACATATTCCTGAGTGTTTTAAAGGAGCTGCTGTTAAGTGGGGTCAATAATAAAAAAATTAAAAAGCATTTAATAATATGGATTTACCTAACTAGCACTTTTTAAATTTCAAAATGATGATGTTTATACGATGTGCCAAGATACCTGTTTTGTGAGCAGATCTTAATTTGTTCCAGCCCAAGAAAAACAAGCTAGTTTTGTAAAACTGTCATTTCTGCTAGATATTACAAAGATGAATGATCTTATCAGATGTCCTTCAAATTGAAGGAATAACCACTGTTTATAAACTCTCTGGATTTACAAATACTGCAGAGTTTGTGGAATCCGAAGGACTGCAATTCTGTAGGGTTCAAGCATCGGGGGAGGAGCTCCTTCTGCTTCCTTCCTTCCTCACTGCCTGGCACACCAGTGAAGGGTCAGGCAAACTCATAATCAATTGCAACATCAGAAACTTTGCCCCTGCTTTTGTAATAAGCTCCACACGTGTACAGCCTTGACCCTTCAGAATCAGTGAGGCTTTATGTAAGGGCAAGATTCCTCCTGTGTGGAGTCCATGACAAGATTGGGGCCTTTGTTTGCTAACACAGTTGCTAAGAGCTAGACCATAACAGATGTGATTAAATACACAAACAACCATTAAAATGTATGGAAATCACCATTCTCACTCTACTGTTTTGACCAAAAACTTTTCACACCAATCATTAACACTTACCCCTGTGACTGGAAAGTGTTTGGGTATTGCAGAGAAAAATCTTAGCTCTGCTCCTGTAATGACACTATAGAAACAAATATTAAGATAGCTTAACCAAAACCTTGTCCATCTATAACAAATATTTTTATTTCATTAGGGACTAAAAGTGTTTAGCTTTGCTCTTACTCGTATAGTGGCTGAGCTAATGTTGTCCTCTCTGTGGCCATGCCTTAAGGTGCCTACCACTGTTTGATATCAGCACCAGTACAATTGAGCTGCCACCAATATTACACACTGCTACATCTCATACTGCATATCTGAGAGAAAAAAACATGGAAGGGGTCATTAGAAAGGTTAAAGTACTGTGAAGCAATGCATACTTCAATAATCCGCAACAAAGGGCTAGTTTCTGTGGATGCTGTTTCATACAAACCAAATATCTGTTTCTGTATTGCTGGAATTTTAGACACATGGCAGCAGCAGAGAAATGTCTGTCTTTTATAGCATCTGCTGTCACATCCAATAACATTATAAAGTGACAAGGCATTCAACACTTATCAGAAAACTTCACAAGCACATTATTGGACAGTAGCAAAAGGATTTTATAGATTCAATGGAATATACATTTGCATTCATTTTGCTACAGCCAAGCTTTGAGATTTGATCACTATCCTCCAAATGAAAGAGCTTTATAAAACTGGAGTTGTCATCAGTGTAGTCAAGAATGGGCAATCCTTAAAAACCTAAAATACTAAAGAGCAGAGAAAACTTTCATTATGTGGAGACAGCTGTCCTTTTTATATAAAAACAAACACAAATGGAAGAAAGGGGAAATTGATAGTAGATAACTGATAAGGGAAGCCAAGAGACTCAAGGAAAAATCTTTGGGCAACATTGTTAAGGACTCTGAGGAGATTTAAAATTATATATTAGGAACAAACAGAATACTGACAATATTATTGGTCCATCACTTGTTGAAAATCCATAGAATTATCAATTATAACACGGAAAATATGGAATATTTCTGTTCTATATTTGGGGGAAATACAGATGAGATATAGTCTCATCATATGGTGATAGCATTATTTTCATTCCACTAATATCTCTGGAGGAAGTTAAACAGAAACTACTAAAGTTAGACATTTTAAAGTCCAGATAGGTTGCATCTAAGAATTTTAAAAGAGCTGGCAGAGGATCACTGGATCATTAATGTTGATTTTCAATAAGTCTTAGAGCGCTGGGGAAACTCCAGAAGACTAGAAGAAGTTTATGCCAATTCTTTAAAAGGGTAAATGGGATGACCTAGGTAATTATAGGCCTTTTAGCCTGACCTTGGTCCCAGGAAAGATAATGGAGTGGCCGATAGACGGCTACATTAATAATGATCTAAAGGAGGGTAATATAATTAATCAAAACAGGTTTATGGAAAATAGATCTTGTCACACTAACTTGATTTTTTTTATGAGAAGTTTTAGATAAAGGAGTTGATGTTGTATACTTAGACTTCTGAAAGGTATTTGACTTTGAACTGCACAGCATGTTGATTAAAAAAAACCTAGAATGATATAAAATTAACATGCACACAGTATATAGATTAAATACTGGCTGGCTAATATGTCTTGATATGTAATTGTAAATGGGGAATTGTGATTGAGCAGGTCTGTTTTCAGTGGGGTCTTGCAGGGATCAGTTCTTGACTTGCCCTATGATATTTAACATTTTTATCAATGACCTAAAAGAAAACACAAAATCATCGCTGATTAAATTTGCAGATAACACAAAAATTAGGGAAGTGGTAAATAATGAAGAGGACACATCACTGATTCAAAGCGATCTGGATCGCTTCGTAAACTCTGGGAAAGCAAACAATGTGCATTTTAAGCAACTAAATGTATACATCTAGAAAAGAATGTAGATAATACTTACAGGATGGAGGACTCTATTCTGTGAAGCAATGACTCTGAAAAACATTTGGAGACTGGTGGGTAATCAGCTGAACATGAACTCCCAATGCGATGCTGTGGCTAACAGGGCTAATGCAATTCTGGGATGCATGAACAGAAAGTTTATTTTACCTCTCTATTTGGTACTGGTGTGACTGATGCTGAAATACTTTATCCAGTTCTGGAGCCCTTAATTCAAGAAGTATGGTGATAAATTGGAGAGGATTCAGAGAAGAGCCATAAGAAGGATGAAAGGCTTAGAAAACATACCTTATAGTGATAGACTCATTGAGCTCAATCTAGTTAGCTTAACAAATAAAAGTTAAGGTGTGACTTGATTACGGTCTAGAACAGGGATTGGCAACCTGTGGCCTGCCAGGGCAAGCCCCCTGGCTTGTTTACCTGCCGTGTCCAGAGGTTCGGCCGATCGCAGCTCCCACTGGCCATGGTTTGCCACTCCAGGCCAATGGGAACCGCAGGAAGCGGTGTGGGCTGAGGGATGTGCTGGCCGCCACTTCCCACAGGCCCCATTGGCCTGGAGCGGCAAACTGTGGCCAGTGGGAGCTGTGATTGGCCGAACCTGCGGACATGGCCGGTAAACAACCCGGCCCAGCCTGTCGGGGGCTTGCCTTGGCAGGCTGTGAGCAAAGGTTCCCAATCCCTGGTCTAAAAGTGCCTACATGGGGAACAAAGAGTAAATCTAGGAGAGAAAAAGTATAACATGATCCAGTGGTTAAAATTTGAAGCTTGACAAATTCAGATTCATTAAGCAGGGTCTGAATGAGCTCTGCACTGACCATAAAAAGAGATTAAAGAGCACTAAGTTAATAAAATCTGTGCTTTCTCACAGATTTACTCTGTAGCAGTTGTCCTGCATGATCATTTTAATACCCAGACTTTAATTTTAATAGACAGACATGTAAATTTAGTCACATGAAACATCCAGAGGAACTGAATTATCATTCTTCCTGGTGCATAGTTAATTTGTTGTTTAATATATTTTCTTGATTAATTCTTTGGAATTCCTTCTGGGGTTAATTATCAGAAAGCTTGGCCTTAAATATGATCGTGTGTATGTTCAGGAAACAGAATATCCAGGGTACTGTGAATTTAGACTTTCATAGATCTATGTGCTTGACAAGATAATTTTGGGGGTGGGGGGCACGTATATACATATATTTAATGGACATAGCAAAAATCCCATCGCTAACTAGCAAATTCAAACAAATATTTCACAACCATTAAGCTATCAGACAGTGTATTTCAAAGGTGAGACATCATAAGGTAGCAATATTTTCTGAGCATGGGGGAAGGGCATGAGGCTTCAAAATCAGACATTCTCTGTAAGACTCTGAAGTATTCCCTGCTGAGATGCCTCCAGACCTTAGCCCAGGCTCCAGAGAAAGCTGCCTGAGTACACCCGTATTCACCCAGTACTCTGAGAGGGATCACTCTCAGGAGTGGCAGAAGGTCCCTAAAAGTGGGGGGCCACCAGTGCCTGAACCAAGCTCCTACCATTGTGCTGCCTCTTCCCCCAGTTTGCTCCTCTCCACCTCCTTTTCACCGTCCCTTGCCCTTATGGCAGGAAAAAAGTGGAGGAGTCATGGCCTCCTCGCTGCCCTGTTCCAGCACCTTTGATTGCTTTTTGGAGGTTTGAGGGAGATGAAAGTCGAGTGAATGATTTTTGTTATGGGGAAGGAGGCAAGTGAAGATATGGAAAAATTCTGTGATGTGTTTTTTTTTTTTGGGGGGGGGGTAAAGAGAGATTGAAATGTTGTAAGGATGGGTTGTACAGTTGTGGTGTTAGACAGGGAACAGTTCCTCATTTTCTCTTGGAGGTGGGTGAGGTGACTTGTTGTGTTATCAGGGACTTTCATGTAGGGGATGGAGGTTCTCCCTTAGCTTAAGTATCCCTTTTTGCAACTTCCCCCATTCTCAGTGGAAAGAAGGGTGAGTTTTCTGGCAACCTCGCATTTCCTCAATGTTTTGGATACCATACTGGCATTGTTGGAAAGCTGTATGATAGACTTATGTTCTACTTTTCTGGCCTGTTTTTTAGTCCCAGTGTTAGTAGAAGTATTTAATTGGATGAATGTTTTCCTGGGAATAGAGGAGATAGGATCAAGCTCTCCAGACACTATATGTTTTTTTTCTTTTGAGACCAGCCATCCTATCTTCAGTGAGAGGGTATGGGTTTATGGAGTTATTCCTGTTCCACCAGGAGTGGGAGATCTGTGGAGACTGGGGAAGGAAGCAGCAGGGTGAGAGGGTGGAAATTCTCCTTTCCCCCATTTTTGGTACTAATTAGGCTTGAGAGGGCTGTGGAGTGAGTAAAAAGAAAAGGAGTACTTGTGGCACCTTAGAGACTAACCAACTTATTTGAGCATAAGCTTTCGGGAGCTACAGTTCACTTCATCGGATGCATACTGTGGAAAATACAGAAGATGTTTTTATACACACAAACCATGAAAAAATGGGTGATTATCACTACAAAAGGTTTTCTCTCCCCCCACCCCACTCTCCTGTTGGTAATAGCTTATCTAAAGTGATCACTCTCCTTACAATGTGTATGATAATCAAGGTGGGCCATTTCCAGCACAAATCCAGGGTTTAACAAGAATGTCTGAGGAAGGGGGTGGGGGAGGAAAAAACAAGGGAAAATAGGCTTGAATAGAGACTGGGAGTGACTATTTCCCCTTGTTTTTTCTCTCCCCCCCCTCCCCCTCTTCCTCAGACGTTCTTGTTAAACCCTGGATTTGTGCTGGAAATGGCCCATAAGTACTCCTTTTCTTTTTGCGAATACAGACTAACAGGGCTGTTACTCTGAAACCTGTGGAGTGAGTGTCTCCTTCACTGGGTAGAATTCATTTTGTGGGTTCCAATGAATGTTCAGCAATGCCCCTTTAATAGCCACTCCCTGAGAAGTTTAAGCAGGGCTGAGATTACTGGGTATTTGAAAGGTGAAACCATTTTCAGGAGCTTCAGCTCTCTGATCCCTGCTCTGAGGGACAGTAAAGGCCATTGGAAACCTCAGTGAAGGAGACACCCTTTCCACTCCCTTGAGCATGGTTATATCACCAATATAGGGGATGAAAGAGAGGTCAAAATAGGGACAAATAACCGTAGCAATTAAAAAGAAGTGCACAAACCTCATTATGGAAATCCAGTCGTACATATGTTGCCAGGCCCTGAAATGTAAATAGAAATACTAGGGGATTATAAATTACACACATACATGCAGATGGCCTCAAGATCTTGAGGGGTGGAAATTCCTGTTGTCTGTCAAAACTTTCTAGTGATCTCAAGCATCCCTGCTAAGAACTATTATTTTTTTAAATGAACATTTATTTCAGATTACAAACAGTTATATCTACCCCTAAAATATAGAATTTGTAAGCAACATTTATGAAGCTACATCTTTCTAACAGACCCTTCAGACTAAAAGCACTGATGGGAGTAGCCAGTACATACATGCATATAAAAAGAATGGATCCCTTTAACTGCTTCAAGGAAAACAAAAACAAAACTAGAATTTCCATAGAACATCAATCTAGTCCAAGTATATTACTTACTAGGAAGTTTCTGAGTTCATCAAAACAAAATTGGATCCAATGCCAATTAAAGTAAATGGGAGTCTTCCATTCACTTAATTGGGCAGGCCTCTGAGCATCACATACGTTGGAACAAAACTAACAGTATCACAAAGGGCCAAATTCTATTCACATTAAAGGAAATGGATATTTTGTCACTTACTTCAATGGGTGCAGCACTGGGCTTCAAATGTGGTTTTAGAGACTGTGGGTGAAATCCTGGCTCCAGTGAAGGCAACACCAGTCATAGATCTAAACACTTTGCACTGTCTTTCCATCTCCTTACTGTAGGCTCACAACTACGGTTGTGGAGTGAAATGAGTACCTGGAGAACTTGTAAAATGCATGGGACCAAATTTTGTTTGTGGTGAAACTATTCAGTGGCACTTTATGGAAAAGACAAGTCCTAGAGTCTGGGGATGTTCGAGGTGGACTTTCTATTGCTCCGATTGCACCTCATTCTGTTACAACTTGTAACTTTGATGGCTTGTTGAAATAAACTTTTGTACCAGATCCTGTTTATTCCTTATCACCTATTGCTCTTGTTCAAGACACTGCCACACTACCATCATCACGTTATCACAAGAAAGTATGGAAATCAGTTGTGTGCTTGAACTTAAATTGTTTAGTTAGGGAGTTGCTATTCCAGGACAGAATAAACCCTTGCAATTTGAGTGTTTGCACCCTCATCTTTTATTTTAGATTTGAAAGTTTCATTTTAGCCATGTGAACAATAAAGTGCGTGTGTGTGATATATTGAAAGGCTTTTTAAAGTAAGTTGGAGGAATGTGATGATCTGTCCCTTTAAATGTTTGAGCAGTCCCCCTGCCCCAGAGCAAAGCCCTAGTTTCATGTTTTCAGTTTTGCAGCCAGAACAATAAAGTGTGCACAACAGACACCGCTGTTACTATCCATGCCATAGGCACCAGCTCTGTGGATGCACCAGAGCTGCATCACCCACAGGGACAAAATGGTAGGTGCTAAGCACCCACTGGCAGCCTCCCTATTAGCACTTCCCCCTCTCCCCAGCACCTCCTTCCTGCAGGAGGGCCCTGCCCATCAGCGCCTCCCTCTCCCTCCCCATGCCTTCCGCCCACTGCAATCAGCTGTTTTATGGCCTGCAGGAGCTACTGGGGTGGAGCAAGGACATGGCATGATCAGGGAAGGGGGCAGGAATGGGAAGAGGTGTGGAGGGTAGAGCTTTGGGAGAAGGGGTGGAGTCAGGGCAGGGCCTCGGGCAGAGCCAGGGGTTGAGCACCCTCTGGCATACTGGAAAGTTGGCACCTGTGATTAGTGCCCTTTGTGTCTCTGGTTGTATCTCCTTTTCTTCTGGGTCCAAATATAACAAGAAGGATAGTCTTTATACTGCCACACACATTCCATGAAGTAATGGTTACACCCTGAAGTCCCTTGCATGCTTTCTTTCATCACATTGTCATACTTTCACAGATCTGTCCATGAAGGAGTATATTTTTGGTATATCAGATACATTTGTTGGTATTGTACAGTCATGTGGCTCTTTACAAGGTTTTTTCTTTTCTCTTTGAGAGACTCAAAAAGACAGGGAATATCCCATTAGCTCTACTTCATGACTGTCACCTTCAGAGAAGCAAGTCTAACTTTATATGGTGATCTCAGGTTTGCAGATAACATTCCTCAGTGTGTGGATTAAGAGTTACATTAACAACTCATGAGTCCATAAACACCTTATGACCCTGTAAGAGTTACTCTTGGGGCTATGTCTACATGGGAACAATTAACATAGTTAACACAAATCAACTAAAGGTTGAAGTAAACACACATTCCTTATAAGAAAAGGAGTACTTGTGGCACCTTAGAGACTAACCAATTTATTTGAGCATAAGCTTTCATGAGCTACAGCTCACTTCATCGGATGCATTCAGATGAAGTGAGCTGTAGCTCACGAAAGCTTATGCTCAAATAAATTGGTTAGTCTCTAAGGTGCCACAAGTCCTCCTTTTCTTTTTGCAGATACAGCCTAACACGGCTGCTACTCTGAAACCTGACATACATTTTAGTTCATTAACCCCCCATGTGGATTCATTCATTCAGGAGTAAAGTCTTACAAAAACAAATTGGGCAAACTAAGGCCATGTCTACATTATGGATGCTGTAGCTATGCTACTGTAGTGCCATAGTGTAGACCCATCCTATGGTGATGGAATGGGGCTTTTGCATCACCTTTTTTTTTTTTTTTTTTTACCGTCAACCTAGTCATGTTTACATCAGGAGTTAGGTTAGCTTAACTATAGTGCTCAAGGATGTGAATTTTTCATACTCCTGAGCACTGTATCTATGTTGACCGAACTTTAAAGTGTAGACCAGGCCTAAAGCCATGTTAATCCTGAATAAGAACACCCACATAGCAGTAACATGCTTTAATTTATGCACGTTAACTTCACACCTTCAACTGATTAATTTTAACATTCCATGGATCCTCAGGCAGACAAGTTCGTGATGATTCTTTGTACGTAGTTTCAAATATGCCCATTTCTTTTCATTGAACCAAATAGTGACTTTGTGTACAACTCTGAGCAAGGGGAGTTGTGCAAGTTGTACCAGGCCAGGATTTGTGCTGGGCTGCATGGTAGGATCACCATGGGTGTGAGAGTAGTTCGGCCTGTGTGCCCTTTCTGTCTTTGGTGTCTCTACTGACAAGCATGCCAGTGAGAGATAAGTATGTGTATTAAAGTAGCTATCTGTTCATAGAATCTCAGGGTTGGAAGGGACCTCAGGAGGTTATCTAGTCCAACCCCCTGCTCAAAGCAGGACCAGTCCCCAATTTTTGCCCCAGATCCCTAAATGGCCCCCTCAGGGATTGAACTCACAACCCTGGGTTTAGCAGGCCAATGCTCAAACCACTGAGCTATCCGCCCCCCCATGTAAGCTGCACTGTGACCTCTATCTGCCTTCACAGAAGCCTGTGGGAAGCCTTTAGATGGTAACATTTGGTCACTGCTGATGCTAAAAGCCTTTTTAATCCTTGTACCTGTCTTCTGAGCCATCCATAAGATTATCCCTGTTTAGCGTAATTCACCAATCAGCTACATACTAAATAAATTAAAAATCCTCAGAAATGGGATGCACCGTTGGGAAGAAAGAAGGAGACAATCTATTGGTGACTTACTGAGGTGCTCTTTAAGATTACTAATGTTCTAAACATTGCTAGAGGTCATTAGCAGTGGCCAGGCACTGGTTCAGGTCCCCTACAATTTCCAGTAGAGCTGTATCCAAGTTATAAACAAAGTATTCTTCCACATTCATTGCTTACAGTACTACTGTCTAGGTTGCCAGGGTCTGAAACCTTAATGCTATGCTGAACATGCTAGAAGTAGGCAGAAATAATCATATTGTATAGAAATTTGGCTTCCTGGGGGCTTCATTACAGAACATAACCATTATCGTACTCACCACAAAGTTGGTTATCTTCCTGTGCCGCCTTTGCGCTATATTGTTTACAGTCCTAAGGAGGCGGGGCCACTGCAGAGCAGCGCTGTCCAAGGGTGAGCCTGGGGAGAGGTTGTGCCCCAGGGAAGTATCCTTTTATGCAGGGTGGTGTTACCTGCACTCCTTGGTACATCAGGCTTATTCAATGGACTGTGTGTGTGTGTATGCAGTGGGGGGGGGGGTAATCCTGCACATGTTCCCCTCCCCCTTTGGTGTGAAGTGGCCCCCAGGACATGTGGAGGTAGTAAGTCTTGTGTTTCTTGCCTGTAGGATGTGTGATTGTGCCCTGCCACATAGCTCTGCAAGAGCCTTGGACTTTGAGAGAGAACTTGCAGTTACTTTATAAGCTCTTAGGTTACCAAGTAGATGCAGCTGCCTTAAGGGATTTATGCATCAGTGAGCTCCAGTTGCCATTTCTTGGCTTTACTGAATTTTCCTGGAAATCCCCTGTATCACTGTCAGATTCAATTATGTCTCCCTTGTGGGGGATACTGGTAAAGGGAGTATCATGACTGTGAGGGCCCTGAAGGACCTGTAGCACTCATTGCAGAACCCCGTTCATGGCTTTGTCATTTAAAAAAAATGTCTGGGTAATCACTTATAGCACAAGAAAATGGCAAAGGCACAATATCACCAAGTAAGACCCAGAATATGGAAGATAACAAGGAAATTAGTATTAAAGTGTTAAAAAAAAATCTTGATTCAATCTTTTGGAAACTCAGATTGATTATATGAATACCCAGTAGCCTGTACAACATACACAAGTAGTTTTATAAGTAAGTTAGCTGGGGGGTGAGGTTTTCAAAGTCGTGCATGGGATTTAGATGCAGATCTTCCCTGAAGGTTAATGGAAGATTGTGTGGCTAAATCCCTGGCAGTGCTCTGAAAACCTCAACACATACATGTTATGCTAATAAACGCTAGAACTAGTGAATGGCAGCTAACTTAACAGTCTACCAATGTTCTTCATGTGCCAGCTTTGTTTAAAGTCCCAGAAACAATCCTCACTTGTACCCTATAATAGTGCACAAAGACCTACCCAAGCAAGAATCTATCGTTCCTAAAATAAACTAATCACAGTTTAAATACTTATCAGATTACCATTCTTTTGTCACATGGTCCATCTTCTCCTGTGCAGTTTGCTGTCCATCACGTCTTGTGCCACAACTCAGGAGAGCCCTGTTTCCATGGAGGTATATTTTGAGCTTCTGTTACTACTTCAGACAGTCTCTCTTTGCTCAAAGCCACTTACTTTGACAGCTAGACCAGCTTCTATGATTGCTAAAATGAAGTATTTTTAATTGTAGATATTGTTTATACGATCTCCTCTGCTATAAAGCAAATGGCAACTACAAAATAAAAGGAGGCAATCGAAAAAATTCAGTAGTCAAGTTAGCCTAAAGTACCTGTAATCATTTGGTGTCCTCATTTGTCCTTATCTCTGCGATACATTTTTTTTTTTAAGTCTGGTTTCAGCACCCATTCATATACCACAAAAATGAATGTTATAACTACATATATGTACTTCCATATTTCTGAGCTTCCAAAAGTTTCAAATTGTAAACAAAAACCAGAGGCTTTTGAGGTCTAATTATGTGGCTTGTCTCCACTCCATATTGCCCACAGATTCAGCTACCACTACCTCTTCAAGTAATAATGTTTAAATGCAGAGGTAGTACCTGAGAATAGCATGAGCACACACTATAGTAATATACTACTCTAGTATCTGCATCGAGAGCTGTTTGGTACAATGCTTGGGTATAGCTTGTGTGGTCTTGGTTGTTTGAATGGTTCCCTTACAATGCACTCAAAAGCAATTTAAAAGTAAGCACAGTTAGATGGTGAACCTTCATCAGCACGAAAATTAGCAGATAATTCAGCCTTTGGAGAAGGAAGCCTCAGCAGCAGGGGTAGTATTTCTGGGGAGTGCCAAACTGGTGGCCTGGATAGGCAATGAGGTTCTCTCATTTTCCAAACAACTTCACCAAATTCCTTTGAAAAGTGGCCCGAGAAAATGGCACAGTATGGAAAAAAAAAGTTGGATAACTTGGGAGGTGCTTTCTGCCGGAACATTTTTTTATCTCATAGGAAATATCTCATATATTTCAGCATGATTTTGTCCCTTTTCTGTTTTGTTCTTGCTGCATGATTCAGAAAATAATAAATGAAGAGACAGAAAAGGAGAATGAGAGCATGTGATCCCATAGTAAGATGATTCTTGGCAAAGAACCACAAATAGGATTTGACAAAGAGTAAATTACTAGATCCAACTAAATGTTAGGTCTGTGCAGGCACAATGTGTTCAAAAGTCCTCCTTTTTAATTGATATTTGCTCTTTCATCAGGGAGACTAATAAGAAAAGTCCTCAGCAGTTCAGGCAGTGGTTGGAAAGGGGCTAGAATGGAAGTAGCTGACACGGTACATTTGGACGGTAGCTGCAATCATCCATTTGTGGGGCAACTTTCTGATGATCTTAAACTGCAACAGATACAGAGATCACCTGGCTAGAATGCTACCCACTATGAGATGGACATTAGCAGTGGGATGTAGGACTGTGATACTTCTTGCTGGACTTCCAGAGGAGTGCTAACAAAATGTTACTGGAATCATTCAAACTCTGTGCACATTAGCACAACATGAGCCGTACTTCCTTTTGTCATGGGAACTGCAGTAACTATTGGTTACCTTTTCTTCACAAAACATTGACCAATAGACTCCCCACTACCACCACCACACTCTCATTTTTAATGGGTCGGGAGTAGATAATTTCTCTTACCGAGAAAGAGCCCTTTAAGAGTGAAACACACCAAAATCTCTCTAAATGTCCAGTCTGTCAGACAAGAAGATAGGTCTAGTGGACCTGAATACATTTGTGACTAGGGTGGACAGTTAATTTGTTGACTAGGGTTTGTTGCTTCATATTTATTGCTTTTATTCCATTTCTTTAGTCAATTAGTAAATTGTGTGTTAACTATGTTATTTGGGGCCACAGTTTGCCAAAGTTGCTGTAGTGCAACAATCTCCTCTTTAAATAAACAGCCCTTAAGTCTATTTGAGTTTCTGTCTCCAGAGGCTAGGCCTGCCTACTCCAATCCTCCATTGAAGTATGTCTACACAGCCTCTCAGCCCAGATCAACAGACTCAGACTAGCAGAGCTTGTGCAACTGTTTGAAGTTGCACCTTGGCCTAGAGCTCAGGCTTTGAAGGCCACACCCCTCTCTAGGCTTTAGACAAACACACTGAATCCCATGTAAAGTGTGTCTTTATTTCATTCTACAACATTTGCAGCACAAATCAGGAGAGAAAACAGATGTGCTCATCAGCTCTGGTGTGCAGAAGAATGGTGGAGCTGCAGCTAACATCCACATCTCCCTGCCTCATGTAATTGCTTAACTGTATGACTCACTTATACATTCATTCACACTGTTTTGTTGGTAAGAGGGGTGTCTCAGGCCCAAAAAGGGAGAAGATGTTAATGAAACCCTCATTCACTTTTACATCATTAAATAGCGAAGTGTAGTTTGGAGTTTCACATCAAGCTATTGCTGGTAACAATTACCATTAAAATATGTTCAACTTTTGCTGTTTCTTAAAAAAAAAAAAAAAAAAAAGTAGGAAAAAGAGTCAAAGAATTTGAAATGTAGTGCATTAAGGAAGGCTTTCATTTTAACAATAGCCCTTGCTCCTTTTCCCATTAGCTGAATAGATTTCTTATAAGGACAATCCCTGTTTGATCATTTTAAATGGTATTAACTGTCCTGTGGGAGCAAAAGAGAGTTAGCTTAGATGGGTTTTGTGCTGTTGTTGTTGGAGTCTGATCCTGCTCTCTGTAAGATGAAACGAGACAAACTCTCACAAAGGAAGAGAGAAAAGAAAAACAAAGCTAGAAAATGCCATTTTAGGTTCTGGTGCTGACTTTCATGTGTATTCTCACTGCTACGTAACATAGGCTCAGTGCACTCAGACAATTTGTGACCTAGCAAACTTATACAAGTGCTGGCCAGTCTAATATGGTGCTTTTAGCTTGCGTTTCTGGTCACAGATTTATAGCAGTGTCACAAAGGAAGGAGTTGTCAGTGGCTAGGTCAGACTATTACTAGACAGAAAACAAAGGAAAAGAGAGAGGAAAAATAAGACCACGAAGGGAAACTGGCAACTACAAAATAAAAGGAGGCAGTCGAAAAAATTCAGTAGTCAAGTTAGCCTAAAGTACCTGTAATCATTTGGTGTCCTCATTTGTCATTATCTCTGCGATACATTTTTTTTTTTAAGTCTGGTTTCAGCACCCATTCATATACCACAAAAATGAATGTTATAACTACATATATGACATTGGGTGAGACAAGAACCTGAGTCTCTTTTTCCAGGTGTTGTTTGGAATGTAGCCAAAGCTAGTGGAGGCAATGATTTTGTCACCTTGTTCAAGGTCTATGATCTGCTCAGGATGCGTTTAGCAGGACAACAAAGGCCCGAAAGTGTGGTGTCATGGTGGATCCTAGGAGATGATGGGAGTGGCACCCATGAATGGAAAATTACTCCTTTCAGTCCATTTGTCACACTGCTCCCATTTAGTGACCCATACATTAACAACGTCTAAGAAAGGGTGGCAATCTCATGTTCATGCCATTACCATTAACCAGTCAAAACAGATTTAAGTGATTTCAGCTTTAAAATGTTTCTCCCATTTCTAGAATCTTTCAGCTCATTGCCAGGCCAAACTGTGACTTTGCCAGGAACTTTAAAGACCCCTTATCACTTTCTTTTAAACAATTGAGTTTGTATCTATCTGTCCCCAATTTTTGCTGATTTTCATAAACAATTGTATGGAACAGGCTCAGTAAGACTCTTGTCCCCTTGGATATAGACAACTAAGGGCTTGGCTATACAGCCCTGCAGTTCAGACCATGGGGTTGTGAATAGAAGCGTGCACTAACGTGCTGTGGTCAGGAGTGCTGGAACAATTTTTATACTGGGGTGGAGGCTGGTGATGACGGAAACCACAGAAACCATGTATTTGGGTTGCAATTATTACTTCAAGCCATGGGTGTGGCAGCAGCCTTAGTTCCAGCACCAGTGCCTGCAGTGCAACTTCCATAGGTGGATGCTGTGGGTGTGAGCTAACAGGTTGCTAGTCCACATGAAGGTAAGCTGCTTCAAACAGGACTACATTAGTGCAAACTAGGAATCTTTTAGTTTGTGCCCACAGAGTTCACGGGGCAGTTACAGCACAGCACTTTGGTGTACTCAGGTATTCACATCCCCAGTGTTCAAACTCCGGCACAGTGTAGACAAAGACTTAGAGAATGAGATCCTGCACAACAGTTCCTGCTAAATACTGCCCCTTGCAATCCTGCATCATTCTCAATCTTCATCTCGTCAATGACCGAGGACTAGGTGATGTGTAAGCATAGTTCCAGGGGTTGCTGATTATCGGGGCAAGCGAAGCTATGCCTCACCAGGAATCCAGACCTTCCACAGTGTCTGGCAGATCATCTACAATTTGACCTTTAGTCGAGCCATCAACATAAGATTGAAATTCTTTTATCCCACTGTCTGTCTGTCTGTGTCGTCATCTCCCTCTGGCTGTGAACTCTTTATTCCTATTGGAGAGCAGTTTGACTGTCATGGGACTACTCATGCAAGGAAATGTTCATCACTGGGAGCACAAATTTCCATGGGCCAGATCCTCATCTACTGTAAATTAGCAATGAACTCAATGGAGTGATACTGAACTACAGTGGTGAGGATCTAGCCCTCATATTTCACATGAGAAAGGTACGCTGCCACGTCTAAAAACTTTATTTCCTTGTCCTGATTAACTACTGAGGAGTTTTTTTTTTAATTTTAAATGTTGGCAGTCTCATCTGCCAGCTTCTTCTCTGTCCCCCTTTTTCATTCCTTTTTTTTTTAATGGTTAATTAAAATCTCCACTTGTTACTTCACAAAGCCACAATTGTTGCTGTATCAACTTTTGAGACTAGTAATTGCTATTGCATTGGCTGGCTATACATCAATAAAATTTAAGACTGTTCTACTGAGGCTGAACAAATCTTTCATAGCGAAGTCAGCAGTTTTCGCTATATAGAAAATAATGACAACAGAAATGTAGGTCAGTGTATTTTATAGTTTGCACAGAGAAACATAACTACAACACTTGTTATGAATTTCTGACATATTTTTATGTACCAAAAATGTCCCTTCATAAAGAATAAATGCAGCTACACTGTGTAGACTAAAAAGACATAAAAATTCCTGTATAAAAGTAATACACACATACCTGATAGTCTCAATGATTCAAATTAAAGCCTGAGTTCTAGAGTAGTTCCCTTAAAGAACCATTGGACTCTTATGGAAAACTGAGAAAATTGAACAGAACTTCTCTCTCCAGACTGTTTTGTCAGGTCATATTTTTGGGTACTTTCTTCTGATTATTTTTTTTTTCCTTTTTTTTTTTCCTGAAAAAAGAGGATCGTTCTTGTTTAGATGTCCAGTATCTCATGCTCCTTAATTGCCTTCTTAAACTCATTTGTAACTAGAGCTACCCAGATGAAAACTATACTGTTTCACAATAATTTTCAAAGTTTCAAAATTGGTTTTAATTCTGAATTTTGAATGAGACTTAAGCTCCTAAATTACTTAGGCCTTACAACATTGAGCAAAGTAATGCCTAAACACTTTTAAAAATCTAGACCTTAGTCTCTAAACTGCACTCACCAGCAAAGAAACCAAGTAGTGCCAATTGTGATGTGGACAAGTGTCCACTTGTAACTGGACTGACTCAAACAGATCACCTCAATTACTTTTATTGATATTCCAATAGTACTTAAAGGCCCCAGCTAAGACTAGGACTTGACTGTATTAGGCACTGTATGAACACAGCAAGAGACAGTCCTTGCCCCAAAGAGCCTACAATGTGAAAAGACAATACAAAGACTGGGAGAAAAGAAATACTGTTATTAACTCTGTTTTACAGATGGGGAACTGAGGAAGAGAGATTAATTTGCTGAAGTGACTTGAGTGACTTTATGGTCTCCCAGGCAGTCCATGGCAGATCTTTGAAGTGAGCCCAGACCTCCTCAGTCCTAGGTTAGTGTGTTATCCACAAAATCATTCTTTCTTGAGAGCACTGCCACCCATCATATTGGACTGACCAAAATGTAAAACCAAACTTAGACCAGATTCAGACCAGCGATAAAAATCTTTTACCTATTACTTGCCTCCTGTGTGATCTTGGGTGAAATCCTGGTTCTCAAAGTCAAGAAGATTTTTTTTTCTATTGATTGCCTTAGAACCAGTATTTCTTATTTCTTAACACTTTTTTTCCCAAAGCTTTCTATAAAATACTGCTGTTCTAACTTGGTTTTCTAATGTATTTTATTTGTATTGAAACAATGCATGACACAAAGAAAAAACATATCCCTTAACTTAATGCTGCTATCATTCTTGCTGCTGCTGAAATTTTCTTGAACTCTCAAATCACTAGGTGACGGATTCTGTTTTCTCCCATTCCTTCATGAAAAAATGTATATGCTGAGAATGGAAATAAAACCTTAGATTTCTCCTAATTGTATAAATATATAGTGTTTGTTTATTGAAGAATACTCTGACTTGAATCCTACCTTCTTGTGACTTTGACAGCTCAGAGAAGCTGCAATCAGAAAACATCTACCAGCACTGTTCAAATATTACCCCAACAAACACACACAAAATGAAAAAGATATGTTATCTACACTGACATGAAAGTACTCTTTATCCATTTGTCTGTGTTTGGTCTTTGAACACGTACTGTTTCATCTTAGCTGGTATCAATAATGGGTTTAGCATACAGCATCCTTACACAATTTCAGGAATCAGATCCTGTGCCATTGAAATAATTGACAAAACACTTAGTAGGGGTAGGACTCGGCCCCAGTTCTGTATTAATCCCTGTAACTATGATTTTGGATTTTTTTCCCGCACCTCACAGGTGTACCTAGAGTGACCAGACAGCAAGTGTGAAAAATCGGGATGGGAGTGTGAGTGTGTGTGTGTGTGGGGGGGGAGAAATAGGAGCCTATATAAGAAAAAGACCCAAAAATCGGGACTGTCCCTATAAAATTGGACATAAAATGTGCTTGCAGAATCCCATCTGCATTACTCATGGATCCTCTTAGTTAGTTGTGTTTTCCCTTTCCATTTGTGGGGAGTCTCACCATACCATAGCCCCCATGGAGCTGATATGCTGTTCATTGGTCAGATCCCCCTAATGTGTCTTTCCCTCTCAACATTTGTGTGCATTAACTTTACTGTTTTGCCTGCCTCTTCCCTGCATCACTACTGAACATCCATGAGTAAGATTGTTAGGGCTTGTCTACATGGAGCAGAAATGTGCATTATAGAAATCATAACCAGTTGTGTGCATTGCTACTCTGTGTAGAACACCCCTAGAACACCCCTAGAGTTGCTTGTATTCAGGGGTGGGGCAGGGGGTTGGGGTGCGGGAGGGAGTGCAGGGTGTGGGAGGGGGTGCGGTGTGCAGGAACAGGCTCAGGGCAAGGGATTGCGGCAGAGGAGGGATGTGGGGTGTATGAGGGGGCTCAGGGCAGGGGTGCAGGAGGAGTGCAGACTGCAGGAGGGAGCTCAGGGCAGGGAGTTGGGGTGTATGGGGGTGCAGGGGGCTCAGGACAGGGAATTGGGGTGCAGGAGGGGTGCGGGGTGTGGCAGAGGCTCAGGGCAGGGGGTTGGGATGCACAGGGGCATGGGGTATGGCAGGGGGCTCAGGGCAGGGGGTTGGGGTGCAGGAGGGGTGCAAGGTGCAGGCAGGGAGTTGGGGGGTGGGGTGCAGGAGGGGTTTGGGCTCCGGCCTGGCACCACTTACCTAAAGTGGCTCCAGGGTGGCAGCGGCATGCACGGGGGCCAGGGCAGGGTCCCTGCATGCCTGCCCTGGCCCCACGCTGCGCTGCTCCGGGTAGCGGCCTGCACCACATCCCTGCGTGGTCCCTGGGGGATGGAGGGCATAGGGCTGCACGCACTGCCCTTGCCACGCCTCCAGGTACCTCCCCTGAAGCTCCCATTGGCCGCTGTTCCCCATTCCTGGCCAATGGGAGCTGTGGGGGGGGGCGGTGCCTGGAGGCAAGGGTAATGCACGGATCCCTCTGCCCCTCACCCTGGGGCCCCAGGGATGTGGTGCTGGCCATTTCTGAGAGCAGATCTGGGCCTGCGGCACCACAGGGGGCAATCCCGTGGGCCGGATCCAAAGCTCTGAGCGCCAGATCCGGCCCACAGGCTGTAGTTTGCCCACCCCTGTCACAAGCCATGAGGAGCCTCTGACTTTTTTTTTCTTTTTTTTTAAGAAAAGCGTCCCCACACTCTCACTATAGGCCACAGGTGGAAAAGCTTACTCCTCCAAACCCCTTTCACTCAGCTGCCTCCAGCTTATTAAAAAACCCTGCACTGTTACTCACCTAACTGAAGGTCAGTCTAACCCAGATAGTCAGACAGAAACTAAGCCCATGTTTCAAATGCTGCAAACAAGCTGATAGTCCTGCCAAATACAATGCAAGTTCACAGCACAGAAAAGTGCTTTCTTTTTGCCTCTGCAAGCTACACAAAAGCAATAAGGAAAAATTAACCTAGAGATACTCACCCACTGCTTAGTCTCCCAAATGACTTTGTCTGACCAGCCATATGTATGTTCTTAAGTGCTTTATTGCACTGAAGTCTAGTGCAGCCCCCATTTTTGGTATTTTGTCCTGCTTTTCTCTTTCTGTATCTTTTCCTTCTCTCTCTCTCTCTCTCCTTCTCCTCTAGTCTCTCTCTTTCTGTCCCCTTGGTGTCAAGTATCACAGGGGTAGCCGTGTTAGTCTCGACTCTTAAAAGCAACAAAGAGTCCTGTGGCACCTTATAGACTAACAGACATATTGGAGAATAAGCTTTCATGGGTGAATACCCACTTTGTCAGATGCATGACACAAAAGCTTATGCTCTAATACGCCTGTTAGTCTACAAGGTGCCACAGGACTCTTTGCCGCTAGCCCCTTGGTGTTTCTCTTTCATGTCTTGTTTTACGTCCATGTCCCAATCTTTCCCTCCACCCCTTTATTTTCTTAGATCCTTCTTTGCAGGCTGCTGTGATTCTAAAGGAGCACATTGGAGCGGCATTAAAGAACTTAAATAGAAAAGAGAAGGGGAAATGGAGGATGCCAGAAAATGCCGCAGAGATTACTTAAAATACTCAAAAGGTACTTTAGAAACATAAGTGCCCTGGAGCCTGGCTAGGCAGGTACTTTAGAAAAATAGGTATCCTGCTCAAAAAGTGCCACAGAGCACTCCAAATCATAGTAACTACAAGCTCAGTGTATGAAAAGAAAAATCCACATCTAATGCACTGGGGAAACTTTTAGGGATGTGCAATCACTGGTGCCTTTTTTGTTATGTGCTGACAGTTTCACAGTATAATTGCGGTTAAAAAAGCCAACAGGGTGCAGAGAGCACACAACAAAAAAGCACTTCAGCCTTTCCCACCCTTTGCCCCCAGCACTAACCTTCATTCAGTACTGTATTGATTTTCCTCACTCTTAGCACTTCATTTCTCACCTCAAGCAGACAGCTGTAGAATGGAGACATTTCCCCTCCCCTCAAACACCTTTCAGATGAGTACTTCAATACCAGTGGGCAGATTTAAAAATGTACAGCACCTCCTTTTAAAATGTGCATATAAAAATTTAGTTGTTTGGGGTTCCTTACACCCATTCTGATACCAGGCACACAAGCCCAGCTGTCTCATAACTGGGGACACATGTTAAGTGGTTATTGGCAGACCTGTGAATTGATCAGGAAAAATTAATATGGTAGGATATTAACCCCAAAAATTTAAAATTCAAACCCTGATCAAACATTAATCAGACACTTACTGTTGTTCTTTTGACCTGTGTTTTAGATTATCCCAAGAGATATTTTACATCACACAAAATGGTGACGCTAGCCTATTGAGTCTTATTCTCTTGTGTCTGTATTATCCTGTGCTGTGGAGAAGAGGGTTGTAGTCCTTCTTTTCTTCAGTACATTTTCCTCAATATAATGAGGCACTATTATTTGGGAAATTAAGAGTCCTGTGCTTTTGTATTTTGTGCTTTACCCCTATGGTTATGTAGACTTTTTGAGGAGATGATATTTAAGATCATGGGAACCTTTGGAGGGAAATAAAGAATGATCTTAGACTGAAGAAATATTCACTGTCACTGAATATCTTTGCCTGGATTGAGTCTGTGGCTCAATTAGCACATTACATGGGGGATGATTTAAGATACACTTTTGTACTGTAACTAATTATAAATTATTAAAGTAAATGAGAGCGCAACTTATAAGGGTCACACAGTGCTGGCAGAAAGAATTGCCAACTTCCTGTGACATATTTTTTGTTAAGCAGACTCATTAAGTCCACTCTATGCTGTCTCGTAGCTCCTCTCTTTCAAAGTTTATAATGAACACGGATGCATGTATCTAAAAATCCACATACTTCAGGCCTATATGTGATCAAGATGTGCCTGGATTTATAGGCAGCTGAAGCTAAAAGTTATTGCTGGGAATTACAAACATGGCTAAGAGTTAGGAGCCTAACTCCTACCGAAATTCATTGGAAGTTGGGAATGGGTTTTTTTCAAAAGGGTCCTAGGTGACTTAGGAATACAAGACTTTGAATTTCAGTGCGACTTATGAGCCTAAATCACTTAGGCTCCTTTGAAAATGCCAGCTATCATTTCATTGAGCTACATATGCAGTTCTGATTGGTATTAATGGTAGATAGCTATAGGAAACAGAGAGTATTGTGTGAGAAGAGAAAAGATGGCAATGGTATTACATCATAAATAGAGGGGGGACATTGTAAAACACCATAGGATGTGCTTATTAAGGCCTCTGTTCCAGAGCAAAGTGGATGAGGGGCAAGATATAGTGCTGTGCCAAAGGTAATAGGAGGGCTGCTGAATATAGTACTTCATTATGCACTGGATTATAGTTGATCACCTATCCTTTGATTAGACCATATTTCTGCCCCCCATCACCCTTATTTCTCTGCTACTCTCCAAGCCTTTGTTCAGTGCAAATGGAGAGGATGGCTCATATGTGAACAATGTACATATTTCCGTCATGGGTGCTGAGCAATCCCCGCATGGTGAGCACTCGTCCATGCTTCTTTCAGTAGCAATTTCCACCCTGTAGGATTGAGCCCTAGTTCAAACGCTTTACAATATGAACCCTAGTCATCAGCTGCCAGGTTAGTTGATGGAGTGCTGTTGTTGCTTTGGAAACTCCTTCTGGAATCTGCCTTATGTGCACAACATCACCCAGTGCCTTGGAGTGTCTCTTTCATCCTTTTTCTGAACTATTCTGTTACATTAACCATGGTGCAAGAAATGGAAGAAAATTGGTTTTACCTTGATTTTATTTTTTGGAGTGGGGCAGTGACCCAGATGCCAGAAGGAGAGAGCCACCCCTAAGAAAGGGAAGGGGGAAGTCTGAATATTAAATTATCCATGTTGGGCAGCTAATATATAAGCCATTACCATAATGGAAAATAATTGTATCTGAATATTGTTTTGGTGAAGGACCTTCATTTTATGTTAATTTAAATTAAATCCTGTCTGTGATGGTACGTGAAAAGGGAACTGCAAGAAAAATAAACTCTCTCTACAAATATTGTTTTAAAAACCATACTTCCAGTAGTAGTTTTTGCTTAAGAGTCTGGCCCTAGAAGCCTTTTAACTTGTGTAAATCACATCTAGCCCCGGGGATTTAGAGGTCTTTTCTTCAGACATCAGAGTCTTTGGAAATATCTATTATAGCAGCAGATACAATAGCAACTCGCACAACACAGCAGAAGACACTGTTAAGGGATATTACCTTTCATTAATTTGCGTTGATTCCTGAGTCCACACACAGACTCAGGTTCATGCGCAGGAAATAAACTCTTTCAACACATTAAGATCCATGGGCACAGACTTTACTTCCTTTACCTCTTAACATCTCATATCCTTAAATCAGGTGAAAAGTAAATGACTAATGGCCTTACGCTGCCCGCAGTGAAAATAATTCCAGTTAGGAAAGGGAAAATTCCTTCAATTTCAGTTTGGAAGTTCCCTAGGAATTCTTCCATTAGGGACCAGTTTTCCCCTTTTTTAGAAGAAGCCAAAGGCTTTACCCCATTAACTGGTACAGCTCAGAGATCTGCAAAAGGTAAGGGATGCATAGACTGATGCCCTTTACCTTCACACTGGTGCACCTTCACATGTAATGTTTCAAGAGGCTCCTGCTACTGTGGCTAGCCTCCCCAGCCGCCCCCCCGATCCATTTAAAAGGATGGCTGTGTCCCATATGGAGGGGAAACCACTGTCAGTAAACGTGGTGGCAGGGTTCCCTCCCCACTCTGAGCTCTAGGGTACAGACATGGGACCCGCATGAAAGACCGCCTAAGATTATTTCTACCATCTTAGGTTTAAAAACTCCCCAAGGCACAAATTCTCCTTTGTACCTTGGATTAGTTAATGCTGCCACCACTAAGTGATTTAGACAAACTCAGGGAAAGGACCACTTGGAGTTCCTACTCCCGTCTAATATTCCCCCCCCAAGTTCCCACACCCCCTTTCCTGGGGAGGCTTGAGAATAAACAAGATAAGCACAGAGCAACCTTGGGGGGGTTTTTAGGATGAAAAAAAAAGAAATCAGATTCTAAAAGAAACAGAACTTTATTAGAAAGAAAAAAAGATAAAAGAAGCACCTATATAAAATTAGAATGGAAGATAATTTTACAGGGCAGTCAGATTCAAAAACACAGAGGATTTCCCTCTGGGCCAAACTTTAAAGTTACAAAAAGAAAACCAGGAATACACCTTCTCTCAGCACAGAGAAAATCACAAGCCAAAACAAAAATAAGCGAACGCATTCCCTTGCTTGTACTTACTAATTGTAATGGAGTTGGATTGATTGCTTCCTTGATCTGTGTCTGGCAAGCACACAGAATAGACAGATCAAAATCTTCCCTTCCCCCACCCTACCCCCCCCATTTGAAAGTATCTTGTCCCCTTATTGGTCCTTTTGGTCAGGTGCCAGCCAGATTACCTGAGCTTCTTAACCCTTTACAGGTAAAAGGATTGTGTGCCTCTGGCCAGGGGGGGATTTTATAGTACTGTATACAGGAAGGTTGTTACCCTTCCCTTTATATTTATGACACGTGGCTTCATGCTTTATTAAATTCTTGTTATCATAAGTAAAAATTCAGGGGGACCAGCAAGCTACCAAACCATTTTCTGACCATGCAACCTTAACTTGGCCAGCATAAGTATATGCATTATGATACAGTCTTTAATTACAGTATCACACACTCTTTGTTCTACAGGACCCCTGCTTCATTCAGTAAATTGGATGGACAATGAATGAGTCAGAGGATTTAAAAAAGAGATCTGATGTCTTCTTGTATTCAAAGCACTGGACTGGGACCCAGTAAAGCTGGCTCTCTTCCTGGCTTTGCTGCAGACTTCCTATATGATGTTGGACAAGGTTAGAGTAATGCATATGTACAAGAGATCAAAATTAACAGTGCATGAACAAACTTAATTCTGGACTTTGAAACCTTAATGTCCTTTTCACATACGGTAACCCCCCCCCCCCCCCGCCTCACCATCCCCATGCAATGGGATATATAAACAATTTCCAATTCATTTTCAAAATAGCCATTCTCAATCATTTAGTTTCTCATAGGAGTTGCAGCAGAAGTAAGTTGCCATGAGGGATTTGAGAGAGAGGGTTATGCCTTGCAGATGAGCGTAGGAAGAGTATAACAGCCTGGCTCCTTTCTCTCTATCCATTCCTCCACTATCCCCTCATACATGTACAAGGAGAGACGAGAGCCCTGGTTGTGGTCTAGAGTGGAAGCAATATGGCAATGAATCAGGTTAATTACACCTAGGGCTGGGTGAAATTTTTCATCCCCAAATTCTTTTGGCCAAGAAATGCTGATTAAGGACACCAAAAATTTTGTAAATGAGTGTTGAATTCACCAAATTGTTCTGGTTGAACACCTCCCCACCACTATAAAAAAAAAACAAACCAAAATTGAAACAGTTTGTTTCAGCATTTTATATGAAACATTTCAATTTTTTTATTCAAAATTACTTTGTTTCAAAGTTTACTTAATTTTTAAGTTTCCAAAGTCTTTAAAAAACAAAACCCAAAACATTTTGTTTGTTGTGAAACTTACTTTTTGGTTTGCCAAAAAAAAAAAAATGTTAATGTTCCAGGTTGACCCTAAATTATTTTGTAATTTTTTTTTTCCAGTATGGCCAGTGAACCAAACAAAATCAGTTATTGACACAGCTCCAGCTGAACACAATAATAGATTCCAAAGCCAGAAGGGACCATTGTGGTCATCTAATCTGACTTCCTGTATAGCACAGGCCATAGAACTTCCCCAAAATAATTCCTGGAGCACACCTTGTAGAAACAATACACTATCTTGATTTAAAATCTTTCTCCTGCAGCTATTCTGCTCTTTAGAACCCTCCCTCACAGTAGAATTTTAATGCTATTGTAAAACTTGATACAAATGTTTTTCATAATTGATGAATATAGCAAAATGTATTTTCCTTCCTAGCAGGACAGACTGTCTGGAGGGATAAAAGTAAAATACAGTTACCATTGTTTATCAGACTTCCTAGCAACTTCAAAGAAGGAATCAGAATGTAGAATATCTTATTAAAATAGAAATGTCAAGCCTAGGATGAGCTCTGAAAGACTATAAAAGGTAAAGTTCCCTTTCAAATACCATGGCATTGCTAGTTCATTAACTGGGAACTCAGATTGTTAACTAAGCTGTCAACCAGAATTTAGAATTAATTATATAGAAATAGCACTTTGATTTTCTTAGTCGTTACAAAGATTTAAATACCACCTCTTAGTACCTGATTTCTCAGTAATGAAAATTAGATATTGAACAAAATGCCAGTCTTCTTAACAGTGATGCCTGTGCTGTGTGCGCACTTTGGGGGAGTGGGAAAAGGTGATGCCACGTTCAGCCCCCTTGTATCAGACAAATGATCCTTCTGTTTGGGGCTTTTGAGGAAATATAATGGGAAAGGGTAAGGATCCCATCAGCCCCCTGGAAGGAAGGAGCAGTGGTAAAGGAGCTAGTCTGGGATTCAGGAGACTGCGGGTCAGTGGCTTCTTGTGTGACCTTGGTCAAGTCATGTAGTCTTTCTATGACTCAGTTCCAAATGGGGACAAGAGCCCTTCTCTACCTCCCAGGGGTCTTGTGAGGATCAATACATCCCAGGTTGGGAGGCACTCAGATACTATGCTAAGGTGATCCTACAAGTAGTGCTGGGTTAAATTTTTTGGCAAAAAAATGCAGGTTCAGTGACACCCAAATCTTTGACAAATTCATATAGGTTCTGTGGCCTGCTCCAGGGGCAGTGCAGTGCATGCTACCCCTTCCTCAGGATAGATTATGTAGTAGTTAGTATTGACCATTAGCCTGCTTGTGGACACATATAGGCAACGAGGCTGATTCTCTTCTCACTTTCACGAATATTACCACCATGAAATTCAAGGTGGTAATATTCGTGAAAGTGAGAAGAGAAAAGGAGTTTCTTGATTTTTCACCAGAGCAACTTAGAGGGGAAGCAGGGCAATGCTTATGGGACAGCCAAAGGCAAACCCAGCACCTGTCTTTCATTCTATAATGCACAGTGCCAAGCCGCTATGCTGGTTCAACAGATTTACATGTGTAATGATCTCCATTTCCCACTTTCTCTCGGTTGGAGATATTCCAATCCAAAATATTTTTTGTAAGATAGGTATTCTCTTTGTATTAGACATCTCCATTTCCCTCTTTCCTTTTACAGTAGTTGCAAAATGATTTTCTCACCCACTCCTTTTCTGTGATTAATAAATATAGAATCATAGAATATTAGGGTTGGAAGAGACCTCAGGAGGTCAGTGAGTCCAATCCCCTGCTCAAAGCAGGACCAACACCAACTAAATCATCCTAGCCAAGGCTTTGTCAAGCTGGGCCTTAAAAACATTTAAAGATGGAGATTTTACCAACTCCCTAGGTAACCCATTCCAGTGCTTCAACACCCTCCTAGTGAAATAGTGTTCCCTAATATCGAAACTAGACCTCCCCCACTGCAATTTGAGACCATTGCTTCTTGTTCTGTCATCTGCCACCACTGAGAACAGCCTAGCTCCATCCTCTTTGGAATCCCCTTCAGGTAGTTGAAGGCTGCTATCAAATCCCTCCTCACTCTTCTCTTCTGCAGACTAAATAACCCCAGTTCCCTCAGCCTCTCCTCATAAATCATGTGCCCCAGACCCCTAATCATTTTTGTTGCTCTCCGCTGGACTCTCTCCAATTTGTCCACATCCCTTCTTTAGTGGGGGGACCAAAACTGGATGCAGTACTCCAGCTGTGGCCTCACCAGTGCCGAATAGAGGGGAATAATCATTTCCCTCAATCTGCTGGCAATGCTCCTACTGATACAGCCCAATATGCCATTGACCTTCTTGGCAACAAGGGCACACTGCTGACTCATATCCAGTAATCCCCAGGTTCTTTTCTGCAGAACTGTTACTTAGCCAGTCAGTTCCCAGTCTGTAGCAGTGTATGGGATTCTTCCTTCCTACATGCAGGACTCTGCACTTGTCCTTGTTGAATCTCATCAGATTTCTTTTGGCCCAATCCTCTAATTTGTCTAGGTCACTCTGGACCCTATCCCTACCCTCCAGCATATCTAGCTCTGTCATAAATATAAAGGGAAGGGTAAACCCCTTTGAAATCCCTCCTGGCCAGGGGAAAGCTCCTCTCACCTGTAAAGGGTTAAGAAGCTAAAGGTAACCTCGCTGGCACCTGACCAAAATGACCAATGAGGAGACAAGATACTTTCAAAAGCTGGGAGGAGGGAGAGAAACAAAGGGTCTGGGTCAGTCTGTATGCTGCTCTTGCCAGGGACAGAACAGGAATGGAGTCTTAGAACTTTTAGTAAGTAATCTAGCTAGGTATGTGTTAGATTATGATTTCTTTAAATGGCTGAGAAAAGAATTGTGCTGAATAGAATAACTATTTCTGTCTGTGTATCTTTTTTGTAACTTAAGGTTTTGCCTAGAGGGGTTCTCTATGTTTTTGAATCTAATTACCCTGTAAGATATCTACCATCCTGATTTTACAGGGGGGATTTCTTATTTTCTATTTACTTCTATTTTTTATTAAAAGTCTTCTTGTAAAAAACTGAATGCTTTTTCATTGTTCTCAGATCCAAGGGTTTGGGTCTGTGGTCACCTATGCAAATTGGTGAGGCTTTTTATCCAACATTTCCCAGGAAAGGGGGGGGGGGTTCAAGTGTTGGGAGGATTGTTCATTGTTCTTAAGATCCAAGGGTCTGGGTCTGTAGTCACCTAGGCAAATTGGTGAGGCTTTTTACCAAACCTTGTCCAGGAAGTGGGGTGCAGGGTTTTGGGAAGTATTTTTGGGGGAAAGACGCGTCCAAACAGCTCTTCCCCAGTAACCAGTATTAGTTTGGTGGTGGTAGCGGCCAGTCCGAGGACAACAGGGGGAATATTTTGTACCTTGGGGAAGTTTTGACCTAAGCTGGTAAAGATAAGCTTAGGAGGTTTTTTTCATGCAGGTCCCCACATCTGTACCCTAGAGTTCAGAGTGGGGGAGGAACCTTGACAAGCTCTCTCCCCAGTTTAGTGTCATCTGCGAACTTGCTGAGGGTGTAATTAATCCCATCATCCAGATAATTGATAAAGATTGAACAAAACCGGCCCCAGGACCGACCCCTGGGACACTCCGCTTGATAACCGGCTGCCAGCTAGACATCAAGCCTTTGATCACTACCTGTTGAGCCCAACAATCTAGCCAGCTTTCTATCCACCTTATAGTCCATTCATCCAACCCATACTTTTTTAACTTGCTAGCAAGTATACTGTGGGAAACCATATCAAAAGCTTTGCTAAAGTCAAGATATATCACATCCACCACTTTCCCCATATCCACAGATCCAGTTATCTTATCATAGAAGGCAATCAGGTTGGTCAGGCATGACTTGCTCTTGGTGAATCCATGTTGACTGTTCCTTATAACCTTCCCCTCCTCCAAATGCTTCAAAATGGATTCCTTGAGGACTTGCTCCATTATTTTGCTTTATATTATATAATATTTATATTATTATTCGGATGGGAATGAAGTGAGGTTGACCAGTCTGTAGTTCCCCAGGTTCTCTTCCTTCCCTTCTTTAAACATGGGCACTATATTTGCCTTTTTCCAATCATCGGGGACCTCCCCCGATTGCCTCGAATTTTCAAAGATAATGGCCAATGGCTCTGCAATCACATCAGCCAACTCCCTCAGCACCCTTGGATGCATTAGATATACTTTGTGAATAAACAGAGAATTATTTCCCTTTCCTTACCCCCCTCCTAGCTACCATGTCATACTCCCTGATCTGATTTCTATTATTACTAATAAGCGCTAAGTACCAGTGTGTAAGTAGTACATAATCATATTAAGTTATAAATCTGGATGAATAATACATTAGTCTAACACTGACTATTCTCTTCACTTGTTATCTGGGAGTTGTTAAAAGTGAATAGTTGTGAAGAAGCGTAATTCCAGTTGCCAAATTAGTCATCTACAGTTTATTGCACTTATTTTCAATGGTAATTCATTGTTTCTTTTGCTTTCCTTTGCTATTCTTCAGTCTTCCCCTCCTCCCCACCCCCAAAAGAAACCCACAAAACAAAATGAACCCAAAACCTTGAAGCTCAAGAAATAATTAAAAGCTCCTCTCAGATTCTGGCAACAAATAGTAGAATCTTTTTTTTAAAAAAAACAGACTTTTGTTTATCATTAACCGCCATCCTTCCTTTCCTCATTATTGTTTATGGTTTTAGTTGCTTAGTGCTATAATTGAGCACGGCACTTTACAGGTAAATTAAAGACTGGAGCAAGATCCTCAGCTGGTGTAAATTGATGTAGCATCATTAAAATCAAGTTGCAGCAATTGACACAGGCTGAGGATCTGGTTTTCTGGCTCTGCCCTAAGAAGTTTGTTACTTCCTTGGTCTACTTATGATAATTCCAAAAGAATTCCCCCACTCCTTTTTATGGTGGAAGGCACAAGCACAAGCAGCAGGGGCAAGTTGTCAGCAGCTAGCAATCTCCGCCGTCAAGGCTACGGAGACAGCTGAACAGGCTGAAGAAGAGAGGGAACAATCTAAGGAGTTTGAGGTCCAGGTGGAGTGTTTGTGGGGATTGGTGTTAGAAAAAGGGATGCATCCGGGTGGGAGAGCAGCAGGACCCCTGGGATCAGGGACAAAGGCGCCGGTCCGATATGACTCCGGAGACTGGGATGAGGGCATATGGTATGACCCTGACTCGAGATGGCGGCCAGATGGGCCGGGAGCTCGGCCAGCCCCAGTGGCAGCTGCGCAATGGTTAACTTTCCAGCATGGCCCCCTGGCCCAGGGAGGGAGCCCTGGACTGTTAATGGGGGTAACCATGCAGGAAATAGCCTTGACCCCTGCGGAGATAACTTCTCTGGCTCAGGGGTTAGGGCCAGCCAAGGCAAGCACATTTTTCGAATGGGCATATCAGTTTCTGATGGCGATGGAGGATCAGGGGTTAAACCCGGAGGAGGTTAGGAAGCTGTTGAGGGCAAAACCCACTGGATGTGAAATGGGAATCACACTGTGAACGCAGGCAGCTGGACAGTGGCAGTCCCCATTCGCTTTAGTTTGTAATTTGGCTCAAGGGGTGGCACTGCAGGAGGTTAGCTGCCAATATGCAGCAGGCTCTCCTGCTCCGGGGGAATTTTTTGTGGAAAGAACGATATTAGCGGGATTGTTAACTGGGTGGTATCTGGTCCGTGCCCAGGGAGGAGCAATCCCCAGGACCCTGTCCGAGATTGTGGTACCAATGGCTGAATTAAGGCTTATTGCAGCAATGTTGCCCAAAGATGTTCAGATGGCTATGGTAGTGTGGAGGCAGGGAGAGCCCCTAGACATATCACACTTTAAGGAAGTGGCACGCCAGGCTACTAGAATGGTTGGTCAGCCCGGAACTGGGGCTCCTGCTCCCATTGCTATGGCTGCAGCCCCAACACCTTGATACAGGCACCCCCAATCAGACAGCAATCTGCTCCACATACAATTGTGGATGGCCTTGATGGACCGGGGGAAACCATGGGTCAATGGGACGGGAAGTCCACAAAGTCCCTAGCACTCCACTGTACTCAGCTGGGGTTGAAGCTCCTGGAGCCAGGGGTCAATATCAGGACCAGAAAAGCAACCTTAGATTAGGGGGGCCCCCAACTCCCCAAGTCTACTTGGAGAGGGAAGCACCCAGGAATGGGTCTGGGTGGGACCTCTCCAGGTGGATTTGGGAGGAAGGTTGTGGGTGCGCCTTTGGGTGGGGGGGGCACATGAGCACCCTGAGACATCTGAACTAGATTTTGTGGTGCTGGTGGACACCGGTGCCGCTGTCTCACTGATTCCCTGCCTCATGCTGGGAGGGCCAATCCAGGGAACCATTGAGATCTAGGGATTTGATAGTACCTTGGCACAGGGACAAGTGTTGGGACAACTGGTCACCTGGGTGGGGAATCTTACCCGAAGATGGCTCTGGATTTATAGCCCCATGACTTCAGAACCAATTTTGGGTACAGATTGCTTGCAGAAGGGAGTAATAGTGCTTGATTGTGCTAAAAAAGGTTTATGGAGGACCCCAAAGAAAGACTGGATCCCTGAAGTAAGGCAGGGAGATACCGGATTGCTGATGTGTAGTATGCTGGGGGTGGCGGTAGTGACCGGGGATAGCAGGGAGGAGTGGAGGAAGTGCTTTCCCCAGGCATGCATGGCCCACAAGATGGACTGCGGTAAATGCACTGGGGAACCAGTGAAAATAGAAGGACCAGCAGTCCCCCCACAGAAACAGTATCCTATCCCCACTGCAGCATGCCGGACCGTAGCGGAGAGAGAGAGCTGGAAGGGCAGGGAGTAGTGAAAAGAATGACTTCCCCATTTAACTCCCCCATATGGCCTGTGAGGAAAGCTGTTTGTCTCATGGAGACTGACTGTCGACTATCGGAGAGTCAATGCAATGACCCCCCAGCCAATAGTCGCAGATATGACCCAGATGTTGCAAGACATACCAAGGGAAGATAAAAGATTTTCTGTATCGGATTTGTCTAACTGTTTCTTTGCTATCACGCTTGAGAAAGGATTGCAGGACCGATTCGCTTTCCAAGTGGATGGGGTACAGTATTGATTTCCCCATGTACCCCAGGGATTTCAAGCAACCCCGCTATTGCGCAAAAGGTAGTGACCCAAATGTTAGAGCATCTCCCTCCAGGGGACAAGGGGTGGGTGGTCTCATATGTGGACGATATCCTGATAATGGGAAGTGGGTCCACTGGGGACAGCTCAAGCATGTGGAGGGAACCACCCCGACTCCATGTTCCTCTCTACGATAGCCTACGGTTTACAACGTTTAAGTTTTTTTTCCACAGCTTCTGTTTTTTAGAGCACCAGAAAGAGCTGGTACCAGCTGAAGGACAGTTGAAACATACCATGGTGCATTGTCACGACAAACTTCTACGTTGTTCTGTGTTTGTTTTGTAGTGCTTGTCTCATTGCTAGCATTATGCTGTATGGGGTTTGGGAAAAGGGAAGATACCGCATTAGGCAGGGAACAGCAGCAAACCATACTCACAGCCCTTTTTAAACTCTACCTAGACCCCTCCCTCTCCTTATCCCTCCGTCTCCTGCCAAATTGTCAGTCACATACCTATCCCTGTGGTGGCCACCTCCGTCCAAAAATCTGTGTATAACTACCCCCTTTACCAATTGTTTAACTTCCCACCAAATGTTCTGATTTTCATCTAAATGTTGTATATGGGAAGGGCTGTTTGACGCTCATTGTTACATCCTCAGGTCAATATTTTGATATATATTTCTGTTACTGTGGACATGCTTTGTGTAATGAAAATCTGGAATTGTTCCAGCAGTTGAACCACTGGCATGGATGAGCGGAGGCACGCCGTCGCCCTTTGGATGGTCACCACATGTGGGTGACCAAGGGGCGGGAAATGTTATATAAAGCCTCCGCTCAAATGCACTTGTAAGATCTGTAACTTGTATCATTAAGTTCTACAACCTTTTTGCAGACTTTGTAACTTCAGTTATTGTTAGTATAGGCTTTTAAGTTTTATAACCTTTGCAAGCTTTGTAACCTTTTCAGTTACCACTTGTATGAACCACCAAGCTTTGCAATATTCAGAGAGAGTGCGAACAAGGGAGTGTGTGTGGGAGATAAGGGAGTGTGAACAAGGGAATGAATGTGGGACTGGGCGGAGAGGAACTGCCAGGAGAAAAGAGCCAGGAGCCAGGTGTGTCTGATGTAATCAGCCCTGAGAAGGCAATCATGGGGTGCTGTAAAGAAAAGAAGAACCTGGTATGCATGAAAGGAACTGGTCTTGGAATGCTTCTCGGTGATGGACACAGGAAGAAAACTCAGTGTACGTGACAGGAGTCACTCAGTTCCAGCATGGCGATAGGCATGCACACAAGCCACCTGCTGCTCCTTGACCTGCTCACCAGCCTAGATCTGTGACAGCATGCGGACACACCAGATCTACCACGCTTCAGCTTCTTGGCTTCCCATGCTGTCTCCAGTAACTCTCTGCCTGTGTAAGTGTGTGGGTACATGGGGGTTTGAACGCGGTGTATAAATAAGCTCCTTTCCCTTTCTGTCTGACCTAACAGCAGCATTGTAATAAAACTAATACAAGTGTGACCCTGGGTTGGTTTTTTAGGGGAACAGAGGTAACAATTATAACTACGAGAAAAAGATGCTTTTATTGACACTTCTCTGTCAGTGATGTAAGTAGATTTGGAGAAGATTTTTAATAAGACTATTTCCTTCTGTTTAAATAAAAAAACTCATTAAAATAACTGAATAATAAGCCTCTGCTTAAATTTTTGAGCTTGTCTACACTGGGTAGCAAAGCACACCAGAGGGTGTCATTTGTAAAGCACACTAATGTTTTGAGCTCTAACTGCTCCATGTAGACTCAATCCTGCTCTAAAAGTTACCTATATTTTGTTAACGTAGTTTGGAACTATATCAGTGCAAACTACGTACTGTTCAGAGAGTACCAGAAGGGTCTATGCTAGGCAATTAGAATGCAACACATTAGCACGCTCTCCAGATTGCACCCCTTCAACTTTGCTGGTGTTGCGTAGGCAAGCCCTTGGTTAATTTAAATTGAGGCTTGTGACTTTAACAGAATTTTATGCTCAGGAAGACTCTTGGCTTATCTACACAGCAGTTTATTGCTCAATAAGCCAGGGTGTGAATGTACAGTGTACTAGCTTGCTGCACTCTATGGATATGTCTTCACTAGCAATGTTAAAGTGCTGCTGTGAAGGAGGGGGGTTGCTCCCTCTCTCTCTGGCCACAGCAGCCACAGAGCTGAGGCTGGGAAGGAGGGCCATCTCTCCCCGACAGCTGCAGCCCTGGAGCTGGGGAAAGTCACCTCTTTCTCTGGCCGCTGCAGCCCTGCATGTCCCAAATTCCCCCCACGCTCTCTTCTCACTCCATTGCCCCCTCCCATCTACCCCCTATTGCCCCCAAGGCTAACACCTCACCTTACATGTGTGTTTTCTTCAGGGTCCACGCACCTAATTAGTGGAGCCCCGCCTGCATGGCTCCACTAATTAGATGGGTGGCCCTTCAGTCTCTTGTGTGCGGCCTCCCAGGTGCTCACCTTAGAGGGAACTATCCACGGACCACCTGAATGGAGCTCACGGACCATTGGTGGTCCATGGACCACAGTTTGAGAACTTTTGACCTATAGGATGGTTTGGGTAAGGAAATAAGTAGAAGTTAGGTTTGGGGCCTAAGTTAGCTTAAGTGTACAGGAGTATGTGAAATTGAAGCTGGTAGTGTGAGAAAGTTGGAGCCAGAGTGTTATGGGAAAGTAAGATTAGCAAGGACGTTACCATTATGTTTTGATTATAGTTGGCTTGAGCAAGATTTTTAATAAGTGTTTTTAAGAACTGAGTGTTTTTATTAAAATTTCATCTATATTGGTAGTATGAGAAGGATATCTGTGCAAATGTTAATGTAAATAATGTGTAATGTAAAGAGCCCATAAGAAGGTGGCAGAAATATAATTATGGTTAGGGGCAGTTTAATGTTAATTAGTATTATAATACATTATATAAGGACAAGTTTTGCTAAATTGCAAGAGAGGTTCGATTAACATCAAAAGAGTACTGTTAGGTTCCAGAATTATAAAACTGTACTTCACTCTTTTGTCAGTGGACTGATGGATCCATTGATACACCATTCCATCTGTGAGTGTAAGTATAATTGTAGTATCGTGTCAGAAGTAATTGCATGCTGGTTTGCATAACTAATCATTTGTCTTTTTAATAAAGTTTGGTTGGATCATTCAAAGTGTTTGCTGGTGGTCCTCTACTAATTCTCTGAAACTGACCCAGAGGCTTGAAGCTGAAAACTAAGTTGGGGTTTATTGCACCCTTATCTTAAACAACTTAATTTTAATTGGGAATATTTGAACATCAAGATTACAAAATGTTACAGGGCTCCAGCCATAGGGAGTGATTTTCAGGGTCAAACCCTAGGTATATGCATTAGAGCATGATCCTGCGCCACTGAGTTCAGTGGTGTAGAACTGGCCCTTAAATAAATAGATTTACTCCTAACTCGTGTGGTGCTGAGTCCTCCTTTCACCCCTTTCCCTTCTCTCCAAAATCATTTAATACCATTATGTAGTGGGTCTTGCCTTGCATGCATTTTATGTGTAATAGCTTTCTTCAACTCGGTATGACCCTACTTTTATAAATTAATGCTTCAAGTATACGCTATGCCTGGACACCTTGAAATCCTAGGACCTAAAGGACACTTTTTCCACAAACAAATATTGCTTTTACTTCAAGATGTAATGCTTTTAATAAGCCACTAGCTTTCCACTCTGACACTTCAACTCTCCTCATTGCATTTCAGAGTACAAGAATTGTTAACAAGGATGTGGGAGGGAAAGCAATGTACCTAGATGAAGTGAGCTGTGCATGAAATCAATATTTATTTGCATAGACACTTTTCTCTGGATGTTTGTAGAGTGCAAAGGGATTTTGTGAATGTCTAAATGCTTTAAAATAGTAGTCCCTCTCCAGGAGTACATTGTATATCACCAAATAACAAAACCACCCATCTTATCTTAATTTACAATGCCTCCTGGCTTTGAGAACTTAGTCCAGTAAATGACCAGCTATACATTCTCTTCTCTCTGCCACATCTACAGGAAAAATACATAATCGCAGTAAGTAGGTCAAACTTATTACTCCTGTACTGAAGAAAACAATCTGGTAAAACCTGCACAGGAATGTGTATTTTATCACCTTAGATCAAAAGACCATTCTTTTGAAGGCTGAAGAATGCAGCCTAAATCCTCCCCTACACCTTGTGGCTGTGTTATTGGGAAATATGGATTGTTGTTGCCCACAACAAGAGCATCCTTGATGAATCCTGCCAGCACAGAGTAAGAGGGTTCAAGGAGGTGGGCAGAGGCAATATGCTCAGGAACACACCTTACTGCTACTCCAGAAAGCAGCAGTCAGTACTCCAGTAGCTCATACTATTGACTGTAGCAAACAGGCCTGGCAGTCACCAGCCCCACCTCCCCCACCCAAAGAAAACAACCCACAACAGAACACCATGCCCTCTTGGAACTCCTGTCTGATGGGTGTTTTAGCTAGAGCTTTCCTCCTAATACTAGGTGAATATCTTGCCTGCTACCATATGGGTGAATTAAGGGGAAAAAAGTTGCCCTGTGCCCTACCACCCCTAAACACACCCATCCAACAAAAAAAAGAGAACTGGATCCTTTATATGACACTGCATAATGATTTCAAAATATTGGTTCATGAAATAATTTAAATAGTCTTGTCCAGCAGTAAAAATATCATGGTTACAATGCTAAGCACATTACTATAGCAGTACCCTAGTTGAAATAGAATTCATTAGTTGGGCAAATGTACTGAATTAATTTCTCATATTTTTAGATATGATTGGAACACATCCTTGAGACACAACATTGTCCTAGTGTTGAATAGCTAAAAATGTTTCTTTATACCACACAGCTCTCATCATCCACTAATAAATGTGTATGTACCATTGTAATGTATTATCAGTAATACTACTCCAAAGTATTTTAAGAGAATATAAACATAAATGCCCCTATCCTGCTGGTGGACCCTTGTACCCATGTGAAGACCCACTGACTCAGTGGTGCTGCATGAAGATAAAGGGGTCCATTTGTACAAATGCGGTTGCCGGTCAGTGCCTTGATCTTTTCTACCTGTTTTCTGACTATTGCTTAGACTCACAAATAAGACACATTCTGTTTAATAAATTCACACGAGATCTGAAAATGCAAATATAACTCTGTTTCCACTGACAAGAATGGTCTGATCAAGCAGTAAAAAGCAAGTAGGACAAAGATAGGGTGCACTCATGATTGTATTTTTTTCCCGGAGTTCTTTGCAGTGCTAGCAAAACAAGCAACCATAACATTTGACTGTCAATCATTTGAAAAATAAATTACTTTGCCTTGCATTTTAAGCCTATTTTTAAAGGACCCTTGAGTGTGTATACCCAGTTGCTTTTCTTTGTTATGTATGGTTGTTCAAAATATGCTGAACTATTTGAAATAGCTTTGAGAAGGAGCACAAAGGGCATAATAGAAACATTTTGGCTGAATTCTTATTTTGGAATAGTACTCAATACAATGAATGATTGATGTCTAGTTTTGAAATGTGCAAATAAACTTTTTTTTAAAAAAAAATATGTTCTCAAGTCTCTATTACACTACACTTATTTATGGAATTTATAGTTACATACATCTTCAAGAGCAGCAGATTATGAGGATCTGGCTGAGTAAACCTCCACCAATAATATGTTACAATTGTGGCTGAAGTCCTTAAATTGCAGTAACACTTGCTGCCACTAAGGGCTGCCAGTGGGGCTGCAGTACACATCGGGCTTCCCCCACTGGGAATTCTGGCTCTGGAATACACAGCCAAGGCAGCAGAGGAAGAAAACAGAGAGCAGGGACCTCAGTTTTGCAGGGTTATTTCACATCGCATGCTCCCTGTGGCCTCTGTTCCTTTTCCAGGCCCAGGAAGGACCTGCGTAGAGGACTGTCTGAGCTTGGTTGCGGGTATGGGGCAAGGTCCTCAACTGGTGTTTCTGACCCAGACTGCCATTTTTAAAAATGGATCATAATGTATATGCTCGCAAGTAGAAATAATCGTAGAAAGGATACTTAAAAATTAAACAAAAGAACATATTGGAGGGGTTGATTATTCCTTTTACTGCCTTTGTTCCTCTGAAGAAAATTGCAGCCTCCAAACCCACCATCTCAGCAGTGTCCATTTTGTTCTTAGCACCTATCTAGAGCTGTGTACTGCTTGAATTCTAGTACTATAAAGCAAAGTTAATTGAGAAAGCTGGGCTTTTATAACTCTGAGCCAGCTTTCCAATCAGCTTTTGTTCCACAAAGTAAACTCAATATCTGTATTTACAGTCTAATTATAGTTTAATTCCTTTAATTGCTTTAGATTAGTTTTGTATCAAAGACCCTTTCTAATTTCTTTTAAGTATAAAACACACATAAAATCCTCGCCATTGTTTTTTCTTAAAAAATCTCAACACTCAGGCAGGCAAGAAGAGGCCTTAGCAGAGGAGACAAAAAATGAATGCCTTAAGCACAGGAGTTAAAATTGGTAGAAGTGTTTTTCCTTTGGTGGAGCAGCATTTGTAATTATGCTGCAGCCTGAAGAAATGTGGCAAAATAACTTGAGAATGCTGCTTAGAGAAGAAAAGGTAAGTGCATACGCTTACTCTACACTAACCTTCTCTACCACTTTCTATAGATTCTCTTTCCCTCCCCCTTCCACAGAGGGATTAAATCCTCCATACATGACCACATCATTTAAGCTAGGTATCCTCCCTCTGGGAATGATGCACCATGGCCAGGGAATCCTATCATACCTCCGTTCTCCTCCCACCACCTGGGGAGAAAGTGGTATATTATGGGAGATATAGTCCAGCCAGGGACCTCAGCCCGTAGCAAAGAATGGGACTGTAAGGCTTATGAACTACAATTTCCATGAGGCACTGTGGCAACATTTGGAAAAACAATAGTTTGGGAGTTTGGCTAAAATATTTTGGTTTTCAATATTTCATTGACATTTCATTTCAACCAAAGTTTTCCAAGGGCGATGATGCTGTTTTCCAACCATCTCTTATTGGAATGTTATTCAGTGGAGAAGGGCCACCTATCATGGAAAATTTAGGAATAAATTCACTCAGCATCATATGAAAATCTTATAATTGCATAGGTTATAAGAATATTTAAAAAAATGAATAAGCATGCAACTGGTTTGGGAAAGACTTTTTCCCCACTCATGGATTTTTTTAAAGGAGTAGTAACCAGGGTGGATTTGATTTAAATCAAATTGATTTAAATCATGATTTAAATCACTAGTCAGGAAGATTCGATTTAATCATGGTTTTGTACATAAAATTGCATTCTTGTTTGTTGTTGTAACCTTAATACATATTCTTCACAACTCAGAGATAGATGATTTATAAACAGTGATTTATTTTGAAAACTTTTCAGATTAGTTTTACAGCTATATCAGAAAATAGATGATTGGTTATTTCATTTACCAAAGATAATTGAAGCAGATATTTATGAAGTCATTGGGAGGTGAACTATCTCCAATTCAACAGGTTAATCATTAATATTTGGAGGATTTCCGAGCCATGCTGTATTAGGAGGAGAACATCACCAGACAGACATTTAAATTGTTTTATTTAGCTAAAACAACAACATTAAGTATTCTGGATTTTTTTCTTCAACAGCAAACATATAATATTTTAACAAAAAAGCATATGTCCCTTGCTTCTCACATTTATCTCCAGACTTCGCCTTGTCCAGATCTATTCCGCCCCCAATAATCTTCTATTCATTGAACTTTTTGAAACTTTGCACTTTTAGAGAGAGGTAAGGGATTGACTCTGTGTACACAAATTTGCAGAGGGACAATACAGCTGAGGCCTGTTATTTCTCACCTTTCTATATTTATTTATTTAAAAACCTTTTTGCTATTAACAAGCATTTTACCTCTGGAGACACAAATCCACAGTTTGAGAACTGCAAACCTAAGCATCTCTGATGGTATCTTCTAGACTGAGCACTGAGTCCAAGTGGATAGATAGAAAGATTAACCTAAATAATCTATACAGAAGCCTGTAGAACCCCATAAGATTGAGTCCCTAATCCATGAACTATTGGAACTCATTTACAAAACTTTTCTTAAACATTACATGAATATATTGTCTCATACTTTTTTCCTCAAAAAGCATTTTATCAAAAAATCCTATTTAAATTTAAAAAACCTGATTTTTTTTTATTTAAAAAAAAATCATTGATTTTTATCCACCCTGGTAATAACTTAAATATTAAAAAATCTGTGATTCGTTACAAGAAAGGAATTAGGTGTGAGGTAGAAGGAAGTTTTATATTGATAAGGACAATAATATCTCGAGAAGACTATGCCTTTAGATCAGTCTATGATTTTATTTCTAGGCAGAAATTATTTGCTGATCAATTTTTGGTTAACATTGTACATTTTGTAATAAGAAGAATTATAAGTGGAGGAAACATTAACACCTCACTAAATCTCCTAATGGATAAATCAGCTAATAATAAATATAAACAGCATTGGCTAGGACCTAAAGTCAAGGAAAAATGTAATCAAATGTGGCTTCAGGATAACACTTGCAGGAACCAACCAGATTATACCTTTTTATCTCAATCTGCAAGTTTGTACACCAGGGTTGATTACAGTCAGGCCACATCATGATTGTTAGCTGAGGTTATAGATTCAGCTACCAGACCCTAAGTATGAACATATCATGTATATCATGTTTGTAATTGTGATGAAGGTGTATAAACCCCACATCAGGCAAGAAGGGATGGAAGAGCAGATAGCCCACTGTGCCTATGAGGAGGAGCATTAAAAGGGAGAAGCATAATACAGAAGGGCCCAGCCTGGGGAAGAGGAGGACAGACCTCCCTAAGAGGAGCACAGTAGAGACCCAAGCTACCTTAGCAGTAGGGTGGGTGTTTGTATGATCCTGGTAGGGCAGTAGAGCTTTATTTTTGTTAATTTAGTTTTCTTTCCTTTGTTACATGGGACTAGGGGCCTGACCCCAGGGAAGACTCCTGCTGAGAATGGGATCCCCCTGAGAGGAAGGTGGGATGATTTAGGAAGTAGCCCATGGAAGAAGCAAGCTACATGTACCATGCTTGCTACAAGGGCCCTTAGGCTGGAACCTGGGGTAGTGGGAGGGACTGAATTCCCCTAGAGCCTTTGTGGTGAAACCAGTGTGAGGACCCCAGACCCAAGGGGACAGAAAGACTATTGAGCCTGGACCAGAGCCATTGACTTGACATGAAGTTCTGGGACTGTTGAGTTAAAACCCTGGCTTATCCTGAGAGGGCTGAACTCCAAATAACTAGTCCAGAGGGCTGAGTCACAAGGCAGTGGGGACCACTAGCAGACGAGCAGACTTGGATGGCCAGTCAGCAGGACTACTGAGAGAAACACTGCAATGCCATACCCAGCCACAAGGTGAGGGCACAAGCAGGTGAGTCGTTTTTCACAGTAACCCTATTTGAAATCAGTAATTGTGGTCTGACAGAAAATATGTGGATGCTGAATAATTTTCCCAGTTGAAAGATTAATTTATTTTGGATTCTATAAAAACAGAAATCAAGTTTTGTTTTGATACTAATGGTAAGTTCAAACATCAGAAAACATTGTCTGGGAGGCATATAAAGGAGTAATAAGAGGTAAATAAATTAGCTACCATCCTGAGGAAGAAAGAAAGGGAAGCAGAAAAAAGAGATATTATGATGAGGGGATAAGAGGGGAAATCAGGCTAATAAAATCCTCAAATAGATTAACAAAAGAGAAGGACAAGAGGATAGGACAAGAAGCAATGGGCTTAAATTGCAGCAAGGGAGATTTAGGTTGGACATTTGGAAAAACTTCCTAACTGTCTGGGTGGTAAAGCACTGGAATAAATTGCCTCGGGATGTAGTGGAATCTCCATCATTGGAGATTTTTAAGAACAGGTTAGACAATCACCTGTCAGGGATGGTTTAGATGAGAGATCAGCAACCTTTGGCATGCGGCCTGCCAGCGTAAGCCCCCTGGCGGGCCGGGCCGGTTTGTTTACCTGCTGCGTCCACAGGTTCGGCCGATCGTGGCTTCTACTGGCTGTGGTTTGCCACCCCAGGCCAATGGGGGCTGCGGGAAGCTTCTCGGGCCAAGGGTTGTGGTGGCCACCACATAGCTGACTCATAGAAATAATTTAAAATCTATAAAATAAAATAAAAATCTAGTGCTGTCCTTAGATACCAAGAAGATCTTTGATGAAGGAGACAGTCTTTCCTGAAAACAGTGTCTTCAGAGATGGGTTTAGGAGGCAATTAGAAGATTTGGATAAATATATTGTATCCTCCTTTCCTTGGAATAAGGGTTACTGAGGTACATTCCAAATCATTTCAGCTACAAAGAAGAATCAGACAAGGTCGTCCTCTATCTCTCTTTTTGTTTGCCCTCTTTATTGAATGCCTGGCACAAAAAATACATCAGAATTATAGCATAACAGAGGTTACAATTAATAAATGGAACATAAAATTTCACTGTATGTAGAGGTTGAGGTATTCATGGTTACCAATCGAGTAAAATCTATGGCATATTCTGAAAGAAGCTAATAAATTTGATGACATCAGGCTATCAAATATAGGGCTGGAGAAATATGATGGGATGTCCACCCCCACACTAGGCCTGAAGGGATTAAGTGGCCCAATTAACCACCTCGGCCGCAACTGGAGGAGAAGCCATGGAGCAAGGAGGACTAATTAGAGATGAAGCTCAGTTGGAGAGGAACAGGAGGGGCCTGTATAAAGCCCAGTTGCTGCAAGTAGAAGGCTGCAGAGGGAGAGATGATGTAGTCACTCTTAGGTTGAGAGAAGGCAAGGTAGGAAGTAGCCCAGGGTTACAGCAGTAAGGTTGAGAACTGTACAGACCTTGACTGCTTGTTTCAGGGTACCTGGGCTAGAAACTAATTTACAGGGTGGGCCTGAGTTCTCCTACCAGCTACTTGGGAAGAGGTACTGTTAAGGGGCAGTGAAAGGGAATACTGCCTGGGACAGTGGGTCCTTTGAGGCACACAACCCCCTCACTCCTCCCTTAAAGGGGAAAACTGCACTGACCTGGCTGGCATGCCAAACCACAAAGCAGTAGTCGAATCCCAAGCAAGTGGGACATGGAGATAGATATAGTGAACAACTGTAGGAAGAGGTGTCAGACTGGCAGAGCTAATCCTGAGACACAACCATAAGGAGGCACTCCAGCAGTGAGTAGGAGCACCCTATGACAAGGAGCCACTGATCAAGAGCTGCAGGATGCATTTGTGTTATTGTGTAGAAATAAATTTCTTTCGAGTCAATATTTCTCATAACCTCAATCATCTATATGAAACTAATTTTTCTCCCATTATTTCAAAACTTAAAAATAGCTCTTTTGAATTGGAAGAAACATTTGGCTTGGCTTGGTCATATAGCCGTGGTAACAACTAATTGGTGGTTAATTTCCTACTTCAGGCGCTACCAATATGGATACCAAAATGAACTCTAGTGGAAATTCAGACAAGAGTTATTAAATTTGTTTGGGGCAATAATTTCTCCAGAGTGAATAAGAAAACGCTTTACGCCTCTGTGGAAGGGAGAAAATACTTATCAATGATTTCTGACTCTATTTAAGATAAGCAAATGATTAAATATACTATGCTACAGGTTTAAATGGGGAGTTGAAGATCGTGGCAAGATGTGGACCTTTCTGCATAGATGGTGGGAATGCCCTAAAGCAATAACATTTTGGAGGAAAATAACAGAATTTTCAAGATAATTAAAATTACCCATAATGATTCTGTTAGGTTACAGTCCAAAGGAGGTAATTAACTCGAGGAAAGTCCCATTAATAGCACAATTACTTCTAGCATCCAGATGTGTAATAGTTCAATTTTGTAAAGGACAGATCCTGTAACATTATTGTCCTGGAGAAATAAACTATGCAATATCCTTTCAATGGAAAAAATAACGGACAGCTTTGTACCAGGAACAAGTACATTTTACAATGTATGGTTACCACTTTTGGAATTTGAACAAAATAAATACAGAGCTAATGATACAAAGTTGACCAAACACAAATGGTTCTTTTAAAGGTTAGAAATTTCATGTTATGAATAAATTTTGTTAATATTGTGTGGAAAGTTCATGTTTGTTCAGCCAAGCTTTTTTTTTTTAACTTATTATTAACATAAAAGTCCTGTAGTTCATCAAACTTGGACCCCATTCACATAAATATTTGTCCACTTTGCATGTCACTAGTGCCATTGATATAATTATGATTACCTATGTGCATAAATCTTAGTGGGATCGGGACCCAAGACTCCAAATATCAGTCAGGAAGAGCAAGTTTCAAAAGTGGGAGGGCTTTCAGCAGACAGTGCTGTGTCACCAATCTTAGAAAACAATGTTTCCAGATTTATGGCAATCTGTCAAGATAAACAAATGTACTCTTATGGTCCATGAGATAGTTTAAATGCAGTGTGAGGAGTCTGAGAAAACCCCTCTTGGAAAATGTAGCACATGCAATAGGACTACTTTAATCTTACCAGTTGTACAGGTCTTTATCTTCTTCTAACCATTGTGTTCTTATTCCATGGAGTTAATAGATAGTTATATGACATTTGTGATGAATTTGGATCAAGGATTTTTTAATAGTCTCTGGTATAACTCCAGGGATTGCAATATCTCCTGCCTAAGCCCCAGAGCAATTCATAACCTGGGGGAAGATAGGCATTCAGCTGCCTAAGTCACATGTGGGGCCTGACCTGGTAGGCATGCTCAGTTGGTGGGAGGCAGGTTGTGGAATACTTGATATGAGGCTCCCTCCATCTTTCCTACTGAAATTGTTCAATGTTAACTGTTAATTGGGCCAGAGAAAGAGCTAAATTGCTCTATAGTCTAGTGGTTAGAGCACTCACCTGTGAGGTGGCTGATCCCTGTTTGAATCACTTCTTCCCTCAGGAGGTGGGGGGATTTAAACTGGGGTCTCCCAAATCCCAGGTGAGTACCCTTTCCACTGTGCTCAAGGCTATAAGGAGAGGTTCTTTCCCCCTCCACCTGTTTGGGTTGAAGTTAGGGGGCCACTGAGCATCCCTATTGGCTCAGGCTCCTTTTGCACCTTGAGTGGCAGATGCATATTTTCTCCCAATTTGTGGATTGCAGACAGAAATGGGTGCCTCCCTGCAGCCTGGATTTAGGCACCATCTTCTGACAGGGGAGGATCTTAGGACACACTTGTATGATCAGCATCTCCCATTGGCTAGCTTAGGCGGCTCCCCACCAGCGGTGCTGGCTTTATGGATTACAGTCTAAGGCAGGAATTCCCAAACTTGGTTTGTGGCTTGTTCTGGGTAAGCCCCTGGCGGGCCATGAGATGCTTTGTTTACCTGAGCATCTGCAGGTGTGGCCATTCGCAGCTCCCAGTGGCAGCAGTTTGCTGTTCCTGGCCAATGGGAGCTGCAGGAAGCAGTGGCTTGGCTCACGCCTCTTCCCGCAGCTCCCATTGGCTGGGAACGGTGAACTGCGGCCACTGGGAGCTGCGAGCAGCCTTACCTGCAGACACTTAGGGAAACAAAGCATCTCACGGCCTGCCAGGAGCTTGCCCTGAAAAAGCCGTGAACCAAGTTTGGGAACCCGTGGTCTAAGGTTCCTATCTTTCCCCATTCATTGAATGGGAGTCTAGGCACTTAATTAGACTTTGTGTGTCACAATGTTGTTCCCATGGTTTTCTGGGTTCCTAAAAGTTGGGCACCATGATGCCTAAGTCTCTTTGTGGATATGTGCCAAAGTACTCTATGGATCCTTCTACCCCAGCCTGACCATCTTCAGTGTGTTGTGAGGCCAGCAAATACAGGCCTATGGTTTACCTCACCCCTTCTTTCTGTTTAACATTTGGCCTATAGATTAAATAGTGTTTAGCTATAGCAATTGTTCTCAAAATTCATTACACCGTGACCCCCTACTAACAACAAAAATTACTTCATGACCCCAGGAGGGGGGACCAAAGCCTGAGCTTGCCAAAGCAGCACTACCCCGGATAGGGGGGGCAAAGCCTGAGCCCCACTGCTCTGGGCAGGGGGGCCAAAGCTGAAGTCCAAGGGCTTTAGCCCCAGGTAAGGGACCTGCAACCTGAGGCATGCTTTGGCTTTGGCCCTGGGCAGTGGAGCTTGGGCTTCAACCCCAGGACCCAGCAAGTCTAAGCCAGCCCTTGTGACTCCATTCAAAGGGGGTCGCAACCCACAGTTTGAGAACCTCTGGCCTATAGTAAATTGGATTGAAAACCCTAACTGTACTGTGTCACTCCAGTCATAGGACCTGATCCAAAGTCTACTGAAGTCAATGGAGAGACTCTCATTGACTTTAATGGGCTTGAGACCGAGCCCTTAATGAGCTTCGCTCTGCACTTAGGTTCTTACTCCTTGAATTCATACTATGCAGAGGAACACATTTTTAACACTGTACTGGGCCCCAGAAAGATTAAATAACCTTGTGGTCTTATAGCGGAGCTGAATTGTAACCATTTTTTCTTGAACTGAGATACTGTCCTGTATGTATTTTTTCTTGTGCGTGTTGGAGACTATGATTTTTAAAGAGCAGGACTGGGCTCACTGAAGTTGATCTGGCACTATGTAGTGTGTTTGCATTTAAATATGTGGAAAGGACATGTAAATAGCTTCCATACGGTGTGGATGTTAACAAAACATCATGAATTTATTAATAAAAGGAATATATTTACTCCCTACAATATAAATGCCCAGAAAATTCTGAAATACAAAGAAAGAATCAATGTTTTGTTTACAAGGACTCTTTGAAAATGTAAAACTAGCAATGACTAGCAAACACATTAAATAAATGTCTTAAATAGTTACATGTATAATTGAGTGCTCCTCAAAGAACATGTGTCTTCTCAGAAATGTGAAACTATAAATTAGAGCAGCAATTCATTCCTTTAGAAAGGTAGCAAAAGCAAACAACATCTTGCCTTTTATTTGTTTTAATGTTTGAAAAATATAAAAGATGTCAGTCACACATCTATCTTAAAAGCAAATGGCTGTAATGGGGCTGTAAAGTTCACTGTGCAGGGAAAACAAAGTAGTTTAGATGCACCCAAAATAGCTGCATACTGTACAATGAAAGCTACTGATTGTACCTCACTGTTAACCAAACTAAATTAAATAGTGGATTGATTTACTTCATATAATAAACGGTAACTTACATCCCAGCAAATCACATTGCACAAACTTGCTATTTTAAGATGCAGGGGGAAAAAGAAAACATATCTAACAATAAATGAATCCTCATCGTGCATAATTGGATCATTGCATTATCACCTTCACTAACCAAAGGAGAACAATAGGCCAGCTCAGGGATTAGTGATGGATGTCAATATGAGAAACAAGAAGGGGTGAAAATAAGGCGAAAGGGGCTGGTACGGCATACCAGTAAAAAGTGGCCACCAGTACCGTACCATACAGCTGATTTTAAAGTGCTGCAGCAGCAAGGGACCCTGCTTAAAGCACTGCCCCGGGGATAGACACTGACCCCCAGCTCTGCCCCTTCTGCCTGAGGCTCCATCCCTTCCGGGGGGGGGGGGGGGCAGAACCAGCTCCGTACGGATAAGAGTTCAATTTTACTTTCACCCCTGGAAACAAGACATGTAACTTAGTAGCTTCCTTAAGGAACATCTGCACTAAAGCTAGAGATACGATTGCAGCTTTGGTGGAATACCCATGCTAGCTTTAATCTAGCTAATGTGGCTAAAAATAGCAGTGAAAATGCAGTGCCGTGGAGTATGGCATGAGCTTGGGATGTGAGTATGTCCCCAAAGTTCTGAGCAAGCTTGTACAGCTGCCGCATCTTCACTGCTATTTTTCACCATGCTGGTAAAGCTAGTGTGAGTATATGCCGACATGATTGGCCCTTCCACCTCCAACTGCAGTGTGGACAGAATAACAATAGCAGTGAAGCTGCAGCAGCACAGGCGGCTGCACAGATTAGCCATAACCATGTCTGAGATCCTAGGTACAAACAAGAGTAGCTGCTGAAGCTTCACTGCTATTGTTACTTGAGCTCGCTTAGATCTGAAATCAGACCTCCCAGTTACAGTCAAGATATACCTTTTGACATACTTATCTCCCTTTGGTTCTGATCCGGTACAGAGCTGAGTGATCTTGACTGATTTTTACAGAAAGCTCATGGTACTCAGCACCTCATTGCATCTTCAGGGGGAACCCGGAGGCCTTTTCCCAACTCATTCTTACAGAAGTTTTTTTTTTTACCACTCTGGGCTGCCTATGTGGAGGCTACATGCATTATCATCTTGTGACCTCATCTGTTTACAATATGACCATGTAAATCATTGTTGCTACCACTGTTATATAATTTCAATGAATCTTATACAAAGTGTGTTAAGTAAGGTGTCAATAGAAAGGGTATGATTTGCTGGTTATGGTTATGCTATTTGTATGAATGTATCATTTTTGTATTTGAGGTTATGAGAATTGGCTCGGTACCTGTACTTCAAATATGTTTGCTCCTGTGGTAATGCCCACATGGTATTTAGCCGGCACATCTTTGGAGGGACTATGCAAGTTAAGTGGCCCATCAAAAGAACACTTAACTCACAATGGAAGATGCCCATCTACACTGAATGGACTTTCCTGTGAATATTCCATCTGAAGTATAGGTAATGGCTGCTGCTGTGAATAAGCAAAATTATGCATGGACCTGTGACTTGCCCATGTGACTCCAAATACTATCTTGTTACCTGTGATTTTCCACCAGCTGTGCTGAGGGCTTTGTTTGAAACAGTGGGTTTCCCTCTACATGGCAGAAGCTATAAAAGGCACAGGAAAAATCTCCATTTTGCCTCTTTCCTCCTCAAACCTCTGGACTATAGATTTATACTAATGGGAGCATTCTAACCAAGGGATTGAGGACCTTCCAATAATTTGCATAGTGCAGCTAGAAATGTTTAGTTAGTCTAAAAATGGTTAGAAGGAATTATTGATGTACATACATCCTCTGTCTCTTGTATGCACGGTATAAGTATACATCAGTATCTATATACATTAATTTCTTTGCTTTATTTCAATCACAACAAACCTGTACATTTTCATGAGTATACACATAAAATTTTGTGAAATTTTTCTTCTTTTCTTCAGCAAAATGGCAGCTCTTCATCTGCAAAAATGGGAATAAGAGACTAGTCAGCCTAATTTAAATACTTGGAAAGACACTGAAAAAATTATAAAACAATCAATGTGTAAGCAACTAGAAGATAACAGGGTGATAAGGAATAGCCAACATGGATTTGTCAAGAACAAATCATACCAAACCAACCTAATTTCCTTATTTGATGGGTTATTGGTCTACTGGATGGGGAGCAGTAGACACAATATATCTTGTCCCAATGACATTCTCATAAGCAAACTAGGGAAATGAGGTCTAGATGAAATTACTATAAAATGTGTGCACAACTGATTGTGGTAATCAGAGAGTAGTTATCAATGGTTTCCTGTCAAACTGGGATGGTGTATCTAGTAGGGTCCTGTAAGGGGTCAGTTCTGGGTCTAGTATGATTTGGATTCTTTGACCATTGGATGGTGTTCTAAGAAGGAGGAGTGCTAGGCAGAGACGGGCTCTATCTAACGAAGAGAGGGAAAAGCATCTTCTCAAGCAGGCTGACTAACCTAGTGAGGAGGGCTTTAAACTAGGTTCACCGAGGGAAGGAGACCAAAGCCCTCAGGTAAGTGGGGAAGTGGGATACTGGGAGGAAGCACAAGCAGGAGAACACGAGAGGGGAGGGCTCCTGCCTCATACTAAGAAAGCAGGACAAACAGCAAGTTATCTCAAGTTCCTATATACAAATGCAAGAAGCCTGGGAAACAAGCAGGGAGAACTGGAAGTCCTGGCACTGTCAAGGAATTATGATGTGATTGGAATAACAGAGACTTGGTGGGATAACTCACATGACTGCAGTACTGTCATGGATGGATATAAACTGCTCAGGAAGGACAGGCAGGGCAGAAAAGGTGGGGGAATTGCATTTTATGAAAGAGAGCAGTATGACTGCTCGGAGGTCCGGTATGAAACTGCAGAAAAACCTGAGAGTCTCTGGATTAAGTTTAGAAGTGTGAGCAACAAGGGTGATGTCGTGATGGGAGTCTGCTATAGACCACCGGACCAGGGGGATGAGGTGGATGAGGCTTTCTTCCGGCAACTAATGGAAGTTACTAGATCGCAGGCTCTGGTTCTTATGAGAGACTTCAATCACCCTGATATCTGCTGGGAGAGCTATACAGTGGTGCACAGACAATCCAAGAAGCCTTTGGAAAGTGTAGGGGACAATTTCCTGGTGCAAGTGCTGGAGGAACCAACTAGGGGCAGAGCTCTTCTTGACCTGCAGCTCACAAACCAGGAAGAATTAGTAGGGGAAGCAAAAGTGGATGGGAACTGGGGAGACAGTGACCATGAGATGGTCGAGTTCAGGATCCTGACACAAGGAAGAAGAAGAGCAGCAGAATAGGACCCTGGACTTCAGAAAAGCAGACTTTGACTCACTCAGGGAACTGATGGGCAGGATCCCCTTGGAGAACAACATGAGGGGGAAAAGAGTCCAGGAGAGTTGGCTGAATTTTAAAGAATCCTTATTGAGGTTACAGGAACAAACCATCCCATGTGTAGAAAGAATAATAAATATGGCAGGCGACCAGCTTGGCTTAACAGTGAAATCCTTGCTGATCTTAAACACAAAAAAGAAGCTTACAAGAAGTTAAAGATTGGACAAATGACCAGGGAGGAGTATAAAAATATTGCTCAGGCATGCAGGAGTGAAATCAGGAAGGTCAAATCACACTTGGAGTTGCAGCTAGCAAGGCATATTAAGAGTAAGAAGAAGGGTTTCTTCAGGTATGTTAGCATCAAGAAAAAAGTCAAGGAGAGTGTGGGCCCCTTACTAAATGAGGGAGGCAACCTAGTGACAGAGGATGTAGAAAAAGCTAATGTACTCATGCTTTTTTTGCCTCTGTCTTCACGAACAAGGTCAGCTCCCAGACTACTGCACTGGGTAGCACAGCATGGGGAGGAGGTGACCAGCCATCTGTGGAGAAAGAAGTGGTTCAGGACTATTTAGAAAAGTTGGACAAGCATGGGGCTGGAAGCGTTGCATCCAAGAGCGTTAAAGGAGTTGGTGGATGTGATTGCAGAGCCATTGGCCATTATCTTTGAAAACTCATGGTGATCGGGGGAGGTCCTGGACGACTGGAAAAAGGCTAATGTCGTGCCCATCTTTAAAAAAAGGGAAGAAGGAGGATCAGGGGAACTACAGGCCAGTCAGCCTCACTTCAGTCCCTGGAAAAATCATGGAGCAGGTCCTCAAGGAATCAATTCTGAAGCACTTAGAGGAGAGGAAAGTGATCAGGAACACTCAGCATGGATTCACCAAGGGCAAGTCGTGCCTGACTAACCTAATCCTTGACATTAGCAAAGCTTTTGATATGGTCTCCCACAGTATTCTTGCCAGCATGTTAAAGACGTATGGGCTGGATGAATGGACTATAAAGTGGATAGAAAGCTGGCTAGATCATCGGGCTCAACGGGTAATGATAAATGACTCCATGGCTAGTTGGCAGCCAGTATCAAGCAGAGTGCCCCAAGGATCGGTCCTGGGGCCAGTTTTGTTCAATATCTTCATTAATGATCTGGAGGATGGTGTGGACTGCACCCTCAGCAAGTTTGCAGATGATACTAAACTGGAAGGAGTGGTAGATATGTTGGAGGGTAGGGATAGGATACAGAGGGTCCTAGAGAAATTAGAGGATTGGGCCAAAAGAAATCTGATGAGGTTCAACAAAGACAAGTGCAGAGTCCTGCACTTAGGACGGAAAAATCCTATGCACCACTACAGACTAGGGACCGAATGGCTCGTCAGCAGTTCTGCAGAAAAGGACCTAGGGGTTACAGTGGACGAGAAGCTGGATATGAGTCAACAGTGTGCCCTTGTTGCCAAGAAGGCTAACAGCATTTGGGGCTGTATAAGTAGGGGCATTGCCAGCAGATCAAGGGACATGATCGTTCCCCTCTATTTGACATCAGTGAGGCCTCATCCAGAGTACTGTGTCCAGTTTTGGGTCCCACACTACAAGAAGGATGTGGAAAAATTGGAAAGAGTCCAGCGGAGGGCAACAAAAATGATTAGGGGACTGGAACACATGACTTATGAGGAGAGGCTGAGGGAACTGGGGTTGTTTAGTCTTCAGAAGAGAAGAATGAGGGGGGATTTGATAGCTGCTTTCAACTATCTGAAATGGAGTTCCAGAGAGGATGGATCTAGACTGTTCTCAGTGGTAGCACATGACAGAACAAGGAGTAATGGTCTCAAGTTGCAGTGGGGGAGGTTTAGGTTGGATATTAGGAAAACCTTTTTCACTAGGAGGGTGGTAAAGCACTGGAATGCATTACCTAGGGAGGTTGGTGGAATCTCCTTCCTTTGAGGTTTTTAAGGTCAGGCTTGACAAAGCCCTGGCTGGGATGATTTAATTGGGGATTGGTCCTGCTTTGAGCAGGTGATTGGACTAGATGACCTCCTGAGGTCCCTTCCAACCCTGATATTCTATGATTTGCATTAATGACTTGGATAATGGGGTGGACAGTATGCTTATAAGATTTGCAGATGATAGCAAGCTGGGGTAGGGGGATGCTGCAAATACTTTGGAGGGCAGGATTAGAATTTGAAACAACCTTAACAAATTAGAGAGTTGGTGTGAATTCATGAAATGCAGTAAAGACAAAAACAAAGTACTTCACTCAGGAAGGAACAGTCAAATGCTCAACTACAAAATGGGGAATAACTGGCTTGGCAATAGTACAGTTGAAAAGGAGCTGGGGTTATAGAGGATCACAAATTTAATAAGTCAACAGTGTGATGCAATTGCAAAAAGGGTACTATCATTTTGGGGCAAAGTTAACCAGAAAGGTAATTGTCCCACTCTGCTTGGCACTGGTGGGGCCTCAGCTGGAGTACTATGTCCATTTCTGGGTGCCACACTTTAGGAAAGGTGTAGACAAATTGGAGAGAGTCCAGTGAAGAGCAACAAAATGATAAAAAGTTTAGAAAACATGACCTATGAGGGAATATTAAAAAAACTGGGCATGCTTAGTCTTGAGACAAGAATACTGAGGTGAGATCAGATGAGTCTTCAAATACAGTGAAGGTGTCGGTCTGTTAAAGAGAGGACTCTGATCAATTGTTCTCCAGGTCCAATGAAGGTAGGACAAGAAATAATGGGCTTAACTATCAGCAAAAGAGATTTAAGTTAGATATTAGGGGAAAAAATCTAACTATAAGGATAGTTAAGCTTTGGAACAGTTTTCCAAAAGAAGTTGCAGAATCCCCATAGTTGGAGGTTTTTTAAGGACAGATTGGACAAACACCTGTCAGGGACTGTCTAGGTTTACTTGGTCCTGCCTCAGTGCAGGGGGCTGGACTTGATGACTTCTCGAGCTCCCTTCCAGCCCTTCATGTCCCTGAATCTCTGTTTCTATAAATGTAGACATGCACCTTCTTAAATTGCACAGTGAGCTGCACTTCTTACAAAACTGCAAACATAATTTTTTAATGATGACAATTTTCCTTTTCAGAAATGTTGCCTAGTTAGAGAACAAGGAAGGAAGTACAAATTAGCTATATCTGTTTTCAGTGATTTATTTTTATACAACTATTGTAATTTTCTGTTACTGCTCTGGATTAAGTTAAAACCCCCTTTTCCGCTTTTAACTTTTGATTTGTGAGAATAAAATGTTAGTTTGTTGGAGTTATTAGCATCTGCAAATATTATAACTGATGGAAGTTAAAGGGAGTGTGTGTGTGCATGTGTTTCAATGATATTTCAATGTGTTTGGCTGACAGTTTTTTTTTCATAGATATTTAGGTCAGAAGGGACAATTATGATAATCTAGTCTGACCTCCTGCACAATGCAGGCCAAAGAATTTCACCCACCACTCCTGAAAAAAACCTCACACCTATATCTGTGCTATTGAAGTCCTCAAATCATAGTTTAAAGACTTCAAGGAGCAGAGAATCCTCCAGCAAGTGACCCGTGCTCCATGCTACAGAGGAAGGTGAAAAACCTCCAGGGCCTCTTCCAATCTGCCCTGGAGGAAAATTCCTTCCCAACCCTAAATATGGTGATCAGCTAAACCCTGAGCATATGGGCAAGATTCATCAGACAGATACTACAGAAAATTCTTTCCTGGGTAACTCGGATCCCACCCCATCTAATATCCCATCACAGGCCATTGGGCCTATTTACCATGAATATTTAATTACCAAAACCATGTTATCCCATCATACCATCTCCTCCATAAACTTATTGAGTTTAATCTTAAAGCCAGATAGATCTTTTGCCCCCACTGCTTCCCTTGGAAGGCTATTCCAAAACTTCACTCCTCTGATGGTTAGAAACCTTCGTCTAATTTCTAGTCTAAATTTCCTGGTGGCCAGTTTATATCCATTTGTTCTTGTGTCCACATTGGTACTGAGCTTAAATAATTCTTCTCCGGTATTTATCCCTCTGATATATTTATAGAGAGCAATCATATCTCCCCTCAACCTTCTTTTAATTAGGCTAAACAAGCCAAGCTCCTTGAGTCTCCTTTCATAAGACAAATTTTCCATTCCTCGGATCATTCCAGTAGCCCTTCTCTGTACCTGTTTCAGTTTGAATTCATCGTTCTTAAACATGGGAGACTAGAATTACACACAGTATTCCAGGTGAGGTCTCACCAGTGGCTTGTATAACAGTACTAAAACCTCCTTATCACTACTGAAAATACCTCTCCTGATGCATCCCAAGACCTCATTAGCTTTATCACATTGACGGCTCATAGTTATCCTATGATCAACCAATACTCCAAGGTCCTTTTCCTCCTCCGTTACTTCTAATTGATGCGTCCCTAGCTTATAACTAAAATTCTTGTTATTAATCCCTAAATGCATGACCTTACACTTCTCACTATTAAATTTCATCCTATTACTCCCGTTTACAAGGTCATCCAGATCCTCCTGTAGGATATCCCTGTCTTTCTCTAAATTGGCAATACCTCCCAGCTTTGTATCATCCACAAACTTTATTAGCACACTCCCACTTTTTGTGCTGAGGTCAGTAATAAAAAGATTAAATAAGACTGGTCCCAAAACCAATCCCTGAGGAACTCCACTGGTAACCTCCCTCCAGCCTGACAGATCACCTTTCAGTAGGACCCGTTGTAGTCTCCCCTTTAACCAATTTCTTATCTTATCCAATTTAACTAATAATTCCCCATGTGGCATGGTATCCAATGCCTTACTGAAATCTAGGTAAATTAGATCCACTGTGTTTCCTTTATCTAAAAAATCTGTTACTTTCTCAAAGAAGGAGATCAGGTTGGTTTGGCACAATCTACATTTTGTAAAACCATGTTGTATTTTGTCCCATTTACCATTGACTTCAATGTCCTTAACTACCATCTCCTTCAAGTTTTTTTCCAAGACCTTGCATACTACAGATGTCAAACTAACAGGCCTATAATTACCCGGATCACTTTTTTTTTTCCTTTCTTAAAAATAGGAACTATGTTAGCAATTCTCCATTCATATGGTACAACCCCTGAGTTTACAGATTCATTAAAAATTCTTGCTAATGGGCTTGCAATTTCATGTGCCAATTCTTTTAATATTCTTGGATGAAGATTATCTGGGCCCCCCAATTTAGTCCCAGTAAGCTGTTTGAATTTCGCTTCTACCTCAAATATGGTAACGTCTACCTCCATGTCCTCATTTCCATTTGTCATGCTACCATTATGCCTAAGATCCTCTTTAGTCTTATTAAAGACTGAGGCAAAGTATTTGTTTAGATATTGGGCCATGCCTAGATTATCCTTGACTCCACTCCAACCTCAGTGTTTAGCGGTCCCACTTCTTCTTTCTTTGTTTTCTTCTTATTTATATGGCTATAGAACCTTTTACTATTGTTTTTAATTCCCTTTGCAAGGTCCAACTATACTTGACTTTTAGCCTGTCTCACTTTATCCCTACATGTTCTGACCTCAATAAGGTAGCTTTCCTTGCTGATCCCTCCCTTCTTCCACTCCCTGTATGCTTTCTGCTTTTTCTTAATCACCTCTCTGAGATGCTTGCTCATCCAGCTTGGTCTACAACTCCTGCCTATGATTTTTTTCCCTTTTCTTGGGATGCAGGCTTCCGATAGCTTCTGCAGCTTTGATTTAAAATAATCCCAGGCCTCCTCTACCTTTAGATCCATAAATTCTTCAGTCCAATCCACTTCCCTAACTAATTTCTTTAATTTTTGAAAGTCAGACCTTTGGAAATCAAAAACCCTAGTTGCAGATTTATTTTTGTTAATCCTTCCGTTCAGTTTGAACTGAATTAGTTCATGCTCACTTGAGCCAAGATTATCCCCTACAACCATTTTTTCTATGAGGTACTCACTACTCACCAAAACCAATCTAAAATGGCATCCCCTCTAGTCAGTTCAGCAACTACTTGATGAAGGAATCCACCAGCTATCGCATCTAGGAAAATCTGAGCCCTATTATTATTACTAGCACTCGTCCTCCAGTCTATATCTGGGAAGTTAAAGTCTCCCATGATCATGCAGTTTCCATTAGTATTTACTTTATTAAAAACATTAAAAAGGGCTCTATCCATATCCAAATTAGATCCCGACAGTCTATAGCACACCCCAAGCACTATCCCAGGGGAGGCTCTAATAGTTTTCTTCCCCAATGTAATTTTTGCCCAGACGGACTCAGTCATATCCATTTCATCGCGTCTTATTTCTTTACATTCTACCTCATCATTGATATACAACGCTACTCCACCACCTTTACTTTGGTCTTTTCTAAACAGGACATACCCTTCAATATCTGTAGTCCAGTCATGACTACTATTCCACCATGTTTCTGTTATCCCTATAATATCTGGTTTCATTTCCTGCACCAGTAGCTCTAGTTCCTCCATTTTGTTACCTAGGCTCCTCACATTGGTGTACAAACATCTTAATTTTTGCTGTTTGGCCTCACTCACATTCTGTACCCTATTAGGCACGGTCATTCTACAGCCAGTATAACCTATTAGACTGGTATCTACACTGCCCTTCCTCCTACCCCCGGCTGTATCCTCTCTTACTTCGTTTTCTTTCCTCTCAATGCTAAAATCCGGCATGGAGATTACCTGGACATCTCCCAACCATCTCCCCCAAATTCCTAGTTTAAAGCTCTCTTAATCAGTTGTGCCAGCCTCCATCCTAGAAGTCTATTTCCTTCCCTACTCAGATGAAGTCCATCCCGAGAGAACTGTCCTCTGTCCATGAATGCCTCCCAGTGGCCATACATCCCAAAGCCCTCCTTATAGCACCACTGCCTAAGCCATCTGTTGACAGTCATAATCTTGTCACACCTTTGTTGCCCTTCTCTAGGAACAGGCAGAATCCCACTAAAGATCACCTGAGCCTTGATTTCCTTAAGAGTCTTCCCCAGCCTAGCATAGTCTCCCTTAATACTTTCCAGCGAGAATCTAGCCATATCATTTGTTCCCACATAAAGGATAATTAGGGGATTCTTTCCTGCTCCCTTTAGAATCCTTTTCAACCTCAGGTCTACATCCCGTATCTTAGCACCTGGAAGACAGCACACCCTCCTATTCTCTGGATCAGCTCTGGTTACAGGCCTATCTATTCTTCTCAGTAAAGAGTCCCCAATCACATAGACCTGGCTTTTCCTGGTGATGATGCTATTCTCCAGTCTATCCCCTGTTCCCTCTGGCTGCAAGTTCTTTCCATTCCTATTCTCCCTTGTAATCCTCTTCAACCCATCCTGTATCCTCCTGGGGCTCATATTTGGTGTAGTCTCCATTGACTCATCTCCTTTTCCTATAGGACTAGCCTCTCTTCTCTTCTTCCTTGCCCTTCCACCTTCAGTGATTACCTGCTGAGCCCCTTCTTCATTTTCCAATTCTGCAAACCTATTCTTGAGCTTTATTTCTCCTTCACTAGCCCGTCTTTTCCTCTGTCTGGTTCTTTTAGTCACACGTTTCCACTGACCACTTTCCTCACCCAGTCTCCCCTCAGAATTCCCCAGTCCTGCTTCCATCTGCAAGTCTGAGCTTTTCCCTTCAGATACCTCATGTCTTTGCTCCATCATCTGCTCAAACCCCTTCCTAAACTCTACCAGACTTTCCACCTGCATCTCCAAACCTCAGATCTTTTCCTCCATCAGCTCTATCAGACGGCATTTCATGCAGACAAAACTCTTACCAGGTGCCCCCTCCAGGATCATGTACCTACCACAGCTTCAACATCCAATCATCTTCATTGTCTCTTCCGCTACATGGGTCACTCCCACTGCTGCCTCTGTATCTGTCACCGCCTTCCCACCTAAATCCTGTTAATCTGGGAAACACAAACCACACCCAAAACACCACCACCCACAGCAAAACACCCAAACAAGCACCACAAGACAAACTCCCCTGTTTACAGCTCTGTTTGCTTGCCACTGCAGCTGTCTATGCCACTGCCTGACTGGCTGGCTGCCTTTTAGGACCCCTAGTCAGAGAAGCCCCGCCCCCTAATCAGAGCTCAGATTCTCTCCCAGCGCAAAGCCCCTACAAGCCTCTCCACATACAAATACTACAAAACCAAAACCAAATACCTTCTCCTCCAACAGAACTCCCCCTCAAACTCCCCTGTTTACAGCTCTGTTTGCTAGCTCCTGTGTCGCTGCAGCTGTCTGTGCCGCTGCCAGTTTTCCTATTATTTCTATCTAAATTGATTTTTGTGCATGAAAAGTGCCTCCTCTCAACTTTGGAAAGACTCTTGCAGCTGTCTTACTGTTTCCTGTGGCTTTGTCTGTCTGGAAATATGAATTTCCAGTAATATTTTATCCATTTTGGCCCTGATCCAAAGCTCACTGAAGTCTTTGTAAAGGCTACTATTGACTTCAAAGAGTTTTGGATTAGGGCCCCTCCAAGATTAGTGGAGGTTCTCAGTAGAAGTATGCATGTGTGTTTGCTGTGTATCTGAAATTCATACTCTATGTGTGTGCCCATGGCTCTATTTGTTTCCCTGGATCATATTAAACCGGGGTGGCCAACCTGTGTCTCCAGAGCCACATGCGACTCTTCAAAAGTTAGTATACAACTCCATGTATAGGCACCGACTCCGGGTCTGGAGCTACAGGTGCCAACTTTCCAATGTGCTGGTGGGTGGTCACTGCTCAACCCCTGGCTCTGCCATAGGCCCCGCCCCCACTCCACCCCTTCCCGCCCCCTCCCCTGAGCTTGCCATGCCGTCGCTCCTTCCCCTCCCTCCCACAGATGATCAGGAGGTGCAGTGAGGGAGGGGGAGGCGCTGATCAGCAGGGCTGCTTGTGGGTGGGAGGCGTTGGGAGTGGCGTGGGGGAGAGCTGATGTGGGACTGCTGACTTATTACTGTGGCTCTTTGGCAATGTACATTGGTAAATTCTGGCTCCTTCTCAGGCTCAGCTTGGCAACCCCTGTACTAGACCATTACACATGATCTTATTTCAGCTAACCTGTGGGTTTGTCTGTGCTAGAATTTTAATTTGTTTCGCCTATTTAGCAATTCTATAAAAACTGGCTAGTGATTTTTTCAGTGCTCAACTTGAAACATTTTAAAGCAGCCTGACTTTCAGCGGATGGGTGCTCAGGGCTTTCTGAAAACCTCTTTAAGCTGGACACCCCAAAATTGAGACACTCAAATCTGAACTCACTTTTGAAAATCTTGGGCTAAGTTTTAGGATTTTAACGGATGCATGTTTCACATCACCATATGATATATCTGTGATATGCACTAAAAAATGTTGTAGAGTCAGGGTTAATCTACAGATGAGGTAACATTGTGTTGTCCAGCAAATGGATGTAGCCACAGTCAACACAGACACTGAATCAACACAGAGTCAACAACACAGCACCACACCCAAGAACACTCTCCTTCACTTTCCTATTCCCCAACCCTAGCTCCCTGCAACCGAGTAGTGGAAGGGAAATCCATGGCAATATCTGAGCAATAGCCTCTGTGATTAAGTTCTCCATTCCCAGTTTATGTGAACAGGTCTCTTCTGAATGGGTAATGTGCTCCCCTTTTATTTCATTTCATAAGTGGCAAATGTCACGTGGGTGAAAATGTTGAATGCTGCTAGCAAGTCTCCCTTTCAAACAACACAATAGTTCTTTTATTTGTTCAGATATTTGTTTCCTCACCGTACTCTTAAAACATCTGTGTTCTGAAGTGTACTAGGGTAGCTAGAAGCTTTAGCAATCTCTCTATAATTGATTTTTCGGAATCACTTTTTCTTCATTGTTCTTTCCCATTCTTTCAATCTCATACCATTCATCCATTAGTTCCAGTATTTGCCTATAATAGCTGGTGTATCACTTTTGCCTGCTGACCAGCGATGTGAGGTTTTTTACTATTTTAAATACTGACACTGTTTTCTCATTGTCTGTGTCTGACTTGATTTCACTTAGCTTTTTTATTTGTTCATTCACTGACAGATTAACTAGCAAGTGTTTGTTCAGTATTTCCTGATCCACTTTGACACCGATGTTTGACATTTTCAGTCTATCTTTTTGAATGTGTCTTCTGCACACATTTATTTTCATGCATTGTAGTATAGTCTGAAATGACAAAATCTCAATAGACTCTATTAGCAATGATCCAATTTTTAGACAATTTGAAATATTGCATCCACTTCTCAGGAAAAGTAATTAATATCACCATAAACTCCAGGTAATATCACAAGTCAAGCCTTCTCATGTGCCGGCCATCTTCATTCAGCTACCTTATGTACATTCACCACAAGATAGGAGTGAAACAATATTGCAGTTTAACAGGATAATTTACCCACAGGCTACAACTTTAACTATAACCTTTCTTTCTTTTCTATGCATATTTGCTAAACAAATCATAGTAACTCAGTCAGACCGTTAATTTTATTATGTTCATTTAGATTTTAAATGATAAAAAGATGTCTATCCAGGACTCGAGGTACCTAGCTATCTTTAATAACATAAAAATCTCAGCAGTAATAAAGTGATCATTTCAATAGGAACTCAGGCATCTACAAGAAGCTCTTTTATTATAGAAAAAGTATCATGAACACTCTCCACAACCCCTATCAAACAAATGTCCTTTACTTAATGCTATATTCTTAACTACATATACTTTTAAACATATATGCTTATGTTCCAAAAGTAGTAAACATAGTCTTTATTAACCGACTAAAGGACATCCATTATGTCTGGGGTTTTTTTGTATCAAGTAAGCAATTCTATAAAGGTTTGTATGGTAGCAGCGTGTGTGGGATCTGTAACCATATGAATTGCATAAGTGCCAACAGCAATAAAAGCAAGTACTATAGAAGGAAAAACAGAGAAAAAACTCTCAGTAGTCTTTTCAGGAAAAGGGATAGTGAACAGAGAGAGGGGGAAATGCATTATAAACAGCTGAAGAAAAATCAGATGATTGAATTATGCAGAGAAAGAGAGATTAGCCCTGAAGATAGAATGAAATCACAGTTAGCTGACTTGCTGTTTTCTAATGAGAAATTATAGTTCAGGTTCACAGAAAACCTCCAGCCTGCTACAGAGGGCCCAGCAGAGATTGGAGTCAATGTCTTGGAGAGAAACGGAAGAGGCTGATGGGCAACAACTATGTTCCATCCAAATGAAGTACACCACTACAGCAATGAACAGCTCAACAGCTGGAGCAAGACAAGCTGCAGCTGGAGAGGGATCCAATGTGTCTGGAAACCCAGCAGCTTGCAGACTGGGAGAAGCAGTGTCAGTAAGAGAGAAAAGAGAAGGAACTCCAGTGTCAGTAGGAGAGAAGAGTACCAGTACAAGGAGAGAGAAGGACAGGAAGCATCAATATCAGCTTGAGATGGAGAGACTACACCAGCAGAACCAGATTCCGGTAGGTGGAGCCAGGCTTCAGGTATCTCTTCTAATGAATGATATAGACTCCAAAGGTTTCAGAGTAGCAGCCGTGTTAGTCTGTATTCGCAAAAAGAAAAGGAGTACTTGTGGCACCTTAGAGACTAACCCATTTATTTGAGCATAAGCTTTCGTGAGCTACAGCTCACTTCATTGGATACTGCATCCGATGAAGTGAGCTGTAGCTCACAAAAGCTTATGCTCAAATAAATTGGTTAGTCTCTGAGGTGCCACATAGACTCCAAATTAATTCCTCACTTTAGGGAGGGGGATGATATGAGTGTGTTCCAACATACTTTTGAAATGGGGTTTGAATTGAATAAGATGGGGAATGGGGACATGGTATGGTACCTAGCACCACAACTGTCTGGGACAAAGGACTTGGGCATTTTTACCCTTATGGGGAGGGAGGACTATAAAGATTATGATCATTGTCAACAAGTTATGTTGTAAAAATTTAAACTGACCCCTGAAGTGTATTGGAGAAGGTTTTGGGGAGTTCAGAAAAAAAGGAACATAACCTATGCTGAGATTTCAAATCAAATTAGGGGTCATGTAAAGAAATGGGGCACTGGTTGGGGTGTTAGTAATCATGTTCGGAGGGGCCTCTGATTAATGGGGGTAGAACAGTTCTATCAACTCTGCCATCTTAATGTGAAATCAAGGTTAATAGACAAAAAAATTAGAGACGTTATGATAGCTGGAAAGCTGGCAGACAAGTATGTGGATAGTCATCCTGGTTTAGAAAGGGGTGGATGGGATCAGAGGACAGGGACAAGGCCCAAGCCAATACCCACAACCAGACAGGAAGTAAACGATCTCTGAAAAGCCCTGGGATGAGTGAGGAGTAGCAGAGTGCCATATGTGGTCAGTGGGGTCACGTTGCCCAAGAATGTCCACTGAGTCCCAGTGCAGCCCTGGAAAGGCCAGCTGCACCCCAACTCACTGAGCTAACTATGTGACTGAACCTTGTGGGGGGAGACTCAGATAGCCAGTTTGCCCATGGGGTGCAATATTCATGCTGAACCATTCAGAGTCCATACTACTGCTATGTACATGACCCCCTGCACTCCTCTGGTGCAGATTCATTTGGCTGCCAGTGGAAGCAGAAGATGGTGGTAACTGGATGTAGAAATATGGGAACTGCTAAGATGATAGTTAAGCTCTATGTAGTGAAACTCCATCAAGTACACCCAGGGTGTGAAATGTGGGTTAAGGTTCCTGGTGTAAAAGCTGTGCTCTGCCTGTAGATTTAAGAAGGGCCAGGGGGTTCTGGGTGTATGGGGTGTTGTTAGTTATTCCATATTTGTTGCTTGTGTGAAATTATGTTTTAACCTTGAAAACAGAAGAGGTAAATCAGGCTACTTCAGTTAGCCTGAGGCAGGCAGGAGAGTGTGTGAGCAAAAACAAAAACAGAACAGCTGACAAGGGAAAGGAGGTTAACATTCGCCCTGCCAGTGTCCGGGAAGAGTCAGGTTACATCCCCAATCTGAGGAGGAAGGGGATGAGATCACCAGCTTCCAGAGAAGGGACAAGACCTACTGACTTAAAGGGAAATTCACTGGGCCCTAAAGCCAAGATCAGGGAAGTAAGCTCTCTCCCAACCTTTACATTCAAAGGGACCCAGGAGCAATACAGGACACAATGATGGCAGTCTCTCCAGCCAAAAGTAGAGAACAGAGGCACTGTGGTGCACTGCCAAATCTATAACACCCACCTCAGGGTGGGAAATGCCCAAGTAGAGAGCAAGACAACTGCTTAGGAGATGATAAAGGATCCTGAGCCCCATAGGAGAGGGAATTCTGCTCACCTAGACTCAGTGTGTGGGGAACAAAAAGGCTACCCCACTGTGGGTGGGGTATCAATACTCCTCCCCCCAGAAAAGCTGAGGTTAGCAGAGTCCCTGGGTCCCAACCTCAGGGGAGGTGGGTTAGAGAAAGAAATTAGGCTATGGGGAAGTGTGACGTGGTGGAGAGACCCCGTCCAGTGCAGGGTGATTTCACTCCATCCTTCAAGCTGCCCTCTGGCTCCAGGCCATGAGACCTAAGGGCAGGAATCCCTAGAGATTCCCTGATCTGCAGGGCTTTAAAGCCCAATGGCTGTAATCTATGGGATCTCTTTGCTCCACAGGGCAATAGGGTCATGCGACCCACTTCCAGGGTGTAGCCATTCTCTGCCGTGTCCTCTCTGCCTTCTCTAGGTTCGATATTAGGAAACACTATTTCACTAGGAGGGTAGTGAAGCATTGGAATGGGTTACCTATGGAGGTGGTGGAATCTTTAAAGGTTTTTAAGGCCTGCCTTGATAAATCCCTGGCTGGGATGATTTTGTTCTTGTTGGTCCTGCTTTGAGCAGGGGATTAGACTAGATGACCTCCTGAGGTCTCTTCCAACTCTAATCTTCTATGATTAGTGGCCAGAGTCCATAGAGGTACACCAGGGTTTTCAGGGCAGTAAGGCCCAATGGCCAAAGTCAAGAGAGATTCCCTGGATCTACAGGGCAGTAAGGCCTAGCAGCCAGAGTCATTAATGGTACTCTGGGTTCACTTTCAGCCTTGTCTAGCAGCCAGAGTTGATGGAGATACCCCTCCGGGTGGGACTGTATTGCCCAGTGACCAGAGTCCATAAAGTCACTCTCCGGGCATGGCTGTATGGCCTAGTGGTTGGAGACAATGGGGTTACCTTTTGGGTGTGGCTGTATGGCCTAGCAGCCAGAGTCAATAAAGAGACCTCTCCGGGCATGACTGTATGGCATAGCAGCCAGAGTCACTAAAGTTGCTTTCTGAACAGGGCTGTATGGTCAAATGACCACTTGGAGTGAGAGGTGTGGGAGGCCAGGTGGGGGGACCCGGGACCTCCCTGCTCCACCAGGGTCCCAGCCCAGGGCCCTTGCAGTGGCAATTGTGTCTGCCACTGGGTCAATGGGGATCCGTCTGCAACATGCTGATTGGCCTTGGGACAATGGCTTGTACCCCCGCCCTGCAGGCTACTTCCTACTTGTCACTCCAGTCAGCGATCTGAGCGTCTTTGGGGTCTCTGGGTTCTTCAGCCAGTGCAACTCCCTGTAGCTCTGACCTCTCTGGTAGCTGGGCATCTGTGTGGGTCTCAGTGCCTCTGGCTTCCATGGTCTGGGGCTCCAGTAGTTCCTGAGCAGGAGCCAACAAGGAGCATATTTTCTCTCCAGCGGTCAGTCCAGACAGAGCCGGGAGTCTCCTTCTTATACTGCTGTTACACTTGGAGCATGTTTATGTGAACAGGTGAGATGTGAAATTGTGAAAAGTAATGGCAAAGCTGCCATCAAAGGAATAAACCTGTCCTGGCAATAAGTCAATTGGTCCTCCCCAGGATGCCAGTCAGCACCCTAGTTACACTCACTTCTGTAGCGGGAGATGTGACAGACTGACAATATCCTGTAATAGCCTGAACAAACCTTATGGAATTAAGATGAACTTTACTGATTTATATTAAACTTTACTGAATTAGGGTTAACATCTTCGGGGTGCATGGTATTAAAAATGCAAAAGTGCATGTGATGTTGTGGATTTCGGTGTACCTTCTCTAGTACAAGTAGGGATGCTCCTTTATCAGGCTTTGGAGCCACCAGCTGGGAGAGGTTTGCATGCACTAGTTGAAACTGGATTCTCCAGAGGGCAACAGACAAAGAGACGACTTTTGGATAAAAGACTGGGTTGTATCCAGCAAGCGGACAGGACACCTGGTCCATGGAGGGCCCCAATCCTTAGCATCGGGTTGGAAGGACTGGGCCTACTGACACCTCAAAAAATGGGATAACTGTTCAAAGCTGAAGCGCTGATGAACTTGTAACCACAAAGAAATAGCTAGGGTGGGTGTCGGTTCTCTGACTGTTTTAATATGTTTTCTCTGTAATGCTTTTTACCTTAAGAATTAAGTAGGCTTGCCTAGGAAGAACTGTGTGATAACTGATCTCTGTGGCAATCACTCTGTTATCAGTCTCTAAAGAAAATGCAAGGAGGCCTGTTATACAGACTGTCTTTGCTGGGAGTAACACAGTGAAGGCAGGGAACTGTGCGGCCTGGAAATAAACCAGTCAGAAGGGAGTGAGATGTGGGTCTCCCCCAGCCTCTGTCCTTGTCGGGTGAGCAGGAAGCCTGAATGTAGGTGCCCTTGCTAGACCACTGAAGGGAGAAACAGATGCAGTTGCCCTGAACTGTGACAGTTTGCTCCCAACATTTGAATACATGAATTTAACAGAATTAATAACTCAGCATGCTCTCATCAAACCAGACAATCCTAGGTCTTGATAATCCATTCTGCTTAGAAATATGGTACATTTTCTATGAATATAGAGCATCTGTTCCAATAAGGCCTGAATTCTGATTGGGGACTTTGGGCATCACCATTATACAAATAATAATTAAGAGTATATCTGAATCCTCTCCAACATCACATCAGTTAGTCTGGCTGTTCTCCTCTATGTTTCAATGATCCCAAAGTCCACTTAGTTCATCTCTACATCTGGATTAAAGAAAACATTTGATTATAATGAGCAAAAGAGTATAAACCAGTTCTTTTGGTGAATCTCTTAATGAGGTAGTGGAGTACCATGAAGTTATTTTTGTTGTGATATGAGACATTACACAGTTTACTATGTATCTAGTCAACAAGTTGCATACAGTTATAAAAAACTACCAATTTCTTCTTTTTCAAGTATGAAGCTTCCAATAATCCCTGACAGCCTGCAATCTCTGCAGCTTGTTGTTAAAAGATGCATTAAACAAGCCTGTCATCAGTCTTGCCTCTTACTGCTATAACTCCAACATTCAGTTGCTACATTGACTTGGAAGAAACTCTAGTTTTGAAAAGCGTATCTCACAGTCATACTGATGTTCTATTGTACAGATCTCAACTAACTTAAGCAGGTTTTATTAGCTTAATTGGTATAAATAATTTATTTGTATGTACACATTATTTTCAAGTTAGTTAGAGTAGAATCTGAGTTATGAACACCAGAGATACAAACTGACCAGTCAACCACACACCTCATTTGGAACCGGAAGTATGCAACCAGCAGGGGTGAAAGTAAGTTGAGTGATTTACCAATACGCTGGGGCCAGCCCTGGCCACCAGAAGGGGCGGGGCCTAGGGTGGAAGGGGCGGGCTGAGGGGGGTCAGAGCCAGCCCCAGCCCACCCTATAAGGTAAGTGCCCCTGCCCGTCTCCTCCTCTCCCCCACCCCCAACCAGGGTAGCAGCAGCAGCCCAGGGCTCCCCTGCTTTTACTGCCACAGTCCTTTAATTAGCTGCCAGAGCCCTGGGGAAGTGGCAGGGCTCCAGCGGCTATTTAAAGGACCGGGGCGGCAGAGGCAGCTGGAGCTCCGGCCCTTTAAATAGCCCCTGGAGCCCCCGCTACCCCAGGGCTCTGGGGGCTATTTAAAGGGCCTGCATCTCCCCTGCTTTTACTGCCCTGGTCCTTTAAATAGCCCCTGGAGCAGCAGCAGCGGGGCTCCGGCAGCTATTTAAAGGGCTGGGGCAGTAGAAGCAGGGGAGCCCCGGGCCCTTTAAATAGCTGCCGGAGCTCCTCAGCTACTACCCCAGGGCTCCAGCAGCAGGGCTCTGGAGGCAATTTAAAGGGCTTGGGGCTCCAGCCACTGCTGGGAGCCCCAGGCCCTTTAAATTGCCCCCTGGGGAAGCTGGGCTGCCCCAGTACGGTGCATCGGCTCTTGCTGGTAGGCCGTACCGGGGTGTACCGGCTTACTTTCATCTCTGGCAACCAGGCAACACCCACATACACTCACTGCAAATACACACACTGTTCAGAGTTATGAACAACCTCTGTTCCTGAGGTGTTCCCGAAGTGTTTGTAACTCTGAGATTCTTCTGTACCTTCACAAGTTGAACAGTGAAGTAAAGAAACTGTGCTGTATTTATCCAGGCAGATTTCTTATTTCGGATGGCAGAAGGGAGTATAGCAAAATAAATTTAGATAGAATGATGGAGAATAATTCCTAAGGGTAAGATCTGTTCAGTTTTTAGAGTGGAATAATCTCCTGAGGGATTTTTTTTTAATTTTTTTTTGATCTAACAAACATACTCTCAAGTGAATACTATGGAGGGATTATGGATGAGAAGGAAATGCACATACCTTGTTTGAAGGGAAACTTGTTAAGATTATATTCATGATTTTTTTTCATTCATTTTTGTGAATATTCACATGAGTAATGTCATTGTTCACAAAAAGTTCTCCCTACCTGAGGATGCCCCTACCTGAGGATGCAGATAGGTCTCAACCTCTTATTTTTCATCCCCCTCTTCGGTGTCTGGTCTACGTTAAAGGTTATGTCCATTAGTTCAAATGATAGAGGTCTCTGATGAAAGGGTATCGTTCAAGCCCTGATGATGATGCACAAGGGTGCTGGTATGGTTACTTGTGATATAATTTTGTTTTTTCTTCTAGTTTCTTTAAAAATGCTATATTTAATTTACAAACAACATAATTGTTTTTAAAAGACACTAGAAAACATCAGTCATTTTATAGTGCAATGTGGAAGAAAATCCAGAAGTTCTACATCATGGTCAACTGTCACAGATTTATTTTTACTTATGTCATGCATGAGCAGGTTTGACATTAGAGAGGTATGGTTCAGTGCTAAGGCAACATTACTTCCCTGAACAGAAGACTATCATAAAGGTATTTCACTGGTTTAAAAGGATATGGTTGAAATATTTCTTCTCCTCTCTTAAAGAATATTTTAAATGATATGGAGACCTGCTAAAAATTGTTGCTACAGTATTTCCCCTTTTAAAAAGAAATCCACCAGTTGCCTTAGATAAGTGAATAAAAGTTTCTGGTTATTGCCTGTATTACATACAGAAAATACTATGTTAACCTGGTTTATATATCTAAGACAATATATGCATATTTTTTTTAATGTGGGAGATTTTCTACTGACTTCAACAGGCTTAGAATCAGGCTGGTTTGTCTTGGTTATATTTCCATTATTGAACAATTACCCATCGGTCTCTGAATTCCTTTACATTTGGAAAATCTGTTGGTTTTTGGCATAACCATACTTTCAGCATAACAAATATAATTAGCTCATGAATACTTGTGCCAAGATTTCCCTCTCCCTTGTAATTTACAGATGGAGAAGATGAAGCATAGACTATGAGACTTGCTCAGAGTCATCACTCAAGTCAGTGAAAGCACTGAGATTAGAAACCAGGGCCCCTGATCCTGCAAAGATTCATTCACATGCTTTAACTACATATGCTGTGAGTAGCCCCATTGACGTGTTTAAAAAGAAACCCTGAAATAAAACCTACAATCAAAGAATATTAAGGCTGAAAAACCAAGCACTTAAAAGTTAGGAAATGCCAGAATCAAGATTGCAGTGTGTTGCCTTAGGTCAGCTCCCTTATGCATATCCATATAGTCTTTAACTATATTTTTAATGCTATTTTTTTCCCCACAGGATCCATGCCTTGCTCAATACACAGAGTTGACAGTGCTCAATGAATGGGTAACCAATCTATATTTCTTTTTATCATCATCATAATCATTCACTCTGTCATCCCACTGACTGCAATTGTTGGAAACAGGCATGCAGCAATTCTGCAAAAAGGGCCATATTTTTGAAGTTTAATGAACCTGTCCTACCCACCCCCACATCATATATCATTTGAAATCTTATTTTATGCGTATATAAATGAGGTATAATGTGGAGCTGTCAAGTGCTGCCATAAGCCTGCAGGTGAGGTGAAACAATGGAACCCAAAATAAGAAAAAAGAAAAGGAGGACTTGTGGCACCTTAGAGACTAACCAATTTATTTGAGCATGAGCTTTCGTGAGCTACAGCTCACTTGATGAAGTGAGCTGTAGCTCACGAAAGCTCATGCTCAAATAAATTGGTTAGTCTCTAAGGTGCCACAAGTCCTCCTTTTCTTTTTGCAAATACAGACTAACACGGCTGTTCCTCTGAAACCAAAATAAGAAAGTGTCATTGTTTTGTATGCAGTGTTGTTGTAGCTGTGTCGGTAGCAGGATATTAGAGAGACAAGGGTGAGGTAATATCTCTTATTGCACCAACTCTCTCCCCAACAGAAGTTGGTCCAATAAAAGATATTACCTCACCCATCTACTTTATTTATTTTTGTACAATTGCAGAGACACTGCAACATGACTATGACTACAGCCTTTATTGTTTAATTTCTACACCTTAGTTTGCTGTTTATTTGTCAAAGCTACCAGAAGACAATGTATTAAAAGATTTGTATTGGTTTTGCATAGGAATTTTTTTTTTTTTTCAAAATGATGAACTTGTTTGGCATGTGGCAAAAATGTCAAACAACATTTTGCAATATACTGACATAAAATGTTTTCATATGGCATTCTTAATTTTCAAAGTATCTCATTATAGGTTTCTATATTTTCAATTGCAAGTTGCTGACCAGATCAATCTCATCTGAAAGCTGTGCACCAGCAGCAGTAGATTGCGTGCCCAAAATTTGTTCTGCATAGTGGGTAGATATAAATGTACGTGAACTCCTAATGTAACACTTCTCTATTTGTAAGCTTTTGTACATATGCTGTGGGATCTAGTCTGCCTAGTAGAAGATTTTAAGCTGTAATTGCTGTCATGCAGTACTACCCTTTGAAATATTCTAGAAACTAATTTTTTAATTCAGGTCAGTATTAGTGTCAGAGATGATTGTACACAAGTCCTTGTTTCTGCACTGAAGAGGGAAGAAAAGCATGTTACAATTCTGATCGATCATGTCATCAACAATATGACAAACCCATTTGACCCTGAACCATATCCAGAGGTCCTTATCAACATATCTACTGGACTGCACATAACACCAGATGTACAATAATCTCTGCTGAAAATAGCAGATGTTGGTGCAGTTGGTTCTGATGGGCCACGTAGCTTCTTCAGCCCACCTGGCGTCAAAATATTTGCTGATGTGGTCAAGAAGACTAACTATAAGTCTAGCAAGGGAGGGACAGTCACAGCAACTATCAGTCCAGAAACTGTTTCCCACAAAGAAACTATTCTTAGTAACCCAATAGGACCTGTGCTTATGTCCCTCTTCCGTTTTGATGGAAGAATGAGAAGAACAGACAAAGCTAAATTAGGGCATCATCTGGAAGCTCAAGCTGAAAGAATCCATGAGCTAAAGGCATATGACAAAAAAATCATAGTGCACATCAGAGATGCCATGACTGTCGTACAAATGATGGCTGAGATAAATTCCATGCATTTGATGAATTGGCTGCTGAATACTCGAGGCAGATCCTAAAAGGATTTCACAAAGCTAATTATGTAATCAAAGTCTGACAGATATGACAACATAACTGTAAAAATCTGCAGAAAGACAGCATCAGATAGGATTTAAGATTGGATGCAGGAGATACAAGGCGCAAGGTGATTGGTGGACACCTTGTGCCTCCAGAGAAAGTTTCTAAACATGGCACCCAACAAGCAGTAACTTGTGAAATTCCTCTATGTGTTCAAATTGCACCTGAGAGCATGAGACAGAATACTTCCTGTATTCTACATGAACCCAATGGCATCTGAGTTTCTACACAATCTTATTTGTGCCTGTACCAGCAGGGGTTGCTGCACAATCAACTATGTTTGTTCTCAGAACAATCTTCTCTGCACAGAACTGTGTATTTGCCAAGGCAATGAACACTGTAGTAACTCACATAGTCTTCAACAGCAATCATAATGATGAATAAGATGATGATATTGCCTAGAAATGTCAGCAGCACTATTACACAACAATAATACCTATACAAATTATTATTAGATTTTTTTTACACTTTAGATTGTTGTTATGATTCATTGAGGTCACAAATAAATCCAATGTTATGTCTTGAAATAACACATAGAGTCATTAAACTAACACTTGAATGAAAATATTTAAAGTGGTTATTTTAATGTGTTGATGGTGTCATCATTTAGTCCCATTTCTATGGTAATGGCATGACTTCACTGCTCCACATCATACCTCATCTTAAAGTAGACATAATCAGCTTTCAAATAGTGTATGATGTGCATCTGTGTACAGAGGATATAGTAAGTGAACCAAATATATGTTGTCTGCTGCTTGCTTGAAAAGTCCTGCTCAGCCCAAGAGTCCTGGGCTAGACCATGATCAGCTGCTCTGTGAGGATGGTGCAGCTGTTCAGCCAGAACATATGAGCTGGGAGATATTGAGTATGGTCAGCGAAGATGGGCTCTCCAGAGAATTTAGTTGCCAAACTTTAACAATTCTCAACTGAGCATGTGCGAACTAAGATTTGCGGTGGCATAAAAATTGGCCAGTGTAGCCCATAGGATTATTTTGCTAGCTATTATATCCTACTAATCCAGCCAGCCATGTCAAATAATATGTTTCTCTTTCTGAAATAATCCTTTTCATTCTTATATTTTATCAGTATTAATTCCTATGAAATTAGGATGTGTTGAGGCATATGATATGTGTTTCCTAATAATTATACATAGAATAAGTTTTGCTGAAATGCAAGAAGCCTACTGGCCGGTACCCAATAAGATCCGCTAAATAGCTAAAAGTATAATCAGTTAAGAGTAAGTGAGCATAAAAGCTGGTAACCTTTGGCACAGATAGGAATGGTCCCTGAACTTTGGGGAACCAAAGGGAGAATGATACACAACACTGAAGAGATTTATCTGGCGTCTGCAACTAGTTGGTAACCGCAGGATGTACCACAAACCTGGAAGTTGCCAAGAGAGCCTAGGTTGGCAGTTTTTGGAGTGAGACAATCCTTATTAATATGTAGAGAGTAAGTATCATAATCCACTATCCTACAGGATAAGGGTACCCATAAATTTCTTAGGGTATGGAAATAAGATTTGGGTATAGTAAGTTGGGCCTGAATCACACAGTATCAGGATCCTATAAAATACCTTGTAAGGATATCATAGGAGGCTTTTAGCTCTGATTTTTTATCTACCTATCATTCTATCTTCTATCACGCTATCAGCTCAGCTTGTGTAGTATAGTATAACTACTCAACATTCCTAACTATTGGGGAAGACAGAACCATTGTGTTATCGGGCATGCCAGGAGTAAGGCTGGTCCTTCACCTCCCATTATCGGGTCCTCAAGGAAGGGTGTGAGTATGTTAGGTTAAGGTACTTATAATAGGAATGTTACCACCAGGAGTTTTAGAATTCTTTTACTGTTTTGCAGTTATAAGTTTCATAGCATTTATTATTCTTTTGTTAATCTCAATAAAATTTTTATCAATTTGGTATTGTCCTCAGTTAAGCGTTTTTGCCAAGCATCCCAAGAGTCCTCTCCCGATACAGAACCCTCTGAGTTCTCTGACCCTGTAGTCTGAATTGGACAAGAACCTATAAATCTTCTGGTCAGATGCGATCAGTGGCAAGCCATAACAACTTACATAAAATTCAAGTCAACACCAACTTTGGGTGAATTTTATGGGGACAGAAAAAGACAGATGTCATCACATTACAGTCCCACTAGTTCTACTCCAAAAGTCAGGTTCCTGCTCCAAAGTAAGGAGGTGTTAGAGCTTCTCAAATGGTTGTAAGATTTTTTCTAATATGGTCAAAGAAAATATTTTCCATTGTTTGTTTGTGGAAAAAGGGGAAACGTTCTAATTAAAACTTTCATTCCCTTCCTTCTCCTCCCCACCCTGCAAAAGCACCTCAGCCTGTAACAGACATCTGCCACAGAAAATTTCAGCCTGAACAGTTAAAGTTTTGCAAAGTTATATGCTGAATAAACAATCGTATAATGGAAAGTGTTTGCCAACCTTGATCTATAGGCAGTGCTATCAGCTCCACTTACAATACATATAATTAAAAATTTTAAAAACTCTGTCATACATTTTTCTTGTGTAGGTTGCACTTTTCATCAGTAGATTTCAAGGTGCTTTGCAAAAGAAGATAATATCCTTATCCCGCACATGAGAAAACCAAGGTACAGAGACTTGGCTGAGGTCACCTAGGAAGCCAGTTGTATAGCCAGGAATAGAACCCAAGACTCCTGAGTACTGACCCTACGGGATATCCATTAGGCCACACTCACAATAGGATAGGTGTAGCTCAACCATGATCTCATTTGCTGTGCAGCAGGTTTGACATAAAGTCTGTGTCAAAAGGCCTGCATTATTCAGCATCCCAGTGCAATAAGCTGAAATTTTACAGCCGCTTCAGACAAAGTAGAAAAACAGAGAATTAGAGATGTATAGAGAGATTAAATACTTTGAAATCATATAGCTGCATGTTTCCAAAACAGGGGGTCACAATCCACAGTGGGTCACGGGAAGATATGGCCCAGCTCCCCACTCCAGATGTTTTGACCTGGCATATGGATTTGCTGAGCCACTCTGGTCTGGCCCAGCTACCCTTCTGTCAGAATGGGGGGCAGCTGGTGCAAACAGGAGCGGCACTCTGACCCTGTGCACAAGGTCACAACATCAGTCACTCAGATTTGACCTGGCTGGTCCCTCATCAGTTTGAAGGGGCAGCCAATCCAAACCTGAGTTATGCTGTAATGCCTGGAACACCCTGTGGGACAGGAGCTACAGCTGTGGGGTGAGCTTGCTCTCCAGCCCTACAGCAGGGGTCTTCCCTCTGCACTGGGACAGTATTAGGATTGTTGTAGTATGATGGGAAAACGTGTTGCTGTGAGTAGTCAGTGCCCCTTCCGCTGAGTGAGGAGGGGGAAGTTGACCTATGATTTTGGGCATCCCCATAAATTTGGGCTGTGGGTGGATCATAAAAACCAAAAACCAAAATGCGGTTAATGGATTGTGTTACTAAAAAAAAGTTTGTGAACCACTAATATAGTTAATAAAGCTGACCTGGACATCAAGTGATATCCCATAAAATGAAATGTGACAGATCATATAACTGAACTGTCTGCAGACTCAGGCAGATATGACTACATTGGTGATACTCTCTTTTGTACTCCCCCCGCCCCCCCACTTAAATGGAAGTTGAGATTCTGGAGCACAACTATGTGATAAAACATAGATTATGTGACAAATCTGTCAGCTATGGATTAATACTATATATGGAACCCTCAATATAGTGTAAAACTCTCTATTGCAAATCTGAATGTTCCTGTGCGGTCAATCTAAAAGAAAAACACTGAAAAGATCATTGACTGGAACTGAAAAGCTGGCCCCCAAATTTTTAGTTTGTTACTATTATTCAAATGTAACTGCTGTACTGTCAGAGTACAATAATTAGAGTAAGAATGAAAGTAATTTTACAGCTTGTTATACGACCAAATTCTGTTGTTCTTATTGTATATAACAAATGGCAAAGATCTTCATAAGAGAAATGAAAAGCAAAGTAAATTTAATGTATGGGGATTACAGAACTATTTTGTTATCAGCTGCCATCAAGACTACAGGGAACGAATTCAACTTCATATTATCACAATAGAATGTAGAATAAAATAAAATGTGCATTTATGAACCTTGTCTCTTGGTGGTTGTTTCATGTTAATGACTTTATTAGCTGAAGTGCCTTTGGCATTTTGGAGTAGTACTGCAATTACAACCAACTCGGAGCTGTAAGTGCCCAGCAATTTTATCGGTAGGAAAAGCTTTTTAAAAGTTATCATCTTAATGATTTCAGCCATTCAGTGGGAGTGAAAAATGATGGGGGTTGGGGGTGGGGGGGGCAGCATGAAGAGCAACTGTTAATTAGGTAGTTGTGTTTTGTAAAATAGTTAGGAAAAAAAGCTCAGTTACAAAGAAATGAGAAATATTTTAAATGTCATAAAAATGGGCTTTCTCAAATCCTTTATAACCTCATTAGTGTATGGTAGCTGCGCAAGCCTGTTCACTTTTAACAAAGAAAACAAAAGGTGACAAGTAAAATGTGCTTAATGGACAGTTTATTAAAACAAGGTAAGAATAGTAACACAATTGTACAAAACAAGGCTAAGGGCTACAGCTGGGTTTTTTTAGCAAAGGAAGCAATATCATTCCGATTTCTGTAGCAAAGGAATTCACTTCATGATTGCAATTTTATTTGTCAATACCATTCTTTGTTAAGAAATGCAGGCTTGGTAAAAATGTGAAGAAAGGGAGATGGAACATAGAATATGTCCTCTAAAGTAGTCTTCTCAAATGCAGTAAGCTATTCTGGCCAAGTTCAGTCCTTGCAAGTGGAACTTAATTAACTTGAAGAAAATTGCACCAGTTTCTAGCAAAGCTGAATATGACTGTGCCAGTAAAAATGAAAGTGGGAAAGCTATTTGTTGTGAATTCAGGCATCCTCTCCCCTTGGTCTCATCTGATTAACTGAAAACAGACTCGATCGTTTAAAGTCTAATCCATCAGTCAGCTTGCTTGTGTGTGTGTGTTGGAGGGTGGCATTTATCCATGAAATATCGAATGGCAATGCTGCTACATCACTTTCAGTATAGTCCACCTGTAAGAAAGATCATTGTGATAGGGTGTCCAATACATACAAAACCCGAAGGGATTAAGGTGGCTAGGTAGGCCAATTAATCATCTATGCTGCACCTGGAGGAGGACCCAGGGAGTAATAAGGGTTAATTACAGATGAAGCTCAGCTGGCCATGAACAGGAGAGGCCTGTATAAATCCCAGTAGCTGAGCGAGGCTATAGTCACCGTTAGGGTGAGAAAGCAAGGTTGGATGTGCCCAGGAATACAGTGGTAAGGATAGTACTGTGTAGACCTTGACTGCTAGTTATAGGGTCTCTGAACAAGAATCCAGTAAAGAAGGAAAGTGTGGTTCCTGTGGAGAAATGGAACCACTAAGGAGGCAGTGGGTCTGGGGAGACTTAGATGTATGTAATTTTCCCAGAAGGGGAAAGCTACAGTGATCTGGCTGGAGGACAAGCCATGAAGTAGGAGCAGTCAAGTCCTGAAAGAGAGAGAGAGTGCAACTGCAAGAAGGGGTATTGCTCCCCCAGATGTGGCCAGCAGGAGGTGAGTAGAGCATGTTTCATAATCCTTAGGAGTAATAAAACTCACTTGAGTAAAATAAGTGAGGTTGGGGGAGGGGAAAAGAACAGACTAGATAAATGAGCAGTGGCGCTTCTGTAGTAGCTGGAATCAGGTGCTGGAAGCAGGAATTGCTGCATGATAGCAAATTCTCAGCTCAGAGGAGAGGGATAGGAGGAGGACCTGGGAACTAAGTAGTGTGTATGTGGCTTATTTTTATAAACACTGAAATCCCTCAAGAATTTGCTGCAGTGTTTAAGAGTGGGATGCAATAAGACTATAATACATCATGCTGAGAGAGATTCCCTGTGTGCTATGGAAATACATGTGCTATGGAAATCTCATTGGCAATGAGAGGGTAAGTAAGAGCTGGACTTGCACAAATAATAAAAACATGTTGTAGAACAAAATCATATGCCAGCTGATTGGCATAACCATATAGTTACCTTAATATACTCAAGATAAAGATTCTTATAGCTCTGAATAAAGGAAATCAAAGTACAACCCTTCTTCAAACACTTGTGCACAAACTCCTCTCAATGCTATTTGTGTGAATGTTTAAGAATAGTGAATTAAAGCATATGAATGAACTAGAATTGGTTAGAAAATGTTTATTTTTAAATTTCAAACTGAAAACCAAAATATTTTTAATGCTACTTCCATTAAGTAGAAGTTTCTTGGTGGAAAAAATCATCTCTTTCTGTGGAAAAGAGAGACCTGAAAATTCACGTTTAGTCATAAACCTGATGTCCTTGGGGGAAAAGCCATTTTGACAGAATATTTTTTAACTAGTCTTTCTATGATACATTTAACTATGTATTTGGAATTCAGTCATGTTTGTTGTGCAGACATCAATCAGCTGTGTTAGTGATATTATTCTATAGTTCTTCTGGTAGAAGACCTATATTACACTCTCACTCAACATTTAGAAAACAACTTAAGAAAACTGTTCCCCAGAACTGATGCCCATGTTGGAATTTTTCATGCCAATTTACTTAAACGTTTATGTGTGACGAGTCAAACAGAACACTATATAAACTTCTTTAACAGACAAAGTCATAATAGAATGACAGAAAAGTTATGAGGGGTGGGACCTTTTATGAAGTGAAATAAGTCCTACGAAACCTTTTCAAGGATATTGTTAGTCAGACCTAACAAGTCTGGTGTAGATTGAATCAGATTGGGTTACCCTTTTCCGATATCTGATGAAGTGAGCTGTAGCTCATGAAAGTTTATGCTCAAATAAATTGGTTATTCTCTAAGGTGCCACAAGTACTCCTTTTCTTTTTGCGAATTCAGACTAACACGGCTGTTACTCTGAAACCTGATCATTTTTTGTTACCCTATACATTTCCACATAGTCATTCAGTGACTTTTATGTCTTGGAACCTAGATCTAGTAATTCATTTAAACTATTACTGGAAAACAAGATCATTCATCCTTTCTAAAATCAATCACTATGCCAACAAACACAGAAGACAGAAGCTATACAAATGCAGAACAAATGGGTAAATGTATTGATGTATTAGTGCTCAAGGCAATAGTAATTAAGTGGAAAAATACATGTATTTAATCTGAAGGCTGAGACTGACTTTATAAATTCGAAGACAATTGCAGCTGAAAATCATGTACTTTGCATAAACATCTAGAAAAATATATTTCTGTGTAGATGAAGAGTATTAAGGCCAATTTAATGTTAACTCAACATATTTACCATTTACTTTTGTTTGCAGTTCTAAATTTTTTATGTATGCATGGTCTGACACCCGCTGATTTGAATGGGTTTTGAAACAGGCTATTAGAAAAGATAGAAACTCAAAGTAAAATAGACAAGTAGTTATGGAAAACTTTGTAATAATGATGGGGGGTGGAAGGGTTCGGGGGAATAGATAAAATAATTTTTTTATATTCAGAAACTAATCCTAAAGTTTCAGGAGACAATGACCACCTTACTGCCTTAGCTATGTTGACAAATGTGAGTTTCCTACCTTTTATGTAGTAGTGCTAAGTGTATGTCAAAACACCTATGCTCAGTTTTTTGTACGATTTCTTATCTTTTGTTTATTCAAGTTTGTATGTTTTAGAAAATTCAGTCAAATCAGTGGAATGGTGAGGAGGAATGTGGGCCAAATTCATCCTCCGTTATGCTCAGTGGAGTTGTACTGGGAATAAATCTCAAACTGTAGGTTTTGTTCACGGAAAATTAGGCGGTTATGTTCTCTGCCATTCAGTGAATTCTCCCTTTAAGGGTAGGCACAAGGACTTCAAGACAGCAGAAAAGCAGGACACTGCATCTTTGGCCTTTAAAAGAGCTAATGGTTAAAAATGAAATTATTTTCTGCAGAAAATTCTGAGAATGAGGAACTGAGTTATGTATGACTTTGTGAACTTGTGTAGCACTAATTTAATCTGAAACTTTTTGGAACGGAGGCCTGTTCCTAAGGAAATATTTTTAAACTGAGAAACCATCATTTCTGCATGTAAACCCTGTGAAGCAGGAATGAGGGTTCTCAAACTACTACTTGTCTGTCTGGGCAGATCATAATTATTCAAAAACCTAAATTATTTCTTGGCATGGTTTCAAATTAATATATATAACCTCCTATTCTGTTGAACATAGTCCATTGCTCTTTTTCCTCTGTTAGTTTCTGTCATGGAGTCTTTCGTACATGTGAAATCAAACACAGGAGTAGCAGAAAGCTGAACCATGCTGCATATGCCAGCATCTGGCACATAATTACTGCACATGGATATTCTTAGAATTGTGATATGACTATACCATCTGTAACCACATCCATATGTGGCAATAGGTGACATATCAGGGATAGATTCCAGTTGTATTTAATCTGTGATGGTAAACTTGTACAGGTGAGATGACCTATAAATCAAACAAATGTGGTTTAAGCAGAGTTCATCCTAAAAATGCTATAATTATCTAATCAGCTTGCTGTAATTAAAAAAAATCTTGGTAATTACAAGAATAACAAATTCAAATGCTATATATACTTTTACTGACACCATTAATGGAATGGTAAATTATATACAGCTAAGAAGAGCTATCTGCTTGTGGGGGGGGGAGAAATTACAGTTGTTTCTACACCTCCAAATTCTCCTGATGAGTTTGGTAAGAGTTGCTTCCAGTAGAAATACCGTTGGCTGATTTTAGTAGCCTATTGAGAATACAGATACACATTTCTCTTTTATTGCTGTGATAAAAATGTCAGAGAAAAAAGCATGCAGCCTTAAATAGTCATTAGAGACAGATATTCTTAAAGCACCAAAGGCACCTGCTTTCATAAGGTAGGCATCAGAATTCATAGTTAATATAAAATAAACTTCTTATTGAAATGTTATAGTTACAGGGGAAAAATTTTAAAAAATACTTCCAGAAGCTGAAAGTGGGGCTGATCTAGAGATACTCATAACTAAATCATATGCACAAACCATTATATTGTCACTCCAGCCTCCCTCATGAAATGAGCAATTATTTTGACATGCTAAAGGCACTTGCAGCTGTATTTATGGGAAGACTAATAAAGTTGATCCAGATGTGTTTTCCTCCTGGAGGATGATGGGGCATCCTCCACATCAACTTCTAATGTGCTTTTAACTACTCAAGTAGGTGTCAACTAGCTGCTGCATTCAGTGGATGCTTACATAAGGTAGATGTACTTGTTTCCACCACTGTGATTTTCATACACATTCCCGACTAAGTGTGTATTGAGTTTATATGTATTGAAACATGCATTGAAGTTTTCTTCCTCTAGTCCCCAAAGACTTCTCCAGTAGTGGAGTATAGCTGGAGTGCAGAGACCATCCCCTCACCTCCAGCCCCATGCCTACATTAGTGGTTGTGGAGGTGGGATGGAGGTTTTGCAACCACTTGGTGAATTTACTCTACTATCGGGGTGGTCCCTGATGGCCAGACCCTCTAACCTGAGGGCCACTTGCTACCTCTAAAGCAGGCTAAAGGGTCCAGAATGCAGCAGGTAATTTGGCCATAATAATCCTATTAGAGAACATATGAGACACAATTGCTGTCCTAAAGAGCAGACCATTTAGGACTCAAACTAGGCAAGCACCCTGGGAGGCCCAGAGGGTGTTGTGTTCTCATGCATAGAGAAAATGGGAGTAGTGATGACATTTTGTTGACATGAGTTCTCTTTGATAGGCCTAGTGGATGAAATGAGTTTTCAAGCAGGGTGAACTGTAAAATTACTCATGTTTTCTGTGAACTATAAAATCCCATGGTTTGGGGGAGACTCAGGTTATTATCCCAGCATTGCCACCGATAAAACTTCAATATTTTAATTCCTATTTGTAAAATTCTGTGCAAATACTACACACAGGAAAAAGAGTAAAATAATTCTAAGGAGCTTTGCTCCTGAAGCAAGAGCACATATTTAGTGAGCACAGCTACATTAGGTAATTAGCATGCAGTTGAGTATTTATACATGAATGGTAAAATCTTTTTTCCCCTTAAATCAGTTTCTAGCTGAATTTTCATATGCCTTAAAATGTGCATTGAGAGAGAATAAGGAGAAATTTTCCATCAAAGATATAAAGGAATGAACTAGGGCATGCTTTTTTCTTTATATAGTATGGGGGGGCATTTAATGAATAAGATCATATCTTTCTAAGTGTGTTCCTAAATGTCAATGTGTAACATAGATTTGATTAATGAGGGGTAAAAGAAGACAGACACTTTATATCCTCAATTGAGTTAAGAGAGGTTTGTAAATCCCATACAAAATATGTCTGGGACCAAATCAGAACAATCCATGTATAGTAGGAGTTAAATATGGGCTATTTAACAGAATTTCAGCTAAAATCAGGCAAATTTGACTACATCAGTTGATGATTTAGCTTCTAGTTTATGGGGTTCATTCAGCTCTCTGGGAGGTTTTTCAATTATCAGCAGTTTTACTAACATTTTCTCTTCTAATGAAGATCTGTAGAAATACAGATGTTTGAAAACAAAATAATTTTGTAAATCTACGTGTCGACATTTGATCTAAGTTAAGTGTGCTGGAGTAATATAAATGCACTGTGCTACAGAGGTAAGAAGACTTATTCTGGAAATGTTCTCAAGTGTCTCAATTTCAAAAATCTATGCTAAATTAGAAATGATCCACGGGGAACACGGTCAGAGCTCCTCCTACACGGAAAAAAGAAGTATAATCATGGGAGGAACAAAGTAGCTAGCCATTGGCTAGCGCATAAAGTGTGAACTGAAGGACATTGGTCAAAAAGAGCAGCTTTTACTCTATAAAGCACTTTCAAAGTGTAATCCAGTGTCACATGTGAAGCAAAGGTGAATTCCTTTCCCATTAAATATTCATATCTTATGTTTGAACAAATTGCAACTTCACCAAAAAACCAGCTCTTCCAGCTGACCCTAGGTGGCAGTCTCAGCACTGAGTATATGGATTGTATGAATGGTCATACAATGCAGTAATATTTCACTTTCTGTATTTCAAGGGAAGTTTGTGGCTCATTAGTGTTGTGATGCTTCTATTGTTACTACTCAAATGGTGTAAAATTCAGTGGATAAATTCTGCATGCATACTCAAATATTGAGAATCCCAGCTATTAAACATATCACTTAAGTCCATACCATTAACAGATGTATACTAGTGAATTTATGCAATTTTGTCTCTTCAGCTGCTAGATGGTGGTATAATTTGTTCTTCTTTCCCTACACCCTCTTGCTTGTAAGGAAAAATGGAGATAATGAGGAATTTGTCATTGTCTTTAATGAAACAGCAATATGTTTTCCTATGCTACTAAATTATGGCTTTCCAGCTTAGTGCGGCTTTGACCTGTTAACGTTTTAAATCTCTAAATTGCAGACAGTATGTATAAAAATACATATAATTAAAACAGTTGCTAAAGACTCAGCCTATTTTTTTTTAATTAAAGCAATAGGCTACATATAACAGTTGAAAACCATTTTGTGTTTAGTTCGAAATCTGAGATTTCTTTAAAGTATATGCTTTGCTTTTTTTCTTTACCAGTTTTATTTCCTTTCTCAGTGTTGGGTCAGATGCTATGAAAACTAAATTGATATGAACGTCTTACCTATAGGACACATACACAAATCAGCAGGAACACAACCACCTAATCAAAATGCCATATGGGTGCAATATTACAATCTCTATCTTTAACCGTTACTTTATTCAAATGGGAATAATCTTCTATTTCTCCACGAAATCCATCCCTCCTCTACTCCCAGGAACAGGTGTATGGCCCAGAGTCCTGGGGAGCAGGGCAGGCCCCAACAAACAGCCATACCATATACGCCCCATGGCTGGATTGGCCATGCTGTGGATCAGGGGCTCATCCTGCTGCTGCTTGGGGTGCTGGTCATCATGACAGAGGGACGCTGGGCCACATTTGAGTGAGTGATGTTGCAACCTGGTGCATAGGGTTGCAGCGCACTCAGGTTTGGCCTAGCTGCCCCTCCATCAGGATGAGCAGCTAGTCCCAGCAGATCTACAGCATAGCCAGCCTGCCCACTATGTGGCTGGCTGTTCTTCATAAAGTGTCAGGGGCCAAGATGTGTTTGGCAAAGGCCCAGCGATTGGTTAATCCTGCCCTGCCTGTTCCTCCAAAGTGGAGACTGGTCTTTGATCATGAAAATAGTTTAAAAGAATGACTTGACCATCTCATAAAATTTGGATCCAGTAATTCTGAGACTAAAGGAGTTACTGGCCACTGAAGGCATTTAGATATTATGGAAACAGTGTTGGCCAATGAATCTTCTAGAACACTCCTAGAGGAAACATTCTGTCAGTGTCCTGTGTGTTTGAGTGAATTTTCTTAAGCTTTTCAGAAACCACCTCTCTACATGAAGTCTAAATATAGACTGGAAGGAGGAAGTGCCAGGAATTTCTTCCAAGAGGGGTTGGCCTGCAGTAGGAGTTGACGATGGTAGAGGTTGGTATTGATCTAATGCCTCAGCTAAGGAAATAGGCTTTTTTTTTTAAAACTAGTTGTGCCAGTCTGATTTCCTTCCAATCCCTGAATAAATATTTGAGATTAATGTGCCTAGGGAATTCAGAGATCATGAGGATATAATGTAGTTTGTCACTGCGTATAGTCTTTGAGGGGTGACAAATCAGGATAGCCAGATTTTGGGGAAATGCGAATTTCTTTTTGAAAATATCTTTTAATTGAATACTGCATCTTAAAATCAAGGAGCAGCCTATCACACAAAGATGAAGAAACTGAAGTCTTTCGCTAAGCAGTTTGTTACAAAAGATATGATGTAAATAATGAATTCTAGCTTACAAAAATTATAAAAGGAGAAGGGTAATTCCTGGCAGATCTGAAGCAGGAAAATGGTCAGATTGATGATCTCTATGCTCCCTAGAAGAGTCAGGGAGATGCACAAAATTAGAAAATATCAGTTTAGGGATAGACTTTCAAAAGTGCTCAGCATTCACAATTGGGGCCAGATTTTCAAAAGCTCTCCACATCCAGCAACTCCTGCTACATAAGCTGGATCATATTTTCAGTGGGAACTGGTAGGTGCTGCACTTTTCTGAAAATATGGCTCTTATTGAGGAAGAAATTCTCTCAATTTTATGTCCAGAATAAACACTGGCTGATGCCTCTCTTCAGCAATGAGGTAAGGTATTCACCACCCATACACCACATAAAGACAACTTCAGAATAACAGTTTCTGTAGTCTTGTGAAACCAGTCCATCAACCAAAGAACAAACTAAGTGGGATTTTTTTCATTAAAATTGCAACTTAATCAATGTACAGTTAATTATCACAATTACTGTTAATTTGGAACTCCATGTTATAGTGGGGTGGGGAGAAATGTTACAGGGAAATCAGGATAGAAGTGGGGAGAGACAGATTCTTAGCCTTTATATAAGAAGATAGTGAAGAAAACAATTGAAATGAGAGAATAAAATTTGGAGCCCAAATAAAATTGCAGCAAGTGTTAATAAGGAATCCCTATACCACCTTAAAACATGCCTTTTCTGCCTCAGGTAAGGGCAACAATACCACAAGGAACATTTTCAGTTATGATTGTCAACTATTATCAGAAATGGATCTTCTCAGGAGTGTAGAGGTGCATGGGTTTGGTCTGTATGTTTTCATTCTAAATTATGCTTCTCCATTCAAGTTGTAATAAATTATTTGCAATTCATTCTCAAATGAAAAGAAGTTCTTGAATTAAATCTATATGGTTAAAGGATTGACCAGATATGCCTATTAGAGAATTTTAATGGGGAAAATGTTTCTGGATGGTGGGGGTGGGAGAAAAGGAATTAAAATCAATCGCTAAATTCATCAGCAGCCGGGGCCTATGTATTATAGAGTTCCTTAACTACAACCACATCAGTGACTCAATAAGGATAAGGTATAGTAAAAACTCAGGAGAAAACTAGGTTCTGGGAGAGTAGAGGAAAGTCAAAAGGTTTTACAACTTGTGCTGGAGATATCATATTCTCCAGTATAAAACTGATTGTGAAAGGATTTAAAATTTCTAATCTTTCTATAGAACCCAAACAAAAGTACAACTCTTTACCTTCTGTCTTAAATAGGAGGATGAATTTGACAGGTTCTTTTCTTTCCAAAATGTTAACAAGCAGTTGGCCATATATCAGCCTTTTCCTAAGCTGAACATGACTGTTTTGTAAACACTTAAAGGTTAAAAACCAAGCCAGGTCAAACGTTTCTCTTGTAGACGTTTAAATGTCTTGAAACTTTTGGATCAGGTAAGAGCAATTTCCAATTGCTTCACTATTTTCCAGAGGGACCATTTTCCAGGGATCTAGGATTTGACACAATTAAACCCCTGTTATCTTTTTAATGTTTCTTAATATGTTAGTAGACCTCCAAATGTGGACTGGTTTTATGGCCACTATTAGTCATTATCATTAGTCTTTTGACTCTAGACACATAGGCAGGCAAATATTGCATCTGGGATGATGTGTATGTGAGGATAATACCATGGTCATGGTCAAACTATGACTTCTTCCACTTTGATTTTAGAGTCCCTTTGTGTTGTTTCAGCCCTTTTTATCTAGTGTAAAGGGCTGAAATGGCTGGTGGGGGTGGGGGAGTAGGAGGGGATAACATACAACTTTTTTCCCCTATAAAATCAAGGCTGTTTGCAAGAGTATATTTTTACAACTTGTGTTAACTATCACTATTTCCTTTAATAAATAAGTCTGACCATATTAAATAGAAAAAGAGATGGTGGCAGTTATTCTTGCTACAGTAAGATTTTTAGTAGCCACCTTCTTGTCTATTCCCACTTTCTAATAGGCTAGATACAGTTTTAGACTTATTTCAAGGTTATTTTTCAGAGTGGTTCTTGAGGGGAATTTTTATTTTATTGCAGTTTAATAGGCTCAAGGGCTTAGTGACAGATCTTTGGGGATGATAAATATTGAGTCAAACTACTAGGAAAAACTTTATACAATGAATGAATTGCATGATCTGTGCTAACCGTTTAATTTTTAGCATTCCCTCTGAATGTGGTACATAAGCAAATACAGCATAATTAAAAGTACTGAAGATATAAAATGGGGCAAAAATTGTATTGGTGACCTTACTGCTACACTGTACAATTTAGTGTAATTTGAGAATAAGTCGGAAATTTCCAGATTTATATTGGGGTGAAAAAATAGTTGAGTAAAACTAGAGAAGTATATTTATTCTCTCTCTAGGGATTTAAAATGCAATTTAGCATCTCAGTTCATAATTAATGAGTAACTGAAGTCATTTAAATTAGTCCTTATTACAGTCTGTTCCCACATACTGTAACATACATATATAGTGGTATATCAAACTTCCCAATGATAAGGCAATGACAATTTTATTTGAAGTGTCTTTCTCCCCCTCCGCCTCCAAATATTCAGATTTGCTTTAACAACCCAAGAAAAATGAGTAGATAATCAAATCCAGGTGCATGCATCAGAAAAGTAATAGTTATAGGCTAAGTAAATCATAACTTATACATGTGTATATTTTGTTGGTAGTCAAGTATTATAAATATAAATACAATAAA